>NC_133324.1:373077945-374324195 GCF_042186555.1 Aquarana catesbeiana | reverse complement strand
GTCCCACTGTCATTGCAATTGCTGTAAACTGACACTCCCATACAGAGAACACTGGAAAATGATTATGGCATGGTTAAGTGAGATGTAAAAATATATGAAGACAAAAGTAATAACATCAGGCATGTCAAATAAGTTAAAAGAAACAAAGAAGCAAAAATCTAAAGTGTCACTGAAACCACATCATAAAAAACTATCAATAAATATAGTGTCTTACATGCTGTTCATACTCAGTCACTATGAAATCCATTTTCTGTATTCTGCAAAAAAACCTGGTTGATCCTGCTGTTCTCTATCTTCAACTTCTGTTCATGTCCCCAATTCAGCTAGGGATTTTGCAATTGTAGCAACAACTCTGCACATGCAATGAGATTTAGCAAAAAACACAAACCCACTGACAGAGAATGTTCTTAGAATATGGGATCATTTATGTAGGTACTACTGTATCACAGGGAGCACAAAGCATCTTTGATTTCATTATTGGATACAAATTATTTTACACCTGGGAAAGAGAATTATTTGTGCTTTGTTAGATGGGCAAAAAAGGAGACTATACAGTTAGAAAATGTTATGATAGGAGGATGATTTGCACTTTTTTAAAATTAAAACAAACATGAGGTAGTATGCCACTAGATAAATGGAGATATGCACAAATACAACACTTCACACAATTGATACCACAGCCACTACGCGGAAAAGATACACTTAAGCCAATAGAAAAATTGCTTAGTTCTCCGTCTAGTGTTTAGCATAGCATTTCAAAAATATATAAGGTACTAATGAAAGAAATAGAACCTGAATTTCCACCCTATTTTGGGAAATGGGAGCAAGAATTGGGGATAATACCAAATGGGCACCAGAAGAGGAAGAAATAAAAATAGCATAAAGTGAAAATTACTATATAAGTTAATGCACGTGTGAATAGTTGCCGCTTAACATAGATTGTGTTCCCACATAGATAAATAGAAAAATTAAAATAGTAAAGCGCAACCACACCCAGCCGAGCAGCAGGGTATATTAATGAGTCAATTAGGTGAAAATAATCAAAAGTGAAAACAATCTATATAATCTAGCAATATGCAAAGAAAATGTCTATATATATATCTATATCTAGATATAGATCTAGATCTAGATATATATATCTATATATATATATATATATATATATATATATATATATATATATATATATATATATATATATATGTGTGTGTATGTAGCACTAACCCCCGAAGGAGCTGCTGATATTTGATTGGGCCTGTACTCTGCTTCTTACACCCCCAATAACTTGGCTCTCTATCCCCTTGACACAGCTGAGGTGCAGTGTTTGTGTGAAGCCTGACAATAAAAGACAACCCCACAATGTACAATATACAATACAATGTACCTTTACCAGTATCCGTTGCTCCACCTATAGGGTAATGGACAACACTTGCAATTAACCAGAATATGACTTTTCTGAAACTGGTAGTAAAGATAATTACAATCACTACACTGCCACACCAACGTAATGTGACAGTGTGATAAGTATCCACAATTTGTTAACAACATATAACTTCCTTGAGTGACCTTTGCATGCGAATCTCCAAGTGGGACCAGTTCTCAGTGTGACAACACCTCAACTCTGGGCACCTTCCCACTTGCAGAACGCCTAGGTAACCACAGGAATGCAAAGCTATCAGTACAGTGCAATACAATTACTAGGGAGCTCCCCCTACTTTATGATGCAGTCCCTCTTAATACTCATAAGACGCAAGGCCTTGCAATAAGAAATGCAGTCTTTAGTCTTTTGTCTTCTGCTAGCTATTTGTACTGAAGTAATTGTAATCCACACAGTTGAACAACAAGAATTAGTGCAGGGTGAGTGTTAGAACTGTAACTTACAACTGCCTTTGGTGTAATTGGTTCTGTACCGCACAGTGTCAGTAATCAATGGAGTGTAGGCTTGAGGCCTGTTTAAACTCAGTCCTTTATATAAGATCTCCTCTGTGGGACTACAGGTCCCAGCAACACTGTGTTTAGAGTCTAAGTGTGAAAAGATGCGTTAATAACCATGGGCGGCAGCCCTCTCACCCAAACAGGCCTGGATGATAGAACAGCTCCGCTCCGATTGTCTCAATCTTTCTTCATGCCAGCCGGCGCCGTCACACCGCTCCGTTCTACGGGATGAACCGGGACCTTCTGATGGCTCCAACTGGTACCTCTGGATCCTTCCCGATCCGGTCACACAGTCTCTCCAGCACACAGGTGTGAAGCAGAGTCGCTGGCTGTTCCGCTCCGCAGTTGGTGTAGGCCGCGCTCTCCGGAGACCTCCTCACAGGTCCTCACAGGCAAGCCACGCATCCAGAAGAGACCCAAGATGGCCTTGCGGGGTCCTTTTAAAACCTACCCAGCATGCAGTTCAGTCTCTTGGTGCTCATGGGTAGGTCACTTGGCATTGTGGGTAGGCAAGTTCTTGTATAATGTAAACAAACAGTCACTTCCTGTAACATTTCTCCATGCTCTTGAAACAGAAAAATAAATGAAGTCCATTTCACGTTTAAGCCACTAGATGGTGCCAAATACCAATTAATAGCATTGTATATTAATTAACATTACATAGCAAAAATGTCAGCGCTACATATAAAAATATATATATATATTATATATACACACATATATATATATGTGTGTGTACAGTATCTCACAAAAGTGAGTACACCCCTCACATTTTTGTAAATATTTTATTCTATCTTTTCATGTGACAACCATGAAGAAATGACACTTTGCTACTATGTAAAGTAGTGAGTGTACAGCTTGTATAACAGTGTCAATTTGCTGTCCCCTCAAAATAACTCAACCTACAGCCCTTAATGTCTAAAACGCTGGCAACAAAAGTGACTACTCCCCTAAGTGAAAATGTCCAAATTGGACCCAATTAGCCATTTTCCCTCTCCGGTGTCATGTGACACGTTACTGTTACAAGGTTTCAGGTGTGAATGGGGAGCAGGTGTGTTAAACTTGGTGTCATCACTCTCACTCTCTCATACTGGTCACTGGAAGTTCAATATGGCATCTCATGGCAAGAACTCTCTGAGGATCTGAAAAAAATAATTGTTGCTCTACATAAAGATGGCCTAGGCTATAAGAAGATTGCCAGGACCCCGAAACTGAACTGCAGCATGGTTGCCAAGACCATACAAAGGTTTAACAGGACAGGTTCCACTCAGAACAGGCTTTGCCATGGTTGACCAAAGAAGTTGAGTGCACGTGCTCAGCGTCATATCCAGAGGTTGTCTTTAGGAAATAGACGTATGAGTGCTACCAGAATTGCTGCAGAGGTTGAAGGGGTGGGGGGTCAGCCTGTCAGTGCTCAGACCATTCGCTGCATACTGCATAAAATTGGTCTGCATTGCTGTTATCCCAGAAGGAAGCCTCTTCTAAAGATGATGCACAAGAAAGCCCGCAGTTTGCTGAAGATAAGCAGACTAAGGACATGAATTACTGGAACCATGTCCTGTGGTCTGATGAGACCAAGATAAACTTATTTGGTTCAGATGGTGTCAAGCATGTGTGGTGGCAACCAGGTGAGGAGTACAAAGACAAGACAAAGACAAGTGTGTCTTGCCTACAGTCCGCATGGTGGTGGGAGTGTCATGGTCTGAGTCTGCATGAGTGCTGCTGGCACTGGGGAACTACATTTCATTGAGGGAACCATGAATGCTAACATGTACTGTGACATACTGAAGCAGAGTATGATCCCCTCCCTTCGGAGACTGGGCTGCAGGGCAGTGTTCCAACATGATAACGACCCCAAACACACCTCCAAGATGACCACTGAATTGCTAAAGAAGCTAAGGGCAAAGGTGATGGACTGGCCAAGCATGTCTCCAGACCTAAAGCCTATTGAGTATCTGTGGGGCATCCTCAAACGGAAGGTGGAATAGCGCAAGGACTCTAACATCCACCAGCTCTGTGATGTCGTCATGTAGGAGTGAAAGATGACTCCAGTGGCAACCTGTGAAGCTCTGGTGAACTCCATGCTCAAGAGGGTTAAGGCAGTACTGGAAAATAATGGTGGCCACACAAAATATTGACACTTTGGGCCCAATTTGGACACTTTCACTTAGGGGTGTACTCACTTTTGTTGCCAGCGGTTTAGACATTAATGGCTGTGTGTTAAGTTATTTTGAGGGGACAGCAAATTTACACTGTTATACAAGCTGTACACTCACTACTTTACATTGTAGCAAAGTGTAATTTCTTTAGTGTTGTCATATGAAAAGATATAATAAAATATTTACAAAAATGTGAGGGGTGTACTCATATTTGTGAGATACTGTATATAGTGACTTTTGCTAGTAGATTCAAGACATTACATCCAAAAGAAAAACTCTTCTCAGTACACATGTCTATATCTTCATAAGTGACAAATCCAAAATAAGTGACCAAGCACACCACTGTGTCCTCCACCGGTCTCTATATGTGCTCATCTCATATGAAAACCCACCATAGGGTCTAATAGCACCTTCTCAGGGGTATAAATCCAGCTATGTTTTCTTTCCTCATAAGGACTCCCAATCACTCAGATGCTGTTCCTCGTAGTTATATGTCATAAGTGCAGGAAAAAACTCAACATAGTGTTTTACCATTTAAAAACAACTTTTAATAAAACCACAGTAAAGAACTCTCCTGGTGCATGCAGTCAAAGCGCTTGTAAGATAAAGATGGACAATCTCTGGATCACTGAAACATCCGCAGATCCTCAGCCCTGCGTCCCAGTGGCTCATGAACTGCTTCCTAGATGGATGTAATGATGTCACAGGCTCCGCCTCAATGCGTTTCCTCACTGTACTTGTGACTATATCAAGAGGTGTGAGTCTAGTGTCATCGTTCTACCTTTATAGTCAGAATAACCAATGGGACATCATTCCCGTCGGCCATTTTACAGTAGCCCGTCTTAGCGGCCATTTTGTGGTAGTCTGTCTGCAGATAATACAGCCTGCAATCAGATATCCTACCTACACTTGTTAAACTAAGTCGTGGCAAAAGATAAACAGTAAAAAGTCATCTTCAATGTGAGAGACTTGATCACCTATTAAATCTAAGAGAGCCAATACTAAGTTAAATCTAAAATAGCCTATTACTAACCTGTGAACCACTAGGAAAGTAATAGGGAATATTGCATGTAATAAAAAAATACCGCGCTGGAGCAAAAAAATATATATATAAAGCGGCAGTAAACAGTGTGACAACACAAGATAACAATAATAATAAAATAAACTGCGCTAAGTATCCTTTAGTGGATATTAATATAAATATGATGTATAGTCCAAATATCACTTAGGGTAAGAAAAGACACCACAGATCCTCCAAGTGGTACAACATGCATAGGAATGGTTAATAATCCAAAAGATCACGACCATAAATTGCCCTTACCAGAGCGCAAGATATATTGAGCAGACGGCTTAAACCCAGCCGGGGACTTTAGGGATAAGGACCGATCAAATCTGTCAGAGTTCAGGCGCAGTCCCCTCAGTTCATCACCAAAAGAGAAACAAAAATGCTTGCCATAGTATAATATTGTTTTGCAACCAAGTTAAGCACACACCTGAAACCAACACCCTATTGTGCATATGGGATAAAGGTGATAACCCACCACCACAGCTGTAGATTGTGCTTACCAAATCTCAGGCTTTAGTATTCATTGAGCTCTATAAGGCTAGGTTCACACTGCTGCAGTGCGAATTTAGCGCGATTTTGATCCGATTGCGTTGCAAATTTGCATTGCGAATTCTTTGTGTGTTCTTGCGATTCTACTGCAAATTTTGCAATCTATGGAGCTGAATTCGCATTGCACACGGATCAAACTCGGACAGGACCCTTTTTTTACGCAGCTTAAATTCGCAACGCATTGATGTGAACAGCACTCATGGAAAACAATGTTATTAAAATGACTTGCGAATTTGAGCGATCGCAGCGGCTCAAATTCGCAATAAAATTCGCAGCAGTGTGAACCTAGCCTTAAACTAGGAGATCGGTGGCTGTGTTAGGAAATCCCTACCCACATTGATGAAGTCCGAGCAGGTGGAGCGCGAGGAGTAGTGTCTGGAACCTGGAGATGCAGAGCAGAACAGAGAAGCAGATTGACCAGCTTGAGCCTGAGATCACTACTGTGCAGGCTGATCTCAGGCTCCAGCTGGTCAATCTGCTTCTCTGTTCTGCTCTGCATCTCCAGGTTCCAGACACTACTCCTCGCGCTCCACCTGCTCGGACTTCATCAATGTGGGTAGGGATTTCCTAACACAGCCACCGATCTCCTAGTGTTATAGAGCTCAATGAATACTAAAGCCTGAGATTTGGTAAGCAATCTACAGCTGTGATGGTGGGTTATCACCTTTATCCCATATGCACAATAGGGTGTTGGTTTCAGGTGTGCTTAACTTGGTTGCAAAACAATATTATACTATGGCAAGCATTTTTGTTTCTCTTTTGGTGATGAACTGAGGGGACTGCGCCTGAACTCTGACAGATTTGATCGGTCCTTATCCCTAAAGGCCCCGGCTGGGTTTAAGCCGTCTGCTCAATATATCTTGCGCTCTGGTAAGGGCAATTTATGGACGTGATTTTTTGGATTATTAACCATTCCTATGCATGTTGTACCACTTGGAGGATCTGTGGTGTCTTTTCTTACCCTAAGTGATATTTGGACTATACATCATATTTATATTAATATCCACTAAAGGATACTTAGCACAGTTTATTTTATTATAATAGGGAATATTCCCATCAGTCATTTGGTTTTGGTCCATCATGCTGGCCATTATATAGTAATCCTTACATCCGTAATGGCACCTACAGCTAGGCATCCGGACCAACCTATGTAATAAGCTGGTGACTGGAGCAAAGATTATAATAAAAAACTTTCTCACATGGGGAATAACAATTAAATACTTTAAAATACCAAATGGCATAACAATTTGTAGGCGCCCTTCTAAGTGCATTTGGCGACCACAAGCTGAAATGGGCATAAATAATGAGTAAATACATCCTACGCGCGTGGTAATGGACCGGTACCTGTGTGCGCTCCCTGCTGCTCTGAGGAAATGTGTCGGACAGGGGGACCCCAAAACTGCAACCCACTTGGTGGACCTAGTGGAGAGGTACACTGCTACTGAGGACTTGGTGAACCCATCTCCGCCCCACTTTGGTGTGTCTAGGGGTGCAAATCGCCCAGCAATTCTGGTAAGACTGTTCCATGGTTCAAGAGCATGGGGAAGATTGATAAGACTGCTGTTACAGCTAATGAGACTGTGGGTCCTAGACCTTGAGACTGACCAAGGAAGCCAGTAAGGTCTTTGGGACTGTTAAGTGAACTGGGGGTAGAGAACATACAGTGTTATCGTTGCTATGCTTTAAGTCATATTGCTGCAAACTGTCTTCTAAATGATGAACCTATGCAATGCGATTATGTTTATATGAAAAGACGCATATCTCTTTTTGCACAGGTCGCATGTCATCATGTAAGAGTCGCATCGAAAAACAAATGTGTGTTATTTCAGTGGATGGAAAGCCACTCACAGCACTGCTAGACTCTGGTAGTGTGGTGACCCTAGTCAGAAATGATTGTGTAAACCCAACAAAACTACACCCCAGTACTATCGGGGTCATTTGCATCCATGAGGACACTCGGGACTACCAGACAGCGGTGGTAGAGGTTGATACCCCTTGGGGCAATGTGACACATTCAGTGGGGGTGGTGCCTTCACTGCTTCATGAAGTTTTAGTGGGGAGAGATTTTCCCCATTTTTGGAGATTATGGGAGAGCAAGCACTGGAAACCTCACCAGACCCTTTTTGCCAAAGGAAAGGGGAGGCTGTTGGGAGGAGCGAGGAAGCCGGAGATCCTCTTCCTTTCCCTGTCATGGCTGGGGAGCCGGAGGACCTGGCAGCTAGATCCCAGCCCGAGGGTAATTAACAGGAGAACATCTCTGACCCTGACAATGAGAGTAGCCAGAATGTGGTACCCGACTTAGCGGTCAGGAGAGATGATTTCTGTACCGAGCAACTGCGAGATGTCACCCTCATTAGAGTCAGAGAAAATGTTAAAGCGGAGTTCCGCTTAAAAAAATTATATTATAAGTCAGCAGCTACAAATACTGCAGCTGCTGACTTTTAATAATCGAACACTTACCTGTCCCAGGGTCCAGCGATGCGGGGGAACGAAGCCCCGCTCGTCTCCCCCTCCTCTCTGCGGCGCCGGCATTGTAACTGTGGGCACCTGGCTGTGGCTTCACAGCTGGGCACCCACTGGGCATGCGCGAGCCATGTGGTGCGCCGTGACTGGGACCTGTGATGTGTCTCAGATGATTGCTGAGAGGGAGGGGGGAGAGGTGATCTCCCTTCCAGCGTGGCGGGTGCGCCAGGAGGAAGTGGGAGCTGGAACCCTCTAAAGAAAAAATGACATGCCAAATGTGGTTCCCAAACCTAATTGACTTATTAATACACCCTGCTGCTCAGCTGGGTGTGGTTGCGCTTCACTATTTAAATTTTTCTATTAAAAATAGCATTCTGTATCTCAAGGGATATTAAAACGATAGAAATGAGTTTTAAATTAATGGCTAGATGGTATGTGACCCCAATGAGAGCACAGAGCTTTGGAGTAGACGCATCCCTATATGTTGGAGGAAATGTGGCTCGCCGTGGACCTTTGCACACCTATGGTGGGAGATCATTGAGGTTATTCAGGAAATAACAGTGGAATACATGAAGGCTGAACCCTGGGGATATTAATTTATAAAACTGTTAAGCCCATAGCACAATATAGATCCTTGATACCACACCTGCTAAACGCAGCTAAGGGTCTGATACCCAGATATTGGCGAACAACAAAAATGTGAGGGTATGGATACTAAAAATTGAACAGATTTGCTCCAGTGAAAGGACTATACACAAAGGAGAAGATCGAATAGAAAGATATAATGAAATCTGGGGAAAATGGCTTGGTTTTAAGAAATTGGGGAAGTACTTGGAAACGTGTGATACAGGAGATTGAGAATATATACAAATATTGATATTTCGAGCATGTAGAAAATTGATTAGCTGTGGAGGAATAAAAAAAAGAAGAGGAGGGGAGGAGGGCTTTTTTTTATATGGGGGGTTCAAATTATAAGAGCGGGACTATAGATGATACCTTAGATTGTAAGCTCCTTGAGGGCAGGGACTGATGTGAATGTATAATATATATATGTAAAGCGCTGCATAAATTGACAGCGCTATACAAGTACCTGAAATAATAATAATAATAATAATTATATATCTATATGTGGATGAGATAATGCCTGTAATGATGTCCTTTTCTTTTAAAAATAATAAAGATTATTGAATATATAAAAAAAAACTCTGCACATGCTCAGTTTTCAGTGAGTTTCTATGCTGAGCATTTCCTTCCTATCACATCTGAGCAGCCCATGTGACTATAGAGCCATACATGTGTGTTTATACACAGTGGTAAATGACAGCCCACTTCCCTCCTTCTTCCTCCATGCCGACTAACCTGCTAAATACAATGGGGGTAAGATATTACATCTTGATTCACTTTCTCTTCTTCTAATACACAGGCTGGAGGAGCGTGACAGAGCCTGTGACTGTCAGAAATCCGCTAACACCACGTTATTTCCACAAAATAATAAAGATTTAATGTAAAAAATATATTTGTATGACAATTTAAAACAGTTTATTGGTATTATTTATTTATTTTTAATCTGTATTCCAAAGGCTGTTTTTTTATTTGAACATGTGACTAGCAGCAGAGGACTACAAGCTCCTCCTGCTCATGTTTCCCTACAGACAGGCTGGGAGAGAGCTGGGTCATATGACAGCTGTATATCAATTAGGAAAAAGGTACTTAGATGTTTTTTTATTAAAATAAATACAGTGCCATCATCCACATACAGAAATAGAATGTTCAATGTAAATCAAACAATGTGTATTTAGTATCACTTTAAATAAACATTATTATAAAAACATGCCTCTGGTCCTAATCTCTGCTGAGGCCAGCTTGGTCTAAGAACAATTAAAGTGATACTAAACTCTGGTTTAAAACAAAAAAACTATTAAACTTTTTAACTATTCTGAGGGTGGCCATGTTCATTTTCCATGGTCCCTCTGTATGTAGGAATGTACCAGGGACTACAGACTATGGAATTTGTACTGCTCATTCCAAACAAATGGAAGTGAGGAGGAAATGGAGATGTTCAGACGCTCATTGAGAACATTAGAAAAAGGCAGATAAAAACATTTAATGAAAACACAGTATTGAACACTTGACTAGAAATGCAGCATGGTAACTAACAATAGGTAAGGTTGTTTAATATTAAGAAAAGAAAATTTCAATAAACATTCACTGCAGGCGAATCTTGCTGGTGAATGTGTTGTTATCATGCAATGGGGTTGACTTACTAAAACTGGAGAGTAGGGATGAGCTTCGAGTTCGAGTCGATCTCATGTTCGACTCGAACATTGGCTGTTCGCAAGTTCGCCGAACAGCGAACAATTTGGGGTGTTCGCAGCAAATTCGAATGCCGCGGAACACCCTTTAAAAGTCTATGGGAGAAATCAAAATTGCTAATTTTAAAGGCTTATATGCAAGTTATTGTCATAAAAAGTGTTTGGGGACCTGGGTCCTGCCCCAGGGGACATGGATCAATGCAAAAAAAAGTTTTAAAAACGGCCGTTTTTTCAGGAGCAGTGATTTTAATAATGCTTAGTCAAACAATAAAAGTGTAATATCCTTTTAAATTTCGTAGCTGGGGGGTGTCTATAGTATGCTTGTAAAGGGGCGCATGTTTCCCGTGTTTAGAACAGTCTGACAGCAAAATGACATTTCGAAGGAAAAAAGCCATTTAAAACTACTCGCGGCTATTGCATTGCCGGTCCAACAATACACATAGAAGTTCATTGATAAAAATGGCATGGGAATTCCCCACAGGGGAACCCCGAACCAAAATTAAAAAAAAAAATGACGTGGGGGTCCCCCTAAATTCCATACCAGACCCTTCAGGTCTGGTATGGATATTAAGGGGAACCCCGACCAAAATTTAAAAAAAAAATGACGTGGGGGTCCCCCTAAATGTCATACCAGACCCTTCAGGTCTGGTATGGATTTTAAGGGGAACCCTGCGCCAAAAAAAAAAAAAAACGGCGTGGGGTCCCCCCAAAAATCCATACCAGACCCTTATCCGAGCACGCAACCTGGCAGGCCGCAGGAAAAGAGGGGGGGACGAGAGAGCGCCCCCCCTCCTGAACCGTACCAGGCCACATGCCCTCAACATTGGGCGGGTGCTTTGGGGTAGCCTCCCAAAACACCTTGTCCCCATGTTGATGAGGACAAGGGCCTCATCCCCACAACCCTGGCCGGTGGTTGTGGGGGTCTGCGGGTGGGGGGCTTATCGGAATCTGGAAGCCCCCTTTAACAAGGGGACCCCCAGATCCCGGCCCCCCCCTGTGTGAAATGGTAAGGGGGTACTTGTACCCCTACCATTTCACTAAAAAACTGTCAAAAATGTTAAAAATTACAAGAGACAGTTTTTGACAATTCCTTTATTTAAATGCTTCTTCTTTCTTCTATCTTCCTTCATCTTCTTCTTCTTCTTCTGGTTCTTCTGGCTCTTCTGGTTCTTCCTCCGGCGTTCTCGTCCAGCATCTCCTCCGCGGCGTCTTCTATCTTCTTCTCCTCGGGCCGCTCCGCACCCATGGCATGGGGGGAGGCTCCCGCTCTTCTCTTCATCTTCTTCTCTTCTTCATCTTCTTCTCTTCTTCTCTTCTTCTCTTCTTCATTTTCTTCTCCGGGCCGCTCCGCATCCATGCTAGCATGGAGGGAGGCTCCCGCTGTGTGACGGCATCTCCTCATCTGACGGTTCTTAAATAACGGGGGGCGGGGCCACCCGGTGACCCCGCCCCCCTCTGACACAGGGGACATGACGGGACTTCCCTGTTGCATTCCCCGTGATGTCACAGGGAAGTCCCGTCAATTCACCGTGCGTCAGAGGGGGGCGGGGGCACCGGGTGGCCCCGCCCCCTGTTATTTAAGAACCGTCAGACAAGGAGACGCCGTCACACAGCGGGAGCCTCCCTCCATGCCAGCATGGATACGGAGCAGCCCGGAGAAGAAAATGAAGAAGAGAAGAAGAGAAGAAGAGAAGAAGAGAAGAAGAGAAGAAGAGAAGAAAAGAAGAAGATGAAGAAGAAGATGAAGAAGAGAAGAAGATGAAGAGAAGAGCGGGAGCCTCCCCCCATGCCATGGGTGCGGAGCGGCCCAAGGAGAAGAAGATAGAAGACGCCGCGGAGGAGATGCTGGACGAGAACGCCGGAGGAAGAACCAGAAGAGCCAGAAGAACCAGAAGAACAAGATGAAGGAAGACAGAAGAAAGAAGAAGCATTTAAATAAAGGAATTGTCAAAAACTGTCTCTTGTCATTTTTAACATTTTTGACAGTTTTTTAGTGAAATGGTAGGGGTACAAGTACCCCCTTACCATTTCACACAGGGGGGGGCTGGAATCTGGGGGTCCCCTTGTTAAAGGGGGCTTCCAGATTCCGATAAGCCCCCCACCCGCAGACCCCCACAACCACTGGCCAGGGTTGTGGGGATGAGGCCCTTGTCCTCATCAACATGGGGATAAGGTGTTTTGGGGGGCTACCCCAAAGCACCCGCCCAATGTTGAGGGCATGTGGCCTGGTACGGTTCAGGAGGGGGGGCGCTCTCTCATCCCCCCCTCTTTTCCTGCGGCCTGCCAGGTTGCATGCTCGGATAAGGGTCTGGTATGGATTTTTGGGGGGACCCCACGCCGTTTTTTTTTTTGGGGGGGGGGCGGGGTTCCCCTTAAAATCCATACCAGACCCTTCAGGTCTGGTATGGAATTTAGGGGACCCCCACGTCATTTTTTTAAAAAATTTTGGCCGGGGTTCCCCTTTTAATTTTGGCCGGGGTTCCCCTTAATATCCATAAAAGACCTGAAGGGCCTGGTATGGAATTTAGGGGGACCCCCATGTCATTTTTTTTTTTTAATTTTGGTTCGGGGTTCCCCTGTGGGGAATTCCCATGCCATTTTTATCAATGAACTTCTATGTGTATTGTCGGACCAGCAATGCAATAGCCGCGAGTAGTTTTAAATGGCTTTTTTCCTTCGAAATGTCATTTTGCTGTCAGACTGTTCTAAACACGGGAAACATGCGCCCCTTTACAGACATACTATAGACACCCCCCCGCTACGAAATTTAAAGGGATATTACACTTTTATTGTTTGACTTTAAGCATTATTAAAATCACTGCTCCTGAAAAAACGGCCGTTTTTAAAACTTTTTTTTGCATTGATCCATGTCCCCTGGGGCAGGACCCAGGTCCCCAAACACTTTTTATGACAATAACTTGCATATAAGCCTTTAAAATTAGCACTTTTGATTATTCATGTTCGTGTCCCATAGACTTTAACGGTGTTCGTGTGTTCGAACAAACTTTTTTCCTGTTTGCATGTTCTGGTGCGAACCGAACAGGGAGGTGTTCGGCTCATCCCTACTGGAGAGTGCAAAATCTGGTGTAGCTGTGCATGGTAGCCAATCAGCCTGTTCAACAACCGCTGGACATTTTTTTTCTCTTACCTGCAATGTAAAGGCATAATGTGCTAGTATGCATCGCATACTAGCACATTATGTGAAATGTACCTGAAAACGAAGCCCTCCATCTTCACCCGTCCTTCTTCCGGTTTTGTGGACTCCCGCTCTGTGACTGGCTGGGCCATGATGATGTCACTCCCACACATGCACACCAGAGCTGCCGGTCACGGCACCGGACTCTGAAGGAACGGCACGAGTTCCTTCAAAGCGCATGTGCCAGTGATGTCACTGGCTGCATGTACAGTAAATATCTCCTAAATGGTGCATGTTTAAGAGATATTTACACTACCTATAGGTAAGCCTACAGTTACAATTTAGTGATGGAATTTTACTTGCTCTTTAAGCTATGACAAAATAAAAAACCTGGAAGCTAATTGGTTTCTATGCAGAGCTGCACCATATTTTGCACTCCAGTTTTAGCAATCAACCCCAGTGAATCATTCACCATCAGTGAATATTTGATGTCTGTAACATTCACTGGTTTATACATTTGCCTAAGCATGAGAAATATGTGTGAAACATAGTAAACATTAACAAAAGTTAGTAATAACTTATCTATGCCTGTCAGTAGATGGCAATACTGCCATCTACTGTATAACTGCAGTAGTAATCATTCTTTATAGGATGCAAAACAATTGGAGATGTATATCAATTACTATTTATTTATCATATTAACTAGCTATACTCAGTTCATATACACAGTCAGGATCTAGGGTTATGTTATTGTGTGTGTATGTAGGAACAGGAAATCCAGATTGTCAGCAAAAGATGAGGTCCTGCACTGTTTGCTGCTAACAGGTTCAACTCCATGTCCTTATGAATCAAGGTAAGATTCTGGCTGCTCTGAATAACATTTGTACATTTGTCATTTGTCATTAATGCCAAAAATGTAATTCAGGTTAAAAAAAAAACACTAATAAAACAAAAGGGGACATTGTTTTTATCTCCACTACTCTGCAAACACCATGTAAAAAAATTGTATGAACCCTGCTATAAGCAAGTGTTTACCTATGCTCTGCATTGTTTTAGTTTTGCTGGGGAATGTCATTGTCAAAAGAGAAAGACAATACAATAATTCTGAGTTATAAATATTTATGTCTCCCTGGCCAACCAGTATGAGGTATATTACCAGTGGTGCATGCCGGAAAGGATATACAGTGGGGACGGAAAGTATTCAGACCCCCTTAAATTTTTCACTCTTTGTTATATTGCAGCCATTTGCTAAAATCATTTAAGTTCATTTTTTTTCCTCATTAATGTACACACAGCACCCCATATTGACAGAAAAACACAGAATTGTTGACATTTTTGCAGATTTATTAAAAAAGAAAAACTGAAATATCACATGGTCCTAAGTATTCAGACCCTTTGCTCAGTATTTAGTAGAAGCCCCCTTTGATCTAATACAGCCATGAGTCTTTTTGGGAAAGATGCAACAAGTTTTTCACACCTGGATTTGGGGATCCTCTGCCATTCCTCCTTGCAGATCCTTTCCAGTTCTGTCAGGTTGGATGGTAAATGTTGGTGGACAGACATTTTTAGGTCTCTCCAGAGATGGGTTTAAGTCAGGGCTCTGGCTGGGCAATTCAAGAACAGTCACGGAGTAGTTGTGAAGCCACTCCTTTGTTATTTTAGCTGTGTGCTTAGGGTCATTGTCTTGTTGGAAGATAAACCTCCGGTCCAGTCTGAGGTCCTGAGCACTCAGGAGAAGGTTTTCGTCCAGGATATCCCTGTACTTGGCTGCATTCATCTTTCCCTCGACTGTAACAACCAGTTGTCCTGTCCCTGCATCTGAAAAACACCCCCACAGCATGATGCTGCCATCACCATGCTTCACTGTTGGGACAGTATTGGACAGGTGATGAGCAGTGCCTGGTTTTCTCCACACATACCGCTTAGAATTAAAAAGTTCTATCTTGGTCTCATCAGACCAGAGAATCTTATTTCTCACCATCTTGGAGTCCTTCAGGTGTTTTTTTTTAGCAAACTCCATGCGGGCTTCCATGTGTCTTGCACTGAGGAGAGGCTTCCGTCGGGCCACTCTGCCATAAAGCCCCGACTGGTGGAGGGCTGCAGTGATGGTTGACTTTCTACAACTTTATCCCACCTCCCGACTGCATCTCTGGAGCTCAGCCACAGTGATCTTTGGGTTCTTCTTTACCTCTCTCACCAAGGCTCTTCTCTTGTTTTTCTGTCAATATGGGGTGCTGTGTGTACATTAATGAGGAAAAAAATGAACTTAAATGATTTTAGCAAATTACTGCAATATAACAGAGTGAAAAATTTAAGGGGGGACTTTCCGTTCCCACTGTACATACCCCCAACTTTTGAACTTGTGAATGAGGGATATTTGAGGGAGACATTGACCTGTGTCACACGTGTGACCGAACATGATTGTGGGAGGGGCTTACGGACGTGGTTAAACAAAACCTGAGCTTCCTTGTACCTATAAAGTATGCTTTGATTGCTGTACCACAAACTGGAGTTTCAGTGATATATATAAACCTCAACACAATCATTTAGAAAAATAATTCCAATACTGTACATCTGGTTTTGTATACACTGAAAACAGACAGAGAGCTTAAAACAGAGGCTTATGAAAGACCTGAGGAACCCTGGGATGGAGCCAAAGAATAGGTGCTGCAGTACGTGTAGCTCATAGTAGCAAATGATGGTCATGGTCAAGTTGCGCCTAGCTAGGGTTGCCACCTCATCCTTTTAAACCCAAACACATACAGTAAGAAATACACAAATTCTGAGGCTACTTTTATGCAGATAAGGCACCAAGTGAGTTTAATTTCCACCTTAATCAACCACAGAACCTTTGCTTGGTTTTAAAGGGATGAGGTGGCAACCCTGTGTCTTACAGTGGGAATGGCTTAAAGAGGGATGATTAAACAGAATCTGAGCCTAGGTGATGTATACTGTGCAGCATTGCTTGAGCAAATGAACATCAGAAGGAAACTTATCTCAAATGTCAGAAATATTAACAATGAATAGCACCCGCGTGCGTCTCACAAGGGCAGCATGGATGCAGGCAGTGTGGGAAATGCACATGGAACGCACCTTTCCTGCACTGTGTTCCAGTGTGAATCAACCTTTAGGAGGAGAGATTTGAGAGAGGGAAGGATCACTATGGTACATGGAAGAAAGGAAGGAAGGATCACTATGGTGCATGAAAGGCAGGAAGGATCACTATGGTACATGGAAGGCAGGAAGAAAGGATCACCATGGTACATGGAAGGCAGGAAGGATCACTATGGTACATGGAAGGCAGGAAGGATCACTATGGTACATATATGGCAGGAATTATCACTATAGTACATGGACGGCAGGAAAAAGGATCATTATGGTACATGGAAGGCAGAAAGGATCACTATGTTACATAGGCAAAAGGAAGGAGGGATCACTATGATACATGGAAGACAGGAAGAAAGGATGACTATGGTACATGGAAGGCAGGAAGGATCACTATAGTACATGGAAGGCAGGAAGGATCACAATGGTACATGGAAGGCAGGAAAGATCACTATGGTACATGGAAGGCAGGAAAGATTACTATGGTACGTGGAAGAAAGGAAGGATCACTATGGCACATGGAAGGCAAGAAGGAAGGATCACTATAGCACATGGAAGGCAGGAAAGAAGGATTGCTATAGCACATAGAAGGCAAGAAGGATTACTATAGCACATGGAAGGTAGGAAGGATCACTATGGTACATGGAAGGCAGGAAGGATCACTACGGCACATGGAAGACAGAACGGATCACTATAGTACATGGAAGGCAGGATCACTAAGGCACATGGAAGGCAGGATCACTATGGCACATGGAAGGCAGGAATGAAAGATCACTATGGCACATGGAAAGCAGGAAGGAAGGATCACTATGGCACATGGAAAGCAGGAAGGAAGGATCACTGTGGTGCATGGAAGGCAGAAAGGAGGGATCACAATGGTATATGGAAGGCCAGAAGGATGGATCACTATGGCACATGGAAGGCAGGAACACTGTGGGACATAGAAGGTAGGTACACTATGGCACATGGTAGGCAGGAATACTATGGGACATGGAAGGCAGGAACACTATGGGACATTGAAGGCAGGAAGGAAGGATCACTATAGCACATGGAAGGCAGGAAGGATAGATCAATAAGGCACATGGAAGGCAGGAACACTATGGGATATAGAAGGCAGGTACAATATGGCACATGGAAGGCAGGAACACTATGGGATATGGAAGGCAGGAACACTATGGGACATGGAAGACAGGAAGGAAGGATCACTATAGCACATGGAAGGCAGGAAGGAAGGATCAATATGGCACATGGAAGGCAGGAACACTATGGGACATAGAAGGCAGGTACAATATGGCACATGGAAGGCAGGAACACTATGGGACATGGAAGGCAGGAACACTATGGGACATGGAAGGCAGGAAGGAAGGTTCACTATAGCACACGGAAGGCAGGAAGGATGGATCAGTAAGGCACATGGAAGGCAGGAACACTATGGGACATAGAAGGCAGGTACAATATGGCACATGGAAGGCAGGAACACTATGGGACATGGAAGGCAGGAACACTATGGGCCATGGAAGGCAGGAAGGAAGGATCACTATAGCACATGGAAGGCAGGAAGGAAGAATCACTATGGCACATGAAAGGCAGAAAGGAAGGATCACTATGGTATATGGAAGGCCAAAAGGATGGATCACTATGGCACATGGAAGGCAGAAACACTATGTCATACGGAAGGCAGGAAGGAAGGATTACTATTGTATTTGGAAGACAGGAACATTATGGCACATGGAAGGCAGGAAGGAATAATCACTATGGCACATGGAAGGCAGGAAGGAAGGATCAGTATGGCACATGGAAGGCAAGACGGAGGGATCACTATGGTATATGGAAGTCAGGAAGGATGGATCACTATGGCATGAGTAAGGCAGGAACACTATGGCACATGGAAGGCAGGAACACTATGGCACATGGAAGGCAGGAACACTATGGCACATGGAAGGAGGAGAGAGAGGGGAGAGTTCACTCACCCGAGGCTCAGGTAGACTTTGTGTGAACTGCTTTAAAGTTTACGCTCACACAACCCCTTCACAGGCACAGCATTGGCTGCACACCAGGGGTTGTGGGCGGGTACAGGGGGACGTGTGGAGGTGAACTAGCCTCCCTCCTCCTGCATTCATATGGGATGTAGAGCCAGTGGTCAAGTGAGGTGGGGGGCTGTGCTGGCTGAGCACAGAGTGAGTCTCAGCCTCACGAGCTGCAGTGCGGAGCACACCTGCAAGGGGGATTAGTGTAGTCTAGTGCTGGAACTAGACTACACTAGACTGGGGAATCCGGTATGGTTGGGAGGTATGGATATAAATATTTGGGGTGACCTTCCAGAAGGGTCTTGTCATTGCCCCTTGAGCCAGGACTGGTGAAGTGTTGGAGGCTTCTGCTTCCTAGGCCTGCTGTGGACAGTGGAACCAACAGTGGGCCTAAGGCTGGGGCCCGAGGAGCTTCCACTGCCTTGCTATAGGTTACATTTAGGAGCAGTAAAGCTGAAGCCTTGTTGAAGCATCAAAGAAAGAAACTTTGCAGCTGAAGAGTGTCCTGGAGATCTGGGTAGAAGCTGGCGTTGGTGCTCAATTCAGAAAGTCTGGTGGCTCAACTGAAAAGGTATGTTTGTGTTTTGTAAAACTTCTCAGCAGTTTGATGAGTATATATTTACAGTCTCGGCATAAAGGTTCTAATTTCTTTATTAAAAGTTGCTAGTGGCGATACCTTATGCAGCGTACACACGGTCGGATTTTACGACCGGACTTGTTCGACGTACGCCGACGGACCAAATCCGGCGGACAATCCGATCGTGTGTGGGCTTCACCGGACCTTCAGCTGACTTTTCCAGTTGCAAATCTGATGGACTTTAGATTTGGAACATGCTTCAAATCTTTACGTCGTAACTCCGCCGGACCCAGAAATCTGCTCGTCTGTACGCTAGTCCGACGCTAGGGCAGCTATTGGCTACTGGCTATCAACTTCCTTATTTTAGTTCGGTGTACGTCATCACATACGAATCCGTCGGACTTTGGTGTGATCGTGTGTAGGCAAGTGTAAAAAGTCCGTCGGAAGTCTGTCAAAAGTCCGTCGAAAGTCCGCTGGAAAGTCTGTCAGACAAGTCCGGTTGAAAAGTCCGCCCGTGTGAACGCAGACTTAGTCATTTTTTTTGCCTATTAGGTATCCTATAACCTTACTCTTCCATCCTGAATTTATTGTTTCTAATAAGCACTGTTAAATGTTATTAGGGCTTAAATAGTTAAGAGAATAACTAACTCTTCAAACATATCAATAGTGGATATGTTTTATGAAGTCTTACTACCATAATAGTCAATATAATCCTAAAGCCCTCTCCTCTGAGCTTTTGGGGCAGTGGTCTAGAGGGAACCCTATTTCACATTTAATCCGATAAATCCATTATTTCATTAGCTCAGTAACTCAGATTAACATCCCTAGATCCTCATTTTAAGAATAGTAACATAGACACAACATCAGATATTCCTAAAGTATAGTGCACTGCTGAATAGGCCCAGTTCACAAAGCTTTAACACGTGGTTAAGTACATTTTTTAAATTTATTTACCAAGTGACTGTAATTTTCAAAGCTTGTTGAAAAAAGGTATCCTTATCCTGATGTGTTAGTTTTGTGGCTTGAGCCTAATATATTTTATATTTCAAGTGCCCCCAAATAAATGTAGCTGCCTTGGAAACTTTTAGTTAAAAATTTAGTTTAACCAGTTCTCATCCAGTCTAAATGCAAATGACGGCCAGGCGGGACATCTCCCATTCTGGGTGGATGTCATATGACGTCTCCTCAGACTTGCCGCTCCTGCGCATCCGCAAAGGCATGCAGTGCTGCAATCAGTGGTGCTCTGTGTTCCTCAGATACCCAATCAGGGTAAAGAGCCATTGACAGCAGCTCTTTACCATGTGATCGCTGTGTCCAATCACAGCCGATCACAAATGTAAATACAGACCTGTAACTCAGATCCTGTGTGAAGAGAAGAGTTTGGGAGCAATGAATTACCGATTTAACCTATTCTTTACTGTGCACAGAGAACATTCCACCCACAGAAGCAGGCTGAAGACACAAAAAAACAAAAAGCGTTGGGTATGCAGTAGAGAGGGAAATAGGAGAGACAGCCGTTTTCATTGTCCCCAATGTCCCTCCCAACCGGGTCTATGCATCGGAGACTGCTTCCGATGTTATCACACGTCACTAAAATATTAGTAAAGAAATAGTGCCCGTATTTCTAACAGCCTGCCATTTCCCCGTTATACAGTTGTGCTCATAAGTTTAAATACTCTGGCAGAATTTATGATTTCTTTTCTTTCACTCATGGTTAGTGTTTGGCTGAAGCCATTTATTATCAATCAACTGTGTTTACTCTTTTTAAATCATAATGACAACAGAAACTACCCAAATGACCCTGATCAAAAGTTTGCATACCCCAGTTCTTAATACCCTGTATTACCCCCTTTAACATCAATGACAGCTTGAAGTCTTTTGTGGTATTTGTGGATGAGGCTCTTTATCTTCTCAGATGGTAAAGCTACCCATTCCTCTTGGCAAAGTTCCTGTAAATTCTTGAACTGTCTTGCATGAACTGCACGTTTGAGATCTCCCCTGAGTGGCTCAATGATATTGAGGTCAGGAGACTGAGATGGCCACTCCAGAACCTTCACTTTTATTCTGCTGTAGCCAATGACTGGTCGACTTGGCCTTGTGTTGTGATTTGGATCATTGTCATGTTGGAATGTCCAAGTACGTCCCACGCGCAGCTTCCTGGCTGATGAATACAAATGTTCCTCCAGTATTTTTTGATAACATACTGCATTCATCTTGCCATCAATTTTGACCAAATTTCCTGTGTTTTTGTAGCTCACACATCCCCAAACATCAGCGATCCACCTCCATGTTTAACAGTAGGAATGGTGTACCTTTCATTGTAGGTCTTGTTGACTCCTCTCCAAATGTAATGTTTATGGTTGTGGCCAAAAAGCTAAATTTTGGTCTCATCACTCCAAATGACTTTGTGCCAGAAGGTTTGAGGCTTGTCTCTGTGCTGTTTGGCGTATTGTAAGCGGATACTTTGTGGCATTTGCATAGTAATAGCTTTTTTCTGGTGACTCGACCATGCATCCCATCTTTCTCCAAGTGCCTCCTTATTGTGCATCTTGAAACAGCCCCACCTCATGTTTTCAGAGAATCCTGTATTTCACCTGAAGTAATTTGTGGGTTTTTCTTTGCATCCCGAACAATTTTCCTGGCAGTTGTGGCTGAAATTTTAGTTGGTCTACCTGACAGTGGTTTGGTTTCAACAGAACCTCTCATTTTCCACTTCTTGATTAGAGTTTGAACACTGATGATTGGCATTCTCAATTCCTTGGATATCTTTTTATATCCCTTTCCTGTTTTATAATGTTCAACTACCTTTTTCCGCAGATCCTTTGACATTTTTTTTGCTTTCCCCGTGACTCTGAATCCAGAATTGTCAGTGCAGCACTGGATGAAAGATGCAAGGGTCTGTCAGGAGTCCAGAAACTCATTGACCTTTTATACACACACACACACACACACATGCAATAATTACAAGCAAACAGATCACAGGTGAGGATGGTTACCTTTAATAGCCATTCAAAGCCCTTTGTGTCAACTCAGCATGTTATCAGGCCAAAATCACCAGGGTATGTAAACTTTTGATCAGGGCCATTTGGGTAGTTTCTGTTGTGATTATGATTTAAAAGGAGTAAACACAGTTGATTAATAATAAACTGAGTATACAGATGTACATGCATTTTTTGTATTACTATCATTGCATATTACCATGTGTATGGCTGTTTACAATTGACGCTCTGCTGTTTCAATGGGCTACTACTCATGTCTATGTTTAATTCTTACGCAAATACATTTTGAGATTTTACTTACTCAATTTACTCCATTTACTGGTTTTGACCATTATGATCACCTCATTTAAAGTTTTGTTGTATTTTACGTCAATTGGGGATGGAAGTGTGTCATAACAAAGAGACAGCCTTCAGACTTCTTCTTTTCATTTTGATTGATAATAAATGGCTTCAGCCAAACACTAACCATGAGTGAAAGAAATGTGTTTGTGTTATCATTCATATTCTCTGAAAAATGGCCAAGAAATCATAAATTCTGCCAGGGTATGTAAACAAATGAGCACAACTGTATCTATGCTGATCACTTACCTGCTGCCTTGACTGACCATGCCTCGGTCTTCCACCTCAACTGACCCTGGCCTGTTTATTGACAATGCTTCTGCCTACCATCTGGATTGTTTATGAACCACATTTCTGTCTTGCACCTGAACTGACCCCAGCCTGTTTATCGATGATGCCTCTGCCTGCCATCTGGATTGTTTATGAACCACAGTTCTGCCTTCCACCTGAACTGACCTCAGCCTGTTAGTAACCATGTTTTTTGCCTGCCGCTTGGACTATTTTGCCCTGCTACTGTAGTAGTGGGATTCAAGATAACACAGGGGTCTCACATATATGAGGGGTTTCAGAGAAGTGTTCTGAGTAGAAGAAAACAGTTTTTGGTTTTCTTCAGGTTTTGTAATTCTCGAATCAGTGTCTGGAGTCCGGAAGCTTCAATGGGATTTGGGTGGGAAGAAGCCTCTATCCTTGTGCCCAGATCTTACCTGACTGAGGCCCTAAGTCTGATGTCCCTGCCTGCTGCCTGGACCAATACTTTGGCTGTGCTGTCCATGTCTCTGCCTGCTGCCTGTAATGACCCAGGACTTTTTATGGACCATGTTCCTGCCTGCTGCCTGCATGTCAGCCTGCTGCCTGTACTGACACTGGCCTGTGTATGGACTATATTCCTGCCTGCTGACAGGACAATACCTTTGGCTGTTTATGACCACATCCGTGCCTGCTTTCTAGACCAATGCTCTCCTCTACGGACAACTGCTCTACTAAAACCACAGGTAATCATTTGTTTACCCTTTGTTCAGCTAGGCTTTGAAAAAGTCTCACACATGTGGTGTTGCCATACTCAGGAGGAGTAGCAAAATGTATTTCAGGGTGTAATTCTCGTTATGTCCACGCTATTTGTTAGAAATATCTTATAAATTGGCAACTTTGTAAAACTTGTGGAAAAAAACATGTTCAAAAGACTCAATATGCGTCATAGAAAATACATTTGGGTGTTTGCTTTGCAGAATGTGGTCAATTTGTAGGTGTTTCCACTGTCCTGTTGCTCCAGGGCCTTCAAAATTGATTGTGATAGGTAGTCAGGAAATTAGATGCGTAATTTATGCCCCTAGAACACCTAAAGGTGCTCCTTGGATGTTGGGCCTCTCTATGTGGCTAGGCTGTGAAAAAGTCTCACACATGTGGTATCGATATAATCAGGAGGAGTAGCAGAATGTATTTTGGGGTGTAATTGCAAGTATGCCTATGCTGTGTGAGGGAAATAACTTGATATAATGACAATTTTGTGAAAAAAAAGTCTTCATTTTCCAAAGAATTTTTAGCACAACTTTAAAAAACTCACCATGCATCTTACTAAATACCTTGGATTGTCTACTTTCCAAAAAGGGTTCATTTGGGGAGTATTTGTACTGGTCTGGCATTTTAGGCCCTCAAGGAAAGAGATAGGCCCTCAGTACATCAGAACTGATGAAATTTCAATTATACGTACCATAGCTTGTAGACTGTATCATTTTCATGAAGAATTTACAAAGAAAAATGACTTTCTATTATAAAATTTTACAAAGTTTTTTTTCAAAATTTTCGGTATTATTTCGCTTATATTGCAAAAAAAGAAAAATCCAGTGGTGAATAAATACCACAAAAAGAAAGCTCTATCTGTCTCAAAAAGGATAAAAAATTTTTTTGGGTACAATGTTGCATGACTGCATAATTGTCATTCAAAGTGTGCCAGTACCGAAAGCTGAAAACTGGCCTGGGCAGGAAGGTGGTAAAAGTGCCCAGCATTGAAGTGGTTAAACTGCGCTACAAGAGCCCTGTTTGTCTCAAAAAACAAGTGGTTAAACCAAACTTAGAAGCATCCAGGGACGGATTTATGAACAGAACAGATATGTTGTGGATTAGGGCACCATGCCTGTTATTGGTGGTACCTAGCTGTTCAGTCAACCACTATCACACTGTTCCTCCTACGAATTTGGGCTTGCCTGAAAATTGAAAACATGCAATGAGCTATGTCTGGGTGGAGGTCAGCCACTGCAAAGATTCAGAGGTATGATCTGCAACACGGAAGCATGCTTTGCAGGATCAAGCCTACTTTAATGTTTTAAATCTAGCACCCTCCTAGTATAGAGCAGACTGCTGGGTAAATTAAGCCTGGGTCCCCTGTAATCAGTGAAGTAGGGTTTGAATGTTAAGGGCTGCTGTTCTGTTACTTCCCCCTGTCTTCTTGAGGATTCTAGAAGTACGGTATAATGAGAGGAAGAACATAGCTGGCAACCTGAATATTTATGGAACTCCAGCCATTACATGGGGAGGTGTGCCCATAATTTTAACTTCATATGAACACCTTCTTTCTGTCTTTGTAATAGTATATAATTTTTTTCATGATACTCTACGAGGTTTGTTATATTAAACCATCAATTGTTTTACAATCATTCACAGATCCTCATTGAGCTTCATGTCATGAAATTATGAAGATACAGGTGTTCCTCTGTGTATGTTATGGATTTCTGTGCAGATCGTGTTGATTTTAGATGTATTTGTATATGTTTATATGTTTACAGGTGTTCATATGTTTATATGCTTACAGGTGTCGATATTTGCAATTCCCATATAGAATATGAAGGTGCCAACTTTCATTGTTTTTATGTTTATACTCATTGATGTATTAACACACCTCACTCACGATGTGTATTATCGGTCAGTGTATTGATGTTTCAACAAGTGCGATGATTTGTTTATTTATTAGTATACTTTAATTTAATTTAAATTGTTCATTTATCACATTTGTGCATACTTAGAAATGCCACCACTATAGAATATTGCTTATATTTTTTTATCATAATCATACACTTTGCCCATATATCATCTTGACTATATTTTACACATACTAATTTTGGTATCTAGTGCTTTTATTCATCATGGGATATAGAAGACTCCCCCCCCCCCCCCCCTCGCCTCCCCCTTCCCCCCTCCCCTCTCCCTTTTCCTCTTTCCTTTTTCTCCCCTTCCCTTCTATTAATCAGTACATAGCATATATGGATCTGTCCGACACTTGTAGCATTTACTACCATATAAACTTAATTTTTACTTCATTTTATATACTTTGTTTATTAACAATTTCACTTCATTTTGTTTATTAACAATTTCACTTTTCATTTTACAACATCAATTAGTGTTGGTTCACCTTGAAACACACATATATGCATATACATATACACATGCCATCATCTTTGGATGTTTCCAATTTATTATTTTTGGATATCTCTAATTTCATCCTCATCGTTATTATTCGTATACATATTTATATATTCACATATTCATATACTACTTTATGAAAACACACCAATTTTTTACACAATTTTCCCACATATATTAGTTTCTGCACATGACACTACTTATTCATTTTTATTTCAATCACTCGTCCGCTGATTTTGTTTTCCCTTCTTTTTTTTTTCTTTCACTGCACTTGCTGAGACCTCAGGTGACCCATGATACCTAATTGGCAAATTCATTAATTGAGATCCGCTGATTATGTGGTCACATGGTCTGTAACTTTTATTATTTATCTCACTTTGATTTTTGTGATTGCTAGCTATGACTAAGCACTCTCTGTAGATTTGTTCCACTTTGCTGTGACCTGTATTTTGGATGACACTTTATTGAATAAAGGCATATAAAATTCTTTTGGAGTGTGGCTGTCCAGAATCTCCTTTGATAATTAGCTGCCCATAATGTGGTGGAAGAGTTTATAAATAGCTGAGGCCTGAGCAACAGGGGCAGTGTTCCTGGGTCCAGTGCTGCAGGAGGAGACACCTGTGCAGGGACTTTTACCCCTGGAGCAGGAGTGTTAGAGAAGCCTTTGTGAAGACACCAAGGTCCTAGCTTGATTTGGGGGTCCTATTCACAGATCCATTACCCATGGATCAAGCTGGGTCAGGAGGAAGCTCATTGGAGAGGGCCATGAGGAAGTTCGTGGGAAGAAGTCCAATTGTCCTGCGGTGGTGTGTGCCTACATCTCCCTTACTAGGAAGAGTCTGTGTATATCGGCAGAAGGCAACTAGTGATCCGATCCTGTGGGTAAATGACCCCCCATGCAAAGGAGAAGTGACAGTGCTGCCAGAAGTGCAGCCAGCAGTGTGTGAAGTGCAGTCAGAAGTTGAGGAGTCTTCAAGTTGTTCAGTTGCAGTTCATTGGGGTATCCTATGATCCCTATCCCTATCCAATTTCATGTTCCAATAAAAACCCTAAAGAGAATCCCTAGACTGTTTTGTGAGCCAGTGGCAGAATGAAGAAAATGCTGTGTGCCTGGCTGTGTGTACTCTAAAGTGGGAAGTAGGACCGAATTCATCAGCAGCTCATAAGGGGTGGTGCGCTACACAACTAGGTAAGTTAACATGGACCTCCACTCCCTTTTTTTGAAGAATCATGCTCTTTTCCCCCTCCTTTCGGCTCTTGAAGGTTTTACCCCCTTCATTACCAGTCCATTTTTTGCTATTCGGCACTGCGCTTATTCAACTGACAATTGCGCAGTCATGCAATTCTGTACCCAAACAAAATTTATATAAATTTTTTTCACACAAATAGAGCTTTCTTTAAGTGATATTTGATCACCTCTGGGTTTTTTATTTTTTATTATATAAACAAAAAAAGACCAACAGATGTCTGCTTAAAGCGGAGTTCCACCAATTTAAAAGTCAGCAGCTACAAAAAGTGTAGCTGCTGACTTTTAATAAACAGACACTCACCTGTTCCATGGTGCAGCGATGCGGGCGCACAAAACCTCGCTCCTCTCCCCCTCCTCTCCGTGGCGCCGCCATTGCAAGTGTGGGCGCCCGGCTATGGCTTCACAGCCAGGCGCGCATTGCACATGCGCGAGCCGCGCTGTATGTTGTGAATGGCCAGGCAGTCTTCTGGGACCTGCGACGTGTCCCAGAAGATTTCAGGGAGGGAGGGGGTAGAGGTGAACTTCTGCTCGGCGTCAGGAGAAAAAGTGGGAGCTCGGTACCTGTAAAAACTAGGTACCCGCTCCCCCCCAAAAAAATTACATGCCAAATGTGGTATCTCAGGGGGTCACAAGTACTTCAAGCGGAAGTTCCGTTTTTGGGTGGAACTCCGCTTTAAGATTGCCAAGCAGTGAGACATTTGCTTGTCAACTGTAGAGCCAGGGCCTGTAGCTCTTTCATGTAGGACTTGTTACATAGTTACATAGTTACATAGTAGGTGAGGTCAAAAAAAGACACAAGTCCATCAAGTCCAACCTATGTGTTTGATTATATGCCAGTATTACATTGTATATCCCTGTATGTTGCTGTCGTTCAAGTGCTTATCTAATAGTTTCTTGAAGCTATCAATGCCCCCCACTGAGACCGCCGCCTGTAGAAGGGAATTCCACATCCTTTCCGCTCTTACAGTAAAGAACCATCTACATAGTTTAAGGTTAAACCTCTTTTCTTGTAATTTTAATGAGTTTGTTAAACTCCCTTCCGTGAAAAAGTTTTATTCCTATTGTGGGGTCACCAGTATGGTATTTGTATATTGAAATCATATCCCCTCTCAAACGTCTCTTCTCCAGAGAGAATAAGTTCAGTGCTCGCAACCTTTCCTCATAACTAAGATCCTCCAGACCCTTTATTAGCTTTGTTGCCCTTCTTTGTACTCGCTCCATTTCCAGTACATCCTTCCTGAGGACTGGTGCCCAGAACTGGACAGCATATCCTGAGGACTGCTGCGGCCAGAGTCTTGTAGAGTGGGCGAATTATCGTTTTATCTCTGGAATTAATCACCTTTTTAATGCATGCCAATATTCTGTTTGCTTTGTTAGTAGCAGCTTGGCATTGCATGCCATTGCTGAGCCTGTCATCTACTAGGACCCCCAGGTCCTTTTCCATCCTAGATTCCCCCAGAGGTGGGGGCGTGGCCTGAAGCTTCATGGAGTGAGGAGCGCGGTGTGAGAGCTCCGGCTGCAAATATCCTGCAAACTCATCCTTCGGGGCTGAATCACCCCTAAAACTCGGCATCAAGTACCACAGATCATCCGGCCATCCTCCGTGACCATGTCGCCACCTAAGCGAAACACTGGGACGCTTGGGAAGCTGGACAAATACCGCCATGAGGAGCGGGAGTCGACGAGTGAAGATGGCGCCCCCCCCGACTTCAGGGGAAGAGGCCCCGACATCCGGAGATACCGCACGGATCCTGGAGGCAGTTTCAGTCTGCCAGACGACCCTCACCTCAAAGATAGAAGAGGTCAAGGTGGACATCTCACTTATCCGGCAGGATATCCACAAACTAAGGGAGAGAGTGTCTGCGACGGAATGCAGGATCGGCCAGGCAGAGGATGAACTCCCGCCATTACAGATCAATGTGGAGAGGCTACAATATCAGCTGAACACAGTCCTTAGCAAACAGGACGAAATGGAGAACAGATTGCGCCGCTGCAACCTCCGGTTTGTGGGACTTCCAGAAAAAGCGGAGGGCTCTAACCCCCCGACGTTCCTGGAGAACCTCCTGATCAACAACTTCGGCAGAGAGGCCTTCTCCTCCACCTTCGTGGTGGAGCGCACGCACCGGCTGGCAGCGCGACCTCCTGCCCCTGGAGCCCCCCCGCGAACCTTCATCGCGAAATTACTAAACTTTCGAGATAGAGACACCATCCTGCGCCTTACCCGGGAAAAGGGTAACATCCCATTTGGAGATGCACATGTAGCGGTTTACCCCGACTTCTCCGCCGAGGTGCAAAAAAAGAGGGCACAATTTTCAGAAGCCAAGCGCCAACTACGCAACCGTCACCTGGCATACGCCATGCTGTTCCCAGCGCGCCTCCGCGTAGTCCGGGACGGCAAGGCACACTTTTTCGAGGATCCCTCGGCGGTCATCTCCTGGCTGGAGGGCTGAGCCGCGTCAATCCAGACGACATCATGCACTGAACACCACTTCTTCGCTCTCCCATCCTGCGATGTGCAGAAATCTATCATCCTGGAGTCCTACACCATCCTAACAGTGAGTTGTCCTGTTCGCTCTCTCCCTCACCCATGCTAAACCCAAACCCCTTGCTGCTTTCAAGGATACCTGTACTGTTTGACTGCACATCTCTCTCTTTCAACACCTAAACCATCCCCCAACTTTTGTCAATCCGACATCTTATTCAGCCCCCCAAGACGAACTGAAAGCCCAGCCGGACTCCAGCAGGGTGAGGCACCCCCCTGAGACGTTCGGATGCTGATTTGTTTTGCACCACCATGTTCTTCAGTTAACTTTTGTTCGCCCTCAACAGATTATGGGGTGGCACCTGTTTCAGCTATATCCCTGGTTTTGAATCCCCCGCATATGGTACTAATCGACCTGGGTGCCCCCCTACATCTGCATAAAGCAATGTTTCCCTGGCCAGCAACAACCCCCACGGCTGTGGAGGGTTGCCACAAGTTTGATGAGCCACGCTGGTCCAGAGTTGGCACAGTTTTTGTTTTTTTTCTTCTTTTAATCATTAATGCTTTCGGCTTCTTTACATACGAGCAATGTCTGACAATATATGCCATACAACACACAGATAGTCTGTTTATGCCTGCATTCACTGTACCGTTGTTATGTGGGGCCTCCCGCGGACTGGCGGAGCCTGCGCTACGGTGCTGGTTTGCCGCTCTGCGGGACATCCCAGCCAGGACCTCTGAGATTGGAAATGTTTATTATTTTTATACTATGATACCCGGTGCGGGAATGTCTCTAATAGCTGGGATGGTGGGTCCTCTCCTGCTGGTCCGACTAGTTATCACATTCCACTCAATTACTCAATGGCCTCTTTAAAGATAGTCACATGGAATGTGAGGGGGTTGCGCGATAGGTCCAAACGCTTAGCCGTATTGTCTCACCTTAAGCACATGCGCGCGGATATATCAGTATTGGTGGAGACACACATTACAGGGCAACTTCAAATCGCCCTAAAAAACCATGGGTGGGCTGGTTATACCAGGCTCCATTCACCAACAACTCCAGAGGTATAGCTATCCTCATAGCCAAAACAGTTAATCTCCACCTACATCATATAAGGTCGACCAGCAGGGGAGGTTTTTATTCTTGCATGTAACTGTGGGGGGTCTTGAAACCCTTTTACTGGCTTTTTATATACCTCCACCCTTCCAATTTACTGCCCTCAGAGAGGGGCTGGCCTTCATGTCTGAACACCCCACGGTACAAGCGATTTGGATAGGGGATTTTAACATGGTAATTGACCCTTCCCTGGATAGGCTCCACCCAACAGATGCGCCACAGACCAAGCAGACCCTTACCAGATTTGGTAGATTCCTTTCGGAGTTTGCCCTATCCGACACATGGAGACTTAAGTATCCCAACACAGCTGCATACTCTTGCTTCACACCTGCACAAAACGCAATGTCTCGTATAGACATGATTATTCTCACCCCCACTCTCATTCCAGGCCTCCTCGCGGCGGGATTCGGGGCGAGAGTTCTTTCTGACCATTCACCCTACTGGATCACTCTGAGGCTCCAGTCCTCCCCGCCGTCTCGCCTGTGGAGACTAAACCCATTCTGGTTCACAACCCTCACTGATATAGAGATCATACAGCGTGAATGGTCTCTCTATTTCCAGACTAACCAGGGATCGGCCTCGCCCGGAGCGGTATGGGAGGCCTTCAAGGCCCATGCCCGCCTGATTCTATCCACCCACATCAACAGACACAAAACCTCCTCCAACAACATTCTACTACAGGCCGAGGAGCACCTGGGCTCCCTCGAACAGGCTTTCCTGTCAAACCCAACTCCCTCAAACTCTGCCCAACTGCGTTTGCAATCTAGGCTCACTGATAACTTACACTTTGAAAAAGCAAAGAAAGGAATATTTTTTAGAAAACAAAGGATCTTCGAGCATGGTGAACGAGCGGGGAAACTTTTAGCCTACATGGCCCATCTGGACCATTCGCCTCCGGTGGTGGTTCAGCTCCGCTCACAAGATGGCACCATGCTCACGGACCCTGAACAAGTTGCCCACGAATTCAAAAGATTCTACGCCGACCTTTACACCTCTAGGACCGACCGCCCTATGGACGAGCTACATCTCCTCCTAGATAGCATAGACTTCCCCTCCCTCTCAACCACTCAGGTAGAAACCCTGGAGGCACCTATAACTGAGGAGTGCATCAAAACGGCAATAGCGAGCCTTCCAGCGTCAAAGGCCCCTGGCTCAGACGGCCTTCCTCTGGAATTTTACTCCCAGTTCCAGGAGGTTCTCATCCCTAGATTGGAGGCTTTATATTCACACATATACGCATCAGGCACACTCCCGCGCACCATGAGTGAGGCATTGATTGTCCTCATTCCCAAACCTGGCAAGGATCCCCTCCAACCTGGGTCCTATCGCCCAATTTCTCTCCTTCAATTGGATGTGAAAATTCTCGCTAAAATCCTAGCCATGAGACTCAACAACGTCATTCTTAGTCTAATCCACCCGACCAAACAGGCTTTATGCCCAATAAGAACACTGCATTTAACCTGAGAAGGCTATTTACCAATCTTCAAGCTACACATGATGAGACTGGGTCCAGGGTAGTGGTCAGCCTGGACGCCGCCAAGGCATTTGATTCTGTGGAGTGGAGCTACCTTTGGGAGTGCCTCCATAGGTTCGGCTTTGGCCCCAGATTCATCAAGTGGCTCCAGCTCCTCTACCAGGCTCCCACTGCTCGGATCCAGGTCAATGGGAAAATGTCCACCCCATTCTCACTGTCAAGGGGAACACAACAGGGCTGCCCAATTTCCCCCATGTTGTACGCCCTAGCCGTTGAACCATTGGCCATAGCCATCAGAGCGCACCCTGGCATTAAGGGCCTCCATCGGGGGCAGTTCAGCGAGGTACTCAGCTTATATGCTGACGATATGCTACTCTACTTATCAGATGCTGGTCCCTCGCTGGCTGCGGCCCTGCAGCTTATCCAGCAGCATGGGACCCACTCGGGGCTACAAATTAACTGGTCTAAGTCCCAGGTGCTCCCCATCGATATCTCTGTTCCGGCGAATACTCAGGTGCCCCTCCCATTGGTAAGAACTGACCAGCTCAAATATCTAGGCATACAGTGCTCACGATCCCCAGCAGATTACATACGCCTGAATATTGAACCAATTTTCAAATACCTTAAAAATAAGACGCAAATTTGGTCCAGACTCCCTCTGGGGGTGATGGGTCGCAACAGCTTGGTGAAGATGATTCTACTTCCCAAGCTGCTGTACCTATTCTGGCATGCCCCTGTGTGTGTCCCAGCTCATGTGTTCAGGTCCCTTGAGTCCATACTTAACACATTTATATGGGGCACATCCAGACACAAACTATCATGGCAGACCCTCAAATGCCCTACCCGCCTGGGGGGCACAGCCACCCCAGACCTCGCACTTTACTATCTAGCTTCTCAGCTGTCCCACTTTTACTATTTTAACAAGCACGACATGCTTCGCTACACTATTCTAGCATGCACACAAGCCTCTGACGTTGTGGCCCATCCCTTCCAGATAATCTTCTGCAAGCACAGGGGTATCTCTAGCTCTACGGGTGGGAACCGACTATTACAACATCACAGCAGAATTTGGCATCGTGCACTCACCACTATTGGAGCTCCCCCTATCCACGCTCACACTCCGCTATGGGATAATCCCCAGCTCCCTGAACTATTGACTATCCCTGATTACAAACTATGGATCATCTATAAAATCATATACTTACATCAAGTCGTTGCGGGGGGAGTGGTCAGGCCCTTTCAAGCTCTGAAAGATGAATTTGCCCTTCCTAACCATATGTTTTTTAGGTACCTCCAGTTACGCCACGCCCTTCAATCCCAGTTTAACAACTCTATCCCCATGTTGGAAGTGGTAACAGTCACAGATCTACTCCTGGGTGATGACCCCAAAAAACTGATCTCCACCCTATACAATATCTTACTCCTACCCGCGGCCACCAATCACACACAAAAATTAAGAGCTAAATGGGAGGCAGACACCGGGGCCTTTGATGATGACCAGTGGGGGGACATACTTGAAACTTGCACAAAAGTTTCCCCGAAACTATCAGATCTTATCTCACCCCTGCACGCATCCTTAAATATAGGCCAGAGGCTACTTCAGACTGCCCTCGATGCGGAAGCACCCCCAGTACATACTATCACTTAATATGGTCCTGCCCAATCATTCAGAACTACTGGATGCAGGTAGTCAAATTCCTTCATGACCAAATGGGCTCTCCTCTGACACTATGCCCTCGCCAATGTCTGCTTGGTCTGCTCGCGGTCTCAGAGGAGGAGAAATACCTATCAATATTTATGCAGGAATCCCTCTTCATAGCCAGATTGCAAGTTGCCCAACTATGGCTTCGGCCTGACCCCCCCACGGTGCAACAGTGGAAGAGAGCAGTGAATCTTACCCTTCCCTATAAAAAAGTTCTGTATACCCACCGCGGCTGTCCAGCCAAATATCACAAAATATGGGACAGATGGATAAACGAGGCCTCCACGTGCACGGACGGGTAATGCACAATATGTATGTGACTGGTGGTTTAATGGCATTTAACTCCACTTATGATCAAACCTTTTACTAATCCAACTGAGGGGTACACCCTGACATCGGTTTGTAATATTCTGTCAAGACTCTAAGTATAGAGGCTAGTCCAATGGTTTCCAGTGTATGCATTGTACTTCAATATTTCCAATATGTACTGTCTATTATGCTCAATAAACTTTATCTTTGATTTAAAAAAAGATTCCCCCAGAGGTTCTCCCCCCAGTGTATAGATTGCATTCATATTTTTGCCACCCAAAATGCATTATTTTACATTTTTCTACATTTAAACCTCATTTGTCATGTAGTTGCCCACCCCATTAATTTGTTCAGATCTTTTTGCAAGGTTTCCACATCCTGCGGAGAAGTTATTGCCCTGCTTAGCTTAGTATTGTCCGCAAATACAAAGATTGAACTGTTTACCCCATCCTCCAGGTCGTTTATGAACAAATTAAATAGGACTGGTCCCAGCACAGAACCCTGGGGAACCCCACTACCCACCCCTGACCATTCCGAGTACTCCCCATTTATCACCACCCTCTGAACACGCCCTTGAAGTCAGTTTTCAATCCATGTACTCACCCTATGGTCCATGCCAACGGACCTTATTTTGTACAGTAAACGTTTATGGGGAACTGTGTCAAATGCTTTTGCAAAATCCAGATACACCACGTCTAACGGCCTTCCTTTATCTAGATGGCAACTCACCTCCTCATAGAAGGTTAGTAGAATGGTTTGGCAAGAACGATTCTTCATGAATCCATGCTGATTACTGCTAATGATACCGTTCTCATTACTAAAATCTTGCACAAGCATTTAACACCTTCCTTTTCTCTTCTCACAGAATAGGGGGGATCATTAACCAAATTGTAAATCACAATGATCAGGTTGCACAAAGATCTTCAAACAAATTGCAAAATCTCAGTGTGTGATAAAATGTGCTGCCAGTCTTAGTGGTGCTTTTTGTCACCTCCAACAGAATTATATACATGAATTTGTAGATTCTCCTTCTGACTGCTGTATGTCCATCAAGCTTTGCAGTCAATATCCTTGCTGGACAGCTGCTGAGATAAAATCAACTATCCAGTAGCCACATTGACAGTGCATTATATTTACGCAGCCTGAATTGACAAAACAGACAAGTGCTGAGAGGAGGACAGCAAATCACAATCACTGTGCTGTGCTAAGTAGCGAAGCATAGACTGTATATGCAGTGAAAAAAACAGAGATACTTTGTGTACATGTATTAATGTAACTATAACATATATTTACAAGATTATTTTCAATTTGCTGCCACAAAATTATTATTTTACAGGATTTATGTAGTGCCAACAGTATGCACAACACTTTACAAAATAAAGAGAGACATAACAGTTACAATACAATTGAATACAAGAGGGTATTGAGGGCTCTGCTTGTGAGTTTTGTAATCTAAAAGGGAAAGGCAAGTGATACAAAAGGTAATAACTTCCCTGCACAAGTGATTTTTCTGGAATGTCCTAAAGGCAGACCGTGGGGGTGATTTATGAAAGCCGTGCGCCATCAGTGGAGGCACACGGCGAGGCGCAACATACATTTTCATATTATCGAAATGGTTCCGGTAACAGAGCACTATTCCCCATTTACTATAGTGATCTCGGCGCACGGGTGAATGCAATCTGTGCACCACTATGGACATGGCACACGGCATCTCCAAATCAATATTGATAGAAGATGGAGGTGCCAATATTATGGGGTGAGGAAGTTTAGTAACAACTGCCCAAGTAACAAATATGCCCAAAATAGAATGAGAAAGTAAGTTTTTCAGAGAAAGCCTTCTGTGCCTGCAAGAACGTTTAGAACTGCGTGAGATCGATGTAAGCAGTGCGCATGCGCAAGCGGCTCTTGAGTCACCGGGTGCGGTTTGTTCACTGTGCGGCCAAAATCTTAGTAAATGTTAAGCAACGTACATGCAATTGCATGGGTTGATTGGGCACACCTCTAAACTTGGAAAAATGTTTTTTACGCTGGTTCACCTTTATGTATTTTTTAAAGGAGATTTGCACACAGGTCATGTTAGCACATTACGTTGCCAACATGTGACATGCACCTTGTTAAAATTATGTAAAAAGACTCTCGCTCCTCTAGCTCCTCCTAAAATGGCATTTAACCTTTCCCCTCTAATGCATATGATTTCCTTGGGCTAGCTTTTGCTTTTAAAGGGGAACTCCACACTCCATTCTACAATGTTCTTCTCTCCCCCCTCTAATCCCTTGGATTTCCATGGGCTAACTTTTGCTGCCTTCACCAATCCAAACCACATCCTTTTTCAGAGCATACAACAGGGCCAGCTAGGAAAGGGGCGAGAAGAGCGATCGCCCAACCCCCTCCTGAACCATACAAGGCCACATGCACTCAACATAGCTGGCTGCCTTTGGGGCATGTTGGGCTCAGCCCAATACCAACTACAAAGCACCTTGTACCCACTAGTTTAAAGGGGCTTTCCACATTCTGTAAAGCCCCCTGTCTGCAGCCCCCCACATCCCCCGCCTAGGATTGTGTGGACGAGGCCCTTGTCTCCCTGAATATGGGAAAAAGGTGGTTGACTTTTAGGGTGCCCAAGCCCATCCTGCCCCCAAGCATACACCCCCCTTTCATGGGCTGGCTTGCTGTGTGTTTGGCTAGGGGTTTGTTAGTGTGTGGGAGAGGCACAATATTTTTTTAGTTTGGGATGGTATTTTTCATGTGGGGGTTCTCATTTTAAGCCTTAACAGACCCAAATGGCCTTGTATGTATTGGGGGGGGCAGGCTATTTTTTGTTTTTGGTTAAAATTTTGCTTGTGTGTGTGCATTGCGTGCGTGCGTGTGTGTGTGTGTACGTGCGCGTGTGTGTTACATTTGGGTGTCCTGGGGGTATTTGAGGACAGTTTGAGAACCACTGATTTAAAGCACTGAGCTAAAATCTAGCTCAAGACTATCCTATTCTAATTGTGGGCATTTGAGGGAAACCAAGTGAGTGTTAGAACCCCTGCTTGTCTTTTTTAGGTTGGGCTTTGTGTCCCTTTTCTGAAAATTGCCTTCACTTCGTGTCACATAGCCAAACAGGAAGTTAGGGTAAAACCCTGCCAATGTCTTTCCCTGGGGATACACAGGTCAGTCTAACTAGTGTCCCTATTAGGCAAATTGCACTCTAGCACTTTGTGGTGTACACCCCAAATTATAAGGTATATTGGGGTTTATTAAAGGCAAATCCACTCTAGAAGACAAGTGTACTCGCTGTAAATCTGAGGGGAAGCTCTGCTGATTTTATCATCCAATCATGTAGAAACAAAAATGCTGTTTTTTTATTCTCCTTGCATGTCCCCCTCGGATTTCCAGCAACTGCATTTCCAAGTGCACTTGTGGTGCAAAATGGATTTGCCTTTAGTAAATAAACCCCAAAATCCAAGATACCTAATAATTTGGACTGGATACAGCAAAATGCTAGAGTGCAATTTCCCTAATGGGGAAACTATTTATATTGACCTGTGTGTCCCCAAAGAAAGACATTGGTAGGGTTTTACCCTCACTTCCCGTTTGGCTATGTGGCAGGAAGTGAATAAATTTTAAGGAGAAACTGGCAAAATTTGTGAGGTGTCGTCACCCTATCAGGGGCGCAGACATCCCCAAAAACTGACAAGATTTCTAATCCCTCTACACTCTATCCCCAAGCAAAAATAAGAAAGGATTTCATTTAGTTTAACTTTGCAAAGACACATTCCTAAGTTCAACTGTGATGCATGTCAATGGCCCATTTAGACCTTGTTTAATAGAAAACCCCAGTTGCCTTTTACTAGAAACATTTGTTAGTCCAGTCCAGGAAATCTGCATTTGTTTTACCATTAATTTCCATAAAAATTGGGTTCCTGCAGCTAGATGCGCCAAATGCATCTAGATGTGTATGTGAGATGCGCAACTGCTTTGTGCGTGGAGGTATGTACCCGTGGCACATATCTGGTTCCCGGAAGTGGTGGCCAGCACACAGGAATGACATCACGCCCCTCCAGGAAGTTGTTTTTACTGCTGCTAATTTCTTCTCACCACCATGCCCCGCTCACTGTTCTCTGAGGAAGATATTATCCTTATTTGTAAATTAACCGCTTCAGCCCCGGAAGATTTTACCCCCTTCCTGACCAGAGCACTTTTTGCAATTCAGTACTGCGTCACTTTAACTGACAATTGCCATGCGATGTTGCACCCAAACAAAATTGACGTCTTTTTTTTCCCACAAATAGAGCTTTTTTTTGGTGGTATTTGATCACCTCTGCAATTTTTATTTTTTGCGCTATAAAGAAAAACCATACTTTTTGCTATAAAAAATATCCCCCAAAAATATATAAAAAAAACTATTTTTCAGTTTAGGCTGATATCTATTCTTCTACATATTTTTGGTAAAAAAAAATCACAATAAGCGTATATTGATTGGTTTATAGCATCTACAAAATAGGGGATAGTTTTATGACATTTTTATTATTAATTTTTTTTTTAACTAGTAATGGCGGCGATCTGCAATTTTTATCAGGACTGAGACATTATGGCGGACACATCGGACAATTTTGACACATTTTCGGGACCATGGGCATTTATACAGCAATCAGTGCTATAAAAATGGACTGATTACTGTGTAAATGATACTGGCAGGGAAAGGGTTAACCACTAGGGGGCGATGAAGGGGTTAAGTGTGTCCTAGGGAGTGATTCTAACTGTGGGGGATGGACTACAACTTACATGACATCGATCACCACACCCGGTGACAGGGAGCAGTGATCTCTGTCATGTCACAAGCCAGAACGGTGAAATGCCTTGTTTACATAGGCACTTCCCTGTTCTGCGGCTCTGTGACACGATTGCCGGGAGACCGGCGGACATCAAGTCCGTGGGTCCCACGGGCATGTTCACGCTGTACGCGGCAGGCGCGCGCCCATTAACCCCGCCAATTAAAGGGTACGCCCATTTGCCCACCGCTGCCATTGTGCCGACGTATATCGGCGTGCAGCCGTCAGCAAGTGGTTAAGATAATTTTTGATTTATTCTTACATGGGGTGGTGTTTGTGTGGGTCATGTGTGTATGTCTACACACCTACTACCTGTGTACAGATTCACTTCCGGCCAATGTATATTGCTTTCTGCTTCAGTGTGTATATATAGATATATCTATAGATATAGGTTCTTGTGTCCACCAGCAGAGAGAAGTTGGGTAGATGCCACACTCCCAATTCTGGAGGAATAATAATGGTCTAGCACAGGGGTCTTCAAACTATGGCCCTCAAGTTATTCAGGAACTACAATTCCCATCATGCCTAGTCATGTCTGTGAATGTCAGTTTTACAATGCCTCATGGGATGTGTAGTTCTGCAACAGCTGGAGAGCCGTAGTTTGAAGATTCCTGATCACTCTAGCATGTCTTGAAAAAAGGTGGTTTTTCATGTGCCTTGTATAATGCCCAAGAAATATCGTTAGGAAAATACAAGTGGGTCATGGCACATCTACATTCCAAATTTGCCACTTAAGATGGACATGCACTATGCAATCTGATTGGGCAATCTCTGTACAACTCGACATTTAGGCAAAATAGGTAAAAGGAAGATGCACTTGAACAATTATTGTATATACTCGAGTATAAGTCGAGATTTTCAGCCCTTTTTTTGGGCTGAAAGTGCCCCCCTCGACTTATACTCGAGTCACCGCCATCTGCATACATGATCAGAGTGTCATGCAGGCAGACGGTGGTCAGCATGTGCTACTACTATTCGGCGGCCAATTACTGTTCAAAAGCCGCGCCTCCTCCTCGTCTGTGATAGGCAGAAAACTCCATTTCCCAGCAATCAGTGTACAGCCTATCACGGACATTCTCATCCTCGTCCGTGGTATAAGGTTGAGAGAATTTCCATGATAGGCTTACCGCTGACTGCTGGGAAATGGAGTTTTCTGCCTATCATGGATGAGGAGGAGGCGCGGCTTTTGAACAGTGAATGGCCACCGAATATTAATAGCACACGCTGATCGGTGCAAAGCGGCACACGGAGGCATGCACAGGACACAGGTAGGATGCACACATACACAGGACACAGACACATGCACACATACACAGGACACATACACAGGTACAGGACACATGCACATATACACATGACACATGCACATATACACAGGACATATGACACAGGACAGACAAATGACACATGCACATATACACAGGACACAGGACACTTGCACATATACACATGACACATGCACATATACACAGGACACATGCACATACACACAGGACACATGCACATATACACATGACACATACACATATACACAGGACACATGCACATATACACAGGACGCATGACACAGGACAGACAAATGACACATGCACATATACACAGGAAACAGGACACATGCACATATACACATGACACATGCACATATACACAGGACACAGGACACATGCACATATACACAGGACACATGCACATACACACAGGACACATGCACATACACACAGGACACATGCACATATACACATGACACATGCACATATACACAGGACACATGCACATATACACAGGACACATGCACATATACACATGACACATGCACATATACACAGGACACATGCACATATACACAGGACACATGACACATGCACATATGCACAGGACACAGGGAGGTATACAGCTGCAGATGGGCATTGTTGACCCTCTTTTTCCACTTACAGTAGCTGCTGCATTTCTTACCCTCGTCTTATACTCGAGTCATTAAGTTTTTTCCCATTTTTTTGTGATAAATTAGGACCTCGACTTATACTCGGGATGACTTATACTCGAGTATATACAGTAATTCAAATTATAGGAAATCAAACAGGCTCTTGCACTAAATCGAATTTATTTAAGATCTAACTGATTGCAGTTTATGGTCACCTTTAACGATCTGAAAATATAAATTTAATGGGTTTAGAAACGCTTCTCTGTTCTTTGTAATGTATTGAAAGATTTGGGGAAAAAAGTAAAAAACACATTTCAAAGATATATTAGAAGTGATAGGAATGAGATTAGCATCAAAAGGGTTAATTAACTGAGAACACCTACTAATTGCCTAACAAGACACATCCAATGAAATGAAATTAACCAATTGTATTGGGCGTGCGCTATTATCTATAATAGATAATAGGGTACTAGGGTAACCCGCAGTTACCCTAGCGACAGTTGCAGTTTGCATATGCAGGTATTTATTATCGTTATTTGCGCTTCAAAATGTGCCGGTTTGAACGTTCGGTTAATGACTTTTCCGGCGCACCAATTAATGTATGAACTGGTACAGTGCCTTCTTCTTAGTAATTCACCCCCAGTGCAGGAGATGGCTGCACAGATTATGATAGGGAGTTTTTTTTTTTTTTTTTGCATATATAGGGAGGTTTGGCGTTTTTTTTACCTCCATTTACATCTATGTAAAAAAAATATATAAATCTTCAGATTCTAAATTCCCAAAATGCCATCCCAAAAGGGTCATTTATGCAACATTATCCTGGTAGTCTTAATAGAACAGGAAAAAGCTGTGTTTTAGGTAACAAAAACAACTCACTATTATGAATTCAATAGGTTTGGTTGGGTCTTCAGTGACCTTTGTACATTGTGCCACATGGGGGAGCTCTCTCCTTCTGTTCAAGCTAGACTTGATTATCCAACATTATATTGATAATACCTTGCCCTACAGCAGCCTTTGGGATTTCTTAGGAACTGGATTGAAATATATTTCAGTAATCTGTCTCCCATGACTTGTAATATCTCTATTAAATATACATTATGTTGTTTTCCGGTCACTTGCATAACCTGAGATTTACATTGTATTTTGGACAAATGATTACTCAGTGGGGTTGATATACTGAAGGAATAGAATGTTTATTTAAGCTTACTAAAGCTCCGCTCACTTCAGGGATCCAATCATGCAAAAGTAATGTCTTTTTTTTTTTCTTTTCTAGATTTCCATGACTCCATGATTGCACATGATTAGGTAATCTAAATAAAACAGATCTTCACTAAATTAAATTTCTATTTTTTTGGGGGGAATCAGCCTCATTAAGAAGGATAATGATTAGCATCATTTAGCACCTTTTGTATTTGCGTTTCATTAAAGTCAAATATAGAAAATGTCAGAAATATGTAAAAGAAAATATGAAAAAAAAAACATTACAATGTAAAATTGTATTTTTCAGCTTTGTTTACTGATCTAATTTTAGAAATGTATAAAAAGATAGAGGTAAAGTGAAGTTTGATAAGGATCCAGCTTGTTTTTCTTTTCAATATATTTTTTATTCACAAGAAAATTGTGTACATTTATTCCATAACATTTGTAACATGCAAAAAAATGATGCAATACATAGATTGATCCACAGATTTGTCAGCTAAAATTCTTCTTGCTGCTGTGAAAATACAGTATCTCAAAAAAGTGAGCACACCCCTCACATTTTTGTAAATATTTTATTATATCTTTTCATGTGACAACACTGAAGAAAATTACACTTTGCTACAATGTAAAGTAGTGAGTGAACACCCAGCTTTAATTACAGTATATTGGACACGTTTTCTCCACACTGTTTTTTTTTTTTTTTTTTTTAATGACTGCAAGATGCATAATGAGGCACATCTGCCCCAATCATTCACCTGTAAGGTTATGATGATAAAGTTAGTTGGTAATTATAGAAAGATCAATAACTAACATATATGAGTTCAAAGGTTAGTTTTTGTATCCTCCACACTGTTCTACACATAATGCTTGCTGTCTCACCTTCCACAATTGTCAGGTGCACACACTGCCCCGTCATGCCCTCCAGACTCCTCTACTGCACACACTGGCCATTATCATACCTTCCACACTCTCCTCCTGCATATGCTGCTCCCTGTTATGCCCTCAACATACCTTTCCTGCACATACTGCCTGCTGTCATATCCCCTACACAGGTTTTTTTTTTTCTTTAATTTGTTTCTCTTTACAGCTTTTATGAAGCCTCCTTTTTGCCCTCTGCAGCCAACTACTTGGCAGTGAAGGGTTATTGCCCTGTGATACTGGACCGCACTGGCCTTGCCCCGTTGGGCTGCCGAAGTATGTTTGTGTATATGGGGATGTTTGGGACAAAATTCCACCACATGGGAGTATTCCCGGGGTGTTGGTTCATTGGGAAGGGGGGATCAGACTCTCGGCACCATGCCGCCAAATCATTCAGTGACATGCATTATGTTATTGTTTGCTTACTGTTTTTTGTACTATATTTATGTTTCTGTTCTTTCTTTTTTTTCTATAGAGCCACATTGTTTTCTATTATATTCTTTTACTCTGACGAAGCCAATGCCTTGGCAAAACTAGTAGGCAAGTATTGACCTGCTGTCATCCTTCTTTGGTCAATAGAATATTGTAAAGTGCTCCCTTTTATATGTGATTCAACGAAATGTACCAATGTTTTTAATTCATTGTAATAAAATTGCTTTTTTATATAACTTTTGTATTGAGTTGTTGCTGGCACCGCAATAATCCCCTCTTCTCTGCTCCCCACAATCCTCTACACTCCTTTTCTGCACATACTGCCTGTTGTCATATCCCTACACTCCTTTCCTGCACACACTGCCACCTGTCATAACCTCTACACTCCTTTCCTGTACACACTGCCACCTGTCATAACCTCTACACTCCTTTCCTGCACACACTGCCACCTGTCATAACCTCTACACTCCTTTCCTGCACACACTGCCACCTGTCATAACCTCTACACTCCTTTCCTGCATATACTGCCTGCTGTTATTACCTCTACACTCCTTTCTAACACATACAGCCTGCTGTCATATCCTCTACACTCCTTTCTGCACATACTGCCCGCTGTCATATCCTCTACACTCTTTTCCTGCACATACTGCCTGCTGTCATTACCTCTATACCCCTTTCCTGCACACACTGCCTGCTGTCATAACCTCTACACTCCTTTCTGCACATACTGCCTGCTGTCATATCCTCTACACTCCTTTCCTGCACATACTGCCTGCTGTCATTACCTCTATACCCCTTTCCTGCACACACTGCCTGCTGTCATAACCTCTACACTCCTTTCCTGCATATACTGCCTGCTGTCATTACCTCTACACTCCTTTCCTGCACATACTGCCTGCTGTCATATTCCCAACAGTCCTCTCCTGCGCTCCTGCACATACTGCCCACTGTCATACTCTCTGCCCTTCTCTCCTGCCCATACTGCCTACTACTATTTCTTGCACTCCTCTCTTGCACATTCTGTCTGCTATCATATACCCTTCCCACATTCCTCTGCTAAAAATACTGTCTGCTGTCATACCCTCTGCACTCCCCTTGTACATGCCTACCACCATCATACTCTCTGCACTCCTCTCCTGCACATACTGCCTGCTGTAAAACCTTCTGCTCTTCAGTCCAGTACAAAGTACTACCAATGATATGACAGCTGTACCCATCTCTGCTCATTGCCTGTGAGAGCTGGAGGAGGTGTGGCTACAGCATCCACCTCACTCCTTATCCCTGTAACATCTGGGACCCCACAGAGGTATTTCCAGGGCGGAACATATTTTCCACACTATTCCGGTATGATGTGGCTTCTGGTCCACGTCATTTCCAGGTATTAATTTCCGCCTGTTCGGAACACAAGCACCGTGACGCACCTTTATGGTTGTGTTATTTCCGGTGCACTGTCGGTTCCTGTCCCCCTCCCTTCCATCCACCTGGGCATCGCCTCCTCTGAATCCTTCAGGTGGGAGAGACCCATCAAACCACCCTCCAGGCTGGTGGTACGCACTGGAGAGAGACTCTCACGGGTGTACACCAAGGTCTTGGTCTACACTCCTTACTGGTAGGTCATAGAGCAGATGAGCCTGCCTCCGTCCCTCTGGATTCAACATGGTCCTTCTGGACTTTTTGATCCGGGCAACGTGGGCGGTCGCAGGGATTCCTCCATCCTCCCCCCGTTAATTGAAATAGACTCCCTCACGCACATAAATACTTCCACCCATGACTGTTTGCCTGTGGCTGGTTATTCATGTGCAGACACGGACGGAGGAAGTATGAACAAGCTGTTAACATAGGTAAGGAATCCTCCAACAGAGATGAATTTTCTAATACATTTCCTCCATATATGTTCTATCTTCTATGATCACTTACTGCACAGTGATTTGAATAACCTTTTAATGGTTTTCACATAGATTTATCCACGGTTTCATCTTTGCTGCAAGGATAAGCATAAGCTTAGGTGTGGCTAGATTTACTCTTCACTTTTGCCCTTTGTAACTTGGGACACATTTTTCTGACCCATTTCTGGCCCTCTTTGACTGTTTAAGGTAAGGTCTTTTTGCTTCTTACTTCCCCATCTTTTACCGCCCCTCCTTCCCCCTTCCCCTTTCCCCTTCCTCCCTCCTTCCCCTCCTTCCCTTTTCCATCCTCTCCTCTCCCCTCTCCCCATTCCCCATTCTCCTTTCCCCTCCCCTTCCCCCCTCCACTCCCCTTCTTCCCCATCCCCTCCCCCCTTTCTTTTACCTCCTTTTCTCCCCCTTTTAATTTTTTATCATAACTATGTTTATTTCACCACCATCACCACACAGGGGTCTGTTGTCTCTTTTTTGGGGGGAACTGAGTTAATCCCCACGGGCTCGCCAGGTTTCTCCTCCACCGGACCGGCTGACATAAATTACACAGGTGAATTAGCAGTTTTCTCTGCATGGTCCCCTATATGCTTTAGGGTATAAATGTAGATATTAGAACATAGTTTGAATTCACATTCCATTTGAGATAATTTGTCCTCTCTGCCAACCTTCTTTGCCCATGACGTGCTTTGGTGCATGTAACAAGCTTTACTAAAATACTATTTTATAAGGAATGTAAAGTAATGTGACTCAGTTGATTGAAAGCATTTAACATTTAGTGTCCCTTGGTAATAATAAAATCATTTGTTAATATTTCCATATATTATTTATTAATAATATGCTTGTATATCATTGCAGTATATGTACAAAATTGTGCTTCAATCTAAGGCCCTAAAGGAAGCATGATTCCCCGCGAAACGCGTAGGCCACTTCTCTCGACTCTTCAGCCAGGACATCTTAAACAGATTTACAGTAACTGTGGTTTTAACCAGTTGTATTCAACTTTTTTAAATTTAACCATTTGTATATGGATAATAAAGATTTTTTTATTTTTTAAGATTTTTTTGGTAACTGTATTTATTAGACCCTGCAAGGTACATGCAAAGTCCCACCTCATTTTTGTCTTCACTCTGTAATTTCTGAATAACACAATTTTATTACAATGAGATCTAACACTAAAATTAATCCGAACACGAAACTAACCATTCATCTTAACCCAATTCTTGATAGTATTTCTAATATTACCTCTAACACTCATAACGGTCAAAAACTGACTTCAGGTCTGCTACAAAGCTACAACTGGAAAAACCTTCAGCACTTAAAAATAATGCTTTTGAAGCGATCGTATGATCATCTGATCGTTAGTACACAGCTTTTGTCTGAAATTTTCTGAAGGGACAAACACAATTTTTTTTTCCGGATGATTTTTGTTTAATCAGTACAGGTATTGTCCAAAAATACAATACAAATACAATACAATTCATTACATCAATTTTACACCAATTTTCATTTGGTCATACAAGAATTCTCATACTTTTGTAACCTCTTCATTTTCGATCTGGAGACTAGCATGCAAAAAAAACAAAAAACAAATATAAAATGAAGATGTTCTTTGGAAACACAACATAATATTTGTTTTATAGTGCTGCCTAGCAGATTAAGTCAGCAACTCAACAAGCCACAGCTCAATAGTAATTTATTAGTTGAAATATATCAGTTTCAAAGCTCTTCTGCATAAACTTTTGACTGTTATTTGGGAAGACTGTTGCAGAATCATCAACTCATTTTAGGTCTCTTGCAACATCGTCGATTATTAAAGGATACCGAGAGGTAACATAAAATATCCAAGAGCTAAAATGTGTGCAAAGTATAATATCTCAACAGAGAATAGGTGACTCTCAAGTTGAGCCAACAATATACGAGAGTTGCATGTGATTGCTGGATGTGAGTGCAGGATGGTCCCTGAGTTCTCCATTGGGTTGCTATTTACCCTTTAGTTCAGTGGTCTCCAAACTGCGGCCTGGGGGCCAGATGTGGCCCTTTGCTTGCTTTTATCTGGCCCTTGGGGCACTATTTTATCCACTGATGCCAACAATGGGGCAAAATTCCCCCCACTGACACCAACGAAAGATTGGGCACAATACCTCCCACTTACACCAATAATGAGGCGCAATTACTCTCAGTGGAACAAATGATGGGGCATTATTTTTCCCACTGACATTGGGACCTTTTCTACTCCCACTGGCCACAGTCCAGCCCCTGTAAAGTCTGAAGGGCAGTAAACTGGCCATTTTGTCTAGAAAGTTTGAAGACCCCTACTTTAGGTGATAAAAGTCTTGCTATGCTATTTCCAACTAAAGAGGAGCTCTTAACATAAAGATAAGAAGGTGAACATCAAGCACATACAAAATAACAATGAATGCAGTTATGTATTAAATAAAATATATCTTCAGCAAGCCTGAGGACAGTCTTCTTGCCTCTCTAAAAGCCTGTACGTTGTAACTGGTGGAAAAAACTTGAGGACCATGACTACAATGATGTTCAGAGGGGCTGAATGATAAGTGACACAGAAGATTCATCCATGACATGATGTTCGACATGATGTTCTGAAGTGCTGAACGTCAACTGGGATGGTACGGTTTTACAACCTGTCCTTGTTGCACAGTCATAATGGCAGACAGACAGTATGGAAGCAAGTAGGACTGGAGCGAGCCTTAACCACTTCAATACTGGGCACTTTCACCCCCTTCCTGCCCAGGCCAATTTTCAGCTCCCAGTGCTGTCGCACTTTAAATGACAATTGCGCGGTCATGCAACTGTACCCAAATGCAATTTCTTTTGGAGGTATTTAATCACTGCTGGGTTTTTTTTTGCTATACAAACAAAAAAAAGACCAAAAATTTTGAAAAAAAATGTTTTTTCATAGTTTTTGTTATAACATTTTGCAAATAAGTCATTTTTTTATTCACTGATGTGCACCGATGAGACTGCACTTATGTGCACTGATAGGCACTAGTGAGGCTGTACTGATGTGTACTGATGAGGCGGCACTGATGGGCCCTAATGAGGCACCACAAATGGTCACTGATAAGCTGCACTGATGGGCACTGATGAGGGGGCACTGACAAGGCTGCACTGATGAGGCGGCACTGATGGGCACTAATAGGTGGCACTCATGAACACTGATACGCGGCACTGATAAGCTGCACTGATGGGCACTAATAAGCTGCACTGATGGGCACCGATTGGAACCGATGGGGCTGCATTGATAATCAGAGCACTGATGATCAGTGCCCTGATTATCAGTGTAAATGTGCCTTGTCAGACAGCGAGTGAGGAAAGGAATGCTGATAATCGGCAGGTTTGTTTACATGTGATCAGCTGTGATTGTAGGCAGGTGACCACATGGTAAAGGACCGCTGTGATTGGCCCTTTACCTTGATCTATGATAGCTGTGTCTGAAGGACACAGCCATCACAGAGCGCTCCTGATGCACGCTGCAGGGGGCACGTGGGAGGCTTGTTCTAGGAGGATGTCCATGGATGACCTCCCAGAACAATTGAGCCTTGCTGTATTCGGTCTCTTTTATTCCACTACCAATGGAAGGGTTTTTTATATCTGCTCAAAAAGTGCAAACAAATACCTGTTGGTTTTGTCAGAATTCCTGTGAGCTCTGTTTTTGCACTGACTGTTATCAGTTTCCTTGTTCTTAGTTATCTCTGTAGACTACGAAACCCCTCCCCCATGTTATGAAGAAGAGACAAGGGAAAGGTTTCTATTGTCCAAATAAGATGTGCAGCCTAGGATGATCATGCCGCTTCCTCATGGATACAGTATGGCTAGAGGGCATTTGAAACCTAGGAAAGGAAGTGTGTCATTGGCAGATTGTAAGGTGCAAAAATGGAAAAAAAAAATTTGAAAAGAAAACTTATGTAGCCACCACATCTAAGGACTGGTAATCTGCAATATAATAAATCTTGGTTCTTATGTTTAGATACACTTTAAAAAACACACCAACACGCTTACAACTGGAACATCCAAGTACAGTTTTTATCTCCCCTACCATCTTGTTCACCTTGTTACATGTAGCACAGGTATACCAAAACTAGTGTGTTACCCATTCATCATGTTTACATTTGTCCAAATCAAAAAAGATCTAGCCAGCATTAGAAACATACAAAATATCAACACTCATACCATCATCTAGGGAGTGTGAGTACATTTTTTTCTGAACTAATGTATTTAAAAGGGCAGCAGAAGCAGTATCTACTACTGCACTCAAAGCTTCTCGGGGCCCATTCACAAGACCCTTGAATGATTGTTTATTAATCTGTTTAACAACAGAGAACATAAATGCATCTAGTAATTTTCCAGCTCGGGAGATCTGTGCCAATGCTAATCTGTTGCAATCATTCTGTGCATATATATGGTCAAACTATTTCATATTAACGTCTGTATCTTTTGGATTGTGCAACAGTATGTGATCGGAAATTATGTCAAAATATGCCATTTTTCTTAAAATATTTGAATATTTAAAAATGTTAACGTTTGATACTATAAACAGTTTACAAGAACATGTCTCAGAATTTTTTTTTTTATTGTGTATTAAAAAACTGCTAGTTGACCGGTGTCCACAAATGGTCAACTAACTGCATCATTGCATTAGCCTATTTCTACAAATGCAGTTTACTTCCAAATTTAGGAAAAAGAAGGTCCCTTTAAACCATAATTCAATGTCAACAGTTGTGATAATTTACAGTTTTGTCTATGTGATTTGAATAATAAACACTTACCCAATATTTGCTTAATCAGAAAATACACATTTTTATGAGTATTTATATAAGGAGCTATGTGTATCTGATAATGCTGACATTTGTTACTATAAACAGTTTACAAGTATATGTCTCAAGAGGAGGGTTGTTACTGTTTATTAAAATTGGCAAACTGATAGTTGTTCAGTACATAGCTTGTAAAACAGTGATAACACATAGCTGGTGTGTGTGACACTGTCTATTTACAGATAATGGAATCCTAATAGCACCCACACCACAACACATTTGATGAGCCTAGGTCTAGCACAGTTACAATAAATCTATGACACAAATGAACAACTGATTAGTGTGAATCTACAAAAGCAATGTTTCGCTTTATAATTGAATTAGAAATCCTCTCCTAGCTTTTCCCATGACCCCCGGGGCATTAATAATGAAGATAAGGTTTGTACAAAACATTCCAATGTTTCTTCTCTCACCTTCTGTCATTTTCATAATCTTTATCCTTTCTATGGTTTGACAGTTTCCTGATTTTACTAGCAGAGCAGCCCTCAAAAAAAAAAATCCAAAAAAAATCCACCACCCATTTTTTTTGTCTGCACTTGACATCTTGCATTTTAACTTCCTACTGTCCAGGTTTATCATCTGCAGTCATTCAAGAAAATATTATAACCCCAGTTCCTATCTTACCCCCCCCACCTACTCCTATCTTCCACTTCATCCCCCAATCCCATTCACGTCTATCTCTTCCTCCTTGCCTATTCCCATACCCCAATTGAACCGACGACGACAACCATCTACTTCCTCCCATGACTAACCTAACTCCGTGATGTAATTCGCCATCTAATCCTCACCTTTCAAAAATTGACGAGACTAACGTACCATACAAACAGACCCCACCCTACAAGCCCGACACATCCACACGTGTTCAGGAACAAACATATGGACTCATAGTTGACTACATTTGTCCATTTCCTCAACTAGCCCCTAAATCCTGAAATTACATTCAAGGCGATGCTCCCACCCAAGATGGTTCCGGATCTCAGATGATGAGGTAAACCTCGAGTTCGAGGCTTTCTTATTCTGTTAAACGTCTGTTTGACTTACAGTTGAATACATAACCGACTCGTTGCACTGTAACGAAATAAGTCATGTTAATAAGAACCATGTTGTCTTTCCACTTATTGTTTGTGAAAACCGTGTAACATTTTTTTGTTCACAATAAAACATTTATGGAAAAAAAAAAAAAAAAAAAAGAAAATATTATATGCAGTGGATAGATAGGTGATCACAGGCACCGCATACCTTAGGGCTCATTTACACTTGCTTCGGCTTCAGCACACACGGCTAGTTTACATTTGCTTCAAAACAAGGCTTCGAACCGGCTTTGTTAAAGCTCTCTGAACGCCAGTCAAAACTCCTGTCACTAAATAAAATGGTTAGCTTACAGTCCTGTTTACACCTTGCTTTTGCTTTGCTTTGCTTCAGGCTGCGCTTCAAAAATGATACCCCATGTAGCTTTAGTGGTGCTTCAAAGCATCTTCAAAGCCTCCATAGAAGTCTATGGCAAAGCTTGCTTGAAGCCCCACTGAAGCCTCATCAAAGCCCCACAAAGCCTCACCAAAGGTTTATTGAAGCCCCTTCAAAGCTCCACTGAAGCCTCATCGAAGCCCCACCAAAGCCTCACCAAAGGTTTATTGAAGCCCCCTCAAAGCTCCACTGAAGCCTCATCGAAGCCCCACCAAAGCCTCACCAAAGGTTTATTGAAGCCCCCTCAAAGCTCCACTGAAGCCTCATCGAAGCCCCACCAAAGCACCAAGCAGAAGCAAGGTGTAAACAGGACTGTAAGCTAACCATTTTATTTAGTGACAGGGGCTTTGACTGGCGTTCAGAGACCTTTAACAAAGCGTGTCCAAAGCCATGTTTTGAAGCAAGTGTAAACTAGCCCTATAGTTTCAAAAGACACAGCTCACTTTTTAATCAATCAGAGGTGCCGAACAAGATAATGCAAACTTAAAAAAATATATATTTTTAATATTGCATTATGTAGAAGATTGCCATTAAAAAATACACTTCATACGGCAAAAATGTAGTCAACAAGATAAAGGCATAAATGTCTCAGCCTCCATTTTTCGTTCTAATAATTTATATTGAAAATTTGAAGAAAAATATAAGTTTCCAATAATTACACACAGAGAAAAAAATATACCAGTAAGCTATAGATATACATCAAAATACAAGGGATATTGAAGGTGACATAAAGGTATACGTCAGCGAGCACAATTTGTACATAGCTTAACTCGATGAGCTACCACAAGATAATCAATGACAACAAAAAGAGACACAAAAAAGGGAAGTAAGCATATTCAGGTTTCCCTGTCACTCTTTTGAGAACAATATATATATATAGAGAGAAGGAAACTGGGATAACACTGACCATAAAGCCATCATATACACTTTATGAGGTACACCTTGCTAGTACCAGGTTGGACCCCCTTTAGCCCTCAGAACTGCCTTAATTATTCATGGCATAGATTCAACAAGGTGTTGGAAAGATTCCTCAGAGAATTTGGTCCATATTGCCCATACCATTACATCACCAACCTGAACCTTTGATACAAGTCAGGATGGATCCATGCTTTCATGTTGTTTATGCCAAATTCTCACCCTACCATCTGAATGTTGGTTGTGTGTGAAAATCCCAGTAGATCAGCAGTTTTTGAAATACTCAGATCAGCCTGTCTGGTACCAACAACCATGCCACGTTCAAAGTCACTTAAATCCCCTTTCTTCTCCATTCTGATGCTCGGTTTGAACTTCAGCAAGTCGTTTTCACCACGTCCATATGCCTAAATACATTGAGTTGCTGCCAGGTGATTGGCTGATTAACAATTTGTGTTACCAAGCAATTGAACAGGTGTACCTAATAAGGTGGCTGGTGAGTATATATCCCCATATGTTATGAAATTAGTGGGGATAAGAGGGCATAACAAGAGGCCAGAACAACAATCGGAGCTCTGCCTCCTCCTCTACAACACTTCACTTGTGATATTATGTCTCATATAGTATGGTTCACTAGCAGATCTAGGGGAGCAATGAAAACAAACACAAAGGGGAGACAACGAGCCAGAAAAGAAAAGGAAAAAAAAGGAGGGAATAATAAAAATTAACAAAATGTGATAGTAAAAATATGAGTTTTATATAAGTTTGCTTCTCTTGTTTGGCACTAAAAAAGTCCCACAGATCCATTAAAAAGTGAATCACTACACTGACCATTGCTATATCTGATTTTCCTGCTACTCTCTGCATTCCACATGCTCATACTCTATATAATTTAATATTGTATATTGTATTATTTTTTTTATTTTACAAAGAGTTTTATTGGAATGTGCTATTTTATTAAAAATAATAATTTATGTGTCCGTATCCAGATTTCGTAATTATTGTTTCCGCATCCTAATCCAACTGAAAACTCCTCTTGCATGCAAGTTATGAACCGACCTGCATCCTTTCTTGTTCCTGCTTTGTTATGGGGCTCCGTGGGTGGTGCTACCATTGATCCAGCTTTCTGCTACACTTTGCACATTTGTGAGGCCCCTTAATACCCCAATACTCAGTATCGTTGATTGGTACAGTACAAACATCCTTCCAGTATACTACGAGCTTGATATACTCCTTACAAGCCTGCTTTGGGGACCAACACAAAGCCTTTAATTAGAATTGGCATCCACACATTTTCCTTAAATTAATCTCTATTGGATACCTGCTTTTCTACAAGTTTCATGTCTATACCTTCAGCTTTTTTTGGGTGACCTGCACCAGTTATTATTACAGGACACTAATGCCCCGTACACACGGTCGGATTTTCCCACGGAAAATGTGTGATAGGACCTTGTTGTCGGAAATTCCAACCGAGTGTAGGCTCCATCACACATTTTCCATCCGATTTTCCGACACACAAAGTTTGAGAGCAGGATATAAAATTTTCCGACAACAAAACCTGTTGTCGGAAATTCCGATCGTGTGTACACAAATCCGACGGACAAAGTGCCACGCATGCTCAGAATAAATAAAGAGATGAAAGCTATTGGCCACTGCCCTGTTTATAGTCCCGACGTACGTGTTTTACGTCACCGCGTTCAGAACGATTGGATTTTTCAACAACTTTGTGTGACCGTGTGTATGCAAGACAAGTTTGAGCCAACATCCGTCGGAAAAAATCCTAGGATTTTGTTGTCGGAATGTCCGAACAAAGTCCGACCGTGTGTACGGGGCATAAGAGTTCTACCACTAAACAAACTAGTTACTCCTATGTTTATTGCACATTGTACCCCCATTTGAAATGCTTTTACCATATTTTGGATTAGGCAATGAACATCCTAAAGTTTTTTTATGGGGGTGGCAGGGAGGGTGTCACGTACCTGGTGAGCCTGACGTGTAGAGGAAGGCCTCTCGTACAGTTCCAGCTCGAGGACCACTGATGGTGAGACAGCAGCCACTGGAGCATGGCGGGGTAAGAGCTCCTAGGATCAGTCCAGAATCTGTGCAGATAGTAGCCAGGAACCCACGGACAGGAAGCCAGGCTTGGCTGGTAGCAGGCAGATGAGACAATAGACAGGCTTGCAGGTTTGGCTGATGACAGACAAACTGTGGATACATGAACAGGAAGCAGGAGCCTGGAGGTGCTGAGCTGGACTGAAAGAGCTGTAGCAGGCTGGAGGAGTTGAAAGCAGGGTCAGGCAAGCCAGGTCGGTAACTGTCAGGCAGATCAGGCATAAACGGCAGGCAGAAGCGTAGTCAGGTCACAGGCAAGGTTGGCAATGGATGCAGGGTAAACAGGAGCAGCAGGCAGAGACAGAGTCTGGGATAAAGCCAGAGGTTAGAGCAGGTAGCAGACAAGGATAGTTGAGAGCAAGCCAGATCAGGATAAGAAGTCAAACACAGGAATCAGAACATACACAATCGCTGTAGACCAAGGAGCAATTAGACAGCACTGAAGCTCTGTTTGAATGGGCCAATAGGCCGTTTGGCGCCAGTCCTGTTGACAGGTGCGCGTACGCGTGGTCATGTTTACGCATGCCTGTTCGCATATGTGCCCATAACTGTTCTGCTCGTTCTTTGTTGGCACCTGCGCACATGTGTATGTCTGGAAACAGCAGCTGTACTATGCAGGCGTCTTTCCTGACAGAGGGGAGAAGGGTTCTGTTATATTTTGTTAAGATTTTCTTCATTTACTTATCTACTGAATTTAAAGCGAAGTTCCATTCAAAAGTGCTTTAAGTGACCCCCTGACATGCCACATTTTGCATGTCACTTTTTTGGGAGAGATGCGGGTACCCTGTTTTTACAGGCACCCAGCTCCCACTTCCTCCCTGGTGCCGCGGCGAATGAAGATCACCTCGCCCCCCTCCCCCCTCCCTCCCTGCAATCTTCTGGGACATGTCACAGGTCCCCGAAGATTGCCCAGCCATTCACAGCGCGCAGTACAGCTTGCGTATGTGCAGTGCATGCCCGGCTGTGCGTGCCCTGCTGGGCACCAACAGTTAGAATGCCAGCATCACAGAGAGGAGGGGGAGAGGAGCAGGGCTTCGTACGCCCACATCGCTGGACCGTGGGACAGGTAAATGTCTGATTATTAAAAGTCAGCAGCTACACTTTTTGTAGCTGCTGACTTTTAAATGGGTGGAACTCCGCTTTAAGTGCAGCTTGTTATATTCTCTATTGTGTGTTTCAAGGAATACCTTTGTCTTTATGCCAAATACAGTACTCACTTTTGTCTTTGGTGCCATCTGAGTCTGGTCCTAGGTTAACTGAGACAAATATTGCTTTACCTACCAGATGTGATTATATAATATAGTGTCATAGAATACAAGAGGTTTGAATGCTCCTATTAAGTGCTCCTCTGTTATTCAATTTTTTAAGATGTACCATCCCTATATTTGTATACTCCAAGAGACACATTTGGTAGGTAGTAATGTGCTTAGTAAAAAAAAAAAAAAAACCTTGGGCAGGCCACCTCTACCATTCCACCTACACTAATAAGTCTAGGGGAGTCACTTTATTGATACATAAATCTTTTCCTTTTCGCCTTTTGGAACTGGACTTGGATGGTCGCTATATTATTCAAGAACAATAATTGATTGTGTAGAGGTTGTAATTGTAGGTCTCTATTTGCCTCCACCAGCATCAATATGGCTTCTCTCTGCAATAGCGGCAAAGCTGACTAGGCATCCAACGGATAATGTTCTTATTCTAGGAGACTTCAATATGGCCCCTGACCCTGGGGTGGATAGGTTGACCACAGATGACACTGCCCACGCAGAGCTCCTGTCTTGGGCAGAGACTTATAATCTTACAGATGTGTGGTGGTGGAGGAATCCATCTGTGTGAACATTTACCTGCCACTCAGCCACACTTGTGCGGGCTCGATCCCGAGCTGCACTGACTGTGTTTATAGACATCTCTGAATTGAGATCTGGCTTCAGGTAAGTATAATAGGGGACTGGGTGGGATACTGCAGCACAGACGGGTTTTTACCTTAATGGAGAGAATCCATTAAGGTAAAAATCCTTAAGCCTTTAGAACTACTTTAAGCTCCTTTTGCTGACAGGAGATGTAAGCTGCACTTTTCATGTATATTGCTTCTATTTCTAATAAACCTTTCTTACCTGTAAAAGGGCAGTAAAGGGATACATTTTGTGACTGTAGTGTTTCTTTAAGCTTACATATGCTTTAATGCAAATTATCATATGTTTAATGTTTGTTTTTTTACCAAGTGTTTGTTTTTTACAACAGTCTTAACAATGTTCTCAAAAATCCCATTTGTCTACAGTGCACAGCTGAAAATAAGCAGTTTAAATATTTGCCACTATATACATTTATCTGGAATGCATGGTCAAGCATAAGGGAGCAAGGCAGAAAATCAGTAGCATTAAATGAAAACTATAATGGTTTGGGTCAATTTTATTTGATTATTTTAGAACATTTATACTGATGTACTGTATATGTTTGTTACTATTTATGCATGTATATAAAATGTGTTATCTATATAAATATTTAAACAGGGTACACCCATGATACAGGAATCACAGAGTATTATCTGGTTTGTAAAGTAACAGCAGTAGCTGTTTACCTTCAGTCTCTTTCTGATTGAGACTTGATGTAGCTCTTTTGATCAGGAAGGTAACTTCCTGTAGGCAGCAGTAAAATTTCAAACAGCATTATCAGTTTTCTTAGCTATCCTCTGTGAAATGCAAAGCAACACCCCTCTATGTAATGTAGATGAGGAGCGGGTTAGGTTCTTGTAGTCCAAACTAGAAGAATAGCCTAGGGTGTGAACGATGCTCCTCGCTAGATACAGTTGAGTGAGTAAGTGTTGTCACCTTAGGATATGAAATGAGTTACTGGCAGTATCACCAAGTGAGAAAAAGGGAAAAAAAAACTTAAAAAAAAGGAAAACTAACACAGCCACCACTATCTATAAAATTGTAATCTACAATAAATACAATTTTTGTTTTGGTGTTACATATACTTTAGGTTGTGTGGGTACATTTAAACTGTCAAGCCATTGAAAACCCTAAACATCATTTTTTTCTTTTAATCAAAGCAGATGAGAATAATCTAAAAAATGTAAAAAGCTGTCCAGAGCACCGCCTGCTGGTAGCATAATAAAATTCACATACAGTACAATATTTCATATTTACTAATTGTTAACAATGTATTTTTTTACCTAACCACAATAAACAAAGAAATCAGATTCAAATTAATTCAAAATACTTTGTTACCCTTCAACAATCTGTGTCAAATCCTAATTATTTTTTTTAGACCCTGACAGGGAGATTTCTCCCAAGCTGACATTGTTTTTTTTTAACTATATCTTGAAATTTTTTTGTCTCCATAAATGTCTAAAAGAATATGTATAAACACACAGACTTAGGATAAGTAACTTAAATATAAAAAAAACCCAAACTAATAAGCGTATTATGACCACTCCAAACTGCCAAACAACAAAATTGTAAAAAAAAATTCTGAAAGAAAAACAAAAAAAAATTCTGACACATACAACGTTGTAAGTGTGTTACAACCCTTTTCTTGATTATCCTTTAATTAACAGACATAGGCATGCTCACAAATTACCTTGCTCATGGTCATTTATTTAAAATGATTAGGCCGTTGATCGATTATTTATTAATCCAATATAAACATCTGGCTTACCTCTGCTTAAACAGCAGAGAACATTAATGCACTTGGTAATTTTCCCAAACCAGAAAAATGTTAACATGTGCTATTTTTCCTAAAATATTTGCATATTTGAAAATGTTGACATCTGATGCTGTAAACAGTTTACAGGAACAATTTTCAGAACAATATTTTAATTGTTTATTAAAATTGGCAACCTGCTAGTGGTTCTATGTCCAGATATGGTCAACACTGGCCTCATTGCATAAGTCTCTTGTAGATAGTACCAAAATCACTTCCAAATTTAGGAGCGTTATTAGAAAAAAAAGGATAGCGAGGGCTTAAAATATTCAGGGCAAAACAACAGTTTTCTCCCCAAATTCCTAAGCATATACCTACCTATTCTTTGCTTTTCTTCATCTTTATTCAAGGAAGGAAATTCTGAGTATGGACGAGCATGTGTCTTACTTCATGTCACTTACTTCATGTCACAGTGGTGGGTCAATTAGCACTGTCACATGGAGAGTTCATAGCCCAATGTAGGTAAAGACTTCGGTGACTCCTAGCTTACACAGATATGTTCTTTCAATTTCAAAGCAAGCAGTTGAACAGACTGGCATGGAAGAGAAAGGAAGGTCAGTATATTCTGCTGGGGAGGGCTAAATTAGCGTTCACCTATTGCTTTGACCTGCAGTGGTGACATATATGTTTACCTTGATGAAGAACCATAGAAGATTTTTAACAACTTTTGTAATATTTAGGCAATATAATAAAATAGTAATTTAATATAGGTTTATAAACGGACATTTTTGATTTTATTACTTGTATCCAATATTTAATATACAATTAAATACTTAGTGCATCCAAGACAGTTAAGCTACTTTCACACTGGGGCAGGCGGCCGTTAGTGGTCAAGTGCCACTAATTTTAGTGCCACTTTACCACTGTAATAGCAGCATTTTTAGGCCGATAGTGGGGCGCTTTTAACCCCTGATAGCAGCCAAATACATGGTTAAAAGTGCCCGCAAAGTGCCGCTGCCGAATCGCTTTGCAGGCGCTTCAGCTGCGGTGCCCATCGTTTCCAATGGCAGGGGTGGTGGAGGAGCGGTGTATACAGCTCTCCCGCACCGCCTGAAAGATGCTGCTTGCAGAACTTTTTCTAATGTCCCAGCATACCGCCTAGTGTGAAGGCACTCAGGCTCTCACACTGGAGCTGCAGGGGAGGCGTTTTTCAGGCGCTTTACAGGCTCTATTTTTAGCCCAAAAGCGCCTGAAAAATTTCCCAGTATGCAAGTGGTCTTATTGTGCAGATCATGTTAAGGTTTTTGGTGTCAAAGCCAGCACTGCATACTCATTTTTCAACTGCTACTGTCTTAGTAAAACCTACATGGGTCTACCTTTGCTAGGAGAGAGGAATGGGTGCCCTTCCTTGCCCATTCAGCTGCATGCATGTTCTGCATTAATCAAATTACAAAGACTATTATCACTACAGTAAAATCAGCCTAGTGATAAGATGCAGATGTAGTCTCTAATGCATTGTATAACCTGTAAACCCATGGTATGTATGTGAGCCGCTCAGACTGCTAGGAAATGTAGTCCTGTAGTTGTTTCACCTGCTGGTTGCAAATGGCAAATATGAAAATTCATATGCAATATTTACCTTGTATATTAAAAACGTATATATGGTAAGAGAACTGAGTAGTGTATATACTCTTTATGACCCAGAGCTTTAGCTCCATTCCATCATCCCAGACATTTATTTATTTCAGGTACTTATATAGTGCCGCCAATTTACGCAGCGCTTTACATATATATTATACATTCACAACAGTCCCTGCCTTCAAGGAGCTTACAATCTAAGGTCCCTATCTTACATTCATACATGTAAATAGACAGTGCAGCGCTGATGATAAGTCCATATATCAAAAATACACCAATGTGTGATATCTTCAATGGTGCCAAAATATAGTAAACATGCAGGTGACTTCGTGGGTAAACCTCCACCAATGGAAAAAAAACCCGCTCACCTCCCAGTGTAGACCCTTGATTATAGAGGGTCACACACACTTTCCCTTATAGGGTGTATCAATGTATCAGTGGTCAGCCGAGGAAGACTACAGATCCTAAAGGATACCTCTTGATAAGCGGAACCAAAATACTAGGTGAAGGAAGCCAAACTCCAGAGCCACAATGAACATGTAAATAAAAACATATATATTGCTCTCTGCAAGCATAGACTTTTATTTTTTAAAAGATAGAATAAAACTTACAAGTCAGGCTGCCTGACTTGTAAGTTTTATTCTATCTTTAAAAAAATATATTAATACAACATGAAAAGACATAGGGGCTGCTTTTCTAAAGGCAGTTCTAAAGACACTTCACAATTCTCTAATATTTTTCTCCATAGCCTTATGTGGTGGAATTGTAAACATTTTTAAGGCTCCATACTATACTGAACAGGTAAAATGTTAATTTCTTTTGAAAGTACTCCATAGTGCTTAATTGTGCTCAATTGTGCACACTACTAAAGGAGCCCATCTGTCATTGCCTGTACAAGACAAAATTTGTCAGGTGCGTAACATACAATTAATGTCTCATATGGCATTGATTAGTATTGATCAATTTCTGAAATGTGTGGTATAACAACCCTATACAGGTAGTATGACATTTATGTTGCTTTATAATTTTGTTTCTAAAGTTTATCCATGTAACCGCTCTGGTCAGAAAAATTGATGAAAGTCAGTCAATGAAATCCATCAAACAAATATAACACCAATAGCGAGAAGAGCCCAATTATAAAATCAAAAGCACATAAAAACTAACTTTCCCTAACTTTTGCATGTGCTCTGATTCACCTGTCTGTAGTGCAGTTTAAATTAGTGCAATAACTTTGTGACTCCCTTGGTTTTAAATGTTTATTCCATGTGCAAAATAAAAAAAAAGAAGACAAAACAAGATCTTTGCTTTCACGTAATTGGATGGTTACAGTAAACCCAGCTTCAACTAAATGAACATTCACTTTTTCTTTAGGCATATATCACATGAGTAAACCTGTTGCTGGTGAGTGCTCACCAGCAACATGATCACTAACTTATCACTTACCTTTTTTATATAATCAATCCCTCCCTAACCAGACCCGCAAAAGTTTGCTGAGATTTGGCAGAGTTCAGAATCAGCAAGGGAAGACTCTCCTACGTCATTCAGCTGCTGGCAAAATATCACCTATGGTAATAATGCTTCTCCCTTTGGTAAATTGTGTCAGGGTGCTGAGATTCAGAGATCTTCAAACTTCTATATTATCAATTCACCTAATGTAGGTCCCATAAACCAAAAATAAATTATGTTCAACCATACTTGGAGATTAAAAAGTTCCTTGCAGTGCATATACAGATTTTAATTCAACAGCATTGTTAATGCTTATGCATCTAAAAATATTATTGTAATTTGAAATATAAAAGACCAAATGATATATTATAGATTTCCAGTTTAAGTGGTTGAGTATCTTTAATATGCTGCAAACGGCAAGTCAGCATTTGGCTTGCTAAGAGGAACTGCACCTTTATGTGTGAGAGAGAGGTTTGACAGCATTACCACTAATGCTGATCAGCCACTTCAGGAAGGCTGCAATCAGAGGAATCCCCAGGAGAGCCAGTTAAAGAATCATCATCACTTTCATTAGCTTTTTTTGACATATTTATCCCACAAATGGCTGGAGTGGCTGTTAAGTGTTGGAGAGAAGTAGAGGGAATCAGGTAACATGATTAGAAGTCCTTTTCTGTTGGTTATTTTAAGACATTATTATTCAGTTGAAGATCATAATGTTTATTTTATGATTATGAAATCAGATTGAAGATATTTCTGCATGTTAATATTACAGAAAACCTATACACCTAAATATACAACACTGCAATAATCACATTCTTACTATAAGGATCGGATTGTGTGGTCACACGCATGCTGTCCTCAACCTAATCAAAGAGCAGCTTATGTACTGTAAATTTGCATTTAATTATGCACATTGTGCTTTTACCTTGGAAACAATTAATATACCCTCTGACCTGACCCATTGCACAACACTGTGCTTTGAAACTGCTATATTATGATTTACCCTATGAGTAATGGAAAACTATAATGGTTTTGGATCAAATATATTAAATTGTTTTTTAAAATGTTAATCAACCAGAAAATATAAATCGTGCTCTCACAACCCCCACAAGAAATTAAGGTGTTTTCAAAATGTAAATAAACATACAACTAAAAAGTCTATAAGAAAAGTCAAATGAAAGTGCTCAGTGCAAAAGAACTCCAAAAGTAGTAAAAAAGTGACACCAAAAAAGAAATTATGCTCTTCCTCTCCACCAGATACATACAAAGTGGACTCACCAGAGATCTATGACCCCTTTTGTTCAAAGCAAGTCAAACGTTTTATAGGTCCCCAACTGACTGTCTTCTACACCAAGCCGTGGAGTTCAGCTCTCTGTTCCATTCAGTAGAGAATCCTATACATATGGATAAATGGATACCAGCATACCATTATTGCTACTCCTGTGCCTTTAAGAGACTCTATAAGTAGCTCAGTAACATGAAGAGGGAGATAAAGGAGCCTCTCATGGTTTAGTACTTTCGATTTATTAAATAAAAGTTTAAAATTGCACTTACATTCACCAGGAATACTCAGGCATTGAAGATGAAACTAAAAACGCTGGTTTGCATTCCACCTGTGTTCCAAACACCAGAAGTGACCTGTCGCGGTAGGGGAAGGTCCTTTACACTTATCTTAAGTCATATAACGAGCAGCTGTCAACCCATACACATCTTCTTGCATATATAGCGTATTATTTTGACTTTTCACCTTTGAATGATTTTATTTGTGTGGGGTATTTTTTATCATATACATTTTTAGGTCTGTGTGGGTGTGGGGATTTTGATCTAAGTTTTTTAAAATATTGCCTTATATCTGTATATATTATATAGTGCATATATATTGTCAAGCCAGTGCCACTGTTTAAAATGGCGGTCTCAGAAATGTTTTCTGGGAAGCAAGCATACTAATGATGCAGGCGTGTGCTGCATTCATGTTAGAGAAAGAGTTAGAGCTCAGAGCTCCACCCACCCAAAGAAGTCAGTGTGTGAAGGAAGCTGTGAGAAGTGCTGGTATGCACCATACTGTCCAGGTCAGGACAGACTAAGACCTGAGCCTGAGAGAGTCCAGGAGGCATAAAGCAGCTGAGAGGAAAGACACAGAGCTGAGGTACAGCCATCTGTGCATGAACACTGGGACATGTTTGATATAGGGTGACCAAATTTCCCAACTGCCATTCAGGGACCCCCCCCCCCGCCTGCCCCAAAAAAGATGATTCTTGATACATTTTGTTTGCCAATGTTTGGAACCTATCAGTGCCACCTATCAGTCCCCATCAGTGCCCACCAGTGCCGCCTTATCAGTGCCCATCAGTGCAGCCTCATCAGCACACATCAATGAAGGAGAAAAATGACCTGTTTGCAAAATTTTATAACAAACTATGAAAACTGGTGTTTTTTTGCAAAATTTTCAGTCTTTTTTAATTTGTGTAGCTAAAAATAAAAACCCCAGTGGTGATTAAATACCACCAAAAGAAAGCTCTATGTTTGTGAAAAAATGTAAAAAAATTTCATATAAGTACAGTATAGCATGATCGCAAAATCGTCCTTTAAAGTGTGACAGCGCTGGGCAGGGAGGGGGTTTAAGTGCCCAGTAAGAAAGTGGTTAAAATAGTCAGTCAGGAACATTTATACCTAGATTAATGTTTTTCACACTGCTGGCTGCAGGCCAGCAGTGGTCTATGGCTATGTCAAGTGGTCCCTACCCACTGTCCAGTCACTGTCCGCAGTGGGCAGGTTGCTTTATTTTCTGCTACAGCTTCAACCAATCCAAGGATAAGTATGGTTTCATACTGTGCTGTCACTCATGATATCACTAATGACACCATAAAGCAAAACACCATTGCCAGGGCAATATTTGAGCCATGAACAGAGCTTTTGGGTAACAGTAAAGGCAACCCAGCACCAAAAATATATGTCCACAGGGGTGGTTGCTGATACAGTATAAAAACTAAGCACCTCCTGCTTACATGCTTTTTACTTATGCTTAAATATGTATTCCTCTTTCCAAAGGTGTAACTATAGCCATAGCAGATTAGGTAACTGCTATGGAGCTCATAAGCATGGTGTCTGCTCACTCCAGTCCAGTACATGGCTTGGCTATGGACTCCATAGCCAAGCCATGTACTGGACCGGAGCGAGCGGACAGTCGGACACGGACACGGACATGCTTATGAGCCTCATAGCAGTTACCTGATCTGCTATGGCTATAGTTACACCTTTGGAAAGAGGAATAAATATGTAAACATAGGTAAGAAGCAAGTAAGCAGGAGGTGCTTAGTTTTTAGACTGTATCTGGAACCATCCCTGTGGACATATATTTTTGTAAGCACTGCTTACAAAGTGGAGCAGAGCAGAAGAGGAAGAGGAGAAGTCGGGAAGCTGTTGATCTGAGCCAGGTGCCAGTGCCACACAGTAACAGAACACAGACAAAGATGACAATCATAACACTCACACTGCACACAGTACTCCCGGCTGCTGCTCTCCTGTCACTCCCAGAGTCCCAGCTCAGGACCCAGACTAGTCCCTCTGCTGCATGGTCACGTCACCAGGTGGCAGACCACGGGCACCGGAGAAGGTGGGTGGAGCCACCGCAGCACTAGTACGGCCTTGCTTCCGACCTGGCCTCACTCTGAGAGCCTGTGAGTGTGACGTCACTGATCACCAGTGATCAGTTAGGGTGGCTGCCACTGGCTGTGTGTCCTCTATTTCATTCTGGGTGATCAGTTAGGGTGGCTGCCACTGGCTGTGTGTCCTCTATTTCATTCCAGGACACGGTATTGTCCTGGAATAAAGGAGCCCGGGACCTGGGACAGAGATGTAAATTGCAGGACAGTCCCGGGCAATCCAGGACATGTGGGCACTCTAGTTTGACAGTCAGGAGCACCAATGCGGTACTACTCGGAGCAGTAAAACTACCATAAGAGAGCCAGGAGGCTAAATATTATGTTTGTGGCATTGATGGTGTGAACCCCCTGCGTGGGAAGACTTGCTGTATCATGATTTATCATTAAATAAAAGTGGGCAGGAAAGGCCTGAAAATATTTTTGGTGTGGCACTACCATTGAGTTAAGAGTTAAGAAACCCCCAACTTGTCACAATATATATATATATATATATATATATATATATATATATATATATATATATATATATGCACTGTATATACAGTGGATATAAAAAGTCTACACACCCCTGTTAAAATGTCAGGTTCCTTTGATATAAAGGAATGAGACAAAGATAAGTAATTTCAGAACTTTTTTTCACCTTTAATGTGACCTATAAACTGTACAACTCAATTGAAAAGTAAACTGAAATCTTTTAGGGGGAATAAGAATAAAAAACTAAAATGATGTGGTTGCACACCCTCTTATAATTGGGGATGTAGCTGTATTCAGAATTAAGCAATAACATTCAAACTCATGTTAAATAGAAGTCAGTACACACCTGCCATCATTTAAAGTGCCACTGATCAACCCCAAATAAAGTTCAGCTGTTCTAGTAGGTCTTTCCTGACATTTTCTTAGTCGCATCCTACAGCAAAAGCCATGGTCTGCAGAGAGCTTAAAAGCATCAAAGGGATCTCATTGTTAAAAGGTATCAGTCAGGAGAAGGACACAAAAGAATTTCCAAGGCATTAGATATACCATGGAACACAGTGAAGACAGTCATTATCAAGTGGAGAAAATATGGCACAAAAGTGACATTACCAAGAACTGGATGTCCTTCCAAAAATGATGAAAAGACAAGAAGAAAACTGGATAGGGAGCTTGCCAATAGGCCTACAGTACCATTAAAGGAGCTGCAGAAATATCTGGCAAGTACTGGCTGTGTGGTACATGTGACAACAATCTGCTGTATTCTTCATATGTCTGGGCTATGGGGTAGAGTGGTAAGACGGAAGCCTTTTCCTACGAAGAAAAACATCCAAGCCTGGCTAAATTTTGCAAAAACACATCTGAAGTCTCCCAAAAGCATGTGGGAAAATGTGTTATGGTCTGATGAAACTTTTTGGCCATAATTCCAAAAGATATGTTTGGCGCGAAAACAACACTGCATATCACCAAAAGAGCACGATACCCACAGTGAAGCATGGTGGTGGCAGCATCATGCTTTGGGGCTGTTTTTCTTCAGAGGTCAAGGTAGAGGGAATTATGATCAGTTCCAAATACCAGTCAATATTGGCACAAAACCTTCAGGCTTCTGCTAGAAAGCTGAACATGAAGAGGAATTTCATCTTTCAGCATGACAACGACCCAAAACATACATCCAAATAAACAAAGGAATGGCTTCAGCAGAAGAAGATTAAAGTTTTGGAATGGCCCAGCCAGAGCACAGACTTGAATCCGATTGAAAATCTGTGGGGTGATCTGAAGAGGGCTGTGTACAGGAGATGCCCTCACAATCTGACAGATTTGGAGTGTTTTTGCAAAGAAGAGTGGGCAAATATTGCCAAGTCAAGATGTGCCATGCTGATAGACTCATAACAAAAAGACTGAGTGCTGTAATAAAATCAAAAGGTGCTTCAACAAAGTATTAGTTTAAGGGTGTTCACACTTATTATTTTAGTTTTTTATTTTTACTTCCCTCCACCTAAAATATTTCAGTTTGTTGTTCGAGTAAATTGGTATGCCACATAGTTTACACAAAGGAATAAAATAACATTGATAGGTCATCCTGGGTATGAATAAAGCCAAGAAATAGGATTGAAAGAGAAATTGGAGCAGGGACCTCTCCAATAGGGTCCTGCCTCTTTCAAAAGAGGGAGAGAGAAGAGGACTATTGCGGTACCATAAAGAGAAAACTTGGTTTAAAAGAAATGTAAATTTATTTCAAAATTGATAAAAAGTCCTGAAGGGGACATGTTTGGTACATATTAATAATATTAACATACAGAAACAAAAACAATAGTAATTGTTTACAGCATTGTTGACACTAAGTTTTGGTATAGCTAATGCCCACAAGGTGCATAGACAAAGGTTATATGGTGTGATAAATGCAGACGTAACCTCTACGGTTTCGCGGTCACAGCCGCTTCTTCAGGAGGCGTCTGGTAGTATATGGTCTATGAAGGTGAAAAATATAGTATCAACATAACAAGCATAAATATATAGACAGTTTTAGAGAATACACTAACTTGAATTGGAGAATATGCTCAAAGTTTACAAATTGCACTCACCACACTATAACCAGAGGGGTCTTCCTGGAGTGATGTTGTGAGACGCCCTCGAGGAGGCGTTCCCCCGGTGGCGGGCCAGGGAGGCAAATTTAGGGTATAGCTATTATGAAGGAAATTTTTAAAGATAAGGTTTAAAGGATAATACAATAAATTCTGTTAAGGGGTCACCCGGGAGTGCCAGGATTAAGGTGAAGAAAGAACCAGAACAGGGAAAGAAAGAGGGACGGAGGGGGGGGAAGCGGGATTGGGAAAGGGGGGAAAAAAGGGGGGAAAAAAAGGGGGGGGGAAAGAAGGGAGAGGGGGAGGGGGCCAGGAGGGGAAGGGGAAACATGGGAGGAAAGAAGGCCAAGGGGAAAAAAGGGGAGGGGGGAGGGGGGGGGGGAGGGGGAAAAAAGGAAAGAGAAGATGTGAAGGGGGAGGGGGGGGGGGAGGGGAGAAAAGGGGGGGGGGGGGAGGAAAAAAAACAGGGGGTTAGAGTGGAGTAGATGTCCCAATTTCACCTAATAAAAGGGAATTAAGGTAAGGAAGAGACATATAGGACTAATAAAAAGGGAATTCATGGTAATGAAGAAATTCCCTTACCTATCGTTGCTGTAGTAAAAGCCTAGACTCAGGGGCTGCTAAAACCCAGGAGGACATGAGTAGTGCAGTCAGTGGCACAAACGCCACATCACACTATCACAGAGGATCGCTGCAATAAATGTAAATCAATGGGAGAGGCATGAGAGACTGCTTTTAAAAGTAGGCAACAATCATAAGATGTTCAGTGCCAGGAGAGGGGGGGATACCATGTAAAAAAAGTGTGGGAATCCCCACCTAGTCAAGGGGGAGCATGACATAAGTACTCACATGAATTTCAGGTAGCGTCCGCAAAGTGCTGGGTGTCCCTCTGAGGCTCAGGCAGCTGGGTCTCAGGCATCTTAAATGCCTCCAACCCGGAAGTTACCATGGCGGGGACGGCCGCCGCGATTGCTTCCGGGTCCGGTCCTCCACTATTGCGCATGCACGGGGAATTGATCCGGCGCAGGCGCAAAGCTCAACATTGCTCAGTGCCTGAGCACTGATCGGGGCGAAGCGGCGGCTGGGCTAATGTTAGCCGAGCCCTCCGCCGGAGGAGCGCAAGCCCGCCATAGGGGGAGAATAAACTTCTCACATCCATCCAGGACAGGGTGGCCAGTGCAATTTTGATAATAATCCAAGTACAAGTGTGATAAATGAAAAAATAGACTGGGAGGGGGAGATGCATGGTCTCCAGCAACGGGGGCGCCAGGAACCCCCACGGCTGGGGACACATGCATCATGGCCCGTCCCAGGGCATATGCAGAACAACAATATAATCAACATCATACATGATTTTAAATAACAAAAATCAAACAATCACTAGGTCCACTAGGCCATGATCAGGGGGGAAAAAGGGGAAATACCTGAAGTCCTAAAAAGCAGAATCCAAATATTGTGTAGTTTGGTTGTGTTTTTTATTATTTTTATTTTTAAATTTTTTAATATGTTGTGTGTAATTGGGTCGTGGCAAAGACTGATCATGGCCTAGTGGACTCTGAATATTAGTGGATCCACAATGTATCCAAAACTTTCTATTCCTTATTGGTTTTCCTCAGTGGCTGATTTTAAATGTTCAGTGATTGTTTGATTTTTGTTATTTAAAATCATGTATGATGTTGATTATATTGTTGTTCTGCATATGCCCTGGGACGGGCCATGATGCATGTGTCCCCAGCCGTGGGGGTTCCTGGCGCCCCCGTTGCTGGAGACCATGCATCTCCCCCTCCCAGTCTATTTTTTCATTTATCACACTTGTACTTGGATTATTATCAAAATTGCACTGGCCACCCTGTCCTGGATGGATGTGAGGAGTTTATTCTCCCCCTATGGCGGGCTTGCGCTCCTCCGGCGGAGGGCTCGGCTAACATTAGCCCAGCCGCCGCTTCGCCCCGATCAGTGCTCAGGCACTGATCAATGTTGAGCTTTGCGCCTGCGCCGGATCAATTCCCCGCGCATGCGCAATAGTGGAGGACCGGACCCGGAAGCAATCGCGGCGGCCGTCCCCGCCATGGTAACTTCTGGGTTGGAGGCATTTAAGATGCCTGAGACCCAGCTGCCTGAGCCTCAGAGGGACACCCAGCACTTTGCGGACGCTACCTGAAATTCATGTGAGTACTTATGTCATGCTCCCCCTTGACTAGGTGGGGATTCCCACACTTTTTTTACATGGTATCCCCCCCTCTCCTGGCACTGAACACCTTATGATTGTTGCCTACTTTTAAAAGCAGTCTCTCATGCCTCTCCCATTGATTTACATTTATTGCAGCGATCCTCTGTGATAGTGTGATGTGGCGTTTGTGCCACTGACTGCACTACTCATGTCCTCCTGGGTTTTAGCAGCCCCTGAGTCTAGGCTTTTACTACAGCAACGATAGGTAAGGGAATTTCTTCATTACCATGAATTCCCTTTTTATTAGTCCTATATGTCTCTTCCTTACCTTAATTCCCTTTTATTAGGTGAAATTGGGACATCTACTCCACTCTAACCCCCTGTTTTTTTTCCTTTCCTTCCCCCCCCCTCTTTTCTCCTCTTCCCCCCTCCCTCCCCCTTCACATCTTCTCTTTCCTTTTTTCCCCCTCCCCCCCCCCCCTCCCCCCTCCCCTTTTTTCCCCTTGGCCTTCTTTCCTCCCATGTTTCCCCTTCCCCTCCTGGCCCCCTCCCCCTCTCCCTTCTTTCCCTCCCCCCCTTTTTTTCCCCCCTTTTTTCCCCTATTTCCCCCCCCCTACCCCCCCCTCCGTCCCTCTTTCTTTCCCTGTTCTGGTTCTTTCTTCACCTTAATCCTGGCACTCCCGGGAGACCCCTTAACACAATTTATTGTATTATCCTTTAAACCTTATCTTTAAAAATTTCCTTCATAATAGCTATACCCTAAATTTGCCTCCCTGGCCCGCCACCGGGGGAACGCCTCCTCGAGGGCGTCTCACAACATCACTCCAGGAAGACCCCTCTGGTTATAGTGTGGTGAGTGCAATTTGTAAACTTTGAGCATATTCTCCAATTCAAGTTAGTGTATTCTCTAAAACTGTCTATATATTTATGCTTGTTATGTTGATACTATATTTTTCACCTTCATAGACCATATACTACCAGACGCCTCCTGAAGAAGCGGCTGTGACCGCGAAACCGTAGAGGTTACGTCTGCATTTATCACACCATATAACCTTTGTCTATGCACCTTGTGGGCATTAGCTATACCAAAACTTAGTGTCAACAATGCTGTAAACAATTACTATTGTTTTTGTTTCTGTATGTTAATATTATTAATATGTACCAAACATGTCCCCTTCAGGACTTTTTATCAATTTTGAAATAAATTTACATTTCTTTTAAACCAAGTTTTCTCTTTATGGTACCGCAATAGTCCTCTTCTCTCTCCCTCTTTTGAAAGAGGCAGGACCCTATTGGAGAGGTCCCTGCTCCAATTTCTCTTTCAATCCTATTTCTTGGCTTTATTCAGTTTGTTGTTCGATTGAGTTGTACAGTTTACAGGTCACATTAAAGGTGGAAAAAGTTCAGAAATGATTTATCTTTGTCTCATTTTTCTTACATCACAGAAACTTGACATTTTAACAGGGGTGTGTAAACTTTTTATATCCACTGTATATACAGTGCCTTGAAAAAGCATTAATACTCCTTGAAGTTTTCCACATTTTGATATGTTACAACCAAGAACATAAATGTATTTTATTGGAATTTTATGTGATAGACCAACACAAAGTGGCACATAATTCTGAAAAGTGTGGTGTTCATTTGTATTCAGCCCCCCTGAGTCAATACTTTGTAGAACCACCTTTCTCTGCAATTACAGCTGCAATTCTAGAAAGTGATATTTTTGCCCATTCTTCTGTGCAAAATAGCATCTGTGAACAGCGATTTTCTTGTCTTGCCACATATTCTAAATTAGATTTAGGTCTGGACTTTGACCAGGCCATTCTAACACATGACTATGCTTTTATCTAAACCATTCCACTGTAGCTCTGGCTGTATGTTTAGGGTCGTTGTCCTGCTGGAAGGTGAACCTCCGCCCCAGTCTCAAGTCTTTTGCAGACTCTAATGCCTCATACACACGATCGGACTTTCCGACAACAAAACCGTGGAATTTTGTTTGAAGGGTGTTGGCTCAAACTTGTCTTGTATACTCACGGTCACACAAATGTTGGCCAACAATTACGAACGTAGTGACGTACTAGACATACTATGTGGTTTTTCAGCTCTTTAGCACCACCCTTTGGGCTCCTTCAGCTAATTTCGTGTTAGTAGAAGTTTGGTGAGCGTTGATTAGCGCTTTTCTTTCGCGTTTTTCATTTAGCGCTTTTCAGTTCGCGCTTTTCATTTTGTGCTTTTCAGTTTGTTTCTGAACGGTCGTTCGTCAACCAGACATGTTGCGGAATCGGAGGAGATAATGTGTTATTTCTTATTGGCCTTGGAGTTATTGCTTTGACAATATTTGTTTGGTTGAATAATAATTTGATTTGGTATATTTTCTATATTTTTGGATGCATAGAATGCACTTTTTGGTTAAGTTCTATTGGCAAATAGCATGTCTATTTTTTTTTTTTTAATGCACCATAAAAAAATTGTGAATAATACTTGGCTATGTGTTTTACTTCAAATGACAGTTTGGGAATAGGCAATTACATTTTAAAAAATACAATGTAAAATTGACAAGGGACACCACCATAGTTGTATCTTTGATCTTATAAACTACAATATAATGGTGTTGTGGTAACTTGCCCAAAAAAAAACAAAAAAACATAATAATATTATTCTTGATATCACTAGAAAAAAAAAGCCTTTGAAAATTCGTTTGCAATAACTGCATCAGTATCACCAGCAAAGCAGCTTCATTATTATCCCATTAAAGAAGAAGAGAATGTGCGCTGCATTTGGAAATTTCATCATTTGCCACGTCACGAATGTTAATTTTCCATAACGAACGCTAGTTTACAAGACCGACTACTTCTGCTTCCGAGCATGCGTGTTTGTACTTTTGTCTGATGGACTTGTGTACACACGATTGGAAAATCCGACAACACACATTTGTCGACGGAAAATTTGAAGACATGCTAGCCAACATTTGCTGGCTGAAAGTCCGACAACAAATGTCCAATGGAGCATACACATGGTCGGATTTTCTGCCAACAGCCTGACATCCAACATTTCCTGTCAGAAAATCCGATCGTGTGTACGGGGCTTAACAGGTTTTCTTCTAATGCCGCGTACACACGACTGGACTTTACGGCATACTTTGCCCGGTGGACTTTTCGACTGACTTTCCGAATGAACGGACTTGCCTACATACGATCAACCAAAGTCCGACGGATTCGTACATGATGACGTACGACCGGACTAAAACAAGGAAGTTCATAGCCAGTAGCCAATAGCTGCCCTAGCGTCGGTTTTTGTCCGTCGGACTAGCATACAGACGAGCGGACTTTTCGACCGGACTCGAGTCCGTCGGATAGATTTGAAACATGTTTCAAATCTAAGTCCGTCAAACTTTTGAGAAAACAAAGTCCGCTGGAGCCCACACACGATCGAATTGTCTGACAAAATCCGGTATGCCGGACCAAGTATGCCGTAAAGTCCGATCGTGTGTACGCGGCATAAGATTGCCCTGTATTTGGCTCCATACATCTTCCCATCAACTCTGACCAGCTTCCCTGTTCCTGCTGAAGAAAAGCATCCCCACAACATGATGCTGCCACCACCATGTTTCACGGTGGGATGAGTGTTCAGGGTGATGTGCAATGTTAGTTTTCTACCAGACACAGCGTTTTGTTTATATATCATAATATTTTGATCTCATCTGACCAGAGCACCTTCTTCCACATGTTTGCTGTGTCCCTCACATGGCTTCTTGCCAACTGCAAATGGGACTTCTTATGGCTTTCTTTAAACAATGGCTTTCTTCTTGCCACTCTTCTATAAAGGCCAGATTTGTGGAGTGCACAACTAATAGTTGTCCTGTGGACAGATTCCCCCACCTGAGCTGTGGATCTCTGCAGCTCTACCAGAGTTACCATGGGCCTCTTGACTGCTTCTCTGATTAATGCTCTCCTTGCCCGGTCTGTCAGTTTAGGTGGACGGCCATGTCTTCATAGGTTTTCAGTTGTGCCATACACTTTCCATTTTCGGATGATGGATTGAACAGTGCTCCATGAGATGTTCAAAACTTGGGATATTTTTTTTATAACCTAACCCTGCTTTAAACTTCTCCACAACTGTATCCCTGACCTGTCTGGTGTGTTCCTAAGCCTTCATTATGCTGTTTGTTCACTAAGTTTCTCTAACAAACCTCTGAGGGCTTCACAGAACAGTGGTATTTATAGTGAGATTAAATTACACAGAGGTGGACTCTATTTACTAATTAGGTGACTTATGAAGGCAGATAAGTAAATGTAATGCTGCGCTAAAGAGTGCTGAACGGCACAAAAAGGTACAGTGCATATACAAATAAGTACAGAAAAAGGTACAGTGCATATACAAATAAGTACAGAATAATCTGTCACATTTATATATTGTATCGCATAAAATAAATATATAATAATGTGCAAATAATGTGCAAAAATAACCGGTGCAATTAGCATATAATAATAATAATAATAATAATAATATAATATAATCAATAATTATTTAATACTTCAAATATAATTCATGGGTGCAACAAATGCTAAAAAGTGACATGTGCCAACAAAAAAGTGCTGAGTGTCCTGCACTGCTTATACTTAATAAGCCATCATAGAATAAGTAAATACATATTGAACAAAAAGTCCTTCACAGAAGTATTAATAAGTGATCTTCAGTGATGATAGATTACAACCTGCTTAAAATCCACGTGCTGCAGCATGCGATGGTGAAACAAAAGTGACCCCCCCCCCAAGGTAATGCGCTGACCTTAGAGGATGTGACTGTTTCGCTAGACAAAGTCAGGAAACGCCTTTGAGCCACCCTGGGCTCTAAGTGGATCACAAGATTGCAGGTTCCAGCACGGCTCATTCAATAAACAGGAAAAAGAAAGGGGACCATATAGTGTAATATCGTTTAAGATGTTTATTCCAAGGATAGATAAGAAAACACTCCCCAAAAGGGGGTACTCACATTGTGCTGGTGTGTCAGTGCACCACTCTGAACACACATGTAATATGGTTGTAATGGGGCGTACACACGGTCGGACTTTTCGTCTACAAAAGTCCGACAGCCTGTCCGACAGACTTCCGGCGGACTTTCGGCGGACTTGCAGCAGACTTTCTAACGAACGGACTTGCCTACACACGACCACACAAAAGTCCGACGGATTCGTACGTGATGACGTACACCGGACTAAAATAAGGAAGTTCATAGCCAGTAGCCAATAGCTGCCCTAGCGTGGGTTTTTGTCCGTTGGACTAGCACACAGACGAGCGGATTTCGGGGTCCGTCGTAGTTACGACGTAAAGATTTGAAGCATGTTTCAAATCTAAAGTCCGTCGGATTTGAGGCTGAAAAAGTCTGCTGAAAGTCCGGAGAAGCCCACACACGATCGGATTACCAGCCAGCTTTAGTCTGTCGGCGTCCGTTGGACTTTTGTAGACGAAAAGTCCGACCGTGTGTACGCCCCATAACAGTGAGGGTTATGGAGTCCGTCCTAGCACCGACAGCTGCTGCTGCCTAACACTCCATCCTGGCCCATCCCCTACGCGTCTTCGACACAGGGCATACGTGGCATCATCAGGGAATGTAATTGGACGGTTGTTGTATCAATCAAATATACAGTATAGTGTGTGCCGGCGGCCATCTTGCCGTAGATCGCGGACACTCTAGTGCTGGATGTAGGTGGAAGTTTTAATAATGCTTAAAAGCAACAATTAGCTAGTCAAATTTAGTCAGATATATATATATATATAATGAATCTCACTATCATTCTTATGACTGAAAAAAGGGTATGGTGAGTCTAAAAGGCATAAATTCAGCATCTTTTTACACAGAACGAAGGTTAATGGACGCTGAACCATATCCCTCATTGGAACACATTACATAATAATCGGCTACATAAATACAAAACAAAGGATACAAATATGCTATGACTGTGTAAATCCTGCTGATTATCATTAATGCATCCATAACACTCCTACAGAGTAAAAAAAAAATATATATATAATAACCCCTCTTATGACACACCCTGTCTACCAATGACATAATGTGTATGGAGAAATAGAATAAAATCACAATCTTTAATAAATTTGATAAAAATATGTAAAAGACCACATCTATATAATACAAATAAATCCCATCAATTTAAATAATGAAAAATGTAAACAATATTTAAAAAATAGTAATAAAAATAAAGATGAAAAATAAAAAATAAAAAAATAAAAAGGGATGAAAAATAAAATAAAATTAAAATTAAATGAAAAAAGATTAAATAAAAATAAAAATAAAATTATTGTAATTTAAATATGTGACTAATATAATTGTCAAGATAGTGGCGACAAACCCTGTGGTTGTTATAGGTGAGCATCCCCCTTTATCAACCTAAAAACAGGATACGAGTGAGCTAGTACAAATGGGTACTAAAGAGTAAACTCCATGTGTGAAGTGCAGTGTAAACATGCAAATCAAGCAAAACAAGAATGAAAATAAAATACAATTAATACATACCAGCTCCAATAGGTTATCTATATAACCATACTAGGAACAATACCCAAAATAATCGCTGACAAGTATAAAATCAATAACTGCTCAGGAAACAACCCAAGTCGTTACAATAAAATTACAATAAGATAAAATGAAAACAAAAATAAGAATAGAAATATAAATATATACCAGCCCCAATAGGGTATCCAAATGCCATACTAGGATCAATACCCAAAATAGTCGCTGACAAATATGAAACACTTCAATAATTGCTCATTAAACAACCCAAGTCGAATTCCTTATTTAGCCCCCCTGGAAACAAAGAGCCCAGTTGGTGTATCCACCAGGATTCATGTTGACTAATCTCTCTGGTATAATTGCAGCCCATCCAGTGACGCTTAGGTGTCTCTAGGCCCCAAAACTGCATCCCCTTCGTGCTCTGACCATGAACATCCCTAAAATGTATGGACAGATAGTGTTTGTCAAATCTCTTGTGTATGTTTCTGACATGTTCCTCCATACGATCCTTCAACGCTCGGATGGTACGGCTAATATACACCGCATATACAACCCCTATGGCGTCACAGGAAATAAAATCCTTAATGGTATATGTTTGATCAGTTTGGGGGTTTGTGAATTCCTTAACTCTCCTCAAATGAGTTGGAACTCTTGTGCAACTGTAGCACCTCCCACAGCTGAAGAACCCCTTTGTATCCCAAAATATTTTGACTTGAATGAAGGCAATTGGTTCCACTAGATTTTAGTTAGGGGTATCAGAGTAAAAGGGGCTGAATACAAATGCAAACCACACTTTTCAGTAAAAAATGTTGAAAACTAGTTATCATTTTCAATCCACTTCACAATTATGTGCCACTTTGTGTTGGTCTATCACATACAATCCCAATAAAATACATTTACTTTTTGGTTGTAACATGGCAAAATGTGAAAAATTTCGAGGGGTATGAATACTTTTTCAAGGTACTGTATATATGTATATATATATATATATATATATATATATATATATATATATATATATATAAAAAATCTTCAAACTGAGGTACCCAATAAGATAAGGGATGATCCCCCCCTCACGTCTCTTTCTCCCTCAGTAGTTTAAAGTGATTGTAAAGGAAAAAGTTTTAATTTTTAAAAATAACAAATGTGTTATGCTTACCTGCCAATGGTTTTGCACAGAGAAGTCCTCATTCTCCTCTTCTCAGGTCCCCCGCTGGCACTCTCAGGTCTTCCCCCCTGCCAAGTTCCCCCATAGCATGCGACTTGTTATGGGGGCACTTGTGTGTGCCCACTCCCGAGCCTGCTCTGTGTGTCTATATGACACACAAAGCATGGCTGGGCCATGCTTCCTCCTCACTGGCTATGAACAGCTCCTGCTGCTGTGTCTGAGCCAATGAAGAGAGAGAGAGAGAACTGAGAGAGCCTCTGCTCTCGTGCACATCGCTGGATTGAGATTGAGCTCGGCTAAGCATAAGGGGGTTGGTGGGGAGCTACATGAAGAAGGTTTTTCACCTCAATGTATAGAATGCATTAAGGTAAAACAAACTTCTGCATTTCGAACCACTTTAACATTGAGCTTCTGTTTGCAAAGCTGAAGTCTGAAATATCTAAATATGTGAAAAAGCATACTACAGCTCCATTTTATCACTCCAAAACATAATACAAAATATGTAATATTTCATATTTTCCTGAGTAAATAAAAAGAAAAATATTATTTGAAATCCTCACCATAATTAATAAAGAAATTTTTTTGTAAAACCTCCATACATTCCCTTGATATTTGCTATTTTTAAATGTATAAAATATTCTGCCTAATAGCAGATATCACATGATGCCTGGGAGAACGTTTTTTTATTTCTTTAGATAGATCTACTTTGAGGCTACACCAAACCAACTGCCAATACTCTGTGCAAAAAAAAACACATTTTGGTTGGTGACACAGTTAACAGGGCTCATCCCTAACGTCATGGAAGTCAGAGCCTTTTCAAGAACATATTGATTTATCCCAAATGGTTGCTCATTGTCTTCTCTCTACTAAATGGATAAAATATAAGGTCTTTTCTTTTTTGTCTATCACCCAGAAAATACAGTATATTCTGGAGTTGAACCCCAGAAGATCTAGAATCATAAAAGGCATGCTTCCTTTCTACAAGGTCCACTTTCCAGGGAGGCATTAAGAATTGTAGATCAATTTTCAAATGGTTTGTATCTTTTATCTATCAGAGTTATTTCTACTGTGTGTCTCCTTGAAACGCTGTAATAAATTAAAAATTTATGCTGAACAAAGTAATTCTCGGAGGACTGTAGGAGTGGTGAGCCAATATAGACTGCTGCTGTGCTAGCTGAATTTAACCCAACTCATTCTATCAAAATAACAAGATAGGTTTTTTTTTTTAGATTTTTTTTATTGTTGTTTAAATCATGGTTATAAACAAGAACATTGTTCAGTTAATCTTGTTTTTGTCATTGTTTTACTTTTTCCATTTTGAAAAAACATAATTACAGTCAAAATACAATCTAAACAATCAAAACTTTTGCTATAATATTGACTTTGACTATGTACAGAGCCTATGGTTCTAAAAGCAAAAATATGAAAAAAAATATGTACCTAAATGTTCAAAAGAAAAAAAAACTAATGTGCATTATGTGCATTGTTAGCTGAAAACTATTCAATAGAAATATTTAAAAAATAAACATAAAAAACATTTTTAACATATCCTTAAACAATTTTGTATGTTTCTGTAGAATCATTATAATGCACATTGGTTATATAGTGCTACATTCTGTATCCAGCCAACCATGTCATTTCTCAGTATTGCAGTAGTGTTATATCAAATACCGATGTACAAACACCAAAAATAATGTCTTTTGTCTAAAAAAAAAAAAAAAAAAAAAAGTTTAGCTTTACTGGAGAAGTTGGAAAAAAGTCTAACAATACATGTTGCTTGTTAAGCTTAAAAACCCGTTCTCAGTGATAGATCAAGGGTTAAGCCAGAGTTAAGCCATTGTTTAATGTTGACTTGGTTTAAACTTCAGAAGGATAAAATTATATGTGATGTGGAAATCATTTTGCAGGAATATTACAAAGTAATTGGTAAATCAGTTTTTACACAATTGCTGCCAAAGGCATTAGTAACCTATTGTGTTAAAATTCCAGCATGCGTTCCAGGACGTAGTCAGTCTTCCAATTTCCAACTGGCTTTTAAGTTGATATTCAGCAGTCTGCTTTCCAAACGTTGTATTTTTGCTCAATTCTGCAGTTCTAATTACACTTCCAGTCTCCAATCATCCTCTGAAATTCCACTTATGTGTCCAGATTCCATTGTGCTTCCAGATGTACCTATTTAGTATGAGACATCTCATTGTGTGTAATATGTACGCCCTTAGGATGTAGTAAAGTATTATGGTCACTTGAAGTGTATCTAAAACTGAATGCCCAAACCAAATATGTTATTTCACAAGTTTCTGCAACGTCAACAATTTTCATCTTTTTTTAAAAACATTTTTTGCTTTCAATAAAATCATATCAATAAGGCTAAGGCCCTCTTTTTTCCCTAGGAAACAAAACACACTCAATTCACTCAATTCAGCTGTGGTGTTGTCTCCTTTACCTGTGTGTACCTGAATTGGACTACAAGCAGGGAATGGCATGATCTGCCATATTTAGTAAAACTGGAGACCTCATGCATCCCCAGAAAGACATACAGGTATACCCCACTTTTAAGTTCACAATGGGGTTTATTTACTAAAGCTGGAAAGTGCAAAATCAGGCTCGCTTCTGCATAGAAACCAATGAGCTTCTAAGCCCAGCTTGTTCAATTAAGCTTTGGTAATAAAACCTGGAAAGTCATTGGTTTCTATGCAGAAGTGAGCCTAATTTTGCCCTTTTTCAGCTTTAGTAAATAAACCCCAGTGTGTAGTTAAAAGTGGGGTTTGCCTGTATAAGAACCTATGGTGTGTGCACAGTACAAAGAAAGAAAACACCAGCAAAGAAATAAGAAAATTGTCTTTTTAAAAAAAATTTTTTACAGTACTTTACACAATTTTGTAACCTATTTTGTTAGCGTTTTGTTTTACTTTAAAGAATAATTTACCCAAAACAGTATTGGGTGCAGATTGTTAGGTGAAACGACATATTATGGTAATTTTTTTCTGGGAAAGAGCAGAAAAGGTCCCAAGTTATCATAAGTTTCACTACCAGTTACAATGCAGTCTAATTTAACTCCCTATCATAAGCCCCATCCACAATTTCCCTATGTGAAGGGATGAAGCGATTGCAACAACATTTTTCAGGGACTGCCCAGGATGGAGTGTACATAAATTGACAAGTACTCTGTTTACTGCAGTATATTCCGTGAACAGGGGCTGACCTCTAACCTGAACTATTACACGGGGAGAAGCAGGAGAATCCAGAGTAGGGTGCCAAACGTGCTTCTTTTTCCTTGCACAGCAGGACTAGAACCAAGCTAGGATGCTGAGAAATTCATCAGCATTATATAATATTATATAATATTAGGATGCTACACTATTGGCACCACTGAAATCAAATAATAGGTTTGAATGGTAATTCATGGCAGGTACTGAAAGCAAAGTGAGGGGATGAACCTAGGAATAACTAGGAGGTAAAAGACATGATCCCAGGTGGTTTACATCAGAGACATGCCTCACGATTTTGAAACTGGTGCAAGAATGTGAGTATGACCATGGACAATTTATAATCCACCCTAAAGAAATGGTCCAAACTTTAAATTCGTTTTCAGTCTTCTATGCTCACCACCACCAGTTACAAATGTTTTCTGACTGATTGTGGAGGTTACTGTACTTTGTGGTTTTTCTAATTAAATAAAATCTAAAGTGCTGGATTTCTTGGTTAGAAATGTTCTGTTCAGTCCTCAGTAATAGCAGTGTCCTAAACCTGAAAACCTTACACCCACTTAAAATGCCCAACATGATACAGTATTGGGTTGGTTTAATAAATTGTGTAAATATTCACTTCAAGTATTCAATAATGTGCAAATTTTCTTTTCATGTTTGGATAAGTGAAGACATGTTGTTATTAGTAAATCAGCCTCTAAGTTTCTCACATTTTCCATACAATTCTTGAACCACCACTGACTCGCCAACAATTTCTACCTAAACCAGCTAGAGAAGTAAATACATTGCATTGGTGTAAATATCACACTTTTATAGAGAAAAACAAAGTACAACATTTTTGTAATAAAATGTAATCTGCGAATCGTAGCAAACTTTGGTAAGAACAATAATGGAGCTGTAGAAAAGTAGAAGTCTGTAGTTTAGCATACTACTGCTCCATACATTTTCATTAACTGGAAGCTTAATGTACTATACTAAGTCTGTCTGAATTAGCACAGCATCCTTATGCTGTTTATTAAATATTTAACTGATGGGCTCTGCTTGCTGCCAAATGATTTCATGGGCCTAGTAAATGTGATAACAATCTTTATCTGGCCAGCTTTAAAGGCTAGCTTTTATTCCTGCGCTCCATCACATTAATTAACCCTACTTGTGCCCAAGACCCTGCCAGCTCTAGACCATTTTTTACCACTATCCCTGAAATTAGTGAGATTAATGTGCTGAACACATGTTTCAAGTAGAACCTTTTTTATTGCATTGTGAATGCAAATGCCTGCATATTTCACATTTATGGGCCTTATTTAAATACACAACTTAATAGTAACATAACACTTTGCAATTCAATTGCTTAATGTGATGTATTTGTTTCTACTGCAACTAAATGTATATTTGCTTCTGACAAGTGATATTTCTGCCTTGGTGCTATTTAAATCAATATGCTATTTCCTGCATGGCTTAATTCTGTGTGAGTGCTGAAATAAGAAGATACATTATCTATGTGAGGAAACAAAATATGCTAGTTGGTCTAGGACGACACCTTCCTATTAGCATACTGGTGAACTGCAATTGTAGCTGCAGATTAAATAAGGTGACGTAAGGTTCAACGAATGAAAACTACATTAGGAGGCGCAAACAAGGACATGGGTCAGAAACAATGTCCTTACAAAACTTTTTGATGATGACCCGAGTCTATAGAAATGAGGGAAAAAACATGGGATTTGATATATAAATACTATGGCTCTGAAATGTTATAACGTGTACGTATGTAAAGAGCAGAAAGCATTTGACAGGATGAACAGGATGTCCTGCTTGGCTAAATTGGGAAATAAAGAGTGAAAGTGTCAACAAAAGGGCAAAGGATTGCAATTTCAACACAGATCTGTATTGCAAACTGTTATTTCTGTGTGACAGTCTTATCTGAGCTTTATTGTCTGTCACTATTCAGCCATCTACTCCATGCATTTCTTAAAAAAACAGGTACCAGGAAGTGCTATCCTATATAGAGAACTGTGCTTTGGTCAATCAAATATTTACATATTCTTAACAAGCACTCAATAAGCTTTAACAAAAACCCATTCTGATTTCTGTAGCTGCAGGTACTGTGGAGTATTTCTTCCTCAGTTTAAAATATCATCTTCATCAGCATATACCACGCACTTTCCCCCCCCCTGAAATTAGAGTGCAAATAATGCGTGAGTGTTATACGCCAATATTTTTGTAAAAAGTAAATTGGGGAGGGCGCCAGGAAGGGGGGGGGGGGGGCAGTCCCATACCTTTTAAATTAACTGGGACCTTGTTTGCCACTGAATCCAGGCTGAATCCTGTTGAAGCAGTGACTCACCCAGGAGGGGCATGTGCCGCTCATCTGAGGTCTGTGTGATTATTATACACACACTATAGATGGCACTTGCGGGGGGGGGGTGTCGAACAGGGAAGGGAAAAAGATGAACACTTGCAGTGATTTGGGGGTGGGGCGTTTTGGGAGGAGAGGGGACTTCTGCTAGATGGAGGGATGGATATGAAATCTGACCACCCTTATTTTGCTTCAAAGTTCTTTATTTAAAATGTAAGTTTTTTTCCCTTAAACTTCCCTCTTAAAATTAAGGTGCCTTTGCAGCTTAGGAGAGGTGGTTGAGGGGTGGTAAAACCCATGATGATCTGCAAAGGATGGGCAGTGGACAGAGGGTAATCTTATGCCGCGTACACACAATCGGACTTTCCGGCAACAAAACCGTGATTTTTTTTCCGAAGAACGTTGGCTCAAACTTGTCTTGCATACACATGGTCACACAAATGTTGGCCCAAAGTTCCGAACGTGAGAACGCGGTGACGTACAAGAGGTACGACGAGCCGAGAAAAAGGAAGCTCAATAGCCAGTGCGGCGCCTTCTGCTTGATTCCGAGCATGCGTGAACTTTTGTGTGACGGACTTGTGTACACATGATCACAATTTCTGACAACAAAGTGAAGTTGCTGGAAAATTTGAGAACCTGTTCTTAAACATTTGTGGGTGGAAATTCCAACACCAAATGTTCGATGGAGCATGCACACGGTCGGACTTTCCGACAACAAGCTCATATCAAACATTTCCCGTCGGAAAGTCCAACCGTGTGTACGCGGCATTAGACTCCGATAGCACCATTTGAACTATCTTAAACTATAATGTCACGCACACACGAGCGGACTTTACGGCAGACTTGGTCCGGCGTACCGGATTTCGTCGGAGACTTGGTCCGGCGTACCGGATTTCGTCGGACAATTCGATCATGTGTGGGCTCCAGTGGACTTTGTTTTCTCAAAAGTTGGACGGACTTAGATTTGAAACATGTTTCAAATCTATCCGACAGACTCGAGTTCGGTCAAAAAGTCCGCTCGTCTGTATGCTAGTTCGACGGAAAAAAGCCACGCTTTGGGCAGCTATTGGCTACTGGCTATGAACTTCCTTATTTAAGTCCGGTCGTACGTCATCACGTACAAATTCGTCGGACTTTGGTTGATTGTGTGTAGGCAAGTCCATTCATTCAGAAAGTCCGTCGTAAAGTTCGTCGAAAAGTCCGCCGGGCAAAGTCTGCCGTAAAGTCCGCTCGTGTGTACGCGGCATAAGAAGCCTTTTAACTCCTCTAAATAACCCTTGGCTCTCCTTACCTTTTCAGTTCTTTTGCTGAATTTAACCACCAATATCCATAATTGGCTAAAAAAGGAAAAGAAAAAGGAAGTTATAACAATTTAATATTGTTGGGGCTTTACTATTATTAAAAAATACAACCCTGACTGTCACCAACATAATCTGTCAGGACCTGGTTCATCTGCTGGTGGCGCTGTGGTACTCAGGGCTGATAGTTGCAATTCCAGTGTCCACCAGCAGGTGTCTCCCAGAAGCAAGCAGGCTTCAGTGATCAGGTCCACCTGGTTTCAGCTGCTAAGTGGTTATATAAGGCTGCTCCCACTTGCACATGGCACCTCAGTGTTTTCGTGGCTCCTGCCCTGTACTCTGTTTGCCGTGATGCTCCCAGATTCTGTTGTCATTCACTCGTGTTTTTGCTCTTGCTCTTGTTCCTGACCCTGCCCTGTACCCCACTGCCTTGCTCCCTGCTCCTCCAATTTCCCCCTGCCTTGTGTGTATTTATCTGTGTATATAATTAGTTTGTTAGGTTGCTGGTTAGGCATTTTGTCATCTAGTTTTGATTTTCGTGTGTTCCCATGTTTATATTGCTGTTGGTGTGTGGTTATTGTTCACTGTAAATAAATCTCACTTTAACAATATATATATATATATATATATATATATATATATATATATATATATATATATATATATATACAGTATATATATATGGTCTGGTTCCAGTTTCTTTGTGTAGCTACATATATATCTGGTCATCTCCTGTGCTGACTCCTGACATAATCATTGGCATGACTTAGGATGAGGACTATGTTGGAAGCTTACTGCTTTAATTAAACTTCATGGTGGGACTTTATGGAAGCGCAGCGTTCTTGCCATATGTGCCGAGTGGAATGAGCTCCTGAAATCAGTACCCAGTGTGGAGGGAGACTGGAGGAATATGCATGAGACTACAAAATTATTTAAAAGTATAAATATATATAAATATATGTCTCTCTATCCAAATATGCAAATATATGTATTCAAATGCACTACTAAGTGAATTATATTTATGAAACAATGGCTACCTGCTTGTTTAATCTCAGTACAATCTGTCAATACTTCTAAGACCATGACATAAGTGGTCCTCTTCAATACTATAATTACACCATCATAGAAGAACTTGTATGTTATTAATTATAGGTCACAAAAATATGTCTCCAGTTCCAGAAACCACAAATCATTTGTTTCTTACTTTGCAGAATAAATATAAAATTTAAGCTACATTCTTGAATGATCATTCATATGGCACTGGAGGTGATGTAAACACAAGTGAGCGTAAAGTTACACGACTGAAAAGCTTTTAAAGGAATAAAAATACACATGTCTGTTTTCCCTTTTTTGTTTTTCAGCATTTTTAACTAATCAAATTATCCACAGAAATAGAAATGTACTATGTCAGATTTTACTTCCCACAATAATTTATTTTTGTTAACTCTTGAGTGGCACTATTTTAATCTCTAAAGTCATATTATGATAGAAACCTGCTAAGTAATCCTCATAGCTAAAGTATTTAAAATATTTAAAATAACCACATACCATAACCTTATAACTCCATTCTAAATTTAGACAAAATACAAGAATCTACTTATGGTGTCAGAGCATATGCTGGCAAGAGTTCACTACAGGACGCAGTAGTAACATCAAGATTGCAGATGAAACCACACTACATAGTGGACGCAGGTATCTGATACTTCCACATGATTCTGAGTCCCTATGTCCTTGAAGAGAGCAACGTTCAGGTAACAGGTGATGGTACAGGTCTTCTTTTTTTTTTTTTTTGCATTGGCAATAAGGTCATTTTTTAAGACTACCCATTCAAACCTGTTTTCACTGGTAACAAGCTTTTTCTCTTTTTGAAATATTTGGTGCAGAAAGCTTTACAGACCACAATATTGGCTTAGCTAACTCACTTTCTCCCTTTCTTCTAGGTCTACAAAGAAAAGGACATGGGCCCAGGTGGTGAGGCACTATAGAGATGTCCAGTATCTACTGCTGATTGCTGCTCCTACTAGCTTGTTAGTTCAAAGGGAAACTCTGGACAAACCAGAAAATACAGTGGGGAAAATAATTATTCGATCCCCTGTAGATTTTATAAGTTTGCCCACGTACAAAGAAATTAAGGGTCTATAATTTTTATCATAGGTGTATTTTAAATGATAGAGACAGAATATAAAGCAAAAATCCCCCCCAAAAAAATGATACAAATGTTATGAATTGAGTTGCAGTTAAGTGAGTAAAATAAGTATTTGATCCCCAAGCAAAACATGACTTAGTACTTGGTGGAGAAACCCTTGTTGGCAAGCACAGAGGTAAGACGTTTCTTCTAATTGGCGACCAGGTTTGCACACATCTCAGGAGGGATTGTGGTCCGCTCTTCTTTACAGATCTTCTCTAAATCCTTAAGGTTTTTTGTCGGTCGCTTGGCAACTCGAAGTTTCAGCTCCCTCCATAAGTTTTGGTCTGGAGACTGGCTAGGCCACTCCAAGACCTTAATATTCTTCTTCTTGAGCAACTCCTTTGTTGCCTTGGTGGTATGTTTTGGGTCATTATCATGCTGTAAAGAAGAGTGGACCGAAATCCCTCCAGAGATGTGTGCAAACCTGGTCACCAACTGCAAGAAACTTCTTACCTATGTGCTTGCCATTGCCAACAAGGGTTTCTCTACCAAGTACTAAGTCATCTTTTGCTTGGGGATCAAATATATATTTTACTCACTGAATTGCAACCTAATTTATAGCATTTGTTTTATGTGTTTTTTCTGGATTTTTGGTTGATAAAAATGATAGACCCTTAATTTCTTTGAAGTGGGCAAACTTACAAAATCTGCAGGGAACCAAATAATTATTTCCCCACTGTACATATATGTTTATTGCTTTTCCTGTCTAAGGATTTGTAATACTGCACCGCCAGTCTTGCGGTTTACAAACACTTTTTATACACATTTCTTAATTACCGTATTTATCGGCATATAACACGCACAGGCGTATAACACGCACATTCATTTTAAGAGGGAAGTTTCAGGAAAAAAACTTAAATTTTAAATAAGGAACTTTGAAGCAAAATAAGGGTCAGTGCCCATCTGCAGCCTCACCATTGCCATCAATGCAGCCTGATCAATGCCCACCTGCAGCCTCATAAGTGCCATCAATGCAGCCTTATTAGTCCACATCAATGCAGCCTCACCATTGCCATCAATGCAGCAGCCTCAACATCGCCATCAATGCAGCAGCCTTGCCATTGCCATCAATGCAGCAGCCTCGCCATTGCCATCAATGCAGCAGCCTCGCCATTGCCATCTATTGACTTCCTATTACAGAGGCCGCCAAGTAAACAGGAGATTCTCACTGTATGTAATCTGATGGCACTCGTCCCCTCCCCTCCCCCCCGCCCATTGCCTCCAAGGCAGCCGAAATTGAAGTATTGGCGTATAACACGCACGCGCTATTTGCACCCGATTTTCATGGTGAAAAAGTGAGTGTTATACGCCAATAAATACAGTAAGTAATTATTCTTTTTGGTTCAGCAATTTGACTCCATTTGTCATCTGTATGTTTCTAGCCTCCATAGTGGATAGTAAAATGGAACTTTTTTCATAAAATTACGTCCTGCTAGATCATTTCAGGCAGGTCCCTTTTGCAGGTATAGCTATGTAAAACATTAAAAATACACAAATATATCATTTAAAAAACAGTTATATGCTATCTCACACTGCTCTGCACATGCTCAGTTGCTCTCTATTTTTAGGCAAAAAATGTTGAGAAATCATTTTGCAAAATATCCCCCATAATATTTCTAGCCCTGTCCATCTTGAGTGAGGGCAGATGATTCATGTAGCATTTACTTCCTGAAACCCATCTGCTCTTAGGTCAAGCATGAAGACAGAAGGAGGTGCTTCACTAAGAAGGTTCCCTCCTATCCACCTCTAGACTAAAGAAAAAAAAAACCCCAATGAAGCCTCCTGAAATGTATGATATCATTTTGGCCTAGACCAGGAACCAGGAAGCAACTGGAGAAATGTAAAAAAAAGGTTCAAAACAAGTAAATATAACATACCTTCCTATCTACTTATTAAGGCTAGCAGCATAAAGATTAAAACTAGTTAATGCTGATTGAGAAGTTTAGTTCCGCTTTAAGGAATTTTTGGAACGAGTCTAAAGATAACGTCTTAATTTCCTGATGTGCATATGTGTTTCATGTCAGTGTGACTGAAGGCAGGAGGGGGTCCTATGTCCAACATATTTGATTTAACTTCCACATGCAGGTGATAATACCAGATGATGCATTTCAGGCTCATCGGTGACAGAGAAAATGTTAAAGTTAGAGATGACTAATCAACTAGCATTTTCAAATGGAGGTCAGAAATGGCTGGGTTACTTCGGTTTTGATATCCAAATTCAATCAGTGCAACCACTGAAATATATACAACAGAAAAATAATAATAAAAAATAATAAAAGTTTTTTGCTTTTGCTTGCTAAACACTGTGCAGGTGATTCCACAACACCTCCTTTATAAAACCAAATAATCCAAAATTAGTGTAGCGCAACAACACAATGTAAATAATAGAAGTATATGAATAAAGTCCATAAAATGGTAAAAAATTCCAAAACACTACTGTGCAATTAGATTGAAGATAGAGGGGTTTATTTACTAAAGGCAAATCCACTTTGCACTTCAAGTGCACTTGGAAGTGCAGTCGCTGTAGATCTGAGGGGAAGATCTGAAATGAGGGGAAGCTCTGCTGATTTTATCATCCAATCATGTACAAGCTAAAATGCTGTTTTTTTATTTTCCTTGCATGTCCCCCTCAGATCTACAGCGACTGCACTTCCAAGTACACTTACAGTGCACCTGTAGTGCAAAGTGTATTTGCCTTTAGTAAATAAACCCCAGAAAATTGCACAGTGGTGTTTTGGACTTTTTCACCATTTTATGGACTTTATTCATATAATTCTATTATTCACATTGTACTGTTGCGCTACACTAATTTTGTTTTTTTTTAGGTTTAATTTGGTGAATGAGTCTTTGGTGTAATTAGTATATGCTGCGGCTGGTGTTGGGCAGACAGAAAGTACAGCATGGAAGGAGAAGATGGGTCCTAAAGAAGCTCGTAAAGGTCATCTTTAATGCTGTGTACAAGCTGTGTTGTCTACCAAGATAATGATGTTTGGTTTGGCATTGCCATGGTCTTCACTGCATTTTTCTTGTTTATTACAAGGCAAGTAGTTAAAAAAATGTCATTGGTTCATTATTCAGTCACTATTCAGCTCTGCTGTCAGACTTGAATTTATCAAGTCTAAGTGCCGATTCACACAGGGGCAACACGACTTCAGTGCGACTTTGCAAGGCGACTTCAACACGGCTTCAGCGCAACTTTAAGCAATTTACAACGCGACGATAAGTCGCCTCCAGGACAGGCGACTTTGGCTGTGGCCAATCACAGAATAATCAGCTCTCTGGGAGGGAGGGGTTTGCCTGGGTAAACTATTTTTTTTTCCTGTAAAGTCGCTTCAATATAGATGGAGATCCGACTTGAAGACGACTTCCATTGAATTCTATGGGTACAGGTCGCCTAGAAGTCGGATTGAAGTAGTACAGGAACCTTTTCTGAAGTCGGAGTGACTTCAGTAAGGTACATTAAGAGGCTCTCATTGACTATAATACATTTCCTAAAGTCAAGCAACTTGGGACGACTTGAGGGCTGACAAGTCGGATCCCAAGTCGTTGTAGTGTGAACCGACCCTTATGCAGTCATTTTAGAGAATATCTCATGGGGCTTGATTTACTAAAACTGGAGAGTGCAAAATCTGAGCTGTGCATGGTAGCCAGTCAGCTTCTAACTTTAGCTTGTTCAGTTATGCTTTTGACAAAAAAAAAAAAAAAAAACTGGAAGCTGATTGGTTACCATGCACAGCTGCACCAGATTTTGCACTTTCCAGTTTTAGTAAATCAACCCCAAGTTTTCATTACTGTCTAGATTTCTTTATGTGATGATAACCTTTTTGGAGACTTATATGAAACAATGCAGAGCTATATGCACAAAATGTACTAAAAAACATGCAAACGTGGAAAAACACTTTTATTGTCCTTTTTGGGCTGGCTATTCTTTGTTTGCAGTATATTTAAAAACCTAAAAATTGCCCATCTATTGCCAACACACCTGAGGGATTTTAAGACATCCGCAATGATTTAGTGCATGTTTAAAAATGTAATAGATAGACTTTTAGAAACCTGTTTCCATTAGGCTATCTGGATCTTCCAAAGACTTGCATACCATTAAAGTGCATTTTAATAATAAAATAGTAACCAGGGAAGGGCAAGGCAATGCACCTTCAAAATAGTTTTCTGCTATTAAAGACGAACTCTGATTTACCTACTTGTGTACTGGAGCTATTCTTACTCATGTTTAGAACAAATGTATATTAGCCAATCATAACTAGGTTTACTTTAGCCCACGGTGGACCAATATGAAGTACAGATGCGTTGCTCTTTTTTTTGTGGGCATTGGTTCTGCTAATAGAGCTGGTACTGTTTGATGTAGGAATGTATATTGACTCTCTAGAAGCTTCAATGATATCAGTCTGAAAAAAGAGTAATAATACCATTACAAAATATTTATTGGGAAAAATGAATAAATTAGAGGAAGCCACAGATATTTTTGAAACCACTGTGACCAAACTTATAGTGTCACTTGTAAGCACTTGGTCATTAGCCCTGACCTTTCCCAGTTATTGGCATTATTTGGCATTCATGGATTTCTGTGGAGTTTCAAATAGTCTTACCCAGCTGATGCAGACATTTTGTGCAGCTCAAAAGTAAAGTTGCAATGTTGCTCTTTATAGATTGCATTGAATCCTGCTGGCAGCAGGTCTGCCTTGTACATGGACACAGTGGGAGCAAGATTGATTTAAAGCGGAGTTCCACCCATTTAAAAGTCAGTAGCTTCAAAATGTGTAGCTGCTGACTTTGACGGTCCAGTGATGTGGCCGCCCGAAGCCTCGCTCCTCTCTTTCTTCTCTCCACGGCGCCAGCATTGTAAGTGTGGTTGTCCGGCTCTGACAGCTTGTGGCTTCACAGCTGGGACCCTGCTGCGCTGTCTTGAATGGCCGGGCAATCTTCTGGGACCTGTGATATGTCCCAGAAGATTGCAGGGAGGGAGAGGGGAGAGGTGAACTTCCGCTCTACGCCGCGGCGTCGGGAGAGGAAGTGGGAGCTAGGTACCAGGTACCCGCCCCCCCAAACCCAGGTCAAAACCAGGTACCCGCCCCCCCCCTAAAAAATGACATGCCAAATGTGGCATGTCAGGGGAGTCACGAGTACTTAAAGCGGAAGTTCCATTTTTGGGATGGAACTCCGCTTTAGGTTAATACTGTATATAAATAGTGTGGTTTGTAATGGTCCATTAAGGTATATATTTTATACCAGACATTTGTGGACCACCTAATAAAACACCTATATAAGCTCGTTGGACATGCCTTTCCAAAATGATATTGTATCAACTAAAAATGAATCAAGTTTTTCTGTTCTTCCTTGTCATTTTTTAGTTCTATATTTAACGGATTAGCAGAGGAATGAACAATTGCCTTATTGACATTCATCTCCAAACATGTCTTACTAACAAGGGGTACAAAAAACTTGCTATCATTGAAACTGTGCTTCCCTGTCTAACAAATAATTATATATCATACAGTAGCCTTGTTCTATTATAATATTACTATTACTCACTCTGATGGCAACACCCTTGACCTTGTATTCTCCTACCTATGCACTCCATGCAACTTCTCAAACAATCCTTTTCCTCTCTCCGACCATCACCTTATTAGTTTCTCTCTCCCCCTGTCTTCCACCACCTTTCCCTCCAATCGTCTAACCATCACCCGTAGAAACTTTCGCAACTTCAACTCCTCTCTCCTCTATTCTGCTACTGACCACCTCTATGACAAAATCTCTCCCCTGTCCTGCCCCAACCAAGCCATGTCCATCTACAATAAATCTCTGTCCTCCACCCTGGACAAGCTCGCTCCCCTCACTACACGCAGAATCAGGCCTCGACCCCTACAACCCTGGCAAACAGATGACACTAAAATTCTCAAAAAACGTAGTCGCGCTCTTGAGCATCTGTGGCACAAGACTAAGTCTCTCGAAGACTTCAACCAATACAAATCTGCCCTCCAAAAATACTATTCTTTCCTCCACACTGCCAAGCAAACCTATTTTACAACTCTTATTAACACCTTCTCATCCAATCCCCGTAAACTCTTCTCTACCTTCAACTCTCTACTTTGTCCTCCACCGCCTCCACCCACTGACTTACTCACTGCCCAGGAAATCGCTAATCACTTCAAAAACAAGATTGATACAATCCGTAATGAAATCTCCATTCTACAGGTATCTCCCCCAGCTAAGACCCCATGTCAACAGGTACAACTGACACTCCCCCTATTCAAATCTACTACTACAGATGAAGTTGCTAAACTCCTTTCTATCGCCCACCTAACCATCTGTCCCCTGGACCCTATTCCCTCTCAAATGCTACGGTCACCCTCTGACCCCATCCTACACTCTCTAACCCACATCTTCAATCTCTCCCTCACCTCTGGCATCTTCTCCGATGCTCTAAAACATGCACTGGTCACCCCCATACTCAAAAGCCGTCCTTGGACCCTACCAATCTTAACAACCTACGCCCAATCTCCTTACTCCCTTTTTCCTCTAAACTCCTTGAACGCCTGGTTTACAACCAACTGAGTGACCACCTCATTAAAAACAACCTTCTTGATCCCCTTCAATCTGGATTTCGCCCTCAACACTCCACAGAAACTGCTCTTTTAAAACTCACAAATGACCTACTAACTGCAAAAACCAACGGACACTATTCTGTACTCCTACTTCTGGATCTTTCAGCTGCCTTTGACACGGTTGACCACCCCCTCCTCCTCAAAAAACTTTACTCCCTCGGTCTCCGTGACTGTGCTCTTTAGTGGCTCTCATCCTACCTATCTCAACGCACCTTCAGTGTCACTTACAATTCTACTTCCTCCACTCCTCTTCCCTTCTCTGTCGGGGTCCCCCAAGGTTCTGTTCTTGGACCTCTTTTATTTTCAATCTACACCTCTTCCCTGGCCTCTCACGGCTTTCAATATCATTTCTATGCTGATGACACACAAATCTATCTCTCCACCCCTCAACTCACTCCATCAGTCTCCTCACGCATCACTAACTTACTAACGGACATATCTGTATGGATGTCACACCACTTCCTCAAACTCAACTTGTCCAAAACCGAGCTTATAATATTTCCTCCTCCACGTGCCTCTTCCCCCGACTTCTCTGTCAAGAGCAATGGCACAACCATCCACCCGTCCCCACATGTCAGGGTGCTAAGTGTTATCCTAGATTCTGAACTCTCCTTTCAGCCCCACATCCAATCACTTTCCATAGCTTGCCGCCTCAACCTCCGCAACATCTCTAAAACTACGTCCCTTTCTAATCAATGAAACCACAAAGCTCCTGATTCACTCCCTGGTTATCTCTCGCCTTGACTACTGCAACTCACTCCTCATTGGCTTACCTTTAAATAGACTATCCCCCCTTCAGTCCATCATGAATGCTGCTGCCAGACTCATCCACCTTACAAACCGCTCAGTGTCTGCTACCCCTCTCTGCCAATCCCTCCATTGGCTACCACTCGCCCAACAAATTAAATTCAAATTACTAACAATAAGTTACAAAGCCATCCACAACTCTGCCCCCAGCTACATCACTAACCTAGTCTCAAAATACCAACCTAATCGCCATCTCCGTTCCTCCCAAGACCTCCTGCTCTCTAGCTCCCTCATCACCTCCCCCCATATCCGCCTCCAGGATTTCTCCCGAGCCTCGCCCATCCTCTGGAATTCCCTACCCCAATCTTTCAGACTGTCTCCAACTTTATCCACTTTTAGGCGATCCCTGAAAACTTTCCTCTTCAGGGAAGCCTATCCTGCCTCCATCTAACAACTGCACTATTTTCTCCATTAGCTCATCCCCCACAGCTATTACCCTCCTAGATTGTAAGCTCTAACGAGCAGGGCCCTCTGATTCCTCCTGTATTGAATTGTATTGTACTTGTACTGTCTGCCCTAATGTTGTAAAGCGCTGCGTAAACTGTCGGCGCTATATAAATCCTGTATAATAATAATAATAATAATATAAACATGTAAAAAATGTAAATGGGGAACTTCTCTGATTGAGAACCTCTAAGCCTATAAGGTAATCCTTTAAAGTGTATGTAAATGTTAACAACAAACTTCTCTTATTTACTGCCATTTGGTCTGCTAACTATACTATTAAAAGTGTTTTGCTAATCTATTAAATTTTGTGCGTGTATAACTTTCTGTGCTTATGCTGCACTTTTATCAGTTACATTGTTTCTAGTGAATGATCACTTCCCACCAGTGGCGGCTAGTGCTCCATTTTGTTGGGGGGGGAATCCCCCCGCCAGGTCCCCGCCAGGTTTCCCCGGTTTTGGCGTCTTCCCCCCGCTTCTGCGGCATCCCCGGCTTCTCCTCCCTGCCAATCCTTAAGACCCACTTTATGTCCTGATTGGCTGGGAGGAGAAGCAGGAAGATAATAGCGAATGTTGGTTCGCTAATGTCACGGGTGGGTGGGCTCGGGGCGGAGGGCACTTTTGGCCCTGTGCCCTACATTTCCCTTTGAACTAACATGCTAGTAGCAGCAGAAATCAGCAGTAGATAATGGACATCTCCTATAGTAAGCATATAGGGCCTCACCACCTGGGCCCATGTCCTTTTCTTTGCAGACCTAGGGGAAAAGGAGATAGTGAGTTAGCTAAGCCAATGTTGTGGTCTGTAAAGCTTCCAGCCCAACCTTTTTGAAGCCAATTAGAGCCTCGGGCTCTAATTAAAAAAATTCTAATTCAAAAATAAAAAAAAAGCTTGTAGAAATCAACGCGTCCGGCGCCCGCATGGAGATTAGGGGCCGAAGCATGGAGTCTAGGGGGGGCTGTACCCCTATGCCACTTATGGACCGGCCGCTGCTGCTTCCCACTATGTTATAAATACGAGGGGAGGGATGCTTTGTAGTCTGTAGTCATGCCCTAGGAAGCCAACAATGCTCCTCCATAGACACATTTCAATGAATGAGTGTTGTCACCCAAGGACATGAAGTGTGTTACTGGCAGAACCACTAGGTGAAAATAAAGCAAAAAAGTCTGGAACAAAAAAGAGGGGGTGGGGGTTTTGTTTGGGACTTTAAATGAGCCCGGCCAGGTAATTACCTAAAGCTGTGACAGAGCGACCAAAGCCGCCCATGACAGTTTAGACACATCTCCCCATGTGCTAGCCACGATAGAAATCCCACTTACGCCAGCAATAGGATGCCCAGAGCGGGCACCATGTGCATGGTGCGGGAAGGCGTGGCGCTGATGCGCAGTGGGCTGGCCCGCCCAATCCCCCACACCAACCAAAGGTGGATGGGAGGGAAGAGGGAGGGCCCCCAATGCCCCTCGCAGCTCCCGGGTGAACATTTTAGACAGCCACCAGTTCTCATGTTCAAATGGTGTAGGCTTATTTGACATATAAGTACTTAGTGGGATGAGTTTATTTCTCCCCTCCTATATATATATATATATATATATATATATATATATATATATATATATATATATATATATATATATATATATATATATATATATGTATATTATATATATATATATGTGTATATATATATATATATATATATATATATATATATATATATATATATATATATCTTGTTCCCTTGTGTTTGGGAGTCTGGAAAAAGAAAACAAATGCAGCCCCACATCTAAGGACTGGCAAGCTGCAAAGTAATAAATACATTGTTGTTAGAATTCTGTAAACTTTAGACTTGAAGATCAGAGTCTTCTCCACATCTTATAATGCATATGTAATAAATCCTGTGTTAAGAAAGCTGGGCAGTGATTTTAAGTTACTAAAGAAAGTGCAGATCACTTACACCTGCAATCCCCAGCACCCATGTACACAGTACATTGGCTCCCACTGCTGTCAATCAAAGCCAGCGATGACAGAGTGGGGGGCGTGGCTGAGCCATACTGTCTGTTTCTATAGAGGCAGGCAGCATGGCTCAGGAGCAAACCTGCACGAGCGCCCCCATAGAAAGTGGCTTCCTATGGGAGCACAATAATCAGCATTTTTGTGGACAGAGTGTTTTCAACCTTGCCCAGTTCCCTTTTGACAGACTACGCAGACTTAACCAATCTCTGCAACGTAAAGGCTAATCATTCTATAGTCCCAAGAGAAGGACTTGGAGAGACAAAAGTTTATCAATGGTATGTTTAACATACCAAAAGAAAGCAAACAAGAGAAGTTCATTGTTAGGGTGTACACTGTGTAAAAAAAAAACACCTTTTTTTCTCAGCTTTAACCACTTACCATCCGCCCCATAGCAGATTTACTGCTACAGGACAGCTCTCCTGTGCAGGATCATGTATATAAACGTGATTCTGCACTTCCGGCTGCAGGGGGCACACACACCGCCATCGGGCCGATCTGTGGGTGCTGGGCACTGGGATGTAAACAAGGCAGATCTCCGTTCTGACAGTGGGCAAGGGATGGATTTCGTGTTCCTTAAAAACAGCAGGGAATAAAATTCATCACTTCCCCTAGGAAAAGCACCTCACACAGTACACAAAAACACTGTTTAGGCACACAGTTAAACCTTTGATCGCCCTAGATGTTTAACCCCTTCCCAGCCAGTGTCATTAGACCAGTGACAGTGCATATTTTTAGCACTGATCACTTTATTAGTCTCACTGGTTCCCGCAAAGTGTTAAAAGTGTCTGATTGTCCACCGCAATATCGCAGTCTCACTATAGGTCGCTGATTGCCACCATTACTAGAATTTAAAAAATTCCATTAATATATACCATAGTTTGTAGATGCTAGAACGTTTGCGTAAACCAATCGATATATGTACTTATTGGGATTTATTTTACCAAAAACAAGTTGCAGAATACATATATACTCTAAATTTATGAAGAAATTTGATTTTTTCAATTCTTTTATTGGATGTGTTTTATAGCAGAAAGTAAAACATATTGTTTTTATAGCACAAAAAAAAAAAAATGCAAAGGTGATCAAATACCACCAAAAGAAAGCTTTATTTGTGTAAAAAAAAAATGACATACATTTTATTTGGGTACAGCATTGCATGACTGCGCAATTGTCAGTTCAAGTAAAGCAGTGCGGTATCGCAAAAAATGGCCTGGTCATGAAGGGGAGTAAATGCTCCGGAGGTTAAGCAGTTAAGAAGCTATAGAAGCTCAATGCATTCTATTTAGTGAAGTGTTGGAGAAAGGCAGTGCCTCTTTAAACATTTGGAACTGTAAGTTGATATTTTCAAATGATGCACTTATGACTCAGTTTCCCAGAGAAGATGTGCAGCCAGCTCTCATTGTCTGGTTAAAAACATTTTAGGTCTGCATTACTACTTTTTTTCCCCTAACACATGTGATTCATCTAGAAAGCAATCACATAAAGCTAAAACAATGGTTTTGAGTGGAGTTGATGTGAAACCACAGGCAATGTTTACAGAGTTCAAACACTCCTACAATGGCCTACTACACAAACCCTTATTATAATGATGCTGAGATCCGTTCATCCAAAATCTAGTCTTCTAGAGTCTTCAGGCTGAACTGACCACATTTAAACGCAATTATAATCCTGGTAAAAGAGGTAAGCTTCATTGTGATAAAGACCAACTTGATTGATAAAAGAGAAGAAAAGTCACTTCCATGCTGTTTGATGTCATTAAAAAATAAAAGTGCGGTGTAAACTAAACGAGTGCAAGATTTGTGTACAAATGTATCAGAAGTCAACCAAAAAGAATTTAGGATGGAAATAATTTTTGTTGTTTCATGCTAAGCTTCTGAGATCCAAAATCTGATCACCATCACTACAGTTACCGTAATATATTTTTCAGAATGTTATGTCCTGTGCTGTTTAACCACTTCAATACAGGGCACTTTCACCCCCTTCCTACCCAGGCCAATTTTTTAGTTTTCGGCGCTGTCGCACAGTCATGCAACAGTCACTGTACCCATATTACATTTTTTATCATTTTTTTTCTCACACAAATAGAGCTTTCTGTAACCACTACTGGGTTTTTTTTATTTTTTGCTAAATAAATAAAAAAGACCAAATATTTTGGTAAAAAAAAAAAAACATTTCCCTTCATTTCTGTTATAAAATTTTGCAAATAAATAATCTTTCTTCATAAATTTAGGCCAAACTGTATTCTGCTACATATCTTCGGTGAAAATAACCCATATCAATGTTTCTTATTTAGTCTTAAGGAAAGTTATAGAGCCCACAAACTATGGTATATAATGTGTATATATATTATACACATTATCTGAAAATTGATCAAACCTGATGTACTGACGGCCTATCTCATTTCTTGAGGCCCAAAAACAATACAAATATCCCTCAAATTACCCCTTTTTGGAAAGTAGACAGTCCAAGGTATTTATTAAGTGGCATGGCAAGTTTTTTGAAGTTGTAATTTTTAAGAAAATTAAGAAATTAAAAAAAGTTTTTTTTATTATCTTATTATTTTTTAAATACCATCACCAGTGCAGTATAGCGTCATCATATAACTGGTGTGGCTGTGATCAGGGACACTGACTTGTGACAGCATGTAAAAAATAAAAATAAAAAAAAGTTTTAAGATTTTTTTCCCCTTTTTTTATCATTGTTTTTAACACACTGTGACCACAGCAATACAGTGTTACTACAGTAACACTACTACTCTGGGGAAGTGATCAGAATTATTTTATTTTTCACATTATGATTGCTCATACCAGTGAATTTCACTGTTATAAGCAACCATTTTTACTAAATGAAATGGATTCTTTCAGTGTTTACTATTGTGGTTAGCTGTGAATTGCCACAGCTTATCACATGGTGCAGATGGGCTGTGATTGGCCCTGTCTGTACCATGCGATCACTGTGATCAATCATAGAGGTCAACACAATAGTACACAAGTGATGGCATGAATGAAAGCCATCCATTGTGTACAATTTATATGTGATCTGCTGTGATTGGTCACATCGATCACATGGTCCCGGCAGCGTCCGGTACACTGATCAGTCATCCACTGTGCCCGGTGGACACAGCAGGTCAAGGACCGCGCCACAGCCTCCACCAGAATGGTGAATGTCCCGCCGGACAGGAAAGGGGAAAAGTATAATGGCTTTGTATTTATTTGTTATCTTTCTTTATTAGGAGAATGACTAAAATGTAAAAATGTAAGAACAATTTTTATTTTATTAATTAGGTAAATATAATATTTTGTATTTTTTTATGTAGCGCCTCTCAGTAGGCTACTAGTGTTAGGTAAATTTTGTTTTTGGCCTCCCTGTAATCAGGGAGAGCAGATATCATTTGTTAGTATCTGTTCTAGGTTCTGCTGGTACAGGCCCAGCTACTTTCCCTTGCATCCCACTGAACTCTGGGATATAGTGGGCGGAAGAGCTTTGACCCTGGCCTGCATATTCATGCCTCTTCAACCAATCCCTGGTCACAAGAGTGAGTGACCAGCAGGGGGCCGAGATGGGTATAAATAGTCTGGGTCCTGAAACAGTCTTCTCTTGTTCCTGTGGGAGTAAGTCCCAGCCTGAGGCATCCCTGGAAGATTACCTGCAGCTTTGAAGAATTCCTCTTGGGGTCCCAGCTCCTGCTTGAGCTCGGGGACCTTTGGCCTAGCTTCCTGAAAACATGCAGAAAGCTCATCTAAGGATCCAGGACACAGGCAAGTACAGAAGCTGACTGGCACTGCAGGAGGCAACACAGTATACTGCGCACAATGAGTACCTGCCATGTGGATTCCAGAGACTTTTCTTTGCCACATTAGGGTGAGATTACAGCAATACATTCAGGATTAAACAGCATGTGGTCTTTTATTAAACTCTCCAGTATCTTTCCGACTATAGAAGTTAAAATTTCAGCTCTATAGTTACTTGGTAAAGACTTTGATCCCTTTTTAAAAATAGACACCCCATTGTTCCTATGCTACTATTCCAGTCATTAACGAGTCCCCAAAAATTAGATAAGAAGGTGGGATATATAGATTTCTTTTTTAAAACTAACTAATTATTTAGTTCATTGTAATGGGCTCCCTTAGTAGCCAATCTGCGGAGAGTGGGTGGGCAAGTTCAGTCATTTTAAGACTCTGCATTTAGTATAATCCAAAAAAAAGTTAAAGTGTATAAATCAAAGAAGGACAACTGCACTCAAAATGACCTGAATACAGTATATATTGAAAGTTTAGGAACTGGTGTTTATCTCTTTAAACGTTTAAATTGTTTTGTCACAGGGGACATCATCAGGGGTAGACATGTGCACTGCCAAAAAATTTGTTCGTTTTAGTTTATTTCGTTTTTTTGTTTTTTTTTTTCGCTTTTCGGGTCATTCGTTATGATCGAAATTCGTAAATTCATAAATTCGTAAATTTGAAAATCCGAAAATTTGAAAATCCGAAAATTCGAAAATCTATAAAATTCGTAAATTCGAAAATTTAGAAATTTTGAAAATTCAGAAATTCAAAAATCCGAAAATTAAAAAATCAAAAAATAAGAAAGAAAATCTGAAAGTTTGAAATAACTAACTAACTAACTAACTAATAATACCTAACTATTAAATTCTAGGTATTGGAATTTCCTTTCAAATTTGGCTGTTAGTCAACGTAACGAATACAAATTTATCCAAAGTTATGAATTATCTGAAATAACGAATGCCGCATCTAAACAAATGTAATGGATAAATTAATAATATTTTGGACAATTCTAATATTTTGAATTTCGGATAATTCATAACTTCGGATAAATTCGTATTCGTTACATTGACTGACAGCCAAATTTGAAAGGAAATTCCAATACCTATAATTTAATAGTTATTATTAGTTAGTTAGTTATTATTTTGAATTTTCAGATTTTCGTTCTTTCAAATTATCCAAAATAACGAATGCCGCATCTAAAAAAATGGAACGGAATTATTAATAATAATAATAATAATAATAATAAAAAAAAGTTATTATTGTTATTTATTATTATTAATTTGTTACGTTCCATTCATTTAGATACATTTGTTATTTCGGCTAATTCGTAACTTCAGATAAATTCGTATTCGTTACGTTCACTAACAGCCAAATTTGAAAGGAAATTCCAATACCTATAATTTAATAGTTAGTAATGGTTAAGTTATTATTAGTTAGTCATTATTTCAGATTTTAGAATTTTCGGATTTTCATTCTTTTTTTCGGATTTTCGTTCTTTTGAATTATCATTCTCATTTTCGGTTTTCCGAATTTCCAGATTTTTGAATTTTGAATTTCCGAATTTTCGAATTTCGAATTTTCCAGTTTCTTGATTTTCCAATTTTCCAATTTCTGTATTTTCGAATTTCCAATTTTCAGAACTTTTGAATTTTCAAATTTCCGGATTTTCGATATTAGAATTTCCAATTTTCAGAATTTTAAAATTTACGAATTTTTCCAATTTACAAATTTATTAATTTTTGAATATTTAAATTTATGAATATTCGGTAAAATTTGTTAACATTAACTCAGATATTTCTGAATTAATGAATTTGTCAAAATTCGTTAAAAAACTAATTTGGAACAAAACGATTTGCGCTTGTCTAATCAGGGGTGGCTTCCTGTATAGCCCTACTCACATGGGCTGTCAGGTGAACTGTCAGATGTCATGTAACTGTATGGCTACCACTGGGTCTGTAAGACTACCCAGCTGAAAAAGAGGGTTTAAGAGAGGAAATAAAAAACAGTGAGTTAAATAAATACAATAATGTGAATTAATCTAAGTTAGTTTTAAATGAATAGATCTTCGTTTTTTTAATGAGCACTTTTATTGAAATTAGGGAAAACAAGTAAAATTTGAACAGGATAAGATGAAAATAAGGCCAGCTATACACAGTTCTGAACAGGCCGAGATTCGAAACGTTAATGGGCAGGCTGAATGTACCAAGTTGATTGATCAACTTGTGTACAACCAGCTTGCATGATTCTCTTGCAATTATCTATAGCCGCTAACAATGATCATTGTTTTCCCCCGGCGGGTATGGTTTCCCTGCTACCCCCCCCCACCACCACCACCAGGAGAAGACAACTGCATGTGTTTATGGGGGGAATCGTGCAACCGTGGTTGCAGGAAAGAAATTTGCACCGTTTATGGCCGGACTTAGGCTTGGTTCATACTTTAAATCAGGATAGGTTCACAGATTTCCTGGGAGGTGTGTTGCATTAACATAAGTAGGTTAAAGAGGAAGTAAACCCTGATGGGTTTTACTTCCTCTTTCGTCTACTGCAAACCCTGCAAAGTAAAAGCATAATGGGCTAGCATGCATCTCATCGCATACTAGCCCATTATGTGGCACTTACCTGCATACGAAGCCTGCGCTGTCTCCGCTGCAGGAAGCGTCCATCTTCACCACTCTTCTTTTCGGGGCCATAGACTCCGACTCTGTGACTGGCCTGAGTCGTGTGACGTCACTCCCGCGCAAGCGCGGGAGCTGATGGTCATATCACGGGCACTATAGAAATGGCACGATCATGCCCTTTCTTCAGTGTGCATGCGCCAATGATGTTGACGCAAGCGTAAATGATAAATATCTTCAAAACCGTACAGGTTTAGAAGATATTTCCAGTACCTACAGGTAACACTTTTTATAGGCTTACCTGTAGGGAAAAGTGGTCTGTAAGGGTTTACCACCACTTTAATGCACGTCTTTCTGCATGAGTTAAGGCAGTTCAAATGGATGGTCTGCCAATGTACCAAAACTTAAAAAAAAAAATTGAGCATGTACCCTTTTTGTCAATGCAGCACACCATAATGCACATGGTGTTTTGCAGCTCAGGTGCATTGTTGAGGTTAATTGGGGAGCCATTTCAAATGAATGGCACTGAAATACACCAACGAACGTACAGTGTGTTATCGTGTGTTGTTGTAAAGTGTTCGTTTTTATGTGTGCGACCTCAACGCACTTAAAATACAGATGTTATTGTGTGGCCCTTTGGACATGTATGGGGCCTCTCTCAAGACCATTAATATTTACCAAGCTGACTACCACTTCTCTAGCTGTTAGGCTTAGTGAGTTGGATGCAATAACCTTCTTGTTTCCCTTTTTCAGGTCGGGAAATGGTTTTGCAACCACAGCCTTTAATTTAATGCTTGTGGCTTAAAATGAAAACAGAATAGATTTTCTCAGTGGATAAATAAAATGGGATCCAGATCAATTTAACTGATGCTCTGTGGATTTCCTGTGGTTAGGCTCATGAACTATTAATTATTACAGCTCTAATAGTCATTATGTAAATGTTTATTCCTAAAAAAAAAAAAAAAAAAAAAAAAAAAAAAAAAAAACTCTTCAGCCCAGAAGAGTCAACTGCTTTGGTGATACAGTCACTAAGTGGTAAGTGAAGAAAATAGATCAACAGCTACTGGATTTATGGAGTGACACAAAATCAGCCTAGTCAGACAGAGGGCAGCCGAAAACCTCAAAGTGTGAGAAGAAAAATCCTTCAGCCAGGAGCATTCATTAGTCCTATGAGAAAATGTTAAGTGCTGAATGGAAAAATAAGTCTTCAACAAAAATAACATTGGACAAGTCCATTAGCCTTCTGGCATAGTTGTGATTGGCATAAAGCACTGGGTTAAAGTTGCACGTTGGATATGTGAACATTTAAAAAGAATGCAAGATTCTAAGAAAGAAAATATGTCCATGACCTCAGGCACCATTTCTCAAAAATGAAAAAAAAAAATCAGCTGTGATCAGAAATGTATCTGTAATAGTGGTCACGGTGGTTGCAAGAGCCAACTTTGCTAGTGTGACACTGTTTCAACAGCATAGGGTGTGTAAGTCCAAGGGAAACAAAATTATTGTCTTGGTAAAATTGGGATAAATGTTATTATTTAGGGCAATGTCAACGCTAACTGGATGACATTTATTTTGCTAAAGCACAGAGTATCATTGACAATTGCCATGTTTTTTCTCCATTAATACTGTTTTCACTTTTATTTTGTTATATATTTGAGTGCTGCTGATCTTCTGCAGCTTCTTTGTTTTCATTTCCTTTCTGTATGTAACAAATACTGCATGTCATTCCAGGTCATGCTTCCTTATGATGACAAAGGCGACAGCTTTAGGGTGTATTCACTATACTGTGACTGAGCACATTTGACTCCCAAAGTCCAGTTTATATGAGTAGTATGATTGCTCAATACCATGCACAGGCATTGTTCAGCATACTGTGCCCTTGCCCTCTTCAAAAAAGGTAGTCTGTTGCATGGTTCAGTTGTACTCCAGCACAGTATTCTTATGTGTGATCAATAAACCATACCTGAGCATGGAGCAGTCATGGAGTACAGAAGCAGGATTCACTGTGGTCTGTTGGCAGGTGTGATGACCTAAGCATGCTCGGGCCCAACACAGTATGAATGTAAACCAGTAGGGGAGTAGGGAGGGAGGACAACCGTACTCAGGTATAGTACAAAGCAACTGTGCCAAGTGTGAATACACACTTAAGGATCGATTTACTTAAAGCAAATAGGCTGTTCACTTTCCAAAGGAATTTCCCCCAGAGCTTAGTGAATGTGGTAAATTCTGACTTTGCAAAGAATACTCACACACAGTGGCATCGCTAGGGGGTGGCTATTGAGGCTATAGCCCAAAATCTGGGGCCCATAGCCCTAAGTCTCTTGTTGCAGGGGTCCCGGCCTAACCAGCGGGCTGTGGCCTCCCTGCAGCTGGGCAGCAGGCTGCATGAGAGAGCCAGGCAGGCGGATGAGAGAAGCGAGCTGGCGGACAAGCAGAAATGACATCACCTCTCTCTGCCCACCCTGCATCACCCCTCTCCTGCCCTCACTCAGAACCGACAACTGCACTTGCCTCTGTCACTGTGCTAAATGGACCAGTGCTGTCAGCTTGCCACCAATGCAATGACAATGCACATTTGGTGGCACTGGCTGGCATTGCAAGTGACAATCCACAAATAGTGGCAGGTGAAGTGGCAAGCGGTCATCCACATCTGGTGGCAGGTGACATGGCAAGCGATGTGGCAAGTGACATTCCACATCTGGTGGCAGGTGACGTGGCAAGTGACAATCCACATCTGGTGCCAGGGGACAGTGGCAAGTGACAATCCACATCTGGTGGCAGGCGACAGTGGCAAGTGACAATCCACATCCGGTGGCAGGAGATGCGGCAAGTGACAATCCACATCTGGTGGCAGGTGATGGTGGCAAGTGACAATCCACATCTGGTGCCAGGCGACAGTGGCAAGTAACAAGCTGCATCTGGTGACAGGCGACGGTGGCAAATGACAAGCTGCATCTGGTGGCAGGCAACTGGCAAGTGACACGCCCGGGGCTCCCACTGATTCTGCATTATGGTGAGTTGAACCACTTCATTATATATTACAATGTAACAATAGAAATAATCGGCTTCAATCACCCTCACACTGTGATGATTGAAGCGCCAACACCAGCCATTGCCCGCAAAAAATTGCTTACCACCCGTGTGCCCCCCGGCCTACAAAAAGGTTGGTGACTGATGCTATGGGCTCTAGCCCTAGATCTTTTGCAGATGTAGCAACGCCCCTGCTTACACACAAGGAAAAAAATGCATTGCTTGCACATTATTGGATAATAGAAGCCAGCAGATCCTCACCTCACTCACTAAGTTCTTGGGAAAATTCCCTTGCAAAGTGCAACTTGCCTGTAAACAGTCTATTTGCATTTGGAAAATCAACCTCAATGTGAAAGGGTTACAGCACAGCAAAGAAGCTGGAAGACAAAGAGCACTGCCACCCCATAAGACAGTGGTTCTCAACTCTTGTCCTCAGGACCCACTAACAGGCCAGATTTTAAGTATTACCTTGGGGAGACGCAGACTAGAATGAATGCTGCAATCACTGAGCAGAAAATTATATCATCTGTGATGTATTTCAGTTATCTTGCAAACCTGGCCTGTTAGTGGGTCCTGAGGACAAGAGTTGAGAACTACTGCTGTTAGAGGAAGTGTCGGAATGAGCATTTTCATGGCAGGGCAACAGTTAATATTTTAATTAAAACTATATTTAGAAAGGCTTACATTTGTAATTATATGATCATGCTTACGATTTTATGACATTTCAGAGATTGGGTTTACATCAATGTACAGTCTGAGTGTTTCCCTCCCTGTGTTCTGTATTTGCAGAGCTGTCAAGTCTACCAGCAAAGTCAGAAGTCATCTGGTTTTTTTTTTCGGTAGGTAGGTGGTTTAACAAAATCAGCAGAGTCAGCACTGCAGGTAAGTTTGTGCAGGCAGAGTGATTTCCTGTCCAGCAATCACAGTACCATCCTGGCCCAGAGAATAGAGCAAGGTAGAGCAGTGAAGGAGTGTGTGCTGGGATAAGTTTACCACCGAAAACAAATGCTGGGCCTAGGCTTATTTTGCTGCAATCGAGGCTCATTTTATCTTACAGACACCATTGACTGGGGCTCATTTTATCAGCAATAATTGAGGCTTATTTTTTTCCACTGACACCAATGATAGGGACTCATTTTATCTCATTGATACCGAAAATTGGGGCTTATTTTTTTGCCACCTACATCAAATGTTGGAGCTCATTTTTTCCAACTGATACCCCTGTCATTTAGATATGTTAAATATTTTTGATGCAGACTGCAGACTGATCATTGTTTTAATGATTGTTCCATTCACTGCTGTAGAAGCTCCCGGGATTTCGACTCTTTTCCCGATTTTATTGTTTCCCGGGAAATGTCCCGAGAAATCAGTTTTTCCACAGATTTTCGCCGTCGCTAGAGGTCCGCGGCCGGTGGAGACATTGTCTCTGCCTGCCGCCATTTTTAAGAAAACCAGGAAGACGTCTGGGGGCTAGACGGAGCTCCTGCGTCGCTGCCCACCCTCCGCCCCACTCCACATCACCCTGCCTACCCCCGCCCTATGGAAGCTTAGTATGCTTGTATGAAGAAGGGGATGGAAGAGTAGCTAAATTCTTTTAGGGCGCTGAACAATTGCCTAAAATTTCCAACCTAGACAGCATTTCCCTCCATCCGGGGTATGTTATATTAGCAGAAGGACACCTTCTCTTGTTTTTATAATGCAAGCTGATGAGTCTGCTGGTAACATGAAGTGGGTCATATTCCTACCAACTTCAGAATGACTCACATTTCTTTGGCTATTAAACAGGATATTCCCAGTGCAAATATTAGGACATTACTATGCACATTTCTTTCCATGAAATCAATACGGCCTGTTCCTGACATTGTATGGGGAACGTCTGTGGACATCCTGCTGTCAGGAATAGTTTTCTATCTTACTTGCTGTAAGACAAAGCATGTGCTATGGACTGAAGAATGTTTTCAATTATTGTCTCTTTTCCTTTTTTTTCAGTTTCCTTCTACGTATTCTTCTTGTAGTCAGGGTCTTTGCTCAAGGCCTTAATTCAAATGTGATAATAATCACTAATTATATGCCCTTTGCCATGAAATTGTGTTACCAGTGTGTTTAATACAAAGGAAAGTAGTGGATGCAGATGTTGTTAATAACCAAATCCGCTGTACCAAGTTCTAATCAGTACCTCCATATTTGCAAATCAGAAAAGGGTTGATATATTAGATATAACACATCTGTCCTTCATGCAGCCCATCATAAAAATTTTATTTTGTTTTACCTCCACCATTAACGACCCAAACTGCCAAGATGCTTTTATTGCTATGGGCTTTATTCACCAAAGAATTGTAGGGGAAGCCATTTCACGCTAAGCTTTTTAAAACTCTTTTATTTATTCATTTTTTTGGCTGGAGTTCCATAATTTGTTAAACCATCATTCTCATCAGAATCTTTGACCTGCATGTAAATGAACGCATAAAAAAATACCACACATATCCTTACTATTAATTTAAAGCAAATTCCAGTTTAAAAAAAATGAATAATGGCACCTTGTGATGCACTTCCATAATGCTGATCCTGTGTTTTTACAGGACTGACAGGGTTAATTAAAAAAATAAAAAATGTATTATTTGAAACAAAGAATTAGACTGCCAGTTAAGAACACTAGATATACAATTGTATTGGTCAACTCACTAAGTATAGTCTATTTCATCTGCAAGCACATGACATCACCAAAAGGCCACACATGCTACATTTACATTTACATCCATGTAATGCTAAAGAAAACTTGAGATAGTGTAGATGCATATTGCAGGAAATGGGGACAGGTGTGAGGACTGAAGGTATGCTGCTGGAGACAGTCATGTTATATGAGAGTGCTAGAGATCACTTTACCTTTTTACAAATAACATTTTACCTCCTGAATGCTGGGGTCCGAAAACCACTGAACAAAAGGCACATGCAGCCCTTGGTCCAAAGCTTGGACATTAGAAATATGCAGGCTTATATGTGCATATAGCAACAGGTCCAACAATTTGTAGTTTGCGGTCCACAGAATAGAAGCAATACCTTCTGATATACACTATATTGTATAAAGTATTGAGATGCCTGCCTTTACACGCACATGAACTTTAATGGCATCCCAGTCTTAGTCCGTAGGGTTCAATATTGAGTTGGCCCACCCTTTGCAGCTATAACAGCTTCACCTCTCCTGGGAAGGTTGTCCACAAGGTTTAGGAGTGTGTCTATGGGAATGTTTGACCATTCTTCCAGAAGCACATTTGTTAGGTCAGACACTGATGTTGGACGAGAAGGCCTGGCTCACAGTCTCTGTTCTAATTCAATCCAAAGGTGTTCTGTTGGGTTGAGTTTAGGACTCTGTGCAGGCCAGTCAAGTTCCTCCATCCCAAACTCGCTCATTCATGTCTTTATGGACTTTAGACATTAAGTTTACATTTTTAAGCTTTTAATTAATTTGTATGCTCAAAAAGTACCACACATTTTACATACTATGACCACACTATGTTCACACACAAAAAAAATGTAATCTTGTCTATTTGTTTTAATTCAAAATAGAACTATACAGTAAAAACATTTACCCACGTGTGCTTTTTTTAGATACTGCTGAAAACTGCTTTACCCAAATTACGAAGTTATAAATTAATTCAAATAGTAGGTGTAGGAGATCCAAGGTAACTAGTATCATCAATATGGTTGACCACCCCCTCCTCCTCAAAAAACTGTACTCATTTGGTCTCCATGAGCATACTCTTTGTTGGTTTTCATTCTACCTATCCCACCGCACCTTCAGTGTCACTTACAATTCTACTTCCTCCTCTCCTCTTCCTTTTTCTGTCAGGGTCCCCCAACGTTCTGTTCTTGAACCTCTCCTATTCTTGACCTACTGGGTCAGCCGATAGCCTCCCATGGCTGTCATTACCATTTCTACGCTGATGACACCCAAATCTATCTCTCTACCCCTCAGCTCACTCCTTCAATATCCTCACGCATCACTAATTTACTAACAGACATCTCAGTCTGGATGTCACATCACCTGCTCAAACTCAATCTATCCAAAACTGAGCTCTTAAAATTTCCTCGCCCATGTGCCTCTTCCCCTGGCTTCTCTGTCAAGATCAATTGCACAACTATCAACCCATCCCCGCATACTCTCCTTTCAGCCCCACATACAATCACTGTCCAAAGCTTGTCGCTTCAACCTCCACAATATCTCTAAAATATGGCCCTTCCTAACCAATGACACCTCAAAGCTTCTAATTCACTCCCTGGTAATTTCTCACCTCGACTACTGCAACTCCCTCCTCATTGAATTACCTTTACATAGGCTCATTGAATTACCTTTACATAGGGGAAATTGTGCTAGGAGGGGAAATTTTTTTTGGGAGGGGGATTTTTGCTAGTAGGGATATTTGTGCTAGGAGGGGACATTTGGAGGTGGAGATTTATGCTAGGATGGGAGATTGGAGTAGGGGAATTTGTGCTGGAAGGGGTGATTTGGAGTGGGGGGGGATTTATGCTCTCAGTGGAAATTTGTGGAGTAGAGGATTTGTTTGTTTTTTTTTTGGGGGGGGGGGATTGTGTCGGGAGCATATGTGAAATGAGAGGATTTGAGCTAAGCATGTAGATTAGCACTTACATTTTTTGGGGGAGGGGATTTTTGCTGACATATAATGCTCATACATCTTGGGGGAGGGTGCAATTTGGCATGTTCACCCTGGGCTCTAGATAACCTTGTCCCGGCACTGATTGGACCAATTTGTTTTTCTTCGGCTTTCCTTTTGCATATTCAGAAAGCAGCAGCTGGTGTCCTTAGCAACCATGACTCATCTGCTGTCAGCAGGATTCTTCACTGACAGCAGAATGTAAACAAAACAAATGGCAGTTAAAAAAAAAAAAAACACCGTGGGGCTCCCCCCATCCATACCAGGCTCTTGGGGGCATGCGGGGTCTATGATGTCGCAAGGGGCAGGGTCACCTGATGATGTCATCAGATGACTCTGCCCTTAGTTATAAGAAATGTCAGATGGCGGAGCAGGCAAATGGCGGGAGCCTTTGACAAGACTAGAGGTTTTGTTTTTTACTTCTTTCGGGTCTGGCTGTGCGGCAGTTGTCATGATTGATGATGGATCTACAGTGGGGGACTCTTTTTTATTTTTTAATAAAGGAACTGTCAAAAACTTGTGTGCCTTTACTCACTTTTTACACTTTTTTTTATTACTTACTACGTACCCCATACTCATTCACATAGAGAAGGGGCGGGATCTGGGGGCTCCCATGTTAAAGGGGGCTTCCAGATTCCAATAAGCCCCCCACCGAAAGACCCCATAACCACTGGCCAAGGGCATGTGTCCTGGTATGGTTCAGGAAGTTGGGCGCTTGCTTGCAACCCCTCTTTTCTTGCCTGCCAGGCTGCATGCTCAGATAAGGGTCTGGTATGGATTTTGGGCGGGGCACACATTATTTTTTTTTTAATTTTGGTGTGGGGTTCCCTTTAAAATCCATACCAGACGCAAAGGGCCTAGTATGGATTAGAGGGGAACCCTACGCTGGTTTTTTCAGAATTTTTCATTGCCGGCTTTCTTTCGTTTACATTTCAGAAAACAGTGGGGAAGCCCACTGACAGCTGATGAGTCATCGGTTGTTAAAGACGCTGCAGCTGGCTTTCCGGCCCACTCCTTAACAACAAGCTATTCTTCACACAGAATTTGAATCGGTCGATCATTTTTCAACTGATCCGAATTTGAATCATTCTGAAAATTTGAAATCGTTAGAAAACGTAAATATGAAACAAAATGAAACTAATTTGAACAAAATACATTACTATTTCATTGTATCCAAATCTCTGAATAACCCAAAATTTGTCTGAATTTATATTTGGACCGAAACAAATTGTACATATCTAATTTATGTCATTTTAGTAGAACTAGCCAATTGTTTGGTTATAAATATGCTGTAAAGTGCAATTAAAGTATCAATTTTTTATTCTTTTGCAGACAGACAGCATAACAAGTAAAGAATTTGGCATTATTTGTTCTGATTATTATGTGTTTATTTTTCATACAGTAGCAGTTGCCCTTTGGTAGCAGCATACTGTAGAGTTGGACCACTGCTTTCCTACATACAGAGAGCAGCAGGCTGGTCTACATCAATTCAACATGCCCCCCTACACAGTATTCCAATCAAAAATGCTATTGCTACCTGAGAAGCACTGTTTTTTTCATTTAAATCAAGTAACTTTTATTGAAAAAGTACAAGGCATCATAAGATACATATAGTCGGCAGCAGAGCCTCAACTTCAAAATTATATATAATATGTCAGAGCACAAAATATCACAGTACTTGCACATCCATCTGTATTTAACCAATTCAGCCCCGGAAGGATTTGCCCCCTTCCTGTACCGGCCATTGCTTTATTTGTCAATTGCGCAGTCGTGCGACGTTGTACCCAAACAAAATTGATGTCCTTTTTTCCCCACAAATTGAGCTTTCTTTTGGTGGTATTTGATCACCTCTGCGGTTTTTATCTTTTGTGCTATAAACAAAAGAAGAGTGACAATGTTGAAAAAAAACACAATATTTTGTACTTTTTGCTATAATAAATATCCCAAATTTAACCACATGCCGACCAGCCGCCGCAGTTGTACTGCGGCAGAATGGCAGAGCTGGGTGAAACGATGTTATGTAACGTCGCTTTGCCCTGTGGCCACTAGAGGGCACGTGCACGCCTCCGGAGGCGCGCGCGCACGCCCCCCGCTTGCCCCCCGATCCCATGCGAGTGCCCGGCGGTCTCGATCACCGCCAGGCTCCCGCGATCACTCGGGCCACACGGAGAACCGGGAGCTGTGTGTGTAAACATACAGTTCAGGATCTCTGAGGAGAGAACTGACAGATCGTCTGTTCATACAGAGTATACAATATGAACAGACGATCTGTTAGTTTCCCTGCACAGTCAACATCCCCCTTCAGTTAGAACACCTCCTAGGACACATATTAACCCCTTCACTGCCAGTGACATTTTTACAGTAATCAATGCATTTTTAATCGCACTGATCGCTGTATTAATGCCAATGGTCCCCAAAATGTGTCAGAATTGTCCAACGTGTCATGATAAAAATTGCTGATCGCTGCCATTACTAGTAAAAAAAAAATTATTAATAAAAATGCCATAAAACTGTCCCCTATTTTGTAGACGCTATAACTTTTGTGCAAACAAATCAATATACGCTTATTGCCATTTTTTTTACCAAAAATATGTAGAAGAATATGTATCAGCCTAAACTGAGGAAAAAAATTGTTTTTTTATATGTTTTTTGGGGATATTTATTATAGCAAAAAGTAAAAAATAATGCGTTTTTTTCAAAATTGTCTCTCTTTTTTTGTGTCTAGCGCAAAAAATAAAAACCGCAGAGGTGATCAAATACCACCAAAAGAAAGCTCTAGTTGTGGGGAAAAAAGGACGTCGATTTTGTTTGGGAGCCACGTCGCACGACCGCACATTTGTCCGTTAAACCGTCGCAGTGCCGAATCGCAAAAAGTGCTTTGGTCTTTGGCCAGCCAAATGGTCTGGGGTTGAAGCGGTTAAAATAAAAAAAATAATTTTTTCCTCAGTTTAGGCCGATATGCATTCTTCTACACATTTTTGGTGAAAATATCGCAATAAGCGTATATTGATTGGTTTGCGCAAAAGTTATAGTGTCTACAAAATAGGGTATAGATTTATGTCATTTTTATTATTATTATTTTTTTACTAGTAATGGCAGCGATCTGCGATTTTTATCAGAACTGCGACATTGCGGCGGACAGATCGGACACTTTTGACACTATTTTGGGACATTTATACAGTGATCAGAGCTTAAAAATAGCCATTGATTACTGTATAAATGTCACTGGCAGGGAAGGGGTTAACTGTGTTCCCTAGGTGTGTTCTAACTGTAGGGGGGATGGAACTGACTAGGGGAGGAGACCGATCGGTGTTCATACTTAGTACACACACAGATCCCGGTTCTCGCTCTGTCACGAGCGATCGCGGGTGCCCAAAGGTCATCGCGCCCGCCGGGCACACACATCGGCTCTGGGGACATGCGGCGGGCACAACGTACAGCTACGGCGATTTGCGCAGCCGTGCCAACCTGTCACAGTATAACTGTGGTGGCTGGTCGGCTAGTGGTTAAGCAAGTATTAAATACAATGAAAGACACCTCATACTAAAAACATATACAAAATAGAAATTTCTTGAACAAACTACTAAACATCCTGGAATACTGTATTTGGTGAATGCGAGACTTGTACAGTAACAATTACCCGCTGAGTCACTAAGGCTAGTAGTAAGAGTACCATCAATTCAACTTTATATCTTAAAAGTAAAAAACTAAGCAATAGAAATAATAGATCATACTCTTGGCCACAGTAGATTTACATCTATAATAACCTATCCATAATAAGTTGGGGGGGGGAACCCCCGGATTTTTCAGCCAACATTGCCAGATATTTACAAATTTCTTTGGAGAATTTCTATGGTGGTAAGTATTTTTTTCCCTGAGTATGGAATTGACTGCCTGGATCCACTGCACACACGTCGGAGATTGGGCAGAGAGCCAGAACCTCGTGATCAACTTCCTTGCTAAATATAACAACCGAACCAGGGCAATATAATTATGAGTATATAATTCCTCTTCAAGGCTTCCCAACAAGCACATTGGTGGATCTATCGTCAAATGAACTTGATAAATTTTATTAAGAGTTGTTATGATTCTGCTCCAATATCTCACTACTTTAGGACATTTCCAGAGCATATGGATGAAGACACCAGTGTGAACCTGACACTTGGGACAAATGGGTGTTTCCCGCCTACCTCTCGCATGAAGTTGTACTGGAGTTCTATAGGTTCTATGTAACATAAATAGGTGGGACAATTTGTGTGCTGCTGAAACTGAAACTAAAGGGCTAGCCTCAAGTATTTATTCTCATTGGTCACCATCAATAGGCCCCGACATCCCTCTCCCATTTTTCACGACAAGGCAGCAAACCAGGGGCCTGCACATAAGTAAACAGATGTGCATAAATCCTAGATACTGTATAATACCTTTCTTTTCCGGTTCCGTAACAATTGAGTCAAGAAAGGGGGATTCAGCCAAATGGATAGTGGATTGCCTGCCTTGACTAACGTGTGACGCAATTGTAAATATTGATAATGAATATTCTTTAATAAAGAAAATTCTATCGAGGGCAGGAGGCGGAGCCTAGCAGAGCAGACATGCATTGTTAGAGCTCCACACCGCTGAGGAGAGAAGAGAAGGACAAAGCGGAGCCTGCAGGCTCAAAAGGTATCAATTTGAACCTTTTTGCCCCAGGGAACAAACTGTGAAAGTTTGGGCAGGAAATATGGTACTGGGAGGAAACCGTGGCAGAAATAAAAATCACCTCACAAAGAGCTCACAGGCACTCACTGCAGCTGAAGCAGCTCCAGTCACCTCACAAGATACAGCATCAGGGCGCTCTCACAGACAGAAAATGTCACAGCAAGACTCTCCATTTGAGTCAGATACAGAACAAATCCTCTCACAAACTTCTCCACAAGCCTCCTCAGCATCCCCAGTAATATTATTACAATTTGAAAAGATGCTTCATAAGGCTTAAAAACAAACCTCAGACCAAATAACAAACAGCCTAACCAAAGAAATAAGAGAGCTGGGAAACCGCACCGCAGCCTTAGAAATAAAAATGGATGAAATTGAAATTACAACCCAAGAAAATATAACAGAATTAGAACAATTAAAAAAAGAGAATTTAATACTTCAAACTAAGCTCGAAGATTACGAAAATAGAGCCAGACGTTCAAACTTGCGCATAAGGGGAATACCTGAAACTGTGACAGACCTGCAATCTACTATTACTGCTCTATTACAAGAACTAAAGCCAGATATCCCTATTGAACGTTTAGAACTGGACAGAGTACACAGAGCCCTCACAGCCAAAAAGAAAGATGGACCCCCACGTGATATAATCACAAAATTTCATTATTACAGAACGAAAGAACAAATACTAATTGCTGCAAGAGAAAAAAAGAAACTTAATTTTCAAGGACACAATTATCAAATTTTTGCTGACCTATCCCAACTTACTATTACTAAAAGACGATCCATGAAACCCCAACTAATGGAACTGCAACGCCACAACATTATGTATCAATGGGGCTTCCCCTTTTCAGTCAGATTTAACTACCAAGGTACAATTTACAGAAGCAGATCAGCAGAAGAACTACAACAAACCCTTTTAAAATTAAATCTGACAGAACCCACAAGCAGCAACACTCCCACATGCAGAAGAATGGCATCATCTTCACCTTCAGGCAGCACCCAGAAAATTTCAGAACAAAATGGGAATCATCATTCTCACAAAAGAGGCCGTTATGCCACATCATCCATGGACCAAGAAGATTCAATGGACTGACATCCTAATTCCTGATATCTCTTCATTTATTATACTAAGAGATGGTTCTCTATAAAAAAACCTGTATTTATAACTGAATGTAACTGCATTCTGATAGTCACACACTGTGTGGGATCATGTTACATTCCAGTTATATTTCTTATTACTTCTGATTCATATAGCCTTGGAATATATAAGTGAAATAAGGAAATTCTTGTTCAGTTATATATTATCAGGTAATAACAATAGATTTATTACTTTTTAGGACAAATATGTTCAATAATCCAGAAGTAATGGAAGCTTTTTCTTTCTTTTCTTAAAACAAATATATTATTACCTAACTAGTTCCTAGAACTATGTTTTTGTTTATTCTAATCTGAAGCAATACAACCTCAATTTTATGAGTTAACATATCTAAACAGTTACATATGAATAAAATATGTAATTGTTTAGTCTAAAAGGGTTAAAATCCCAAAATAATTCAAACTATCTTCATCAATACCAAAGTTATTAACAGTACCTTTCTAACTGAATTATTTAGCCTAGGGCAAGACTAACCATATACAACCACCCTGGAATAAATAATTTCAACAAAAACTATATTCTGCACTCCAATTAATGAAACATCATTTTGATGTCTTTTGACATAGCACTTCTCTCCTGTAAGCGGAAGATCCGTGTACCCCCATTAGCCCTCCTCATTCTCCCAACCATATTATGTGGGAGTGTGACGAAGGCACTTATTCCCCTGAGAGAGATATTTATTCTCTTTCACGGGTAAATTGTGATTACTTGCAAAAAATAATTTATACAATGTATCATCTAATCTCATATGTTTTTTGTTTACTCTTTACTCCAGAATTCACTGGTTTCTTTTCTATCTATTCATCTCTTCAGTCCACACAGGTTGATCTGCACAGTCAGCTCTGCATAACAAAAAGTAAGTCAAAACTATTTGATCTATTGCCATGGCACCACTGAATATACTTTCCCTGAATGTTCAGGGAATAAATGTCCCTCAAAAAAGGACCAAAGCCTTCCGTACTTTCCATAACAAAAAGGCTCACATAGTATGCCTCCAAGAAACACACTTCACCAAAGATTCTACTCCAAAATATATTTCTCCTTTTTATCAACAAATTTACACGGCTTCTGCCTGTACCAAGCAAAGGGGAACTCTAATTGCATTTCACCGATCCACACCATTCACCTTATCATCAGAAATTAAAGACCCAGAAGGTAGATACCTGATACTCATGGGTTATATAATGGATACAGCAATCATGGTGATTTCCTACTACGCTCCTAACAAACAACCTACACCATTCCTCTCACATATATTACAAGTGATTAATACACACAAAATAGGAACAGTGATAATGTGTGGGGATTCGAACCAGGTCCTCCTCCCATTTCTAGATAAATCACCTTTTACACCATCCAAAATAATCTCTAGATTACCTTTTTCTCAACTTCTTTCCAAATACAATCTGGTAGATTCGTGGAGAGAAAGTAACCCAATGAAAAAGAAATTCACTTATTTCTCGCACCCTCATCAAACCTTCACCAGAATAGATCATATTTTTCTAACAATAGGAATGATACCAGAAATTATTGCATCAGATATAATTCCGATTCCGTGGTCTGACCATAATGCAGTATACACTACTATAGCCTCAGCCATACCAAAAGCGCATGACCCAACGTGGTACTTACCGGACATAATGCTCAAACACCCACTACATCAGATGGCCATTGAACAAGCTTTAAAGGAATACATATCAATTAATAATACAACAGACATCTCCCCAATAACACTGTGGGAAGCTCATAAGCCTGTCTTGCGTGGTACAATACAAAGACAAATGGCACTATTTAAACGGGAACGCAAAAATCTAGCAAAAAAACTAGAACTCAATTTTAATGCAGCCTACATATCATTTCAAGATAATCCATCTCAGAGTACAAAATCTCATCTGGAAAAATCTAGATTGGAATACGATCTATTTCTCACTGAGTCAGTTGATGAATCCCTCAAACGCTCCAAACACAATTTCTACATGAATACAAACAAACCAGGTACATATTTGGCTCCGGCATTAAATTCAACTAACAAATCTTTCAAACCAATACGTTTGAAATGATCAAAAAATGTTTACACTTGTAATCCAGTTAAAATAGTCCATAAATTTCACTCACATCTCGCAACTTTATACAAGACAAACAATGAATTTAATCCTACAGAGGCTGAATCCTTCTTCTCAAAAATAACCTTACCTGAGTTATCTCAGAATCAAAAAAGCAGTTTGGATGAGCCTATAACTATAGATGAAGTTGCTAACGCTATAAAAGACCTAAAACTTAACAAAAGACCAGGCCCAGATGGCTACTCGGCTTTATACTATAAAACATTCTCAGAAATACTCTCTCCCATTCTCACTGAAACTTTTAACAAACTTCTAGATGGACATTCTTTTCGGCAAGAAACACTAATGGCAATTGTTTGTATGATCCCAAAACCCCTTTCTGATGATACTTCCTGTGTGAATTATCGGCCTATCTCTCTGTTAAACCTCGATATTAAATTATTAGCAAAAATAATAGCAAAACGCCTCAATAGCATTATAGGAAAATTAATACATAGAGATCAAGTAGGCTTCATGCCAAATAGACAGGCAGGTGATAATATACGCAGGGCAGTGTTATTGGCACATATTGCTAAAAAACGGAAAATCCCTTTATGTTTTCTATCTCTCGATATTAAGAGGGCATTTCACACAGTACCCTGGCAATATATGCAATATTCATTACAAAAATGGGGTTTTGGACCCCACTTTTTAACATGGATCAAAGCATTATATAATAAACCCAAAGCCTATATAAAATATGCTGGATACAAATCTGAAGCCTTTAATATCGAAAGAGGTACCCGACAGGGTTGCCCATTATCTCCCTTATTATTTGCCCTTATACTCGAACCCATGGCCCAATACATCAGAACAAACCAAACTATAACTGGCATTGAAGTAGGAGGTATTACACACAAATTATGTATATTTGCAGACGATATATTACTTTTTCTATCATCACCACAGGTCTCTGGTCCTAACTTAATACCAGCTCTTGATGGATTTGCAGCCCTATCCGGCCTTATGATTAATCCTAAGAAATGCCTAGTGCTTAATATTTCACTCACAAACATGGAATTGATCCCGGCTAGGGCTGCACTCCCATTCACATGGGCAGAAAAATCAATCCCATATCTTGGAATTCATTTAACAGCATCTCATTCTGACTTATTCTCAACCAATTATCCTCCTGTATTAAGACAGATCACAAATCTAATAAAACAATGGTCGCAACTTCCTTTATCCTGGATAGGGAAGATTAATGCAATCAAAATGACTATTCTACCCAAATTGCTTTATCTATTCAGAGTCCTCCCTATTCCAATTCCTTCCTATTTTTTGAGAATAGTACAAAAAAGAGCAACTTCGTTTATATGGGGCTCTTCTAAACCACGTATACCTATACACACACTACATCTTCCCAAAAATAAAGGAGGCCTGGGATACCCTAATTTTACTAACTACTACAGAGCAGCACATTTGGCCAGTCTGTCCAAATACCATGCAAAACAGGAAATCCCATTATGGGTATTTATAGAGGCTTCAGAAAATGACCCTCTATTAATATCAAATTTATTATGGCTTGATCCTAAAGACCGCTTTAAAATTCATAATCCCATAACTAAACACTTCTTATCTCTCTGGGATAAACTAAAAACCAAATATCAGTTACAATCTCCACACAATCCTCTCCTTTCTTTTATCAGAAATCCGGCCTTTTATCCGGCATGGATCTACCCAAATTCTTTTAAAGCTTGGACAACATCAGGCATTCAGACACTAAATGACTTCATAGCATCTAAATCATTCCTTTCATTCCCATCGCTTAGAGAAAAATATGATCTACCAAACTCTGAGATATTTAGATATCTCCAAATCAAAAATTTCTATACACCATTCCTAAAGGGGGATACACCATTATCCCAATTATCCATTTTTGAATCAATCTGTACAAAAGATCCATTTGCTAAAGGTACAATTTCATCACTTTATAATCAATTATATGGAGTAGCAAATCTTAATAGACCCTCTTACGTTCAGAGGTGGGAGGAGGACCTGGGACGAACTTTAGAAGACACGGACTGGTCTAACATATGGCTCACATCTAAGTCATCTTCACCCAACATCTTAGCACTGGAGACAAATTATAAAGTCCTAACTCGCTGGTACCTTGTACCCGCTAGAGTGGCAAAATATTCACCTAATACCTCAGCTCTTTGTTTTCGAGGATGCCCAGAAATAGGCACATATTTACACATATGGTGGACGTGCCCAGTAATCCAAACCTTCTGGAAGGAAGTCTTCGTGATTGCATCTAAAATATTTAAAAAAATAATACAACTAGATCCATATTTAACTTTACTTAATCTAAAACCGGAATGGTTAACACTCTCTCAATTCAAACTTATGATCCAACTAATAACGGCTGCAAAACAAACAGTGGCCAAGGCATGGAAATCTCCTACATTGGTACTAGCAGAAACAATTCACAGAATGAATAATACAATGTCCCATGCTAAGATGGTAGCCATCGATCAAAATCAAATTCCAAAATTTGAAAAACTTTGGCATCCTTGGATAAAACAACAGTTCCTGTCAAACTTCAATGACTCTGTCCTGTTGCCATGGTAACAGATTAAATGACTTACAGAGACACCCATTCTAAGGCTTCAAAGAGAACTAAAAAGAATAATAAACTGACGAGCGGGACAACCTTGTGGACCATACCTCTACCTTTCAACCCTTTTTCTTCTTTCTCTTTCCTTTTCTCCACCTTACGATCAAAGCTCATTATCAGAATTTATTTGACCTATATACACTCTACTTGTAAACAATATGTATAGTAGGTATAAACCATTTAAATACCTACAAAAGTAACTAAGGAAATGATATATATCTTTAATTTAGGTTTACGTGAACCCAATGTTTAATATTTGAAATTTCATGATATTTACCTATATAAACCCTACTGTAAAACAATGAGCTTACTTTATAGATCCTTGTAAACTTACTTTATGTATCTTTATAACATTGTATACTCAATAAACTTCTTTTGACAAGGAAAATTCTATCAACAGCTGATTATATGATTTCAGCTCGGAGTTATTATAATATTGAGAAAAGTATTTAACACCAGCCTCTGTCCACCCAATGTAACAATGGAGCTGATCTAGTTCAATATAGAACCGTTAGATGGGAAGCCTGTGAGACATAGTCTCTGCTTAGTAGCTTTCCACAGTTTCATAAATAGTTGGGTCGTAGGACATTGTAAAGGGGTACTGGGGAAACCCAGTATCGACAAGGTCGCGGGTGCCCGACAAGGCTGAGTACTCTTCATATGGGAGCTTCAGTAAATTCCCAGAGGAGTCTGCTTTGGAGGGCAAATTCCAACCTGTGAAATGCTGAAGTTGTGCGGTTAAGAAATACGTCAACGAGTGCGGAACAGCCAGGCCACCTTGATCCTTAGGGTATTGCAAGGTAGTAAGTTTTATGTGAGCTATGCCATTTTTCCATATAAGAGTCCTAAACTGTGAATCCATTTGATGGAACCAGTAATTGAGTATACAAATGGGGAAATGATGTAATATACTGTATATAATAACTGAGGGGCCCAAATCGTTTTAGTAAGATTGGCTCGACCTGTCACGGTCAGTGGTAATTTACACCAACTAATACTTTTACACTTAAATTTTTGTAATATAGGTTTTAGATTCAAGGAAATATAATACCATGGGTCTCCCATGACCATAATTACTAGATATTTAAAAGAAGTAACTATCTGCAACTGGGAAAACTGTTCTGGTAAGGCTGAAAGTATAGGATCTAAAGGGAGGAAGACCGACTTATTCCAATTAAGGGAGAAGCCTCAGTATTTCCCAAATGCTTCAATGAGCTGCATCGTTGCTATCAGTGAGCCAACAGTGTCCCCCAGATACATAAAAGTATCATCGGCATAGAGAGAAATTTTGTACTCTCCCTGCTGTCGCTGAAATCCAACAATTATTGGGGAAATTCTGACCCTCTCCACCAGCGCTTCTAGTGCTAAGGCAAAAGGCAGGGGCGACAAAGGGCACCCCTGCCTAGTGCCAAGATACAAAGGGAAGGATTTCAATAAAGAGTCACTTATTCTAATCCTAGCCGTGGGTTTAGCATACAGTAATTGTACCCAAGATATAAACTTGGGTCCAAGTCCAAATCTGTGGAGCACCGCCAACAGATATCTCAACTAAACACTGTCATAAACTTTGGCAGCGTTGAAGGCCGGTTTCTTGGATTATCCACTGGAAGTTGAATATTTGGGAATAATTTCTGTATATTTAAAGCTGTAGATCTGGCCAGGATAAATCCAGACTGGTCTAAATGCACCAGCCCGGGAATAACCCTCACCAGTCTGGTAGCCAATACCCGTGCCAGTAGCTTAACATCACAATTAAGTAATGAAATGGGCCCATTTGAATCAGGTTGCAAAAGCTCTTTACCAGGCTTAGGGAGCACCACTACTATAGCTTCATTCATTGAGACTGGGAGACCCCCACTCGGGAGAGCAACATCGAGCGTGTTTAAGGGAACAGGTAGAAGGGTTTCACCATACTTTTTATATGTTTCTGCTGGGAGACCATCTGCACCTGGAGATTTACTGTTAGCCAGCTGCCAAGGAAAGCTCCTCAAGAGTTAGCAGAGCGTTTAACATGCAGAAATCCTTCCGCATGGGAGGGAGCACTGGGAGGGAGCACTGGTCCAAGAACTGGGCCACCTCTTTCTCTGTTGGATTAACCTTGGAAGTGCACATATCTCTAAAAAATTGTTTAAGAACAGAGAAGATTTGATCCTAACCATAGACCATTTCACCAGCCATATTCTGATTAGCCTCCGGGAAATAGCCATGGGAAACTCCCTGTTCGGCACAGGCAATTACTGCTAAATGATGTCCAGTGTTCTCCCCCTCATCAAAGTAATGCTGTTGCATAAACGAGTGTTTATTTTCATCTGCTGTGTAAGACACTTATTGATATAGTGCTTGGGCATCCAATGACCTACTTTCTGAGTCTACTGTATAGTAGAGGTAGCAGAGTAATAGTTATAGTTATAGGTAGCAGAGTAATAAGAAAAACATTTTACAGCAGGATGCCTATCCCTTCACATGTCCCTCAAGCCAAGCTCAGCAATTAGGTGAGCAAAAGGAGTTGGGCCACTAACAGCAACATTCTGAGTAGAATGCAAGAAGGAATTGTCTAGAGTTTTGTCTAAAACGTTGTTAAAATCTCCCATTACCCAGATAGGGACATTAGACTGTGGGGCCATGAATTACGCCAGACTTTTCAGGCTATCGGGGAAAAAAGGGTGGCGGGATAAAGACATTTGCTACAATGCAAACTAATCCTGCCAATCTACATAGCATAAAAATATAACGGCCCTGATCAGCTATACGAGAGCATATCAACTGAAAAGGAACTGTATTTGATATTGAGATACTGACTCCTCTGGAGTACCCTAAGTGAGTGGCGTGAAACTGCATGTGATACTGGTGATGTTTAAGCACAGGTATAGGAATAGGAGGAAGTTCTGAATACATATATACAAGATTTCAGTTATATACCAAAGTGAGAATTGGGATTGTACTGGGGTGGATACATCTAGGCACTATTCGGGCCTTCCTACCCTTCTGCTTTGGTGGCACATACATTAATCTCTTTTGATATTGATGGGTATGTCTGATATACAGTCCCTTTTTTCTACCTATATAATCTAGTTTGGATGAATCTACCTGCTTCTTGATTTGAGAACTGCCAATGACCTTGGTTATATAAGAGGTGGAATTTTTCCTTCCTCAATCCAAGTGTCAGGATATGTGGTTCACTCTTCACCATTGTTAATTCGTTTGGCGGGAAGGTATGAGCCTGGTCCCGAATCTGTCTTTGTATGGTGTTCCCTTGCACCTGGTTCTGAGGTTCATCAGCACCTACCCAGTAATGTCCTGAGGAAGCAAAAACTAGCGAAACACGTTGACAAGAAGGCATGGAGAAGCCTATGGACTCGATCTATTGATATTATATTTCGTACAGTACTTTATGTCCACACTTTCACTAATATCCATATCTCCATGTCTATCCTATTGGGAATCTGTTGACCCTGTCAGTAGGGTGTTTCTGTTTGTTACCGTATTTTTCGCTCCATAAGACGCACCTGACCATAAGACGCACCTAGGTTTTAGAGGAGGAAAACAAGAAAAAAATATTCAGAACCAAATGGTGTACTAAAATATTTACCAGTGCCCATGAAATGCAGCCTGACCTGTGTCAAAGAAATGCAGCCTGACCATTGCCATAGAAATGCAGCCTGACCATTGCCATAGAAATGCAGCCTGACCTTTGCCATAGAAATGCAGCCTGACCATTGCCATAGAAATGTAGCCTGACCTTTGTCATAGAAATGCAGCCTGACCATTGCCATAGAAATGCAGCCTGACCATTGCCATAGAAATGCAGCCTGACCTTTGCCATAGAAATGCAGCCTGACCATTGCCATAGAAATGTAGCCTGACCTTTGTCATAGAAATGCAGCCTGACCTTTGCCATAGAAATGCAGCCTGATGATTGCCATTAATGAAGCCTGACCTGTGCCAGTGCTCAGGCTGCTCTGTCTCCTCAGCAGGTGTCAGGCCCAGCCAAGAGTTCGCCCGGCGCTCGTGGGGGCCTGGGATGTCTGTCTTACAGTCTAGCATGGTGACGACGGCGGGGGGGGTGGTGGCGACGGCGGCGGGGGGTGGTGCCAGCGGTGGTGGGGGGTGGTGCCTGACATATATTCACACCATAAGACGCAGAGACATTTTCCCATTACATATTTTTTTGGGGAAAAAGTGCATCTTATGGCCCGAAAAATATGGTAAATGTAATTTTAAACTATTTTTGTAATAAAGATTTATACATATTTTTTAAATTACTGCCTCGTGTTGTGCCCACAAAATCCATCTTGTTTTGATAGAGTTGTTTCAATCCTTTTCTATGTTTAAGCACAGGTATTGTGGCAGACTGCGAGTGTGTTTCCTGTAAACAAATCACTGCTGGATCATAATCCTTTAAAGTAGAAAACAGAGCCACACGTCTCACTCCATTACTTAACCCTCTAACATTTCATGACACCAAAGTACATTTGGTAACCATATATGTATATATTGCAGAAACAGGATAGCAAGAGTCCGTAATGCTCATGGCAAAGAGAGTCCAGCTACCAAAAAAAAAAAAGAGTCACATAAAATCGGATAGAACCAAAAAAAAGAGCAACACAGTCTTTCAATTATAAAACAAGGTAAATAGTGAAGCGCAACCACATCCAGATATGAGGGCTAAGATAAGCAAACAGTATCAAAATAGTGAACAAACATGAACACTTGACAATAAACAAAAACAATAGTCCATAAAGATAAATAACTGTTGCTAGTAGGTTCAAAATGTGAATGATCATAAAATGCAGAGTGAATCACACTTCTTAGTGCACGTGTCTAAGTCTTCATAAGTGGCAATCCAAACTTTAGTGATTAAACACACCACTGTATCCACCACCGGTCTCTATATGTGCTCACCTCACATGAAGATCCACTATAGGGTCTAATGGCACCTTCCCCACAGGGGTAACAATCCAGCAATCTGTGATTCCTCTGTCCTACTGGGACTTCCAATCTCTCAAGTGAAATTCCTTGTGGTATATTTATCATAAGGGTAGGAAAAGACTCCACATAGTGTTTTACCGCTTTAAAAAACTTTTAATAAAAACACAATATATACAACTCACATTTGCAGATGCCCTGTCCTGGTGCATGCAGGTAAAACACTTGTGTGACAAAACTGGACAATCACTGGATCACTGAGACATCAGCAACTACTCCTAGTCTTTCAATGTTCAACTGTGATAGTACTTATGGGATTTGACAGTGATACAGCAGCTAATCATCCATTTTTGCAGCACTCTAGGAAAACAGTCAAACAATAAACCTTGACCCTCGCAACCGGCATGGGATAGAGAAAATAATAAATAAACATAGTCCAACAAAAAGTTCTGCAAATATAAAAAAAAATAAATAAAAAAAACACAGACCCTTTAAGGTACGTCCAAGCAGGACAATTGGGCAGGGGGGCCCCAATGTCTCAATGAGGTTCCGTGAAACTTGAAACTTACGTAGACAGTAGGAATGTTGCATAAGTGCTTCATGCAAGTTTACACCGCCTTAAAGGAGGACCATTGGCAACATATTGGTAAAGCATATAATCCAGGCACTTGATTGTGCAACCGTTTACTGAAGAAAAATCCCCTCAAGCTGGAGATGTATATGCCTTTTTTAGTTTATGTTCAACTCTATCCAGCCAACTCACGGCAGTAGCAGGATTATCAGAAAAGTGAGTCTCATCATTAGCAGCAATGCAAAGCCGTGCTGGGTAAAGCATCACATAGGTAACATCAAATCTCCTAAGGCATTTTTTAACATGAGTGAATTTGGCCCTCCGGCCCTGCACTTCTGCAGAGAAAGCAGAGTAGAAGGAGATTTTCACATTATCTATTTTTATAGCATCCCTTTTTGTTCTGGCTTGGTATAAAATAGCATCACGATCTTTAATGTAAAGAGCTTAAACAAAAATGGTTGAGGTGGTTCACTAGGCTTAGGTGGTCTAGCAGGAACACTATGAGCCCTCTCTACAGCAAACATTGGAGAGAAGGAGTCCCTTCCAAAGGTATTAGTAAGCCAATTTTTAAAAAAAGGCAACATGGTTTTTCCCCTTTGTATTCTCTGGTATACCCACTGCTTGAATGTTGTTTTGTCTAAGTCTGTTCTCCATATCTTCCAGATGGGTTGCATGGCCTGTAGTGATAGTTTGCATATGATGAAATTCATGTTGCAATCTACATTACTGTGCGATCTCTGTTTCTGCATATCTTGTCTAACCAAGTTTATCTCCAATTTCACCCCTTTTACTTCAGATGTTAAAGCTGTTAGAGCCGAATTGCAGGATGTGACTGCTGCAAATTCCGATCATGTGTACACAATTCCGATGCACAAAAGTCCACGCATGCTCGGTATCAAGCAGAAGAGTCGCACTGGCTATTGAACTTCATTTTTCTCGGCTCGTCATACGTGTTGTACGTCACCGCGTTCTTGACATTCAGAATTTCTGACAACATTTGTGTGACCGTGTGTATGCAAGACAACTCTTCAGGGTAAGACCACGCTATATTAAGATTCCTCTCATTCCTCTCAAATTTGAGCAAACATCTTTTGGAAAAAAATCCACGGTTTTGTTGTCGAAAAATCCTATTGTGTGTACGGGGCATAAGTGTAGGCTCAGTATCAGGTGAATCTTGGCCTCCTGTTTCAGGATCTAAGACTGCAGGGGCTGGGTTACTCACTGTGTCCCATTGCGGTGAGTCTGCAGAGTCTTCCGACCACACAGCCTCATGCTGGGAAGACGTGGATTCAGGATCAAGTGGTTCCAGAGCCTGGGAACTGGCCTTAGCAGGATTATCTTTTACAGGGGATTTAGCAAATAGCTTGAGTGCTGTTTCTCTGGCAGAGTGGATTTAATGGCCACCATCTTGGCCCACAAAGTCCGTTGCTGCCGGAGCATCCTTACCCCGCCGAGACATGTCCCCATCGGAATTATGTACACCAATCGATTTAGTAGAGCAAGGCGATCCGAGCAAGCCAGGGGAGAACAATCAGAGCAGTCACAGGAGTGAGAGATCAAGATAACTGTGCGGATCGTCAGCGGAGAGAGCACCACAAGCTTCCTACTCAATTAGCTGCAAGCCACGCCCCTGAGAAGCACTCTTGATTGGAGTACTGTGCAGGGCAAAAGTTAAATCACTGGAAACTTGGTCTGCTGCGTTACAGCAGTGGTCCAGCTGTGCAGCATTCCCGCAGCACAGGGCAGCTTTCTGCTGTGTTAAGAACAAACACATAATAATACAGTAAAAGAAAAGAGAAGTTGTTTACTTGTTATGCATACCAGCTAAAATATGAGACTTTAACTTGGCTTTAGTGAATTAATGCAAGTAAATTTTTTATCGTTGTTGTTCTGGGCATCCAATAAAATTAAATATTTGAACTAAACAATTGTTTATATCAATGCTTGTGTGGTGATAATAAGATAAGCCTAACTGGCATGTAACTTTAGTTTCTTTTAATGTACACTCTGTCAAAACTGATATAGGATTGCTTAAATGCTCATTGTTGGTGATAATCTGATAGTCTGGGAACACCAACTCTGGAGCCTAAAAATGTGCTCTACAGGTATTCTGAGTCCTTGTCATTCTAGGTTCCCAGCTGTCTCACAGAACTAGAGACAGAGAAACTTCTTAGCTCAGAACCTTATTACAAGAGACCCAGTCCAGAAAAACATAAGATAGCTTGCTAAATAGGTCTGCAAGGCAGCAATGAGTTACTAAAAATTAGAATATGCTAAGCTTAGTGGAATATCTGACATTAGCATAGCAGCATTATTGCCTGGTTAACATTAGCAGTTCACTCAGTGATTGCACTTGTTGCCTGGAGGTAGTGTTTAAAAATGCCATTTTTACTGACTTGCGCTGTGGAACATAAGCCTTCAAATACCAGCATTACCTAAACAATGTAATCCAAATCAGGAATTTGCAGCCCTGCAGGACAAAATAGGGGGAAATGCATTTGAACATTATTTAAATACTGGACAGGGCCTCAAACAATACATTTAAACATAACTTTTCTTTTAATATTGAAGCAAGATAATTTATATTCCAATTCCAACAGTAGAATGTCTTCCAATAATTCTCACTTTCAAGTAGACTTGATCTGCTGCCCATTTTCTATCAGACTCAGATGTCTGAGACACTGGCCAGTGTACTTTTATTTAAGTGTATTTTCTAAAATTCAAGTCATAAATACAAAGCATTGCAATGTTTAATCTCATTATCCTGTATCTCTTAAATGCAATTTCTGTCATTGTCCTGAAATGCAATTCCACAGCTGTTACTGATAATGTTATTTGTCTATGAACAGCCGGTGCCTTCAATATTGTCATTAAGTAATGCAGGGATGCACTAATCTATCTTTTATATCTGCTTATTCAGCATTTGGTTTCATAAAAAAAGAAATAAAATTAAACAAGAAATTAAACAAAAATGAGTTTACCTTTTCCTTCCAGAATTTACTTCTATAAGACAGTCTGCTAATTAGTGCAGTTAATTGACATTTCTGTAATGATATGGGATGGGAGATGATCAACAGTATTCATCCTGCCACTGATCTTTTTACAGAGCTACCTTCAGAGGAGGCCTGTCCATATGACACATGGAACCATTACTTTATTTGAAATTGACTATAGATATGGTTTTTGCCTATCCATTCCTGCTATTTACACAGCACAGCCCTGTCTGGCAATACAGCAGACCTGATATTCCTCTGAAAGAAAAAAAAATCCCTGAACAGGTATGTGTCCTTTTATTAAAAGTCAGCAGCTACAGTATTTATAGCTGCTGACTTTTAAGAAAAAGTACACATACCTGTTCAGGGATCTAGCAATGTCCACACCTGGGCCGGTTCTTCATGGGTCTTTGGGTCCCCGGCGCCAACATGTTTACTAAGGGAAGCCGGCTGTGTGGCTCTTTGCAGCTTCACAGCCAGCTTCCCACTGTGCATGCGCGATGCGGGCAGATTTTTTTCCCCACCCCATTGACGATGCACTATTGCTCCTTAATATGGGTGCTATAAGGCAGGATCACACACTAGGGGACTCCATCACCTGTATTTGTGTCATACAATTGGTTATATAAGGTTTATCATGACTGTTTATAAATTGTAGTCCCCATATTATTACTCTGCGCTGTCTTCGGGTTTTAATGTGCTGTCGTATTGAATAAATAAAGATTTTTAAAAAATTTTAAAAAGCACACAAGAAATACAACACCTCTCAAGATCAGAAAGAAAAGATTTTATGTAAATCTTAAAGGGGTTAAGTGTCTGTTTGCTGCACATATGGTATTGGTATAGGTGGACCAGAAGTAAAGAGTATATCCCTTCTGCCGTGATTCAAGCTATTGCATCTTGTTCACTGCATGCATATTGAACTGAATGGAACTGCCAACCACAGGCTTCCAATGGTGTTACTGGACTCTTACTTAGGACTTGATATATGCTTCATTTTTTCTTCCTGTTTTTTGGGTCCAATTTTGTATCTATATTTTACTCTTTATTTCTAAAAAATATACTGCTTATATTGGGTTATGTCCATGCACTTTGCTTTGCCCTTCCCCAGCATTTGATTAAACAAAGCATCAGCAAACTGATGCTGATATCATTCCTTTATCTCCTCCTATTAGCATGCTTTTTAGCACATGAACACTGCAGCACAACTGTGGGTCCTTGTACTGCTTCTCCCTGTCTGTGCTTTATTCTAGGGGGAATTGCAAGATCCTGTTTCTGGTACTTAAATGGTTTGGAATAATAAAATAATTTATTAATGAATACAGCACTGCATTAATGTATGTATATCGTATCTGTCTAGAGTTCAGCTTTAAAGCTGAGCTCCAGGCAGATACAGTCCACATACTCTACCAACCAACATAGCAGTTGTTTCTATAATGATGAACATACATAAGGTTATCTATCATCTGCCTCTACTTCCACTTTCTCCATTCCCAGTTGACTGCCCTCCTGCTGTAAGATTTCAGTGATTCTATCAATGTTTCATTGTCATCCATGTTTCTCATTTTCCCACTTCACTTCCTTTGAATTTTCATCAATGAACTGCTTTCATCGCTAATAATGCTGTCCATTTCCTTTACCTAATCTTTATTAAAAGCAGGTTTTTTTTCTGACTCCTGTAACCTTTGTTGTGTATATAAATAATATAGTAATTTTAAAAATCATAAAATAGTATGGAAACTAGCAGTTCAGATTCAGACCATACCTTCATACCAAGTGCATTTACTACTAACATTATTTTTAACTTTGAAAAACTACTCCGACACCAGTCATCTTCATATGATCCCTAGAAAGTCTGTGATCTGTCAAAAAGTTTTAACTTTTAGAATTTATTTTTATTAGAAAAAAAAAAATACCCTAACAAACACTACCAACCTGGAAGCCTGGTTTAAGGTACTCATATGTTACTCTCTACTTTATCTGGTCCTCCTACCCTTTTATTACATATGTGCTGAATAGATACAAAAAACAATAACAGCACCCTCCCCCCTTCCTGGTCATTGTTAATGATTTTATTAAAATGAAAAACAGATCCAGATGACACTGTGAACTCCACGGAATGTTATAGCATACCTATAGCCAATATGTCTGTATTGCCCTTTTTCCAGACCATGGCATAGCTGGTAGTAGGTAGGCACATTTAACTCGACCTGTTCTGTAATGTTGAAGATGTTTTGTCGATTTTTCAATCCACAAACCAATAGCGCAACATAGTTGACAAGTTCTACAGGCCAAGAACCAGTGGTTTTTCAATACTTTAAGGGACATTTGTTTTGAGGACAGAGAGGTGTACATACTACACAGAGAGGACAGCTGGTTTGCAAGAGGTGTGAAGGAGGTTATCTTCATACTGGAATAACCATCGTTAACCGCTCAAGTCCGGACACTTTCACCCCCGTTCAGTCCAGGCCAATTTTCAGCTTTCAAGCATAACAACTATTCAGGTATGCAACACTGTACCCAAATGAATTTTTATCATTTTCTCAAACAGATAGAGCTTTCTTTTGGTGGTATTTAATCACCACTGAGTTTTTTATTGTTTGCTATATAAACAAAAAAAAGTCTGAAAATGTTGTTAGTTTCTGTTATAAAATGTTGCAAATAAAATTTCTTTGGCACAGAGTTTACAATCTATGGTATACTGTATACATTTTGAAAATCAATTAGTCCTGATGTACTAACTGTCTATCTCATTTTCTGAGGCCCTAAAATGCCTGGACAATACAAATACCCCCAAAATAACTCCTTTTTAGAAAGTAGACAATCCCAGGTATTTAGTAAGAGACATAGTGAGTTTTTTTAAGTTGTAATTTTTTTGACACAATGTAATTCCCCACTCTGCTCTCCTCCCTCTTTCCTGACAGTCAGATTGGACTCAATCAGGGGGTAGGAGAAAAGGAGCCAATGGAAGCCTCAGGGAGGACTAGCTGGGCAGAAGCGAGAGAGAGAGAGAGAGAGAGAGAAGGAGAGAGAGAGAGAGAGAGAGAGAGAGAGAGAGAGAGAGTGTCGCTGCATCTTCAGGATTGGAGTTGAGAGACTGCAGCTTGTGTGAAGATCCAGGACCCGTCTTCTGAAACCTGCTGATCTCCAAGCCATCGGGAACAGACTAGCCGCCTGCCAGGATGTGGTGAGCTGTACTACACATCCTAAATGCCAGCCACACACTGTTAGCCCAAATAAAAACTGCAGCCTATTTTCTATTATCTACACACACATTTAAAGGGGCAGTGCACCACTTATAGAAAGGACCCATTGATGCCAGCCAACGTTAATTACTAGGCACCAAGTACTTTCTAACACCTCTAGTGGTACCCCCACACTAGAAATGTGTGTTAATTAATAAACCACATGCTGCGCTAACTTCTTGTGATAATAAATTAATAAGAAACATAAAACCGTAAGAAAATATATAAAAGAAAAAAGTTCAAAAAGATGATGTGATTGTTCCACAGTCATATGCTGAATCCAGGTGATTTAAATCAAAATATCCATGTGTCCCAGCTCCACTTAAAACACTTCATGTGCATACATCAGTGAAAATGTCTCCTTACCATAGGGTGTGAGACGCTCAGTGAAGAGAAGTCTAAAAACACTTGTTTGGAAAACGACTGATCACATAATCTTTATGAACTTTTTTCCTATATATATTTCTTACGTTTTTATGATTCTTATTAATTTATTATCACAAGAATTTAGCACATAATGTGGTTTATTAATTAATTTTCATGTATGTTATCCTGTATATATATTTTCTGCAGCTCATTTAGGTTTTTTGTTGCCATTTGCGCAGTTTCACTTGGATTGATATAATATAAATGTGTACGCCTGCCAGCTATTGGGGTTGTATGCACAAGGTATACACCAGGACCCTTTCTATCCTTCTGAATTTTTTTTTTTAATAATCAAAATTTTTTATTTCATTTATATGATTACACCAGTTATACAGCACAGCATACTATACCCCTTCACTCAAGAAACAGAAACACAAATTACATTGCATCATTCCACAATTACCCCTCCTATCCCAACATCAATAATTTACATATTATAAACTAACACCCAAAAAAAAAAAAAATGTTCCCCTTTCCTCTCCATCCCTTCTCTCCTCTCCCTCTTCCCCCTCTCTCCCTCCCTCCTAATATTCTCTCCTACCCCTTTCCCTGATCTTTGATTCATCCCTACCTCACTCCTAAATATTAAAATTACTCAGATTCCTCCCCCCCCCCCGTGTACGTGCATACTCTAAATAGAAAACTATGAAGTGAGTTCCCCCCTACACTAATTTAGTGTCATTGATTACAATTAATTCATTAATTGTTGGACTGTGTATGTGCTCTTTCATAAAAAAAAAAAAAAAAAAAAAAAAAGAAATTTTTTTTCCCCCTTTCTCTTTCTTTCCCCTTCCCCTTTCTTTTCCTTCGTGTTATACTAATTTAAACTTGCCTCAACCAAAATCCTTGTACCCTGTGAAAAGTGGTAAGGGGAAGACACTTTCCTCTTCCCCTCTTAGTTCGTAGTGCTCATGAATTCAAATATTGATTACTCCTTTATTGAATAGTGCAAAAAAAACCCCCCACCCTCTTTACACAGACATAGCATTAGAGAAAACATATCAGTATATAAAACTTTCTTTCCAGGGTCAATCTTCTTATTATCTTTATTCCTAATGACTATACCATATCTTCCTCCCCTACTCGCTAATATTTCCCTCTTCTGTTATCTCCTTAGCACACCGTTCCCATCTCGCCCAGGTCCTTTCAAATTTCCCCTTTTGGTTCTTAACTACATGAACCCACCTCTCCGCTTCATTTATTAAATTGACTTCATTTCTACATTCTATAACTGTCGGGCCCCGAGCTTGTCTCCAGTACTTCGGAATTAATTTTTTCGCTGCATTTAATAAATGCGGGGTTATACTTTCCCTGTAAGTTTTAATAGGTCCGGGCTTTCCATGAAATAAGTACTGTATGGGCCTGAACTCCAAGGGATCCATTGTTAGTTTCTCAATCCATGGGGCCACTGATTCCCAGAACAACTTAATTACTGGGCATGTCCACCAGAGATGAAGAAAGGTACCCCTCTGTCCACATTCCCTCCAGCACCTATCACTTGTTGTTGGGGAGATTTGTGCCAGTTTAACTGGAGTCCTATACCATCTTGCCAGGAACTTATATGCCATTTCTTGCACCTTTGAACTTATGGAAGTGGTAAACGTTAACAAAATCGTTTTTTTAATTTGTTTATCTGTCCATACCTGACCCAATTCCTTCTCCCATTCTTTTACAAAGTATGGGGTTGTCTCTTCCTGTCCCCTTAGAATCATTCTATACATCTGAGATAGCATATGCCCAGATTCTGGCATCTGTACACATTGCCTCTCAAAAGCAGTGAGTGAGTTCATGTGTCTTATTAAAGGCTTTGTTTTATTAAAAAAAACTCATCATTTGGTAATATTTCCATTCTGCCATACGTATCGTCCTGTATGTATCTCGAGACCATTTCTGTCAATGGCAATAGGACTCCACTTGGGGCGAACTTACCACACTTGGTGTCCCCATCTCGACCCCAGGCCCCCAGATATCCCATCTCCTCCCCGGGGTAAACCAAGGGAATCCCTCCAGAGGCGTCAGAGGGGATATCTGGGGGGCGTATTTACCCTTCCTGTTTATCCTGTCCCACACTTCCAATGTGTTCAGGGTCAACTGTGACGTCCATTGTGATAGCCCTCTCAGCGATCCTTGGATCCAGAGCGCTTCTGCCAGGTTTCTCCCCGCCATTGACATCTCTGCTTGTACTCATGATTTTCCCTGTAAGTCGTGACACCAATTCAGTATCCTAACTAGAGTCATGGCCTTATAATATGATGCTATATCTGGTAGTCCCAGGCCTCCCTCAGCTCTGTTCCTTCTCAAGATGTCATAGGCCAATCTAGGCCTCCTATCGCTCCACACAAAGGCCATGAACAGCCTACGCACCTGCCTGAATAGAGTCACCGGCAACCTGATTGGCACTGTGCGCAGCACATAAATTATTCTGGGTAGTATACTCATTTTTATAGCATTAATTCACCCAAACCAGGTCAGATATTTACCTTTCCTTTTTGTTAACTCTTCTGTTATTTCTTTCAACAATGAGCCATAGTTAAGTTCATACAATAATTCATGGTCTGCACTAATCTGTACCCCCAGGTATGTCCTTATTCCATGCAAATGGATACATCCCTCTCAATAACCTTTCCATCGCTACTGGGACATGGCTGGGGAGGATGACTGACTTCTCAAAATTAATCTTGAAATCAGACATCCTACCGAATTTATGTACCTCCACCATTAATGCAGCTATGGATGTCTGAGGGGCAGAGAGAAAAGGTCATCCGCATACGCTGCTACTTTATGTCCCACATGGCCTATGCACATCCCGGCTATCTCCTTATTATTCCTGATTTTACGTAAAAATGGCTCCATTACTATCGCAAATATCAAGGGGGATTACGGACACCCTTGCCTGGTACCATTTCGTATGCTGAAACATTCAGATAGTGTCCCATTGACCTTGATCCTTGCTCTTGGTTCTGCATACATAATCCACCCCAGCATTTTTTCCCCCAGGCCTATCTTCCCCAGCACTTCTCTCATAAAGCCCCAATTCACTCTGTCAAAAGCCTTTTCGGGATCCATTGACAGAGTGATCCTTGGGGCTCTATCCGGGCCAGACCGCATCCAGTGAAGAATGTGGAGCGCACGAGTGGTGTTGTCCCTTGTCTCGCGTCCCTTTATGAACCCCGTCTGGTCCTGATGGACCAAATCTCCTATATGTTCTAGAAGCCTCAAGGCCAAAATTTTTGCTAATAATTTGGTGTCCGAGTTAAGCAAAGAGATAGGCCTATAGTCAGCACAGGCCTGGGGGTCCTTCCCCTCTTTTGGCAGAACGGTTATATATGCCAATAGTGCTTCTGGAGGAAGTGGACTGGAGGCACTAATTGAATTAAAATAACTACAGAGTGGTTTTACCAGTACTGGAAGAAGCTTTTTATAGTATGAATTTGTCAGCCCGTCCGGCCCTGGACTTTTCCCCAGAGGCAGGGTTGCTATCACTTTGCTCAACTCCTCTACCCTAATTGGACGTTCAATATCCTCTATAATTGTTCTGGGTAATGTGGGCATAGAGGCTTCCTCGATATATTCACCTATCTCCTTCCTCCTTTGTCCCTCACTTTCCCCTGTTCCTGGTGGCTCTGTTTTAGAGGTATTAAACTAGTAAACTCTATTGCTATGGCTTTCGTATCAATTATTTTATTGCCTTGAACTAATAGACTATGCACATGTCTGGAATCTTGTTGTTTTTTGAGTTGTTTTGCCAGTAGCCGTCCACACCTATTTCCTTGTTCATATGCTCTATTTGCGAAAAACCTGGTTTTGTTTTTAACTCTACGCTCTAGGCACTGTGAGAGCTCCGCTCGTAAGCTCTCCAAGCGCCTGCCATCCACAGGGTCGAGATTTTTCTTATGTTTCATCTCTAAAACACTAATCTTCTCTAATAATTCATCTATTTCTCTTTTACCTTCTTTCTTTATATACGATCCATAAGCGATCAAGTCCCCTCTGATAATTGCCTTATGGGCTTCCCACACCACTTGATCTGACACTTCTTCTGTTTTGTTTATTTCAAAATATTCTTTTATCTTAATACTTAACTTCTCCACTATATCCTCCTTGTCCAACAACGATTTGTTCAGACGCCATATTCGTTCCGAGCGGTCCATTTGAGTTGGGCGGAGGATCAGGGTTATTGGGGCGTGGTCCGACATAGTTATAGATTCAATTGTACTTGCGATGACATTCCCCAGATAAAATTGATCCACCAGGAAAAGGTCTAACCGCGAGTACATATCATGTGTTTTAGAATAGTAACTAAAATTCCTAGTCCCTGCATGCAGTGCTCGCCAGCTGTCTACAAGGTGCTGTGAAAGTAGAATTTGTTTAACCCGCTTTATGGCTCTGAAAGATAGGGCGGTTCTGTCCGTAGAGGTGTCTGTACTCGGGTCCAGCACTATATTGAAGTCCCCTCCCACCACTAAACATCCTTCTTTAAATTCATCCAATTTTCTAAATGTTTTAACCAAAAAATTAACAGACCCTTCGTTGGGCGCATATATTGAAGCAAAGGTATATCGTTTCCCATGCAGTACACCTTTAACAAACAAAAACCGACCTTCTGGGTCACTTTGCAAGGTCTCCATTATCCAAGGGCATGACTTCTTGAACGCGATCGTGACCCCTCTTGCCCTTGCAATTGGTGACACCGCATGGTACCATTGGTTCATTATATTCTGGGGTAGGCCGGGGATTGAGCTACCCCTGAAATGGGTCTCCTGTAGGAAAACAACATCAGCCCCCAAATGTTGCAACTCCACCCAAAGACGCCCTCTCTTATTTGGTGAGCTCAGTCCCCTCACATTATATGACAAGATTTTCAGTATGGCTGTCATTTATTTTATCCTTAGGAATCCCCATTCCCCTTGTCCCTGTTCTCTGTCTTCTCCTCTACTGATCCCACCCACCCTATTAACACCACGACACCCAACATTGAACAAACTATTAAACACAAACCCATAAAGAAAAAAAAAAAAAACTGTTCCACATGTGTATCATAAAAATAAACCTTGCATACCCAAAACCTCCCCTTAGGGGTATATCTAAAAATCGGAGAGGGGGCCTGCGCACATAAACACCTCCTGCGCGCAGGCTACCTCCCTTCCCTGCCTCCCGCAGGTTGACTCTCCCCTTCAATTGGGGCTGACCTATTGACCAAAAGAAGGTCCCTATTTCCCACCACACCCTCTCATCTATTCCCCCCTCCCCTCCCCCCATAAGCATTAGCTTATGGATCCCTTCCTAGGTGGGAAAAAGAAAAAAAAGAAAAAAGTCCTTTATCAACTTTCTAGGTCTTCTTTTGGGCTGCACCCCTATTAACCCTTACCGGTACTTCTTGCCACTTATCAGCTCGCTGTGGGGGGGCCCTAGAAAATGTATTCTCCAGTCTATGAAATCCACCATAGGAAGGTCCAATTTCTCCACAAATGATTTTAAGTCATCCTTTGTTCGTAATGTTGCTATTCTCCCGTTCCTGGAAGCTATCAAGCTGAATGGGAACCCCTACCAATATTTAATCTCTGCCTCTCGTAGGGCCTCTAACAGTGGACGGACCGACCATCGCTTGAAAAGAGTCCTTCTTGACATGTCTGGGTACAGTGCTATATTTGAACCTTCAAATGTATTCGTGGGCTTGTTACGGGCCGTCTTCATTATACTCTCTTTCACTGCATATTTATGAACTTTGCAGATTACATCTCTGGGTACATTAGCCTTTGTACTATGGGTTAGGACCCGGTGTATCCGGTCTATTTCTATGATATTTGGGGCTTGATCCCCCATAATCTGTCCAAAAATTGTACTGTTGGGACTAATTCTGGCGTTGTGATTGACTCCTGCAGTCCTTTTATACGAATGTTTTGTCGTCTGTCCCTATTTTCGTACTCATCCAGCTGGTCCCTGTAAAAATTGAATACCTCCTCATACTTTTTAATGGAATCTTGAACATCCGCCACTGCATGTATAGTGGTTTCTTGCTCTTTTTCCACTTTCTCTACTCTGTACCCCAGGTCCCTGATGTCCTCCTTTAGACTTTCCACTGCCTGCAGGCATGATTGTTCAACTGCATTAATTAGTTGCTGAATGTCATTTTTAGTTGGAAGGGCCTTCAGCAATTCCCAGATATCCCTCTCTGGGTCCGCGCTCTGTCCGTTCAGCCCCTGTGACCTCCTATCACCGTTTTGGGGGCTCATCTGGTCATGTAACAAAGTCTGGCTGTGTGTAGACATACATAATCCCTTGTCCCCTCCTGTTACTGTTAGGTGGCCCTGTCTGAGACTTTGATCTGTATTGGAGACTGGGTCCTCCCCTCCTGTTCTGAGCATGATCTCTGTGCTCTGTGTCGCCTCTAATGTCCACCTATTAGTCTCCAGATGGGTCATTGTACCCAGGTTCTGTGCTGGTGAGCTTTGCATGTCACTATCCAATGATAGGTGTCCCATACCAGGGTTAAATTGTCCCTTTTCCTTAGCCCCTACTTCTTCCCCTCTCCTCCTGGGGCTCCCACCACCACCGGGGGGGCTTTGCTCAGGGGTCTTCCTCCCCCTACCTGCTGTAGGTGATCTCTTACCATACGCAGCGGCGCTCTCCCCTGTCATCTGGGTGTTCAACTTCTTCGTCCAGGGCTCCCATTCTGCTCTATCTGTACCCCCAGTGGCGTTCGCTCTGCTCCGCTTCCTTGTGTCCAATTTTCCTGCTTGTCTCCCCTCCCCATGCTCAGGGGTACGGGGCGACAGGTAAGCTCTAATGCCATCCGTTGAGCTTCGTCCCCTTCCCACTGTTGGCTGTGAAGCAGCTTGTCTGCGGGTTGTCATCATCTGATGCACCGCTGCTCTTATGCCTGCAGAGTCTACCCAGAGAAGGGGGGGAACAGCTGAGTGCCTCTCGTCCACGGTTCAGCTATCCGCTTGTCAGGAGCCCGTCACCCAATCAGCCGATCTGCACGTGTTTGCTTTGGTGCAGGGGGGGGCCAGAGCAGTCTCTCACACGCACTGCTCCTCAGCTGAAGACAGGATGATTGCCTGTGTGATTAGCCCAGGAACGTGGAGGGGGGAGGAGCACTCACTCACACACGCTCATCCATCCGTGATCGCTGCACCTCCTATCCTTCTGAATTGATTGATACCATTTAGAGACTCTAGTTACCTGTTTGTAGTTTAATTCATTCTTGTTATAGTTTTTTTTTGTGTGCCAGTTAGCAGGTCATTGTTCATGTTGCCCTTAGGTTTACACAATTATCTGTCTGTTAATTTACACCATGTTGAATTTCCTTGCTAAAATATATTGAAATAAAAGTTATTTGTGGCCTTATGGCGGTGTATTCTTATAGGGTGGTAGACTGCTAACTCTTAAGTTTACAGGTGTAAATGTTTTTTAGTCTACGACCAAGTGTGTCAGTGGGGACCAAGCAGTTAAGACAGTCATGGCAAAACAGAGAACCCATTTACACCAGTGGCTCCTGTGGAGGTAAGCACCACAATGCCATTAAAAGATAATACTTGGATGTTCTTTTAAGAATCCAAATACATTCCCTGTTATACCACCTACTGCGTTTAAAAACATTCAGTGACAGAAAAAAATGAATATATATTGACTTCAGGATAGTTAAATCTGCTGTCCGTGATAAGTCACGTTTGAACTTTGCATCACTAGAGTTTGCTCTTAATTCGTTTAAAAATGCATATTTTATGTCAAGTAATAGCTTTACAACAAGCATGTACTTACTAAAATAAAGCTTTCTGGAATGATTATTATATATTTGCAGAAACATATGGTTACGAATTCCAGAATAAGTTGTTTCATACAAATAAACTAACTTCTTAGTTTGAAACAGAAGGAAAACATTCATCATGTCTCCTCCTAATTTCCATTTATACAAAAAGCAAGAATCGGTCCTGCAAAATCTATAGCTTAACCACAGTTAGAACCAACAATAATCATCACAGAGATACTGATTCATTTAAAACCAGTTAATATCTGTGTGGTTAAAGTGTTACTAAACCCAGGACCCTTTACTATATCTGGTCTCCCACAGTACACAGAACATGGAAATGCAATTATTTTAGTAAATATAAACTGTGAAACACCTTTTCTCATCAGCAGTTAGAGCAGTCTTCTATCAGTATCTTTAAAGCTTGTAGGAGGAGGTTTCATACTGCTCTGAATGTCCTATCAGTCTGCAGTGCCCCTGACCCTCTGTCTGGGCAGTGCTGATTGGCCCTGTGCTGATCACATAAACTCTCAGAAGAAATTTAAAAACTTTCTAGCAATACATACCAAACTAAGCATGTGCAGCTTGTCCCCTAACCTCTGTTCTATCAGGAGATGGATTCGGGATTGTGGAAGAACGGGAGGAACAGAGAAGACAGAATTAAACAGCCTTTTTACACAATGCAGAGGATTAACCCCTTAGGTTCCAAAGTTAGTATAAAAGCAGGCTTTACTGCATATACAGAGTGATTTTACTGTTGTGGGTTTAGTAACACTTTAACGTTTTAGGCTTAAATTAAAAAGTCAAACAAAACTAAATTACATTATAATGCTAAAGCATTGTGTATTGTGAAAAAGTGCCATTTTTTTAAATATTAAAGTATTTGCCCTTACATATACACAGCAAAGTGATTAGCAAGTACATGTGACAAACAAGTTGTACCTGTATATCTGAAACCATCTCCCCTCTATAGCTGTTCACAGTACACAATTTACACAGTTTCCATAGCTCCAGGAAGCAGGAGGATGTCACAGACTGCCCAGCATAGAGCAGGGAGCTGAGTGTAATCTGGGACCTGGGTGAAGGGAATGGCCATACCCCCCTCTACACATTCTCTTAGAGAAACATGCACAGCTAAGCAGCTAAGACTGTCAATCACCTGCTGCGTGCTGAGGAGGAGCAGGGCCCTCTCTTGGGATTGTCTGGTGTTGGGATAACCTGTCAAAAGTGATCCGTGAAGATAGCAGAGGAAGGAGAGAGGAAACAGAAATCACACTAGGTGCTTTGGATAGAGGCAAGTGCAAACTATGGAAGGATAGATATGATCTGTTCATTTTTCATTTCAGAGGTTTACAGCCACTTTAAAATTTAATTTTACCTCTTTTCATTCTTTGTTGCATTTGAACACTGCTGATCTATTGCAACCCATTTGCAGCCTCTTCTTGTCCATATGCATGTTCTCCAATGATGGCTGTATGTCTTTTTTCCAGAGTGGGTTTCCTTATGGTGACAACAGTAAACCATGCATGTGTAATGTATGTTAAAATTGCCACATGATGTCTCCACCAAAGGCACTTGTGACTGGCTGACAAAGCAGGACTCCTCTGAAAGGCAAAGTTCTGACAGGTAGTGTCAAAGCTTGTTGCTAAGTCCCATCTCTCAAATAGTCCTACTGGTCCACCACCATGATGTTTTACCTTATTGGAAAATAGGAATGGGCAGGAGGAAGAAACGGGCTGCCAAGCTTGGACATTATGAGAAAATGGGACTTTGCCTGCCAGAAGCCTGGTATTCAGCCTTAAGTCGAAGTATTTTTATGGGTTTGTTCAAGCACATCAAGTTGTCTGCAATCTGTACCTACAGCTGTTCAGCTGTTTTTTTTTTTTCTTTTTTTAAGAGAATGGATCCAGCAAGTAAGGTAGGCAACGTTTTCCAATTGTTAGTATTTACAGTGTAAATTTGTTTTCCCCTCAAAATAACTCAACTCAGTCATTAATGTCTAAACCACTGGAAACAAAAGTGAGTACACCCCTAAGTGAAAATGTCCATATGGGCCCAATTAGCCATTTTCCCTCCCCGGTGTCATGTGACTCGTTAGTGTTACAAGGTCTCAGGTGTGAATGGGAAGCAGGTGTGTTAAATTTGTTGTTATCACTCTCACTCTCTCATACTGGTCATTGGAAGTTAAACATGGCACCTCATGGCAAAGAACTCTCTGAGGATCTGAAAAAAAGAATTGTTGCTCTACATAAAGATTGCCTAGGCTAAAAGAACATTGCCAAGACCCTGAAACTAAGCTGCAGCATGGTGGCCAAGACCATACAGCGGTTTAACAGGACAGGTTCCACTCAGAACAGGCCTCGCCATGGTCGACCAAAGAAGTTGAGTGCACTTGCTCAGCGTCATATCCAGAGGTTGTCTTAGGGAAATAGACGTATGACTGCTGCCAGCATTGCTGCAGAGGTTGAAGGCGTGGGGGGTCAGCCTGTCAGTGCTCAGACCATATGCCGCACACTGCATCAAATTGGTCCGCATGGCTGTCGTCCCAGAAGGAAGCTTCTTCTAAAGACGATGCACAAGAAAGCCCACAAACAGTTTGCTGCAGGCAAGCAGACTAAGGACATAGATCACTGGAACCATGTCCTGTGGTCTGATGAGACCAAGATAAACTTATTTGGTTCAGATGGTGTCAAGCGTGTGTGGTGGCAACCAGGTGAGGAGTACAAAGACAAGTGTGTCTTGCCTACAGTCAAACATGGCAGTGGGAGCGTCATGGTCTGGGGCTGCATGAGTGCTGCCGGCACTGGGGAGCTACAGTTCATTGAGGGAACCATGAATGCCAACATGTACTGTGACATACTGAAGCAAAGCATGATCCCCTCCCTTCATAGGCTGGGCCGCAGGGCAGTATTCCAACATAATAAGGACCTCAAACACACCTCCAAGATGACCACTGCCTTGCTAAAGAAGCTGAAGGTAAAAGTGGTGGACTGGCCAAGCATGTCTCCAGACCTAAACCCTATTAAGAATTTGTGGGGCATCCTCAAATGGAAGGTGGAGGAGTGCAAGGTCTCTAACATCCACCAGCTCCGTGATGTCGTCATGGAGGAGTGGAAGAGGAATTCCAGTGGCAACCTGTGAAGCTCTGGTGAACTCCATGCCCAAGAGGGTTAAGGCAGTGCTGGAAAATAATGGTGGCCACACAAAATATTGACACTTTGGACTCAATTTGGACATTTTCACTTAGGGGTGTACTCACTTTTGTTGCCAGCGGCTTAGACAATAATGGCTCCCCAGCAGCATGTGACCTCAGCATATATAGGAGGCCTGCTCCCTGCCAATGCCAGTTTGGGATTGGTCAGAGCTCCCACATGTGCTGCCTGCCACTCCAACTCTAGGCCCAGTCTCCTCTTCCAGAACATTCTGCCTGGAAGCAGGGGAGGCGCCTCAGACTGGAGCACAGCCACTGCTACTCTAAACACTCCCAGCCCCAGAATCAAAACAGACAGGCCTAGCACGCAGCATAAGCATGCCTAAATTTGCCTGTGCTGAATAAACCTAGTAAAACAACCCTTACTAGCACCTACCTTCTGGTAAAGGGTACTACATGTACAAACTAGTTGTGATGATATGTACAATTTTACTACCACATATCAAAGTTGTAAAATTGTGTGTAGGCATTAGGATTTGTTTTACCCTTAGGCATGAAGGGGTTAAAAACACTCGTATAAGAAATGTAGTAACAGCGGTGCATGGAAACCCCGCTCTGGAGACATGATGGTGCACTTCCAGTAGCATGGTGAGGCAACCGTGACTTTTAATAAAGCATTTTTGTGTATTTACACATAGTTACATAGTTGGTAAGGTTGAATAAAGACAGCAGTCCATCCAGTTCAACCTGAATGAGTGTGGGTGCCTGTCTACAATTGTCCCTATCCCTGTACATTGTGTCTCATTAAGATGCTCATCTATTATTATTTTTACTTAATGTACCCATATAGCACCGCCAATTTACACAGCGCTCCACACATTCACATCAGTCCCTACCCTCAAGGAGCCCACAATCCAAGGTCCCCAACTCACACCCATATACCAAGCCAATTTTTGGACAGAAGCCAATTAACCTACCAGCATGTCTTTGGAGTGTGGGAGGAAACCGGAGTACCCGGAGGAAACCCACGCAAGCACAGGGAGAACATGCAAACTCCAGGCAGGTAGTGTCGTGGTTGGGATTCGAACCAGCGACCCTTTTTACTGCTATGTGAGAGTGCTAACCACTACACCACTGTGCCGCTCCAACCATTATTGGGAGTATTTTACCTCTTCCATTCTCTTTTTGTCATATACACCTGATTGGATGAAATGAATTACCGATAAAAGGGAATGCAAGCTGTGGCATTTTATGACATCATGCACATTGTGACCACTCTAATGCAGGGGATCATGGCCCTCTGGTAAGGCTCCATTTTATTCACTGTGGTGATGTGGAGTGGGAGTGACAAGCACCGTTGAAGATTTTGGTTGTTCCAGTATTTCACACGTGGATTTGGTGGTCTTTTTTGCATGGGCGTATGTTATATGATAAGCAATTTGTTTCTTTAAAAAAATATATATTTTTTTTTGGTCACTTACAGTAGATCAATTGCTGTGGATTTCACTTTTTATGTGTATTCATTTTTGGTCACTTACAACTACTGTTGTATTTTTGGATTATCACTGCACTTTTCAGTTACATCACAGTACAGTTAATTGTGGTGTGTTGTAATGCATGTGTGTCAGTGATGCATTGCCTTATTACATTGGGGTGCCATTGAAAATAACTGATGGGTGTGAATGGGTCCTTCTTGATACAAAAAATAACATACACAAAACATGGTAATTGATCTGTGCATTATAGAATAACACCAGGGCCGATCCTAGGGTCACCGGCGCCTGGGTGCAGAAATATTTCTGGCGCCCCCACATGGGCGTGGTCATCTTACCAACTCCTCCCCTTTACAAATGTTTCTATGGCAATGACTCAAACACAGAGATGCTCTCCTAAGAACTCTTTGTTACCCTTGGATCCTCCCATGATCTTTTAACAATAAAAAAAAATACAGGAAGAGAGTACACTAATGAGACCTGGAGGGGAGTCTCTCTGATGCACACAAAGATGGCTTCTGTTAGAGAGTCTGTTAGAAAGAACCCCCAGACATAGTACAGGAGATGATCAGAGACTGCAGACATAGTACAGGAGATGATCAGAGACTGCAGACATAGTACAGGAGATGATCAGAGACTGCAGACATAGTACAGGAGATGATCAGAGACTACAAACATACTACAGGAGATGGTCAGAGACTGCAGACATAGTACAGGAGATGGTCAGAGACTGCAGACATGATACAAGAGATGGTCAGAGACTGCAGACATGATACAGGAGATGGTCAAAGACTGCAGACATGATACAGGAGATGGTCAGAGACTGCAGACATGATACAGGAGATGATCAGAGACTGCAGACATAGTACAGGAGATGATCAGAGACTGCAGACATGATACAAGAGATGGTCAGAGACTGCAGACATAGTACAGGAGATGGTCAGAGACTGCAGACATAGTACAGGAGATGATCAGAGACTGCAGACATGATACAAGAGATGGTCAGAGACTGCAGACATGATACAGGAGATGATCAGAGACTGCAGACATAGTACAGGAGATGATCAGAGACTGCAGACATGATACAAGAGATGGTCAGAGACTGCAGACATGATACAGGAGATGATCAGAGACTGCAGACATAGTACAGGAGATGATCAGAGACTGCAGACATGATACAGGAGATGATCAGAGACTGCAGACATGATACAAGAGATGGTCAGAGACTGCAGACATAGTACAGGAGATGATCAGAGACTGCAGACATGATACAAGAGATGGTCAGAGACTGCAGACATGATACAGGAGATGATCAGAGACTGCAGACATAGTACAGGAGATGATCAGAGACTGCAGACATGATACAGGAGATGATCAGAGACTGCAGACATGATACAAGAGATGGTCAGAGACTGCAGACATGATACAGGAGATGATCAGAGACTGCAGACATAGTACAGGAGATGGTCAGAGACTGCAGACATGATACAGGAGATGGTCAGAGACTGCAGACATGATACAGGAGATGATCAGAGACTGCAGACATGATACAGGAGATGATCAGAGACTGCAGACATACTACAGGAGATGATCAGAGACTGCAGATATTGTACAGGAGATGATCAGAGATTGCAGACATAATACAGGAGATGATCAGAGACTGCAGACATAGTACAGGAGATGATCAGAGATTGCAGACATGATACAGGAGATGATCAGAGACTGCAGATATTGTACAGGAGATGATCAGAGACTGCAGACATAATACAGGAGATGATCAGAGACTGCAGACATAATACAGGAGATGATCAGAGACTGCAGACATAGTACAGGAGATGGTCAGAGACTGCAGACATAGTACAGGAGATGGTCAGAGACTGCAGACATAGTACAGGAGATGGTCAGAGACTGCAGACATAGTACATATTGGCCGATCGGCCCTCTCACCTGACCCAGCGATACAGAAACGGTTCCTCTGATCAGGAGTCAGCTCACTCTGAATTGCCCATGGTGACTCCACTGTATTCCTGCAATGACTCCATTCCTTTCAATGCCAGCGATGGCGCTAGGCTGTGTGGCTTTCCCTCTGGTGGTGCAGGGCAGCGGGGTTCTCTCTCTGATGGTGTTCTCTCAGCACTGTCCTCTCCCTCTGGAGTCCTGGGTGTACTTCCCTGAAAACTTTCCCAGGCTCCTGTCTCTCTCTCTCTCTTTCCCATTCAGCTGAGCATGCTGTGTGGGCTGCAGTTTCCGTGTTACAGTGGGGCTGCCAGTTCTCGGGACTATATGTCCCACAATCCTCTTCTCTGCTCCTTTTTTCTTTTCCATTAGTACAGACCCCCCTCCATTAGTACAGACCCCCCAGGACAGACCCCCCCCATTAGTACAGACCCCCCCATTAGTACAGACCCCCCCTCCATTAGTACAGACCCCACCATTAGTACAGATCCCCCCTCCATTAGTACAGACCCCATTAGTACAGACCCCCCCTCCATTAGTACAGACCCCCTCATTAGTACAGACCCCCCATTAGTACAGACCCCCCAGGACAGACCCCCCTCCATTAGTAGAGACCCCCATATTAGTAAAGACCCCCCCTCCATTAGTACAGACCCCATTAGTACAGACCCCCCTCCATTAGTACAGACCCCATTAGTACATACCCCCCTCCATTAGTACAGACCCCCCTCCATTAGTACAGACCCCCCCTCCATTAGTACAGACCCCCCCTCCATTAGTACAGACCCCCCAGGACAGACCCCCTCTCTATTAGTACAGACCCCCTCTCCATTAGTACAGACCCCCCTCCATTAGTACAGACCCCCCAGGACAGACCCCCTCTCCATTAGTACAGACCCCCCAGGACAGACCCCCTCTCCATTAGTACAGACCCCCCAGGACAGACCCCCTCCATTAGTACAGACCCCCCAGGACAGACCCCCTTCCATTAGTAGAGACCCCCATATTAGTACAGACGCCACCATTAGTACAGACCCCCCCTCCATTAGTACAGACCCCATTAGTACAGACCCCCTCTCCATTAGTACCGACCCCTCCTCCATTAGTACAGACCCCATTAGTACAGACCCCCTCTCCATTAGTACAGACCCCATTAGTACAGACCCCCCCATTATTAGTACAGCCCCCTCCATTAGTACAGCCCCCCCTCCATTAGTACAGCGCCCCCTCCATTAGTACAGCCCCCCTCCATTAGTACAGCCCCCCCCTCCATTAGTACAGCCCCCCTCCATTAGTACAGCCCCCCCTCCACTAGTACAGCCCCCCTCCATTAGTACAGCCCCCCCTCCACTAGTACAGCGCCCCCTCCATTAGTACAGCCCCCCCTCCATTAGTACAGCCCCCCCTTCATTAGTACAGCCCCCCCCCTCCATTAGTACAGCGTCCCCTCCATTAGTACAGCCCCCCCCCTCCATTAGGGTACATATATACACCCGGGCGGCAGCTGAAGAGGAGAGAACAGTGTGCAGCCAGCCGCGCCGCCCGGGTGAAGAGCAGAGGAGTTTAAAGTAGGCAGGAGTGGGAGACACAGAGCAGAATGTGTCGGGCACATACCGCTCCTCCACTCCCTCCCCCCCGTGCGACATCACTATGCGGCTGGTCTCTCTCCACGCAGAGACCAGCCGCTCAGGAGGGAGGGGCTTGAGCAGCACACACAGCGGCGGCGGCGCCTTTCTTCTTTTAACACCGGCGGAGAGCGCCGCCGCCGGACGCAATCAAGAGGAGGAGGAGGGGGGAAGGGAGCACTCCGGCGCTTCAGCGCCCCCACCTCTCTGGCGCCTGGGTGCATTGCACCCCGTGCACCCCGTCTAGGACCGGCCCTGAATAACACAATGCTGGTGTTTGCAGTACAACGCTGTAGTTTAGGTATACTGTATATGAGTCAGGAACAGTATAGTGTTTGTCACACCACAAAGGTATGATAGGCACAGGGATTGCTATTATGTTTATTGTTTATTCATTGTTATTCATTTTATAGTAATAGGAGCATAACAGCGAGGAAAAAAAAAAAAAATCACGCTTTTTCAGATCAAAAGTGATCTTTATACATTCTAATTAGAGTCAAAAGGTGACGTTTTTCTTGGATATTAATGTGTTTTATCAAATTACAATGCTGGCAACAGTACATGCTTTGAAAGGACCATTTCCTGTAACAGAATTATTATGCTGTTAAGAAGGCTCATTTTAATATTGTTTTAAGTAAGCCAAATGTAATATATCATTTTTTTCCCCAGTGCTCTGTATAGAGGGGGAATTCCTTTTTTTATTTATTTGGTTTAGATTGTAGCAACTTTGGAAAGGGTTCTCTTGGGGGTGTTGTAAAAGCAAATAAACAGCAAACCTTCCAGGAATTAGGAATCTTTAAAAACAAAAACAGATAAAAGATATAAAATAAAACAGCTGGGATTTTTAATTTTTTTTTGCTTAGCTGTTTCAACAATATTATGCTTCTGCTACAACTACATCCAATAATTTTAGCAGTAGTAGTAAGTAATGTTAAAAATTATATATTTAATGTTAATGTACAAGACTATTGCCTCCATTTAAAATTCTGTATAATAAGAATAAAAATAATAACCACAAGTTTGCAGGTTAAGCAGAACTTTACTTTTATTGGGCTGGGTGTCTCTTGCACTGTACTCTTTCCTTTCAGCATGCCCTCCTTCAGTAATGTTATACCTGCTTTAAAGTGGTTGTAAACCAAAAAAAAAAGACCTGCAAGACAAAGGCATAATGAGCTAGTATGCATGTAATACTCACCTGAGATCGAAGCCCTCGTTGAGGTCCCCGTACACAGCACCGGCCGGCGACAGTTCTCCCTGGAGTTACTTCTGGGTTTAGCGGCTCCGGCTCTGTGATTGGCCAGAACCGCAATGACGTCACTCCAGCGTATGCGAGCCGCCAGTAATGGCACATTCACTGAAGCAAACAGCACGTACGTGACATTGCTTCAGTGCGCATCTGTCGATGACGTCGGCACATGCAGATACAGGGGATAGCTCCTAAACCGTGCAGATTTAGGAGATATCCGGGTAGCTACAGGTAAGCCTTATTATAGGCTTACCTGTAGCAAAAAGTGGATTGTAAGGGTTTACAACCACTTTAAGCCCCTTTCACACAGGTGCCTCCGTACAATGGATTCTGCTTGCTCAGAGGGGGATTGCTCTGCTGATCCCTGTTGAACAGGCGGATGACAGATCCTGTCCGCTCTGCTGTGCACAGTTGCGTTCTCCTCTATGGGGAAATCAGGTGGTCTGTTTCCATCTGATCCGATCCGCCAGATGGGTGGAAAATAGAACCACCATCTGTCTGGTTTTTGCAGGCAGGATCAGATCGGACAGCAGCAGGTATCAGCTGACATGTGTCTGATCAGATCAGTCTGAAAAATTCACGTGGACCTGATCGGACATCCCGTGTGAAAGGGCCCTTAAAAATGAAAAGTTACAAGTCCAGTACTCCAAAGTACACTGCTTTCATCATAAATTATGGGGCCCTTTTACATGATGTCTAGGCCCTTGCCTTCTGATATGTGATAACGTGCTATGGCAGATAACATAATTTAGTGTTTTGGCTCTTTCACATTTGTTCAAAACACAAACTGACAACCTCTTTCAATCCACTCATTTTGCTAATTGTATTTACATTCACATCGATCTCTAATTTAAGTTATTTTATATTGAAAACATAACACAAGATACACGATTCCTGACAATGAACCATTAAATGTGCTTCTTAAAAAAAAGTTACAAGAATCAGTTTACCTAATCAGCTATCAGCCTGCAGTCTGAAGTTGATTTGTTGCAGGAAAACATTCCTCTGTCTTAGCAACTAGACCTAAAGCTTTGAAAGGAGGGGAGTGCCACATCAGCTTGTATAGTCCTTTGGAAGATTGCATCATTAGGCTGCCTGTTTCAAAATAAAAAAAATTCAAATGATTATACAAGTTGGTGTGGCACTCCCGTCCTTTCCAAAATTTAGTAAACTCCTCTGGGGGTCCAGCAGGCCCCCACAGTTGCTGATGAACAGGCCATACATGGGTCAAATTCTGAAAGAATTTTCTTCCAAAAATTGTAAGAATTTTCTTTCAAATTTTGCACCATTAATTGACTGCAGCAATGGTCGATTTTCGTGCGGCCACCGAATTTGAGTGATTGGGCATGTTGGAAATTTTTGGAAAAACCAATGAATTTCCGATCAATGATGGGAGAATCGTACAAGAAATATAATCGAAAAAGAAATCTGCATGAGCTGTGACCTGGAAAGAAAAGATTCCCAGCCACAAATTTTCTTTTCTTTAGCAACACGAGGTGAATTTGAAGGCTTGGTTGGTCGAATTTCGAAATCAATGGTGACACCATTAGATCACCAGACGCATGAAACTTCAGATTTTAGAAAGAAAATTTGTTCTGAATTCGACCCATGTATGGCCAGCTTTAGACTGCAAACCACCTATCACTTTATAAGGCATCTCCATAGGGTTCAGCACTCCTACATTTCAAAGTTAGCAATTTGATCTGTCCTGCTCTAGTTTGCCACTGACAGCAAACTCTTTTTTCCTGTGTACAGTAATTACAGTATTTTTCTAAAGTCTCATGTTGTACTTTGTAGTCTGTTAGTGAGCTTTAGTCAGCTTAGCTATATGATGGTTCTTCAAGCTTAGAATAAATTAACCACTCGACCTCTGGAAGGTTTTGCCCCCTTATGACCAGAGCATTTTTTGCTATTTGGCACTGCACTACCCTAACTGGCAATTGCACAATCTTGCAACACTGTACGCAATTTAAATTTATGTCATTTTTTTTCACACAAATCAAGCTTTCTTTTGGTGGCATTTGATCACCACTGGGTTTTTGGAGAATGGAGATGGAGAATTTGGAAAAAAAAAATTTTTTTAATTTTCTGCTATAAAACATATTCAATAAAAAATTTAAAAATCTAATTTCTTAATGAACCTAGGCCAAAATGTATTCTGCTACATGTCTTTGGTAAAAAAAATCCCAATAAGTGTATATTATTTGGTCTCTGTTAAAGTTATAGTGTCTGTTATGTATGGGTATGAGCGGTGTGTGAATTTGTTTCTGGGTCTGGCACCTACAACATTCGGTAATATGGGTGTTGACATCCTATAAACAGGGCTCCCGTGTGGGGTCCATTTATATGTTAACACTCAGGTTACCCTGAGTGATGCATGTGCACTCATTGTGTTCACCGTATCATCATGTATTATTATTATTATTATAAACGATTTATATAGCGCCAACAGTTTATGTAGCATTTTACAATGTAGGGGGGGGGGGCAGCACAATTACAGTACAGTTCAATACAGAAGGGACAGAAGAGCCCTGCTCGTAGAGCTTACATTCTAAAGGGAGGGGGTGGTGATACAAAAGGTAATAGATGCGGGGAATGATTTGATGGGGGTGATTTGATGGGTGATGTATAGTTTATTAAAATTGTGGTACCTATTATTACTGCTTTATTTCCTAATGTTTATAAAAACTTTAAATAATCACCTTTCAAACAAAAAAGTTATAGCGTCTGGTATAGATACTGGAATTTTTATTCATATAATTTTTTTTATACTAGTAATGGCGGTGATTAGTGACATATAGTGGGACTGTGATAGTGTGGCGGACAATCTGACACTAGCTGATGCTGGATGGGGGTACACTAGCTGACACTGACATCAATAGTGACACTAATACAGTGATCAGTGCTAATACTATACACTGTCATCGAACTAATGACACACAATCAAAAGAAATCCAGAATTCACTGCAACACTTCCCCTTTATTGATCCTTTATTCAAAAGATATCACAGACAGTGCGGGTACAGTATAAGTTAAGTTTTACTGTATCCCACATTGTCTGTGATGTCTTTTGCATGAAGTATCAATAAAGGTGAAGTGAATTGTGAAGTGAAAGGTTGCAGTGAATTCTGGATTTCTTTTGATTGTGTATCTGCAGACGAGCTGTGCTAGCACCTTCACCTAAACCCTGGCTATGCTGTGGATGGATGGTTAGTGTGCTCACCTGGAGTGGCTTTCTACTCAACTGTACTAATGACACTGGCTGGGAAGGGGTTAGCATCTAGGAGCGATCAAGGGGTTAAATGTGTGCCTAACAATATGTAATGTGTGTGTGGTATGATGCTTTTACTACTAGATCTTGCTGTTTTTTTTTCCTGCTTTGCAGGGAATAAAAAAACAGCAGGATCACCTGTCAGTATCTGGAGCTCCCTTCCCTGAATGACAGAGCTGGTCAATGGGTGCAAGCGGTCAATAACTGGCCGGCACCCACTGATCAGCTTGTGCTGTGTCTAATCACAGCACAGGCGGGGCGGCCAGCATGCCTGCACGTGCCCCCTACCCGGTAGTGCTGGATCACGTATCTGATACGTGATCTAGTGCAGAGAGGCCGCTTTGCCACCATACTTGTATGTGAGGCGGTTGGCAAGTGGTGAATTCCAGGTATGGTTTATTTTTACACAGTGACATTGGTCCAGCTTGGACCAATGTAGCTATGTATATACCATGTCGATGCCCCTGGAAAATCCCTTAAGAAGACACTGCTACTTCAGTAATTTTCACTTGCTTCTGGATCCCGTGCTGAGCAGCTAACCTTCTGCATTCTGAACACAAGAGGTCAACCACTCAGCACAGGCGACATTCAGAGAATCCTTTGCACTCTCTGAATAAATGCAAACAATTCTCCAATTGGACAAGGGGGAGAGGCGGGGTGGTGATGTCACGTTCTCCACCTCATCCGATCAGAGGAAGCCTGTAGGATGCCCTGACCTTGCCTATAAAGTGGCACATCTGTGCAATGTAATTGCCATATTCTTTTAAATTATTTCGGCCTGCTTCACAATAGCACTAAACCTGCATGGCAGCTGACAATATTTCAAATAGCCGGGCTATTCTGATAGGTTTTTTATAAATGCCCCTTACAGACTTTTATGATGGGAACCCTGTATATATATGATAACGAGGACATAATAAGCTTGTTAATAAAAAGAGCAATAGGTATACAGTTAATGTAAATAATGCAAGCCTTTATTAATCCTCCAAGATAGATAGATAGATAGATAGATAGATAGATAGAGATCTTGCTATACTTGCTGAAGGGTTTGTTATTTTCTGTAGGCCATTTTGTAATTCAGGTACTCCTGTCAGCAAGCATGACCAGGTCCTAATTGTCTGGTGCATTGGATGAAGGAGCAGAGTGATGAGTCCTCACTTATTCTGCCTGCATAATCCTTGTCAGCTAGTAGAAGAGGCTGATTGTCAACTGTTGCAGCCCCTCTTCTCTCAGTTAAGTCTGGTACACACCACTCACTCACACATACCGCTCCTGTCGGAGCCACTGTACTAACGATCTAGCAATCTGATCTCCCCTGCTGTTCTTTTGTGTTCTAACAGAGGGACTGCTCCCCCCCACCAGAACATTCTGGTCAGCACTGTCAGCCATTGGATCGGGAGTTGGTTGGCTGCTGGTTTTCCAGCATGCTTCTGGCTTCTGGCTGGCTTCTGTCAGACTGGCTGCCATACACACAGGCCGAATGTCGGACAGTTTTCATTGAACTGTCCAAGGTCACCTGACATTCGGCCTGTGTGTACTAGGCTTAGGTGTTGCTATGCAGGCTTACAGGAGGCGGATACCAAGAAAAAAGTAGGCACGTATACTAGTTGCATTTAAAAAAATACATTTGATTTGTTAATGAATGCCAAATTGTGTTAAGGCCCAACCCCAGCAAAAACATGATTTTCTTCTTTTGCCGGGGGAACTAGAACCTGGTTACAATTTCCAGGGTAGCATTAGTAATTCTGTAATAGGTTTCACTTGTCCGAAATTGCTAATTATTTTAATCCATGTAAACTGAAGAGAAAGGGTAGTTTTAGGAGAAAAGTGATGGGATGATTTAAAACAAATATATCTGACAAATGTGTTAAATGAATTTGGTTTTACAATCCAGACTTCCTTTCTGTTAGAATAATCTTTTCTCAGTTAGTCTTAAGGGGAGTATCTATTTCTGCTAGCTTGAATTTTTATTACAACTGTTTTATATAAATAACTGTAGACATTGTACTTTTTTCATGTGCATCTGTTTTAAGCTCTTCCTTTAGACTTTTTTTTCTTTTTTGTTATTCCTGTATATAATAAAACAATCAGGCGCATCAATATTAAAGAATGGTACCTGACTATTATGTGAAACTAAATTGAAGTAAATTAAATTGTTTGCCTATTTATACAGTGAGGATGGAAAGTATTCAGACCCCCTTAAATGTTTCACTCTGTTATATTGCAGCCATTTGCTAAAATCATTTAAGTTCATTTTTTTCCTCATTAATGTACACACAGCACCCCATATTGACAGAAAAACACAGAATTGTTGACATTTTTGCAGATTTATTAAAAAAGAAAAACTGAAATATCACATGGTCCTAAGTATTCAGACCCTTTGCTCAGTATTTAGTAGAAGCACCCTTTTGATCTAATACAGCCATGAGTCTTTTTGGGAAAGATGCAACAAGTTTTTCACACCTGGATTTGGGAATCCTCTGCCATTCCTCCTTGGAGATCCTCTCCAGTTCTGTCATGTTGGATGGTAAACGTTGGTGGACAGCCATTTTTAGGTCTCTCCAGAGATGCTCAATTAGGTTTAAGTCAGGGCTCTGGCTGGGCCATTCAAGAACAGTCACGGAGTTGTTGTGAAGCCACTCCTTCGTTATTTTAGCTGTGTGCTTAGGGTCATTGTCTTGTTGGAAGGTAAACCTTCGGCCCAGTCTGAGGCCCTGAGCACTCTGGAGAAGGTTTTTGTCGTAATATACAGGTATCTGTACCCCCCTCCTCTCTGAAAGGTGCCAACTGTGTCACCGGAGGGGAGGAGGAATCTGATGAGTGGAAGTTCCACTTTTGGGTGGAACTCCACTTTAAGGCCAAAAAGTTCTATCTTGGTCTCATCAGACCAAAGAATCTTATTTCTCACCATCTTGGAGTCCGTCAGGTGTTTTTTTAGCAAACTTCATGCAGGCTTTCATGTGTCTTGCACTGAGGAGAGGCTTCTGTTGGGCCACTCTGCCATAAAGCCCCGACGGGTGGAGGGCTGCAGTGATGGTTGACTTTCTCCCATCTCCCGACTGCATCTCTGAAGCTCAGTCACAGTGATCTTTGGGTTATTCTTTACCTCTCTCACCAAGGCTCTTCTCCCCGATAGCTCAGTTTGGCCCGACAGCCAGCTCTAGGAAAGGTTCTGGTCATCCCAAACATCTTCCATTTAAGGATTATGGTGGCCACTGTGCTCTTAGGAACCTTAAGTGCAGCAGAAATTTTTTTGTAACCTTGGCCAGATCTGTGCCTTGCCACAATTCCATCTTGGAGATCTTCAGGCAGTTCCTTTGACCTCATGATTCTCATTTGCTCTGACATGCACTGTGAGCTGTAAGGTCTTATATAAACAGGTGTGTGGCTTTCCTAATCAAGTTCAATCAGTATAATCAAACACAGCTGGATTCAAATGAAGGTATAGAACCATCTCAAGGATGATCAGAAGAAATTGGCAGCACCTGAGTTAAATATATGAGTGTCACAGCAAAGGGTCTGAATAATTAGGACCATGTGATATTTCAGTTTTTCTTTTTTAATAAATCTGCAAAAATGTCAACAATTCTGTGTTTTTCTGTCAATATGGGGTGCTGTGTGTACATTAATGAGGAAAAAAAATGAACTTGAATGATTTTAGCAAATGGCTGCAAAATAACAGAGTGAAACATTTTTAGGGGGTCTGAATACTTTCTGTCCCCACTGTATCTGTTCAAACATATCTGACGTTTGACAATTCTATGGGCCAGATCTCTGGGTACCAAGAAAATTCTTTACATAAGTAATAATTTATATATATAATAAACTGGGTCTGTGTTATTATGGTGTCTACTGGTATCTATGTATGTATGTGGGAAAATAATTAAGTCTTTAATTGTAATAAGAAAAAGAGGAATACAAAAATTAAAGAAAACGAGCAAGGGGCATTTGCTGGATATATGTGCTGTTTTTCCAATGCATGCATATACAGATGGCAAATGTGACAGCTGGTGAATGTTCAGCAAATGTTTAAAGTACAGCAGCTGATGGAGCTCTCCATAGTGCTGAAACTGTATCTATAGCATTTGGATAGTTAATTTTAAACACTTTTTTTTAAAAAGGAAAGTCAAAGTGTGGGGCATTGAGTTTTCACCTAATGTATATATATTTTTTTTGTGTGTGAAATAAGTAGAGTTGTAAGAACCTTTCTGATAAACAGACATTGGCAGATGTCAGAGATAATGGGTGAATGTACGTAAAAAAATAGAATGCACATGCACTGGAGGTTTTATAAACATGCATCTATTTATTTAGAAAGTAGAATATATAGGAAAAATGCTAAAGAGAAAGAAAATACTTCCCCAACCAAAGTGGGGACATCTACATATGCATTATAGTTTTGTATATATTGCTGTCCATTTTCAGAGGTTGTTATCTTAATTGCAGATTTGTCTTAACATTTGGTAAACCTGTGTATTAGTCCTGTTTGGACCTAGAAGAGAGTGGTAAGAAGAAAGTGACTGTGCAAATTATTTAACTGTGTATACTGAGGAAATACAATTGTCAAAATCAAAGAAAGGTTATAACTGCTATGTAGTCAAGCAATCAGAATTCACAGGCAGCCCAAAATTTCCATATTTCATTGGATACCAGTCTGCAGGGACCTTCATGGCTTTGATTTTATTAATGTTTGTGTGGTTCTGTACCTGGAGACATACTTTTCACATAGCATAGTCAGGCTAACTGAAAACGTATCCTATAAAAAAAAAATCGAATATATTGCAGCTTACGAGCCTATAGAGTGGGGAATCTGTATTAGTTTTATTTTTTCAGGCTTTTTCCCCTTTATTTTTACCTGGTAATTTTGCAAAAAACTTACGTCTTGTATCTGGGTGGTTAATCTCACTCCTGCACTGTATTCACTGTATATGAAGGGGCCATTTTTGTAACCTAAACTAGAATGGATGAACAGTCTTTAGCTTCTAGAAGGGTCCCTAATAGGCTCGAATGCATTCTGGTCGAAAATGGCTGTTGTTAACCACCATTAAGCCAGAGACTGATTATGAAGCCCTATTTACTATTTACAAGTAATAGATATCTTTAAGTCTGGTCTTATTTGACCGGGAAACTGCGCTTTCATACAGCACAGCTCCCAACTCTGTTCGAATTCCATAATAGGCACAGTGGAGGAGTGATATTCAGAAAAAAAAAGATTACACAGTTGTATGAGAAGTTGTCAATCAGTTAGATACCAAACATAATTCTGCTACAGTTCCCAGCATGAAATCTGGTCACACTGGATTTCCTGAGCAAAATATGCATAATATTTATATTATATTTTGTCTTTATTTAGTCATGATTTTATTTTGTGCGCTAATATATTGGTTTTTGAACTGTGAAGCCTGGTCATCTGGAAATATTGATAAAGTTAGAAATGTTCACATTAAGGGAGTATCTGCTGATGTATAATAAAATACTTCCAACAACCCTTAAAGTGGTTGTAAACCCACAGAAAAAAAACAAAAAAAAAACCTGCAAGACAAAGGCATAATGAGCTAGTATGAATATCTGTGATTGGCCAGAGTTGCAGTGACGTCACTGGTAACGGCACAGCAGCTGAAGAAATGGCACGAGTGAGCCGTTTCTTCAGTGCGCATGTGCCGATGGAGTATGCTGATACAGTGAATATCTCCTAAATGGCTCAAGTTTAGGAGATATTCACGGTACTTAAGAGATCCACTACTATACTAGAACAATTGAGCAGAGACACTGCCAGAGAAAATGAACTATGGGCTCCTGCTCCCACCTTGAGGCTCAACCTTCAACAGGTGCATGCTGTTTCACTAAGCTCAAGAGAGAAACATTTAGGTCCTCCTAAAACAGGGGTACACCTGTGTGTAGTCTGGATATAGTGTTCTGGATCCTCCCTAGGAACAAACAAACAGATCTAAAGACATTACATAAAATGCACTTTACAAGCAGTTTTATTTTATAAACTTTGGTGAATATGAAAGCTATACTGGGCAGCATTTCTCATTTTCTGAATTAATGATACAAGCACAAATCATGGATTTGGACAAGTGTCTTTTATTAACACAGTCATTAAGTATTGGGAAGTTTTGCAGGGAAGAAGAATAGGTGGATCGGTTTTATAGTTAAAACAAATTAAGTACATATTGTGGGAAAATGTTCAAGCCTTTTCACGAATTATTGTGAAATGTGTTTATCCTCACAACTAGATTATCATTTCCAGGATCCACTAATGGTCTGTAAAGTAATTATTATGCCCCGTACACACGGTCGGATTTTCCGATGGAAAATGTCCGATCGGAGCGTGTTGTCGGAAATTCTGACCGTGTGTGGGCTCCATCGGACTTTTTCCATCGGATTTTCGGACACACAAAGTTTGAGAGCAGGCTATAAAATTTTCCGACAACAAAATCCGATCGCGTCAATTCCGACCGTGTGTGGCCTGTTCCGACGCACAAAGTGCCACGCATGCTCAGAAGAAATTCCCACACGGAACAGCTCGGTCGGGTAAAATTAGCGTTCGGAATGGATACAGCACTTTCGTCACGCTGCAATGTTAAAAATGGTTTAATACAGCGCACTCTCTTCTTCTTTATAATGTGAGAAGAATTAAGTAGTTTTGCTGCTCATATTCACGCAGACTTCTCACAAACTTATTTCTTTACTATTTATCGGGATTCCCTCAATATATTTAGATTTGTCACATTTGACAAAAATTTTTTTTTTTTTTTTTTTTTTAAAGGCATTTTTTTTTTAGATTTTAGGTTTGTATCTTTTCCAAGGCTGATCTTTGTTTTATTTTATTTTTAGTTCTACTCCAGAATATTTTTGTGTGTTTTTTGTGTGTCATGTTACCACAACACCATTATTATCTTGTATTATTTAATCTCAAGGAGATTGTTTGGTGTTGGCGTCTCTTGTTAATTTCACATTGTATTTTTGAAATGTACCTGAATCCTCACCAACAAACTGTCCTTTTTGAAGGAAAAAACACATAGGCAAGTATAATTGAAAACAAAAATCCTTTATTAAGGGCTCATAACCAAACAAAGAGGGAGGCAACACTGGATAAACAGCAGAAATTAGCGAAGCCTTGGACCCCCAGGGCAGACATCAATTCTTTAACATCAAAATTGGTGGCCCGAGGAGTCCATATGTAAGGAAGTGCAGTCTGGTCCAGAAGTCCCAGAGATCCGGAAAGCAGCAGATGACATCTGTGTCCCCAGGCTGTGGTACCACAAGAGGCTGCATCTTTTGCCAGACCAGACTGGATCCAGGGTCATCACTTTCCTTCCATGCTTCATTCCCAGCTGTGACTCTGCTGTTGGAGATGTGGCAGGAGGAGGAGTAGGACCTGGAGGAGGAGGAGGACTAGTAGGACCTGGAGGAGGAGGAGAAGTAGAAGGACCTGGAGGAGGAGGACCATGTGTGAGGTCACAAATGTGGGTATCATATGTTAGTTGGGCCCTCAACCCCTTATTGAGAGCTTCCAACATTAATGACTCACACATGAGTTGTTGGCCCTCCTCCATCCGCTGCATTTTACAGGCAATTATGGCAGCAAAGTCTTCCTCCACAGTGTGTGGTGCTCCCAGGGCCTCTGTAGCCTTCCAAAAGAGGCCTATGGCAGCCTCCTCTAGGGTACTCCTCTTCCTGCCACTTTCTCTTTGCAAGTGTAGGGGAGGGACCGGCATATCAGGCAGTCTGCTCGGCCCGGCCACCTCCTGGCTGAGACTTCCCTGTGTATAAAAAAGGGACATGGTTTTAGTTTTTGCATCATCAATCACAATCATAAATTAGTACTCCAAACTAACATCTAGTTAACATCATTGATTGGACAACCTGAACTATTTAGAGGAATGCTATACCTGGCTCAAGCTGGGCTCCTCCACATGTTGCTGCCTGGAAGGCCCAGGTTGGGCGTCAGAAGCCTCAGCTGGGGGGGGAGGAAGCGTGGAAGGAAGACTGGAGAGTGATGACCTGGGTTCAGTCTGACCTGCCAGAAAATGCAGCCTGTCACAGTACCACATCCTGGGGACATAGATGTCATCTACTGCTCCGGATCTCTGTGAATCCTGGACTTTCTTGCACTCCCTTAGATAAGTACTCCTCAGGCCACCAATTAGGATCCTCAAATAGGTGATGTCTGCCGTGGGGATCACCTGCTTCACAATTTCCAACAATTGATCCAGTGCTGCCTTCCTCTTTGTTTGGTTCTTATAATGTGTGTGGTTGATCTCCCACAGACAAGGCAGCTCCCTGAACATGTCAATGAAGATTGCCATGAAGTCGGTATCGTTCAAGATATCCATTTTCACTGCAAGACACAAGACAAACCCTAATGTCAGGCAAAACTCTCCTAATCTTGTTACAATATAGGCCTCGATGTAGAAGCAGTATAGGCCCAAGTTTGGCTCTTACCTTTGTTATCACGATCGGCGCCTCCGATAGTCCTTCGTCCGCTCACAGATCGTACGTACTACGCATTCGTGTTACGCTTTATACACACTGCGTGTAACTCCGCCCGCCCCTGATGTTCTTTCTAGTCTATTCCCCGCCCCTTTTCGTTCAGCGCAGTGGGTGAAGAGCACATGGCGGAGTCAGAGCAGGTGCGTGCTAATTATAGCAACGAGGAGGAGGAAAGCCCGGATCCGGAAACGTCCCGATCCAGAAGGAGACGATTTAAGGCCACAAATATGTCCTTTGGGGAGATGTTGGAGATGGTGGATATCCTGAAGAAGGCCGACTATGACGGGAAGTATGGACCTTACCCCAACCCCAATATCAGAAAGGCCAAGATCATGGTGAAAGTAGTCAAAAGTCTGCACCGGAATTTCGGGGTACGACGATCGAAAGATCAGCTCAGGAAGCAGTGGTTGGACCTGAAATTAAGAGAGCAGTACATAAAGATCAGGAGAGTGCTGCAAAAAAGTAAGTAGTTGTGCTGTGTTCCTATTCTTTTTGTCTTTATTACGTTCGTGCTGCTCCATATGCTTTTCTTAAGTGTTATACAGTTTAAAATGGCAACTTTAATGTTCATGGGCCCATTATTCGTTCGTATCAAACATTTTTCTTTCGGCCTATAAAACACCATTGTTTAGGCCATATGCATTTTCCTACATTTTTTAGGGCCTACTTGTATGAAAAATATTTGGTTGTGTAGATGGGTTTGTTACTAGAATGAAATGCAAACTAGATTCTGTGTAAGGAGAGGACACTCAGCAGCTGTTTTCACATCTGGACACTGGAGCACTAGTGTGGGACACCAGAACACCCTTTTTATTAGGGGGCCCACACAGGTGCTCCAGTGTATACTATAGGGGGGTCTCCATCTGTGAAGCTTGTACAAAACAGGTAAAGTCTTGAAGCTTGACAAAGGACAATAAAAATGCTACATCTTGGAACTCTGCCCAAATAGACAATTGTACCCCACTTCCAAGCAATGTTTCATCTTTAGATTTCGGCCATCAAATATCTGTGTGCTAAGTATACCATTTTTGTTTTACATATGGGAGAAAAGACTGGGAGGACACCCCTCATCCGAGGAGACCAGAGACCCCCCACCTCTGGAAGAAGGGGAAATACCCCCAACCCAAGCTGAACAGGAGGAGGAAGAAGATGTGGTGGAAATTGTCACAACAGGTGAGTGTCTGCGATCACAGACTTAGGTAAGATATGGATGCCGGCAGATTTTTGATACCTGTTTTTGTTTGGTTTCTCTCTTTTTAGGTGATCGTGATGTTGTGGATCTAGATCCTTTCACATCAGAAAGTGCCCAGATCCTGATCGGGGAGATCATGGGGTGTAATTTGGAATTGGAAAACCTCAAGAAAAAAATCAATGATGTTATTCAAAAAAATAATAACATCATTGATGTTTTGGGGCGAATTTAAAACCCCTCAAAATCACTTTGTTTTTTGTGTGCTACAATCTTAAAAATGTTTTAGCGATGTTTTGAAAAGCCAAATTTGGAGGATGCACACCGTGTGCCAACATGTGCTATCTGCCATCACGAGAGATCAATGGACGCGTTTTGGGGGTGCAACCCCTTCCTCAATAATAAAGTAGCTGTGAGGAAGGGGTTGCTCCCCCAAAACACGTCCCTTGATCCCCCGTGATGGCAGCTAGCACATGTTGACATTCGTAAATTGGTGTGCATCTTCCAAATTTGGCTTTTCAAGGGGTGACTTCACCCCATCTGAACGCAATATCAAACACAGTTCCTAAATACTCATGTCTGATATTGCCTTCAAGTTTTACCATATGTGAACTTTGTAAGTTCAAGATTTGTGTGTTTCTTGTTGGTTTTACACATGCCTGTTTTAACTTAAATGGACATTTCTATTTTTGATAATGCCACCCCAAAAATTGTTATACAACAAACATGTTGGTTTGTTTTAAAAACCTTTTCTAAATGCACATGTGGTTGTGCAGGTATTAAAAAGACTGTTATCAAGAATATGTGGATTATTGTCTCAATGCTACAACACTTTTGTGGTGATGTAATTGCTGTTTTCTGTGAAAATGGGGGTTATTTCCTAAGGGCAAATCCTCTTTGCACTACAAGTGCAGTTTCAGTGCAGTTTCAAGTGCACTTGTAGTGCAAAGTGTCTACGCCTTTAGTAAATAACACCCAACAGTGCTTTGTATAAGGTTACACAATCTCGCCATTTTCAGGACTACCCACATTGCTGTCAGAGTCAGCTAAAACAAACACAAGCAGTAAATGTCACCAAAGATTAGCTTTTTTTTATTTGATAAAGGCTTCACAAATTGTCTGGCATATTGATGGCCCCCCTACCCGCAAAGAACTCAAGGTATCTTAAACGGACATCATGGGCACTCAGGGAGGGCAAGCCAGGACGGCCACTTTCAAGCGCCGTCAGGGTTGTTTCATGTAGAATTCCGGCCTCAGGCCCAACTGAGCCAGCATAGTTGGCAGAATGTTGGCGTAAAAAGTTATGTAGAACATAGCACGCCAGGATTATATGATTAAGTTTATACTCCGCCATATGGATGGGTGTCAGAAATAGGCCGAACCGGCTGGCCATGATTCCAAATGTGTTCTCCACCACTCTTCTGGCTCTGGCCAGCCGGTAATTAAAAACCCTCTGTTCCGGGGTGAGGGTCCTCATCGGGAATGGCCACATAAGATGGTCCCCCAGCGCAAATGCTTCATCCGCAATGAAGACGAATGGGAGTCCTTCCACATTGTCTTCTGGAGGTGGCGAGTCCAAGCTGCCATTCTGGAGATGCCTGTAAAACTCCGTCTGGGCGATGACTCCACCATCGGACATCCGGCCATTCTTCCCCACGTCCACATACAGGAAGTCGTAATTAGCCGACACCACCGCCAACATCACAATACTATTGAACCCCTTGTAATTATAATAGTACGACCCCGAGTTGGGTGGTGGGACGATGTGGATGTGTTTCCCATCAATTGCCCCTCCGCAGTTAGGAAAGTCCCACCGCTGGGCAAAGTGGGAGGCCACAGTCTGCCATTCCTGTGGCGTGGAAGGAAACTGTTGAGGAAAACAAAAAAAATTACCATTTTTGCACATAAACATGGCAAGCAGATTAGACACAAACATTCTTGGCCAACCTCCAGATAACATTTATTAAGGGGAATTTTACAACACCAAAGTAAAAGGTACACCTATCATATCCCCCCCCCCCTCATGGGCCATTTCTAACATTATGGGGGGGGGGGATCTTGGACAGGCAACCCTCTCCACTTCATTGAGAGATGAATGCCTAAATACAGGGTATTACTTGGAACAGCCTCTCCTTAGTTACACTATTGGCAGCCCACTGGACAGGTAAGAAGTGTCCTAATACAAAGATATAAATACACACTGTGCACATTTGAGCACATTTGGACATTCTGCTATTACCTATCAAGATAATAAAAGTATCCAAAAACTTGAAACAGTACCATTTGAAAGTATACAGGCAGGCCCTTGCACTACATGCTTTGGGGAATTCATTCATACACCTGAGCACAAAAGAGATGGGTATAGTGTGTATGGGTTTGGCAAAGTCAGCAAATGGATGATTGAGGATAGATAGAGAATTGGGATCAGCTGACTTAGCAGTTGGGGGGGGGGGAGGGAGGGTTAATAAAAATGATTTGGGGACACCACAAAAAAAGCCTCTGGCACTCTGCCTGAATTTAAAGCACAAATCACATTTCAAAACATTTTAGGGGGTGTTTGGGGTAAAGCACTAATATGGAGCTGATAAAATACATTGTTAAGTGACTACATGAGGTGAATATAGGGCAGGAGAGCATGCTGGGGAGGTTAGTGAAGGCAAATATGTATGAAGGACTAAAAAAATAATTACATAAAAATCCAGCATGCAAGAGAACAAAGGGGACATTCACAGCATATTCCAATCATGGTAATTTGAGAATGAGGAGACAAATACAATATATTAGCAAACATTAGCAAATGTGATATTAAAGGATAAAAATCTTACCTTCATATACTCCTTCTGCAGGACCTGGATGATGGCAGAACAGGTCTCCGGGATAATGATCCCCAGAGCCTGGGGGGAGATGCCTGTCGAGAACTTCAAGGCAGACTTCTCCCTGTCGCTAAGTACCGCAGGGTAGCCACTAGCCTCTGCTCCGGAGTGATGGCTTGCCTCATGCAGGTATCCTGCCTGCTGATATAGGGGGTCAGCAAAGCCAGCAGACGGTGAAATACGGGGTCCGTCATCCTGAGAAAGTTCCTGAAATCATCAGGATTATTCTCACGGATCTCACGGAGCAAAGGCATATGAGAGAACTGGTCACGCTGAAGCAACCAATTCTTGGTCCATGAACTCCTCCCCACCCTGTTCATGGACTGGACTTGTGTCAAGGTTAGGACGCCAACACCAAGCCCCCGCACAGCACGAACTCTACGAGGAGTACGTATACGCAACATGGCTAGAAAACGGTCGGCTGCTCAGAACGAAGTAACAGAACGCACTGAAGAACAGCAAGGCCTGTGAAGAGCGACCTGAAAAACAGCAACGAGCGGGCAAGATCGCACAGAAAACTCCGATACGAACTGACTGCACACACTGAAGAGCAGATACAGACCCACAAGTAGGGATGAGCCGAACACCCCCCGGTTCGGTTCGCACCAGAACCTGCGAACAGACCGAAAATTTGCACGAACGTTAGAACCCCATTGACGTCTATGGGACTTGAACGTTCGAAATCAAAAGTGCTCATTTTAAAGGCTAATTTGCATGGTATTGTCCTAAAAAGGATTTGGGGACCCGGGTCCTACCCCAGGGGACATGTATCAATGCAAAAAAAACTTTTAAAAACGGCCGTTTTTTCGGGAGCAGTGATTTTAATGATGGTTAAAGTAAAAAAAAAAAAAAAAAAGTGAAATATTCCTTTAAATATCGTACCTGGGGGGTGTCTATAGTATGCCTGTAAAGTGGCGCGTGTTTCCCGTGTTTAGAACAGTCCCTGCACCAAATGTCATTTTTAAAGGAAAAAATCTCATTTAAAACTGCTTGCGGGTTTAATGTAATGTCGGGTCCTGGCAATATGGATGAAAATCAGTGAGACAAACGGCATGGGTACCCCCCAGTCCATTACCAGGCCCTTTGGGTCTTGTATGGATATTAAGGGGAACCCCGCACCCAAATTAAAATAAGGAAAGGTGTGGGGCCACAAGGCTCTATATACTCTGAACAGCAGTATACAGGCGGTGCAAACAAGACAGGGACTGTAGGTTTGTTGTTAAGTAGAATCTGTTTGTCATTTTGAACGGGTACATTTTTAACGTGTTTAGCTCCAGCCAAAAAATCTTTTTTAAGCTTTTTGGAAAACATAGGGAAGGGTTATCACCCCTGTGACATTTGTTTTGCTGTCTTTCCTCCTCTTTAGAAGATTTCACCTCACTTTTTGTCCCAATGACAAATGTTTTTTGAAAATTTGGGTTTTTTTGTGGAACAAGGATTGGAAAGCATCAGTGGAAAGGAGAAATGTTTTTCCCATATTAACACTTACAGGAGAGAATTTCCCTTCCTAGGGGTAGATTTCATCTCACTTCCTGTTGTCTCCTTCCGTTTGCAAGTAGGAGTCGTTTGTAAGTTAGATGTTTGAAAGTAGGGGCCTGCCCTATATACTCAGCATAAATTTGGGCCTTAGGTGTTGTTGTGGCCACAACAACGTAAGCCCTCACAGGGCCCTGCTGTGAAATATTAGATCAAGAATTGTAATTACATGCCCCTGTTGAACAGGGGCAGAAAAACTGGGCCTTTGGTGGTGGTGGTGGTGGTGCTGGTGCCACAACACTATAAGTCCTCACAACGTAAGCCCTCATACTCACAGTCGATTGACCGAGTCGGTGGACAGACGCACCCTGTGATCGGTTACAAAGCCTCCAGCAGCACTGAATGTGCATTCCGAAAGAACGCTGGATGCAGGACAGGCCAGTAGCTCAATTGCATACTGTGCAAGCTCTGGCCAGTGATCCATCCTCAAGACCCAGTAACCCAGAGGATTTTCGGTGGGAAAGGTGTCCAAGTCTGATCTTGCCCCTAGGTATTCCTGCACCATGTAAAACAGACGCTGGCGATGGTTGCTGGAACCGATCATACCTTGGGGCTGCGGACCAAAAAATTGTCTGAACGCATCGGTCAGACGGCCACCTTCTCCACCGCTCCTTCTTTGACTGACCGAAGCCTCAACAACACGTTGTCCAGGAACAGGAGTTTGTAACCTCCCAGTCTCTGGGAACGCGTTGCACAGACCTTTCTGCAAGGCCTCCCGAAAATGTTTCATCCTCTGCTCCCTCTGCGATGGCAAGATAAGGTCCGCAACCTTACCCTTGTAACGTGGATCAAGGAGGGTTGCCAGCCAGTATTGGTCCTTCTCCTTGATACCACGAATACGAGGATCCTTACGCAGGCTTTGCAGGATCAGGGAGGCCATGCAGCGTAGGTTTGCTGAAGCATTCGGTCCGGAGTCCTCTGGGTCACTAAGGACGACATGGTCCGCAGCCACCTCCTCCCAGCCACGTACAAGTCCATGTGTTTCTTGGGACTGATCCCTTAAAGACTGCTGCTGATGCTGAGTGCCAGGCTCCACCTCCATACTGACACAATCTTCCTCCTCCTCCTCCTCGTCCTCTTCCTGTGTGATTGGCGGGCATGCAGAAACACTGTCTGGATAAAGGGGGCCTTGAGAGCTAAGGAAGTCCTCCTCTTCCTGCCTCTGTTCTGCCTCAAGTGCCCTGTCCATTATTCCACACAGCGTGTGCTCCAACAGGTGGACAAGGGGGACAGTGTCACTGATGCATGCACTGTCACTGCTCACCATCCTCGTGGCCTCCTCAAATGGTGACAGGACAGTGCATGCATCCCTGATCATGGCCCACTGGCGTGGGGAAAAAAACCAAGCTCCCCTGACCCTGTCCTGGTGCCATAGTCGCACAGGTACTCATTGATGGCCCTCTGCTGCGTGTGCAGCCGCTGCAGCGTGGCCAACGTTGAGTTCCACCTGGTGGGCATGTCACAGATTAGGCGGTTCTTGGGCAGGTTAAACTCCTTTTGGAGGTCCGTCAGCCGAGCACTGGCATTATATGACCGGCGGAAATGCACACAGACTTTCCTGGCCTGCCTCAGGACATCCTGTAAGCCCGGGTACCTGCCCAAGAACCGCTGCACCACCAAGTTAAGGACGTGAGCCAAACAGGGCACATGGGTCATTTGTCCCTGTCGGAGGGCAGAGAGGAGGTTGGTGCCATTGTCGCAAACCACCATTCCTGCCTTAAGTTGGCGTGGCGTCAACCACCTCTGAACCTGCCCCTGCAGAGCTGACAGAACCTCTGCCCCAGTGTGGCTCCTGTCCCCCAAGCACACCAGCTCAAGCACCGCATGGCATCTTTTGGCCTGCGTACTTGCGTAGCCCCTTGAATGGCTACAGAGCACCGCTGGTTCCGAGGACAAAGCACAGGAAGAGGCCATGGAGGAAGAAGAAGAGGAGGGGGTGGAGGAGAGAGGTGTGTCACAATCATTAGCATTTTGGAGGCGTGGTGGCGGAACAACCTCCAACACTACTGCACCTTGTCCTGCATCCTTCCCAGCTGCCAGCAGAGTCACCCAATGCGCCGTGAAACTTAAGTAACGTCTCTGTCCATGCCTGCTGGACCATGAGTCAGCGGTAATATGCACCTTACCGCTGACCGCCCTGTCCAGCGAGGCATGGATATTGCCTTCCACATGCCGGTAGAGAGCCGGAATCGTCTTCCGTGAGAAAAAATGGCGTTTAGGTACCTGCCACTGAGGAACCGCACATTCCACAAACTCACGGAAGGGGCAGAGTCTACCAACTGAAAAGGCAGCAGTTGAAGTGCTAGCAATTTTGCCAAGCTAGCATTCAACCGCTGCGCATGTGGATGGCTGGGAGCAAACTTCTTTCGGCGGTGCAGCAGCTGGGGCAGGGAAATTTGCCTGGTACAATCTGACGTCGGTGTACCAAAAGCAGATTGCCCACAAGTACTTGGCTGTGACACACCTAATTCTACACCTTCATTCCTCTCAGTGCAGGTCTCAGAGAGGACTGAAGGTATAGTGGGGTTGGAGATCTCAGCTGATGAGGAGCAAGGAGAGGTCCTCTTTGTTCTTTGGTGTGGGTCTTTTAGATACGCTTGCCAACGAACTGCATGGCAGGTCAACATATGTCTGGTCAAGCACGTGGTACCCAAGCGGGAGATGTTTTGGCCACGCGAGATACGCTTGAGACATATGTTGCAAATAGCAGCGGTGCGATCTGATGCACTCGTCTCAAAAAAGGCCCACACCAAAGAACTTTTTGAATAACGCGCAGAGACTGCAGCGCCCTGCACATGTGGAGCTTTGGGGTGTGATGCAGTCAATGTGCTGCCCTTAGGCTGGCCCCTGGAGGGCATCCTGCCTCGTTGGTGATGTGCCGCCTCCTCCTCCTCTCTCCTATCAGGCACCCACGTTGAGTCAGTGACCTCATCAACCCCTCCCTCCTCATCACTGGAGCAAACCTGGCAGTATGCTGCAGCAGGGGGAGCATGACTGCCAGATTGCTGTCCTTCTTTGGCACCCCCTCTGTCTGCGCTCATGTTACTGCCTTCATCGAGCTCAGTATCATCATCAGAGCCTTCCAAACGCTGGGCATCCTCCTGGAGCATGTGCCCAACACTGTGGTCAAACAGTTCGAGGGACTCCTCAGGAGGACATGGTGGGGCTAGGGAAGGAGTCACTGATGACATTGAGCCGAGGGAAGAGGCCGCTGCTTTGCCAGACAAAGTACCCTGGGCATGGGTGAGAGAGGATGAGGAGGATGAGGACGGCTTGGTCATCCACTCGACCAAGTCTTCCGCATGTTGTGGCTCAACACGGCCAGCTGCCGAAAAAAAGCCCAAGCGTGTCCCACGGCCACATGCTGATGAGGATGCACCGTCTCCATGACCAGCACTAGACACAGAGCCTGCTTGCCCTCTCTTATTGGCTTGTGACTGTCTGCCTCTCCTTCTTGGCCTTCCAGACATACTAATAGCCTGTAGCTGCACTAAGCTGGGATATGTATATATATATATATATATATATATATATATATATATATATATGTACTGATACTGCAGCTAGCAAAATCAACTGCCTGCCTGTAGTATGAGAACACCACCAACCTTCTACAGGTAGCTTTAGCTGAACACTGTGAGGTGGACGCACCCCACTAACTTGTAGGTTTAGCTGAACACTGTGAGCAGGACGCACCCCACTAACTTGTAGGTTTAGCTGAACACTGAGGTGGACGCACCACACTAACTTGTAGGTTTAGCTGAACACTGAGCAGGACGCACCCCAATAACTTGTAGGTTTAGCTGAACACTGTGAGCAGGACGCACTGCACTAACTGTAAATAGTCTAGCTGCCTGACTGTGGTACTAATAGGATCAAAAGAACACCAGTAATTTTCTTCAGGTAGCTGTATATACTGTAACAAGACAAGCCTGCCTGTCAGTAAGAAGATAACAGGAACGGATCTAGCTGAACACTGTGAGGTGGACGCACCACACTAACTTGTAGGTTTAGCTGAACACTGTGAGCAGGACGCACTGCACTAACTGTAAATAGTCTATCTGCCTGACTGTGGTACTAATAGGATCAAAAGAACACCAGTAATTTTCTTCAGGTAGCTGTATATACTGTAACAAGACAAGCCTGCCTGTCAGTAAGAAGATAACAGGAACGGATCTAGCTGAACACTGTGAGCAGGACGCACTGCACTAACTTGTAGGTTTAGCTGAACACTGTGAGGTGGACGCACCACACTAACTTGTAGGTTTAGCTGAACACTGTGAGCAGGACGCACCCCACTAACTTGTAGGTTTAGCTGAACACTGTGAGCAGGACGCACCGCACTAACTTGAAGGTTTAGCTGAACACTGAGCAGGATGCACCCCACTAACTTTTGTAGGTTTAGCTGAACACTGTGAGCAGGACGCACTGCACTAACTGTAAATAGTCTAGCTGCCTGACTGTGGTACTAATAGGATCAAAAGAACACCAGTAATTTTCTTCAGGTAGCTGTATATACTGTAACAAGACAAGCCTGCCTGTCAGTAAGTAGATAACAGGAACGGATCTAGCTGAACACTGAGCAGGACGCACCGCACTAACTTGAAGGTTTAGCTGAACACTGAGCAGGACGCACCCCACTAACTTTTGTAGGTTTAGCTGAACACTGTGAGCAGGACGCACTGCACTAACTGTAAATAATCTAGCTGCCTGACTGTGGTACTAATAGGATCAAAAGAACACCAGTAATTTTCTTCAGGTAGCTGTATATACTGTAACAAGACAAGCCTGCCTGTCAGTAGGAAGATAACAGGAACGGATCTAGCTGAACACTGTGAGCAGGACGCACCACACTAACTTGTAGGTTTAGCTGAACACTGTGAGCAGGACGCACCCCACTAACTTGTAGGTTTAGCTGAACACTGTGAGCAGGACGCACTGCACTAACTGTAAATAGTCTAGCTGCCTGACTGTGGTACTAATAGGATCAAAAGAACACCAGTAATTTTCTTCAGGTAGCTGTATATACTGTAACAAGACAAGCCTGCCTGTCAGTAAGAAGATAACAGGAACGGATCTAGCTGAACACTGTGAGGTGGACGCACCACACTAACTTGTAGGTTTAGCTGAACACTGTGAGCAGGACGCACTGCACTAACTGTAAATAGTCTAGCTGCCTGACTGTGGTACTAATAGGATCAAAAGAACACCAGTAATTTTCTTCAGGTAGCTGTATATACTGTAACAAGACAAGCCTGCCTGTCAGTAAGAAGATAACAGGAACGGATCTAGCTGAACACTGTGAGCAGGACGCACTGCACTAACTGTAAATAGTCTAGCTGCCTGACTGTGGTACTAATAGGATCAAAGGAACACCAGTAATTTTCTTCAGGTAGCTGTAAATACTGTAACAAGACAAGCCTGCCTGTCAGTAGGAAGATAACAAGAACGGATCTAGCTAAACTGAATACAGTGTATATATATATATATGCAACACCTGGGATGCATATATATACACAATACACTGTAAGTGCAGCTAACTGACTGACTGTTCTGCCTAATCTATCTAACTCAAATCAAATGACACTGTCTGTGTCTCTCTCTCTCTCTCAATGAACGCCGGAACACACACTACACAGGGCCGCCGTGCAGGCGGCCTTATATAGTGTAGGGCGTGTACTAAATCCCCTGAGCCATAATTGGCCAAAGCCTCCTTGGCTTTGGCCAATTACGGCTCTCTGTTCAGGCGGCGCTGTGATTGGCCAAGCATGCGGGTCATAGTGCATGCTTGGCCAATCATCAGCCAGCAATGCACTGCGATGCCGCAGTGAATTATGGGCCGTGACGCGCCACACGAATTTGGCGCGAACGGCCCATATCGTTCGCAATTCGACGAACGATCGAACAGCCGATGTTCGAGTCGAACATGGGTTCGACTCGAACACGAAGCTCATCCCTACCCACAAGCACAAACTGAACCGCAGAAAACGATCTGAAAGCCACGAGTCTGAAAAAGCGCGAATTGTCTCTCACCAAAATTTTACTAACGCGAGATTAGCAAAAGGAGCCCAAAGGGTGCCGCGCTTGGTTCTGAACTGGCCTTTTCTAGTCTCGTCCGACGTGGTTGACGTCACCGCGTTGTTGGCGATCGGAAATTCTGACAACTTTGTGCGACTGTGTGTACGCAAAACAAGTTTGAGCCAACATCCGTCTGAAAAAATCCTAGGATTTTGTTGTCGGAATGTCCGATCAATGTCCGACCGTGTGTACGGGGCATTAGAGGTAAGTGAATAGATTTGTTCGGGTAAAGGTAAAACCTAAATCTAGCCTTCTTACTCCATATTCAAAAGATTTTTCATAATTATGTTTTATTGATGTTAGGTGGACCCATTCATGGTGGCTTGCGTGCCTTGACAAGCTTTGTCAATAAAACCCTTTTTTAAAAATATTGACATTTCTGTTTGCATATAGCCACATAATGCCTAATGAAACAAAGGCTTGTGGGCATAATTATAAAGCAGTGAATGTGACTTTTCCCAAGCATTCAACTGTGGTAAATCGATCATTGTCATTTAAAACACATGCAACTGAAAGATTCACCTGTAGTGAATGTTTTTGAAATATTTAAGTGTATTTATTCAGTTTTAGTAACATAAGACTAATGCCCCGTACACACGATCGGACATTCCGACAACAAAATCCATAGATTTTTTCCGACGGATGTTGGCTCAAACTTGTCTTGCACACGGTCACACAAATCTTGTCGGAAATTCCGAACGCCAAGAACGCGGTGACGTACAACACGTATGACGAGCCGAGAAAAATGAAGTTCAATAGCCAGTGCGGCTCTTCTGCTTGATTCCGAGCATGCGTGGAACTTTGTGCATCGGAATTGTGTACACATGATCGGAATTTACGACAACAGATTTTGTTGTCGGAAAATTTGAGATCCAGATTTCAAATTTTGTGTGAAGGAAATTCCGACGAAAAATGTCCGATGGAGCTTACACACGGTCGGAATTTCCGACAACAAGCTCCCATCGAACATTTTCCATCGGAAAATCCGACCGTGTGTACGGGGCATAACATTTTTCCAGAATTTTGGTAACAATCTTGAATGTACATTGTGGGGGTTAGCACAAGTGGGGATCAACTTACCTGAGAAAGAGGCAGTCCAACAGGCAGGTCTTTTCTTAAAACCTTGACTTGTGGTCAGTTTTTTAAAAAGGTTGCACAGAAACAAACAATACAAAATAGAAAATAAATCCCTACCATCCAGGCACTAGCTAAACATTGCAGGTTCCTATCTCACAGGCGAAGGGCTTCTCCCAGTCACCAACAAAAACCAAACGTTATGCAAACCTTTTTTCTTTCCCTTAGGGAGCAATCTCCACACCCACAGCTCTCTCAGGTTTGGCTTCCTGGGTCCCAGGCCAAAAGCCACCTCTTGCTCCAGTCCTTCCTTATTTATACCACCTGCTGCTGCTGGTGGAAAGAAAATTCTGGTCCGGAACCCAGACTGCCAAGATGGCCCCGGAAAACCTGAACCAGATTTCACCTTTGTTTCCTACATACGAAAGCATATGAGGTGATACAAAGTGTCCCTCAATCACCTCGGCTTTCATAATGCCACAACATATATATTTTTTAAATGATATAAAATTGCATTTCTTTTACTTTTGTTTTAAGTAACAAAAATTGGCCACTTATATGTAACTTTTTTCCCCAAAGGTTTTCTAAAACAAAAATAAAAAGCAAAGATTTTATTCTAGTAATTATACTGACTTTTTCTGATGTGACATTTAGTGCAATGGCGAATAGAATTGTGGCATTGAGAAAATGTTCTTCATTGCCACTTGATGGTGCCAAAGCTTTGCCTGTCAGAATGACCCAGCCTGAATGTAGATGAAAGCTTTGTAAACATGCAGGCTTCCCTAGTAGCCTTCCATTTATACTGGCAGCAGTTTTTTTTAGACAGAGTCTCTGACACACTGCCTATTCCATGGATCAGATCCATTACTGATGATACTGGAGCTATTCCCTAGATTCAGAGCAATGGTATTGCTACATTATATATTGTAGTAGACCTCTCCTCTCTAGAATTTTCTTTGCACATAAAACTGTTCCCCAGGAGGCCCCACCCTCACCATCCAGTCTTGAATTTAGGGAGTCAGAGGTGGTCCATGAGAGAAAATCTATGCTCAGGAACCATGTTTACTATCATGCATCAGTGTATATTTGTGTAGATGGTAGAGTTTGTTTTTTTTAAGTGATTGTAAGGTCTATTTTTTTTTTTCTTTAAAAATAACAAACATATTATACTTACCTTCTCTGTGCAGTGGTTTTGCACAAAGCAGCCCGGATCCTCCTCTTCTCGGGACCCTGGCTGGAGCTCCTGGCCCCTCCATCCTGTTGAGGGCCCCCACAGCAAGCAGCTTGCTATGGGGTGCACCCAAGCTGAGCTGCAGCTCCGTGTATACATTCATACACAGAGCTGCGGTTTGCGCCCCCCCCTCTCTCTCCTGATTGACTAACTGAGTTTGATTGGCAGCAGCAGGACCCAATGGTGCAGCTGCGGTGCCGCCGATGTGTCTCAGCCAATCAGGAGGGAGAGTTCTGGATGGCACTCGTGGATATCGCTGGATAGAGAGGAAGCTCAGGTAAGTAATAGGGGGCTGCTGCACACAGTAGGTTTTAAGATACATTAAGATAAAAAACATTCTGCCTTTACAATCACTTTAATACTCATTTTAAACGCCAAAAATATTTGTGGATCACCTATTTCTATGCAATCAGTGGTAGTACATCCCAGCCATGAATCCAGAGCCAAGTTTGACTTATATAATTTATACAAAATTAGTCTTTTAGTCATTAGTGACCAGAGGTCATTGATGCCCAGGCGAGGTTAACCTCCCTGGCGGTATGATTATTTCGGATTTTAGGTGCTGAAAGCGGTACAATTATTTTGCATAGAAATTTAGCGTTTTATATTATAGGCCTGTAATTCTTAACAATAACACACTTAAATCTGTCCAAACAAGAGTCTAGTAGATATCCCAGGTATGATGAAGTTTGAAACACAAAATCATAAATTATAATATAATAAATAAATATAAATAATTAAAAAAAATATATATAATAATAATAAAATAAATTTCCCCAGGATTCACTATTGCTCAATTCTGCAAGTGTTCTAATTTACTATCGCTTTTTTCTAGCTGGTCTAAAGCCACTTTTGATGTAATGATGTAAAGGGACACTTTTTGGTTGCTATGGACAATCTCAAGTTTCCAGGCAGAAAGAACAGTATATATAATATAAAACTTCATGCAGGGCACTGGACAAAGCACTGGGTACAAAAGGGATGTGAAATAATTTCATACAGTACTGTAATCTGTAAGATTACAGTACTGTGTGTGTTATGATTTTTACATTTTTTGAATTTGCCGCCAGGCTCCGCCCCCATGCGTTGCGACTCTCGCAGGGAACGGAGCCTGGCACAGAGAGGCTTCGGAGGAGGACAGAGCCCGCAGACAGTGTGGGGGGACATCGCAGGATCCTGGGGACAAGGAAAGTATACCACACCAGGATCCTGCAATGCAATCCCGAGTGTCGCTCGGGGTTACCGCTAATGGTACTGAAATTTAACCCCGAGCCACACTCGGGAATACCGTGAGGGAGGCTACGCAGCATTTGTATGCTTAAAAAAGCTTTACAATAACGCTATAACTAATATGCATAACTAATTTTTTTTAGGACACTTTTTTTCATTTTTATATTTTTTATTGTATTTTCTATTGCTGTACTTGTATATGACAATTGCAGCATTGAACAGATGGCACTGCAAATGCCATTGTAGCCTAAAAGTGGCAGTGTTCATTTGCAGTCTGAAGGCTTTTATTTTTAACAATGATACCACCAGGGTAATGAGACAAGCAACCGGTTGTTTTTTTTTTAGGTTCTCTCCTATGGTATACAGTCAGGTCCATAAATATTGGGACATCGACACAATTCTAATCTTTTTGTCTCTATACACCACCACAATGGATTTGAAATGAAGCAAACAAGATGTGCTTTAACTGCAGACTTTCAGCTTTAATTTGAGGGTATTTACATCCAAATCAGGTGAACGGTGTAGGAATTACAACAGTTTGTATATGTGCCTCTCACTTTTTAAGGGACCAAAAGTAATGGGACAGATTAACAATCATCCATCAAACTTTCACTTTTTAATACTTGGTTGCAAATCCTTTGCAGTCAATTACAGCCTAAAGTCTGGAACATATAGACATTACCAGACGCTGGGTTTCATCCCTGGTGATGCTCTGCCAGGCCTCTACTGCAATTGTCTTCAGTTCCTGTTTGTTCTTGGGGCATTTTCCCTTCAGTTTTGTCTTCAGCAAGTGAAATGCATGCTCAATCGGATTCAGGTCAGGTGTTTGACTTGGCCATTGCATAGCATTCCACTTCTTTCCCTTAAAAAACTCTTTGGTTGCTTTCGCAGTATGCTTCGGGTCATTGTCCATCTGCACTGTGAAGCGCCATCCAATGAGTTCTGAAGCATTTTGCTGAATATGAGCAGATAATATTCAATATACACTTCAGAATTCATCCTGCTGCTTTTGTCAGCAGTCACATCATCAATAAATGCAAGAGAACCAGTTCCATTGGCAGCCATACATGCCCACGCCATGACACTACCACCGCCATGCTTCACTGATGAGGTGGTATGCTTTGGATCATGAGCAGCTCCTTTCCTTCACCATACTCTTCTCTTGCCATCACTCTGGTACAAGTTGATCTTGGTCTCATCTGTCCATAGGATGTTGTTTCAGAACTGTGAAGGCTGTTTTAGATGTTGTTTGGCAAACTCTAATCTGGACTTCCTGTTTTTGAGGCTCACCAATGGTTTACATCTTGTGGTAAACCCTTTGTATTCACTCTGGTGAAGTCTTCTCTTGATTGTTGACTTTGACACACATACACCTACCTCCTGGAGAGTGTTCTTGATCTGGCCAACTGTTGTGAAGGGTGTTTTCTTCACCAGGGAAAGAATTCTTTGGTCATCCACCACAGTTGTTTTCCATGATCTTCCGGGTCTTTTGGTGTTGCTGAGCTCACCGGTGTTTTCTTTCTTTTTAAGGATGTTCCAAACAGTTGATTTGGACACACCTAATGTTTTTGCTATCTCTCTGATGGGTTTGTTTTGTTTTTTCAGCCTAATGATGGCTTGCTTCACTGATAGTGACAGCTCTTTGGATCTCATATTGAGAGTTAACAGCAACCAGATTCCAGATGCAAATAGCACACTTGAAATGAACTCTGGACTCTTTATCTGCTCCTTGTAAATGGGATAATGAGGGAATACCACACACCTGGCCATGGAACAGCTGAGCAGCCAATTGTCCCATTACTTTTGGTTCCTTAAAAAGTGGGAGGCACATATAAAAACATTTGTAATTCCTACAACGTTCACCTGATTTGGATGTAAATACCCTCAAATTAAAGCTGAAAGTCTGCAGTTAAAGCACATCTGTTTCATTTCAAATCCATTGTGGGGGTGTATAGAGCCAAAAAGATTAGAATTGTGTCGATGTCCCAATATTTATGGACCTGACTGTATACACTCACCTGCCACTTTATTAGGTACACCTGTTCAATTGCTTAGTAACACAAATTGCTAATCAGCCAATTAACGAGCAGCAACTTAGGCATCTAGATGCGGTGAAGACGACTTGCTGAAGTTCAAACCGAGCATCAGAATGGGGAAAAAAGGGGATTTAAGTGACTTTGAATGTGGTATGGTTGTTGGTGCCAGACGGGCTGGTTTGAGTATTTCAAAAACTGCAGATCTACTGAGATTTTCATGCACAACCATCTCTAGGGTTTACAGAGAATGATCCGAAAAAAAGAAAATATCCAGTGAGTGGCAGGTGTGTAGACAAAAATGCCTTGTAGAGGTGATAGGAGAATGGGCAGACTGGTTTGAGATGATAGAAAGGCAACAGTTATTTAAATAACCACTCGTTACAACCAAGGTATGCAGAATACCATCTCTGAATGCACAAAACATCAGATCTTGAAGCATATGGGCTTACACCAGGTACCACTCCTGTCAGCTAAGAGCAGGAAACTGAGGCTGCAATTTGCAAATTGGGCAATAGAAGGTTGGAAAAACATTGCTCGGTCCGATGAGTCTCGATTTCAGCTGCAACATTTAGATGGTAGGGTCAGAATGTGGCGTAAACAGCATGGATTCATCCTGCCTTGTATCAATGGTTCAGGCTGCTGGTGGTGGTGTAATAGTGTGGGGGGTATTTTCACGGCAAAGCATTGGGCCCCTTAGTAATAATTGAGCATTGTTTAAATGCCATGGCCTACCTGAATATTGTTGCTGACCATGTCCATCCCTTTATGACTACAGTGTAATCATCTTCTGATGGCTACTTCCAGCAGGATAATGCACCATGTCACAAATCTCAAATCAGCTCACCACTGGTTTCTTGAACATGACATTGTTGCCACGAATAATTAAGGCAGTTCTGAAGGCAAAAGGGGGTCCGACCCGGTACTAGTAAGATGTACCTAATAAAGTGGCAGGTGAGTGTATATCATATTAAAGTGAGGGAACTCACACAATTTAGTATTTTTATCCTCCATTGTTCCAGTGTGTTATAGGTCTACCAGGTAGCCTATTCTTTGCTGTTAAAGTATGGGTCTGACAGTCTGAGAATGAGGCACAGTGCACAACTACTTTCTTTTTTATTTTCCTTTCTTGAGGATCTGGGGAAGCTAGTTGGCTGTGGTATGCTTTGGGTCTTTAGCACTTCTGGGTCTATTTTTCTTTCTTACAACTTCTGGTTTAGCCGTGGGATTAAAAAAAGTAATAGGCTGCAAGAAGAATGATCATGCTATGCGTCCTCTTCTGAAGTCCACATCAGTGCCTAGATCTTTTTAATTTGTGATGCTGGGAAATCTGCCAAAATTTCATTTTCTTGTAGAAGATTTGTTTCCCATTAGGTAAAGTTGCACTAGTCATCCCACTGCAATTTCCTCTTACCGTATTCAGTGGAACTTCTTATCAGAATTATTCATGTCAGCTGTTTCAAATGACAAGAACACCCTGGCTACAGTGTGTATCGCTTAGCATAGCTTTATTTATATATATATATATATATATATATATATATATATATATATATATATGAGCATTTACAAAAAATGTGCCTGTTTTAGACTGATGTCATATCGAACTCATCTTCTAGCAAGAAAAATAGAAATACAATATAAATACAGCCCTCATTACTAGCATTTGTTTGCATTTTTTTCCCCTTTTTTTTAAATGTCATTACCCATTTTAAAGGGTTTATCAACGCAAAACTGAAAATCATGTAATTTAAAAGTTTCCTAAAAGTATTTGGAGATCCCTGAGTAAAGAGGTGACATTAGTAAGTTCCACACATTAGGGAAAAGGTACACATAGGGAGATTATTTTTATCATTTAAGTGCAAAATCCTTGGCACCTCGGCAAATGCTTCTAAATTATAACTTGTTTTGAAAATCATAATAAAAGTCTATATCTGAAAATTTAAAGTGGTTCAAAATGCCAAACGTTTCTTACCTGAATGCATTTCCTGGATTAAGGTAAAAATCATTCCACTAGCTTCTTCCTCCCTCGACCCCCCGATACAAAACACTGCCTCCTTTTATGATCCAACGCTGTCCCCATCTGCAGCACCTCCCCACTTACTTCCTGGTTTCACGGGAGACACAAGCAGCAGCAGAAGCCAAAGGCTCCTACTGCTGTCAGTCAAGTCCTGTTGGAGGGAGTGGGGGAAATGGCCAAGCTACGCTGTGTGTGTCTATGGACGCACACAACCCAGCTCAGGTGCATGCCCACACAGGTGCCCCCATAGCACACGACTTGCTTTGGGGAAACCTGCAGAGAGAAGGAGCAGACAGTGCCAACAGATGACCCTCCCTTGGGAGACTGGGCTGCAGGGCAGTATTTCAACATGATAATGACACCCAACACACCTCCAAGATGACCACTTTGCTAAAGAAGCTGAGGGTAAAGGTGATGGACGGGCCAAGCATGTCTCCAGACCTAAACCCTATTCAGCATCTGTGTGGCATCCTCAAACAGAAGGTGGAGGAGCGCAAGGTCTCTAACATCCACCAGCTCCGTGATGTTGTCATGGAGGAGTGGAAGAACCTGTGAAGCTCTGGTGAACTCCATGCCCAAGAGGGTTAAGGCAGTGCTATAAAATAATGGTGGCCACACAAAATATTGACACTTTGGGCCCAATTTGGACATTTTTCACTTAGGGGTGTACTCACTTTTATTGCCAACGGTTAAGGCAATTATGCCTGTTTGTTGAGTTATTTTGAGGGGACAGCAAATTTACACTGTTATACAAGCTGTACACTCACTACTTTACATTGTTGCAAAGTGTCATTTCTTCAGTGTTGTCACATGAAAAGATATAATAAAATATTTACAGAAATGTGAGGGGTGTACTCACTTTTGTGAGATACGGTATATTTGCTACATATGATATTCTATTTATTTTTGGATGATAGCATCTTTTAGTGCTCATTAAGTGCCCCTACACCAGTTGCTTTAAACTTTTCTTAGAGGTAATATCCATTTTTTTTATTGGTGTTTTGCTAGCTAAGGCTGATGTCGGTTGCACAAAGTAATTTCCCCTCATAATCAATTACTTTTCTTAGAAAGCGACAAATGCCAGATCATTAAATGAATAGCTGTGCTGTGGAGACTGTTAAATCTTCATCATATTTAACTACAGACATGCTACTGAACAGTGCTTTCTAGTAGTCACAAAGAGACCTGCTATTTGGTTTCTATGGAAACAGGAAGAGAAGAAAACTGCATTGATACTAAGAGGATGTACCAACTTCCCACATGATGCTCCTTACTGAACTTCAATGCAAGTTGCTGAGCAGTGATGTAATAATCCTTCCTGTTTTTAAAAAGACATGCTAATTCAAATAGTGTGTTAAAAAGAACACATATTCATGAGTATATGTATTAGTAAAAGACCTGCTTTTGTGGTTGTCAAGAGCAACGATCTTACAGGTTACTACAAGTGTGTCACAAAATTTGAAAAGAATGATTTTGCATTTTAGCTACAGTGAAGCTTCCCTTTAACCTGTTTTTATACTTGGCATACGTCTCTTAGCTCCTCTGAAGTCTTATGGTAATTAAAAGGCTTTTAAAACACCACTCTGAAACAATGAAAGATTGCCTATACTACTGCATTTACAGTAAATATTAGTATTGGTTATTACATCTATAATAATCTATGTGCCTTTTCTCAGCACAGGAAGGATCATGATTATATAAGCAGCCCAATATTAGGTGACTCGCTTCCAGTGAAATAGACAGGAATCAGCAGAAGTAAGCTCCTTTCAGGACTAAAATGTATTCAGAAGTACAGCACATATATAATATATACTGCATACAAATGGATGGAGAATATTATGACACAGTGTATAGAGAACCCCAGTCAGTCCCAAGTTTACTAAAGTATGTACTGCTTTATTAACAGCAACATATGTAGAGTACCGATCAAGTATACCTTGATTTAGATGCATTACCAGTACCCAAGAATTGTGCAGAAAATGGTTCCTAGACAAAGCTTGCTGAGGACTTCATAAAGGGTTACATAGTTAGTAAGGTTGAAGACACCAGTCCATCCAGTTCAACCTGAGTGAGTGTGCATGTCTACAATTGCCCCTATCCCTGTACATTGTGTCTCATTAAGATGCTCATCTATTATATTATTATTTATTTAAGGTACCCATATAGTGCCCTCAATTTACTCAGCACTCCACACATACATCACACACTCACATCGGTCCCTACCCTCAAGGAGCCCACAATCCAAGGTCCCCAACTCACATTCATATACTAGGGCCAATTTTGGACAGTAGCCAATTAACCTACCAGCATGTCTTTGGAGTGTGGGAGGAAACCGGAGTACCCGGAGGAAACCCACGCAGGCACAGGGAGAACATGCAAACTCCAGGCAGGTACTGTCGTGATTGGGAGTCGAACCAGCAACCCTTTTTACTGCTAGGTGAGAGTGCTACCCACTACACCACTGTGGCATCCGTAGACAGCTTTTGGAATTCTGTAAGGGAGCAGCACCGATTGTGTCAGTGCTGGCATCTAATTCATGTATCTGTCAGAGCCCGGTACTGAGGAAGGAGTGGCCACACTAGACATTCCTTCCTTAGTGCACTAATGCCCTAGCTTCCTCCCAAGCCACTGGACTGAATCAGGGCTACGGATCTAACTTGATGGGGAACTAGTCTCTCAGTTCCCCATCAGGCTCCGCCCACCCCTAGAATAACATTTCTTGGCCAAGCTCCTGTTAGTGCGATGGGTGCAGTGGCCATGATGGAGGTAGGGAGCGAGTGAGTGCACTGAGGAAGGAGTGTCCAGTGTGGCCTCTCCTTCCCCAGTACAGAAATGGACAAATTCATGTACCTGAATGTGACAGGTACATGAATTGGGCACAAGCCCTGACGCTTTCGGTGCTGCACCCTGATAAAATTCTAAAGGATATGACTCCCTTTATGAATTTTCCTATAAAGGTTTAAGGTTTGTAGTTGGAAAGGATTATGATATAATTGGAGCAATTCATAAAGGGTATCATATTTCAGTCCAATAGCGACTTTTAGTCACTCAAAAGTTAAGCAGACCTGATGGGAATCCAGTATCTCAGTTCCCCATCGGGCTATACCCACCCAATGGCATTGCCAATATTTGGGTAATGACATCAGCTGTATCCCCTGACACTCTTGTTTACATTTAGCTTTCGATCCAGGAATCTTTCAGCTGACAGCTAAATGAGGCAAAGGATACAGGCAGTCCCCGAGTTACGAACCTCCGACTTGCGAACGACTCCTACTTACAAACGGGAGGCGGCGTGATGTTCTGTGCATGCGTGGCCACTTTTCGACGGTGGGCACCTCGGAAAATATTGGAAAACATTGGAAAACGACATCTGCGCATGCGCGGCTACTTGACGGAACATCGCAAAACATTGGAAAACGACGTCTCTGCCGTTCTGCGCATGCGCTTCCGACTAACGAACATATCCGACTTAAGAACAAACCGGCAGTCCTAAACCCGTTCGGAACTCGGGGACTGCCTGTACAGCCCTGTCATGTATGTGACATCTTCCCAGCACAGGTCACAGCCAGCTCTAAATACTGGTATACCTCTGTACACAAGTTCAGAGTTGGTCTTAAAGAGGAGAAGAAGTCTTGTAAGATGAAACGCGTTGGGAGACTCCACTGCCTGCCATAATTTTATATAAAGCGCTTTTTTACTACAGAAATGTAAGTTGTTTACCTTTTTTAATAAATTTATTTTATAAACGGTATTATGCTATGTGGCCCCTTTTTATTTTATATGGGCTATTCACCTGAGACGGTCCATTGGACGTGTTGCCATCCACTGTAAAGAGGGTTCCCCCACAGTTCCGGACAAGTTTGAAGTTCCGTGGTCATCCAGTTAAGAAGTCCCCTTTTTCACCAGTCGGTGATACAAGCTTGGTTGACTCATTGAGCATACGTTCTTATGAGTCCAACCCCTCTGGTAAGCCTTCATTCTTCCTGTGTGGAGGGTCGTCACACTCACTTTTCCGCATGAGTTATCCACGTGGTGATTAGGATGTTGCATGTAACCATTAACTTCTTGTATTCATAGTGACATCTGAAGACTACCAGAGACTATATTGTGTGCACTAAGAATTGCTAAAGACTTTTTCCTTTCTCTCTCAATCTTTGTTATGCATATGTAATATTATAAGCATGTAATACTCCAAGCGCTACACCTGTTTGTGCACTTAAAGAGGAGGTCCAGCCCCTCCATGAAAAAATTAAAAGTCAGCAGCTGCACATACTGTAGCTGATGACTTTCAATATTAGGACACTTGCCGGTCTTGGAATCCAGCCCTGTCAGCACCCCAGATTATGTTTCCATCAGTTCTCGGGTGCTGCCGTCGTCATTGCCTGTAAGGAAAACTGGCAGTGAAGACTTGTGGCTTCACAGCCAGTTCCCTATTGCGCATGTGCAAATCGCACTGAGCTTCCTGAATGGCCCGGCAGCGGGGGAAGGAAGAGGGGGCCTGGACTTCTTGCGGGTGAGGTCCGTGGCGAGGTCTCTGACGTGGGGACAGATACCTGTCAAAAACAGGTTAACCGCTCCCCCCACCCTCCCGAAAGGTGCCAAATGTGGCACCAGAGGGGGGAGGAGGCAGATAAATGGAGCTTCCACTTTTGGGTGGAACTCTGCTTTAATTACCGCCAGATTGCTGACAGTAATTCGCTAAGAATTTGTTGCTGTCACAGCGATAGGTTCCTAAAGTGGGAGTAGTAAGAACTACCAGATTTTTTTGCATGTGTTGGTAATATTACGACAAATACTTGTCTGAGTTAGAAGCAGGTGATTCTTAAGGGAACTAACGATAGGGAACTGGTTTTAGAGCCGTTTTTAATCCCCATGAGTGAATGTGAAGTGATTAATAAAGAGTCTATGTACAATACACAGAAACAGCACAAATTAATATACGGGAGACATAGTGTAAATGGATTAATATACACTGAATGAAAGTTGCATATTAAAAGCTTTCATACAAATTTAATGGTAAGCACCCAGTACACAGTAATATACACTGATTATAAAGTATACCGTAAACATTAAATGTTCAGTGACTGAAGGATGCATAGTTAAGAGTTAATTTAAAATAAATATGGGCTACTTAAGTAAAGAACAATGCACAGTGGCTGTTTAGATAAAAGGTTAATGTACGGTGAAGCAAAGTTCACAGTAACAGGTAAAAATACAATGGTGGCAGGTGAATATTAAAACAGTATTGCAGCCCTGTTCTGCTGCATGTTGGGTGTTTTTCTTTGGTTCTTGTATTGGGTATAAGGTGTACTGCTGTGTGGTAATTGTGCTTGGTACAATGTGTCCACTCACATCCCATCCAGTGTGTGCACATAAATTTAAGTGTAGCGCTACCCCCCCCCCTCCCCCAGGGGTCACTGGTATTAGCTGGTTCTTTCCTAATAGTACAGAGGCTGCTCATCACCACAAACATCAGTCCATGCAATCTGGCTTTAAAAACTCCACCTATGGGATGTCTTTTTCAAATTGTTTGCTTGCAGAACATTAAACAGAGGTGGGGTTAGGACATTGGATAATCCAAAATGCTGCACCGTTACAAGAGGACACTATTCTCTGGTCTCCCATTCCAAAATTCTTTAGCGAACAGGGGAACAACCTCTGGCTCTTACATCCCAAAAGTACACAGTCACCAGGGATCACAATTCCGGGTTAGTCTCCAGGACGGCTGTGTATCTTTGCTATTTGTTGGGTATCCAGTGTACCCCCATGCCTTTAAGGAAGAGTGGGCTCCCTCCAGTCAAACCTGCCCTTAATGTATGCATTACTATATATATGTTCCTACAATGGAGGCTCTCAAAATTGATAGAGTTAGTATCGCAGATAATACTAGGATGCCTCGTCTCGGCCTCTGCAGCTTGCTCATGTATTTGCAAATGTGTGCAAACTAAACCCCTGTTTTTAACGTGATCTGTTAGACAGGACAATTTGGTTTGTTGTAGGCTGGCTGGTGAGTTGAGCTGGGAATTTTTCTTTGTTTTTGTTTGACAGCTGCGTACCTTCCAGCTTCCTCCGGACACGGTCCAGTGTAGGAGATCATCCTTTTCCAGACCAGATCCCTTATGGTGAAATCTTACAGCCAGTTTCTTATAAAGATCACTTTAGGTCCTCACTTCTGCCACAGCCAAGACCTAAGAGAACAGTTACACAGTCTATGGGCTGCCTGAGGGGGCAGCAGTCACAGAGGCTCTGGAACCCTCCCTGCCGAGGCAAGAACAATCTCTCCAGGGCTTCAGACTATTTATCACATCCCTGGCCAATTTCTGGACCTCCTTTCCAGTTATTGGCTAGACCATGATAAATATTCAGATTGAATATACACTGTGGCCATATATGGACTGCGGCCTTTGGCATGAGACTTTCTTGAGCTAAAAAAGATGCTTACAACTGATTTTTTTCTACCCCATGCAAGACATATCATCATAGGCAGAGGTATATTTCAGCAGCTTGCATGGAAGAGGGGTTGTGAAGGAATTAAAACAGGAAGTCATAGTAAGTAAGGATTGCATGCAAATAATCTCTTTCAAAAAGAACACAAAAAAATCAATGTATGACCCCAGGCTTGTAAAAAGGAGTATATAATCAAAATTGAAGAAAAAAAATGGAGATGTGGCACAAAGCAAACAATCCAATGTTTGCTTTTAATTGTACTGAAAGATACCACATATGACTGCGTGTAAGGAATAACCTTTTTCATTTTTCTTTACTCTAGTTTTTAGACAGGAGCCCTAGGTCACTTCATTTGTCTTCAGGCTTTCTGACTGGCTGACTGTGATCTCCAGGAAGTAATACATTTACACATTAATCACTAATACACAAAGGTCACTGGTTGCACCCACTGTCTAGACCGCATAATCTCTTCTATCCCTATTGTCAAAGTTGTATGCAGGACACTTTTAATGTTCATATTTTAGTATCAGACATAGCCTTAAACAATAACACAGACTGAGGTAGTGAATAAAGGCATCTTTAACCACAATGCATATTGCTAGCCCCAGCTACAAGATAGAAATAAAGGTCATGGATTCTATGACAGACAAAGTAAAAAGAAACAAATATATAAAAACAGAGATGAAAAGGGGATGTCCAAGAACCATATTTTGCAGCAAACTATGTACTGTATGTGTAATGTTTATACTACCTAAAATTGAATAGCAAAATACTGGGCCTACATGTGCCCACAGATGAAAGCATGCATTTCAAAGTATGCGATACGGCACATATGTGGGTGGGTGCAGCGTGGTTTGGTGGCAAAAACACACTCAGTCCAGATGCAGCTAAAAGAACTTGCATTGAAGTCAAAGTAAAACAGTTTGCAACAAGCCCAGCAGAAGGAAGCCCAACCAGGAACACTCATGGATGACAGCAATGTGTAGCAGAGCAATTCTCAGCTGGGCTGACAGCGTCTGTCTTGAGGGGCAGAATGTGGCCTAGCCAGTTTGAGCCTAAGTGGGGAAGTTTCCAGGAAGAGTGGCGGGTCCCTATGCTTTCCCTACTCATCTGGAACCTTTCCCTACCGCTAATACTGTCCCTGAAAGATGGGTGACCTGTTCCTACACTACCCACACACTAAATGCACACCAAAACCAGGAGCCAGGGTCTTAAATGGACTCTGCTTGACCCAAGATGGCCACCAGAGTCACATGGGCTGTCAGCATCCGACCAGATTGTTGCCACAGTGACCCAGGAAACCATAGAGGAACCAAGTTCCTCCTGACTTTCCATCCCTCTGCACTGCCGCTGTGGTTGAGCGCAACCTGCAGTGGAGAAAATAGACTGGCACCTGCCTAAACATATGGGCTAATTTAGTAAAAGAATTGAGAATGTTCGCACAATAAGTTGTGTAAATATGTACAGGTATTCTGTGGTCCAGGCATACATCCCTAAATACATAGGACCCTTAACAGGAGTAACACTCAGGCAGTGTTCAGCCATGTCTAGAGGCAACATATTTCAGCTCCAGGGTAGTGGGGCTGAACACTGCACCTGTGCTTCCCAGGAGCGCAAAAACACTGGGATTGGAAGCCCAGTGGTTATACGCTCCATGTGCAAGTAGCCTTATTGTGTGAGGATTGTTAGCTCCTTAAACCCAATATTACTAATCTCTGGACTACACTTCTATATCTTCTGTGCCAGGTTTTGATACTTCTGCACACAGCTTAATATGCAGATGTCCAACTATTTTTCACTGACACCTTTTAATACTATAATAAAGAGTACGTTTTTATGATTTTAATGAGCCTGTAAATAGTTTTTAGCTTCACTTCAGTCTAATTAGAAGAAAATCATCAATCAAGGTGAAATTAAAATAAATGTATATAGTATCCTGCATTTCCTAATAAAACAACAAATTCCTAATGTACAAACTACTTATAAAAAATTGTGACCCTTGATGATGTCAGATGTTTCTGACGAAACCCATAGGGTGGGACTTTCCAGGAAACATCATTTCCGGCTACTGGAACGCAGATGGAGCACAAACCGGTGTTTTTAGATATCATTGTATGGATGTATGGCCCTTTAAATCTGTGGGTGTTCCTCTAGATGTAAGCTCATGCAAGATGGAATACTCTCATAGTGTAGTAAGTTAAAAAATGTCTTGTTTATTTAAAAATTAGCACTTACATCATAAAAGCAACTTTAACACTCAGTGTGTAATACAGCAGAACTGCGGCTCCTCACTTCCAGTCCACTGCACAGCATCACCCAACTCTGCCCAACGCTTGTAGTCAAAATCACGTGACTTCTTCAGGGGTGCCTCTGGATTTAAAGGGCCATACATCCAATATCTGGAGAAGTGTAAAATTATATAGGAGGTTGAGGAAGCAAGGAGTAGTACTGGAAAGTAGCCTGGTTATGTACCCAAGTAGGGGATAGCATGGTGGGGCCTGGTTCAACAGGTTGCTGCTGGAGGTGAGCATAGTGGTGAATGGTGGTAGGAGTCACCGTGCATGGAATGAAAAGGATTAACACACAAGGGTGGATTACATGAACTATTTATCACTAGGAAGAACATTATTTACTGTGTAGAAGGAGACCCACTGACTTTATGATTCATGTTGATATTAATGTACATAGATATTGTTTTTGATTTATACCATATGGTTTAAGCTAATAGCATAATTAAGGGTAGTGCACAATTTTAAATACTTTTCTGTTTACTAGAGGTAGGTGCAACAAAATGTAATTGTCAGCAACTTTAAACTTTTATGCCCTGTACACATGGTCGGACATTGATCGGACATTCCGACAGCAAAATCCATGGATTTTTTCCGACGGATGTTGGCTCAAACTTGTCTTGCATGCACACGGTCACATAAAGTTGTCAGAAAATCCGATTGTCCTGAACGTGGTGACCTAAAACTCGTACGTCGGGACTATAAATGGGGCAGTAGCCAATAGCTTTCGTCTCTTAATTTATTCTGAGCATGCGTGGCACTTTGTGTGTCGGATTTGTGTACACACGATCAAAATTTCTGACAACGGATTTTGTTGTCGGAAAATTTTATAGCAAGCTCTCAAACTTTGTGTGTCGGAAATTCCTATGGAAAATGTGTGATGGAGCCTACACACGGTCGGAATCACACATTTTCCATTGGAAAATCCTATCGTGTGTACAGGGCATTAGGTCTCGTTTATACAGGCATACTGATGCATACATCTGTGTGAGGGCCGTGTTTGTCTGCACAGGATATACATGTATTTCCATGCATCCACGTGTGGGCAGTCCCATATCTATTGGGAGCAGTTACTGCACTGGCAAAGCCCCTGCTCCCAATCTGACATTTGTTCGAGTGCAGATGTCAAATTGGGAGCAGCGGTTTTGTCTGTGCATCTGCAGCTCCCAATAGACATGAATGAAAGTGCAGCATGTGGATAAAAAGGGAACACCTGTGCATCCTGTGTGGGCAACATAGGCGTGCGCAGGGGGTGAGCCGGGTGTGCCTGGGCACACCTAATCACCCTGTGTGGCGCAGATTCTCCCTGCTGATATTTTACCAAAGCCCCCCAGCGGGGCTCCTAAATTTTTTTTTTTAATTAATAAAAAATGTAAATAATAAAAATAAAAAAACTACTGACACCATCCACTGCCCTACTGACAAGTCCAATGGTCTACTAACACCGTCCATGTTTTAAAAAATTTGGGGTGCACACCCTAATGCAATAGGCTGCGCACACCTATGGTGGGCAAACACAGACTTTGCATGAGTGTATGCTTAAGTACACACTTGTGAGCGAGGACTTAAAGGTAAAAGTCCCATGTAAGAGCAGACACAACAAGATGTCTACTATTATACAAAATCCTATGTATGCTTCTTTGCAACTAGCTTCATTTTATTACTAGAAGCATGACCTCAGGACTATAATTCCCAAATTGGTATCTCTCTGTCCACTGTCCTGAAAGACTTTGTGGCCAGTAAAAGTACTTAGTCTTATGCCGCGTACACACGGTCGGACTTTTCGTCTACAAAAGTCCGACAGCCTGTCCGACATACTTCCGACGTACCTTCGGCGGACTTGCGGCAGACTTTCTTACGAACGGACTTGCCTACACACGACCACACAAAAGTCAGACGGATTCGTACGTGATGACGTACACTGGACTAAAATAAGGAAGTTCATAGCCAGTAGCCAATAGCTGCCCTAGCATGGGTTTTTGTCCGTCGGACTAGCACACAGACGAGCGGATTTCGGGGTCCGTCGTACTTACGACGTAAAGATTTGAAGCATGCTTCAAATCTAAAGTCCGTCGGATTTGAGGCTAAAAAAGTCCGTTGAAAGTCCGGGGAAGCCCACACACGATCGGATTACCAGCCAGCTTTAGTCCGTCAGCGTCCGTTGGACTTTTGTAGACGAAAAGTCCGACCGTGTGTACGCGGCATTATAGCCAGAGAAATCAGGCCACAGTATCAAACTAAAACTAAATCAGAGGGACACATAAGGGGCTTTTCTGGCTCAGAAAGGTAATAGCAGACATGTAGAGGGGTCTACTTCTAGGTGAAAATCTTAAGCATTTACATTGCCTGACAAGTTCACATTACTGGTAAGTTCACAAGCTATTTAATTTACTAATGGGTGGACATGGACAGCTAGAGCCTCTGTGGTACTACCCACCAAAGGTTCCAGCTTTGATTGCTTTCTGAAAATATTATAGTTCTGTTTTCTCTTAAAGCCAGGCAAAATAGGAGATGCTTCCGCGTTCTTTCTCTATTTTTATGGAGATTCTTGTAGGGTAGGGAGGTATTTCAGCTTTAAGTCGTACAAAGCTAAGTATAAGTATAATGGTCAAAAGGACAGGATGGGGAACTCCAAATAGAAGAAATTAGAGCTGAGAGCTGAGTTACTTTAGAAGTATTGGGTGCTTGTAGATCTCAGTCCTGTATTGAAAAACTACATTGTGTTGGGCTACGTTTTAAACGTTCACATTTCCTAATTAACCCCTTGAAAACCAGGTAAACCACCTTCCTGTCCAGGTCATTTTTCAGGTTTCAGCATTGTCATATTATGAATGACATACACTTGGTGATACAACACTGTACTAAAGTAAATTTTATGTCATTTCCTTTTAGACAGGCATTGTTTTATTTGGTGGTATTTTATCACCACAGTTTTTTTAAATATATAGGTGTCAGTTTATGAAGCAGTGAACAGCGGTGATCCAGAGGATCGCCACTGATCACAGTCCATAAACAGTTTATGAAACAGATAATCGGGGGGAGAAGTGTTTGAACATGTTCTCCCGCGGATGATCTCTGCACACTGAGAATCCTCATTGACTGACACAGAAACGGCCAGTTTATGAAGCTGCGATCTCAGCGCTTCACTGGCGATCTGTGTCAGAATTCACACTCTCAGATTCACCAGCTCAGAGGTGGAGAAACAGGGAGTGAAGAGAGAATCCCGGGGGATCTGAGGGGGAAGGGGGGAAGGAGGAAGACTTAACTTCTTTCTACCTCGTTCAGACCCCCAAGACAGTAACCATGTCCCCCTGTCATATTTATGTGTGTGTATATATATATATATATATATATATATATATATATATATATATATATATATATATATATATGTAGGAAGGCCAGTATGGTGGCCTGAATTTATGGGAGGAGCCCGGGGGGTATTTAAGAAGCCCGCTCACCTGTGGTACTTGTCGGTTTCCTGTGCGCGATATACGTCATTAGGCCGACTATTCGAATACCAGCGTTCACAAGTTCTTGTCTCGCAAGTTCCCGCATTCGCAATTTCCGTGCTCGAGAGTTTCGAAGTCCGTGTTACCAATTCGTAGTTCGTACCACGCGTCTGGCTCGGCTGTCGCAGGTAGGGTCCCGTCTGACTTTTGTTTTCACGCATTGTTAGATATTATGCCACGAAACCGTGATGTCAAACTCACGAATCACTCGGAAAATTTCACAACGTAACCGCAATGCATATCACTCGCACCATCGTTATGCTACCATTTCTCGTTATTTGAAAAGCCACCGCGACGTAGACGTCCCTTCATTTCAGGCATGTCTAAATTGTTATCATGCGTCAGTAGATAAGCGTTGTGTTTCGCAATTTGCAATTTCTTATCGACCCATGTCAGTTCGATGCCAAGTCATTTCTCATTTCAGAACATTTCTAAACATTTCTAACATTTCAAACCATTTCGAATCATTTCATTCATTTCAGTCACGTACCGCGCTCCGATTCGAATCCAGTTGCATCTAAAGATGCACCGATTCGCTCCGGTGTGCCCCAGTAGTTACGGCCTCATTTCAGTATATGCTCCAGAGTCACGTTCATTGTCAGTCGCTCGTTACGACTCACCGATTCGTACCTCTGTCATGGTTATCATTTCACTGCCACGTATCACGCTCCGATACGAATTTAGTCACATGGAAATGCACCGATTCGTCTCGGCGTGCCCCAGGTATTTGCCACATTTCAGTACATGCTCCAGAATCCGATTCGCAGTAAACCGCAACAGTGACATGATCTTTTTTGCTCCTCTGTCATGGCAACAAACTGTTACACCTGCACTTACTGCGCTCCGGTTCGAATCCAGTCGCATCTTTGATGCACAAATTCGTTACGGTGTGCCCCAGGGCTCGGCCTCATTTCTGGACATGCTCCAGAGTCCGGATCGTAGCTAGTCGCAGACATCGGGCGACCGATCCGCATCTCTGTCATGGGAATTATTACCATTCATTTCACTCCCACATATCGCATAACCGTTTCGGTTATGCACCGATTCATCATGGAATGCCCCAGTTGTTTCGGCTGCATCCATACCTATACCAGAGCTCGGTTCGTTGCCAGTCGCAAATGCGGCACAACCAATTCGAGTGTCAGTCGAGGTGAAAACATTTCTGCCATTTCGTTGTTTCATACTGCGCTCCGATTCAAATCCAGATGCATCAAACATGCACAGATTCGTCCCGGTGTGCACCAATGTTTTTCGGTTTCCTCATTTCAGTCCAGAGCCCGGCTCGCGGTCGGTCGCAGTCACGGCATGACCAAGCCGGACCTCTGTCATGGCAAGAGATTTCACTCATTTCATAATCAAGGCAAACATTTCAAATCATTTCGTTGTTACTAGATTGCAAATCACCATACAAGTTACTGCTTCAAGTTAGCCAGCAAACCCTTTACGAATTATCACCTTTCATTTTCCTCCAGGTCAGTCAAAGTTCAGTAGGTCCACCCTGCACCAGGTTGGACGATATCCCCCCCAGGTAAGAAAAAAACCAAAAAACAAAAAAAAACAAAGGGAGAAAACAAGTTGGGTAAGTATGGCTCAGGGAGAACAAAGCAAACTTGAAATTCATGTCACCCCCAATAGGTTACAGTCAACCAAAACACGATCTCAAGGACAGGATATCTTTACCAGATTAACCATGTCCCAGGCCGGCAGCGAAGACCTCACGGCCCCTCTGTCACCTTCTCCGGTCCCAGAGAGCGGCAGCATGCAGTCCCTCAGGGGATGGACTATCCCCAAATTGACGGCAGAGCTAAGACGCAGAGGCATGCCCTTCTCCGCTACAGCTAGGAAAGGCAAGCTCTTCAAACTCCTCTTCCCCCCACCAGCTGCAGCAGGACCCAGTACCCAGCAGGCATCTCCCCAGTCGATATCCTCTGCCATCTCACAACTTTACACTATGGTGTCGTCCCTGTCTTCCTCGGTCACGGACGTACAATCCAGGGTGGCACTCCTGGAGGCTCGGCCACGGCTATTCCCGACCCAACCGCAACCCAAGCTTTAACACCCCTTCCTGCAGGTACCACAGGGTGGAGCCCCATTGTCTACCCCTCCCATTTGGTTCCAACCAGCATCAGGAAGGACATCTTGGACGGCAGGGACGTCAACCTGGCCTCTCTCCTGATTTCTGTTCACGATCTGGCAGAAAATAAGGCCTATACCTGGGGTGACATATCAGTGGTCCTTAAAGCCAAAGACCCCAGACTGAATCGGAAATTATCTGTCCCAGAGTTCACCTTGGCCTTTGGCATGCTGAGAGATGTCCTATGTGCAGCCGCTCCCAGCAGAAGGGAAGAGCTGGACTTGTACCTCCATACGGTAGTAGACTTGGGCTACAAGTATGGAGGATTTTCCTTCTACGACTATCACCGTTCCTTTTCCGCAAAGGCAGCAGCCAGACTCACACAGTTTCAAACGACAACAAATTGGAGTCTCATGGACACAGAGCTGTTCTGCCGCCATTTTGCCGGCTTACACTCACCCCTCCCCTGTGTGCGATTTGCCAGTCCTCCACTCACACTGCCACCTGGTGCGCCAATGCGACAATCAGACGTCCCTTCGAATTTCCCTCTACCTCCGGTACACTTCAGGGTCAGTCGGCCCCTAAACAAACGCCTCGGGTGGACAAATTCGGACGCCCAGTCGGAACCGTGGGAGGGGCAGCCATCTGCAATAATTACAACTACGGTCCTGCAACTTCAGTCAGTGCTGCCTACTCCACATCTGCACCTTATGCCAAAGAGCGCACCCAAGAAACTTGTGCGAAGTCAAACAACAGAAGAGGGCATGACTAAGCCGGATCAACGTCTTGTGGCTAGGACTCTACCTCACCTCACACCCCACCCCCTCCCTGGCCACCTACCTTATCCAGGGGTTCACAGTAGGGTTTCACACCGGCCTCATTTCACCACCCCACAGTACCTACGAATGTAGGAATCTTCATTCAGTGGCCATTGACGAACAGGCCATAGATCGGCTTTTACAGACAGAAGTAGACCGAGAGTTCGTTATAGGCCCCTTCACTCAGCCCCCTTTCAGCACTTGGAGAGTCAGCCCTATTGGGCTTGTTAAGGGCAAGTTCTCAAATAAATTACGTTTTGTGTACGACCTGTCTGCGCCTCATTCTTCCCACATTCCCAGTCTCAATTCCCTGATCCCCTCCGAAGAATTCTCCCTAAAATATTCCTCCGTGGACATGGCAATCCAAGCAATCATCAAAGCAGGTACAGGCACCTGGCTCTCCAAAGCCGACATCTCGGATGCCTTCAAGCTCCTGCCTATACACCCATCCCTTTGGTGCTGGCATGGCATCAAGTGGAAGGAGGCATACTATTTTGCCACAAAACTGACGTTCAGTTCGAAGAGTAGCCCTTGGCTCTTCGACACATTCGCTCAGTCCCTCGCTTGGATACTCTTACACAAGGCTCAGTGCCAAGAAGTCATCCACTACCTGGACGACTTCCTACTAATAGAACCACCCAGCAGGCCCCCAGGAGACCTCGACAAACTCAGAGTTGTATTCGGGAATCTCAATGTTCCCATCGCCGAGCACAAAGTTGACAGCCCAGCACACAACATCACCTTTCTCGGGGTCAACTTAGACATCTGCACCATGCAGGCCAGTCTCCCCCTCGACAAACTAACTCGCATTAGGGCGGTCCTTCACAAATTCACCCACACTAGGGGCTGTACCAAAAAGCAGTTGCAATCTCTCCTGGGAATGCTTAATTTCGCCATGCGAATTATTCCACAAGGCCGCACCTTTGTGTCACGTCTGCTGAGATTCCTGTCAGAAACACAAGACCCCGATCAGATCCTAAATCTAGACTCCGCAGCAATAGCGGACCTATCTATGTGGGAGGAATTCCTGTCCGCCTGGAATGGCATATCCCTATTTATACCCATGGTTTCGGCCCTTTCACCCCAGGTGGTGACAGATGCTGCAGCTTCTACAGGCTTCGCGGCAATTTTTGGCCACCAATGGTTTTCAGGACCCTGGCCTCAACAGATACTGTTGATACCCGGCTTTACCCGAACATCCTCCCTCTTCAAGCTCTATCCCATAGTGGCAGCCGCACAGCTCTGGGGTCACCATTGGACAGGGCAAACCATGGTCTTCACCACCAACAATCAGGCCACGGCAGACATTGTCAACAAAGGCAGGTCCAAGTCCCTATCAGTCATGTCCTTCCTGCGCAGATTGGTACAACTGTCTTTACAACATCAGTTTAACATCCACTGTTCATTTATTCCAGGCAAATACAATTTAGCTGCTGACGCACTGTCACGTTTTAATTACACCTCCTTTTTTAAACAGGTTCCCGGAGCCGATCCAGTGTCGGCCCCTATCCCTGTCTGGTCACAGCTGACCCTGGACTAGTAGAACATTTACAAGGAGCAACGCAGCTCATCAATCACTCACTCTCTCATAACACACTCAAAGCCTACCAGACAGCTTGGAAGGTGTTCAATAAATTCCTGGCACCCTGCCGCAAAGGAACAACAGATGTCAAGCAAGTACTGGCCTTCATTTCATACTGCCACACTCAGCTGGCCTTATCTTATAACACCATAGGGCTATATCCACCTGGCATACATTTCTTGACTCTTCAAGACCCCGTCTTCACTGTTCTCATCCCATGCTATCCGAGCCATCCTACTTGGCATTCAGAAACACCAATCAGTGATCAGTACCAAGCGCTTACCCGTTACGGTGCCCATCTGCAGGGACATGTCGACCATCCTGACTACCTCTCCATTTAGTCTTCTCCCCAGTACGGTCTTACAAGCAGCCATATATTTGGCCTACTACGGGTTCTTGCGACCTGGCGAGTTCACCTGTAACAATCCCGCAGGCCAGGTACTACGCAGACAGCACTTGGTTCGCTACCAAGACCATTTCGTCCTTCACCTCGAGGTTTCTAAGACCCAGCAAACAGGCTCTGGAGTGGACATTCACCTATACAAAACCAATAACAGCTGGTGTCCAGTCACCGTACTCAACCGGCTTCTGTCACTCCTGCCTGAACAGCCGGACACCAGTCCTCTTTTACCATTCCCAGTCAAACCCTTAAGCACCTGTCAGTTTGTGAAACCCATAAGGATACTTCTCCGCAACCTTCGCCTTAACCCTAGTCAGTATTCCGGACACTCCTTTCGTATCAGAGCAGCCTCCGCAGCATCCCGCCATGGGGTCCCAGACCACGTCATTAAAAGACTAGGCAGGTGGAAGTCAGCCTGCTTCACCCGGTATATTCCTAATCCTCAAGTAGAGATGGCATTTTCAAAATTGGCCAAATGAATAACTGAAAACCAATAAAATATTATACCCCCACCTGAATGTTTTTGCCCCCTTATTTTGGCATACCGTCCATCAGACCACGGCACACTTTCAGGTCCATTTCATATGGTAAGTCCACACTTCCAGGTCTATTTCGGATGGTAAGTCCTATGTTTACTATAAATGTTATCTATGTCCATATCGGACATAGGGCTCCAACCATAAGTAGGAAGGCCAGTATGGTGGCCTGAATTTATGGGAGGAGCCCAGGGGGTATTTAAGCAGCCCGCTCACCTGTGGTGCTTGTCGGTTTCCTGTGCGCGATACCCACCCTCCCATCCCCATTTCAAGGCATTTCTCAACTATTCATTTCTCTTTACAGAATAATCATTTCTTAAACCAGGGTATGCCCCCTTATTTTGGCATACCGTCCATCAGACCAAGGCACACTTTCAGGTCCATTTCATATGGTAAGTCCACACTTCCAGGTCTATTTCGGATGGTAAGTCCTATGTTTACTATAAATGTTATCTATGTCCATATCATAAAAATGTATGTATGTATATATAATGTGTGTGTATATATATATATGTATATATAACGTGTGTGTGTGTGTGTGTGTGTGTGTGTGTGTGTGTGTATATATAGTAGGGGGACTCTTTATTTTATTAGCATTACCACCTTGTCTGTCTGTGTATTGAGCAGTGATAATTTATCACTGCTTAATAAACTGACATCTCTGTGTTTCTGTGAATTTCTGGTACTGTAATCTTGTAAAGTCTCATGAGATTCCAGTATCAGGGGCCATTCTCCACTGTTTGAAGTGTTTGTAGAACACTTCACTCCTCCAAAGGAGAAGCGATTTACAAAGTTTCATAAACTGGCACACAGATCTCCTCTGCGAATGCAGGAGAATGAAGCAGTGAATTTTTTTCACTGCTTCCTAAACGGACACCATAATGTTCCCTTCTGGTATAAAGATTTGCAAAAAAAAAAAAATCTCTCTTAATTAGGCCAGACCGTGTTCTGCTACATTTCCTTGGTAAAAACAAAACAGAAAAAAAACAAGTTAGCAATTAGTAATAGTGTATAATATTTAGGCTGTGTGAAAGTTATAAAGTCCACAAACTATGGTATATACATAGCACGCATAATTGAAATTCATCAACTCTAAAGTTCTGACTGCCAATCTCATTTCTTGAGCCCCTAAAATGCCAGGACAGGACAAACACCCCCAAAATGACTCCTTTTTTTTAAAAGTAGACACTTGAAGGTATTTAGTAACAGGCAAGGTGAATTTGTTGAAGTTGTAATTTTTTGCTACAATTTTTTTGAAAATTAGGAAAATTATTTTTTTTCCCTCACAAAGTGAAAAGTATGCCAAGATATACTTACAATTACACCCCCAAAACACTTTCTGCTACTTCTCCCAAGTATGGGGATATCACATTTTACTGCCTAGATGCATGAAGGGACCCAAAAGCAAAGGCATAAATTATGCATCTAATTTTCCTGACTATCTACCTGAATTTCTTTAGGCCCTGAAGTGACAGGACAGGAGAAACACCCACTAAATGACCACACTTTGGCACGTGAGATCACAAGCTTTTGGAAATGAAGAAAGTAGATGAAAATATATTTTTTACACAAAGATGTCAATTAATGTCATTAAAGATAACTCTAACATACAGCATTTTCTCACCTAGAATTACACCCCAAAATACACTCTGCTACTTCTTTTGAGTATGGTGATACTACATGTGTGAGACTTTTTTACAGCCTAAGACCTGCAATGCAATGAGGTGCATTGCACCAGATGATCAGTGCTGGGATAGCGTGGAGTAAGAGGGAGTGTGTGAGCAGGGAGCAGAGGACCAGACCCCCCACACCCCCGAGAGCAGCAGCATGGCAGACAAAACCCCCCGACTGGATCGGACCACCCACGACCGGACCACCCACGACCGGACCAAACCCCCCCATGACCGGACCAGACCCCCTCACGACCAAGAGCGGCAGCGGGTGACCCGGGAACCTACAGCAGGGGCAGAGCATATCTAATTAGACATGTGCAGATCGAAAAAATGTTTCCTTTAGTTTCGATCCCTTATTTGCATAAATTTGTTTAGTTAAATTAGTTTAATCCAGTTAATTAGTTTTCAGAATTAATTTTGTTCGGAATTCGTTTTGTTCGTATTCGAATAGATTCAAACCTTTGAATTCGAATTTGGATCGTTTTGGAGGATGTCGAGAGGAGCCTCATTTCTCTATGATCTCCTCAGTCACAGAGACCCAGAGGAGGGACAGAAGTGCTGGTGGTGCGGCCGCTTTGGATATGTAGCCAAGAACTGTGGCTGGTTTGAATCCAAAAGTACACACAGGCGTCCGTTAAATTAGTGGCTCCCAGGGAAGAGGGCCAACCCCCCGGGACAATCAGCATAAGGTCTCAGCAAACTAGAGTCCATGGTTGCATCAAGTTCAGTAGTGAATGCCCTTGTTAATGGACAAGAGGTCCTATGCCTGATTGACACAGGTTCTGAGGTCACTGTCATGGAGTATGATTTCTACACCCAGCAGTTTGTGGTACAAGACCAGCTGGACCCCTCTTGGCTATCCCTCAAGGTGGCCAATAACCTGCCCATCCTGGTAGAAGGTATCACATGGCTGAAGATTCAGATAGACGACCAGGTGGGGCAGCGAGTAGGGGTCCTGGTAACCTTTGGCCCAGTAAGTTCAAAAGTGTCTGTTGTTCTGGGCATGAATGTACTGAAGGACTTGGACGTACCCCACTTGCTGGCCAGCTTTTAGCATTCAGGCCAGTCTGTGAGCTGTTTGGTTCAATGTGATTTGGGTCTATGAGGCCTACCAGAGGGCAGCGAGGAAACAGACTGAACAGGTGGGGGTTGTCTGCACCCCCTCCCAAGCAAAAATTACTCCTGACACCCCTCCAAGAAGTGGTCTAGTCTCTGTCCATCGGAGCTCACAAGAAGCTTCAGGGGGTCACAGCAATGTTGGAACCCCGCAAAGACACAGTAAGGCCAGGGGAGTGACTGATTGCACGAACCTTATCCAAGGTCCACTATGGTAAGGTGCTTGTGCAGCTCATCAACCAGGGGACATCCCCAATCTCACGCTCCAATTATGCCACCATGGCAGATCTATACGTGGTACTCCGTCACTGTATCTTAGAGCCCCAACCAGGGGTAGAGGATGTTTGCGCCCCACTACAGGTGGCCATGGCCTCATTAGATGTGCCACAATATAAACTACTGCTGGAACAGCTGGCCTGTCACATACCTGGTAGGATGAATTGATGAGGTTGGCCTCTCTTGTATTTCCAGCCCAGGCCCAACTTAAGGTGGAACAGATGGTGCAGAAGGACAGGAGGAACATGAGTTCCGGCAGGTGTTGATAGCAGAACTTGCAGCAGGAGATACAAGCTTGAGAAGTCAGGCGGGACATCAGGCCAAGAGCAGATGTGAGGCACGGTGGACCAGCCGAGGGTAAAGGGGCACTCTGCATAAACTGCAGGTTTTGGAAAAGTGGCTTGTCTAAGCTCTCAGCAGGCTTTAGGCAGGAACACACTGCAATGAATGGAGCAGTGTGTTGTGCGGAGTTATGAAGGACAGCCAAAGCAGACACTCAGAAGTAGTATGATGCCAAGTTGGAAGCAGGAGCAAGGTCACAGAGATAGCCGAGCTCAGTAGCAGCCAGGCAATGAGGTACAGAAGCATAGGCGAAAGCGTGGTCAGGACAAACCCGAGGTCGGGAACAGGTGGGCAGAGGTACAAGCAAAATCCTGGAGCAGGTCAGTAACAAGTCAGGTCATCAACAGAAGTCAAATACAGGATACACTCAGGACACGGAAATATGAAGACCAGTCAGCACTGACAGTGAGCAAGAGCATTCCTTAAATAGCCTGTCTGTTGCAAGAAACTGTGGGAACACTCATGTGAAAAGACCTTTATCACACCCCTGGGACTATTCAAGTTTAACCGCATGACATTTGGGCTGAGTAGTGCCCACAGCATGTTCCAATGCCTAATGGTGAGATGTCTAGTGAGATTTCAACTTTGAGACTGTGTTAGTCTACTTGGACGATATCATCATTTTCTCCAAAACCCTCGAGGACCATGTCAAAAATCTGGACTGGGTGTTAGTGAAGAATACCAAAAGCGAAAGAGGCAGTAAATTGGATCCCAAGTGGGAATGCACCCGCTACCAGGTTGAGAAACAGCCCTTTCCTCTGACTTCAGTTTATGATGTAATATCGAAGGGTCCCTACCCCATCAAGAGACGGCTCCTGCAGGCCCAACCGACCGTCTTGGGTCTTTTGAGGAGCCAGGCTTGAGCCTGGGTGAAGGGAATGTGACTGGTCCTAAGGACTCTCATCTACCCGAGACGCCAGAACCACCAGCCGAAGATGACTATGTAAATGAAGATTCCACAGAAGACACTGAAGCTCGCCTCCCCAAGCGGTCTAACCATGGGCAGCTTCTTGCAAAGCACTTTGCTTATGTTGTTTGAAATGTTGTTGCCATTGCCTTAACCATGTTTATTGCAGTTTCATGTTGCTCTCTCCTGAGTTGCGATGCCGAGGACAGCATCTCTCAAAGAGGGGGGAGTGTAGGCACCAGTCTATTTTATCCACTGCAGGTGGAGCTTATCTATACAGGCAATGCAGGTGGAGGAGCCTTGAGCATCATGGGAAATGTAGTTCCAAAACATCTGGGGTGCCAAGGTTCACCATCACTGCTCTATGGTCTCCCCAGTCACAAAGAGGCAGGATCCAATTGGATGCTGGCATCACAGGCTGCTTTGGTGGCCATCTTGGGTCAGGCAGAGTCTATTGAAGTCCCTGGCTCTCGGGTTTGGCACACATTTTGCATATAGGTACAGTGGGGACAGGTAACTGTCTGTCAGGGATAGTGCTTAGCATCAGGGAGAGGTTCCAGACAAGTAGGGAAAGTGCAGGGACACTCTATCTTTCCTGGAAGCCTCACCACTTGGGTACAGACTGACCGGACCACATTCTGCACCTTGAGACAGACATTGTCAGGACACCTGAGACCTACTGCTATTACTCATGGCTGTTCATCCTGTGAGTGCGCCCAGTTGGGTTATCTTCTCACAGGGCTTGTTGTGCACTACCTAACTTCTATTTCAATACAGTTCTGTTTTCTGCGACTGGGCTCTAAGTGTTTACTGTCGCCACACCACGCTGCATCTACCCACACACAGTTAAGAAAAAAGAGGAAATGAAAAGTAAGGATGAGCTGAACACCCCCCGGTTCAGTTCACACCAGAACTTGCAAACAGCAAAAAATTCGGACGAACACACAGACACTATTAAAGTCTATGGGACACAAACATGAAAAATTAAAAGTACTCAATTTAAAGGCTTATATGCAAGGTATTGTCATAAAAAGTGTTTGGGGGCCCGGGTCCTGCCACAGGGGACATGTATGTAAGTTTTAAAAACGTCAGTTTTTTCGGGAGCAGTGATTTTAATAATGCTTAAAGTGAAACAATAAAAATGAAATATTCCTTTAAATATCGTGCCTGGGGAGTGTCGATAGTATGCCTGTACAGTGGCACAGTTTTCCTGTGTTTAGAACAATACCACAGCAAAATGACATTTCTAAAGGAAAAAAAGTCATTTAAAACGGATCATGGCTGTAATGAATTGACGGGTCTCGGCAATAAACGGTATATAAAACTCATTGAAAAAAAACGGCATGGGTTTCCCCCCCCCCCCCCCCCATCCTTTACCAGGCCCTATTAAGGGGAACCTTGCTCCAAATTAAAACAATTTTTTAAAAAATGGCGTGGGGTCCCAAAATCCCAAAATCCATACCAGACCCTTCAGGTAAATAGAAGGAGTTGATGGATGGATTTGCAGTGGGAACTGACAGTGTAGGTTAGAAGAAGCAAAGTTGCATAGGTCAGGAAGCAGTCTGGCGGAGAAGAGTGGGAAGCCCAGCTACATAAAGCCTACCAAACTGCTCAGGGACAAGATAAAAGGCAGCTATGGAACCAGTGTAGCAGTACATTCTTCATCCCATGGGAATGCAGCTGATCAGCCGTTACTGGGTGAGAGAGACAGAGCAACAGCGGGGGGGGGGGGGGGAGCCCAAGAAATATACAGGCTGGGCAGTTTGAGTTCTGGGATCAGACATACAGGAAAGATGAGATGGGATGAGTAACAAAGTTACAGAGGTAACAAACTCTCTGAGCAGAGCTAACATTAGAGCCAGCCCTGCGAGGGGGTGCCCACACAGGGAGGGGGACTGTCTTTTTCTAAAAGCTGGCAGCAGGGACATGGGAAGAGACCAGCTTTCAGCTGCTGGAGGAGGAGTTTAATTGTCATCCCTCACTAATCCCCCTCCCTTTTTATGTACAATGGCTGGATGACAAGTGAATAAAAGAAGCTTGTACTGGTAGAAACATACAGACTGCTATTGCTGAGACATCATTATAAAAATACTAGAAGCCTTCTTTACCAATGTTCTAGCTTCCACAGTTTAAATACTATGCAAATGAGAAAGACTTATATTCTTGTTCCAAATCAATGACTCCGACAGTACCTGAAGCCAATGGGTCAGGAGAATATCAGGTATCAAGCATTGTTTAGAATGGAGGCCAGCAACAGCAGCCTCCATAATTCAGTTAGGGAAAGTCTATTAGAAAGTATATTTACAGTTATTCTTTTCTGTAAGTTAACAACCTCATCTGGAAATATTTCATGATCTTTTATATCTAAAACTAAGAGTAAAGCTCCTCTGAAACACTAATGTCGCAAACACACGATCGCATATTCCGACAACAAAATCCATGTTTTTTTTCCGACGAATGTTGGCTCAAACTTGTCTTGCATACACACGGTCACACAAGTCTTGGCGGAAATTCCGATCGTCAAGAACGCGGTGACGTACAACATGTACGACGAGCCGAGAAAAATTAAGTTCAATGGCCAGTGCGGCTCTTCTGCTTGATTCCAAGCATGCGTGGAATTTTGTGCGTCGGAATTGTGTACACACGATCGGAATTTCCTACAACGGATTTTGTTGTTGGAAAATTTGAGATCTAGATCTCAAATTTTGTTTGTTGGAAATTCTGACGAAAAATGTCCGATGGAGCCTACAAACGGTCGGAACAAGCTTCCATCGAACATTTCCCGTCAGAAAATCCGACCGTGTGTACAGTGATAGATGAAAATGAACAATGGAAATTGCTCTTTTAAAGGAGACGAATATAATGTTAATTCTCTTTCACACCAACTTTCTGAACTGATCTATGTCCATTTAGACTAAATGATCTGGCATAAATGTTTGCAACAGATGGAATGATTGGATAAGTCCATGTTTTCTTGCATGCTGCAATGTGATTGCAGACCAATGCACAGAATATTCATTAAGCAGTCAATGTGCATCTTAAAAGAAACTTTGACAGACATTTGAAAGAATGACCATGATTTGTCAATTAGGTTATCTTTAGCTATGTGCTTTAAGCTTGCATTAGCCAGGTTTTCGCTTCTAAGTCACTGCTGTGAAAATATTATTAAGATGTATGTGTTAATGGTCTTGTTAATTAATTTTAACTTTGCATTCTCTACAAATCAGAGCTTTTTTACACTGCACTAATAGCATGTAGCCAAAAATTTCCCTGGACTCAAGGACCTTGCTTTACTTTCAGCAGCTTCGAAGGATAGCTTCAAGGCAACCCATCAAGGGATATCAATTATTACAGTGTCACTTTGGTATTTTAAGTGCCAGTTTACAAATGTATACATTAGAAAAAAAATAAGGGACAACGTTTTGAATAATTCAAGTGGAACAGAATAATCAGTTCATCAACTGAGCTTACTGATTGTAATAAAGTGCATCTAGATTTACATTTTGGCTATTTAGACTCATGCTCTGAACAAAACATGTTTTTTTTTAATGTACTTTTATAGTGTAACTTTAACAGTCTCTTCCAGGTAACATATATGGTATAGTTATAGCAAGGATTGTAGCAAATGTTAAATTCATCATGCATGGTAATATCAGCAGATTCATAAATAATAGGATCTGTCTTTATTATAATCACCTGAGCAATATCAGTGTTGCAGTGAGAAGACCTGCAGCATCAGCATCCCTTTAGTAGCGTATAAGTCTTACAGAGTCATTCATCATAAATTTAACTCCTGTTGCATGGAATGCCTGAAATTTTCTACAAGCAGGTAACCATGCAAGAAGCAAACATAATTCCCCCAAGCAATTTCTACATGAACATATTAAAGAACCCACTTAGATTGCCATACTGGAAAGAAGAAACATTGCATTTTTTGGGGCAGTTATAGAAAATTACAGCATGTGCAGACTTAAATAATAAGGTCATTTATTAACATTTAATTTCAAAATTAAATGTTATATGACTTTTAGCAATGAGTGTACGGATGGTACACTGAAAGAATATATTATGTGGACGTGTCTGTATGTGTGGTCATCATCATTATTTTCACTACCTTGCTGAATGCAGTGGAGAGGGCCTCACAGATGTGACACTACCTTCGGTCTTGTTTCTCCTGTGGAGGGCATTACTGAAAGCCAGTATAAAGAATTAAGTACTTATATTAACAATATTTAAAAATACATGTAATTGAACTCTATAAAATAATTCAGGGGGCCTAATCTCGCCTCATCTACCCTTACTGAACCAAGTAAAATGCCTCTGGCATGGATTTCCCAGCTAGATTTCACTGGTGGCTCTGAAAGTTATTTACTGACATCTATTCCTTACTTACTTTTAAAGAAATTAAACCTTTCAAATGATTTCTAGCAACTTGCAGCAAATGCAGCCCTCCACTACAGTGGGCAATTTCCTCACTGCTCCACAATGACCAGGGAATCAGCCTCCCACCAACAAAACAGCCCTGTGTAACCTAAATGGCTCACAGACTTTTTCTGGGCACTAACAGGAAGGAAGCCCAAGATGGCCCCAGAGCCTTTATGCAGCGATCTGTGTCGCAACCCTGTGTGGATGCTGATATCTGCTTCCTATATAATGGCTCCCTCCCAGGCACTCAGCATAAGGAGAAAACCCTCAGTAAACACACAGCTGTCTCACCCTTGGTATCTCCCTTGTTGGAAGGACTAGTGAGTAAAAATCAACATGCATCATTTGCAGAGTACAGCATGACAATCTGACCACATTTTCCTACCACAGACCAGGCTGCTTCTGAACATACACTCAAATGTTACTCTCTCCTAAAATTGACTTGCAGACAGACCTGTGCAGAAATATTTCCAAACCGAAACTCAGGTAGGACAAGTGGAGGAAAGGACCTAACATAATGGACGCTAACTAGGACAATATGCATCTGTCCACATGGGTGTCCGCAGGTAGGGGTAAGGGGGTCAAGTGCCCCCCGGAATCAGAGATCGGATCTTAAATTCAACACAGCTGCGTCGCTAATGGGGTGCGGGCAGCCCACACCCGGGGGCCACCCGCCAGTGGGGTGACATCATCAAGGTGCTGTCAAGCCCATCCATCAGTGTAGTGTAACTGTGGGCTCTTTTCCCTGCTCAGCCCAGCAGAGAACTCGGCGGCGCTGTGGCAGGAGAAAGGCAAGCTGTGGGCTATTGGAGGTTTCCCCCGCTTGCTCTCTTTTTCCCATCAGGGAGAAGAGACAACAGCTCTCACTAGGTTCCCTGCCATGCTTCCTGCCCGCTCTTTTCCTTCCCCATTGCCCATAACTGAGGGCCAATCAAAGGAGACTAGGAGAGGAGAGCATCATGGGACATGTAGTCCCAAAGATTGGCGGCCCCAATTTCCACAGGGAGGAAGCTACAGCTTGATCAAGAGAGAGGTTGAGAGACTGCAGCCTGGAAAAAAGCTGAGCAAGAGAGTGCTACAGGACAAAGAATGAGGAGTGTGATGGGCAGAAGCCAGAGTGAAAGCCAAGCCGCCCAGTGCCACCAGAGAGCCACGCTGCCCAGCGCCACCAGAGGGCCACGCTGCCCATCGCCACCAGAGAGAGAGTTGCGCTGCCCAGCACCACCAGAGAGAGGGCCACACTGCCCAGCGCCACCACAGAGAGCCACGCTGCCCAGAGCCACCAGAGAGAGAGCCACACTGCCCAGCGCCACCAGAGAGACATGCTGTCCAGCGCCACCAGAGAGCCACGCTGCCCAGCGCCACCAGAGAGCCACGCTGCCCAGCGCCACCAGAGAGCCACGCTGCCCAGCGCCACCAGAGAGCCACGCTGCCCAGCGCCACCAGAGAGCCACGCTGCCCAGCGCCACCAGAGAGCCACGCTGCCCAGCGCCACCAGAGAGCCATGCTGCCCAGCACCACCAAAAAGCCATGCTGCCCAGCACCACCAGAGAGAGCCATGCTGCCCAGCACCACCAGAGAGCCACGCTGCCCAGTGCCACCAAAGAGACACGCTGTCCAGCTCCACCAGAGAGAGCCACGCTGCCCAGCACCACCAGAGAGAGAGCCACGCTGCCCAGCGCCACCAGAGAGACATGCTGTCCAGCGCCACCAGAGAGCCACACTGCCCAGCGCCACCTGAGAGACACACTGCCCAGCGCCACCAGAGAGACATGCTGTCCAGCTCCACCAGAGAGAGCCATGCTGCCCAGCGCCACCAGAGAGAGCCACACTGCCCAGCGCCACCAGAGAGACATGCTGTCCAGCGCCACCAGAGAGACATGCTGTCCAGCGCCACCAGAGAGACATGCTGTCCAGCGCCACCAGAGAGACATGCTGTCCAGCGCCACCAGAGAGACATGCTGTCCAGCACCACCAGAGAGAGCCACACTGCCCAGCGCCACCAGAGAGCCACACTGACCTGCGCCACCAGAGAGACACGCTGCCCAGCTCCACCAGAGAGACATGCTGTCCAGCTCCACCAGAGAAACATGCTGTCCAGCTCCACCAGAGAGAGCTATGCGGCCCAGCATCATCAGAGAGAGCCACGCTGCCCAGCGCCACCAGAGAGCCAAGCTGCCCAGCACCACCAGAGAGCCACACTGCCCAGCGCCACCAGAGAGCCACACTGCCCAGCGCCACCAGAGAGAGCCATGCTGCCCAGCACCACCAGAGAGCCATGCTGCCCAGCACCACCAGAGAGACATGCTGTCCAGCACCACCAGAGAGAGCCATGCTGCCCAGCACCACCAGAGAGCCACGCTGCCCAGTGCCACCAGAGAGACATGCTGTCCAGCACCACCAGAGAGAGCCATGCTGCCCAGCACCACCAGAGAGCCACGCTGCCCAGCGCCACCAGAGAGACATGCTGTCCAGAGCCACCAGAGAGAGCCACACTGCCCAGCGCCACCTGAGAGACACACTGCCCAGCGCCACCAGAGAGACATGCTGTCCAGCTCCACCAGAGAGACATGCTGTCCAGCTCCACCAGAGAGAGCCATGCTGCCCAGCGCCACCAGAGAGAGCCACACTGCCCAGCGCCACCAGAGAGACATGCTGTCCAGCGCCACCAGAGAGACATGCTGTCCAGCGCCACCAGAGAGACATGCTGTCCAGCACCACCAGAGAGAGCCACACTGCCCAGCGCCACCAGAGAGCCACACTGACCTGCGCCACCAGAGAGACACGCTGCCCAGCTCCACCAGAGAGACATGCTGTCCAGCTCCACCAGAGAAACATGCTGTCCAGCTCCACCAGAGAGAGCTATGCGGCCCAGCATCATCAGAGAGAGCCACGCTGCCCAGCGCCACCAGAGAGCCAAGCTGCCCAGCACCACCAGAGAGCCAAGCTGCTCAGCACCACCAGAGAGCCAAGCTGCCCAGCTCCACCAGAGAGCCATGCTGCCCAGCATCACCAGAGAGAGCCACGCTGCCCAGCGCCACCAGAGAGAGAGCCACGCTGCCCAGCGCCACCAGAGAGACATGCTGTCCAGCGCCACCAGAGAGAGCCACACTGCCCAGCGCCACCTGAGAGACACACTGCCCAGCGCCACCAGAGAGACATGCTGTCCAGCTCCACCAGAGAGACATGCTGTCCAGCTCCACCAGAGAGACATGCTGTCCAGCTCCACCAGAGAGACATGCTGTCCAGCTCCACCAGAGAGAGCCATGCTGCCCAGCGCCACCAGAGAGAGCCACACTGCCCAGCGCCACCAGAGAGACATGCTGTCCAGCGCCACCAGAGAGACATGCTGTCCAGCGCCACCAGAGAGACATGCTGTCCAGCACCACCAGAGAGAGCCACACTGCCCAGCGCCACCAGAGAGCCACACTGACCTGCGCCACCAGAGAGACACGCTGCCCAGCTCCACCAGAGAGACATGCTGTCCAGCTCCACCAGAGAAACATGCTGTCCAGCTCCACCAGAGAGAGCTATGCGGCCCAGCATCATCAGAGAGAGCCACGCTGCCCAGCGCCACCAGAGAGCCAAGCTGCCCAGCACCACCAGAGAGCCAAGCTGCCCAGCACCACCAGAGAGCCAAGCTGCCCAGCTCCACCAGAGAGAGCCATGCTGCCCAGCATCACCAGAGAGAGCCACGCTGCCCAGCGCCACCAGAGAGCCACGCTGTCCAGCACCACCAGAAAGCCATGCTGCCAAGCGCTACCACCAGAGAGACACGCTGTCCAGCTCCACCAGAGAGAGCCATGCTGCCCAGCACCACCAGAGAAAGCCACGCTGCCCAGCGCCGCCAGAGAGAGAAAGACTGAGCCACTGCCAGGGTAAAGACATGCTACACTACTGACCAGAGTCGCCCCCAGGGAACTCTTCCAGCTGGAGGGATCACTGCTGTAGTTTTGCTGGGTCTGGAAAGAGGGCCTGTTGGCCATTATCCATTACTTATTCTAGGGACTGTACTACTTCTGCAGTCTCTGGCCATGATAATATGATAATGGCATTGTCGAAAAGGGACAGTGCATGGGTGACACTAAAATGATGCCCCCCCCCTGAAAAAAGTTCTGCGGATGCCCATGTCTGTCCAAACTGATATTCAAAGGAAAAAACGAAATTCAGATGGGATCCCAGAATCAATTACACAGCCGTATAGCCGTATGTACAGCTTGTATAACAGTTTAAATTTGCTGTCCCTTCAAAATAACTCAACACACTGCCATGAATGTCTAAACCGCTGGCAACAAAAGTGAGTACACCCCTAAGTGAAAATGTCCAGATTGGGCCCAATTAGCCATTTTCCCTCCCAGGTATCATGTGACTCATTATTGTTACAAGGTCTCAGGTGAGAATGGGGAGCAGGTGTGTTAAATTTGGTGTTATCACTCTCAATCTCTCACACTGGTCACTGGAATTTCAACATGGCACCTCATGGCAAAGAACTCTCTGAGGATCTGAAAAAAAGAATTTTTGCGCTACATAAAGATGGCCTAGGCTATAAGAAGATTGCCAAGACCCAAAAACTGAGCTGCAGCATGATGGCCAAGACCATGCAGCGGTTTAACAGGACAGGTTCCACTCAGAACGGGCCTCACCATGGTCGACCAAAGAAGTTGAGTGCACATGCTCAACGTCATATCCAGAGGTTGTCTTTGGGAAATAGACGTATGAGTGCTGCCAGCATTGCTGCAGAGGTTGAAGGGGTGGGGGGTCAGCCTGTCAATGCTTAGACCATACACCACACACTGCATCAAATTGGTCTGCATGGCTGTCGTCCCAGAAGGAAGCCTCTTCTAAAGATGATGCATAAGAAAGTCTGCAAACTGTTTGCTGTAGACAAGCAGACTAAGGACATGGATTACTAAAACCATGTCCTGTGGTCTGATGAGACCAAGATAAACTTATTTCATGTAGATGGTGTCAAGCGTGTGTGGCGGCAACCAGGTGAGGAGTACAAAGACAAGTGAGTCTTGCCTACAGTCAAGCATGGTGGTGGGAGTGTCATGGTCTGGGGCTGCATGAGTGCTGCCGGCACTGGGGAGCTACAGTTCATTGAGGGAACCACGAATACCAACATGTACTGTGACATACTGAAGCAGAGCATGATCCCCCCCTCGGAGACTGGGCCATAGGGCAGTATTCCAACATGATAATGACCCTCTAAGATGACCACTGCCTTGTTAAAGAAGCTGAGGGTAAAGGTGATGGACTGGCCAAGCAAGGTGGAGAAGCGCAAAGTCTCTAACATCCACCAGCTCCATGATGTCGTCATGGAGGAGTGGAAAAGGACTCCAGTGGCAACCTGTGAATCTCTGGTGAACTCCATGCTCAAGGGGGTTAGGGCAGTGCTGACGCACGGGGACTTGACGGGACTTCCCTGTGGCATTCCCCGTGACATCAGAGGGGGGCGGGGTCACCCGTTACGTAACCCCGCCCCCTTCTGACATCACGGGGGAAACCACAGGGAAGTCCCCGTGCATCAGAGGGGGGCGGGGCCACCCGTTATTTAAGAACCGTCAGAAGAGGAGAAGCGTCACACAGTGGGAGCCTCCCTCCATGCCATCATGGATGCAGAGCGGCCCGAAAAGAAGATGAAGACAAGAAGATGAAGAGAAGAAGATAAAGAGAAGAAGATGAAGAGAGAAGTGTCACACAGCGGGAGCCTCCCTCCATGCCATCATGGATGCGGAGCAGCCCGAGGAGAAGAAGGGAAGAAGACGCCGACGCCGTGGAGGAAGATGCCGGACGAGAACACCAGAGGAAGAACCAGAAGAACCAGAAGAAGAAGAAGATGGAGGAAGAAACCGAAGGTAGATAGAACAAAAAAGATAGAAGAAAGAAGATAGAAGAAAGAAGAAGCATTTAACCACTTCAGCCCCGGATTTACCCCCTTCCTGACCAGAGCACTTTTTACAATTTGGCACTGTGTCGCATTGACTGCTAAATGCGCGGTCATGCAATGCTGTATCCAAAGAAAATTTGCGTCCTTTTCTTCCCACAAATAGAGCTTTCTTTTGATGGTATTTGATCACCTCTGTGGTTTTTATTTTTTGCGCTTTAAACGGAAAAAGACTGAAAATTTTGAAAAAAAATTATATTTTCTACTTTTTGTTATAAAAAAAATCCAATAAACTCAATTTTAGTCATACATTTAGGCCAAAATGTATTCGGACACATGTCTTTGGTAAAAAAAAATGTCAATAAGCGTATATTTATTGGTTTGCGCAAAAGTTATAGCGTCTACATACTAGGGTACATTTTCTGGAATTTACACAGCTTTTAGTTTATGACTGCCTATGTATTTCTTGAGGTGCTAAAATGGCAGGGCAGTACAACCCCCCCCCCCCCCCCCAAATGACCCCCTTTTGGAAAGTAGACACCTCAGGGAAATTGCTGAGAGGCATGTTGAGCCCATTGAATATTACTTTTTTTGTCCCAAGTGATTGAATAATGACAAAAAAAAAAAAATTTACAAAAAGTTGTCACTAAATGATATATTGCTCACACAGGCCATGGGCATATATGGAATTGCACCCCAAAATACATTCATCTGCTTCTCCTGAGTACGGGGATACCACATGTGTGGGACTTTTTGGGAGCCTAGCCGCGTACGGAGCCCCGAAAACCAATCACCGCCTTCAGGATTTCTAAGGGCGTACATTTTTGATTCCACTCCTCACTACCTATCACAGTTTTGAAAGCCATAAAATGCCCAGATGGCACAAACCCCCCCAAATGACCCCATTTTGGAAAGTAGAGTTGAGTCCATGGAATATTTTATATTTTGACACAAGTTGCGGGAAAGTGACAAATTATTATTTTTTTTTTTTTGCACAAAGTTGTCACTAAATGATATATTGCTCACACAGGCCATGGGCATATGTGGAATTGCACCACAATATACATTTAGCTGCTTCTCCGGAGTATGGGGATACCACATGTGTGGGACTTTTTGGGAGCCTAGCCGCGTACGGAACCCCGAAAACCAAGCACCGCCTTCAGGCTTTCTAAGGGCGTACATTTTTTATTTCACTCTTCACTGCCTATCACAGTTTCGGAGGCCATGGAATGCCAAGGTGGCACAAACCCCCCCCCCAAATTACCCCATTTTGGAAAGTAGACACCCCAAGCTATTTGCTGAGAGGCATGGTGAGTATTTTGCAGCTCTCATTTGTTTTTGAAAATGAAGAAAGACAAGAAAAAAATTTTTTTTTCTTTTTTCAATCTTCAAAACTTTGTGACAAAAAGTGAGGTCTGCAAAATACTCACTATACCTCTCAGCAAATAGCTTGGGGTGTCTACTTTCCAAAATAGGGTCATTTGGGAGGGGATTTGTGCCACCTGGGCATTCCATGGCCTCCGAAACTGTGATAGGCAGTGAAGAGTGAAATCAAAAATTTACGCCCTTAGAAAGCCTGAAGGCGGTGCTTGGTTTTCGGGGTCCCGTACGCGGCTAGGCTCCCAAAAAGTCTCACACATGTGGTATCCCCGTACTCAGGAGAAGCAACAGAATGTATTTTGGGGTGTAATTTCACATATTCCCATGGCATGTTTGAGCAATATATCATTTAGTGACAACTTTGTGCAAAAAAAAAAAAAAAAATTGCCTTTTTCCCGCAACTTGTGTCACAATATAGGAAAAATAAGGACCCTGAAACAGGAGAACCTTTGTACCCCCCGGTACAGCGGGACTTTATAAGCCGACAGAAAATTATGCTATGGTAAAAATATTTATTCATTAGAAATTGCTTAAAAAAGCATAAAAGCAAGACAAACTAAACATAAATCTGTACAAAAGTGCTAATGCATGATGCAACAAGATTTTTCCATACTGATTTCTTTACACTTTAATTTATGAGTACATGTTTCTCTATAAGCCTGACATGTTTCAGGACGATGTCCCTTCTTCAGAGGCGTATTGAGGAGAGAGAATATGTATATAGAAGTATTCAGTATCCGGTCCTTAGAGAGAAAATATGCTGTGCAGAAAATTGTGCAAAAAGCAGACTTTTATATCAATGGAGAGGGGTAATTTGATTAAATGAAAGTAAGTAAATAACCTGCCAATTAGCCAATAACGGGCATGGCGGCTTCCACTTGGGTCGAGGAGAGACTCTGCAAAGGCCCCCGAACAGGAGGATGACCCCGCCAGGTCCACAGTGTAGCCTTGCTTAAATTTCAGGTATTTAGGCAAAGGGCTGGAGCGTAGTGGTCACTGACATTTGTGGTTTGACGTCAAACCACAAATGTCAGTGACCACTACGCTCCAGCCCTTTGCCTTATATTATATTTTATATATACTTATATTTTTTAAAGCAAATGCCCTACAGATTAAAATGGTGGGTGTTTCATTTTTTTTTCCACACAGTATTTGCGCAGAGCTTTTTCAAACGCATTTTTTTGGAAAAAACACACTTTTTAAAATTTTAATGCACTAAAACACACCATATTGCCCAAATATTTGATGAAATAAAAAAGATGATCTTAGGCCGAGTATATGGATACCAAACATGACATGCTTTAAAATTGCGCACAAACGTGCAATGACGACAAACTATATACATTTTTAAAAGCCTTTAAAAGCCTTTACAGGTTACCACTTTAGATTTACAGAGGAGGTCTACTGCTAAAATTACTGCCCTCGATCTGACCTTCACGGTGATACCTCACATGCATGGTGCAATTGCTGTTTACATTTGACGCCAGACCGACGCTTGCATTTGCCTTTGCGCGAGAGCAGGGGGGACAGGGTTGCTTCTTTTTTTTTTTTTTGCTTTTTTATCTTATTTTTAAACAGTTCCTTTCATTTTTATTTTTTTAATCATTTTTATTGTTATCTCAGGGAATGTAAATATCCCCTATGACAGCAATAGGTAGTGACAGGTACTCTTTTTTGAAAAAATTGGGGTCTATTAGACCCTAGATCTCTCCTCTGCCCTCAAAGCATCTGACCACACCAAGATCGGTGTGATAAAATGTTTTCCCAATTTCCCAATGGTGCTGTTTACATCCGGCGAAATCTAAGTCATGAAATGCTTGTAGCTTCCAGTTTCCAGTTTCTTAGGCCATAGAGATGTTTGGAGCCACTCTGGTCTCTGATCAGCTCTATGGTCAGCTGGCTGAATCACCGGCTGCATTCTCAGGTTTCCTGTTGAGACAGGAGAGCCAGAGAAAAACATGGAAGACGGTGGGGGGGGGGCATTCCCTCCCACTGCTTGTAAAAGCAGTCTAGAGGCTAATTAGCCACTAGGATTGCTTTTACATAAAAGCCGACCGCTGGCTGAAAAGAATGATACCAAGATGATACCTAAACCTGCAGGCATCATTCTGGTATAACGACTCAAAGTCGTGAATGGCGTACCTGAAGACAAAAAAAAGGTTAACAATAAAACACAGTAAACAGTAAAGTATAAAAAATTGCATACCTGAAAAGCAAACATGATAAAACATAATAACAATAAAACATTGCAGAATAGAATACAGTAAAAAAAAAGAGCAGAACAATAGAGAGAGAATAGAGAGAGAGAGAACAATAAAACGACAACTATTTTTTTTTTATTTTATATATTTTTGGGGGTTTTTTTTTTTTTTTACACTTTTTTTTGTAACTGTAACTTTTATAACTGTAACCAGTTCCAGGTTCGGGTCTCTCAAAATGCGATGGCATCTTGGGAGACCCTGTGTTAGTGTGCCTAGTCTGTGCAATGCTGTATGCTAATACACAACTAGTGTATGGTAGCGTTTAAAACATTCACCAATGCAAAGACCAGGACTGTCAGGACAGGAGGGACAATAATAGCGGGTGTCACGTCTATATCCACACTTGCTGCAGACACGACATCTTTTTTTTGGGGGGGTTCGTTGGGTAGGGGTACTCGGGAGGACATAAAGAATATGCCTCTCATGCAGCCGACTGCATTTGGTTGGGGATGTGAATGGGGGAAGTACGGGAGCTGCAGAAATGGTGGGTTCCCAATTATTAGGATTGGCGAATGCAGCAGGAAGGGCATTATGGGCATGACGGGCCTGTGTTTGTCTTCTTGGTGGCAGCGGGACACTACTTGTGCTTGCCACCTCACCAGCTTGAACTGCACTTATGGGACTCGCCACGTCACCAAGTGTTACTGCAGTGCTGGTTTGACTACGACCGGGGTGTACTAGGCCGCTGGTGCTTGCCAGTTACCCAAAACGCTACCAAAAGAACTGTTAGCAATTGCAGGGATCAGGCCTGATTCTGCGAACGCTGCAGTTATGCGTTTAGTGTTTTGTAAGTGACAGTGAGCGATTGATACTGCACTTGGGTGGGCTGGGCTGGGCCGGGAGGAGGGGCAAAATGCAGTTGCTAGCAGGTGTCTGTGCTGATCCCGCTAACACTGCGTTTTTAGGAAACCCTAAACTGCTGGGGACGCTAGTATAGATCTGATCGGATCAGATATTGATCCATTCAGATACTATGCCACTAAGGGAGGTGTACGGTGCATGCGTGGGTGTTAGCGCTACTGGCACTAACCTGATGCTGCCTGGGGATGGTGCTTGCCAGTTCACCAAAATGCTACCAAAAAAACTGTTAGCGATCGCAGGGATCAGGCCTGACTCTGCGAGCGCTGCAATTATGCGTTTAGTGTTTTGTAAGTGACAGTGATCGATCGATACTGCACTTGGGTGGGCTGGTCAGGGCTAGGCCGAGGGGCAAAACGCAGGTGCTAGCAGGTATCTGGGCTAATCCCGCTAACACTGCGTTTTTGGGAACCCTAAACTGCTGGGGACGCTAGTATAGATCTGAATGGATCAGATATTGATCCGTTCAGATACTATACCACTAAGGGAGGTGTATGCTGTGTGCATGGGTGTTAGCGGTACTGGCGCTAACCTGACGCTGCCTGGGGCGACGCAGACCCTATTTGACCCTAAAACCTAAGTGATATCACCGCCGGGCGATCAGGGGGCTAAACCTTTACTAGGTAATAAACGGCGGGTGCCCTGACACTATAAAAAATAAACTAACTAACCAGCGTCACCCGTAACAGTTTTACGGTGATCACTGGTGAAAGGGTTAACTAGGGGGCAATCAAGGGGTTAAAACCTTTATTAGGTAGTATATGGGGGTCCCTGATGCTATAAAACGCCGACAGCGAACCTATATATTTACCTCCCTAAATAGCGTCACCAGTGACACTAATACAGCGACCAGAAAAATGATCGCATAGTGACACTGGCGACGGGGGGTGATCAAGGGATTAAAACTTTATTAGGGGGGTTAGGGGGGTACCCTAGACCTAAAGGGGGCCTAACACTAACTGCCCTACCACACTAACTGTCACAAACTGACACCAATGCAGTAATCAGAAAAAAAAAACTGCTTGGTGTCAGTGTGACGGGGGGGGGGGGTGATTGGGGGGTGATCAGGGGGTGATCGGGGGGTGATGGGGGGTGTAATGTATGCCTGGCATGTTCTATTGTGTGTGTGTGTTGTGCACTCACTCGGATGTCTTCTCTCCTCGGCGCCGGAACGGAAAATACTGATCCGAGGAGAGATGACATCACTTCCTCTGCTGCTGTTTACTATACAGCAGCAGAGGAAGAATCCCATTGGCTGAGAGCAATCGCGAGGGGGGGCACGAATGGATGGTCTCCCCCTCACCTATGATTGCTCCCTGACAGAAACCGACCGCCTCGGGCACAGGGGGGTCCGATCGGACCCCCCACCCGTGGGAGGCAGATCACGTACCAGGTACGTGATTTTGCCTGCCCATGCCATTCTGCCGCAGTATATCTGTGTGAGGCGGTCGGCAAGTGGTTAAATAAAGGAATTGTCAAAAACTGTCTCTTGTCATTTTTAACATTTTTGACACTTTTTTAGTGAAATGGTAGTGGTACTTTTGTACCCCCTTACCATTTTATACAGGGGGGAGGGCCGGGATCTGGGGGTCCCCTTGGTAAAGGGGGCTTCCAGATTCCGATAAGCCCCCCGCCCGCAGACCCCCACAACTACCGGCCAAGGGTTGTGGGGATGAGGCCCTTGTCCTCATCAACATGGGGACAAGGTGTTTTGGGGGGCTACCCCAAAGCACCCTCCCAATGTTGAGGGTTCAGGAGGGGGGGCGCTCTCTCATCCCCCCTCTTTTCCTGTGGCCTGCTAGATTGCGTGCTCGGATAAGGGTCTGGTATGGATTTTTGGGGGGACCCCACACCGTTTTTTTTTTATTTTTGCCGGGGTTCCCCTTAATATCCATACCAGACCTGAAGGGCCTGGTATGGAATTTAGGGGGACCCCCACGTTTTTGTTTTTTTTTAATTTTGGTTCGGGGTTCCCCTGTGGGGAATTTCCATGCCGTTTTTATCAATGAACTTTTATGTGTATTGTCGGACCAGCAATTCATTAATAGCCGCGAGTAGTTTTAAACGACTTTTTTTCCTTTGAAATGTCATTTTGCTCTCAGACTGTTCTAAACACAGGAAACATGCGCCCCTTTACAGGCATACTATAGACACCCCCCAGGTACGAATTTTAAAGGGATATTACACTTTTATTGTTTCACTTTAAGCATTATTAAAATCACTGCTCCCGAAAAAACAGCCGTTTTTAAAACTTTTTTTTTGCATTGATTCATGTCCCCCAGGGCAGGACCCAGGTCCCCAAACACTTTTTATGACAATACCATGAATATAAGCCTTTAAAATTAGCACTTTTGATTTCTCCCATAGACTTTTAAAGGGTGTTCCGCAGCAGTCAAATTTGCCACGAACACCCCAAATTGTTCGCTGTACGGCGAACTGGTGAACAGCCGATGTTCGAGTCGAACATGAGTTCGACTCCAACTCGAAGCTCATCCCTATGAGGGGTGTACTCACTTGTGTGAGATACTATATATATATATATATATATATATATATATATATATATATATATATAGTAAAAAATTCTGCGCTAGGACTACATATAAAATAAGCAGCAGCAAACAGTGCGACAACACCAATCAGACACAGAAAAAAATATACCGCGCTAATATATATATATACTCTGCATCCAGTGTAGCCTATATCTACAGTGCATTCTGTGGTGTACTGTTTCTAATAAGTATCTAATACAGTATGTACTTTTTGTGTACAGTATGTACAGTGTGTACAGTACAAAAAATACATCATGTCCAGAAGGCCACCGAGAAGAGGCAGACGCTCACAGGCCACTAAAAGAGGGCAAGCAGCCTCTGTGTCTACAGTGAACAGTGCTGGTTGTGGATATGGTGCATCCTCTGCAGGTGGCCGTGGGGCACGCTTGTCCTTTTTTACTGCTGCTGGCCATGTTATTGAGCCAGAACATGCAGAAGAGTTGGTGGAGTGGACATTTTTTTCTTTTTTTGGGTTGGTGGTGGTGGCAGGCGTTGTGATTGATGATGGATCTACACCCAGGGGGACATTTATTTTTAGTTTTTAAATAAAGGTCTTGTCAAAAACTGTCTATTGTCTTTTTATAACACTACACATTTTTTTCTGGGTGAACGAGTAGGGGTACTATGTACCCCATATTCATTCACATAGAGGGGGTAGCGCGATCTGAGGGCCCCCTTGGTAAAAGCACCTTGTCCCCATCAACATGTGTTTTTTGGTAAATATCGCACAAACGGTCTAGTGAATTGACAGTTTCAGGATCGCATGAGATATTTAGGCAAAGTGCGTCCTGACACCTAAATATCTCATGTGAGTTCATCCTGTGAATTATCTATCATCCCATGCTTGACAAAGGGGTCCTGCGAGGCTCCGAAATGTTGCACTTCTCTTGCTTGTGATGTTATGCTTCAAAAAAATGATTGTTTGGACACGAAGATCCGTGGTGTGCTGGCAAATATTTACACTGCATTCTGTGAATGGAGCTCACTATACCTAAACCTAACAAAATTGCCCAGTCTCACTGCTCAACACAGACATAAAAATGTATGCAAAAACAAAAGCCTCATGTTTGGTAGACATCCTTCCTCAACTGATTCACTGCGGTCAGGTGGGATCTGTGAAGGCCGGACAAATCTCTGACAAGACACATGTTGAACCTAATAGGATGGGCTGATGGGTTGGTGTCACGTCTACTCCAACGCAGGTGGTCAGACACTATAGCTGGCTACTGTGTTCTTCACCTATAGCAGCCCTTTTTCCCATAATGCAAGCAGGCCTACCAGTACTCGGTTGCCCCCAGGTCTTATACACATTGCTATGGTGCCTGGCCACCACACCAGGGTAGGCGCAAACTGATTAAATCAAACAGGTACTTGCTGTTGGCAGTGGTTCTATGACAGTCCAGGTAAAAGGTGGGCTGAGTTCAGGGAATAGTCCAATATCCGGTCCAAGGTCATACACAGGTAAATCCAAACTAGCAGAGCAAGGCAGACAGCCAGGGGGCTTGATCAGGAATACACACATATCACTTTCTATCACGAAAATGGGAGTAAGTGTTTGGCTGGCTTATAACAGGTTTGGTTTCCACCCAGAGAATGGCCACATTAATCACCTTGCAGGCAGACAGACAAGGAGAGTGCTATAGCCAAAACTAGGATACTGGATTGAGGAGCAGGAGCACTAGACGCTTCTGACAGTTGGATGCCCTCTCTTTGTCTCTGGATGCAAAGAAAGCAATTAGCCAAGTACAATGCTACTATATGCAAGAAGTCTTTATTAAATTTGGCTTTACAGGCTTCACAGGTTCAGTCATCCATGCCCTGTAGTCTTCTCCTAACACTAGGATTTACACCTCAGGAGGACTACTCTCCACCCAATTTGGAATTACTAAAGGTCACAGACAGGGGTGCCCTCTGTCTCCTATCATTTTAAGAAAAACCATTAGAAGAAGCAAACAAGTAACATCCAAAACTATCAGGATTTCAAATTTGGGGTGTAAAGAACAAAACTGGTCTCTTTGCAAACATTGTTATGCTATCCTTAACTAATGCAATCTGTGGATGGTTCAACAATCTTTTAAGGAGTTTGTGGACATTACTCCTTATAAAGTCAATGTCTCTAGTCCTCCTCATATTCTTCCATCGAAACAAGTACTAATATTTGGAAATCTGCACGCAGCCTAAGCCCAAACCTTCTATGATATCCACATCTTCTCTGCCTGTAACCTCCTTGGAGCCCTTCACTACTAGGGATGAGCCGAACACCCCCCGGTTCGGTTCGCACCAGAACCTGCGAATGGACCGAAAATTCGCACGAACCTTAGAACCCCATTGACGTCTATGGGACTCGAACGTTCGAAATCAAAAGTGCTAATTTTTAAGGCTAATTTGCATGGTATTGTCCTAAAAAGGGTTTGGGGACCCGGGTCCTGCCCCAGGGGACATGTATCAATGCTAAAAAACTTTTAAAAACCCACGTTTTTTCGGGTGCAGTGATTTTAATGATGCTTAAAGTAAAAAAAAAAAAAAAAAGTGAAATATTCCTTTAAATATCGTACCTGGGGGGTGTCTATAGTATGCCTGTAAAGTGGCGCGTGTTTCCCGTGCTTAGAACAGTCCCTGCACAAAATAACATTTTTAAAGGAAAAAAAGTAATTTAAAACTGCTTGCAGCTTTATTGTAATGTCGGGTCCTGGCAATATGGATGAAAATCAGTGAGACAAACGGCATGGGTACTCTCCAGTCCATTACCAGGCCCTTTGGGTCCTGTATGGTTATTAAGGGGAACCCCGCACGCAAATTAAAAAAAGGAAAAGCATGGGGCCCCCAGGCCCTTTATACTCTGAACAGCAGTATACAGGCGGTGCAAACAAGACAGGGACTGTAGATTTTTTTGTTAAGTAGAATCTGTTTGTAATTTTGAACTGGTACATTTTTAAAGTGTAACTCCAGCCAAAAAATCTGTTTTTAAGCTTTTTGGAAAACATAGGGAAGGGTTATCACCCCTGTGACATTTGTTTTGCTGTCTGTGCTCCTCTTCAGAAGATTTCACCTCACTTTTTGTCCCAATGACAAATGTTTTTTGAAAATTTGGGGTTTTTAGTGAAACAAGGATTGGTGATAAAGCATCAGTGGAAATGAGAAAAGTTTTTTCCCATATCAACTCTTACAGGAGAGAATTTCCCTTCCTATGGGGTAGACTTCATCTCACTTCCTGTTGTCTCCTTCCGTTTGCAAGTAGGAGTCGTTTGTAAGTTGGATGTTTGAAAATAGGGGCCTGCCCTATATACTCAGCAGAAATGTGGGCCTTAGATGTTGTTGTGGCCTCAACACTGTAAGCCCTCACAGGGCCCTGCTGTGAAATATTAGATCAAGAATTGTAATTACATGCCCCTGTTGAACAGGGCCAGAAAAATTGGGCCTTTGGTGATGGTGGTGGTGGTGCTGGTGCCACAACACTGTAAGTCCCCACAGTTACTCTTAGTGGGCGCTGGGACGGGCCCTGCTGTGAAATATTAGATCAAGAATTGTAATTACATGCCCCTGTTGAACAGGGGCTGAAAAATTGGGCCTTTGGTGGTGGTGTTGGTGCTGGTGCCACAACACTGTAAGTCCTCACAGTTAATCTTGGTGGGCACAGAAACGTGCCCTGCTGTGAAATATTCAATCAAGAATTGTAATTACATGCCCCTGTTGAACAGGGCCAGAAAAATTGGGCCTTTGGTGGTGGTGGTGCTGGTGGCACAACACTGTAAGTCCTCACAGTTAATCTTGGTGGGCGCAGAAACGCGCCCTGCTGTGAAATATTCGATCAAGAATTGTAATTACATGACCCTGTTGAACAGGGGCTGAAAAATTGGGCCTTTGGTGGTGGTGGTGGTGCCACAACACTGTAAGTCCTCACAGTTAATCTTGGTGGGCACAGAAATGGGCCCTGCTGTGAAATATTAGATCAAGAATTCTAATTACATGTCCCTGTTGAACAGGGGCTGAAAAATTGGGCCTTAGGCACTGGTGCTGGTGCCACAACACTGCAACCCCTCACAGATACTCTAGTTGGAACGCAGGAACGAGCCCTGCTGCAAAAGAATTGCATCAAAAATTGTAATTACACACCCCTGTTAAACAGGGGCTGAAAAATTGGGCCTTAGGCACTGGTGCTGGTGCCACAACATTGCAACCCCTCACAGATACTCTAGTTGGAAGGCAGGAACGAGCCCTGCTGCAAAGTATTGCATCAAAAATTGTAATTACACGCCCCTGTTAAACAAGGGCTGAAAAATTGGGCCTTAGGCACTGGTGCTGGTGCCAGAACACTGCAACCCCTCACAGATACTCTAGTTGGAACGCAGGAACGAGCCCTGCTGCAAAGTATTGCATCAAAAATTGTAATTACACGCCCCTGTTAAACAGGGGCTGAAAAATTGGGCCTTAGTCACTGGTGCTGGTGCCACAACACTGCAACCCCTCACAGATACTCTAGTTGGAACGCAGGAATCTAGTATTGCATCAAAAATTGTAATTAAACACCCCTGTTAAACAGGGGCTGAAAAATTGGGCCTTAGTCACTGGTGCTGGTACCACAACACTGCAGCCCCTCACAGATACTCTAGTTGGAGCACAGGAACTAGCCCTGCTGCAAAGAATTGCATCAAAAATTGTAATTACATGCCCTTGTTAAACAAGGGCTTAAAATTGGGCCTTAGGCACTGGTGGCGGCGCCCAGAACCAAAAATGTTCTTACAAGCTATCAGCATGATCATTGAGGAGGAAGAGGATAATTACTCAGCATAACAGGATAGTCACTCAGCATCAGCATAGGCAGTCTTTGAAGGGATCTGTGATTTAAAAAAAAATTATTCGGTTACATCAGCATCAGGTGCTTGGTAGCTGGTGGTGATCCAAGACTGATTCATTTTTATGAAGGTCAGTAGATCGACCAAGTCGGTGGACAGACGCACCCTGTGATCGGTTACAAAGCCTCCAGCAGCACTGAATGTGCGTTCCGAAAGAACGCTGGATGCAGGACAGGCCAGTAGCTCAATTGCATACTGTGCAAGCTCTGGCCAGTGATCCATCCTCAAGACCCAGTAAACCAGAGGATTTTCGGTGAGAAAGGTGTCCAAGTCAGATCTTGCCCCTAGGTATTCCTGCACCATGTAAAACAGACGCTGGCGATGGTTGCTGGAACCGATAATACCTTGGGGCTGCGGACTAAAAAATTGTCTGAACGCATCGATCAGACGGCCACCTTCTCCACCGCTTTGACTGACCGAAGCCTCAGCAACACGTTATCCAGAAACAGGAGTTTGTAACCTCCCAGTCTCTGGGAACGTGTTGCACAGACCTTTCTGCAAGGCCTCCCGAAGATGCTTCATCCTCTGCTCCCTCTGCGACGGCAAGATAAGGTTCGCAACCTTACCCTTGTAACGTGGATCAAGGAGAGTTGCCAGCCAGTATTGGTCCTTCTCCTTGATACCACGAATACGAGGATCCTTACGCAGGCTTTGCAGGATCAGGGAGGCCATGCAGCGTAGGTTTGCTGAGGCATTCGGTCCGGAGTCCTCTGGGTCACTAAGGACGACATGGTCCGCAGCCACCTCCTCCCAGCCACGTACAAGTCCATGTGTTTCTTGAGACTGATCCCTTAAAGACTGCTGCTGATGCTGAGTGCCAGGCTCCACCTCCATACTGACACAATCCTCCTCCTCCTCGTCCTCTTCCTGTGTGATCGGCGGGCACGCAGGGACACTGTCTGGATAAAGGGGGCCTTGAGAGCTAAGGAAGTCCTCCTCATCCTGCCTCTGTTCTGCCTCAAGTGCCCTGTCCATTATTCCACACAGCGTGTGCTCCAACAGGTGGACAAGGGGGACAGTGTCACTGATGCATGCACTGTCACTGCTCACCATCCTCGTGGCCTCCTCAAATGGTGACAGGACAGTGCATGCATCCCTGATCATGGCCCACTGGCGTGGGGAAAAAAAAACAAGCTCCCCTGACCCTGTCCTGGTGCCATAGTCGCACAGGTACTCATTGATGGCCCTCTGCTGCGTGTGCAGCTGCTGCAGCATAGCCAACGTTGAGTTCCACCTGGTGGGCATGTCACAGATTAGGCAGTTCTTGGGCAGGTTAAACTCCTTTTGAGGTCTGCCAGCCGAGCACTGGCATTATATGACCGGCGGAAAAGCACACAGATTTTCCTGGCCTGCCTCAGGACATCCTGTAAGCCCGGGTACCTGCCCAAGAACCGCTGCACCACCAAGTTAAGGACGTGAGCCAAACAGGGCACATGGGACAGTTGTCCCTGTCAGAGGGCGGAGAGGAGGTTGGTGCCATTGTCGTAAAACACCATTCCTGCCTTAAGTTGGCGTGGCGTCAACCATCTCTGAACCTGCCCCTGCAGAGCTGACAGAACCTCTGCCCCAGTGTGGCTTCTGTCCCCCAAGCACACCAGCTCAAGCACCGCATGGCATCTTTTGGCCTGCATACTTGCATAGCCCCTTGAATGCCTACGGAGCACCGCTGGTTCCGAGGACAAAGCACAGGAAGAGGTCATGGAGGAAGAAGAAGAGGAGGGGGTGGAGGAGAGAGGTGTGTCACAGTCATTAGTAGTGGCATTTTGGAGGCGTGGTGGCGGAACAACCTACAACACTACTGCACCTTGTCCTGCATCCTTCCCAGCTGCCAGCAGAGTGACCCAATGCACCATGAAACTTAGGTAACATCCCTGTCCATGCCTGCTGGACCATAAGTCAGCGGTAATATGCACCTTACAGCTGACCGCCCTGTCCAACGAGGCCAAGACATTGCTTTCCACATGCCGGTAGAGAGCCGGAATCGCCTTCCGTGAGAAAAAGTGGCGTTTGGGTACCTGCCACTGAGGAACCACACATTTCACAAACTCACAGAAGGGGGCAGAGTCTACCAACTGAAAAGGTAGCAGTTGAAGTGCTAGCAATTTTGCCAAGCTAGCATTCAACCGCTGGGCATGTGGATGGCTGGGAACGAACTTCTTTCGGCGGTGCAGCAGCTGGGGCAGGGAAATTTGCCTGGTACAATCTGACGTCGGTGTACCAAAAGCAGATTGCCCACAAGTACTTGGCTGAGACACACCTAATTCTACACCTTCATTCCTCTCAGTGCAGGTCTCAGAGAGGACTGAAGGTATAGTGGGGTTGGAGATCTCAGCTGATGAGGAGCAAGGAGAGGTCCTCTTTGTTCTTTAGTGTGGGTCTTTTAGATATGCTTGCCAACGAACTGCATGGCAGGTTAACATATGTCTGGTCAAGCATGTGGTGCCCAAGCAGGAGATGTTTTGGCCACGCGAGATACGCTTGAGACATATGTTGCAAATAGCAGCGGTGCGATCTCATGCACTCGTCTCAAAAAAGGCCCACACCAAAGAACTTTTGGAATAACGCTCAGAGAAAGCAGCGCCCTGCACATGCGGAGCTTTGCGTTGTGATGCAGTCAGTGTGCTGCCCTTAGGCTGGCCCCTGGAGGGCATCCTGCCTCGTTGGTGATGTGCCTCCTCCTCTCTCCTGTCAGGCACCCACGTTGAGTCACTGACCTCATCATCCCCTCCCTCCTCATCACTGGAGCAAACCTGGCAGTATGCTGCAGCAGGGGGAGCATGACTGCCAGATTGCTGTCCTTCTTGGGCACCCCCTCTGTCCGTGCTCACGTTATTGCCTTCATCTAGCTCAGTATCATCATCAGAGCCTTCTAAACGCTGGGCATCCTCCTGGAGCATGTACCCAACACTGTGGTCAAACAGTTTGAGGGACTCCTCAGGAGGACATGGTGGGGCTAGGGAAGGAGTCACTGATGCCATTGAGCCGAGGGAAGAGGCCGCGTTGGCAGCTGCTTTGCCAGACAAAGTACCCTGAGCATGGGTGAGGGAGGATGAGGACGGCTTGGTCATCCACTCGACCAAGTCTTCCGCATGTTGCGGCTCAACACGGCCAGCTGCCGAAAAAAGGCCAAGCGTGTCCCACGGCCACGTGCTGATGAGGATGCACCATCTCCACGACCAGCACCGTTGCCTCTAGACACAGAGCCTGCTTGCCCTCTTTTATTGGCTTGTGACTGTCTGCCTCTCCTTGTTGGCCTTCCAGACATACTAATGGCCTGTAGCTGCACTAAGCTGGGATATATATATATATATATATATATATATATATATATATATACTGATAATGCAGCTAGCAAAATCAACTGCCTGCCTACAGTATGAGAACACCACCAACCTTCTACAGGTAGCTTTAGCTGAACAGTGCAGAGGTCGCACTACACTAATGTGTAAATACTTTAGCTGCCTGCGGTAGTGATAGGATCAGGAAAACACCACCAACCTTCTACAGGTAGCTTTAGCTGAACACTGTGCAGAGGTCGCACTACACTAATGTGTAAATACTTTAGCTGCCTGCGGTAGTGATAGGATCAGGAAAACACCACCAACCTTCTACAGGTAGCTTTAGCTGAACACTGTGCAGAGGTCGCACTACACTAACGTGTAAATACTTTAGCTGCCTGCGGTAGTGATAGGATCAGGAAAACACCACCAACCTTCTACAGGTAGCTTTAGCTGAACACTGTGCAGAGGTCGCACTACACTAACGTGTAAATACTTTAGCTGCCTGCGGTAGCGATAGGATCAGGAAAACACCACCAACCTTCTACAGGTAGCTTTAGCTGAACACTGTGCAGAGGTCGCACTACACTAACGTGCAAATACTTTAGCTGCCTGCGGTATTGATAGGATCAGGAAAACACCACCAACCTTCTACAGGTAGCTTTAGCTGAACACTGTGCAAAGGTCGCACTACACTAACTTGTAGCTTTAGCTGAACACTGTTCAGAGGACGCATTACACTAACTTGTTGCTTTAGCTGAACACTGTGAGGAGGACGCACTACACTAACTTGTAGCTTTAGATGAACACTGTTCAGAGGACGCACTACACTAACTTGTAGCTTTAGCTGAACACTGTGCAAAGGTCACACTAAACTAACCTGTAGCTTTAGCTGAACACTGTGAGGAGGACGCGCTACACTAACTTGTAGCTTTAAATGAACACTGTGGAGAGGTCACACTAAACTAACCTGTAGCTTTAGCTGAACACTGTTCAGAGGACGCACTACACTAACTTGTAGCTTTAGTTGAACACTGTGCAGAGGTCACACTAAACTAACCTGTAGCTTTAGCTGAACACTGTGAGGAGGACGCACTACACCAACTTGTAGCTTTAGCTGAACACTGTGAGGAGGACGCACTACACTAACTTGTAGCTTTAGATGAACACTGTTCAGAAGATGCACTACACTAACTTGTAGCTTTAGCCGAACACTGTGCAGAGGTTGCACTACACTAACTTGTAGTTTTAGCTGAACACTGTTTAGAGCACGCACTACACTAACTTGTAGCTTTAGCTGAACACTGTGCACAGGTCGCACTAAAATAACTTGTAGCTTTAGCTGAATACTGTGCAGAGGTCGCACTACACTAACTTGTAGTTTTTGCTGAACACTGTGAGGAGGACGCACTACACTAACTTGTAGCTTTAGTTGAACACTGTGAGGAGGACGCACTACACTAACTTGTAGCTTTAGCTGAACACTGTGCAGAGGTCTCACTAAACTAACCTGTAGCTTTAGCTTAACACTGTGAGAAGGACGCACTACACTAACTTGTAGCTTTAGATGAACACTGTTCAGAGGACGCACTACACTAACTTGTAGCTTTAGCTGAACACTGTGCAGAGGTCCCACTAAAATAACTTGTAGCTTTAGCTGAACACTGTGCAGAGGTCGCACTACACTAACTTGTAGTTTTAGCTGAACACTGTGAGGAGGACGCAATACACTAACTTGTAGTTGTAGCTTTAGCTGAACACTGTGAGGAGAACGCACTACACTAACTTGTAGCTTTAGCTGAACACTGTGCAGAGGTCACACTAAACTAACCTGTAGCTTTAGCTGAACACTGTGAGGAGGACGCACTACACTAACTTGTAGCTTTAGCTGAACACTGTGCAGAGGTCACACTAAACTAACTTGTAGCTTTAGCTGAACACTGTGACGAGGACGCACTACACTAACTGTAAATAATCTAGCTGCCTGACTGTGGTACTAATAGGATCAAAAGAACACCAGCAATTTTCTTCAGGTAGCTGTAAATACTGTAACAAGACAAGCCTGCCTATCAGTAGGAAGATAACAGGAACGGATCTAGCTAAACTGAATACAGTGTATATATACATATATATATATATATATATATATATATATATATATATATATATATATATATATATATATAAAACACCTGGGATGCATATATATACACAATACACTGTAAGTGCAGCTAACTGACTGACTGTCCTGCCTAATCTATCTAACTCAAATGAAATGACACTGTCTCTCTCTCTCTCTCTATCTCTCAGCACGCCGGAACACACTACACAGGGCCGCCGTGCAGACGGCCTTATATAGTGTGGGGCATGTTCTAAACCCCCTGAGCCATAATTGGCCAAAGCCACCCTGGCTTTGGCCAATTACAGCTCTCTCTACTGACGGTGCTGTGATTGGCCAAGTATGCGGGTCATAGTGCATGCTTGGCCAATCATCAGCCAGCAATGCACTGCGATGCCGCAGTGAATTATGGGCCGTGATGCGCCACACGAATTTGGCGCGAACGGCCCATATCGTTCGCAATTCAACGAACGGTTGAACAGACGATGTTCGAGTCGAACATGGGTTTGACTCGAACACGAAGCTCATCCCTATTCACTACTGATCTTTTACTAAATAACTGACTGTCCTCTGGACACTTTATAATGGAAACAGACTTGTGACAAACATATGACCTTCCTAACAGAAACTTTCACAACTACCCATGCCTCAGAAATACTCTACATTCAATACCCCTGAAAGACTAGCTTATATCTTATGAGGTCCTCTCTTAATATACAGGGCATCTCTAACAATGTCAAGATCTTCCCATTTTGGTAATATATTTTTGTCTCCTTTGTCACGCAGCTTGATATCAAACTGGACTCTGCCTTGGCTTTGCTACATTGAAATATAGATCAATGGCAATGAAAATCCTGTGCATACTGTCTGATAGTTGTGTAGCACCCCCCCCCCCCCAAGGAGCCGCAAGTAACTGGGATCCCCCACCCTGCACAGCCAAACACACCAAATTTCCACAGGCACTTCAGAGACAGAGAACAGTCTGTGACTTTGTTTTTGTTTTTTGGGTTTATTGAAGTATAATAACTTGGATAGGGATGGGAGATTATAGGATGTCCAAGAACACACTTCAGGGACAACTCTTCCTATACACAGTCTCTATACACAACTCCACCATATACAGCTCCTCTTCTTTACCCCAGCACTCGCTTGCTTACAGAACCCAGCTGGGACACTGTGAATATGCAACAGTCACTCAGATAGATGGAGAAATAGCCCATTATAGTGCAGGAACCAGTGAGGCCCCCTTAGTTGTGTAGCAAAAGGTTCAGTATTCATCTTTAACGACCTAAATACAGTGCACTTACACCCCCTTCCTGCCCAGACCAATTTTCAGCTTTCAGCGCTCTCACAGTTTGAATGACAATTACTCAGTCATGCAACACTGTATCCATATGAAACTTGCGTCCTTTTTTTCACACAAATAGAGCTTTTTTTGGTGGTATTTAATCACTAGTGGGTTTTTTTTATTTTTTGTGCTATAAATAAAAAAGACCTAAATTTTGTGAAAAAATGCCCTTTTCTTTGTTTCTGTCATAAAATTTGCTAATTAGTAATTTTTCTTCATAAATTTTGGCCACAATTTATACTGCTACATATCTTAGGTAAAAATAACCCAAATTAGTGTATATTATTTGGTCTTTGTGAAAGTTATAGAGTCTACAAACTATGGTGCCAATCTCTGAAAATTTTTCACATCTGATCTGGCCTTCAGTACATCAGGTGAATCTCATTTCTTGAGACATTAACAAGTCAAGAAAGTACAAATACCCCCCAAATGACCCCTTTTTAGAAAGTAGACATTCCAAGGTATTAAGTAAGTAGCATGGTGAGTTTTTTTAAGTTGTCATTTTTTCCCACAATTCTTTGCAAAATGAAGATTTCTTTTATTTATTTATTTTTTTTTACAAAATTGTCATATTATCGGGTTATTTCTCACACACAGCATATGCATACAACAAATTACACCCCAAAATACATTCTGCTGCTCTTCCCGAGTATGGCGATACCACATGTGTGAGACTTTTACACAGCCTGGCCACATGCAGAGGCCCAACATTGAAGTAGCACCTTCAGGCGTTCTAAGAGCATTTCTCAACCACCTATTACACTTTTGAAGGCCCTGGAGCACCAAGACAATGGAATTGCCCATAAAATGACCCCATTTTGGAAAGCGAACACCCCAACGTATAATCTATGAAGCATAATGAGTCTTTTGAACGGTTCGTTTTTTTCCAGAAGTTTTTGGAAAATGTGGAAAAAAATGAAAACGCATTTTTTTTTTACACAAAGTTTTCAATTTATAAGATATTTCTAAAACATAGCATGTATATAGCAAAAATTATAGCCCAAAATACATTCTGCTACTCTTTCCGAGTATGGCGATACCACGTGTAGACTTTTACACAGCCTGGCCACATACAGAGGTCCAAAATTGAAATAGTACCTTCAGGCGTTCTAGGAGCATAAATTACACATCTCATTTCATTCCTACCTATCACACTTTTGAAGATCCTGGAGCACCAGGACAGTGGAATTACCCACAAAATTACCCCATTTTGGAAAGCAAACACCCCAACGTATATTCTTTGAGGCATGGGCTGCAAATAGGTACTCGGGTACTCTGATGGGCTGCAGATACGTACTCGGGTACTCTGATGGGCTGGAGACAGGTACTCGGGTACTCTGATTGGCTGGTCACAGGTACTCGGGTACTCTGATGGCCTAGTGACAGGTACTTGGGTACTCTGATGGCCTGGTGACAGATACTCGGGTACTCTGATGGGCTACAGATAGGTACTTGGGTACTCTGATGGGCTGGTGACTGGTATTCGGTTACTCTGAAGGGCTTTGACAGGTACTCGGGTACTCGGTACTCATATGGACTGTGACAGGAACTCGGGTACTCATATGGACTGTGACAGGTACTGAGGTACTCATATGGACTGTGACAGGTACTCAGGTACTCGGGTACTCATATGGACTGTGACAAGTACTCAGGTACTCATATGGACTGTGACAGGTACTCAGGTACTCGGGTACTCAGATGAACGGTGACATGTACTCGGGTACTCAGATGGACTGTGACAGGTACTCGGGTACTCATATGGACTGTGAGAGGTACTCGGGTACTCTGATGGACTGTAAGAGGTACTCGGATACTCTGATGGACTGTGACAGGTGCTCATATGGACTGACAGGTACTCATATGGACTGACAGGTACTCAGATGAACTCTGACAGGTACTATGATAGGTGATGGCAGGTCCTCTTTATTGGGGGGGCAATCAGTGTGATTGGTGTACACTGTAAGCAGTAACGAGATGTTACCGCAATCTCCTCCTCACACACGATCGGTGTGTGAGGAGGAGAACCCGGTAACATCTCGTTACTGTGGTTTGTTGACATTTAGTGATCGACTGTGAAAGGATCACAGCCGATCACGTGGTAAACAGCTGCCGGCCAATGGCTGTTTACCAGCGTCGGTGACGAGCAGTGTTCCCGGGAACATGCCGCCACCGACGTGCACGCACAGCGCGCCTGCGACCGCATACATGCACTGTGCACAGTGGGGCGGAACCATCTGTGATCGGTCGTGACTTCCAGTGGCTGTTCACCCCCCTCAGTGGCAAGCAGTGTCTCCGTCACACGCCACCACCGAAGGAACAGGGATGTGTGCGCACGATGGTGCGCATTCCCTGTTTAAATGGAGGGCCGTCATATGACGCCTTCCCAGAACGAGAGCTGTGCCGCCTGGCCGTCATATGATGGACAGTGGGCGGCAAGCAGTTAATTACTCCTGTGGCTTTTGATCTCAGCACCACCTCTTCAGGTACTGCCAACCCACCTGGCTGCAGCTGCCCCTTTCACTAGCCCTCCAGGCAAAATTCTCCACGCAGTCATCCAGACTGACACACACCAGCCCAGCTGACTCTCGCGTGATCTCCCAGACGTGCTGACCTGTCCTCTCTCCTTGCTCCTGTGCATCCAGGAAGGGTTTCTTCCGTGTGTTTTAGGGAGAATCTTTCAGCACCGGAGCTCCATGCCCGAGGTCACCCCCCAGACTAAGGGGCACCCTCAAGGGCCAGGACAGCCTCCTCAGCACTCCATCTTCCACCCGACTGCTCCTGCTGGCATGGCTCATGTCTATTTATGAGGTAAGCTCTACCCCCTGTTGGCCCAAAGATTGGCTGAGGCCTCATAAATATGCATAGCAGCCCCTCCTTAATCCCACCCTCTAGCTCTGAAAGTTTCTACCAACTTCCAGACCAAGCGGAAGTCACTGAACCCTAACCCAGATTCACAACCCAAGCCTGGCCCTGTGCCAAGCTAAATTTTCCTACACTAACAACTACTTCTAGCATACACTAGAGGGTGCTACAGCTTCTAGGAAAACCATAGCCACGGCCTGAAAACAAAAAGACACCATGAATAAATGCATGTTTCTCAATACCATCAATGTACAAACACAATTTGAACTTGTCTTTGCCATAAAAAAGACTAAAAAGGGGAGTTCGAGACTTTAAATGAGACAAGTGGGTCACATGTCTCCATCCCTGAATCTGTATAAAGAAGGGGGGGGGTTGAGTCTTTGAATGAGGTGAGTAAACATGGCTATAAGATAAGTCAATATCAAAAACATGTTTTTATTGGTGAAACAACAAGGAACATTGCAAAAGTGCATGATACATGTAGAAATGAATAAAATTGTCAATCACATATTACAGACCATATATAGAAAAAAACATTAGTGGCAAACAGCCAACCAATATGTGATGTGGAACAAATCCTACGTGTAATAACAACACTTAAAAGTACATAGTAAGGTGGTAAACTCAAGATGATGAAATGAGTAAAAGCATCTGCAGGAGAATAAGTGCATCCAAATTATCCGATGCGTTTCGTGAACAATACCACTCTTCAGGGGAAGGTGCACAGAAATCTATAAAACAAAACAAGAGTAGACCAGTATAATCCATATAATCCAATTTTATACACCTCAACGGGGAGGATATGTACAAAAAGAGAGGGAGAGAGTTACTCGTCCCTATAAGTACTTACATTGTAATAAGTCTGGAACATGTAAGACGAGGAGTCAGAGGCTGCCCAAATTGTATGTACCGGGAGCTGTGGCAGGGACTCACAAAAGAAGGACTGGGCATACAAACATGATCCCCAAAGGAGGAAAGACAAAGGTTATACCACGTGGTAAGAAGTTGCTAGAGCCCAACACCAAAGTGCAAGTGGACGAGTTAATAGAATAGAAAATAGTGCATGAGGAGGACAGAGCAGGTAAATAATGAAAAAGAAACAGCAAAACATTAAAAAAAAATGAAAGAGAGATGGGAGTAAGCATCTGTGAGCATAGACAGGAAAGGACTAACCAAGTAATTACCTGCTAGTAATATGGGAAAGTGTATTCCAAATAGTGTGCAGTGTGCACAAAACGGTGCTGCCATGAGGACTCCTGGCTATAACATTGAATTATATTAGTCTTACCACTGATTTTTTTTTTTTTAGATTTCTGTGCACCCACCCCTGAAGAGTAGTATTGTCCACAAAACGCGTCAGTAGTTTGGATGCACTTATTCTCCTGGAGACACTTTTACTCATTACATCATCTTGTATTTTTAAGTGTTTTTATTACATCTAGGATTTGTTTCACATCAACTCAACTCAACATATTGGTTGGCTGTTTGCCACTAATGTTTCTTTTCTACTATGGTCTGTAATATGTACAAATAGTGTATATTAGTTGGGCCCATGTACAGTGCTCTATATGCACATAACACATCCCATAGTCCATAGTCTCTGGTCTATATCGGGAGTGAGCAAGAGAGGGTGTCTACATTCCTATGTACAGTGGGACCTTGGAGAATGAATGTAGCCATCCTCTAAGGGCCCTTTCACACAGGCGCCTTCTGTTTCAGTCAGCAGTGTATCTGTGAGCTGATCCCCTGGTGATTGGAGCACAACGGGACGGATGACAGGTCTGTGTCTGCTCAGTCTCTGCAGAGCGGACATGGAGAGAGCCCACTCTGCTCTATGGGTGGCTGGGTGTAAACGGACTCTGCTGTCTGATTACAGTTGGCTGCCTCTGATTCAGTTCACCCAAACGGAAGAGGGGGCAATCCTCCTCCATTTTTTTTTAGCGGGACTGATTTTTTTTAGCGGGCCTGGAACCCGGAGGTAGGTGAGTGTAAATGGACACAAGTTCTTTTACAGCCATCCGTTCTATAGGAATGCATGGACCTTCCAATCAGGTCTGCCTGAAAAACTGACAGGCAGACCTGAATGGATTGCCCATGTGAAAAGGGCCTAACATGAAACTTGATCACAGCAGATCATAAAGAAAAGAAGGAATTTGGAGATTTGGAGGAAGTTGAGAACAATAGAAGGTACTTTTTGAATTTAAAATATATTGTCTTGAATATAATTTTTGTAAAACCAAAACTTAAAGAGTTACTAAACCCACAACAGTAAAATCACTCTGTATATACAGTAAAGCATGCTTGTTATACTCACTGTGGAACCTAAGGGATTTCTCCTGCCCATTTTGTAAAAAGGCTGTTTAATCCTGTCTTCTGATAGCACAGAGCCCTAGGAGGCACTCTGCGCATGCTCAGTTTGGTGTGTATTGCTGGAGAGTTGTGTTTTTTTTTCAGGGGGGGGGATGCATGTGATTAGGACAGAGCCAAACAGCACTGTCCAGACAGAGGGTCAGGGGTCCTGCAGCCTCATAGGACAGTCAGAGGAGAATGAAAGCTCCTCCTACAAGCTTTAATCAGTCGCTAATAGACAAGACTGCTCTAACTGCTGATAATTGCATTTCTATGTTCTGTGTACTGTGGGAGACCAGATATAGTGACTGCGGGGTTCTGGGTTTAGTAGCACTTTAGCCCTGGTTCACATTGATGCTACTTTTAGGGCCAGTTCACACCATGGAAACGCAGTCCAGATGCGTTCCAGATGCTTTTCTGCATGACGCATTTTGATGTGTTCCAGTGCATTTTTCATGCGTTTCTGTGCATTTTTGATGCAGTCCAGTGCATTTCAACCCTCTTTTTTCTTAACCTTAAATAAGGACATGTGTGTTACAGTGCATTTAGGTGCGTTCCAGTGCATTTTTGATGCGTTTTACAGCATTCCAGTACAGTCCAGTGCAGGAAAAATGCAACACGTTCTACTTTTTTTCTGAAACACACTGGAACTGCAAGCACTGGTGTGAACTATGCCATTGAAAACCATATAACCTACTTTCCATGCCTTTTGATGCATAAAAAACGCACTGGACTGCATGTGGTGGAAACTGGCCCTGAGAGTCAATTTCATGGGTGTGTGTCTGCCCGTTCTAATTTCTCCTGAGCCCTCCTGAGTCCTGTGCCTGAGCTACTTACTTACTATATCTCAAATAAAATAAGAAATATGTTTTTTGCCTTAATATCTACCTTAAAGGATAAGTTCACCTTTGTTCACCTTTTTTTTCTAAATTCCAGCTCCCCTTTGTACCAATATAGCATTATTGTACTTTTTTGCAAAACTATCAAAGCTTTCCATTGAATCTACAGACAGTTACTTCACTTGTCCTCATCCATGTTTCCTAAACTTATCCATTCCTTCTGCCTCTATATTGTGTATTTAGTGAGAAGGGTGATCACTGACTGATTGTATTTCATTTAAAAACTCGCAGCTGGGAATAGTTGGGTAGGTAGGAGGGTAGATGACGCAGGGTGTGTGCCAATGAGGTCAGCTGGTCAACTCTTTCCTGTGTCATGACCTAAAGCCTGACCAGGAAGTAAGGCAGAAGCAATGGATACGTTTGGAAACATGGATGAGGACAAGTGACGTAAGTGACTGTAGATTTAATGGAAAGCTTTCATATTTTTTGCAAAAAAAGTACATTAATGCTATATTGGTACATAGGGGAGCTGGAATTTAGAGGAACAAAAAGGTGAACAAAGGTGAGCTTAGCCTTTAAGCCCAAGTTCACACACATGCGGTGCAGGACACCTCATGTAATTCACACAGAAATCGCAGGACATTCCTGTGCGCCTTACATGTGGTGTCTCTGGGGTGCCATTTGAGCTATGGATTTGTATGGCTCAAATCACACCACATTCGCACCAAACTCTGCACCAGAATCGAATTGCATGGGATTTGTTAACTTAACATACACTCTGTAATGGGTTCACATGGACGGGTTGCGATTTTGATACGGTGTGGAATCTGCAACAAATTTGGTGTGAATTTGCACCGCATCTAGTGTGAACCAAGGCTAAATCACATTGCTAATTGCATATTGTACTTGTTTGTAGCCTAAATACTGAAATTTGCACTTAAAACTGTACAGTGCCTTGAAAAAGTATTCACACCCCTTGACATTTTCCACATTTTTCATGTTACAACCAAAAACGTAAATGTATTTTATTGGGATTTTATGTGATAGACAAAACAAAGTGCCACATAATTGTGAAGTGGAAGGAAAATAATAAATGGTTTTCAATTTTTTTTACAAATAAATATGTGAAAAGTGTGGCATGCATTAGTATTCAGCCCCCCTGAGTCAATACTTTGTAGAACCACCTTTCACTGCAATTACAGCTGCACGTCTTTTTGGGGATGTCTCTACCAGCTTTGTACATCTAGAGCGTGATATTTTTGCCCATTCTTCTATGCAAAATCGCTCAAGCTCTGTCAGATTGGATGGAGAGCATCTATGAACAGCAATTTTCTTGTCTTGTCTTGCCACAGATTCTCAATTGGATTTAGGTCAGGACTTTGGCTGGGCCATTCTAAAACATGAATATGCTTTGATCTAAACCATTCCATTGGAGCTCTGGCTGTATGTTTAGGGTCATTGTCCTGCTGGAAGGTGAACCTCCACCCCAGTCTCAAGTCTTTTGCAGACTCTAACAGGTTTTCTTCTAAGATTGCCCTGTATTTGGCTCCATCCATCTTCCCATCAACTCTGACCAGCTTCCCTGTCCCTGCTGAAAAAATGCATCCCCACAACATGATGCTGCCACCACTATGTTTCACGGTATGGAAAGTATGTTCAGGGTGATGTGCAGTGTTAGTTTGTTGCCACACATAACTTTTTGCTTTTAGGCCAAAAAGTTTATTTTTGGTCTCATCTGACCAGAGCATCTGTCTCCACATTGTTTGCTGTGTCCTCCACATGGCTTCCCACAAACTGCAAACTGGACTTCTTATGGCTTTCTTTCAGCAATGGCTTTCTTCTTGACTCTCTCCCATAAAGGACAGATTTGTGAAATACACGACTAATAGTTGTCCTGTGGACAGATTCTCCCACCTGAGCTGTGGATCTTCTGCAGCCCCTCCAGAGTTACCATGGGCCTCTTGGCTGCTTCTCTGATGAATGCTCTCCTTTCCCGGCCTGTCAGTTTAGGTGGACGGCCATGTCTTGGTAGATTTGTAGTTGTGCCATACTCTTTCCATTTTCGGATGATGGATTGAACATGCTCCGTGAGATGTCCCTGATTTGGAGAAATGTTCCTCTGTCCCTCATTTCTCCTCATTTGTCCCTCATTTTGGTCTGATCTATATAGGTGTATATAAAATGCACTTTTTAACTATCAAAAATTGTTTCCCAGTGCTAAACTTTTCATCTGATTTCTAAATTGCTGCATTTGTAAATTCCAAAAGCCAGTATAAAGGAATAGTAGTGGTAAAAAAAAAACACTTTTTTTGTACAATTCCCTTTTTAGGGGGTGTGGCAAGGGGTGTGTCATATGTCTGCATACTTTTGCTGATAGGTGTCCCTCATTCCCCTCTCAACAAGTTGGGAGGTGTGCCCATAATGCTTATAAACAGGGGTTCCCTGAGATTTAGCTCTCAGGGAACCCCTGTTTATAAGCGTTATGTGTACATATCACCGCAACCTACCAGATTGAAATTTACTGACATGACACCCAAAACTTACTGGCACGGCAACGTTTTTACTGGCATTTCCTTTTTAGATATTTATTTTTTTAAGTTCTATATGTGTTTATTAACCCATTGTGACATTTTAAGAGTTAGCATTGGGTCCCTCCTTCTTGCCCAAAAGTGGGCACAACATTAACAAAGCGTCTGTTCCTCCATGATTAAAAAAAAAGGGGGGGGGGGGGGGGTTGAGTAAGGCTGCAGCAGAGCACAAAGGTGTCTCTTTTCTTTCAGCTGCAGCGCACCTTTCCGCCACACGGTGTCAGCAGAGCTCTCCGCTCCGCCGTGATCCTCCTCTGCTGTCAATGCGGTAGATTTCTCTGCCTCTTTTAAATTACTGCGGAAAAAAAAAAAAAAAAAAAACCTCCCAAAACCACAAATGAAAAGCCATCTTCCCAGACACACATTTCTAACGCCGTGCATTCCTGACTAACCAGGATCTAGTGATCACGTGTAGTAAGTCTGTCCCTGTATATACGCCCTGTACTGCCATCCAGCACACATGTGGGAGCCCTTTAATCGCTGGCATGTCCTGACAGGTGATCGGGGTGATCGCACCATACACACACACACTGGATCACATGATCTGTAGACACTCAGGTGGGTACCCAGGATGGGCACATAAGTGGCAGTCTGTATTCCGATCACGTCCTCCTGTGTAGGTTTGGATTTGGATCATGCAGCACCTGATCATGTGCATTGGATGGAGACATTTCTGTCCAATTCCAGGTATCTTATGAGGGCAATAAGTGTGTGCAGGGCAGAATGCATAATGATGAAGGCGACCCCCCCTGATCACCCCCCTGATCACCCCTCCCAGCCCCCCCCCCCCCATCACCCCCCTGATCCCCCCCTCATCACCCTTCCCAGCCCCCCTGGTCACCCCCTGATCATCCTCCCAGCCCCCCCGATCACCCCTCCCAGCCCCCTCTGATCCCCTCTGATCACCCTCCTGAACCCCCCCCCCGATCACCCCCCCCCCCCCCCCTCTTGTTGCTCCCTTTGGGCTCCAGGAGACTCAGATTCTGCCCCTGTCCTGCGTCAGTGCTAACGTCACTTCTTCTTCCCCAGCTATTGGCATGGGGATGGGAGGGAGAAGCTCCACTTATTATTAGCACTGGAGACAGGAGTGTGTGAAAAGGCGATAGAGCACAGGATGCATCCCTCCCTGGCCATCCATCTGTAGGGATCAGCCTTCCTCTCCAGGTAGGAGCACCCTGCTATCAGATCATCCTTCTCCTCCTCCTCATCCTCATCCATTGCTCAGCTGTCACCTGTCATTGATCCCTGTGTGCCCATTCATGGCTCACCCTCCACACTGGCACCGATGCCTTGAGGTGTTGGGAAGCAGGGTGAGGGCAGTGCCAGGAAGGTGAATGATGCAGCATGGGCAGTGATGAGTCAGGGCTACCTGGATGTCTATCACATGTTGTGTCCTTCTTTATCTGGGTCTCTGTCTTTTTCTTTTCTTTTACAGAGAGATCTGAGCAGCGTTAGCAACAGCAGCATCATCTGAGTGCCTTGTCTTCTCCCTGGACACCATCAGCATCAGCATCCCACTGCCTATAGGGGATCCCACTGCCTATAGGGGATCCCACTGCCTATAGGTGACCCCCCCAGCACCATGGTCTGCATTACATAAGCCATCACCAACCAGGATTATGACTCCACATTGACAAGTCACCAGTGCTGCCCATCGCTGGGACCCATCGCACTCTACTATTGGGGGGGAGGGAGGATTGGAACTGCGATCGCCGAACAAGGGGGGGCTTTCCCTGGACTTCTCACAGCCGGTATGGGCCTTTGGAAAAGGTTAGCTGGCCCCGAGTTAGCCCAAGTGTGGGCCGCTTGTTGGATCTTACTGCTCTTCTTCTGGAGGGGACTGGCCTGTCCGGACTCGTGTACTTGTAACTCTACGAGGATCGCTTGTGATAAGGCAGCGGCCATCGGAGCTTTCCCAGTGCTGAAGAACCTCTCCCAGGCTCAGAACATCACTGACATGTACGTACACAGCCTCTATATACAGCTATATACATCCAATCCACTACCGGCATCTTATTATTCCAATTACCCAGAATTATATATATAACATTCGTTTTATCATTAACCATTTACATATAAATATATAGAAATCTTATGTGCCATAGGGGGATAAGATTCTTCCAATATATGTCAATATATGCATATACATGAAAAAAAGATAGATAGATAGATAGATAGATAGATAGATTTTTTTTTATTATTAATAATTTTGCACATATATATATATATATATATATATATATATATATATATATATGTGTGTGTGTGTGTGTGTGTATATATATATATATATATATATATATATATATATATATATATGTATATGTATATAGCTAGAATCATAATATAAAAATATAAATATAAAGGATATAAAAATGTGTGTGTAAAATTACTAATAATAAAAATAATGTTATATATAATACTAATAATAATAGTTATATCTATATCTATCTATATATATATATATATATATATATATATATATATATATATATATATATATATATATATATATATATATATATATATATATATCTACATCTCTATCTATCTATCTATCTATCTATCTATCTATCTATCTATCTATCTATCTATATCTACATCTATATAAATATAGATATCTATATATATTGTTAGTATTATATAACTTTTTATTATTAGTAGTAATTATATATAATAATATTATATATAACATTATTTTTACACACACACACACACACACATATATATATATATATATATATATATATATATATATATATATATATATATATATACATATACATTATTTTTATTACTAGTAGTTTTACACACATATACAATCCCATAGAAGAATTTGCTCATATCTACCACTATATACATATGTATTATTTAACATCATTATTATTTAGATAGCTAGATAGATATTAATAGATATATAATAATAATGATAATAATGATTAAGTATTTTTATGCACCTACCAAGAACAAACAACACTTTCAGCCCCTGCTCAATTAAATCAGGCCTCCCACTACTACTAGTACTTGCTGGTATGTTTTGCTGATCAGATTTAAGCCCAATCTGACTGTGTGTGGCCAGAGCAACAATTTGCCGACTAAGGCTGGCCATACATTATACAATGTTCTTTTTCAATTTTCCCTACCCAATCAGATCAGGGCTCCCACTACTACTACTTGCTGGTATGTTTTGCTGATCAGATCTAAGCCCAATTTGACTGTGTGTGGCCAGAGCAATGTTTTGCCGACTAAGGCTGGCCATACATTATACACTTTTCTTTTTCAATTTTCTCGACCCAATCAGATCAGGCCTCCCATAACTACTACTTGGTGGTATGATTTGCTGATCAGATCTAAGCCCAATCTGACTGTGTGTGTGGCCAGAGCAACAATTTGCAGACTAAGGCTGGCCATACATTATACAATTTTCTTTTTCAATTTTCCTTTAGATTTACCAAAACTATATAATATGAGGTCATACCTAAACACTTTCTATTTGTATGAAACCAGGCAGGGCCTTGCACTACATAGTTGAAGGTAAATCTAAAGTTTGTTGAATAAGAAAATTGCATAATGTATGGCCAGCCTTAGGTGACCTATATCACTCAATCAGTTAGTCAATCAATCAATCAGTAAGATCATTGATAGCTGATTAGTTACTGTCCTTTCCCTTATGAAATAACCTGTGTTATTTTTTCTGCATGTTGAAGTGCCCCTTATTACAAAGCAACATGCTATGTATGGAAAGGAGCTTCTTGGTTAGGTGTTTGTATTGAAGAATGACACTATAGAATAGGATTGCCTGTAGGAGAGATGAGCAGGTTGTAGGTGATCAGGAGGCACACACACATATGGCGGGGAGGGGGTGATGCTGGTGGCATGTTTAAAAGCCCTGCTGTGATTTCATTTGACTTGACTTCTTGCTGATATGGTTTTAAGCACATTTAGATAATAAATCTCAATGGCTCAATAGGAAAATTCCCTAGGCAGGGATCTGATGACAGTATTGTCAGATCTAAGGCAGAAGGCTAGTGCATGGTGCACCTGATGCTAGCCAGACGTGCTGGAGGTGATAATAATGGGAATTACACTACCACTAAGTGCTAGCTATTACAAAAGGGGGTTGTCCAACAGAGGTGATCAGAATGACAGGAGCTAGACAGAATCAAGGTGACACATTAGCACAATGCTAATATAATGTAACCTGGGTGAATGTATGGATTATGCAGTAGTCCCAGAATATTATTGTCAGCCATTCCTCCTCTCCATCTCTTTGGTACCCACAGGACTAATTGTATGTACTATTGCCTGATGCCAATCTCACACTACAGTGCAATTGCTCCAAAACGCTGGGACTTGTAGCCCCCCTATACTTTGTCCTTAGATCCTATGCAAAGATATTCAGCCCCTGCCCTTAGTGTGCCATGGAGGGTTAATAGTATTTTTAGGTTAGTCATATATTGGCATAGATCACTTCTTGTTAGGTTTTCCAGAGCCTGTAGCCATATAATATTTCATCTACACCTAGCACAAAATCATTGCAGTGATTGTAGCTTAATTTATGCCTTTATCTCATTATGGCAAGCATATATCCCACTGATAGATCAATTACTGCTGCTTCACAGTAGATCCTTCTGATCTGTAATAATGTTAATAGTATTATTAACCTGTACGTCAGTGTGTGTGTGCAGCAGGAAATCAATAGGCTCCAGACAGAAAAGAATAGTCAAACCTAGTCAAGAACAGCAAGCCTAGATTGCAATATATTATATACTGTATCTCTCAGCAATATATTGCGGTGATATATGACCCACTGAACCCATGTGTAGCAGTCTACTGTAATTACATTTGTAGGCTAATGCATATCCTGTGGGTGAAGTATCTTAATTAGCAGTGTACCTGTATTGCATCTGCTGGGTATGTGTAGTGCTGCTGGTGGGGTGGATGGTAGTAGCAGTGTGGGTTTTCATTTGTAGCCAGAGAAGAGAGTCACCAAGTCCTTATAAGGTCTATCCTTCCCCTTCTAGATACCCACTGTGATCACGCCAGGATACATTTTACACAATAGTTTAAGTTCACATGAAGTATACCTGTATTGTAACTGCTGGGTACGTGTAGTACAACTGGTGAGGTGGATGGTAGTAGCAGCGTGGTATTACATTTTTATCTAGAGAAGAGAGTCACCAAGTCCTTATAAGGTCTATCCTTCCCCTTCTAGATACCCACTGTGATCATGCCTGGATACGTTTTACAAAATAGTTTAACAAGTTCACATGAAGTGTACCTGTATTGCAACTGCTGGGTACGTGTAGTACAACTGGTGGGGTGGATGGTATTAGCAGCGTGGCATTAAATTTGTATCTAGAGAAGAGAGTCACCAAGTCCTTATAAGGTCTATCCTACCTTTTCTAGGTACCCACTGTGATCTTACCAGGATACATTTTACACAATAGTTTAACAAGTTCACATGAAGTGTGCCTGTAGTGCATCTGCTGGGTATGTGTAGTACGGCTGGTGGGGCGGATGGTAGTAGCAGTGTGGCATTTCATTTGTATCTAGAGAAGAGAGTCACTAAGTCTTTATAAGGTCTATCCTTCCCCTTCTAGATACCCATTGTGATCACGCCAGGATACATCTTACACAATAGTTTAACAAGTTCACCTGTATTGCAGTTGCTGGGTATGTGTAGTGCTGCTGGCAGGGTGAATGGTACTAGCTAGCAGTGTTGCGTTTTATTTAAATCTTGTGAAGAGATTTACCAAGTCTTTATAAGGTATGTGGTTTCCCTTCCTCTCCCAGCTCCTACAAGATACTGAAATCATGCCAGGATATATTTTACACAATAAGTTCACATACCTGTATTGAAGCTGCTCGGCATGGGTAATGCTTCTGGTGGGATGGATTGTGGTAGCAGTGTGGCATTTTATTTGAAAGAGAGTCACTGAGACCTTATAATGTTTATTTTTCCCTTTCTAGATACCCACTGTGATCACCTCAGGGTACCGCTTACACAATGCTTTAACAAGTCCACGTGAAATGTACATGTATGTGTATAGTTTTGCTGGCATAGAGGATGGTAGTAGTAGTGTGGCATTTTATTGTATCTAGGGAAGAGAGTCACCAAGTCCTTGTAAGGTTTTTCCTTCCTCTTCTAGATACCCACTGTGGTCATGTCTGGGTACATTTGAAACAGTAGTTTAACAAGTTCACATGAAATGTACATGCATATGTATAGTTCTACTGGCGTAGAGGATGGTTGTAGTAGTGTGGCATTTTATTGTATCTAGGGAAGAGAGTCACCAAGTCCTTATAAGGTCTGTCCTTTATCTTCTAGATACCCACTGTGGTCATGTCAGGGTACATTTGTAACAATGATTTAACAAGTTCCCATGACATATACATGGGTATGTGTAGTTACGCTGACAGGGAGGATGGTAGTAGCAGTTTGGCATTTTATTTATATCTAGGGAAGTGTCACCTAGTCCTTATAAGGTATGTTCTTCCCTTTCCTCTCCCAGCTCACTGTCATAACGCCAGGATACATACGACCCAATCATTTATCAGGTCCACATAAATGCTAGGTACAAGGCATGATTTCATGGCAAACCAGTTTATCTCTTCTAAAAGTGTAAAACATATCTATCCTGATAAAGTAAGCAGTAAACACCATAATAATAATACCATAATAACCTCATTACATTGTTAATTTATTCAATAAGTTTACAAATTCATGATGACCACTGTAATATAATAAGAACAAACAGAATATATAAAATACCACTTGCGTATGTATTATTTTGTTATTGCATCTATAAATGTATATATACAGTATATATTATATTAGCAGCTGGTTCTACATTTTGTGTATCTGCTCTTTCACACTTCAATCAAGTCCATTGGAATTGTTTTTTGTTATGTTTTTTTTGTTTTTTATTTACCTTATGCTGACTATATGTTTGAAATCACTTTGAAATATTTTAGGAAGTCAGCTCCTAGATATTTATTATCCTGACAGATATTCTGTACACAGGAGAGGGGAGTTATTTATCAGAGAGTACACCTTATACCGGCACCATAGATGAGCACACATGAATAGCAGGTGGGGTCCTTTTGCTGCTAGGTGTTTACCCAATGAGTAATTGTGTCTTCATTGTTTAAAATCTCCTATATGATGATAAGTTCCATTGTGAAGATACTAGAATTAAGTGACAAACTTTAAAAAAAAAACGTATTTCCGTGGCCACAAATTAGTCACTCGTCTTGATAAACAAGCAGGTCAGCATAGCAGTACTCAGTACATCTGTCTATAAATCCTAATGACAATGTTCTACTTTCTTTTATGGGAGTCACCAAAATAGTACAGCACATTCATAAATGGTGTATACAGAATACTCCCAAGTACAGTTTACTCTTCCAGTGTTTGCTTTGTTTTTACGATTCTTTTGGAACCACACAATAGATTGTACATTTTACAAGTTGGATGTTACAATTAACTAAGCTGGCAGTTACAATAACATTAATGGAAATGTTTTTCAGTCCTCTTAGTTCTGTTGTCCTGGAAAAGTCTAAAGGATGTGCCATCCAAAAGGTCAAAATCATTCCACATTTAGTATGTTTTAATCAACATATTATATGGTAATTTATTCAGGGAATCCATATCCACCGAACATATGGAGACTTTATTCTTTTGATGATGGACAAGTAACATCAGCTTGTGAAAATGTTATTCTATCAGTAAAGTGGAAAGTATGACTTTTAAATACAGATGTTGTTTTGCAAGGATAATGGGTATATATTTATACTTGATCAAATTACTAATAATGGATATACATTTTTAATTTATTAAATTACTAATAATGTATATACATTTTTACTTTATTAAATTATTAATAATGGATATACATTTTTACTTTATTTACCAACTATTAAACTCTTGAATAAATGAAGAATTTGTTTAATTCTAATTTACATTGCCTTCAGTCTACACCTAATCCAAGATTACAGATTATAGTATTATATTGATAATATTAATCAGTAGTTTCACTATGATTTATAATGTCTCACATTGGGAAGTATTTTAGATATATATAGTTACTATTAGGAGTTCTAAATATGGTCATATGTTTTTTTTTTTTGTAATTAGTTCCATTTTGTCCTCAATGTACTGGAATGGACAATCAAAGGCTGCTAAAATATTTAGTTTGGGCCGTCAATATCAAGTTGTTAAAGATCACTAGCGTGCCTAAAAATCTAGCCATACACAGGAGTATCTAATTATGCAGGAAGGTCAGCCCTTGACCAGTTCTTTTTTGAGTTGGGTGTTACCCCCCATAATCATCACTGTGGTTCCAGCTTCTGTTTGCTGCATCAGCAAATTTAAAAACAAACTAGTCAGCATTTTGCCACATATGTCATATACTGATTAACTCCTATTTGATGGTGTGTTACTGATACACAGTGAGATTATCTCACATTATTACCAAAACCATACCTATCATACAATAGTATATGACACATAGAGGCTGATTTACTAAGCACTTGATAATCTGCACAGTGTAAATTGTGGGGATGTTCAATTCAATTGTCTAGTTATATGCAGATAAAATATGTAAACAGGGATTTTCTTTAAACGTGATTGGATAACTGGTTTATCACTGGGGTTGATTTACTAAAACTGGAGAGTGCAAAATCTAGTGCAGCTCTGCACAGAAATCAATCAGCTTCCAGTTTTTACTTTTTTTGTCAAAGCTTAACTAAATAAGCTAAAGTTAGAAGCTGATTGGCTACCATGCATAAAGGAACCAGATTTTGCACTTTTTTTTAGCAAATTAGCCCCCTCAATGTATTACGTGAACATTCCCAAATCCTTTATTGAAATCATACTCACTGCAATAATGTGCATAGATGACAGTTTGCAACCATCCAATTGCAGAGCTATGCCCCGTACACACTATCGGACATTCCGACAACAAAATCCATGGATTTTTTCCGACAGATGTTGGCTCAAACTTGTCTTGCATGCACACGGTCAAACAAATATTGTCGGAAATTCCGAACGTCAAGAACGTGGTGACATACAACTCGTACGATGAGCCGAGAAAAATGAAGTTCAATAGCCAGAGCGGCTCTTCTGCTTGATTCTGAGCATGCGTGGAACCTTGTGCGTCGGAATTGTGTACACACGATTGGAATTTACGACAATGGATTTTGTTGTCGGAAAATTTGAGATCCAGATCTCAAATTTTGTGTGACGGAAATTCCGATGGAAAATGTCCGATGGAGCCTACACACGGTCGGAATTTCCAACAACAAGCTCCCATCAAACATTTTCCGTCAGAAAATTCAACCGTGTGTACGGGGCATAAGACTGAATATAGATGCAAATGTCAGACAGGGAGTAATCTGGCCTTCCTCAATCACAGTAGGATCTACCACTGTCACTTGTACAACTTATCTAATGAATTGAAGCGGTGCACCAGTGGATCACTACTTCCTTTTCCTATTAAGAAGAGAGAATGATTGTCTAGGTCAGCCTTTCTTAACCTTTCTAATCCATTGGAACCCTTGAAATATTGTTCCAGGCTTATTGAACCCTTGCTTAACATTACTACATCTGCAGCTCACTGGACATTAGTGTGATGGTCAAGGGGAAGAATGCTTCTTACACTTGTGGAAATAAGGAACAATTCCTCCTCCAACAGATAGCTAAAATGTTCATTGATTTTAGTGGAAACTTTTCTGAGTGGTTGAAATTGCTCCTTTCTCAGAGAACCATTAGCAACAGTTAGATGAACCCTAGGGTCCATGGAGCCTTGGTTGAGAAAGGTTGGAGTAGGTCATTCAGAGATTTTCCAGCAAGTCAAATAAAATCTGTCAGCAAAAACAGCTGCTTCCAACACCAGGCACATTTGTTTTGGCTTTAACTTGAGTGTCAAATCATGAATGGTATCTGGCCATGTAGCGTTGGCCTTAGTGTCTAATGATGGAGACAGAACAAAATAAAAGTATCTTAGCACATGATTGTCAGTTAAGGAAAAGCTGTCATTTATAAAAGAATAGGGTGTAGGCCACTAATTAGAAAGGATATGTTTTTGCCAACTTCAGCCAAATTCAATCTGGGTGTGGCCATGCTGGATAATTCTCTGAAATATCCAAAGCTCAGACACCATTATATGGAGGTTTCTGTAAAAGTATTCAGACTTAACAGATTTAAATAAGAGGTACATTCTGATCTTTCTGATTTTCCACTGTTGACTTCAGAAACAAGAACTGAAAAACTAAAACGGCAATTTAGCAATTCTGCATTACCTTTTACTGCTACTATTTACATTGAAATTATATATATATATATATATATATATATATATATATATATATCGATAACTGACACATTGTACCTATAACATTGTCTCAGGCTTCATTGGGTAGAAAAGGAGCAAGTGTGGAAATATGGTATTGTGGCACAAGATATAATATACATATATATAAGTGGAGCATGTGTTTGTTAGAATTGATTAGCAGACATTATAATGCCTGGGTAAGTAGTAAATTGATGGACCATTCATTGACAATATATATTAGTAATTGCAAGACTACAATGAGTATAATGAGCCTCTATAAAAAAAGAATTATTATAATATAGTAATTTCAGGCAGTCTCGGGTTGCCCAGTTGTAATAACTAAATGTAATGTAGTGGATTTCCAACACTTGCACAAATGATAAACAGCACATAGCTTATTTCTCTAATGCACGCTAAGTGATATTTTTGATACACATCGAAAGCAAGTGAGTTCTGATGTATCTGTGCTTTTGATTTGTTACTGTATGTACTGTATTACCCTTTTCAGTAACAACTCCAGCACACTTCCGTGTTTATTCTGTTCATATTCTTGTACAGGTTTTGTTGGCAACTGCTGTGTTGCATTGGTTTCTCTTATTTACTGAGGACTTAGAACTTTAGTAAATCTATACACCTTCATTAAAAATTACTTTTGTTGAAGATTTGTGGTTAATTTACTCATATATATTCATTGAAGTAATTGCCTGGGGCATCTAACAGTTATCATGGTGGTATGAGAGGCTAGTAGAATTTTACAGATGACTAATATTTTGATGATGGCAATGAGTGCCTGAAGGTGACCACAGACATCAGATAATATCCTCTGTATAAATTGCAAATTTGATTCTTCCAATTCCGTTTAGCATATAAATCCATGTATTCATAAATACCTATTTTGGAGGATCAGATGAGCCAAGTAAAAAGGTTTTGCTACAATCAAAAACAAAAAATTACCCCCTCCTCAGTACCAACCTTGGTTTATTATTCTTATTATTTCCAATATATATCAATTACTACTGATGAATATTAAGGGCCATTGCATACAATGATTAGTAATAATTACAGCTTATCATTAGTGTTAAAAAAAATATCCATTTGGTATTGCCTTGCATGGTTGTTTATGGAAATTGCATATTACATAGGGTCTTAAGAACATTCTTAAGGAGGTTGCTTTTTTTTTTTTTGTTATAAAGAATTCCCACATAATTCCTCAGTTGTTCTTATTTAATCTGGTGGACTAAATTTCACCATTATTTTGGGTTCCAGTCATTTCATAGATAGAACTCATAAAACATAGCAAAATTCAAACCCTTGCTTACCTGATTGTAATACATGAGAGTAATTTAAAAAAATCACCTGCTGCAGGCTCATTGCTGTCCCTTAGGCCGTCCATACGTGGTTCGAATCTCGGCCAGTTCAGCAGGGACCGTGTACGGGCAGGCAGAATGTACCAAGTTGATCGATCGATCAACTTGGGTACAACCAGCCCGCTGAATTTTACTTGTGTTGATCGCTAGCGGGTGCTTTAGCTATAAACACTATTTTATTTTAGATCCATAAAAATAGCGATGTGACACCAATGGTACATACTGGTCAGCAGACGCGTTTCACACTCCTGTGCTTAATCCTTCCAGCAAAGTGTTACTAAACCCACAACAGTAAAATCAGTCTGTATATGCAGTAAAGCATGCTTGTTATACTCACCGTGGAACCTAAGGGGTTAATCCTCTGCATTGTGTAAAAAGGCAGTTTGATCCTGTCTTCTCTGATCCTCCCCTCCTTTCACTGACCCCTAATAATTTTCTGATAACACAGAGTCTATGGAATCAGGTTGCACATGCTCAGTTTGGTGTGTATTGCTAGAGATTTTTTTTTTTCTTTGGCGAGTGCATGTAATCAGCACAGGGCCAATCAGCACTTTACAGACAGAGGGTCAGGGATCTTGCCGTCTAATAGGATAGTCAGAAAACTCCTCCTTCAAGCTTTAACCAGTGCTTGGCTGGACACTGATAAAAGTCACAAGACTGCTATATACTGCAGAGGAGAAAAGGTATTTAGCAGTTTATATTTACTAAAATAATTGCATTTCCATGCCCTGTGTACAGTGGGAGAACAGATATAGTGAATGCAGGGTCATGGGTTTAGTAACACTTTAATCATTGCTATAATATGATATGATAAAGCACAGGAGTGTGAAAGGCGTCTGCTGACCAGTATGTACCATGTGTGGAAGTGCTGCCAGGCTTTCTTTCTCTTCATATGCTATTCTGGCGGACCAGGCAGGCACCCGGATATACATAGCAGCCAGAGATCTATACAGGTTGCCTTGGAGTGCTGTCACTCCACACAGGGCTGCTTAAGCTTCTAGCAATAATCACTGTCTTCCCCACCCCCACCAGGAGAATATAATGTCTTGGCAGGAGGGATTCACCTGTCAGCACGGTCTGTGTTAATGGGGGAATCATGCAAATTTCTTTCCTGCAACCCATGGTTGTAGGGAAGAAATTTGCAGCATCTATGACCTGCCTTACACACAAAAAGCCTGAATGTATTAAAGTATTGGCGCTTTTACAACCACCAGTCAGATCTACACCTGCCTTGTAGATTAAATCTGACTGGTGATGTATTAGGAAGATTGAGCGGAAGTTACATAGCACAGGTTTAGGGTCCTTTCACAGGGGCTTTCAGTCTACTTTCATCTGTCCGTTTCTCAGATAAATTCAGACTGAACCACAATATATGTCTATGGATGGGCGAATATACATTTACATCTGCCTACATCCGTATCTATTCAGTTTCGTTTTTTGTAAATGGAGCAAAGCTGCATCCTTTTCTGTTTAGACAGATCTAAATAGATGTAAATTGATACCGTCCGTTTACTTCCATTCCATATACACTATATTACCAAAAGTGTTGGGACGCCTGCCTTTACCGTAGGGTCCGTAGGGTTCAATGTTGCGTTGGCTCACCCTTTGCAGCTATAGCAGCTTCAACTCTTCTGGGAAGGCTGTCCACAAGGTTTAGGAGTGTGTCTATGGGAATGTTTGACCATTCTTCCTGAAATGCATTTGTGAGGTCAGGCACTGATGTTGGGCGAGAAGGCCAGGCTCCCAGTCTCAGCTCTAATTCATCCCAAAGGTGTTCTATCAGGTTGAGGTCAGGACAGTCAAGTTCCTCCACCTCATGTCTTTATGGACCTTGCTTTGTTCACTGGTGTGTAGTCATGTTGGAACAGGAAGGGGCCATCCCCAAACTGTTCCCACAAAGTTGGGAGCATGAAATTGTCTAAAATGTCTTGGTATGCTGATGCCTTAAGAGTTCCCTTCAATGGAACTAAGGGGCCAAGCCCAACCCATGAAAAATAACCACACACCATAGTTCCTCCTCCACCAAATGATTTGGACCAGTTTGAGGTGGAGGAACTTGACTGGCCTGCACAGAGTCCTGACCTCAACCCGATAGAACACCTTTGGGATGAATTAAAGCGCAGACTGCGAGCCAGCCTTTCTTGTCCAACATCAGTGCCTGACTTCACAAAAGCGCTTTTGGAAGAATGGTCAAACATTCCCAAAAATATACTCCTAAACCTTGTGGACAGCCTTCCTAGAAGAGTTGAAGCTGTTATAGCTGCAAAGGGTGGGCCAACTCAATATTGAACCCTACAGACTAAGACTGGGATGCCATTAAAGTTTGTGTGCGTGTAAAGGCAGGTGTCCCAATACTTTTGTTAATATAGTGTATACCTGTTTGTAGAGCTGGGGCACACCAGGAATCGCACAGGAAGGCATTGTGCCTTCCTGTGCAATTCATATGCCATTGCAGTGTGGTGAGATTTGACTTAATTCATTTTGTATGGGCTGATTCACACTGGACCACAGCAAAAGTAGTGCATGCACTACAACCGGATCGCATGGCATATCTGCACCATAAGATCCAATGCAGGCAAATGCACTGCATTTGGGATGTTAGGCAAGAAATATTTTTGGTTTAAACTTTTGTCTCCTTTGATTGATTTCTGCAGAAACTAAACTGAACTGAAATGCAAACTTATGTACAGTAAAACCTTGGATTGCGAGCATAATTCATTCCAGAAACATGCTTGTAATCCAAAGCACTTGTATATCAAAGCATTTTTTTACAGAGTATAAAAGAGAAGAGAAGCTCCTCTAAGTGTAGCAATAAGTTGCTAAATGTTGTACCTTCATTAAATGTAACCATATTGCTACACTTAGAGGCTCCTCTCTTCTTTTTTATACTCAGTTGTGACCTGACGCTACTCTTATATCAAGACATCGCTTGTTTATCAAGGCAACATTTATTAAAACATTTTGCTTGTCTTGCAAAACGCTCTCAAACCAAGTTACTCTCAAACCAAGATTTTACTGAAAATTGAACAGAACTCCCTTGAAGAAGGATGTGCAAACTGATGTAATCTGAATCAGTATTCATAAATTTTTCAGTCAATACAGTTAAGCAAATAGTTGTGGTGTTGAACAATTTCGCTAGTCCTCTGACTGTGGTTGTATGTGTTGCCTGGAATTGTGTTTTAAAATTTTGTAGTGCAGGAAATCATGATTATGAAAGAAATAACCTTTGAAAATATAGGCAGATTGTTATTTACTAAAAGACACTTTTAGGCTAGGTTCACACATATGGAGTAGGTGTGGCGCGCATTTGCGCGGGCACAACAGTCCATTCATATGAGGTCCCTGCACCTTTTTAAAAATTGCAGCTGCACGGAAATTGCATGGTGCATTTTCCGATACTGAATGTGGGGGTGCCATTATGAATTAATGACACCCACACATGTCTGCTAAAAACAGCATCTTTTTCTGGCGAGCGCCTGCAGGTATGGGAATGTGTGCCATTCACACTTGGGATCCAGGAGTAGAGGCTTAAACACCCAAGAACAATACTTATTGATGTGACATCATGATGTGATTTTAGGTAGCCACTTGTCACATTGTCTTAAAGCGATATTAAACCCCAAACCAAAAAATGTAATATATTGAAGCTTACCAATCCCTAGATGTGGTGATATCATTCGTTTTCCCTTTTTCCCTCCTATATTAGGGTGCCTACACTCTGGATGAAGGAGCAAAAGTGACACCTTTGTACACTACCATTGCCAGTTCGGGGAGAGGGGAGTGTTATGCCGTTTACACACGGGTGGACTTTTTCGGCATCAAAGGTCCGACGGTCTTTCCGACGGACTTTTGATGGACTTCCGACGGACTTTCGAACGAACGGACTTGGCTACACACGATCACACCAAAGTCCAATGGATTCGTACGTGATGACGTACGACCGGACTAAAATAAGAAAGTTGATAGTCAGTAGCCAATAGCTGCCCTAGCGTCGGTTTTTCGTCCGTCGGACTAGCATACAGACGAGCGGATTTTTCGACCGGACTCAAGTCCGTTGGAAAGATTTGAAACATGTTCCAAATCTAAAGTCCGTCTGATTTTTGACCGAAAAGGTCCGCTGCAGGTCCGATGAAGCCCACACACGGTCAGATTGTCCGATGGATTTGTCCCGTCGGACCAGCCCAGTCAAAAAGTCCGCCCGTGTGTACACGGCATAACATGTCATAGCAGATTTAGATATACTAACAAGCTGAAGCCAAACTCCAGCTAATACTTTATAAGCAGTTACAGCAACAGTTTTGTTCCTATTGGGAGAAAGGTTTTACATAAATATAGAATGATGAAAAGTTTTTATGGGGACCTGGATGTAGCGCTACAAAACACAGGCGTTTGGCCTCTCTACATACTACACGCTTGTATTAAATAAAGTCATTTATACCAAATAACTATACTGCATATGCAAAAACAATTTAGCTATTTTTTCAACAGTATGTTATTAATTCTAGCATTATCAAGAATTCTGTGGCTAAGTACATATATGCTTTTTATCACTGATAACAAATAAATAATGAGTGGACAGCTGCATTGTCTATTTCCTGTGCTGCAGATATTTGTTTCTTGGTGAGAATGATAAAACTGACATACTGATATACAATATATGGCAGCCAGGATTCCTATACCATCTATTATTTGCAGACAGTTCATGACATATCTGCAACACGGCAACCTTTTATAGTTATCAGCTATAGAATGTTGAGATTCTATCTTTCATTATATGGCATATCAATGCAAATTATACATTACATATATTATTTATTTAAAGGGACATTATGCACAGATTGCCTCATTTGCAAAAAAAAAAAAAAAATTAGGTAATAGAGGTCCAAAGTGCAATTCCAGGCAACAGGACAAATCAATCAGTGAACTGGTAATGCACTTTAGGGAACACTGCAGCTGTGCTGAAGACAGAAAATCCATTTAATTTGCCTTAATCTGAATTCTATGTAATCTACTGCAGTCTGAATCCAAAGGGCTTCTTATGAAAAGTAGGCTTTCTTTCTGAGGTTTGAACTGTGTAATGTGCTTTCCTGGTGCCTCCATGGCAGCATACCAATGGTTGGTTGCTCCGCCCCCGACCAACCCACAGGACCCCTTTTTTACTCTATAAATAAAAGAGTTGTTCCTCCCCACCGTCATTCTTTTCTCTGTCCTCGTTCCTACAGGATCAAGCGCTCAGCCCTACCTCACCGCTTTATGGTGTGACCATTGCAGGTTCATGCTCTCCTGCAGTATGGAGTCCCATTGCTTGGGCTGCTAAAAGCGCCAGATAAGTATGGGAGCCTTTTTTTTCTGTGGATCTTTTTGGGGCTTGGTGGGTTAACAGGAGCCAGTTTTTCTCTCCTATATATTCCCTTGTTCGGCATACTAAAACCCTGAGTGCTTAAATGCTTGTGCTTTTTACAAAAACGCTATGAGGTTTTTGCCTACCTCCACAGCATGCCTCATGTGCCTGTGTAGCTCTCCTCTGAGTGTGCAGCGCTTCGCGCCGTTCGGCTCTGCTTTCCTGGCTGGGGGGGCCAAATTAAAAAATTTTTGTTGTTCTTCCCTCCTCTGCAAAATCCTTTTTTGTTTTTAACTACTTTTATATTAAATGTTAATCGTTCCTTTTCAGCTGTCCCTAGTAGGGATGAGCCGAACACCCCCCGGTTCGGTTCGCACCAGAACCTGCGAACGGACCGAAAGTTTGCACGAACGTTAGAACCCCATTGACGTCTATGGGACTCGAACGTTCGAAATCAAAAGTGCTCATTTTAAAGGCTAATTTGCATGGTATTGTCCTAAAAAGGGTTTGGGGACCCGGGTCCTACCCCAGGGGACATGTATCAATGCAAAAAAAACTTTTAAAAACGGCCGTTTTTTCGGGAGCAGTGATTTTAATGATGCTTAAAGTAAAAAAAAAAAAAGTGAAATATTCCTTTAAATATCGTACCTGAGGGGTGTCTATAGTATGCCTGTAAAGTGACGCGTGTTTCCCGTGTTTAGAACAGTCCCTGCACCAAATGTCATTTTTAAAGGAAAAAATCTCATTTAAAACTGCTTGCGGGTTTAATGTAATGTCGGGTCCTGGCAATATGGATGAAAATCAGTGAGACAAACGGCATGGGTACCCCCCAGTCCATTACCAGGCCCTTTGGGTCTTGTATGGATATTAAGGGGAACCCCGCACCCAAATTAAAATAAGGAAAGGTGTGGGGCCACCAGGCCCTATATACTCTGAACAGCAGTATACAGGCTGTAGGTTTGTTGTTAAGTAGAATCTCTTTGTAATTTTGAACGGGTACATTTTTAACGTGTTTAGCTCCAGCCAAAAAATCTTTTTTAAGCTTTTTGGAAAACATAGGGAAGGGTTATCACCCCTGTGACATTTGTTTTGCTGTCTTTCCTCCTCTTCAGAAGATTTCACCTCACTTTTTGTCCCAATGGATTGGAAAGCATCAGTGGAAAGGAGAAATGTTTTTCCCATATTAACTCTTACAGGAGAGAATTTCCCTTCCTAGGGGTAGATTTATTCTCACTTCCTGTTGTCTCCTTCCGTTTGCAAGTAGGAGTCATTTGTTAGTTGTTTGAAAGTAGGGTCCTGCCCTATATACTCAGCAGAAATTAGGGCCTTAGGTGTTGCTGTGGCCACAACACTGTAAGCCCTCACAGGGCTCTGCTGTGAAATATTAGATCAAGAATTGTAATTACATGCCCCTGTTGAACAGGAGCTGAAAAATTAGGCCTTAGGCACTGGTGCTGGTGCCACAACACTGCAACCCCTCACAGACACTCTAGTTGGAATGCAGGAACGAGCCCTGCTGCAAAGTATTGCATCAAAAATTGTAATTACACGCCCCTGTTAAACAAGGGCTGAAAAATTGGGCCTTAGGCACTGGTGCTGGTGCCACAACACTGCAACCCCTCACAGACACTCTAGTTGGAATGCAGGAACGAGCCCTGCTGCAAAGTATTACATCAAAAATCGTAATTACACGCCCCTGTTAAACAGGGGCTGAAAAATTGTGCCTTAGGCACTGGTGGTGGCGCCCAGAACCAAAAATGCTCTTACAAGCTATCAGCGTGACGATTGAGGAGGAAGAGGATAATTACTCAGGAATAGTCACTCAGCATCAGCATAGGCAGTCTTTGAAGGGATCTGAGATTTCAAAAAAAATTATTCAGTTACATCAGCATCAGGTGCTTGGTAGCTGGTGGTGATCCAAGACTCATTCATTTTTATGAAGGTCAGTCGATCGACCGAGTCAGTGGACAGACGCACCCTGTGATCGGTTACCACGCCTCCAGCAGCACTGAATGTGCGTTCCGAAAGAACGCTGGATGCAGGACAGGCCAGTAGCTCAATTGCATACTGTGCAAGCTCTGGCCAGTGATCCATCCTCAAGACCCAGTAACCCAGAGGATTTTCGGTGGGAAAGGTGTCCAAGTCTGATCTTGCCCCTAGGTATTCCTGCACCATGTAAAACAGACGCTGGCGATGGTTGCTGGAACCGATCATACCTTGGGGCTGCGGACCAAAAAATTGTCTGAACGCATCGGTCAGACGGCCACCTTCTCCACCGCTCCTTCTTTGACTGACCGAAGCCTCAGCAACACGTTGTCCAGAAACAGGAGTTTGTAACCTCCCAGTCTCTGGGAACGCGTTGCACAGACCTTTCTGCAAGGCCTCCCGAAGATGTTTCATCCTCTGCTCCCTCTGCGATGGCAAGATAAGGTCCGCAACCTTACCCTTGTAACGTGGATCAAGGAGGGTTGCCAGCCAGTATTGGTCCTTCTCCTTGATACCACGAATACGAGGATCCTTACGCAGGCTTTGCAGGATCAGGGAGGCCATGCAGCGTAGGTTTGCTGAGGCATTCGGTCCGGAGTCCTCTGGGTCACTAAGGACGACATGGTCCGCAGCCACCTCCTCCCAGCCACGTACAAGTCCATGTGTTTCTTGGGACTGATCCCTTAAAGACTGCTGCTGATGCTGAGTGCCAGGCTCCACCTCCATACTGACACAATCTTCCTCCTCCTCCTCCTCCTCTTCCTCCTCGTCCTCTTCCTGTGTGATCAGCGGGCACGCAGGAACACTGTCTGGATAAAGGGGGCCTTGAGAGCTAAGGAAGTCCTCCTCTTCCTGCCTCTGTTCTGCCTCAAGTGCCCTGTGCATTATTCCACGCAGCGTGTGCTCCAACAGGTGGACAAGGGGGACAGTGTCACTGATGCATGCACTGTCACTGCTCACCATCCTCGTGGCCTCCTCAAATGGTGACAGGACAGTGCATGCATCCCTGATCATGGCCCACTGGCGTGGGGAAAAAAAACCAAGCTCCCCTGACCCTGTCCTGGTGCCATAGTCGCACAGGTACTCATTGATGGCCCTCTGCTGCGTGTGCAGCCACTGCAGCATGGCCAACGTTGAGTTCCACCTGGTGGGCATGTCACAGATTAGGCGGTTCTTGGGCAGGTTAAACTCCTTTTGGAGGTCCGTCAGCCGAGCACTGGCATTATATGACCGGCGGAAATGCACACAGACTTTCCTGGCCTGCCTCAGGACATCCTGTAAGCCCGGGTACCTGCCCAAGAACCGCTGCACCACCAAGTTAAGGACGTGAGCCAAACAGGGCACATGGGTCATTTGTCCCTGTCGGAGGGCAGAGAGGAGGTTGGTGCCATTGTCGCAAACCACCATTCCTGCCTTAAGTTGGCGTGGCGTCAACCACCTCTGAACCTGCCCCTGCAGAGCTGACAGAACCTCTGCCCCAGTGTGGCTCCTGTCCCCCAAGCACACCAGCTCAAGCACCGCATGGCATCTTTTGGCCTGCGTACTTGCGTAGCCCCTTGAACGACTACGGAGCACCGCTGGTTCCGAGGAAGAGGCCATGGAGGAAGAAGAAGAGGAGGGGGTGGAGGAGAGAGGTGTGTCACAATCATTAGCATTTTGGAGGCGTGGTGGCGGAACAACCTCCAACACTACTGCACCTTGTCCTGCATCCTTCCCAGCTGCCAGCAGAGTCACCCAATGCGCCGTGAAACTTAGGTAACGTCCCTGTCCATGCCTGCTGGACCATGAGTCAGCGGTAATATGCACCTTACCGCTGACCGCCCTGTCCAGCGAGGCATGGACATTGCCTTCCACATGCTGGTAGAGAGCCGGAATCGCCTTCCGTGAGAAAAAGTGGCGTTTGGGTACCTGCCACTGAGGAACTGCACATTCCACAAACTCACGGAAGGGGGCAGAGTCTACCAACTGAAAAGGCAGCAGTTGAAGTGCTAGCAATTTTGCCAAGCTAGCATTCAACCGCTGGGCATGTGGATGGCTGGGAGCAAACTTCTTTCGGCGGTGCAGCAGCTGGGGCAGGGAAATTTGCCTGGTACAATCTGACGTCGGTGTACCAAAATCAGATTGCCCACCAGTACGTGGCTGTGACACACCTAATTCTACACCTTCATTCCTCTCAGTGCAGGTCTCAGAGAGGACTGAAGGTCTAGTGGGGTTGGAAATCTCAGCTGATGAGGAGCAAGCAGAGGTCCTCTTTGTTCTTTGGTGTGGGTCTTTTAGATACGCTTGCCAACGAACTGCATGGCAGGTCAACATATGTCTGGTCAAGCATGTGGTACCCAAGCGGGAGATGTTTTGGCCACGCGAGATGCGCTTGAGACATATGTTGCAAATAGCAGCGGTGCGACCTGATGCACTCGTCTCAAAAAAGGCCCACACCAAAGAACTTTTTGAATAACGCGCAGAGACTGCAGCGCCCTGCACATGTGGAGCTTTGGGGTGTGATGCAGTCAATGTGCTGCCCTTAGGCTGGCCCCTGGAGGGCATCCTGCCTCGTTGGTGATGTGCCGCCTCCTCCTCCTCCTCCTCTCTCCTATCAGGCACCCACGTTGAGTCAGTGACCTCATCATCCCCTCCCTCCTCATCACTGGGGCAAACCTGGCAGTATGCTGCAGCAGGGGGAGCATGACTGCCAGATTGCTGTCCTTCTTGGGCACCCCCTCTGTCCGTGCTCATGTTACTGCCTTCATCGAGCTCAGTATCATCATCAGAGCCTTCCAAACGCTGGGCATCCTCCTGGAGCATGTACCCAACACTGTGGTCAAACAGTTCGAGGGACTCCTCAGGAGGACATGGTGGGGCTAGGGAAGGAGTCACTGATGACATTGAGCCGAGGGAAGAGGCCGCTGCTTTGCCAGACAAAGTACCCTGGGCATGGGTGAGAGAGGATGAGGAGGATGAGGACGGCTTGGTCATCCACTCGACCAAGTCTTCCGCATGTTGCGGCTCAACATGGCCAGCTGCCGAAAAAAAGGCCAAGCGTGTCCCATGGCCACGTGCTGATGAGGATGCACCGTCTCCACGACCAGCACTAGACACAGAGCCTGCTTGCCCTCTCTTATTGGCTTGTGACTGTCTGCCTCTCCTTCTTGGCCTTCCAGACATACTAATGGCCTGTAGCTGCACTAAGCTGGGATATATATATATATATATATATATATATATATATATATATATATATATGTACTGATACTGCAGCTAGCAAAATCAACTGCCTGCCTGTAGTATGAGAACACCACCAACCTTCTACAGGTAGCTTTAGCTGAACACTGTGAGGTGGACGCACCCCACTAACTTGTAGGTTTAGCAGAACACTGTGAGCAAGACGCACTGCACTAACTGTAAATAGTCTAGCTGCCTGACTGTGGTACTAATAGGATCAAAAGAACACCAGCAATTTTCTTTAAAATACTGTAACAAGACAAGCCTGCCTGTCAGTAAGAAGATAACAGGAACGGATCTAGCTGAACACTGTGAGCAGGACGCACCCCACTAGCTTGTAGGTTTAGCTGAACACTGTGAGGTGGACGCACCCCACTAACTTGTAGGTTTAGCTGAACACTGTGAGCAGGACGCACCCCACTAACTTGTAGGTTTAGCAGAACACTGTGAGCAGGACGCACTGCACTAACTGTAAATAGTCTAGCTGCCTGACTGTGGTACTAATAGGATCAAAAGAACACCAGCAATTTTCTTCAGGTAGCTGTATTTACTGTAACAAGACAAGCCTGCCTGTCAGTAAGAAGATAACAGAAACGGATCTAGCTGAACACTGTGAGCAGGACGCACCCCACTAGCTTGTAGGTTTAGCTGAACACTGTGAGGTGGACGCACCCCACTAACTTGTAGGTTTAGCTGAACACTGTGAGCAGGACGCACCCCACTAACTTGTAGGTTTAGCAGAACACTGTGAGCAGGACGCACTGCACTAACTGTAAATAGTCTAGCTGCCTGACTGTGGTACTAATAGGATCAAAAGAACATCAGTCATTTTCTTTAAAATACTGTAACAAGACAAGCCTGCCTGTCAGTAAGAAGATAACAGGAACGGATCTAGCTGAACACTGTGAGCAGGATGCACACCACTAGCTTGTAGGTTTAGCTGAACACTGTGAGGTGGACGCACCCCACTAACTTGTAGGTTTAGCTGAACACTGTGAGCAGGACGCACCCCACTAACTTGTAGGTTTAGCAGAACACTGTGAGCAGGACGCACTGCACTAACTGTAAATAGTCTAGCTGCCTGACTGTGGTACTAATAGGATCAAAAGAACACCAGCAATTTTCTTTAAAATACTGTAACAAGACAAGCCTGCCTGTCAGTAAGAAGATAACAGGAACGGATCTAGCTGAACACTGTGAGCAGGGCGCACCCCACTAGCTTGTAGGTTTAGCTGAACACTGTGAGGTGGACGCACCCCACTAACTTGTAGGTTTTGCTGAACACTGTGAGCAGCACGCACCCCACTAACTTGTAGGTTTAGCAGAACACTGTGAGCAGGACGCACTGCACTAACTGTAAATAGTCTAGCTGCCTGACTGTGGTACTAATAGGATCAAAAGAACACCAGCAATTTTCTTCAGGTAGCTGTATTTACTGTAACAAGACAAGCCTGCCTGTCAGTAAGAAGATAACAGAAATGGATCTAGCTGAACACTGTGAGCAGGACGCACCCCACTAGCTTGTAGGTTTAGCTGAACACTGTGAGGTGGACGCACCCCACTAACTTGTAGGTTTAGCTGAACACTGTGAGCAGGACGCACCCCACTTACTTGTAGGTTTAGCAGAACACTGTGGGCAGGACGCACTGCACTAACTGTAAATAGTCTAGCTGCCTGACTGTGGTACTAATAGGATCAAAAGAACACCAGTAATTTTCTTTAAAATACTGTAACAAGACAAGCCTGCCTGTCAGTAAGAAGATAACAGGAACGGATCTAGCTGAACACTGTGAGCAGGACGCACTGCACTAAATGTAAATAGTCTAGCTACCTGACTGTGGCACTAATAGGATCAAAAGAACACCAGTAATTTTCTTCAAAATACTGTAACAAGACAAGCCTGCCTGTCAGTAGGAATATAACAGGAACGGATCTAGCTGAACACTGTGAGCAGGACGCACTGCACTAAATGTAAATAGTCTAGAAGATAACAGGAACGGATCTAGCTAAACTGAATACAGTGTATATATATATATATATGCAACACCTGGGATGCATATATATACACAATACACTTTAAGTGCAGCTAACTGACTGACTGTCCTGCCTAATCTAGCTAACTCAAATGAAATGACACTGTCTCTCTCTCTCTCTAAGCACACCGGAACACACTGCACAGGGCCGCCGTGCAGGCGGCCTTATATAGTGTGGGGCGTGTACTAAATCCCCTGAGCCATAATTGGCCAAAGCCTCCTTGGCTTTGGCCAATTATGGCTCTCTGTTAAGGCGGCGCTGTGATTGGCCAAGCATGCGGGTCATAGTGCATGCTTGGCCAATCATCAGCAAGCAATGCACTGCGATGCCGCAGTGAATTATGGGCCGTGACGCGCCACACGAATTTGGCGCGAACGGCCCATATCGTTCGCAATTCGACGAACGATCGAACAGCCGATGTTCGAGTCGAACATGGGTTCGACTCGAACACGAAGCTCATCCCTAGTCCCTAGTACTATAATGCCGCATCAAAAAGATCCTCAACATACCACTAGGTAAGGGCTGCAACTTTCAGGTAAGTTTTTTTATCAAGAGAAAAGAGCACCCCGGGCTGATTGAAACACCCTTGTCTTTGTTTCTATTTTTTGTCTTAGCCCGCATCACGGATCTTCCTGCAGATCATCCCATAGAGATTCTATGGATAGAAGATCAAAGGACCATAGGAGCTCGGGTCATTCTCATTCGTCCTCGGCCCATACTTCCCACAGTGGGAACAGATCATCCCGACATACCTCTAGTGAACAGGACTCCCAGCACAGACCTGTGTATCCAGGAGAGAAAGCATGCTGGGTGTGTGTCAAACAAGTCCTCCCTGATAAATTGGTATGTGGTCAATGCCTCCTGGAAGCTACAGGAGACAAAGAGAGAGAGAAACTCGAGTCAATGGAATCAATCAAAAGAAGGATCAAAGACTCTATCCGGGAGTTAGCCTTATCCCAAGATCAAGCAACCCCACCCGCAGAGGAAGCAGCAGTGAATACACCCAATCCACAGCCAGACACAGAGGTTATTTCTGAAAGCGATTCGGATGTGGGCGAAGAGAATGCTTCAGCCTTTGATTTTGCTCTAGTGGAACCCTTTATCAATGCGGTAAAGGACGCAATCCAATGGGAGGAAGATCCAGAGCCTCCATCTAAAGCAAAGAAATATTTTCCACACCTGAAGAAAAAATTATCAACCTTCCCCTTAATGGAAGAAATAAAGGAAGTTGTGACAGATGAATGGCAGAAGGTGGATAAAAGACCCTTAGCTTACAATCGTTTTCTCAAATTATACCCACTTGCTGAAGCAGATGCCCAGCTTTTTGATTCGCTTCCAACGGTAGATGCTTCAATTATGAGATTAGCCAGGAATACAACACTGCCTCTAGAGGATGCAGTCTCTTTCAGGGATGTACTTGATCAAAGGATCGATTCAGATCTAAAAAAATCTTATCAAGCTGCAGGAGGGGCATGTAAGCCAGCAGTAGCCCTGACTTCAATCTCTCGGGCTACTAGAGTATGGTCAGACAATATTGAGACAGCCCTCAGACAGGGGGTGGGGTCTAACGAGATCATCAAAGCACTAGATGAGCTCAAGCTGGCCTCAGATTTCATGGCGGAGGCCGCCATTGATGTCCTCAAGTGTTCCTCCAGAGCTATGCTGTATTCCATCACTGCCAGAAGGGCATTGTGGCTAAAACCATGGTCAGCCGACCCAACCTCAAAACAATCGTGGTGTCGCATACCATACAATGGGAATGCTCTGTTCGGCGACAGAATGGATGCAGCAATTACCAGAGTCACAGGAGGGAAAAGTGGTCTAATTCCCCAGGACAGAAGCAGGAGGAAAAGATTTGTGTCACGTCCAGCTGGTCAGCAGAGAGCAAGAGACTCCAGAACGTACCACCCGGGCAGGGAGTACAGAAGAGGCTGGAAGGGCTCGCAGGCAACTTTCTTGAAGGCGGGGAAGCCGAAAACCTCAACATCCACAGTTGAGGGCCAGAAGTCTTTTTGACTCCCTATCCACCCAAACCGCTCCAGTAGGAGCTCGACTCAAGGCGTTCGCCCAGGTTTGGGTGGAGAATTGTACAGATCAATGGGCAGTCTCCACTGTCATTCAAGGGCATTTCTGGACATTCAGAAAACGGCCCCCACCCTTTTCATTCCAGCCAACGAAGATACCAACCTCCAAAGAGAAGAAAGAGGTCCTTCTTCAGTATGTACAAATTCTTATCCGGCAGCAAGCAGTAGTTCCAGTTCCGGACTTGGAAAAACACTCAGGGTTCTATTCCCCAGTCTTTTTGGTCCCCAAAAAATCGGGCGGCTGGAGGCCCGTGTTGGACCTGAAGAGGTCAAACAGATACATCCGTACAGAGCACTTCAAAATGGAATCCTTAAATACAGTGATCCTATCAGTACAGCCAGGGGATTGGATGGTCTCTATAGACCTTCAAGATGCATATCTCCATATACCTATCCTGCAGCAGTTTCAACCTTTCCTACGTTTCAAAGTAGGCGATTTACACCTACAGTTTCAATGCCTGCCGTTCGGGATCTCAACAGCTCCCAGAACCTTTACCAAGGTGCTAGTGGCAATCCTGGCTCCTCTTCGAGAAAAAGGGATTCGAGTGCTTCACTACTTGGACGACATCCTCATTCTATCCCAGCACAAAAGGAGCCTAGAAATGCATGTACGGCTGGTCCTAGACAACCTGAGCAAGTTCGGGTGGTTAATCAATTACTCGAAAAGCCAGCTCACACCTACACAAAAGATGACATATCTAGGAGCACTTTTCAACACTCCAGAGAGGGCAGTTTCACTTCCCCTAGAAAAGATTCCTGTCCTGATAAGGAAGGTAAAGAGAGTATTGGCAAGCCATTCCATGTTGGCATCAGACTGTCTGAGTCTCCTGGGCTCCCTTTCCTCTTGTATACCCATGGTGAAGTGGGCCAGGTGGCATCTGCGGAGATTCCAACTGGGCTTTCTGGCACAGTGGAGGAAGAATCGCCTGGATCAGAAGATATTAGTCACATCCATAATGAAGTCCAGTCTCTGGTGGTGGACGAGACCATCCAACCTGCAGATTCACTGTTCCCTAGGGCCCATCTCATGGACCATTCTTACGTCAGACGCAAGTCAGTTGGGCTGGGGTGCGCACTTCCAAGGTCAACTAGTCCAAGGGAGATGGCAGTTCAATTCGGAGGCGGTAGTATCGAACATACTGGAACTAAGGGCGGCAGGGATGGCAATCTTATATTTAGCCACCTACCTCAGAGGAAAATCCATACTCCTACAGATGGACAACAAAGCAGCAGTGGTCTATGTCCAGAACCAGGGGGAACACACAGCAGGTCTCTACTCAGCGAAGTGACGCCCATTCTGACCTGGGCCGAGAGGAACTTAATCAACCTGCGGGCCTCATACATCCCAGGGTCCGAGAACCAGTTAGCCGACCATCTGTCAAGATCATTCGTCAACAACAACGAGTGGTCCCTGAATCCCAAGGTTTTCGACTGGATATGCCAACAATGGGGCACCCCCCAAATCGACCTATTTGCCTCTCCACTCAACGCGAAGACGCCTCTGTTCTTCTCAAGGTTCCCGTCCCCAGGGTCAGCAGGAGTAGACGCTCTAGCCCAGCCTTGGAATTTTCAGAAAGGATACGCATTTCCTCCGACTCCTCTGATATTGAGGTTTCTTCAGCGCCTGACGACGGAGAAAGTCACAGTCTTGGCAGTAATCCCAAACTGGCCCAAGAGACCATGGTTCACACTCCTAGTCAACTTGGCTGTATGCAGACCGCTTCCTCTTCCACACCTGAACGACCTTCTGTCTCAAAACTGAAAGAATGGGGATTTATTAGATCTCATCACAGGATGGACTGTGGAGGTCTTATATGTAGGGCAGTGCCAACGTCCTATTTACAAATCTTCGAAACATGGGAGGGAAGGGAATATGAATACCCAAGAGAACAAAACAAATGGACTTTGTAGGCACCATTTATAAAAATCAATGTAAACTTTTATTTATACATAATTGTTAAAAAGAATCAGATAAACGTAAACATTTTTAAAAAAACGCAGTACATTGCGGAAAATGGTAGTGTGTATCACTACCTAAGTGTATGAGAACGAATCAAGGGATGGTCCCTACAACAAAGGAAGGGATAACCCCCTTCCGTTCTCATTCAATAACCTCAAACTGATATGGCTCGGTAAGGCTCTACATGTTTCGCAAATTCTGATTGCTTCTTCAGGAGCTTGTTTGGGTTACCTGTAATAGGGAATAATAAAGAAGGACATACACCGAAAAACATTGAATAATATATTAATATTGTTTTTATATAGAGGCTTTACAATAATGCGTCTCAATCAAAACCACTGAGTGCTGTGAGAGAGCAGTCCCAAAGGCCCAAAGTTTCAACAAGCATATGGTGACATGTGATCACATGCGGGGACGTGTCTGGTAGGAAAGTTTGTATCACCAATAAACTCAAGGGGGTAGTGACCTAAAGAGTCCCAAATGTCCGAGGGAGGGGGAGTAATGACTAATTCATATGTAGATGAGAACACGGGGCACAGTAGAAGGGGGGTGGGGGTTGGGGGAGAAGGGAGAGGGGAGAGAGAGGGACAAACAAAGGGGGGGGGGGGAAAGGGGGGGAACGGAAAGACGGGGAAGGAAAGGAGAGAGGGAAGGAAAAAACGAAAGGAGGGGGAGGGGGGGAAAGGGGGGGGGGGGAAGGGAGAGAGGGGGGGAAGGGAGAGAGGGGGGGAAGGGGGAAAAGGAAAAAAGGGGGGGAGGGGAAAAGGAGAAAGAGAGAAGAAAGGAGAAGAAAGGAAGAAGAAAGGGAGCAGAGGGGGAGGTAGGTAAATTACTTATAATTGATGTCCCGATCACGGCCGCCGGTGATCGGGTTTTTTTTTCTCCTCATGCTGTCAGCGCGAGGAGGAAAAATAGCCAATTACCGGCTTTTACATCACATGATCAGCTGTCATTGGCTGACAGCTGATCATGTGGTAAGGGGTCAGGACCGACCCCTTACTCTGATCTGTGATCAGGCGAGTCTCATAGGCTCGCTGATCACCGAGCGCGCCGCGTGCGCCCTGCAGGGGGCGCGCAGGGCGCTCGTGCACGGGACGACGTCAATAGACGTCGTCCCAGCAATTTAAATCCGCGCTGTTGCCGTCATTTGGCAATGGCCCGGATCTGAAGCAGTTAAATAAGAGGCAGTGAAGAACTTCCTTGTAATGACACATTGGGATTTCTGTTTGTTAGAGATAGGAAGGTGCTTACACTTGTGTTTGGGACTAGCTCACCTGCATTACCAACAGGCAATTAAAGGAGGCGCCAAGAATACCAGTTTATTGACAAAAGGGAACAAGGTAGAGTGGAGGTCTACAGCTAGACCTAGATAGGTAGGCAGAATTACTTGTCCATTTCAAGTCTTAAGCCGTGTACACACGATCAGAATTTCCGACGGGAAATGTGTGATGACAGGCTGTTGGCAGAAAATCAGACTGGTTGTACGCTCCATCGGACAATTGTTGTTGGATTTTCCGCGGACAAATGTTGGACTGCAGGTTTTAAAATTTTCCACGGACAAATGTGTGTTGTCTGATTTTCTGAGCGTGTGTACACAACTCCGTCAGACAAAAGTCCAAAGTACAAACACGCATGCTCAGAAGCAAGGACGAGCCAGAAGCGGTCGCTCTTGTAAACTAGCGTTTGTAATGGAGAATTAACATTCGTGACGTGGCAAATTATGAAATCTCGAAATGCAGCGCACAATTCTCTTCTTCTTTAATGGGATAATAATGAATCTGCTTTGATGGTGATACTGATGGAGTTATTGCAAACAAATTTTCAAAGGCTTTTTTTTCTAGTAATATCAAGAATAATATTATTATGCTTTTTTGGTTTTTTTTATTTGGGCAAGTTACCACAACACCATTATCCCATGGTTTTTAAGATCAAAGATACAACTATGTTGGTGTCCCTTGTCAATTTTACATTGTATTTTTTTAAATGTAACTTCCTACTCTCAAACTGTCATTTGAAGTAAAACATATAGCCAAGCATTATTCTCCACAATTTTTTTATTGTGCATTAAAAAAAAGAAAACAAATAAAATTAGACATGCTATCTACCAATAGAACTTAACCAAAAAGTGCATTCTATGCATCCAAAAATATAGAAAATATACCAAATCAAATCATTATTCAACCAAAAATATAATGTCAAAGCAATAACTCCAAGGCCAATAATAAACAACACGTTATCTCCTACGATTCCGCAACATGTCTGGTTGACGAACGACCGTTCAGAAACGAACTGAAAGGCGCAAAATGAAAAGTGCGAAATGAAAAGTGCAAAATGAAAAGCGCGAATCAACACTCACCAAACTTCTACTAACACGAATTTATGCAGAAGGAGCCCAAAGGGTGGCGCTAAAGAGCTGAAAAACAACGTAGTACATCGCTATGTTCGTATTTATTGGCCGACAAATCCTTGCCGTTTGTATGCAAGACAAGCTTGGGCAAACGCCCTTCCGACAAAAGTCCACGGTTTTGTTGGCCAACAATCCGATCGTGTGTACGAGGCTTTAATCTACCATCTTGATTGGAGTACACCTTCAGTAACAATTATGGATAAATATATAGGAATGTTGAGGACATTGGGGTTGATTTACTAAAGGCAAATAGACTGTGCACTCCGCAAAGTGCATTTACACTCTGCAGGGGCAGTTGCTCCAAAGCTTGAGATTAAGCATCACTTTCCAAAGAATAATTCACATGCAAGGAAAATTTAAAAAAAACAGCATTTTTACTTGCACATGATTGGATAATGGAAGCCAGTAGAGCTTCAGCTCATTTACTAAGCTCTGGAGCAACTGCACTTGCAGAGGGTAATTGCACTTTGCAAAGTGCACAGTCTTTAGTAAATCAACCCCATTATTAGAACAGAAAATAATTAGGATCGGTGTGACATTGCAGCGGGCATGTATTTTGGGTTGAAAGCCACTAGTCTACACACATATATATAGGTCAGTATAAAGGAAGATCTTTTCTAGGCTGGCCCTGGATATGGATTGGCATAACTGCAGTGCACAGTAATCTCCAGTTATATGTTAGCCCCATCCCAAACTCTGTGCTATTGTTTTACTAAAGGCAGATTGACTGTGCAGTTCGTAAAGTGCAGTTGCACTCTGAAAGAGCAGTTGCCCCAGAGCTTAGTAAATGAGCAGAAGCTCTGCTGACTTCCATCATCCAATCATGTGCAAGCAATGATTTTTTTTTTCCTTGTATGTGATTGAGTATTCTTTGCAATGCAATTGCACATTGCAAAGTGCACAGTCTAGTTGCCTTTAGTAAATCAACCCCTGTGTGTTTATGTATGGAGATTCCTTATTTAGCGTTTTAGCATACACATGATACGAAATTCAGAAGTAAAATTTTGTCCGATGAGCGATCTGCTGATTTTCGGATCGTTCATATGGTGCTTTCGACAGCTGATTCTGGTTTTTCATCAGACAAAAGCTGGATGTGCAGACTATAACATTTTCGTCGTACGCGACCTCAGCGTCCAATTTTTGTTTAATCATTATGGTTTTTGTACGAAAAAAATTGTAAGAGCAAGACTATGCATGCTCAGAAACGAAAGAATACATACAAAACTATTCAACACATTACGTCACTTCTGAAGTTCTGTCGTACGAAAATTTTCATATGGTGAGTAACCTCTTCACTTTTGACATGAGACTAGCATGCAACAAAAAATAGTCGTCCGAAAATCTGAACGTGTGTATGAGGCTTAAGGATTGTCCAGAAGCTAATGTGCAAAGTTTTGACCAGAGTGGTTGTTATTTTAGGAGGAGGAAGCCATTACTAAGGGTATATTTGCTTTAAATTGGAGGGGGGGGGGAGTGAAATCTAGAAATGGTGCTTGGAGATGGGTAGGGGGCAGAGACATGAATTGACTCACAAAGGGGCAGTTCCTGCACCTATTCTCTGAGAAAAAAGCCCTGGGGAGTAGAAGCTTTTCCTCTGAAAACAGCTGGGATCTGTGTAGAAGGGGGTGGGCTGCCGATATTGAGATTACAATGCAGCCCAGTTTAAAAAGTGAAACCAAAGTTAAAAAGAAAATAATAAGCATTGTGTGCTGAGGCTTTTCTCTAATATGCATTTTGGTGCTTTTTTTTAATGAGCATTGCGGTGCATTCTGAAAGTTATATAGTCTACAAGCTATGGTAGCTATCATTGAAAATTGATCACACCTGATGTACTGACGGTCTATCTAATTTCTTGAGACCCTAACATGTCAAGACAGTACAAATATTCCCCAAATTACCCCTTTTTGGAAAGTAGACAGTCCAAGGTATTTAGTAAGAGGCATAAAAAGTTTTTTGAAGTTGTAATTTTTTCCTACAATTCTTTGGAAATTTAATAAATTATTATTATTTTTTTCACAAAAATGTCATATTAGCAAGTTATTTCTCACACACGGCATAGGCATACTTGCAACTACACCCCAAAACACATTCTTCTCCTGAGTATGGTCATACCACATGTGTGAGACTTTTACGCAGCCGGGCACATAGTGAAGCACAACATCTAAGTAGCACCTTCAGCCATTATCCACTTTAAGACCAGGCCTTCTTCTGAAAAATCTGTATTTTTGCTAGAAAATTACTAAGAAACCCCCAAACATTATTTATTTTTTTAGCAGAGGCCCTAGAGAATAAATTGGTGGGTTTTGCAAATTTCTATGTCACACAGTTTTTCGAATGCAATTTTACACACTAACGCATAAATACGTTTAAATGGATTTCAATGCACACAGAGACAATATAATACCCACATTTTTGGTAAATAAAAAATATGGTGTTGTGCCAGGTAAATAAATACCAAACATATCATGCTTTAAAATTGCGCACGCTTGTGAAATGGTGCCAAACTTCGGTATTTGAACATTTCTATAGGTGACGCTTTATAAGCCTTAACTGGGTACCAGTTTAGAGTTACACAAGAGGTCTGGTGCTAGAATTATTGCTCTCGCTCTGACGTTCGTGGCGATATCTCACATGTGTGGTGCTATAGCTGTTTACGTATGCGTATGGGACCAACGTGTGCGTTCACCTTTGCAAGCTAGCACGGGGGGACAGGGGCACTTTAAATGTTCTATTTATTTATTGGTGGGACACTTTTACACTGACAGATGTTCTTGTGAACTTGTACACTGACAGATGTTGATCGGCCACCGGCGGACACTGAGAGATGTTGATGTCACAATGGAACACTATTGCACTATTGCAGATGTTTTTTGCACTGGTACAGATGTGATGGGGACACTGACAGATGTTTTGTGTACTGGTACAGATGTGATGGGGACACTGACAGATGTTTTGTGCACTGGTACAGGTGTGATGGGGGACTGTGACAGATGTTTTGTGCACTGGTACAGATGTGATGGGGACACTGACAGATGTTTTGTGCACTGGTACAGGTGTGATGGGGGACTGTGACAGATGTTTTGTGCACTGGTACAGATGTGATGGGGCACTGACAGATGTTTAGTGCATTGGTACAGATGTGATGGGGACACTGGTACAGATGTTTTGTGCACTGGTACAGATGTGATGGGCACTGACAGATGTTTAGTGCATTGGTACAGATGTGATGGGGACACTGGTACAGATGTGATGGGAACACTGACAGATGTTTTGTGCACTGGTTCAGATGTGATGGGGACACTGACAGATGTTTTGTGCACTGGTACAGATGTGATGGGAACACTGACAGATGTTTTGTGTACTGGTACAGATGTGATGGGGACACTGACAGATGTTTTGTGCACTGGTACAGGTGTGATGGGGGACTGTGACAGATGTTTTGTGCACTGGTACAGATGTGATGGGGCACTGACAGATGTTTAGTGCATTGGTACAGATGTGATGGGGACACTGGTACAGATGTTTTGTGCACTGGTACAGATGTGATGGGCACTGACAGATGTTTAGTGCATTGGTTCAGATGTGATGGAGACACTGGTACAGATGTTTTGTGCACTGGTACAGATGTGATGGGCACTGACAGATGTTTAGTGCATTGGTACAGATGTGATGGGGACACTGGTACAGATGTGATGGGAACACTGACAGATGTTTTGTGCACTGGTTCAGATGTGATGGGGACACTGACAGATGTTTTGTGCACTGGTACAGATGTGATGGGAACACTGATGTTTTGTGCACTGGTACAGATGTGATGGGGACACTGGTACAGATGTTTTGTGCACTGGTACAGATGTTTTGTGCACTGGTACAGATGTGATGGGCACTGACAGATGTTTTGTGCACTGGTTCAGATGTGATGGGGACACTGGTACAGATGTTTTGTGCACTGGTACAGATGTGATGGGCACTGACAGATGTTTAGTGCATTGGTACAGATGTGATGGGGACACTGGTACAGATGTGATGGGAACACTGACAGATGTTTTGTGCACTGGTTCAGATGTGATGGGGACACTGACAGATGTTTTGTGTACTGGTACAGATGTGATGGGACACTGACAGATGTTTTTTGCACTGGTACAGATGTGATGGGGACACTGACAGATGTTTAGTGCATTGGTACAGATGTGATGGGGACACTGACAGATGTTTAGTGCATTGGTACAGATGTGATGGGGACACTGGTACAGATGTTTTGTGCACTGGTACAGATGTGATGGGGACACTGACAGATGTTTTGTGCACTGGTACAGATGTGATAGGGACACTGACAGATGCTTTGTGCACTGGTACAGATGTGATAGGGACACTGACAGATGTTTTGAGCACTGGTACAGATGTGATAGGGACACTGACAGATGCTTTGTGCACTGGTACAGATGTGATAGGGACACTGACAGATGTTTTGTGCACTGATACAGGTGTGATGGGGGACTGTGACAGATGCTTTGTGCACTGGTACAGATGTGATGGGGACACTGGTACAGATGCTTTGTGCACTGGTACATATGTGATGGGGACACTGACAGATGTTTTGTGCACTGGTACAGGTGTGATGGGGGACTGTGACAGATGTTTTGTGCACTGGTACAGATGTGATGGGGCACTGACAGATGTTTAGTGCATTGGTACAGATGTGATGGGGACACTGGTACAGATGTGATGGGAACACTGACAGATGTTTTGTGCACTGGTTCAGATGTGATGGGGACACTGACAGATGTTTTGTGCACTGGTACAGATGTGATGGGGACACTGGTACAGATGTTTTGTGCACTGGTACAGATGTTTTGTGCACTGGTACAGATGTGATGGGACACTGACAGATGTTTTGTGCACTGGTTCAGATGTGATGGAGACACTGGTACAGATGTTTTGTGCACTGGTACAGATGTGATGGGCACTGACAGATGTTTAGTGCATTGGTACAGATGTGATGGGGACACTGGTACAGATGTGATGGGAACACTGACAGATGTTTTGTGCACTGGTTCAGATGTGATGGGGACACTGGTACAGATGTTTTGTGCACTGGTACAGATGTGATGGGACACTGACAGATGTTTTGTGTACTGGTACAGATGTGATGGGAACACTGACAGATGTTTTTTGCACTGGTACAGATGTGATGGGGACACTGACAGATGTTTTGTGCACTAGTACAGATGTGATGGGGACACTGACAGATGTTTAGTGCATTGGTACAGATGTGATGGGGACACTGGTACAGATGTTTTGTGCACTGGTACAGATGTGATGGGGACACTGACAGATGTTTTGTGCACTGGTACAGATGTGATAGGGACACTGACAGATGTTTTGTGCACTGATACAGGTGTGATGGGGGACTGTGACAGATGCTTTGTGCACTGGTACAGATGTGATGGGGACACTGGTACAGATGCTTTGTGCACTGGTACAGATGTGATGGGGACACTGACAGATGTTTTGTGTACTGGTTCAGATGTGATGGGGACACTGACAGATGTTTTGTGCACTGGTTCAGATGTGATAGGCACTGACAGATGTTTTGTGCACTGGTTCAGATGTGATGGGGACACTGACAGATGTTTTGTGCACTGGTTCAGATGTGATGGGGACACTGACAGATGTTTTGTGCACTGGTACAGATGTGATAGGGACACTGACAGATGCTTTGTGCACTGGTACAGGTGTGATGGGACACTGACAGATGCTTTGTGCACTGATACAGGTGTGATGGGGGACTGTGACAGATGCTTTGTGCACTGGTACAGATGTGATGGGACACTGACAAATGTTTTGTGCACTGGTACAGATGTTTATGGGGGCACTGTGACAGATGTGTATGGGGACAGGGTCAGTGGTGCTTGGTGTACTGTGTGTGTGTGGGGGGATCTGTGGCAGCTCTGTGTGTAAAATCATCCTTACACACAGAGCTGTTACAGACATGCAGATTCTCCCGCCCCCCCCTCTCCCGCACTGAGCTCTCACTGAGCTCAGCGTGGGGAACTGACACAGAGACGTGTCTCTGTTTACACCGTGAAGGCTATGATTGGACACAGCCGTCACGTGATCGGTAGGGCCAATCACAGCGCCCATATCCCACTATGACCGTGTCCTATGATCACAGCCATCACAGGAGCGCATTTTTCACATGACAAAACATGCAGCAAACTGCACGTCCGCTAACCACATTTGGGGTGCCAGTAGCAATAAATAGCACCCAGAAGCGCGTTGCACATTTTAATGCAATTTTTGCATGATTTGGGATCACAGAAAATTCTGCCAATGATTTTACATTGCTCAGATGTGAACAGTGCCTAAAAGACAATATAGTATAACTATATATAACATTACATATATATTTATTTATAGCAACCCCTAGGCACCGACGGTGCACAAATATGCTGCCTCTCGGCGGGTGGGCCTTGGTGCCGAGTGAACACGTATTTGCATAACAACTTGCACAGTTACTGGCGGCTAACAGAAAGCTCCCGACCGCTTCTTGTGATCACATGATCATAAACCCCACCTCCCAACATCTGAAACCTCTTAAAGGGCTGGGAAGCACCGTCGCAAAGGGGTTTAATTATATATATATATATATATATATATATATATATATATATATATATATATATATATATATTTATACATATACAGTACATATATATATATTTATATACATTTTTACCTACTGGTGCTGAGCTCTAAGCTGGAGAATCTGGGACAGAGATATTTCAAAGTAAAGGCCAGTGAGATCTTCAGATGTCACTTTCATAAGACAGCCATTTGTGACAGAGCAGTTGTGTGCTGTGATGGGAAGTGGATAACATGTTCTCTGTTCCTCATCTCAGCTTCATAAACCTGTACACACAAGAGATCAGCCGTGATTCTGAGGATCTCTCTTTCATTAACTGTCTGGATTTAATTGTTAACCCTATAAAAGGTGAAAAATTGAGAATGTAAAAATAAAAAAGTCACATCAAAATTTCTTTAACCACTTGCTTACTGGGCACTTAAACCCCCCTCCTGTCCGGACCAATTTTCAGCATTCAGCGCTGACACACTTTGAATGACAATTGCGCGGTCATACAACACTGTACCCAAATGAAATTTTTATCATTTTTTCCCCACAAATAGAACTTTCTTTTGGTGGTACTTGATCACCTCTACGGTTTTTATTTTTTGTTAAAAAAATGTAAAAACTCAGAATTTAAAAAAAAAATTTTTTTTTTTATATTTTATTATACAAATTTTAGAACAGGTAATTTTTCTCCTTCATTGATGTACGCTGATGAGGCGGCACTGATGGGCACCGATAGGTGGCAGTGATGGGCACTGATGGGTGGCAGTGATGGGCACTGATGGGTGGCAATAATGGGCACTGATCAATTACACTGATAGGCAGCACTGCTAGGTGGCACTGATTGGCACCACTGGTGGGCATTGATAGGTGGCACTTGTGGGCATTGATAGGTGGCACTTGTGGTATTGCTAGGTGGCACTCATGGGCATTGATAGGTGGCACTGGTGGGCACTGTGGGCACTGTGAGGTGGCAATGGCATATGGCACAGATGAGGCATAATTGCCTCTTCCTCTTCAGAACCGATGTCCCTTGCAGATGAGCAGATGAACGATTACCAAGCTTTTGTTTACATCATGTGATCAGCTGTCATTGGCTGACAGCTGATCACATGGTAAGGGGCCGGGACCGGCCCCTTACTCGGATCGGTGATCACCCAAGTCTCAGTGACTTGGTGATCACAGCGCACTTCGCGTGCGCCCTGCAGGGCGCGTGCACAGGGGAGGCGTCGTATGACGGCCTCCCGGAAATTCAGGTCCGCCCTGTGGCCGTCATTCGGCTATAGCGCGGACATCAAGTGGTTAATGCAAATGTTTGCAATAATAACTTAAACTATGTGCTAACTAAAAATAGACTATATTTAAACATAGCTTTAAACCTTATTGATATGGTCCACTCAGAGTATTTAGGGTGCCCCACCTCCATAAAAAGCTAAATAAAAGTATGAAAAAGAAAACCCAAAGTGGGAAAAAAGCTGGCTTTTCTCGACTTTCTTGCATAGTGCTTAGGGAAAGGTCATATCATCCTCCTTCAGTTTAGATCCTGGAGGTTGAGTAGCCCAGTTCTTGCATGTAAATGATGCTATGTTGTGTTTCAGTTTCATCTCATATACAGTATGGGCTACTCAGCATTCCCAGGGATCTTGTTAGCAGGAGGATGAGGTCACCCACCCTTTTACTACATTTTCCCCTCCACGGGTTCTTTTATGCACTTTTGCTAGTGTATAAGGAAGGGGCCACATTGAATACGTGGACATTGCTTGAAGTGCAAGGTCTGCTTTAAATACAGCTCATGTGGAGGGCAAGACTGAAGTTGCTGTTGATCTACTAGCAGATTTTGTATAAACTCCACAAAGGAGGGAACTAGGAAAAATGAAAATGGAATCCAGGTTGGATCAGATTCCATTCAAAACAGTTCACTCATTTCAACTAGGGATTAAATTGATTCACATCTGTGGCAAGATTGTACATGTACAGTACACTACTGATTTCTGTAGTGATTGTTCCAGTGACAGTGCATGCACCAATAAACCCCCCCAAGAAATAGACTACATTCTCAAGTGGTTTAACTCTCTGGTTTTGGCAAAAAATTAAATATCAATTTTTGGATGCTGGATCGACCCTTTAACTGCATTGCACAGGTTTTTTTTTAATATTGTAGTTCTTGGTAGCATTATAATTTATCTTCACATACTCTGCTGTAATGTTTGCCTCCCACTTATTCTAGTCATCATTCTTATACTTTTCCTTTAAATTAATGGTTGCATTAAAATGCTCTTCAACTAAATTGTTGTAAAAATAATTTATGTTTTCATAGGAAAATGTGGCATTTCATTAAATTTTTATGCTCAATTCTCTCTTTTTTTTAGCTACATTGCAAACCAACGTTTTTTTGCCTCAATCAATGAAGATGATGTTAAGATTTACACTGGGCTCAGAAATCTGTAAGTATATTTTATTTTATTACTATATTGTCACAAGCTCTACCATATGTAATATATTCCTTTCGTTTAACTGGAGCTAGTTGATGAGATTAGGGCAGAACAGAAACAAAATTTGTAAGTGTCCATAGGTTCTCCTACGTAGTTTATGGATATTTTGCTTCATTTGATCACATTTCTGGACACATGACCTACACCTGATTGCAATCGCCCCTTAAACTTTAACATGCTGACTGCTAGGACCAGCTGTAAATTAGATATTTCTGCAAAGGCCAATAAAATAAAAAATTGTCTTCTCATTCAATGAAGGCACAAACCAGAAAGCTCACTAGAATTCAAAAAGACACATAGGGGTTGATTTACTAAAGGGTGCTCCAGAGCTTAGTAAATGAGCAGAAACTCTGCCGACTTCCATCATCCAATCATTTGCAAGTAAAAATGCTGTTTTTTTTTTTTTTTATTTTACTTGCACGTGATTTGGGTACTCTTTGCCTCACCTCATTTACTAAGCTCTGGAGCAACTGCACTTTGCAGTCTATTTGCCTTTAGTAAATGAACCCCATAGAGAAGTTTAAAGTGGCCAAGCCATGCCCTGTTTGTCAATGGACACACAGAGATGGCTCGGAAGCAAGCATGCATGAGTTCCCTCGTAGCAAGCAGCTTGCTATTGGGACACTCGGCAGGTGGAAAGAGCCATAAGCACTGACTGGGGACCCAAAAAGAGGAGGATGAGGATCAACCATTGCACAGAGCAGGAGAATCAAGTAGTATTATGTGCTAAGGTAAAACAAGAAGTGACAGTGAAAAATAGCAGCGACTAACTATGTGATATAAGCATCGTAAAGATATATTTGAAAAAGTCACGTTCTACAAAGTGAAACAAAATAATGAAGTGACATAAATCAATATCAGTAGTTAAACACAATAAATCTCAATATGATTAAAAGTCAATGTATATCCATGAATGATCAGTTCTAAAAATGTTGTAGAAGTTCACTCAATGTGGTATATGAGAAGGAAGGAAAATGAGTTCAACAGAATTCCACCACCAGAGTTTAAATAGGTCCTCTTGTGACACCCATCATCATACCTCCCAACTTGTTGAGATGGCATCTATATAGATCAGACCAAAATGAGGGACAAATGAGGAGCAATGAGGGACATTGCTCCAAATCAGGGACAGTCCCCCTAAATCAGGGACAGTTGGGAGATGTGCATCACCCTATTCACAGGGGCTCTTACCAGAGGAGATGGACCATCTACTTCTAGAATGGTCAAACACGCATGCAGGTAAACTTATATATGATAATAAAAGTGATGAGACCTTCTCTGGATCACAGAAGCATATTAGTGCTGTGGGAATGCATCCAAAAGTGACAACCTCCCATAGGGATGTCCGGATCAATCTTGGCCAGATACAGTGGTATGTGGAGAAAGAAGGGGCTCCTCCAATAGTGCAATAAAGTATGGACTGTTTTATTATAAAGGTCAATATATATATAAAGGGCACAGAGCAGGAGAGTATGACATGTTTGTCATTTTAAAGAAAAAAATATAGGTTCAGATTCACGTTAATATTTTTACATTTCCACCCATCTGATTATTTAATTCCTGGTTCCAATAGTTGTTTGTAGTTACCCTTTAGCCACTACAATCAAAGCAAATATTTGACATTGGACATGTTCCCAGCTCTACCTTCTGTAATTATAGTATAAATGGGATTAATAGATGTAATGATTATGTTCAGTACATTCATTGTATCTGTATTTCATGTGTCTTTCTTAAGGAAATCTTTAGTTACAGCATAAAATTTTATTTTGTAAGATCAGCAATGTAATCAGATTTAAACTATAGTTATTTTTGACAATCCAATATAATCTTACTTGAAAAATCCCCTTTCATGTTGTGAGGTCTTTCTGTCTGCTGGCCATCTCGTTCCATAATTTCCTAAGTTTCTCAGCATGCTTTGCAGCTTCTCCTCTTTTACTTTCAATTAATAAGCACTATATATCCCATGGTACCTTGCTGCACGCAAGCAGCGATTGCTGTACTGACTCCGCCTCCTGAAACTCCTCCTCTCAGCATTGCTGTTGTCCAGAAGGCAGGCTCTGTGAAATGTGTGACACAGCAGTGCCTACTCACAAGCATAGTCAATACATGTCAAGGAACTAAATGTGTGGGGATCTTTACAAAGGAAGTTTACAAACTTCAAGATCATTTAGAGTAATAGGAGTAGATTACAAATTATTGAAATACAATATAGAACAGAATATATGATTTTACATTTTGAGCGTAGATACGCTTTACTATTTTTTTGTCAACATTTACAGACAGATCAAACTGTCCAGCAAATGTCACAAGTGTTTGGACTAATTCTAACATTGCAGGGTGCTTTATTCACATGGTTTAAGGGCCAGTTCACACTACTGCAAATTCTATTGAGAATTTGAGCCGTTGCGATCGCTCAAATTCGCAAGTCGTTTAAATAATATAGTTTTCCATTAGTGGCGTTCACATCAATGCATTGTGAATCTAAGCTGCGTACAAAAAGGTCCTGTGCGAGTTTGACCCATGCGCGATGCAAATTCAATGCAATATTTGCCGTAGAATCACAGTAGATTCACCAGAACACATAAAGAATTTGCAACGAAAATATGCAACGAAAATTTGCAACGCAATCGGATCAAATTTGCGCAAAATTCGCAACGCAGCAGTGTGAACCGGCCCTTAATCTTTAAAAACACAAAAACTGTGTTGCTCTGTTCAAGTGTCCACTGTTATGGTTACTTTTGCTGGACATATTGGTGTGTATGTTAATGTGGTGAAAAATATAAAAGGCATACAATATGGAAAGGCATTCATAAAAATTCATTTACTGAATACTACTGTATACTACCATTACCGGTATGAACCACAGAAAGTTATCAGAGTACAATTTTTCATGTTGGTGAGGCCTTTAAAAGCATTATCATCACTGGATTCATGTGACCTATAACTATCATCAGTGGGTAGAGATAGAATCATCAGTGAGTGAAGCCAGATTTCTGTCTAGCCAACATAAGTTGTAGACTAGGGCAACAGGGCTGCCAAGGGTGGCACACAGACACCCATAATTCATGTTGCTGGCTGATCGGCAACATATTCTCATGTAAAATGAAAGGTTCCTGACTGTTGACCTGCTGGCCAGTGCAATATGGCTGTACCCTAATTGTTACTGTCTGGGCAGAGTTTGTGTATTTTTTTTTTTTTTTTTTTGGTGGTGGGAATAATGAGCTTGCTTTACCAAACACAAATACTGTGCACTTTGCAAAGTGCAGTTTTACTCGGTGAGTGCAAGTTGCTCCAGAGCTTAGTAAATGAGCTGACTTCTATCATCCAGTCATGTGCAAGCAAAAATGCTTTTTTGTTTCCCTTGCACACGATTGGGTATTCTTTGCAAAGTGAAGCTTTATCTCATTTACTAAGCTCTGGAGCAACTGCACCTGCAGAGTGCAACTGCCTTTAGTAAATCAACCCCAATGTGTATTGTTTGCAGTTTACAGTTCACCCATTTTGAGATTGCACATTAAAGTGGAACTTCAGTCATTTTTTCATCTTTCCATCTATTAAACCCACTGCCCTTGTTGTTTTAACTTTGGATAATAAAACTTTTTTTCTGCCAGTAAATGCCTTATACAACCCACTTCCTGTTTCTTGTCTGGTCATTAGCCAAGGCTTCTGATATCATTCACAGCTCTCTTTCTCACCCTTGTGAGAATTTGCAAAGAAGAGAGGGGGGATGAGTCATAAGAGGGCCAATGGGAGCTGCAGGGCTTCAGAGCTGGAGGTGTGCCTCTGTGTGTCTGTGTAAATCATGGAAGTGAACAGGCAGCAGCTTCAGCTGCCCACAGTTAAAATGATTGCAGGCAGACTCAGTGGTTGGAGATTTCTGCAGCATATTTGGCAAGTACAGAATCACAGTATATATAAAATAATATGCAAAGTGGTTGGAGGGAAGCTTCAGAATGGCAAAGATGTTTTTATTACAAATTATGTGAGCAGACTGCAGTACAGGCATACCCCACTTTTAAGTACACAATGGGGTTTATTTACTAAAGCTGGAAAGTGCAAAATCAGGCTCACGTCTGCATAGAAACCAATGAGCTTCCAGGTTTTATTACTAAAGCTTAATTGAACAAGCTGGGGTTAGAAGCTCATTGGTTTCTATACAGAAGTGAGCCTGATTTTGCACGTTCCAGCTTTAGTAAATAAATCCCATTGTGTACTTAAAAGGGGGGTATGCCTGTATAACTAAACTTAGTTTTGGATAGAGTGTAGAAGCATTAGAACATCTGTCAATTTTTATTGCTGTCTGTGCCCCCGTTAGGTAGATCCACTGTCTATTTGTCCTGTTTACCATCGAAAGTGAAAGCAAAAGAAAATCCCAAATTTTGGGTTGACACTAGAACAGAACAGAGAGGAAATCTTCCAAAGGGGGCCCTGGTTCTGGTGATCCTGGTGACATTCCCTGACTTTGGAGGGATAACCTCCCACTTTCTGTTCTGGCTTTGGGACAGGAAGTGATGGGAAATTTCCCCTATGGGACACGTATGGCAAAAAAAAAAAAAAAAAAAACTGACAGGGGCTATAACCTTACTCTATCCAAAATGAAAAAATTAAAACATTTGCCTATAGCTCTGCTTTAAAACTAAACTGCTAAGCAGTGAAGGGTGACAGTTTTCCTTACTTTTCCAGTTGTCCAGTTTTAGGTATACTGGACAAGCTATCTCTTTTATTTCCTGATCTTAGCATGCCTTGTGTGACTGTGTGACTGTGACTTATCTTGTTAGGCCCCATTCACATTTCTAAAAAGGAAGCAATCAAAACTACAATTAAAATAAAATTCGATTAAAAATTAGTCGAATTAGCGCTGCTGAAGTTTGAAAGACTATTTTTCTAATTTTATTTTAATTGTAGTTTTGATTGCTTCCTTTTTGGAAATATTTGTTTTTACTATAGCAGCTGCTTTTCCACTTTATTAGTATATTTCCCTAAGCTCCGGATAAGTGATCTTTTTTGAGAACTTCTGTGTTGTTAGGCCCCATTCACACTTGGAGATTTGGAACTTGCCACTATTCTGCCCGCAATTCCAAATTGCGTGGCAATTGCTGCAAAACACCGAACATGTGCCTTTAAAAATTGCGTCTACCAAAAAAGGAGCAGGAGCTTCTTTTGGGCGACAAACGCGCATAGGGCAGTCTGTTGAACTGAATGAGCTGCCCTATGTGTGACACACAGAATTGTGTAAAAATTGCCCCCCGCACAAATTCATGAGAGCTACGTGAAGCGTGAATGGGTGCAATACAAAATGTAGCCAATCGACTAGGGGCAGCATAAGACAGTTGACTTAGCAGGGAAGAAGTACAAATCTGACACTACAAGCATTGTGATCAACCATCATGGCGTATCCATGAAGTCTGTGGGTGACAGCTTAAAATTTTAAATCAAATAAAAAATACAATTAATTTGAATTACATTTTTACAAATCTGTTTTGAAAGGACTAGCTGTACATAGTGAAATATATTTATGAAATAATAGGGAGTGTGGTATTTACATTACATACTTAACATAACTAATTATGAAGTATATATGTATACTGTATATTTTAATCTGTATAATGTATTTTTAAAGGAAAGTAAAGGAGAACTCATTACTTATATATGAGTTTTATGGAGCTAACGTCTATCCTGAGACTATTAAATCCTGGCAGCAGATTGTGTTATTTGGGGACTTTGCTAAATTCTGATTGTTTCCTTTTAGAACCGTGGTAGACTCTAGCCTCAAGTTTGTGTCTCGCCAGGCATTCCGCAAGAACCTCAAACTTACTTACATGTGAGTAATCAATTTCTTACTTGAGCAAATGCTTTGCCATTATAGCAGATGATCTGCAGCATACAGACATTCCTTGAAAGTGTTACTACACCTCTGAATCATATAAAGACAAGCTGTTTGCGCTTTTACTGCACGTTACAAAAAGATGTGATATGTATCCTTAAATTTCATTGAAACACTAGTAAAGTTATCTGAGAATTCATAGCCTTCCTTTTTTTTTCTTTAGCAAGCTTTGTCAACATTTTATTTTTAGTTGGCATAGACCACATTAATAATTATCTAAAATTATAGAAGGTGTCAGATGTCTATTGCTGCTGAGCCTAAAGGTCAAGTCTCCCAAACTGACATGCCATATAATTAGACTGTTATTAATGTTTCTGTTATGCAGATATGGTACAGTAATTGTAGTCAGAACAGACACATATAATGTCCTTGTTTATTTAATAAAAATAGTTCATTTTGATAGATTATTAACTATTGCATTAACTAAAGTTTTAAGCCTAGAGTATGATGATTCTGGATCGGGACAAGATATTGTTACCTTCTCAATCTATTTCCTACCATGTTGACAATTCTTGTTCTATGCTTATAGCTTAACAGTCAAGTGAGAAGTAGTAAATAAATTAACTTATCTGCATTCTTGTATTTAAAAAAATTAGTTCTGCTTTATTGTGCTTTACAGAGCTTTAGTTATTGTATACATTTGGGCTCTAGGTTGGTTTTCTTTTCTTTCCACCATACAGTATTTTTCTGCTATACATACAGGGTATGCAAAGGGTTTTGGTTAGAATAGGGTCTCTACTTATGAGATTTCCCCCTCTATTTTATATACAAATTCTTCACAATGGGGACATAACCAGCAATAAAAAACATTTTAGAGGATCTTACCCCTACCCCTTGAAAAAGAAACATTTTCTGGCCATTGTTCAACTTCAGACCTATTAAGTGCCATATGATAGTTTGGAATGTAAGTTGATATTTTAGTAATTTGGATCACTTCTAAGTAATTTCAAATTCTAGTCACAAGTTTTTATGATGCTACAAGAACAAATAAAGATAAAATAAAAATATATAGTGGGACCAAAAGTTGTGGAGCATCATTAAAAGTTATCAAGCGATAAGCTACTAACAGTCTCTGAAGTTATTGTAGGTACTGCTAAACTACTTCTCACACAGTGGAGAAAAGGTAGTAGTCCATTTCCTGGTATGTACAGAGTTGACAATTTACCATACTGACTGCTCGGTATTCAGTGCCTCACTTAGCCAGCGTAGACTACAGGCAACACACCAGAGGGCCTCTCAGGGTGTGATCGCATTCTTGTGTTACCACCCAACCCCTGCACTTAGCCTGCTTACCTCAGGAAAACTGTACTTATATTTAGGTGCTACATACATTTTTAGTTAGGCCACAGAATATTATCATTTAGATTATGATGTTAAGCCATTTTAACTCAAAATATCTAATTTTTGCAGAGATCTTTCCAGAAATAAGCTGCCAACTTTAAGTAGAAAACTATTTCGTCATCTCTCGTTGACTGACCTGTAAGTAATATTTTCAATTTAATTTCTACTAAACTTTCTAAATTTCTAAAATTAATGTGGATTAAGCGTTATGTAAGCTTCAATAAAGTTAACATATATTCTGATAAATATATTATATGAGTGATTATGCTGACATGTCTGCATGCATGTGTGTTGATAAATGAAGGATGACCACAGGCTTGCCTTGTGCCTTTCTGGCCCAGATGTAAGAACATGTTTAGACCACAGTATGGTGAGTTACACCACCAGGAGCCTAGCGTTGTTAATTTAGAGGACTTTTGGTGCTGAAAACACCATAAACTATCAAACCTCCCTGACTGGTGAAAAAAATACAAAGTATGCTTAACTCTTCAACTCTTTCCTCTCCTAAACCTCCATTAATACTTACCACCAACATTTAATATACCCTAAGTCAGCCCTTAACACCAAACCACTCTAACACCAAGTTTTATGATAAGTGCCAGGTGTTCTCACCAGGCTATGCTACGGCATTTCTGGTAGTGTCAAAAATTGCTTGTAAGACCCACTCCACAAAATCTTATTGGCTATGATGATCTGTTTCACCAGCAAATGGGAATGTGGTAAAGGAGAAGGAGCACTCAATTTTGCACTGGTAGGATGCTAGCAGCTCTTAGTATTCTTAAGTTGACAGAGTCTCCAGTCTAACCTAACTTCTGCCCCTTGGCACTACACACCTAAAATTGCCCTTAATACCTATCTCACTGGCACTAGCTCTAATATTAATGAACCCCTTCTTCCATTCTCACCTCAAGCTATACAGGTAGCAGTCATGTCATTATGGTGGTCATGATGTCTTCATCCTAGCTGACCTTTCCTTACCATTACTGAGCAATGTAGTAAAACTAATTAAAGTGGTAGGATAAATTGTGGAGAAAAAAAAAAACCTCAGAACTTTAGCCAGGTCAAAGGTCACAGGCTAAAGTACAAAGTGTTGTTTCTTGTTTTCATTGTATTTGTCTGATACAAATATCAAAGGATAACTTCAATCGCTTGTCAGTAGTGGGAAAATATAGCCTAAGTTTTAGAACTTGAAGCATAAGGCCCCTTTCACACTGGGGCGGTGGGGGCGTCGGCGGTACAACAGCGCTATTTTTAGCGCTGCTGTACCGTCGTTCTTGTAGCGGTATTCGGCCGCTAGCGGTTCGGTTTTAACCCCCGCTGGCGGCCGAAAAAGGGTTAAATCCGCTCGTACAGCACGGCTATAGCCGCGGTATTACCGCGGTATAGCCGCGCTGTCCCATTGATTTCAATGGGCAGGAGCGGTTTAGGAGCGGTGAATACACCGCTCCTTCCCCGCTCCAAAGAAGCGGCTCGCAGGACTTTTTTTACCGTCCTGCGAGCGCACCGCTTCAGTGTGAAAGCCCTCGGGCTTTCACACTGAACAAACAGCAGAGGCTGTTTAGGGGCGGTTTTCAGGCGGTATTTTTAGCGCAATACCGCCTGAAAACCGCTCCAGTGTGAAAGGGGCCTTAAAGACTTGTAAACTGAGTAGTAACATGTTATGTATTACTTGCCATGCTTGGTTCACTACAATCAGTAAAGAAAAAACAATGATGTAATGAAGCTGTACAGTGATTGATTTTTGTGAATTAATGTACCTGCAATATCAGGATGCAGGCGCAAGTACACTCATGTTCTGTTCCAAGTATGCTAGATCGTGTTTACATTGTGTTGTGTTGTATTCCACCATACATTCATCGCAATTCACTTTACAGATAGATAATCTCTAATGGAATTGCTAGTGCAGTTTACATTACTGCTGTTAACTTGTGCTGGACAAAGAAACAGAACAGTCCATAATAGAGTATATTTGTATCAGTAGTGTGCAGTGCATTTCTATTTATAAAAAAAAAAATTACCCCTAAACCGACTTGATAAAAATGCACTATGCTCAGACTGATTCATTGGAAAGAATATTCTGATTGGCAGAGTGTATGTACTTTTATGAATAAGTAATAACAGTAATAGCATTAGTAAAAGAAACTAGTTACTAGCAATAGTATTAGTTTTTTTTTAGTCTTTTTTCCTCTGTTTTCACCCTGTGATCCTAACAGTAAGTGTGTTATTTTTCAGTGTTAACAGACCAAGCTGTCTAGACAAAGTAGCAGTTAAAGGAATGAGACAAAACATTTAACACTAACACAGTTGTTTACAATGGTCAGCTTTTATTCATTTGTGTAAAAACTTTATCAGAAAAGGAAAAAAGCTATTTGCTTATAAAGTGGAGTTCAGCTTCAGTTTGCTTGTCAAGTCCATCTCAATCTGATAGTCTAACATTACCCAATTCCCAGATTAACACTGCTGCTCTCAATGTCTGCTTTACTACTTCATCCAGAATGCAGACATCCTTATGCTGCGTACACACAAGCGGACTTTACGGCAGACTTTGCCCGGCGGACGGGATTTCGTCGATCATGTGTGGGCTCCAGCGGACTTTGTTTTCTCAAAAGTTGGACGGACTTAGATTTGAAACATGTTTTAAATAAATCCGTCGAAATCGAGTCCGGTCGAAAAGTCTGCTCGTCTGTATGCTAGTTCGACGGACAAAAAGCCACGCTAGGGCAGCTATTGGCTACTGGCTATAAACGTCCTTGTTTTTAGTCCGGTCATACGTCATCACGTACGAATTCGACGGACTTTGGTGGATTGTGTGTAGGCAAGTCCGTTCATTCAGAAAGTCCGTCATAAAGTCCGTCGAAAAGTCCGCTGGGCAAAGTCTGCCGTAAAGTCCGCTTGTGTGTACGCGGCATAAGATAGGAAGTGTTTGCTGGCAGTATCAACAGGTGAAATAGAGGAAAAAAAGTAAAAAAAAAAAAAAAAAAAGGAAATCTAATGCAGACTCCACATATAAAAATTGGTAAACTGCAATATATTACATTTTTGTTTTTGGGGCTTAATACCACTTAACCACTTCCCGCCCACCATATAGCACAATAAGGGCCAGAAAGTAGTTGTATTATCCTGACTAGGCGTCATATGACGTCCAGCAGGATAAGCCGCTAGTGCACGCTGGTGCAGCACGGCGTTCGGTGGTGTGGTGTGTTAGCCTGACCCACCGCATCTCCGATCCTGGTAAAGAGCCTATGACGTAGGCTCTTTACCATGTGCTCAGCTGTGTCCAATCACAGCTGATCACATGGTAACCAGGAAGTGCAGTTTATCGGCTTTTCCTCTACTTGCGCTGACAAGACACGAGTAGAGGAGAGCCGATCGGCGCATTCATTATCGATGCAGACCCATTGAGGATGGTCACTAGAGCCCACCAGGGATGTCCACTAGAGCCCACCAGAGATGCCAATCAGTGCCCATTGGAAATGCCAATCTTTGCCCATCAGTGCTGCCGATCAGTGGCATCTATCAGTGCCGCCCATTAGTGCTCATCAGTGCCGCCTATAAGTGCCCACCAGGGCCGCCTATCAGTTCCCATCAGAGCCGCCCGTCAGTGCCCATCAGTGCCACCTATGAGTGCCCATCAATGCCACATATCAGTGCCCATCAGTGCTACATATCAGTTCCACCTATTAGTCCTATTAGTGCTCATCAGTGCTGCTTATCAGTGCCGCCTATCAGTGCCCATCAGTGCTGCATATAAGTGCCTCATCATCAGTGCCCATCAGTATTGCCTCATCAGTGCCCGTCAGTGCAGCCTCAAGTGCTCATCAGTGAAGGAGAAAACTTACTTATTTACAAAGTATTATAACAGAAATTAAGAAAAACTTTTTTTTTTTTCGAAATTTTTGGGGATTTTTTATTTGTAGCGCAAAAAAATAAAAACCCCAGTGGTGATCAAAAACCACCAAAAGAAAGTTCTATTTGTGGGAAAAATTATAAAAACTTTGTTTGGGTACAGTGTTGTATGACCGCGCAATTGTCATTCGAAGTGTGACAGAGCTGAAACCTGAAAATTAGTCTAGGCAGGAAGGGGGAAAAGTGCCCGGTATTAAAGTGGTTAAACTGTAACTGATGGGGACAGATGTTCATCCCCTCATTCTGATGAAATAGTAAAAGGGTTTTTTGAACCCATTACTTGTTCACTAAAATGCAAAGTTTAAGTGTAAAGAACAGACAAGGATCGGATTTAAAATAAATGTTATTTAAAGTGAATAAAGCATTTGAGCTTTGTGTTATTAACAAACGCCAGAAAAAAAGAGCATGCAATAAGTGCAACAGGGGCTGCCCCTTTGGACTTTTAAGGCAGAAATAAAGGTAATGGAGTAAATAAAAGGCAACCATGTGTAACTTTTATTGAGTACACAGTATCTGATAAATGTTGTAGTCATAAACAATCACATTAAAATATAAAAAAAGTACACCAACGAACCAGTTAATACATAGACATATATATCAAACCCAAAGCTAATAATCCAGGCACTGCCAGAGTCAAGCTGAGGTCAGTCCATGAAGATTTGTAGCATACATCCCGACATGTTTCAGAAATTTTATTGGTACATATTTTCCTTCATCGGGGGAGATTTATACTTGGGTGACTTTATCTTTATTTGCAACATAGTTATAGTTACATCCTATTTGTACAATAGTACATAAAAAACAACCCAGAGCCGGTCACTGATTCACATCCACAAGGGACCCCCTGATGTTAAACCAGCAAAGGACTATTGCTGTCTGAAAGGCCATAAATAAACAAAATAAATTCAATCAATGTTTTTAGAATAAGTGTACAAGCACAACTAGTGTGCTGTAACCACAGGTCAAGGGCATGTGTTACCCAGAACTGCCTATATAAACTAGTATGTTACCTTTCACTGTGCTGATAGAGGTGCAGACATCAGAGCAGCAGTCCTCAGACTGAGACATGCCAGCTGTGTCTGCATGTTTTTCTAATACAGGTGGGGACATTCCTTCCACTGGTGACGCGCCAGCGCGTGACGTCAGCATGCCTCCGCGTCAGAAAGACGCTTTGAATTCTGGCTTCAGCTGTTTTTCATACAGCTAATGGGGCAAAATAACCAGCATTACCCAAACAGCCCATGAGGATTGTCTCTCTCATCAGCTGACTCACTATTTAGAGCTCTTGTTGCATGCTCTTTTTTTCTCATGTTTTAAAGATGTTGACAGTCCTACACATTTAATTCCCATAAAAAACCTTTTTCTCTCTTATTAACAAACTCCGCATATTGCTGCTGTCTTGAGACTGCAGATACTCCCAGCTAGACCACCCTTGCGCAAATTGGAAGACACTCAAGTTTTGGTGGCTGGCTTTAGCTACAAAATGATTTTCCTAATTTAAAGCCAATTCCAGTTCCTTAAACGGATATTAAAGCCTTGTTTTTTTCTAAAATAACAAACATGTTATACTTACCTGATCTGTGCAGTGGTTTTGTGGCTCTGTGTGTCCATTCACAAAACAAAAATTCATTTTTTAGACTAAAGGCTCATACACACTATAAAAAAATTGGGTGAACGATCTCCTAGTTTTCCTCGATGTTTCACAGCAGGTCGGGACCGAGAGAGAAAATAATGGGTGAAAATTCTCGTATGACGAAGGTTTTTCTTGTTTATTGTTTCTGATCATGCACAGTCTTTCTTATTTGATATTTCTCATGCGAAAATCGTTTGAAAACGGTACACATTAAACAAAAATCGTTCGTTCTGTTCACGTATGAGAAAAACTTTGGAGTTTGTCCCTTCTGAGATTTTCATTTGCAAAATCGGAATCAGATGCCAAAAGTTTGTGTACACGCTATATGAAAGTCGAACAATTTTCTCATAGCGTGTACCCCCCTTTAGAGCAACTATAATAAGTAGTTATGTTTCTGGTGACACTGGGATAGATTTATTAAAACTGGAGCACTTAGAATCTGGTGCAGCTGTGCATGGTAGCCAATCAGCTTCTAACCTCAGCTTGTTCCATTAAGCTTTGGCTATAAAACCTGGAAGATGATTGGTTTCTATGCGAAGTGAGTCTGATTTTGCACTCTCCAGCTTTAGTAAATACACCCCACTGTGTTCACACAATGATAGAACCTAATAGTACATAGTATAACATAATATAATAGTAATCACCGTCACTTTCAGCACATAAAACATGTGGAAATCATCTTCACAGCATGTTCTATTGCATCTAAAGTCTCATGTTGTGAAGCATTGAATGTCAGCTTGGAGCAGCTGTATGACGGAGTTATGCTATCTAAGCCAATGTTTGCAGCATCTCATATTGTTGTGCAATAATGTATTACTTTAACCTAATGTGATGGGTATTCCATGTCCCATAACACACTAAGCTGTGAGATATGCCAATTTCCATTCCGTATTATGTTTCCCCAACTTCTTGGACCCGTTGTGAGAAAGAGGTCATGTAGTTCAGGAATTTATATTTCTTTTGGATAGTATGATTACAGAATGAAGTGTGGAGAAATGGATAGTGTAAACTTATTAACCCTTCGTTTTATTTAATATCTTGACATATAGTTTAGTTTTTTTTTTTTTTTGATGCTTAAACAGAATTCTTACTAATGTAAATACTTAGTAAACATTTTAATATAGCAATTAGCCCATTTGTCCAATTGTAAACAAGTAGCACACCTTTAAAGAGGAACTTCACTTTATCTAGCTAAAGTCTTACTTGTAGTCCCTGGTAACTGTTTCTGCATAAAAATTAAAAAAAATGTTTACTAGTCCATGAAGTCCAGCATTGTCCTCCTTCCAGCCCAAAGTTCTTCTTTGTCACTTTGCCCCTGAACCACCATCTTGTGCCGATATCCTCCTCATTTTGCCACATTTTGTCACGCCATGTTTATAGGTTGTGCTGTGATTTAGAAGCTATGCAGTCTCTACAGAGAAGATTTGTTCAGGGGGTTAAGGAAAATAAAGTTCTCACTTACATTTTCTGCTGTGCAGTGCTCTGTGCTGGCCCATATCAGCTTCACTGTGCAGCCCTGCTTTGTAGAATATGGCTGACCAGTACCACTGTGTCTGGTTCATGATGTCCCAGTATTGGATGCAACTGTAACTCCTAATTCTATTTCCCTGGTTGCCAGCACACCTCCTTGAAATTTGACCTAGGCACATATATCTGTAGTCTTTACTTATCTATCTCCAAAGCACTATGTTCCGTGTCTTTCTGCTGCTCCTTTCTTCTGTTATCAGCATGATAACTTCTGACAAGTGCTCCGACAACTGAGATAGAAACCAGTCAGAAAATTTGTGTTGGGGTGGGTGCTATAAATAGATTAGCAGAGAGTTTGTCTAGTCACAGTACAGCTCTGCAAGTTTCTTCGTTCCTCTGCCTATGTGGAGGAGGGGTGTGTGCCTTTCCTCCAATCAGCTGTCACACAGTGTATGTCAAGACACCCACTGCTGGAACAGGTAGAAAAAATTTCAATGCCGCATACACACGACCGGTTTTGCCATCGGAATAAACTCCGAAGGTTTCTCCGATGAAACTCCGACGGAATTCCATTCAAGCGGTCTTGCCTACACACGGTCAAACCAAAGTCCGACCAAAGTCCGACCGTCCAGAACGCGGTGACGTACAAGCACTTACGACGGGACTAGAAAAAGGAAGTTCAATAGCCAGTAGCCAATAGCTTACGTCTCGTACTTGCTTCAGAGCAAGCGTCGTTTTTGGTCCGTCGGAACAGCATACAGATGATCGGTTTTCCCAATAGGAATTGGTTCCGTCAGAAATATTTAGAACATGTTCCATTTCTAGGTCCGTCAGAATTTTCGAAAAAAAAGTCAGATGAGGCATAAACACGATCAGAATAGACAATGAAAAGCTTCCGTCTGACTTTTTCTATCGGACATTCCGCTCGTGTGTACGTGGTGTTTCTTTCTAAAGAATATAGAAAGCTGAAGACAGCATATAAACATGTAAAACATATGTAGGAGTATTTGTTTCATCTCTGTGTATCAGCTGAGGCTGTTAACTTCACAGGGTATATGTGAGAGTCTACATCAACTTTAAGAATTCATATGTATAGTAATTTTGGAAATAGTAGGGTGTTCATATCGAGAGCATGGAATGAGAGTATTTTAGTAAAAGTATGTGATATCCTGGTCGCTGCTAGATCTCAAGTGTGGGATTGAATATATAACTGAAGAAGGTAAAAAACAAAATTCTGGTTAAAAATACAGTGGGTAAATTTAGAGATGAGGGGCAAAATGAGAAACCTAATACAAAAATTAGGATCAGGATGAGAGAAGTACAGGACAGGGCAGAATCAAATCAATAATGGGCAAATAGAATGGAGAGAGGTCCCTTTAAGGAGTTCTTACTGGTTGTGTCAACATTCACAGGCATGTGCATAAAAATGTACAGGTGTCAAAATGTTAGTGTGTGTCCAGGAGACACCAAAATTACAGCAGGTAACAAAGGTTACAAAATTGTGAGAAGCGGGTAAAATGGGTTTGGCACACTGAAGGGTTTAACAAACAAACGGGAAGCAATTTGATCCACAATGGTCAACTGTATGACAAGCAAATATTGATCAGAGTCGAAAGTTTAGCAAAAACTGCAATGGAAAATGAACACCATCCATTATCAATTTAATATTAAAAGTTTTTTTTTTGTCATTCTTCTTTCTTATTTTAATCTTTTTCCATTAATTTTTTCATTTTTATGCTTGATGATTTATTTTCTGTTCATTATGGTGTAGACAAATGTTACATTTTGATTCCTTTATTCTCTGTCACTTAAAATTGTTATAAAAAAAGCTTATGTTGGCTCTGTTAGATCAAGTTATATCTCATTATCACTTATACAGCTGGATAACATTAGGATGAGGAATGTTAATATGATTCACTTAGGAATGATAAACTGCTTTTAAGGGTCCTTTTAAAGCATTTTGTGACATTGTACAGCCAAGCAATACTGTTAGATGATCTTTAGAGTACTAGTCAGGAGATTAAATGGAATGCAACTTGCAAGGTCATCACAACATTAAGAATTAAGAGTAACTGATATATGGATTCATCAACACTTATCAGCAATCTGCCATGTTAACCATTCAAGTAAATTAAACTGCTCAATAACAAAGTTTGATGGTCCCATCCCTTTTAAACCATTGATTAGACTGGCAGACATTCTACTTTTTCTGTTTACATTAATCTTGTCATCCAAAAGACTAGTACTGTTATGTGGTTACTAGTAGCCCTTTTAAAGACTAGTTGAAATCTGTTCCTCTAGCAAATTGCACACTACTTCATCAGCAATTCAGATTGCCAAGCTTTCATTTCTCAATCTCAATAATATAAACCAATTTAAAAATAACCACCAGCAAAAGAGGCATAAGCGCTGGTATGCCAATAGCAAAAAGAAAGTTACTTTGTCCTTAGGCCCAAGACACATGAGCAATCCTGTTGTTGACAACAACCAACAGCGACAGGATCATGAGCAGACCATTTACCTTTTGCTATACAGTGGTTTCCTTGGTAGCTGGACCAACTGAAAGCTCTGATTCCATTAGGGCAAGGTAAATTGCCCCTATTTCATCTAGGTGCAGTAAGTGCAAGGCTCTCCTCTGTAATTCTACTGATGCATGTATCAAATGCAGCAGAATTGCTTGTGTGAAATGGCCCTTACCAGGTTTTTAGCAGGAAAGGTGTCCAAAAAAATTGCATCCTCTAAGGAAACACCAGCCAAGAACTGGCTGACACTTTTGGCCCACTGGGAGAAAATTTTAAATCACAAACATACAAACATCCCCCATCAGAGGAAGGCTGGATGAATTTTATGAAGTTTAGCAATGCTGATTGGCTACCATGCACAGCTGCACCCGTGCATGGTAGCCAATCAGCTTCTAACTTCAGCTTGTTTAATTAAGCTTTGACAAAAAAAAAATGGAAGCTGATTGGTTTTTATGCAGAGCTGCACCAGGATTTTGCACTCTCCAGTTTTAGTAAATCAAACCCTCCAGTTAACCAAGATAAATAATACTAACACCTATGCAGTTTACACTACTACTGTGAAAAGGTATGTGTCTTAAAACATATGTCTAAAAGAGGTAGAAAAGTGAATGTGAATATTTATTACATTTTGAAAGTTGAAAGTTGTTGTTAAAAAGGTAACTTTTCTTTCAGACTTCTAAGTGACAATCCATTCCTGTGTTCCTGTGATTTAATGTGGATAAAGGTGTTTCAACAGGCAAACATGTTCAACATGGACAAGCAGAACATTAACTGTTTTAATGAGAATGATAAAAGGATACCAGTGAGTGTAATGCACATACCCAACTGTGGTAAGTTATAATTATTGTAATCTTTCCTCTTTTCAATCAGCAATCAGAATTCAGTCTACAGTGATGGCTACTAGTTAATCTAGTTGAATGAGATTAATCCTCTTTTATTCCTATTTTTTTTATGTTATCGCTTTCAAAAAACAGTAAACCAGTTTTTCTTGTTTCAACATCATCACGGCTAAATAGAACGTACAATGATGCAAGCTTTATGATTTGTTGCTCATAAAAAAACAGATATGTGTTAACTACAGGTCATTTACTTGTGACCACTTTTAATGTAGAAAAAAATGGTAAAATGCCAGCAATGTAGAAAGCTTAACATTTCACATTGTGAAATTTTTATCACATATTGCTCTGGTTCAAAGAATCGTTATTTGGAACAATGCTGTATTTATATTTTCTAAAATTGCCTATTCCTAACAGTCTAGATATCTAAGGCCATAAGTTGCTATATGCAATGCTTTAATAAAGTACAGCAAACAAAAAGATGACATTAAATGTCTTCTCAAACGTTGTAGTGAGAGCAGCTCATCTGCTGAATACACTGTAAAAGTGACGTAACTAAGACAGGAAAATTATATATTCCAGATTTATGGACTTGCAGAGTAATATATATTTATTGTTTATAGTAATATAAATGGTAAATACCACCAATCCGCGCAGATGAAAAAACTTTTAAATAAACGTGAAATTTATATAGGAGCAGCACGTTATATGAGATGAAATAGAAAGAAAATAATTAACAGGTTAATTAGAAACCGCGCTCACTCTAAAATGCAGGTGCAAAGATTGATATTACTTAACACAAAAACTAATGAAAATTGCTTTGAAATTAATTGCCAACTAACAGCTGAAAGTCCAAACACGAAAACACCACATGAGTGTTTTAGTGATGAAAATTAGACAATCAAAAATCAAAAATCAAAAAAACAAAAAACAAGTAGTGTTCAAAATGAACAATTTCTTAATAGCTTTTGGATAAAATCTTCCTAGTATTCAGCAGTCATCAAGGGAATAATAATCCACCACCATCACCGGCCACACAGTCTACTCACCAGAATGCAGTGATTCCCATTACAGGAGTCAAAAGCGCTTATGAACAATGCCAGAAGGATTCTCACGTTCAAGGCTTGGTCCAAATACTGTAAATCAGGGACGCTGTGACTGCATGGACACTGGGTGGATTTGATTAAGCCCTCAAAACGGGATTGGTCATTAAAGACCATCAATGCCATAGATTTGGAAAAAGTAAATAAAAGGCTCCATCGTGAAATATGCCAAACATTTATTGATAAAACAAGCTAAAAAAGCTAAGAAAGCTCAAGCTGCATGTGAATTTGTGCGGACAGTCTTATAACAAACGCCACTGGAGCACCAGCTGCGTAGCAGGCGGAAGTGATGTGTCACACTCAGTGAACCCCACCGGTTTCGTCAGTACGCTCTGACGTCATCAGGGGTTGTGAGGGCGGTTTATAGACCTGAAGAAGAAGGTCATCTCAACAGGTATATACAGTATATATTTAATTTCAAACATCCCGCCTAGGGGTTGATTTACTAAGGGCAAATATACTGTTCACTTTGCAAAGGAAGTTGCACTTTACAAGGGAACTTTCCCAAAGCTTGCTGAATAGGTGAAGCTTTGCTGACATAATTCAATCATGTGCAAGCAAAAAATGCATTGTTTTTTTCATCTTCCTTTTCTTTATTTTCCTAAGCCATTCGGAAAACTCCCTTGCAAAGTGTACCTTCCCTTGCTGAGTTGATTTCAGTAAATCAACCCTAATCTCCGCAGAAATAATTTCATTTAACATTTAAAACTGTAAATAAAATAATTAGGGCATATAACTACCGTCTATAGATATTAGAATAGTTAAGTGTGACACAAAGAATACCGATACTGACAGAAACTACAAGTGTGTCTTACATACTTGAAACCTTGGTAAAGTCCACCCAAACATTTTATGTACTTGCAGAGGGGTGATATTAAAGAACCTACTAGTTCTGGGTCTTTTTTCCAGCCAGAAAACGTCCCTGACAAAAAAAAAATAATAACTGCCTATGTGTACATGGACACATAGGATAACATGCTGGGGAGTTTACTGGCTGTAGAAAAAAAAAACGCCTGAAGCCAAAAACAGCAGCTGTAAAAACACTGGAAAAAGTTATAAAAGTGTTTCTTAAGACTTGAACTTCCATCAATTCTTAGTCTGGCAAATAGTTTACAAAAGGAGGATATTCTGTGCAGGCCTCAAAAGGTGACAAAAAACCCCAAGTGTAATGGCTAACGATCTGCAGACATTTTGCAGACATTTTTTCCACTCAATTACATTTGTGTTTCTAAGGCCTCATGCATGCTGGACGTTATAAAAATGGCAGTAGCATTAGCTGTAGAAAGCTGTAGCTGTAGGAAGAGTTTTGCAGCATTTTTTCACTAGCGTATTTCAGCGTTTTTTTAGGTTTTTAAGTGTTTTTTAGCTTTTTTTTAGCAAAACTATTCTCCCACAAAAGCTTATGGCTAAAAAACGCTGATAAACATCAAAAGCTATGTTTTTTTCTGCATTTTTAAGCTTTTATTAGAGTTAGAGCGTTTTTTTCAGCAGAAAAACACCTCTGAAAACCCACTAGTTCGGGGGGGGGGGTTTCCAACCAGAAAGCGCCCCTGCCAAAAAACGCTGATAACAGCCTATGTGTGCATGGTCACATAGGATAACATGCTGGGGAGTTTACTGGCCAGTGGCGGCTGGTGTTTTTTTTTTTTTGGGGTGGTGGCAAACAGGCCACCCACCGCCACCCAAATCCCCTCTCCCCCTGGCACCCCCCCTGGCACCCCCCCTGGCAGGTCAGTCATTCAAGACCCTGCACTTACCCTGCACTTACCACATCTCGTGGGCAGCAGGCAGCGGCGGCTTCTCTCTGGGCTGTGGGCAGCTGCTTTCTTGGTTCCCCTGCGTTTCCTCCCTCCTCTCCTCCGTGCACCGTGTGTCTCCTCCCTCCTCCTCCTGGCGGCCAATCCGATTGGATCTCCTTTTGGCTGATTGGTCTCATGACCCACTTCCTGATTGGTCGGGAGGAGAATCAGTGTTACAATAGCGAATATTCATTTGCTATTGTCACACAACTGGGTGGGCTTCTGCGCCCAAGCCCACCCTTTTTTGAAGCCTATTAGAGCCTCTGGATCTAATCACGTTTAAAAAAAAAAAACCCAGATTGGAATCCATGCATCCGGAGCCCTGCATGTAAATCAGGGGACTGGACGCATGCATAAGGGGGGCGGCGCCCGTGCGCCCTTGATGGACGGGCCGCCACTGTTACTGGCTGTTATTGGCTGTTACTGTCACTGGCTGTAGAAAAAAAATGCCTGAAGCCAAACACAGCAGCTGTAAAAAACGCCCAGTGTGCATGAGGCCATAGGCTGAGTTATGATTAGAGGCAGCTACTAATTGGCATAAAACTTGTCACTGATTACAGAGGTTACAATTTGTAGAAAAAAATTATTACAGTGACCCAATCACTACTGAAAACTCTTCCAGTGAGGACGAAAGCAGTGGCAGTCATGAGAAATGGTCCCCTGAAGTATGCTCGAAAACAAACACTCGTGGGAATGTCAATTTTTGGTTTCCCTGCAGCTCTCACTATTGACCTCCAAGCCACCACTTTCTCCTCACATGGAAGTCAGCAGGAGGAACAAGTAAGAGCTACAGGGAACCCAGAACTTTGACAGTCTCAGAAGCGTCATGTTTCCGGGAAGAATTTGGGGGACCATTGCTTGGGATCGGAGTGGCATTTAGTGACATGGGCACTAGAAAGGGTAAATATTTACAGTATTCTTCTTTCATGCTTTCCATGCTTTCACTGGAAATGTTTTCAATAGTTACAAGGTCACTTTAACTGCTAAAAAATACGGGTTTGCTTTTTTTCTGTTAATTGCTTCCATTGCTTAAATAATGTTTTCAATAACATAATGGCAGTGTAAAATGTTTTATAGACAAGTTAAAGCAACCTTCAGGCACCATCATTATACCTGAATGCCAGATCATTCTGACAGGCAAAGCGGTGACCTTTCTGGTGTTAATGTTTACCTGCTCATCTCATCTCCTAGAAATTCCTATTGGCCTGCGTTGACCATGGCAAAGAGACTTTCTCTTTGAAAAGGACTTTTCCTTAGCTTAGTGACTGTGGTGACAACTCACTTTTCAAAAAATACCCAATCACATGCATGGAAAAAAAAATAAGTATTTTTTGCTTGCTCATGATTGGATGATGAAAGTCAATAGAAATTCACCTCATTCAATCATTCAATAATTCCCTTAGCAAAGTGATCTTTTTGCTTTTAAAAAATCAATCCTGATGTGTTTTAATGTGAGCTATTATTTCAATTGCTAAACTGACAATATAGGCCCTTCTACAAACCAGCTGCGCTCATTCAGGTGGTGAAGACTTTCAGTAAGGTTACTCTCCATGACCTTCATCAATATGTAGATAAGACCATAAGCAAAATCAGAATAGGCTGCATTTTTTCATTCTAGCATACTAGCTTAGGCAATATACCCTACCTTAGGGTTATAATAGAATGTGAATTCACTACTTGCCTTGCAACACTACCTGTGTTTTTCTTAAGAAAAGAGAAGAAAATGGCGCTAACTAGGCACATGAAATTTCCAGAGCCTCATTACTGATTAAAATTGTAAACGTGGCGTTCTGCGGTCCCATGTTGCAATATAGCACTTACACTTGAGAGTCTCGCCATTATGTCCCTCCACCCCTGTCACCGCAGAAATGTAGAGGCACTGTGCTAGTGAAAATGTAATTCTAGTTCTTACTTGTTTCTATGGCAACAGAATACAGAAATGAATAAACTAGTCATGTAGTGAAATGTTCTCGATCATTTTCTTGTTCTTTCCTGCAAACCATAGAATTCTGTCAGATTTTCATGCTGCTGTTTAATTACAATATACAGTATAGAATATAAAACTCTCGATAAAAAGATGCATTTAGAAGACTCTTAATGGCTTCGCTCCTGTAGATATTATTACAATAACTGGCTTCCTGCAATGTAGAGAGATGACTGCTAGACATTTTGAGAATGGTTTTGTTCCCTCTTCTCTTTCATTCTTTCATCCGTTTTCTTCAACCTCCATTTTATCAGAAGGCTAAAATGGCTGCTGTAATTGCTACTATATTAGAGTGTTTATGTTTCACACAGTGTACATGCCCAAACCCAATTATTTATAATGTTCAGCACAACATGCATGGATGGATTCAATTGATGGATAGACAGATAGATAGATGGACAAAGAGAGCTGACTAAATGATTCAATAAAAAACAACTAAAATTAAGCACACGTTAAAACTTATTGGGATCCATAAACTAAATACTCTACAGACTTACAAAATGGATTTAGTGCCACAAAGTCTTAATATTTATTTTACGTAAAATGTTATATATTAGGAAGCCTCATTATCGGTTTCATTAATTACAGGAATCATATATCATAGCCATTTCACAACTACTTCATAAATGAACAGACTAGACATTATAACAGTTTTCATGTTCTTTTATTGATTAAAAATAACTATAGCTAGGTCTGGGATGCATGATGAAATGGTGATTGGTTTTCATGTACGGGTGCTGGGGCCTTGCTTTTAGAGCTTCATGTGTAAATCTGAAGAAAAGGAACGTGAAGATGTTGCCTTAGCAACCAATTAGAATCTAATTGTCATTTTCTTAGTGCAGGTTGGAAAACAATAACTATGATGACATGCATGTTTAAAGAGGAACTGCAGTCTGCTCACATTATTTGTAATAAAAAACATCTTTGCCATTCTAAAGCTTCCCTCCATTCACTTTGCATATTATTTTATATCTACTGTGATTCTGTACTTGCCAAATATGCTGCAGAAATCTCCCTCCACTGAGTCAGGCTGCAGCCATATTGACTAAGGGCAGCTGAGGCTGCTGCCTGTTCACTTCCTGGATTTACACAGAGACACACAGAGGCACACCTCCAGCTCTGCAGCCCTGCAGCTCTCATTGGCCCTCTTATGACTTATCCCCCCTCCCTTCCTGGCAAACTCTCAGAGAGAGAGAGAGAGAGAGAGCTGTGCATGATGTCATAAGCCTAGGCTAATGACCAGACAATGACCAGACAAGAAACAGGAAGTGGGCTGTAAAAAGGTATTTCAGATAAAATAACAAAGGCAGAAGATTTAATAGATGGAAAGATAAAAAAAGACTGAAGGTCCACTTTAAGGAAAAGTATTCAATGCGTTATGTCACATATTAGAAAAGCCTAAAGTATACATTAAGCCAAGCATTTTTTTTTTATTACATTTTGGATGGATTATTTTTGACATCTGTGCCGCTTTCCATTATTTCTTTGTTTTTTGACACAACAGAAAGTAAGAGAAAATCTGTACAAAGTGAGGAAAATCCCCAGTTTGACATTTGTCACCTGAGTAGACATCCCTATTGTAATATCTCTCTTCTTGTTCTGGTCCCTGTTCAATTTTAGTCCTAACAATAATGGTCATTAGGATATATATAGAATATATATAGAACACAGACAGCAATAAAAACATAACAGGGGTCTAACCCCTTATCACTGTAGCTAAACCCGAAAAAATTAATTTAGCCTTTAGATATCTGGGATGAAGATAATTGTTCCAGTTTTTTTAAACAATGTAGAGCACCTGAGATATGCTGTGAAGGCAACCATTCCACGGAATTTGGAATTCACCCAATTCTTTGCTTTACTTTTATTTACAAAATAGCAATTGTCAGGTTTATTTCAAATGTGCAAACCAGAAAAGTGGTTTTAAAGCAAAACATTTTTTACCTTAATGCATTCTCTGCAAGGAAAAAAAAGTTTTAGGACTTACTGTGTCCCCTTCCCCCTCTAAACATTTACCTGACACCTCGACAGGTCCAGCAATGTGCCTGGCTGCAGTCTCCTTTCCTCCCTCCCTCTTCACAGACTGATCGGCAGCAATGAGAGCCTCCCTCCAGGGAGTGGGGGGCAGGGCCGGGTTGCTCTGTGTGTAAAAAGACGCACACAGCCTGGCTCAGGAGTGAGCCTGCAGGTGCACCACCATAGGAAGCGGCTTCCTATGGTAGGCCACCAAGATGAGAAGAAGCCTAGAGCACTAGTGGAGGAACCCAGAAGAGAAGATTTGAGGCCGCTCTGTGCAATACCATTGCACAAAGCAGGTAAATATAACATGTTTCTTATTAAAAATAAAACAAAACAAAAAAAAGCCTTAGACTTTACAATCACTTTAAAGCTGATGTTTAAACCTCTAATATTTTGCATTCTGGATAGGGTTAGGAGTAGGAAATGGTTTAAACACGGCAGGGCTTTTTTTCTCAAACAATAGGTGCTGGAACTCAACCACGACCCCCCAAAACCCTCCCCCTACACACACCCTCCAAATCACATCAAATAGTGGGTGTGGTCAGTCAAATTTCACAAACAGTAGGAGGGTCCTAAAGGGGCATTAAATACCAGGATTGCATTACATATAAAGTGCAGAGTTCAGGGGGGTTACACTTTTAAACACAGAAACCTGACTTCTGTGTTTACAAGTAATTGTGGTGAGCAGCCCCCCCCCCCCCCCAAAGGGTCTGAGCCAGAGGTGGTGGAACTGAGTTTCACCAAGTTCCCCCTGAAAAAAAAGCCCTGAAACACGGTTTATTTTTTATTGTCTGTGAACTATTGGAGAGATTTTGCTTTACTTCCTACCCTGGGGAGGCAACAGTAACTTAAAGGAAATCTTTACAAAGTGATTTGAAATTCCATCTTAGACAGCAGTCACCAGTAAAGATGTTCCCATGGACAAATGCCCTCAAGCTGCTGACAACTGTAAAATTCTGGACCTTCCATCTCTTTCTGTGAAGACAAACAAAGGGGTGACTCCCTCCACCCAGAGAGCAATATAAACTTGAAAAAGGTTCTAACCCTTTCCCACTCTATCCAAAACTGATCATTTTAGCCAGGTATACATGCAAATAAAAGATAGTCCTGTAAAAACAAAGGGATCCCTCAACATATCGACTTCACTAGAAGCAGCGATTACTATGTTGAAAGTGTTTTAATTTGGACATAATATGAGATGAACCAACTCTCCGTAAAATAAAATTATGCTTGGAAGAAAAAAGAGAAATGGACTACCAGCAATAAGGTAGTTGAATACAGTCACAGAAATTATGAACATGCTGCATTGAGGATTTAAGACCTAAACAGAAGACAGATCATTTTGGAGAAACACTATTCATGTGGTCACAAGGAGTTGACATCAACTTGATGACACTTAATAACTAATAATAATTTATTTGCAAACACCTGAAAAAATACCATATTCATTATGCTTTAGTACAATGACCCTACCCCATCAACAAGTTGGTCATTCAGCAGTTGCAAGAAATATTGACCCTTTCGTACTGCTATTTAGTAATCTAATATAACAGTATAGCCAATAATGTCAGTATACTTTCCTATAAATGGTCCATTGAAAGAGCAGTATACATGCAATGTTTTAATTAAAATAAATACCTGCATCTTTCAGTGTCCAAATCAAAGTGTATTCTAACAGAACAGCAAACATTTTATATTTTGAAGCTTACCGATCCATAGATGTGATGATTGCATTAGTTTTCTTTTGTTAGCTTTTTCTTTCTTTATTTTCTGGTGATCTTGCCAGAAATATTGATCAAACTAGATGGACTTGTGCCGTTTTTCAACCAGACTAACTATGTAACTATAGGGTGGCTACGCTTACGCCTTAATTGTAGCAATGGAGGAGAAACATAGCCAACTTAGACAGCAGCATTGCCAATCAGTGGAAAGGATAGTGTCAATGGACTAGTAGATTGAGATGAACTTTACGTAGGTGACTAAAGTTTAAAGCCTTTTCCTTTTGGGATAAATGCTGAGCATTGCAGGTCTCCATGATGCTGTACATTGCTTTCTTTTGATGAAGACAAGCTCTAGAGAACCATAGCTTCCAGGCCCATCTGCGTACACAAATCCTGTCGATGGTTTGTTAGAAGTACAGGTAGACTGGGCTGAACTGGTAACCATGCCTCTTTGCATATATCACTCTCCCTACCTCAGTCAGTTTTGTCAAAATAGGACTACTGGGGTATGCCGAGGTTACAGGTCACACAGAACTCAGAATTCTGCCTGGGGTGACCGTAAACTCTACTCAATAAGAAATGCAGTCCTTGTTCAAATCTTTACTGGCAGCATTTCTAGAGGGAGTGCTGGAAAAGACAATAAGTTAGGTGAAAAAGATTTTGCTTTTTCTTTTTATAAAAGGCAAGCACTTTTCTGAATATGAGGGATGACTTTACATGTGTTCATTACAAATATTCCTATACTGATTATTGGATAGCAATACAAATGTGAAAGCAAAAAAAGTTTTCTGCAGTATCTGTAAAAGGTAAAAGAGTTTCTGCAGTTGTTATATAACACTTTTATCTAGTTTCAATATGTGACCCATTCATTTCAAACCAGTACCCCTAAATATCCAATTACCATTGAAAACGTTCTTCCCGCTAACAATAGAGAATAGTCTATGCAAATTTGTATCTTTTTTTTTTTATGTTATTTTATTCCTCCTCAGCAGTGTGGCATTGATTCTTTCTGTCATTCACAGTTTTGCCAAAAGTAAATGTCAGCAAAGTAGAAGTCATGGTTCTAGAAGGGAACAGCGCGACAGTGTCTTGTGAAGCCACCGGGATCCCTGACCCCAATGTCTCTTGGGACATATCCCAGATTAAGTCAAATACCCTGGTAAGAGTTTTTGGTTGTAGGTATGCACTTATTGCCTTGTTTCTCAAAACTATATTTCACAGTGTTATTTTTGTTTTCAGATAGAAACCGTAACACGTGCCGCTTCCCTCATTTTAAAGAATGTGACATCACTGGACAATACAAAAACTCTGGTTTGTTCAGCAGAAAATATTGTGGGAGAGGACCAAGTTGTTGTTGAGCTCAATGTACATTGTAAGTACTACAAAATACTTTTTTTTTCATGTAATTTCAAGAAATATAGGTCCTTCACTGTGCATGTTGAGTAAATGCATATATGAGCTGCAGATCTAGTACTACAGACACTGCCGACATGTAGTGCTATGATGGAGTCTTTTGGAAGAGGTGTTGTATGTGAGGGGTTGTTGTTCCCATACACATTGGCTGCATGACCTGTGATGCTGGTAGATCTGTCACTGATAAGTTATCCAAGTGATACATTTTATTTATATCTAAAGAAAATATCTCAAATATTATTTCAACCAGTTTCTTTCTATGTGATAAATAAGACATTTTAGGGCTTAAATGTGTTAGGCCTTAGGTTGTTAATGTATGAAAAGCAATATTTAAACTGGTTTTGGAAAATGATCTTCAATGAACGATGCAACCACAAACTGATTCTTTGTCTAACTGCTAGACATGGATGCTAGCCGTCTCTTATCAACATTATGTAGGCTGTGAGCAATGCATTTGTTTTTAATTTAACATTTCCAACCATTGTCAAACATTCTATCCCAGAAGATTATGTTTTTGTCCATTCATTAAGAATGGTCAGTTCCTCAAAAAATGGTCTTGTCAACCCATACAAACAAATGTTATAATCCCTGTTCTATACTAAGGGTCTGATTTACCAACATGTGAAGGAAGTAGTAGAGCAGTGGAGGTTAACTTCCCAATGTAGTAATGGAATTTTAAGGTGCAAGAAAAGCAATCAAAATCTAATTTACAAAAGATATAGGTTTTTTATTACATAGATAGTATAACACAATTTATAAAATTTGGGCCATATCAACCCAATGGTCAAGGTACAAAAGTGTGATTGCCTCTACATGTTTCACCACAAACGTGGCTTCTTCTGGAGCTTTTGTAGGACCTTGTTATTTAATATATTACCACCTTTCAAAGTGATCTCGGTTCCAATTGATCCCTAGACCCATCAAGAGGTTTAATGGGGAACGTCTGTGCCACAAAAAATGAGAAGAGCAGAACGATTGCCTTATAGTCACACCTGTTGGCAAATTGATCAATCAATATACATATGCTTTCCCAAATGCACACTATATTGATCGATCAATTTGCCAAACTTCTTAAAACAATAGGTGTGACAATAGGGCAATCGTTCTTCTCTTGATCATTTTCACTGCCTTTACATAGTTAAGGTAAGATTACTCTAAATGTTTGGGTTACAGGACTGGAAAGTCATGTATGTTCTTTAGGTGTCATTTATCGTGGTAATAATTTGGTTGCAGAACGCATGCTTATGAATGGTCAGTAGTGATTTTCCTACTTCAACATGCATGTTCTTTTTTTGGTCTTTTTCATTATAGTTCCACCAAACATCACCCTAATAGACTATCCAACTTTGGACCATCACTGGTGTATCCCTTTCAGTGTAAGGGGTAACCCAACTCCGAAGTTGCAATGGTTTTATGAAGGAAGTGTTCTAAGTGATACAGATTTTATTTGGAGTAAAATTCATCAATCAAGCAACAATATGAGCGAACATCATGGTTGCCTACAGCTGGATAGTCCAACACATTTGAACAATGGCTTTTATACATTACAAGCAGAAAATGAATATGGAAAAGATGAGCGCACCATTATGGCTCAGTTTATGAATGATCCTGACATTGGTAAGTTCATAAATCTAAATGTTTAGTTAAACCATGTTTGTCTTTATGGGTGACTCTCAAAGTTTGCATGCTTTTTTCATGTGAACAATAGAAAATGCTTTTTATATGTGCTTAGGGAAGAAAACATATGTTTGCACTATGCATTAATTGCTGTCTCTTATAAGCTCATTGAGTAGGGTAAAGAGCTGTGTGCAAGCTGGAGAAACCCATGGCAATCACACAAAATTCATCTTTCAGAAGCACATCCTCCTTGGGAATAAACATACTCCAGCATCCTTACCTTCAACTGCATATGTGCTCTCTACTGTAATAATGAATAGCATAAATGCATTTTAACTTTAATGTAGACATGATACTTTAAAAGGTCAGATAACAGTCTTAGTCCTACTGTTCTTATTTTATTCTATCAGCATTCTGTCTTATCATTTTCCATATGACCCCTGCTAGGGGAACCGAGCTTTGATTTCTCCATGGTTATGTGTTCAGTTAATCTTAAATGGACCCTGTGATCCTGTTGACAAAAATGAAACATGAACAGAATGTAAAAGAAGCATATTAATCTGTACCTTTATGGTGGGTGCCGTGGCAAGTCAAATGTTTGTTTACCTCAAGAGATACCCGCTTCTGTAGCTATCCAACACTTCCAGGTTTGTGAGAGAGGGTGCCCGCCACCACCTGCTGTGGTTCTTTCCTCAAGCCTCTATATCACTAAAGAACACAGTGGTTAACATGCTAACCACAGCAGGCTGTGGGATTGCAGTAATACTTGTGTAGCTTGAAGAAATTGAGATTTCACCTACTACACAGGTGAGTATTAATCTGCTTCCTTTACTCGCACCCATGTTCTTTTCCTTTAACCAAGGCGACGTTGGCCCTTTATGAGCTGTAGCTTTTTTTTTCTAAAAATAATTATAGGCCTTAATAAAGTAATATAACAGCATATCTCTACATCTGGAAATAGTGAGGTGAAGGTAGGCTGGTAAACTTACCATTATTCTTTATATCCAGACCTGGTACTTATTTCAGTGTATGCAACAGGTGGTATTTAAATAATAATAGGGGAAAGTGTAATAACTCTATAAAGGATAATTGAAAAGATAAATCAGCCCCTACTCCTCCCTCCTTACTGATAAAACTACTAATTTACATACCAAAGCTCTAAAGTAGACAGTACCCAGTCCTTTTGCAGGCCAAGCAGTATGCATATGTCATGCCAGCCCTAGAAAGTAAAGTCGAGTCAAGTCCGTTTTCTTTATAGTCAGATATGATGCCTCTTCTCTGGCTGGACTATGGGACTGGGGCAGGACTAAGGCTGGGTTCACACATATGCAAATTGGATGTGGGTTTCCCTGCATCCAATTTGCATGACAGTAGAGTGTGATCGGCTCTCAATGGAGCCCGTTCGCACAGCTCTGGGGTGGCCACGGTCAAAATTGAAGAAGGGTCCTGTGCATTTTCTGGTCCAATTCAGGTGCGAATTGGTGAAAAGGGACACACCGGACCCCGTGCTGTGAGCCGCGGCCGCAGCATATGTGCATGGAGCCTAAATCCTTCAGGGTACATTGTAGAATGCCTCTGTTTTATCATTTCAGTTTACCTTTGACCAATGAAAAATAACCATTACTGACCTGACTTTAGGAACTTTAGCTGAAATTTGATTGGCTGCTGTGTGTTGTTGCAGTTCATAGACCTTTATTGTTGTTTTTATTACTTAAGTATACAAGCTCATAAGTTTTTTAACATAATTAACTGATATGAGTACACGGAACTCATTTTAGTTTTCTCTCTATTGGATTTAAAATTGATAGGTAGAAGTGGAATGCTTTTGATCGAGACCACCTTGTAGTATTTTTGACTCATATCCAGTTTTATTTGTAGATGAGGTAGAGCATCCTAAACAATGATGCTGTCACTTTGCTGCCTGTAAAGGATCAGTGTAGCAGTTAATCTGTTTTCTTGACATTTTATAAAGGTGATATTATCAATGACATAGCGGGGTTGATTTACTAAAGGCAAATCCACTTTGCACTACAAGTGCACTTGGAAGTGCAGTCGCTGTAGATCTGAGGGGAAGATCTTAAATGAGTGGAAGCTCTGCTGATTTTATCATCCAATCATGTACAAGCAAAAATGCTGTTTTTTTTATTTTCCTTGCATGTCCCCCTCAGATCTACAGCGACTGCACTTCCAAGTGCACTTACAGTGCAAAGTGGATTTGCCTTTAGTAAATCAACCCCAGTATGTGCTCAATCTACTTATAGTGCTCACATTTATATCAACCCCTATGGAAAATTTCACATTTTGTATTGTTGCAACCTTACAAACCTCACCCTAAAACTGTGATTTTAATGCACAAACTGGTTCAATTATGTTTTTAAAAATATAGTTACCTAAATACATATAAATAAAACGACAGAAGATTCTTAATTGCATAGGTATTTACTTGAATCCCTAAATAAACTTTGAAAAACAAAACTTGCTTTCAGAGAATATGTAACCAGTTGAGTGGAGTCTAGCTGGGTGCAATAAAAATGTCATGTGATTTTAAAATAATTGTACCTGTTTCTGGAAAGTCCCATGGATTTTTAGAGTACCTATCTAAACAAACAGCATCATGCAGGAAAGGGAGCTATCCAAACAAGTCTGGGACAACAGTCTGGAAAAGTCCCTATCAGAGTTGAGTTATTAAAACAAATCTCAAGATTTGAACATCTACTGGAGTGTTGTTAAATCAATTATTAAGAAAGAGAAAGAATATGATGCAACTATGATGCCAAACTTCAGTGACCAGATAAGGAGGACATAAGTAAAAGAATAAGGACACCACATATAATTCTGGAGGAGCTGCAGAAATACACAGCTGAGACAGGAATTTCTGTACATGGAACAGTTATAACCAGAAAATTGTACAAAACTAAACTTTGTGGAAGAGTGACATGAAGAAAAAAAAATGAAATCTTATTTGGAGTTTGCATCTGGGAGAGAACAAACACGCATGTTAAAAAAGGTTCTCTAGCCTGACATGACCTGAATTGAACTTTCTGGCCTTAGCTCCAAATACTCTGTGTGATGGAAAGCCAAAACTACTTGTCGTTCTGAGAACACCATCCTGACAGTAAATCGTGTTGTGTGTCTCATTGTGGATATGCTATACAGCTATATATGCTATATAGTCTACACTTCACTTATGAGTGCGATCTATAGTCATGGGGAATCATTTAAAGTGAAGACGTAACGGCTTTTGATTGTCCAGTTGTAATTGTTTACCTTTTACAAATCTTTGAAATTGTTAGAATTTTTGGGACTTCTCATTGTTATTTGAATATGTTGGACTTTTTACGCATGGTTAAAAGTTTTATGTGTAGAATCTTTAGGTAAAAATACAGAACGTCACATGGAAAACAATGTATTTTACATAGACTTTGAACTTTGTGTATATTGCAACCGCTTGTAATTAAAAGTTATTCTACGGGGTAACCATATAAAAAAGTGAATGTGACATTCACCAAACATTCACTGTAGGTGTACCTTCCTGGTGCATTGGTTTTAAATAGCAGCGGCTGACTCACCTGCAGGAAATGTTTGGTAAATGTCACATTCCCTGTTTTAAACAAGGTCTCTACAGCCAAAGCTACAATGCATTTAATACAGGAGCCTGAATGTCTAATGCCGTGTACACACGATCGGAAATTCGGCCAGCAAAAGACCGATGAGAGCTTTTGGTCGGAAAATGCGACCATGTGTATGCTCCATCAGACTTTTGCTGGCCGAATTCCAGCAAGCAAAAGATTGAGAGCATGTTCTCAATTTGTCAGTCGGAAAACGTTTCTATCCGAAAATGCGATCGTCTGTAGCAAATTCCGACGCGCAAAATTCCTACGCATGCTCAGAAACAATGTGACGCATGCTCGGAAGCATTGAACTTAATTTTCTCTGCTCGTCATAGTGTTGTACGTCACCGCGTTCTTGATGGTCGAAAGTTCAGTGAACTTTTGTGTGACCGTTGGTATGCAAGGCAAGCTTGAGTGGAATCCCGTTGGAAAAGCCATCATATCTTTTTCCGACCAAAATCCAGATCGTGTGTAAGCAGCATTGGAATGACCCAATCAAAGCCTAGGTCTCAATTTAACTTTAAAATTGCTGTTCACCAAAGATCCCAAAAATAAAGACATTTTGTCAAGAAAAGAGACAAAAACTGCAGGTTCCAGATGACCAGAGTGAGTATAAAATTAATCTTAAAAGTCTATGAAAGTGGTAATAAACCCAAAACCAAAAATGTATTAAATTGCAATTCACCAATTCTTAGATGTGATGGCTGCATTCGTTTTCTTTTTTAGGTGATTTTTTTCCATTATTTTCACCTGGTAATCCAGCCAGTAAGTCTGTTATTTTTCAACTTCTTTTAATAGACCAAGCTATCCATGCAAAATTGCAGTTACAGGGTTGAGAAAAACCATTTAACACTGTCAGGGGTGCTTATAATGGTCAGCTTTTATTAATTTCTGTAAAACCTTTATCCCAAAAAGAAAAAAACTGATTGCTGCCAATAAATAGTGTTGAGCGAGCAGTTCAGACCGAGCATAAATTTGGCCCGAATATCGCCTGGTTGTGTGTTCGGCAAACACCTGAATTTGCGGGGCGCTCGGTGGAATGTTCGGCGACCGAGCGCCACCACAATGCACTGCACAGTGCACAGTGCATTCTAAGCCCTGATTGGCTGAAGCAATGAACCTGACCGCTGTCCAGGTGCAAGGCTTTCCCCAATCAGGGCAAAGTGGATAGCTGGTTGTTAAGGAGCAGGCCGGGAACCAGCCACTGTGTTCTTAACAAGGGATAAGTCATCAGCTGTCAACGGGCTTCTCCGTTGACAGCTGAATGAAAATAAAAACATTGCTGGCAATACAAAAATGTGAAAAAGAACAGCGTGCCCCCCCCCCCAATCCATACCAGGTCCTTTCACTGTCTTCTCCTGGCTTCCCCTGCCCCCTGCCAGGAGAAGATAATTACTGATTTCCCTGCCAGACCTGTCTGTGTTGATGAGGGAACCATGCAAATTTCTTTCCTGCAACCCATTGTTGCACAAGAGAAATTTGCACCATGTATTGATTGCACTCAGTTCCCTGCACTATGCTGTGCGGTGTGTGATGTCACACCCCCTCCCCTGCCTTCTTGAGTTGAGAAAAAGCCTTCAATCTGTGTACTTTGAATGGCTGTAAAGAAGAGATGGTGCAAATAAACAGGTACAACTTATGTAGGATAATTTGTTTCATCTCTGTTTATCACTTGAGGCTAGTCACTTCAATGGGTTTACAACCATTTTAAGGATAGGAGGACAGGCAGTGTGCGAAGGAGAGGAGTGTGAAGGCTATAAGGGCAGTAATTGAGGACAGAAGTGCAAAAGTTATAAGGGGGTAGTATGTGCAATAAAGGAGTGTGAAGGGTGAGATGGGCGGCAGTATGTATGGTAGAGAAGTGCAGAGTGTATGAGGGTAGGCAGTATGTTCAGAAAAAGAATGCAGTGGGTATGTGGGTTTGCAGTAGGTGCAATAAATGGGTGCTGAGGGTGTGTCAGACACAGTAAGTGCAGGAAAGTAATAAGGTGGGTATAATAGCAGACAGTATGTTTTCTTTTTTTTTACTGTAGTGACAGGTGCTTTTTATGAAAACATCCAAGGTCTGTTAAACCCCTTATTCCTCCTCCGTGTCCACCAGATATAGACTGGCTCAGAGCACTGGCACAGTACAGTTTTGAACTCAAAAGTGCTAAGCACTTCTGTGCTCAGTTTTTGTGGAGGAGATTGATAAATTGAAGTTCACTGATCTTCTCCCCTTCTGCTGTGTCTTGCCAGTGGTGCTGAGATCAGGGGCTCACTGTGAAGCGTTGTTAAAATGATAGCTCATCCCTACACATTACACAGAAAAGCCGATCTCCCAGTATAATGTGATGGATTAAGCTATCAGTCTGACAACAATCCTGCACTGTGTAGGCATATGTGCTGGGTGACCATGATGGGGAAGGGAGTGGAGAGGGCACATAGTAAAAAGTGGGGAGGGGAGGTACAGTAGACGCAGCAAACAGAGCAGGGAGGAGCGTGGAGTGGGCACAGCAGACACGGGATGGCTGTTGCAGTGATTGGAACAGGCCCAGGAGTTGTAAGTTGAAAGGGGAACAGAGGGAAACATGTACCTGTGTTCCCAGTAAGTGGCTGTGTTTCTGTCCACTTTCTGTTTAATAATATAACACAGTTGGTAGGATATAAGATATGATAGAAAGGATGGAAGGAAGGATAGGATAGTAAGAATAGAATTGTAAATGCATTATCCATGACTTACTGTCATAAGTAGTAAGAGCACTAGTAAAATGATAACTGAAAAAAAATAATTGGTTGTTGGGGCACCAACTCTATTAATATTGTGGTATTTTAACAGGATTTAATTAGGATTTAATTAATGTATATCTGTTTTACTGTTCTTGTATATTAAAATGAACTCCAGCCATTGTAGTGCATATCTTAAGTTGAAAATATATAGGCAGTACATAAGCTTCATATGTACAGTATTTAAGTTGAATTATTTGCTAGAGGTGCTTGACTGACACAACTGTTCAGTAAGCCAATGATGAGCAATGACTACAGTATATGCAAAGTCCAATAACCCAGAGAAGCTAATCAGAAATCCTTGTTGGACTGTAAAGACTTCAGTAAATTGAAACCCGATTGGCCATAATGGGTATTCTTTGCATTACTTTCCAGAATATTGCTAATGTATATTTTTTCAGACATATTAACTAAAGGTATATGTTAAATGGTTGCTGGCTGTTCTTAATTTCCTAATTTCTCATCATTTTTGAATTGGGTAACATGAGAGCTTTTCATTCCAACAACTTCATGCCAACATGATATTCTCTCAGAAAACATTGCATGTCTGCATGAAAGAAATAAAACATTTTAACTGGACATCCTTACTGAGATCCTGCAGTGACTATTAGCTCAGTAAGGAATTTGTATGCTGCAGTTTTCAATTCTAAAATGTACTTCCATGTAACTCAGTTCTTGGCATCCAAATTTAAACCTTTTGATTAGTGCCTCTCTTGATTTTTCCTATATGCTATAATTAATGTACACTTAGCAGTACATTCTATCCCAACCTAATTTAATAGCTCTTCCCTACACTTGGTACTTTGTCTTGCTTTAACGCCTGTCATTAGCAAATTGCTCTCAATGTATCAGCCTATCTTCCTAGTTTAAGTGTTTATTTTTTCCTTCTCTTTACAATTGTTGCATTTCAAACCCAACAAAAGATTGAAAGTGCATGTCACAACATATATATATAGATATTTATATATCTATATATATCTATATATATATATATATATATATATACAACCCTTGGCAAAAATTATGGAATCACCAGTCCCTGAGGATGTTCCTTCAGTTGTTTATTGTTGTAGAAAAAAGCAGATCACAGACATGGCCAAAAACTAAAGGCATTTCAAATGGCAACTTTCTGACTTTAAGAAACACTAAAGGAAATCAAGAAAAATAATTGTGGTGGCCAGTAACAGTTAGATTTATAGAACAAGCACAGGGAATAAATTATGGAATCACTCAATTCTGAGGAAAAAATTATGGAATCACCCTGTAAATTTTCATTACAAACACTAACACCTGCATCAGATTAAATCTGCTTGTTAGTATGTAGGTAAAGAGGGTAAATCATCACGCAGTGTTGCACAAGATGTTGGTTGTTCACAGTCGGCTGTGTCTAAAACATGGACCAAATACAAACAACATGGGAAGGTGGTTAAAGGCAAGCATACTGGTAGACCAAGGAAGACATCAAAGCGTCAAGACAGAAAACTTAAAGCAATATGCCTTGAAAACAGAAAATGTACAACAAAACAAATGAGGAACAAATGGGAGGAAACTGGAGTCAACATCTGTGAACGAACTGTAAGAAACCGCCTAAAGGAAATGGGATTTACATACAGAAAAGCTAAAAGAAAGCCATCTCTAACACCTAAACACAAAAAAACAAGGTTACAATGGGCTAAGGAAAGGCAATTGTGGACTGTGGATGATTGGATGAAAGTCATATTCAGTGATGAATCTCGAATCTGCATTGGGCAAGGTGATGATGCTGGAACTTTTGTTTGGTGCCGTTCCAATGAGATTTATGCAGACGACTGTCTGAAGAAAACATGCAAATTTCCACAGTCAATTATGATATGGGGCTGCATGTCAGGTAAAGGCACTGGGGAGATGGCTGTCATTAAATCTTCAATAAATGCATAGGTTTACATTTTGGACACTTTTCTTATCCCATCTATTGAAAGGATGTTTGGGGATGATGAAATCATTTATCAAGATGATAATGCATCTTGCCATAGAGGAAAAACTGTGAAAAAACTCCTTGAAGAAAGACACATAAGGTCAATGTCATGGCCTGCAAACAGTCCGGATCTCAATCCAATTGAAAATCTGTGGTGGAAATTAAAGAAAATGGTCCATGACAAGGCTCCAACCTGCAAAGATGATTTGGCAACAGCAATCAGAGAAGGCTGGAGCCAGATTGATGAAGAGTACTGTTTATCACTCATTAAGTCAATGCCTCAGAGACTGCAGGCAGTTATAAAAGCCAGAGGTGGTGCAACAAAGTACTAGTGATGTGTTGGAGTGTTATTTTGTTTGTTTTTCATGATTCCATAATTTTTTCCTCAGAATTGAGTGATTCCATAATTTATTCCCTGTGCTTGTTCTATAAATCTAACTGTTACTGGCCACCACAATTATTTTTCTTGATTTCTTTTAGTGTTTCCTAAAGCCAGAAAGTTGCCATTTGAAATGCCTTTAGTTTTTGGCCATGTCTGTGATCTGCTTTTTTTTCTACAACAATAAACAACTGAAGGAACATCCTCAGGGACTGGTGATTCCATAATTTTTGCCAGGGGTTGTATATATATATATATATATATATATATATATATATATATGCAGTACTCAGTCTCTTTAATACAGGGGTCTCAAACTGATGGCCCTCCAGCTGTTGTGAAACTACAAGTCCCATCATGCCTCTGCCTGTGGGAGTCATGCTTGTAACTGTCAGCCTTGCAATGCCTCATGAGACTTGTAGTTTTGCAACGACTGGAGGGCCGCCAGTTTGAGACCCCTGTTTAATATATGCACATTTCCCCAAATCTAATCCGTTTATAGACCCTGCAAGCACAGAAAAAATACCTGTTAATCTGTCAGAAATGCACTCAACTCCAAATTCAGGCTTGGGCTCCAGCCTGAATTTGGACTGATATTTTTTTAGTCCTGCCCAGTTGTCTCTTGCCAAACAACTGAGACCCACCTACCCCCCCATTTCCAAAACATAAAGGCTAATCATTCAGTAGTGCCAAGATAATGACTGGGAAAGCTATTTGAGACAACACAGGTGGGGAGTACTAGATACAGATCAGCTCCGAGTTTCTGACATGATCAATAGGTATATTTTGCATTGATAGAACACATATAACAACATGCTTCCTTTGACCCAAAAAGACAAAACATTAGGTGCCCCTCAGGTAGAGGGAGTCCAACTACACTGCTGTGAGTGCAGGCAGGGACAGGGAGCTTGCCCCAACTCCAAGCTGCAGCAATGTCAAAAGAAAAGGTCTAGAAGCTGCACATCATGAAGCAGACCCATGTGCATGAAGTGAGATGAATGCCAACCTCAGCCCTATGATTGAGCTCCATGGGGCAGAGCGAAATGCATTGGAGTCGTAGCCTGGCTGGAGTCCGGGCTGAGGCTGCCATTCATCTCACTTCATGCACATGGGTCTACTTCATAATGTGTGGCTTATGGATCTTTTCCTTTAACAACATGCTTCCTATGGTATATTTAACAAACCAAAAGGTAGCAAATAAGACAAGTTAATTAATATGGTTTACCTACAATTTAAGTTTTCATAAGATTTATCACACTTCAATTGAGCTGGTTCATACTTAATATTTTACATAAAAAAACGACACCTCATTGCCCCAAACCGACATACACGCAGTAATCACTGCTCTTTATTAATAGTGCCTATGTCGATGGGCTTTTGTTTGCTTTAGAAGTGTTTTTTCTTATATATATATAGGTCAGTGGGAGTCCTATGCTACCCTTTTCTCTAATTCTGTATGATTAGTCAAAGACAACATAAGTGTTCAAATTCTCTGATGCAATATTTGTCTACATTTGACTTTTTTATGCACTGTAACAGTAAAACATTTTCCATATATTAATGCTAAATATACCATTAAAACTTTTTTATATAGTATACATCTAATGAGAGAATTACAGAATTCGCCACTGTTGAGTTCCTTCTGAAAATGCTAGTCGCCAGACTGCTACACTAAACCTCTAGCTTTGTTCTTTTCTGTATCAGTCAGGAACATGTATGCAGATCAGGAACACTGAATAAGTATAAGAAGTGTTTTCAAGGGCAGAACATAGCCACTCACAAATGTTGATATCTGTTGGTACCCCTGATCAATATGTGCATTTTTATTGGTGGAATAGTGTAGTGATTGTTTACCCACTTTAGGTCCTTACACCTAAAACTAAGATGATACCACAATAGAGTGATGGTTTGCCTACCTTTTTAGTGGTCAGTTCTAGATCTATTGAAGGCAGTATTTCTTCCAGTCTATCTTCTTTCAGCTTGAAGTGGAATGTTTTGCTATGATGTCTTTTTTATTATTTATTTATTAGGGTTTGTTTTTAATATTCTTTTTTTATTGAGATATAAGGTGTACAAGAAGAGTTAAGCCAGCCATACATGGACTGAAATTTGTCCGGTTCAGCAGGGACTGTCCCAATTTCAATCCGAGTATGGGCAGTGAGGATGTATAGAGGTCAATCTACCAATTGACTTCTGTACAATCACCCTGTCGGATTTTTACCACTTGATCAGCGCCACTGGCTATAGTGTATTGTGATAGTTGGGAAGTTTCCCCGCTTTCAGATTACATTAGCACAGTGGGAGGAATCCCACATCCGTTCTGATGGGGGGATATAGAGTTACAATGACTGTTGAAACAGTTTAGATTACTAATGTATAGGTGATAACAGACTGATAAGGAAAAGAGGAGAAAGGGGGAGAAACATAAATATATATATAAGGTATGGATGAGGTAGTAAATAGTTATTCTTTTATTACAGAATAGGTATTTTTTTTCACATTGCCTCCAGTGTACAGTATTTTTTTTAAATGTTTGTAAAGGGCAGTCAGTTGAACCCTATTTTTTTGTAAAATGTCGTCTTTAGAGGGAAAAGGAAAACTTTTCCTTGGCATTTTTCAAATTGTTAATTTTATTGATGCATTTAACTAAACTAGGTGGTACCAGTTAGTTCCAATGTTTTAAAATAACTAGTTTAGGAACAGTAGTTACAAAGGTTAAGAAATACTTTTTCTTAAGAGGGGTCTTTTTTGCAAGCTAGTCTCAAATCGAAAATGAAGAGGTTACTAAGCTTACAAAAATTCTCGTAGGACAGAATACAACATCGGAAGTGATGTAATGTGTTGTATAGTATTGTAATATATTCTTTAATTTCCAAGCATGCATGGTCTTGCTCTTCCAATTGTACAAATACTGTACCGATTGAACGAAAATTTATCGATCTAGTATCATACGAGACATTTTTTTGCGTTGTCCCTTCAGATAATTTTGTATGAACTGCTGTGATTGTCTCTCAAAAGCTGTGTACTAACGATCAGATTATCGTATGATCGCTCCAGAAAGTGGTATTTTTCGTCCGATTTTCTGATCGTGTGTAATAGGCTTTAGTGTGAACTATGGCTAGTCATTTGACCAGAAGGAAGCTGAACATAGACAGTTAGGCTTCATGTACACCAGCAGCTCCTAAACTTGAGTTTTGGAGCTTTTGGCGTTTTTCTTCCCAAAGCTCCTAAACTCAACTCCATAAGAGCTTATGTTGCAATGTACACATAGGCCTTTAGCAGAGTTCAGGAGCTGCTGCGGTTAGATGAGGTTCAACCTCCCTCAACTTCCCTCTTTTGAAAGCAAAATAAATCGCGATCAGGATAGGAACATTTTGACTGCTGGTCGCGGGAAAATGAAAAATTTGGCAAAAGTATACATGAAGCCTTAGCCTAGGGTGGCAAAAAATATAAAGTCAGCCCCTAGTATCTGTACTGTTGTCTCAGGTCAGTAAAGCTGGCCATACATGACTTATTTCTTTTCAACCAGCCAGTGGACTGATCAAGAAAAACTGAACAGATCTCCCCATCCACACAAGTGAGGTAATGGGGGAATCCTCCCAGCTATGTTGTTGTAGTTTAACAGTGGGATCTCCTCCACTGTCATAATAAACTGATCAGCACTGCAGCCTATAGGCTGCAGCACTGATCGAACACAAATTTTCCAACAAACCTGTTCATGGGAAGTCGATCATTAGATCAACTTCCCATGAACAGGAATGGCCATAGATGGATCAAAAATCGTCCAGTTTCTACTGAATCAGCCACATTTCGACCTATGGCAAGCTTGAGTGAAAATGATTGATCTACTAATAGGTGAACAGTGTTTACAATACATAACAAAGTGAATGCTCAAGTAGTTTAGTGAATATGTTATTGCTGTGTTCAAATTGTATATACCAGATCACATGCAAGGGAATTTTAAAAAAGATTTTTCTTTCCACATGACTGCAGTCCAAACAGCTTCTAAGTTAAATGATCAATTTTTACCTCTTTAGTAATTGAAATAAGTGAATCACCGTGGATGGCAGCCTATAATTTTCAGAAGGAATGGTCAGCAATGGCATCTTCCATCTTTGTCTTAAGCACAAGGTGCTACAATGTGCAGTTAGCAACCAGATTTTACTTAAGTATGGTGACCCAAGTGAAATATAATATCTGATTGTTGCCTTTTGCCAATTACTACTGTTTGCCTAACTAAATAAAAGCAAACAATAAGAAATGTGTTTGTTCTGTGTTAATTGCCTTTATGTCACTGCAATTAAATTGACTGTAGTTGTTGTGGTTGCTGTTATTGTGCTGCTGCTGCTGCTGCTACTGCTCCATTGTTGCTTTTTATTGATTTGCCACATACCTTTGTGAAGAAACTAAATTATCCTTGGTTTAGGCGAACCTTTGTAATATATATATATATATATATATATATATATATATATATATATATATATATATTCATATATTGCCAGGCACCACCTCTATGATGAGGAGTACCCCAGTTTTCCTAGAGGAAAGCACACAGAAGTTCTAAATTTAGTGATTCTTCCTGTGTGTGTATTTTACTGATTTCCAAAGCCAGAGGAGAAAAGGAAAAGTTTAGAAAACGGCCTTGCAAAAAGAATATTTCCTTTCTGAGACAACTGAAACATGAATAATTTAATGGAATTCCGATGCTCATTAGTAATATAAACATATATTACTGGCGTCATGAGTGGCCATGTGGCCACATATTCATAGATGCTTTATATTGATAAGAAAAAGTAAAATAAAATACAGTACAACATGAGATTATTCTCACATATGTTCTCTTTGTTCTTTTTTTTGTTTTTGTGTTTTAGGTGGCCCAAATACTGACCCTGGATTTTATGGTACATATAATGTATTATTTCTATTGTGAGCTGGGTGGGTGAGTGGGAATTAACATATAATTAACTTTTTCATTTAGTTGCTAGAAAACACATCATTAGAAATGCAATAAATAGCAACAAATAGCCATACCATTTCAATATCATATTTCATCAGATATATTATTTTGTGCTTCTGTTGTTGCTGTTTCGTGCTTGTGATTAGTTATGAACCATGGAGTAATTGTCATGGTCACTGTACATGCTATTCCCTTTGACACCCAAGCAATTTACTTCATATACTGAATTTAGATGGCTTGCAAGATCTGAAATTCACTAGTGAGCATCAGCATCTATAATCTCTGAGTCAAGAGCGATTGATGTGATGATATCCAGCACTCAATGGACATTTTGAAGATGGAAGATTGTAGAGTTAACTTTGCAATGTGTCCACCCCTATCCTTAATATAGTACTCCCAAATTTAGCATGGGACCCAATGTGGTTGATGTATGAGTCTTAATCTGAGTTTGGTCTTCACTTAGGGATAATTAATTATGCAAACCACCAAGCTTAAATAGAGTAAGGAAACTATGCAGGTCTTCAAAAAGGAAAATAGACTTGCTTAAAGCGATTTTTCACTCACTAGTTCTTCGCCGGTCTTTGGGTTCCTGGCTGTGAATCCTTGCAGCTTCCAAGCGAGTCGCACTGCACTGTGTGAATAGTCTGTAGCCTGCTGGAAGCTGTGACATATTCCTGAAGGCTGCAGGCAGGGAAGGAGGGATGGGGTGCTGAAATTCAAGTAAAATAGGCTAGGCGATCTGCTGTCACCAGAAAAAATAATTCCAAAAGAAGAAGGGGGGACATGAAGCGGAACTTCCCCTTTAGGAGGAAAAGCTTTGCCAATGTGTAAAAAAATTGCTGTCAAAATGTAACTAAGTGTATTATATCAATAAACAAATGCCCTTCCTATATGCCTCCTGAGATCCAATGTTTTCACCATAAGGCTCTGCCATATTGCTCTCCCCCGGCTGCATTTACTCACAGTCTAAGAGCAGAGATCAGAGCTTCTCCCCTGCCCATGGAGAGCCAGATCATTACCAGTACTGAGGTGAGGTCCATTCATTGGTCTTCCTGGTGGTCTATGGTGAGATTAGAGTATTGATATCCATATCTGTGCATTGATCAGCATACCTTTGGCGGAGTGGTTTTATCTGCTTGTGATGATCGCTGTTTCTATCATTTGACCATCCACTGTGCAAATCCCTTTGATTTAGGGTAAAAGTGAGTACTATTGGGTGTTGGTGATAGCTTTTTCTATCCAGCATACCAGTATTCATCTCAAGAAGTGTTTTGGCGAGTCGCACTGCGCTGTGTGAATAGTCTGTAGCCTGCTGGAAGCTGTGACATATTCCTGAAGTCTGCAGGCAAGGAAGGGGGGATGGGGTGCTGAAATTCAAGTAAAATAGACTAGGCGATCTGCTGCCACCAGAAAAAAAAAAGTTCCAAAAGAAGAAGGGGGGACATGAAGGGAAACTTCCCCTTTAGGAGGAAAAGCTTTGCCAATGTGTAAAAAAATTGCTGTCAAAATGTAACTAAGTGTATTATATCAATAAACAAATGCCCTACCTATATGCCTCCTGAGATCCAATGTTTTCACCATTAGGCTCTGCCATATTGCTCTCACCCGGCTGCATTTACCCACAGTCTAAGAGCAGAGATCAGAGGTTCTCCCCTGCCCATGGAGAGCCAGACCATTACCAGTACTGAGGTGAGGTCCATTCATTGGTCTTCCTGGTGGTCTATGGTGAGATTAGTGTATTGATATCCATATCTGTGCATTGATCAGCATACCTTTGGCGGAGTGGTTTTATCTGCTTGTGATGATCGCTGTTTCTATCATTTGACCATCCACTGTGCAAATCCCTTTGATTTAGGGTAAGAGTGAGTACTATTGGGTGTTGGTGATAGCTTTTTCTATCCAGCATACCAGTATTCATCTCAAGAAGTGTTTTGGCAAGTCACACTGCGCTGTGTAAATAGTCTGTAGCCTGCTGGAAGCTGTGACATATTCCTGAAGGCTGCAGGCAGGGAAGGGGGGATGGGGTGCTGAAATTCAAGTAAAATAGACTAGGCGATCTGCTGCCACCAGAAAAAAAAAGTTCCAAAAGAGGAAGGGGGGACATGAAGGGGAACTTCCCCTTTAGGAGGAAAAGCTTTGCCAATGTGTAAAAAAATTGCTGTCAAAATGTAACAAAGTGTATTATATCAATAAACAAATGCCCTTCCTATATGCCTCCTGAGATCCAATGTTTTCACCATTAGGCTCTGCCATATTGCTCTCACCCGGCTGCATTTACCCACAGTCTAAGAGCAGAGATCAGAGGTTCTCCCCTGCCCATGGAGAGCCAGACCATTGCCAGTACTGAGGTGAGGTCCATTCATTGGTCTTCCTGGTGGTCTATGGCGAGATTAGAGTATTGATATCCATATCTGTGCATTGATCAGCATACCTTTGGCGGAGTGGTTTTATCTGCATGTGATGATCGCTGTTTCTATCATTTGACCATCCACTGTGCAAATCCCTTTGATTTAGGGTAAGAGTGAGTACTATTGGGTGTTGGTGATAACTTTTTCTATCCAGCATACCAGTATTCATCTCAAGAAGTGTTTTGGCTCTTCAGGAACTTTAAATTACTTATTGGACGTTTATTTAATAAGCGCTGCACCTCTTCATGTTCTCTGCCATATTGCTATTTGCACAGCGTAGAGAAGGATAACGTAGGCCAGTAATGGGGAACCTTGGCACCCCAGATGTTTTGGAAGTACATTTCCCTTGATGCTCAACTACACTGCAGATTGCATAAGCATCATGGGAAATGTAGTCTCAAAACATCTGGGGTGCCAAGGTTCGCCATCACTGACCTAGGCTATTAGCAATAGCTTACCCATCAAAGACACCTTTACTCTTTCTATGACAGCAGGATTCGTAAGCCAGTACCTGGAAGGGAGAGATAGGTTACCATGCATTTTTATTATACTTGGGCTGTAACTTTTGGGAAACAAAGGAGTGGGTTTGAAACAGCTGGTGGAGCAGACTGTGAAAGTACAATTTTGCTTATATGTTTGGAGAAGTGAAAGGTTCACTTTAATAAGGCAAAAAACTTTGTGCAAAGCACAGTATCCTATAGTAACCAGGAATCAGCTTTTATAATTCTAAATGCTCAGTAATGATAAATGGTAAAATCTTGGATGCTGTTGGTTATTGCACTTTTCACATTGTCATTTCTCTTTTTTTTTTATTTTGGACTGATCAGTAGTATGCATAATTTGGTGTCATACTGCACTCGCTTAAAATAAATTGGCCTCTTATGTCTGACAAGTGTATTTATCAGGGCTTTTTTTTCTCAGAGAGTAGGTGCAGGAACTCCCCCCTTATGAGTCATCCTTCGTCTCTGCCCCCCTACCCACCTCTGAACACTGTCTCTTGGCTCCACCCCCTACCCACCTCCCAGTACCGCTCCTTTTAGAGAGTACAGAACCAAGTATGCTACTAAATTGTATGGAATTTGATAGACCCCACCCAAGCAGCAACAGACCCCACCATGGCAACAATTGATCCCCCTACACACAACGACAGACCTCCACCCAGCAACAATGGACCCCCCGCAACAAAATACCACCCCAGCAACAATAGACCCCCACAAAAAAAATAGATCCCCAGTGACAATAGATCCCCCAGCAGTCAGCATCAATTGACCCTCCAGCACACCTTGTCATAGAACACATTCAGTGCTGGAGGTGGTGGAACTGCGTTCCCCCACATTCCCACTAAAAAAAATCCCTGGTATTTATTCTCATTCCTTTGCCTATAAACATGTGATGTCTAAAGTATTATTAAATCCTCAGCGTTTTTAGCTTAATACATTAAGCATAGTAACATGAACATTCCCCAGTAAACTATGTGTTAAAATTCTTACCCCAGCACTTGCAGTTTACAACGTTTTAATGCTGCTGGCTCCTGCTTCCCTGCTTCTCAGTTTTCACAGGAAAGGGTTAACAGTTGACAGTTTGTTAGCTTGGTGAAGGTAATAAGGTGGGGGGAGGGGGTGGGGTGGGGGCAGGGGAGTGCCCCGCCAATCTAGGCTGTGTGTTTCTATTGATGCACACTGTGTGGTGAGACACAACACTAGTCCTTGCATACAAGGTTAACTCCATAGGATGCAGCAAGAAAAACGAGTCACCCTGCAGCAGTGATAGCACCAGCTTAAACTGAAACAGAGGCAAAGATGTAAAGATAAAGAGGCTGCATACTCAATAGGTTTAAAAAAGAACTCCAGGCATTAAAAAAAAACATTCTCCCATGTCGTGGGGCTGTGCCTGCACTGCATGGGTTAACTGCTTGTTTTTGTCTAGGGGATTTCAGAGTGCAGATATACTTACCTAATACTCTGATCCTCCGAGCACAAGACTGGTCCCTGCTGCTCCTGCCACCCCGCACAGTAGCCGTCTTGTGAATGGACTGTTTCTGATGTCATCACGCCCATAGGCTCTGGACATCAGCATGGCAGGAACAGTCCACCTCTGGACATGGGGAGTGGGTTTTCCGGAGGATCAAAGAATTGGGTAAGTATACCCTTTCGGTGCGCCCCTAGACAAAATAAGCAGGTAACCCATGTAGTGGGGCTGTGAGAAATGAAAAAAATGCATGAAGCGCTGCTTTAAATGACCTGCTGAAAGTGTCTAAAATACTGAGGGTTTAAATTGCTTTAAGCTGGAAATCGACATTCATTTTCTCTGATTCTAGTGATTTAACTGTGTCTGGATAGTAAATAGAGTAGTGTGCACAGAATGACTACAAAAGTCAATCTCATGGCTGGTGAAAGGTTGAAAATGTATTAAAGAATCTCCTTACTTAATGTACATCTAGAATGGTCAGGAATAGAGAGGAAACCTTCTAAAGGATTAAATATAATGTGACTTTAGGTATACTTTAAAGTAGGAGGACTTCAAGAAAAAGTGAGATGCTAAAATTAATGATTTATATCTTTAAACTTTGTTATAAAACTAAAAACTTACTAAATACTTTATTTTAACATAACTCATAGGGGTGCACTTTGCAAGTACAGATGCACTCTTTTTTTTCTTAAAAAAGTAAATGTAAATGTGAAGAATACCCAATCAGGTACAAGGGGAAAAAAAAAAAAAAAAACATTTTTGCTGGTTTATGTTTCGATGATAGGGGAATCAACAGAGCTTAACCACATTTGCTAAGCTCTGAGCAAAATGAGTGCAGCAGTGCTTGCAAGGTGCACAGTCTATTTGCCTTTAGTAAATCAACCCAATAGTAGCAAAGTGTCTCTATATGTAGTCTATAATAACTGTATATGATTTTAGGAACATCCAGGTTATTTGGAAGTCTATATAATAGTGTCAGTTAAAAATTCTCAGGAACTTGAATAGAATGTATTTAGATAGAGTCTCACTGCAGACAGTGTAGTGCGTCTGTGGTGTGTTTTCTTAGGATTGTTCTTTTTTATTACTATTGGAATATCTAATATGTTAAAAAAAAAAACTATTGGCACAGTAAAAATTCTCATCTTGTAAAGCTTCAGCAGAAAGCATTTGTTCTACTGCTGGGAAATTTCGCTTCTGATCCAGCATAAATTTAATCCCAAGATATCAAGTTTGATTTGACATCAAAGTTAGTTTACTTCTATGGGCTAGAATGCCTTTTGAACACTGCTTTAGATAGTTTTCCAAGTTTCTGTTAATTGAAATTAATATGAAACATGAAAGGGGTTTATGTGATGTTTGCTGTGTTTTCTTTGGTAATGTATATTAAAACATATAGCATTTAAAATAATTGTAAAGGTATTTTTTTTTAATAACAAAATCATACTTAACTGCCCTGTGCAATGGTTTTGCACAAAGCAGCCCCGATTCTCTTCTTGGGTCCTCCGCTGGCACTTCTGGCTCCTCCTAATCTATGCCACCATAGGAAGCCGCTTCCTATAGGGGCAAATGCGTGATCCCGAGCCAGGCTGTGTGTTTGTCTATAGACACACACAGCGTGGCTCGGCCCTTCCCCCTCCACTTTGCCACTGGATTTGATTGACAGCAGTGGGAGCCAATGAATCCCACTGCTCTCACTGAGTCCAATGAGGAGAGAGAGAGCAGCACTGCTGCTCTCGGGCACAGCGCTGGATCGAGATCAGGCTCACGTAAGTATCTGGGGAGCTGGCAATACCTTGATGTAGAGAATGCATTAAGTTAAAAAAAAACTTCAGCCTTTACATTAATGGCTTTGTTGCCCTGGTATACCTTTTTGAATACTGTTTCAGTGGTCTGCACACAGGTTTATAGAAAGGTGAGTTAAAGTAGACTTGCCACAAATTTTGCAATCCTGGCTTTGCTTTATATAGAGTTTCAAATACATTTTTGGATATTTATCCACATGTGATCAAATGATCCGTGTGTCACCAATTTTTTTTTCTTTGTTCTCCATTCTCTCTTTTCCAGCTGCCACCATCTTTCATCTGACTTCCTTTTGGGTCAGAAGACACAAAAGTAAACTCTGGCAATAAGCCAGTATTTACTCAGGAGAGGCAGAAAATATTTATCTGTTCCATTTAGAGCAATAAGGTAAAAGCTAAGTTCATGCTAGTCTATTAACTGGTATATTCCACTAAAACTATCTTTGTTTTTTTTTTAGAAGATATTTATTTACACTGGATAATTACATGTTCAGTTTTTGGCATAGGCGCGTCCAATGATTTGGGAAATAATTTTTTCCCAAAGTTTTTTTTTTGTATCTTAAAAGACCAGCATATCACTGTGTATGAAACAAAGCAACAAAGCTCTCAGTGATCCCCTTTTTTGAGTGTATGCTTCAAAGAGCAACTTGGGCTAATACTCATTTGGGGCCCTGAAATAATCCACTGAGCCAATCAGTATAAGTCAGGTAGACTATGGCAGACAGCATAATAGACACTCTTTAGCTTTAGCTCTTTAAAAAAATGAATCCCTACATCTGTGCCTGCACCCTCTGTCATGTGAAAACAGCTCTAGCTTTAAAAGTAAGATCAATATAAAACAACACAGCAAAAACAGCTGTTAAACCTGTTATGCAATATGTTTATGTACAATGCCAACAAAAATGTGAATTTCTATATTTTAGCCCATATTTTATTATGTAAATAAAAACAGACGTTTATCAATATGCTGTATCTGAAAATTGTATAAATGCCCTGACAAAAAATTCAGCTAGGTATAGCGCTTTATATACCATGAGGAAGTCATAATCTCATTCCTAGGGCATTGCGATTAGACGGGGCATGACAAAAATGTTAAAATGTATAGATTTTGATAGCCCTTGCCTATCTTATATCCTTATTCTGTTCTTCCCTGTAAACTGGCGGATACATTTAGTAAGATAATCACAGGGGGTTGCAAGGAATGTTGAAAGAAGTCAGGGTCTTCCTAGTTTATGAAACATAAAGCCATCTTGATTTCTCATGATTGGTGGTCTTTGCGGTGGAAAAGTACATACAGTATCTCACAAAAGTATTTTATTATATCTTTAAACCGCCGGCAACAAAAGTGAGTACACCACTAAGTGAAAATGTCCAAATTGGGCCCAAAGTGTCAATATTTTATGTGGCCACCATTATTTTCCAGCACTGCCTTAACCCTCTTGGGCATGAAGTTCATGAGAGCGTCACAGGTTGCCACTGGAGTCCTCTTCCACTCCTCCATGACAACATCACAGAGCTGGTGGATGTTAGAGACCTTCCGTTTGAGAATGCCCCACAGATTCTCAATAGGGTTTAGGTCTGGAGACATGCTTGGCCAGTCCATCACCTATACCCTCAGCTTCTTTAGCAAGGCAGTGGTCGTCTTGGATATGTGTTTGGAGTCGTTATCATGTACTGTCCTGTGGCCCAGTCTCCGAAGGGAGGGGATCATGCTCTGCTTCAGTATGTCACAGTACATGTTGGCATTCATGGTTCCCTCAATGAACTGTAGCTCAACAGTGGCGGCAGTACTCATGCAGCCCCAGACCATGACACTCCCACCACAATGCTGGACTGTAGGCAAGACACACTTGTCTTTGTACTCCTCACCAGGTTGCCGCAACACATGCTTGACACCATCTGAACCAAATAAGTTAATCTTGGTCTCATCAGACCACGGGACATGGTTCCAGTAATCCACGTCCTTAGTCTGGTTGTCTTCAGCAAACTGCAGGCTTTCTTGTGCACCATCTTTAGAAGAGGCTTCCTTCTGGGACAACAGCCATGCAGACTAATTTGATGCAGTGTGCGGCATATGGTCTGGGAAAACGGCTAATTGGATCCAATTTGGACATTTTCACTTAGGAGTGTACTCACTTTTGTTGCCAGCGGTTTAGACATTAATGGCTGTGTGTTGAGTTATTCTGAGCAGGAAATTTACACTGTTGTACAAGCTGTACACTCACTACTTTACATTGTAGTAAAGTGTAATTTCTTCAGTGTTATATAGTTACATAGTTACATAGTAAGATTGAATAAAGACACCAGTCCATCCAGTTCAACCTGGGTGAGCACCCACAATTGTCCCCATCCCTGCACATTGCATCCCATCCCCTATATATATATTTTTTTTTATATATATTTAGGGTACCCATGTAGCACCATCAATCTACGCAGCGCTCCACACACGTCCCCAAGGGGTCTGCAATCTAAGGTCCCCGACTTACACCCATACACCAGGGCCAATTTTTGGACAGAAGCCAATAAATCTACCAGCATATCTTTGGAGTGTGGGAGGAAACCGGACCCACACAGGCACAGGGAGAACATGCAAACTCCAGGCAGGTAGTGTCGTGGTTGGGATTCGAACCAGCGACTCTATTGCTGCAAGGTGAGAGTGCTAACCACTACACCACTGTGCTGCCAAAGTGTTGTCACATGAAAAGTTATAATAAAATATTTACAAAAATGTGAGGGGCGTACTCACTTTTGTGAGAAACTGTAGTTCAAGGAGAAAAACTCAAGTGAGTATCATCATTCAGGTGTGCCTAGGATGCATGATATCTTTATGCAGTTTATGTAGACTTAAACAAAAAAATTGAAATAGTCATTTCCATCTTGTTATGGTATTCATGAAAGGGAGTAAATCTCTATTAAAAAGTGAATTATTGCTCCTTTGATACCCCAAGAGCTTCAAACTGAACCTGTGCTTGGTCCATGCAGCTAAACTTATCACCTTTCCTTCACTTCCCACCTCTCCGTTTGACTTCTGGGGCCCTGTGATGGGACTCATTACCTTTCCTCCTATGTAACAACATTGTTCTTTAGTGATTGGTCTCTGAGGCATCCAGTCCTTTCACAGTGGGCAGGAGAGAGTTCTCAGCCCTATGTAGGCTCCAAGAGGTGAGCTCACACAGGACATCCTCTCTTAGGCTGGCCATATAGTATTCAATTTTCTTGTACAATTTTCCATTAGATTTACCAAAACTATATAATAGGAGGTCAAACCTAAACACGTTAAATTTTGTGTGTAATCAGCAGGCTCTTGCACTAAATAGTTGAAGGTAAATCTAAAGTAAATTGAATATGAAAATTGTGTAATGTATAGCCAGCCTTATTCTTATGGTCGGAGTGGTGGGTTAGCAAAGGGTAGTTAATGATGTGTAGTTGGGAAAGATAGCAGCCAAGTAAATCTGTTGCTTTGCCCAGTATGGAGAAAACACATGTTATCCTAAAGGCAGTGTTTAATGGCATATCTGACAATTTAGCTGTGGCTAAAAAAAACATTAAGGACTTATAAAATGTACCCCCTGTGTGTAATTTTGATTTCTTGTTAGTCTTCCTTTAAACTTTCTTTGGACACTCACAGTTACCTTTATGGAATTTAAAATAGCATGTACTTTTTAGAAAGGTGACTTTTTCCTGTTTTTTTTGTGTGCATATACCCTTCTCATCATTGCTTAATTTAGCATTTGTTTGCTTTTTATTGCTCCCTGCTTTTTCCTGTTTTCATACAAAAATTGCTCACCCCCTACCATTTTCATTGCTCAGCACTGTCCCAGAGTGCTTTTGGGCAGTCAGTGTCTTGTTAGTGTCTGAGTAATGTTCACCTGTCTCTGTATCATGTAAATGCTTACACCTTTTGCTCCCATAAAAGAATATTGTTTTGAACTTGTACCACTATGCAGGTATTCTCTACATTTGTCATGCAACGCAGAATGTCATAGTGGCTATTAGCACTGAATAAAAACTCTTCCTGAGCTTCTAGGAAAGATAACTCTATTGATAAAAATGTTCCAGGGAAAAATATTTGCTTTCATTTTGTTTTTAGTGAAAGTGGAGCAACCCTTTAAATGTGTTTATTAGAATAATTCTTCAGACTTTGGAAGGTTAAACAAATTGTCATCATGGCAGCAACCCCAAAATCATTGCACTGTACCATCATCAATGCTTTACAGATCCTTAATGTACCCTTGGGAGCATTTGTATCCCTTCATTGGATTTTAAAAGCCATCCACTGTACTTTAGTTCATGCTTTTGCCTCAGAAAAAGTCTAGATTTTGTTTGGCTACATTTGGAACCTTGCCTGTTGTCAAACTACTTTCTCATAGACACAGTGGAATAAATTATATAAATGCATCATGACATTAAAGCATAATGATTTACAGTTTTCCATTTGTGCTAGGACATAAGTGTTTATTGCGTATTTTATTCCTCCCTTTCAATGCTGTTCAGACTTGTGCATTGTAAACTGAGCAGTGAGCACATAACATTAAGTAAGTCTCTTCCAGATATGTCATGAAAGGTATATTGTCAGATACAATTCAGCATGTAATCTGGTGTTCTCTTTAAATTGTATACATGCAGTGACTGACTAACCCACACAGTGCAATAACTCATTAATATTGACTATTTTTTTTTATTATACGTTGTTTTTCACAAAAAAGTTCTCCTCTGTACATACTGAAATGCACCAGTTACTAGTCAATCCCAATTAACGGCCACTGATTTTACTTGTTGTAGGCAATCTGTTTGATTTTGGTAGTATCAGCCGAGCCAAGCATGTCATTAGAGATGACCATTAATATGGATATACATAAAATATTTTATAGTATATTCCCTCTTGTACCATCCTAAGCTACTGAATTGTCTTCCCTCCATAACTAGTTTTAAACATATGCACAGTTTTTAGCTTTGAAAGAGTCACGCATTCATTTACAGACTCTTTCAAGTAGTAGTGAACCCTCAGCAATTTTTAGCTTGAAGGGGTAGCTTGGGATTGTTAAAAAACAAACCTACATGCTCACCTCCATGCTGCAGCATCGATGTGGTGCTGCAGATGTCCCTCACTGGCACGAAGCCTGAGAACTGAGCGATCACATGACAGCTGTTTGCTCAGTTCTTGGCCAGCTCTAAGCAGAGAGCGGTGACTGTCAGTCACTGCTCTCTGCTCTGTCTCTCCAGCGCTCACTGGAGCGCTAGGCTGGGGAAAGGGCAAAAATGTACTAGCTTTGGCTCTTAGCCAGCTACCAATTAGCATCTGGGTGGATCCCAACAATATGGTTTTAGATCCTTCTAGAGCCTGAATCTCTGCAAAGTCAGCCCACAGTAGACCTTAGCCCACTGTCTGCTGATTCTCTGTCCCATTAGAGCACAAGTAAGTGCACTCATGTAAAGCTTTAGTCTTACTTCTCTTTTAAAAAACTGAGCGCAATCAAATAAACATTACCCAGTAAATTATGTGTTAAAATTCCTACCCCAAAGTTTGCAGTTTAAAATTTTCAATGTTGTTGGCTCTTGCTCTCTGTGCTGCTTCCCTGGACTTCTTGGCTTTACAGGAAAGAGTTAACAGTGGGCAGTGAATTCTCCAGCAGGTCTGTTAGCTTTGATAAGGATGAGGAAGGGAGGAACAGGGGAGTGCCTTACCATCCTAAGCCATATGGCTGTGTGTTTCTATTGGTGCACACTGGGTAGGAAGGCACAACTATAGTCCCTGTATGCAAGAAAATAGGATGCTGCAAGAAAAAGGTGACATACTGAAATAGGAAACCTGGGGCAGTGGCCATGGCACCAGCTTAATCAGGAACATAGCCAAGGATTAGAAGATAAAGAAGCTGCATACTTAGTAAATGATTCAATCAGCTGGTGAAAGTACTAAAAACTGAGGGTTTAATATCACTTTACCTTTCTAGTGTATTATTTAAGTGTCACAAATATTCTGTAGATGAATGGTAATAAACTTTGTAAATGTGAGATATGTGTATAGTATGTACAGTGCCATGAACAATACAGTTCATTGTTCCAATCCAATGTATCCATCCAATGTAACTGATGCTGCTAAATGTACTGCAATTATTGAGTAGTGTTGTATTCTAACAGTAACTTTCCCACTCTCTCTGTTTTAAGATTACGAGACAACTTCTAATGATATTGGGGGAACCAGCACAGACAATAGCAATGGAGTCACTTCTACAGATGTCTCTAATGAAGGGAATGAAGACAGCATTACAGTATGTGTAAACTAAGACATTTTTATGTGTTATTCTGTATGTGTCACAGAACAACACATTTCAGGGTTTAGGTTAGAAACCCTAGAAGTGTTTGCCCAATCCTGCAGCAGCCTCCAAAACCCCACTGTCATGGCCGAATGCCAGACTGCTCTGACAAGTCTTTGAATCTTCTCTTGGTAATGTTTGAGCTTCCTGCTAAACCTCACAATATTGGCCTATCACTATAATAAGCAGCCTTGCTGGCCAATAGGATTACAAATGAGGCTATAAGATATGGACAATGTTTTTCGGGAAGTACTAAAGCTTTGCCTGTCATAAGAGCCTGAGATTTGGCTGTGGACCGGGAGGTTTTGGAGGTTGCTGCAGAAATATGGAAGGTGTAGGAAACACAACCTAGCTGCTAAGTAGTTCAGTTTTATACATGATGTAGCGCAACACTCCATCCCACTCCCTGTTATGTGCATCATGGTGATTCTGATACAAACCTGCTGGTGAATGTGAGAAACTTACTTAGGGTTCCTTGCTTCCAATGCTAAGTTCATTTTCATAGTCAATCCCTTTCATTCTTGCCTTTGGAATTTGTATGTGGTTGGTGATGTATGCAGCATAGAGGGAGAGAGAGGTAGTTGCTTGAGGAGGCGCATCAGCACTGCACTCCTACTGCTCCAGTATAGAAGTGTACATGCTTAGACTTGTTTTAGGTCTATACATTATGCTGGATTATCTCATTTACATGAGTACCTTTAGGTTTGATAGAGCATAGCAGTGTAAAAATGTCATCAGAAATAATATAATTTTATCAACAACTTTCTGTTAGCCAACAGTTCTAGAAAAAATTACACCAAGAGGAATTATTTTTTTATTTAAGTTACTACTAATAATAATAATGTAAATGCCAACGTGTTAGCATATTCATTATTTTATCATGTGATCTGTATATAATTAGCATTGTAATGTAGTATTTAAAAAAATGAATTCAGCTGGTCAAGATTTGGATTATTTTTCAGTTGTGGAAATCTGCATTGTTTACATTTTGTTTTGTTTTGCAGGTTTATGTGGTTGTTGGTATTGCAGCATTGGTATGCACTGGTCTGGTTATAATGCTGGTCATCTTAAAGTTTGGAAGACATTCCAAGTTTGGATTAAAAGGTAGGAAGCACTGGTATTTAGAACTATTTTCTCTAAAGGTTGTCTTGAAATTCTGATTACAATTTCTTTTGCTATCTGCAATGCAGTAAACTTAATTTGCTTGTTTGGCACTATACAAATAGCAGGGTCTATGATATTTAATATTCTATGGCTTTGGTTAACTCAGTATGTTTATTCATTTTTATGGATATTTTTTGGTGCTTTACTCATGCATACAAATAAAACAAGTTATACAATTTTCCAAATTGACAGTACAATGGTGTATGCTGTTAACCTTGTTACTCATTAATCCTTAATGTTATGTATTATAGCTTGTGTTGATGGGTTTTGGTTTACTTCAGATGGGTCTTGCATTCATATACAAGTCTATGGGAATGCAAAAGCCACTTGAAGAAGGTCAATTGCAAGTCAAAAATGTTTGTCATTGAAGTCTGAATGATCGCAGTGTCAAATTAATTCCTTGACATGTGTCCAAAGCCTGTTCACATACTGTAGGTCCTAAGCCTTGTATTCTCGTCATTGAGACTAAGCTTGTCTCCTAGTACATAATAATTCAATGTTGGCAGCCTTTCAACGGACAGCATGACTGCTATAGCAGCCAATGAGTAGCGTGAGGGGCGTAAATGGTCTTGCATCTAGTTCATTGCCCTTTACGATTGAAGCTTCCTCTAAGATCCTTGACAGCAGAGACAAATACATTGTTTACTAGTATGACATGGGGCTGGTTTGTCTTAGGTCATAAATGTTGTAATATCTGCAGTAAGCACTCAGGTCCATAGCTTTGTTGTTGGGTTCTGTTGTACAAGTTTTAATAACCTGCACCATATTTCAGTGCAGTGACAAGTTAGTATGCTGCTTTTTCCCTTCCAAAAGAATACCTAACTCTCAAACATTAATGTGTAACTGAAGGCCACACTCTTTTTTTTTGTAGTTTTGGATAGAGTGGAGAGGGATTAGAACACCTGTCAGTTTTTATTGCTTTCTGTGCCCCTGTTAGGGAGATTCACCCTCTTTATTTATCCTGTTTACCGTTATTAGTGAAAGTAAAAGAAAATCCAAAATTTTGGGTTGACATCAGAACAATAACAGAGCAGAAATCTTCCAATGGGAACTAAAGTTCTGGTGACCTGGGTGACACCCCGGGATTCTCTCACTTCTTGTTTTGGCTATGGGACAGGAAGTAAAGGGAAATCTTCCTTATGAGACACAGATGGCAATCAAAAATAACTGAGAGGGGTTATAACCCGTCCTTGAAATAAAAAAATATATATTTTGCCTTTTCCTATTGCACTGTTCTATAGATTATACATTATGTTTTATTGGAGATAGTCAAACTACAAATATATTATTTTCACACTTCTCCAAATTCCAAACTTTGCTTTGTTTTGACATTTCTTTTTCCGGAAACAACCTCCATCCTTAACTTTGGCGTGCCTATTCAGCATATGACATACAATTAGCTAGTTATACAACCCTGAAGCAATGACGCTGTCCCAGGCCTCAGCTGTCAGTGGTCAATTAGAGCATTGTATACTGTGGAATGTACACAACTCTCTCCCGAGTGACAGTTCCTTATTGCACAGCCCACTCTTGTTCACTGCAGCACAGATGTCAAGTAGACTTTGCCGAGAGGTGCCTCCAGGTATATCAGAGGTCTCTCTGTTTACCTAGACTGGTGAGATCTGAATTAGCTTAAAGATGTTAGGACTTCATATTTCACTTACATGTTTCCATATTGCTTTTCCGACATATTTGACAAATGCCTAATTACTTTGTTTGCTTTATATTTTTACTAATTGTAATGGACTACAGTGATATCATTTAATTTACTTTTACTTTAGTGGGCTAAAAGATATCATTGCTACTTTTCAACACACAGATTCCTGCTCTTTTATAAAGTAATGCGTTATTGCTTATTTTGCTACTGTGCTTTATTTTATTATATCTTTTTTTAACTTGCACCAGTAGACTTTGCCTAAACCTGTTATAGTTTTCAGAGTGAAACCAGGAAGCAACTGAAGAAATGTAAAAAAAAAAGTTTAAAACAAATAAAAATTTACTATACCCTAATATCCACATACTAATGCTAGCAGCATAAGTATTAAAAATAGTTAATGTTGATTAGTTAAAATTTTAACATAAACGGTTTAATATACTATAAGCCTAATGTACTCATAGGCACGATCATCTGCTGCTTATGACAACCTTTAGTTATATTAGTAGCATATGCCAAAAATATTACCTTCATGAAAATGAAGTAATCAGATCTAGTAATAGCACAAAGTGTTGCAATGGTGTGGAAAGTATGATGACCCATATACAACAGGTTAGATTTTATAGTTCAGCTTAAAGTGATACTAAAGGCTTTTTTTTTCTTTAATAACGAACATGTTATACTTACCTGCTCTGTGTAAGTGTTTTGCACAAAGCAGTCCTGATCCTCCTCTTCTCGGGTTCCCCCGCTGAAGCTCTGGGCTCCTTCCCCTGCCAATTGCCCACCATAGCAAGCGGCTTGCTATGAGGGCACTCATGCCTGCTCGACCCCCGCTCTGTGTGTCCTGCTCCCTCCTTACTGACTGTGAGTGACAGAAGTGGAAGCCTATGGCTCTCGTTGATGCCTCTGAGCCAATGAGGCAGAGAGCCAGGAAAGCAACCGTGCTCGTGCACATCGCTGGATCAAGATCGAGCTTGGATAAGTATTGGGAGGCTGCAGGGGGATCTGCATACTGAAGGTTTTTTACCTTCATGTCACACTTGTGGAATGGCCCCGAACTTCAGTACTTAAAAATCTCCATATTTTTTTACAGTTTACATGTTTAGAGTTACAGAGGAGGTCTAGTGCTAGTATTATTGCTCTCGCTCTAATGTTCACGGTGTATGTAACCTGTGTGTATCTGGCTCTGATACTAGATACTACTGATACTACTGACCTCACATCTCTGAGCGGTGCCTTTGGATAGTTATACTAGATGTGTTTAAATATACTGTAGATCTTGATTTTGCTGTGATGCTGTATAAAGATGGTTCCTGGCGATGAAATATTAGTGCAACAATTACAACTATTGAAAACTGAAATCATTAAAACAATCCAGTGAAGATGGTTTATGTACTGCTTCCATCTCACTAAAGTCGCCACGATGGTTAAATTTGCTTGATTATGTTAAGTGTGCTTTAGTACAGATAATTCTGCACTTGATCATCCTCTGGCTGTGTGACATATCTAGATATATACTGTGTTTGTAAGGAACAGTGTTTGGCATATCTCCCAGTTACTCAGTGTCTTCATAACATGGTTACTGTACAAAACTAAAGACAATCTACAGATTTCATGGATATTATTGCAACCATAGAAATTCCTTTGGCGTGCTGTGTTTTTCTACCCCTTTTTTCTTAAAGGAAAAAATATACTCCCCTCAAAATAGTCCTCTCTTCAAAATCAGACAAGTAATTGGAAATTGGGAAAATCACTGGCTAAGTGGACTTTGTGGCTTTACTGTGCGAGAAGCTACAAGAGGTTAAAGGCTCATCTAATCTCTTGTAAGGTGACAGTTGTCGTCAACATCTACATTTTGTTGGAAACAAACTATAGGGAGGTAGTCAAATTTTTACAACATCAGATAGCTCTTAGACCCCTTTCACACTGAGCGACCCTGGGCATCAGCAGTAAAGCGGTGCTATTTTTAGCGCCGCTTTACCGTCGTTTTAGCGGCGCTATTCGGCCCCGCTAGCGGCCTAAAAGGGGTTAAATCCGCCCGCAAAACACAGCTGCAGCGGCGCTTTGCCGGCGATATAGCAGTGCTGTTTTCAATGGGCAGGGGCGCTTTAGGAGCGGTGAGTTCACCGCTCCTAATGCGCTCCAAAGAAGCTGCTGGCAGGACTTTTTCTGACGCCCTGCCAGCGCACCGCTCCTGTTTGAAAGCCCTCGGGCTTTCACACTGGAGTGAATGGAGCCGTTGTTTAACCTCCCTGGCGGTATGATTATTTCATATTTTTGATGCTGAAAGCGGTACAATTATTTTGCATGGAAATGTGGCGTTTTATATTGTAGGCCTGTAATTTTTAGGAATAACTCACTTAAATCTGTCCAAACAAGAGTCTAGTAGACATCCCGGGTATGATAAAGTTTGAAACACAAAATCATAAATTATAATATAATAAATAATTATAAATAATTATACCAAATAATAATATAATAATAATAAAAATTATTCAATAATGTAATCAAATCAAAAACACTGAAATTTGCTCAGTTGCAGAATTGTTGCTGTAACTACTTTTCAGTGTTTGATGACGGATCTCCCCACAAATCACTATCGCTCAATTCTGCAAGTGATTCTAATTTATTATTGCAGTTTTCTAGCTGATCTGAAACCCCTTTTGATGTAAAGGGATGGTTTTGGTTGTTATGGACAATCTCCAGTTTTCAGGCAGAAAGAACAGTTTTTATAATATAAAACTGCATGCAGGACACTGGAGAAACCACTAGGGACAAAAGGGATGTGAAATAATTTCATACAGTAATGTAATCTGTAAGATTACAGTGTACTGTATGTATTGTGTGTGTTTCACTTTTTGAATTTAGTGCCGTTCTCCATCCCCGTGCGTCGCAACGCTTGCAGGGAATGGAGCCCGGCTCCGTGATGACTCGAGCGGAAGACGAGTTGCTCACACTGCGGGGAGACATCGCAGGATCCAGGGGACAAGGTAAATAAGCTCTTCCTGGATCTTGCGATGAGATCCCGAGTCTGGCTCGGGGTTACCGCTTTTGGTTCTGAAATTCCACCCCGAGCCAGACTCGGGAATACCGCCAGGGAGGTTAAGGGTGCTTTGCAGGCGCTATTTATAATGCTATAGCGCCTGCAAAGCGCCTCAGTGTGAAAGGGGTCTCATACTACAGCAGTCAGCTGTTTCTGCTTCTTTACTGTCATATCAAGCTTATGGGGTTGATTTACTAACTGCTTATTTCACTTGACAAGGAAGTTTCCCTTTGCATTGGTAATTTATCTCAGAACTTAGTGAATGTGGTAGAGTTTCATTTAGCAAAGACTACCCAATTACGTGCAAGGACAAAAACATTAAAACAGCCTAACTAGTTCAGTATATCCACTAAACAGCATATTTACTTGCACATAACTGAATGAGGGAAGTCAGCAGAGTTTTATCTCATTCACTAAGCTCCTTGGAAAGATTCCCTTGCAAAGTGAACGGCCTATTTGCCTTTAGTAAAGCAACTTCTGTGTGTCAGTGGCAAAAGATAAGTGTCACTTAAAGGAGTTGTAAACCCTCGAGATTTTTGTAAACCTTCTGTAGTGCAGCAGCCCCCCAGAGCCCCCCTTTAACTTACCTGAACCCTATCGTTCCATCAATGGGGACGAGCACAGCAGCTCCAGCCGCTGTCTCGGGTCCTCATTGGATAGATTGATAGCAGCGCAGCCATTGGCTCCCGCTGCTGTCAATCAGATCCAGTGACACAGGAGTCAGGAGGCGGGGCCGAGTCCTGCTGTCTGTGTCAATGGACCCAGCAGCAGAACTCGGGAGCGCGCCTGCACGGGTGTCCCCTTGGAATGTGGTTCTCCAAGGGGGCACTCGATGTGGAGAGGAGCCAGGAGCGCCACTGGGGGATCCCAGAAGAGGAGGATCGGGGCCACACTGTGCAAAACCCTTGCACAGAGGAGGTAAGTATAACATGTTTGTTAGGTTTTGATTTAGTAACCTAACTTTTTATCTGTTAGTCTATCTATCCTCTGTATCTACTGTATGCGTTCCAATTAGATTTTTGGGCATTAGAAAGGATTTTTAGAATGAAAAAAAAAAGAATAAATAAATTAGAAAGCTAAACATTTATTATATATTACTACCAGCTACAACCAATGCATAGGCAAATACATCGGCTACACAGCATAAATAAGTTTACAAATCAGAGTTATAGAAACTCCAGTGACTGCAGTTACAACAACAGTAACTATGGGAGGAGGAAAACACTAAACATTCAGCATTCAGCAAGATTAACAGGTGCTTCCATTCTCTTAGGAAGATCTCCAGGTTTCTGGAATGATGTAATAGCCCATACACACGATCCGCAAATCGGACGACAGATCGTCCGACTTTTTTCGCTTAAGAGTCGCAAGTAGATATTGAATAGGTTACTAAAGTCACGAAAATTCTCGTACGACAGAAAAAAAAAAATCGGAAGTCATGTCATGTGTTGTAATGTATTTGTATTGTATTTTCGGACGATAACTGTACTGAATAAATGAAAATCGTACGTTCTGGTATCGTATGAGGAAAATTTTCGTGCTTGTCGGATCGAATAATATTGGATGAATTGTCGTGATCGGCTCTCGAAAACTCTGTACTAACGATCCTATTATTGTATGATCACGTCGAAAGCGGTATTTTTCATCCGATCAGATCGTGTGTGCCAGATCATACGATTTTCGTTTAGTCAGTACAGTTGTCATCCCTAAATACAAATACATTACAACAAATGACATCACTTCTGATTTTTTTTTCTGTCGTACAAGAATTTTCAGGACTTTAGTAACCTATTCAATTTCTACTTGCGACTATTAAGCGAAAAAAGTCAGACGATCTTTCGTCCGATTTTCGGATCGTGTGTACGGGCCATTAGGCATGTAACTGAAATTTAGAATCGATTGACAACAAGAAATAGGAGTAACAGTTTGTCCATGTCTATTTTTTTGCCCAGTACTATAATTCAAATGACTTAGCATTTGTGATGCAATAGCAACAGGGGTGCATTTCCAATTAAAATGTGTTTTGCAGAGAAATGGCACAATTGCCTGGTTCTCTTTTGAAAAGCAACAAGGTTTATTTAGAATTTAATTTATAGAGCATAAATGTTTAAATCTTTGTATATATTAGTGCTGTGATTAATAATGTATTTTATTTCATTTATTTATATATTTAAATTAAAAACATACTGTACCATTGAAAAGTAACATGTTACAATGTTTTAACTGCAGTATTCTAATTTGCATTTAAATTGTATTTATTTAAGAGCCCTAATAACTTTTAGCTATAATATGCTAGTGTGCATAACATATTTTCACATTATGGCAGACTTACCAAAGAACAGGATTTCCTTCAGCGCTTCCATTCTTTGCTTTTATCTTTTCCTGGTCTTATTTTGGGTTTGGAGTCTTTGGCTGCTTGATTGTAGTTACTTCATATCGACAAACAATCCTCCTGAGACTGTATATTGAGCTGCACATGCATATTGACCTTGTGCTTCAGCTCAGGGTCCCAAAAGTTGGTAGCAAATCCAAGAGTCCATTACCAGGCTTTGGAGTTGCTCTATCGCCCCTGCCCTTGTTCACGTAGGTTCGGAGGGTGGGGTAAAGTCCCCAGCTGCCAATCTGCCCAATCATATTGTGACTTCATCACCTCTCTCCTCTCCAAGGCTCTTTGTCCAATCAAGGGGCAGGGAGGAGAGGGATCCAGGGTGGTAGCCATTATGCTCAGACTGAGGGGCTCCCAACCATACTTGGATATCTTTTGATGAAAAAATGGAGAGAGAATGCAGCACTAACTGAATCATCAATGTGTGCAGTGAGTGCACAGTTGGCCGCTCAGCCTTGGGTCTCATGTACACTGCGTACACTACACACATTAAGGACACGTCACTGATCCAACTTAACTATGAAATAATGCCTTCTAGGGGAACAAGTCCATCAAACACAGAATCAAAACCCTAATGCAACAAATAGGTTAGGAGGTAAGCTACACTAAAGTTGACAGGCAGTGTACAAAGGTATTCAAGGTACTGAAATACTATGCGGTATCATCATTGATTGTCTCCTTGATACTGGGGTGTATTTATAAAGGTTGAAATGTCATATTCACCCAAAATATCCTGTACATTCACCAATGAACCAATCATTATTAATAAGCATATTCACTGTCGTTATTCACTAGTAATTTGACCTCTTTCAAAAGAATATGTCAGCATCTGGATTTCTTCTACTTTACTTGTTACCATATGGTTTTCATAACATTTACCATATTTATTATACAGCAAATACTACATTTGCTGTAGAGATTCAACTTTTACCATATTTTAAAGTTTATGTTCAATATATTGCTCTTTTCACCTAAGTCCACATTGTCTGCATATCTGCACCACTCTGTTATCTAAGACCACATTAGCTGATGTTCTTTTAGGTGTGCCTTCTGCAGCATATACCATTCAGTTCTTTAGATATAGGTAAATGTTTTTTGGCAAAAGTGGGCAAATCCAGGCCAAATGTGTAATCCATTCTTTTTTCCTAAAAGGTTGCTAATGTCGTTACTTTGAGGCTGGGTTCACACTATTGCAAATTGGAAATTGGATGTGGGTTTCCCCACATCTCCAATTTGCATAGCAGGAGATTGTGACCGGCTCTCTATGGAGCCAGTCACACATCTCCAGAGCGGCTCCGGTGCGAATTGCACAGGAGTCCTGTGCATCTTTTGGTCCATTTCAGGTCTGAATTCAGCCAAAAATTTGGGGTGAAATTGGACCTGAACCGGTAAATGGAGATGCACTGGACCCCCTGCTGCGAGCTGCTCCATGTCCTAGTGTGAACCCAGCCTGAATACTTGTATACAATGTACATAACTCAGAATGCTCCCAGAATGGTTGAATAAACACTACAGGTTCAGTTGAGCCCATTTAACTTGGAATCATTGTGATCATCATGGGGAGGCATCGGGAGGATTTAGTTTTTGCCCATGCTGGATGTTGTGACTCAAGGTTCACAACAACCTTCAGCCATTGGACTTGCGTGCTTGGAACCACAGAACCAAGAAGTGACATTGATACCATTCTTTTTTTCTCCTAGGAGGAGGAGAGGGAAAAATTTTTACCCTTGCCAGTAATGTAATTATTTACCTTTTCCATTACTGTCATCCTGTATGAAGACCTTTGAATGTACAGTAAATGCAGTACTGTTTTGTGCAATAGTTGCCCTTGAATTGGAGCTTGCTGTTCCTGCTATCCTTGGTTTGTCAATAGCTAAACTCTTGCTGTCATCACTCTATAGTTGCCCCAGTAACTACTCAGCTCACATAGCATTGCCTGAGTAATCTATCATCCATCGGTGCTAGGTCTTTGCTGGACACAGTGGACAGCACTTGATGTTTTACTTTACAAGGGTACTGGTCATTAATTGCACTGGGGAATTAGCTTATTTTTTAACTCACGAGACCAGGTTTGAGTATAGCTTATATAACATTCCCTTTTATTTGTGTGTCTGGTGCCAGCTCTTTGGAGAATAGCTGAATTAAATGATTGTGGCACACATATTATGCTTTTATTGTTCAAATACATTGTAAGTGCCATAATTAGAATAGGGTTATAATTTCCCAATTCCCTTTGGGATTAATAAAGTATTCTGTAATCTGTTCTGTTCAAAGAGCACACGTCAAAGTAAGCGCCCATATACCAAACATTTGATCTTTTAACCAAACCTTCTCTGATAAAGTTACTTCGATTGCATACTATATAGCCAGCAAAACTTCATTGTATATATATATATATATATATATATATATATATATATATATATATATATATCAGTAGAGTTTCTCTAATGTCACTTTACAGCCAGATAACATGAATAGGTGCATGAAAAATATCATGACTTATTGCAATGCAGCATTAAGTTATATATATTTTTTTTTTTCATTTTATTCCTTGACATCATACCAGCTATCTTACTTTTTTGTCCACAAGATTTATTTGTCTGAATGTCTCCATCTCCCCATTGTGTGCCGGAGAGAACATAATAGTAGCCATGAGACTTTTTATCATTTGTGTGATCTATCTGATTTATTTCCTTCTTATTATCACTTAAACAGACCATCTAGTCTGTAAAAGGAAGAGAAGGGGTAGGAAGTGCAGAATGTACCCCAGAGACTTACAGCCCAGATACAAGTCTATATTAAACTATCATGTGCACAGCACCAGATGTACAATGTGACTTAATAAGACTGAGAGGAAGAGATGGACGTTTAGGAGGAGAAAGCTTTCCTAATAAATTATTGCAGTCAAAATTATTACAGGATTTTCCAAATTTCACACTGCAGCTTCAGCTGTATTACTTTATGTATTTATTCCCCTCAAATGAATATGAAGCCATATAACACGACACTTTAAAGAATACCTTCATCCATTCTCAGTCACTGTCCCAGTGAAGTTTACTTCCAACTATTCATATGTTGCACAGGCATACAGATTTTAGAACCAGTTAGGGTGTAATCCAGTTGGTCTACAGTATTTTTTTTGGATATGGAACATCCCAGGACACCCATGGTGCTTATTTGTTTTACCTCAGACTGTCATCTACAAATCCATGTAAAGAGAGAACCAGTGGCGGCCCGTAATGCAGGGCGCCGGCCCCCTAATCTAAATGCGAGGCGCCGGACGCATTGATACCAATAGGTTTTTTTTTTTTTTTTTTTTAGAAGCACATGATTAGAGCCAGATGCTCTAATAGCCTTCAAAAAAGGGAGGGCTCAGGGCGCAGACCACACTGTTGTGTGTCACACCCAGTTGTGTGTCAATAGCGAATTAATATTCACTATTGTCTTCCTGATTCTCCTCCCGGCCAATCAGGAAGCGGGTTCTGAGACCCATCACCCGATTGGCCGGGAGGAGAAGCGATGCTATTGGCCGCCGAGGAGGAGGGAGGAGACACAGGTGAAAGCCTTGTGAAGCATCAGGAGGTGGAGACGCAGCCAGCCGCCCGGAGGAAGTGCTGCCCGCGACCTAGATGGGATAAGTGTGGGGCTGGGGACCGACCGGGGGGGGATTGCCTGTCACCCGACCGCGGGGCACTGGAGAGAACATATAGATTCCATGTAAATAGTGTCCATCTGACCCTAGAAGTCAGGGCTGCATGATTTAAATGGGCATTTCAAAGCAAAAAGCTAACCATACTTGAACTTTTCATATACAGTATTTATGCAGCCAACAAATCTTCGCCGCAATGCATATCCACAAACATCACTCTATTACTTCTGGTTCAACATTCTGGGTCACACTCCTGCTAATTGGACAGAGTTGATTAATCTGATTTATTGTCCAATAAACAAGCTGGAGGTGAAAAAGTGACACAGGAAGCTAAATTGCTGAACCAATAAAACATTGGGGGTGGATTTACTAAAACTGGAGAGTGCAAAATCTGGTGCAGCTGTGGATGGTAGCCAATCAGCTTCTAACCTTAGCTTGTTCAATTAAGCTTTGGCAAAAAAAACCTGAAAGCTGATTGGTTTCTATGCAGAACTGCACCAGATTTTGTACTAGAGTTTTATTAAATCATCCCACCTGCCTGACTCTGTATTGTGGCAAAGATGGGTAAATGACAAGATTTGCTAAACAGAATTACAAATCATTTGCCAGTTAAATATATATATTTGAAATGTGTATTTACCTTTTCACCTGTAGTTTCACAGAAGAAGTGATTTTTGACCTCTCAGGACAACTTTGGGTGCTTTTCTGAGGGAATAAAGCCCAGTATCACTCTCCCAAAGATTCAACTAACCCATTTCCCTCCATCCTATTTGCATACCTAACTGCACTTAAAGTGATTGTAAAGTCTCGTTTAAAAAAAAGCCCAGATCCTCCTCTTCTCGGGTCCCTCTTTGCTGCTCCTGGCCCCTCCCTCCTGTTCAGTGTCCCCACAGCAAGCAGCTTGCTATGGGGGCATTTGAGCCGAGTCACAGCTCTGTGTGCCCATTCAGACAGGGAGCCCTGACCTGGCCCTGCCCCTCTCTCCTGATTGGCTAACTGACTTTGATTGACAGCCCCGGGAGCCAATGGCGCCAGTGTTGTGCCTCAACCAATCAGGAGGAGAGTCCCGGATGACTAAGACACTCGTGGACATCGCTGGAGAGAGATGGGGCTCAGGTATGTAAATAGGGGGTGCTGGGGAGGCTGCTACACACAGAAGGTTTTTGTGTGTAAAAACCTTCTGCCTTTACAACTCCTTTAATTTGAAAAATATTTAACTAAATATTATACTAACCTTATTATTGCAAGTGTAACTATGGTCACAAGACAACAACTGTTCCTGCTTCTTCGGCTCCATTATCAAGCTGTAGGAGGGCTTCAATGGCATTCACACATCCAAATGTAGTAAGATGTGAGTGGGAATCATTCCAGACAGAAATCTGTCAGTGCAGACGGCAAGATGGGCCAGCAGGAGGGGATAAATGATATTGTGTGCCATTCAGTCCAGACGTAAGGCTATGACAACTATCCAAGGAGAAGGCAGCAAGCAGCAATGGAGCTTTGAAAAGGAAACTGTGCAATTTATACAATAAAAGCACATATAAGATAGTCCAAATATTAAAATTTAAGTTCAAAATAAAAGGGGAAGCAAAAAACAGCAAATGTTATTAAAAAGTTATTTTATTATCATCCGATTTAGAAAAAAAATTCTCTATTACTACTTTGAGGCTAAGTGTAAGGGTCAGATTAAGTGTTAAGGGCTAACTCACAGGGTTGTGTTAAATGGCATGATGGGGAGGTTAAGTGTTAAAGGCTAATTTTTCATATAGGTTACATTTTACATCTTGAGTAGGAGGAGCATTAAGTGCAAGGGTTGATTTAAGAGTCAGGTAATATAAGGGATTGAGGGTGTGGAGAGTAACTTTACTTGTGTACTAATTTTTTGCTCTGAAAATGCTGCTATAAGAACGACGATACCTATGAAGCACTAACTCCCGGAGAGGCCACTGGAAATATATTGGGTCCCCCTTGCCTGTTCAGAGGCTGCCTGCCCTATGTTCAGTTCCAGAAGCCTACAGACAAATTCAGGTTCAGTCTCGGGGGTTTCTTTTGAACTGATTGCAGAATTTGAACAAATGCATGTAGGAGGGTTGAGGGTTGCAGGATCCTCGAGGCACAAAATTTTGAAGGACAACTTTCCCTAAAAAAATCCTATTCCAGCAGTATTTGTCCCTTCTGTAGCAGCTTCAAAAATAATGCTGAAGAAAAAGAGGATAGATAATCTGAGACCCTATGTGAGAAGTCACAGTCTTTTTTTATCAGCATCAGGTGATAAACCGCATGCCCCCTAGTGGCCACAGGGTGAAGCGACGTTACATAACGTCGTTTCACCCAGCCGTGCCATTCTGCCGCAGTACAACTACGGCGGCTGGTCGGCAAGTGGTTAAAAAGCTAAACAAGAAAACTTTAGTATATATGAATTTACATTGTCCCATAATACTACTGCTAGACTAACAAATCGTCTACACAAAAAAGATTTGTTTACCAGGTGAAATCAAACATAGTACTCCAAATCTTTTGTGCATGCAAACTTCGGTTCTGTCAGTGGGAATTTGTATGTATGTAAAATAGGGGCTTATTTAACATTCTTTGAGGAAGTGAGCTGTCATTTAGGTAAAGGTATGCCTGTGGACATGGTTTATCTGGATTTTGCAAAGGCATTTGATACATTTACTTTACAAACTGAGGTCTATAGGCATGGACCATAGGGCATGTATCTGCCCTATGTAACTGGTTACCGGGGCGTGTTCAAAGGGTGGAGATAAATAGTGAGCACTCATAATGGGCTGGGGTGGTATGTGGGGTCCCCCAAGGATCTGTCCTAGGACCAATTCTGTTTAACCACTTCAATACCGGGCACTTTCCCTCCTTCCTGCCCAGGACAATTTTCAGCTTTCAGCGCTGTCGCACTTTGAATGACAATTGCGCTGTCATGCTACACTGTACCCAAATTAAAATTTTATCAATTTCTTCCCACAAATAAAGCTTTCTCTTGGTGGTATTTGATCACCTCTGCGGTTTTTATTTTTTTGCGCTCTAAACAATAAAAGACCAGCAATTTTGAAAAGAAAAACTGATGGGCACTGATAGGCGGCACTGACGGGACTGATAGGCAGGACTGATGGGCACTGATAGGCGGCACTGATGGGCACAGATAGGTGGCACTGGATAGGCAGCACTAATGAGGAGCTACTGACAGGCATTAATGAGTGGAATCTGAAGGGCACTGACAGGCATTGCTGATGGGGCACTGATTGGCACTTTTATGGGCACTGATTGGCACTGTTATGGACACCGGCAGGCGTTCTTTCTGGGGCACAGGCTGGCAGGTGATGGGCACTTATTGGCAGCTGATGGGCACATCTGATGGGGGCTGCACTGATAATCAATGCGCTGATTATCAGCGCAGACCCCCTCTCTGACAGGGAGAGCCACCAATCAGCTCTCTCTGTCAGCGTGAACTGAGGGAAGCCGTTTACCGGCACTTCCTGGTTCACACGATGATCAGCTGTGATTGGTCACAGCTGATCACTTGGTAAGAAGCCTATGTCAGAGGCTCCATACCACAATCAGAGTTGCGGTGTGTCAAACTGACACACAGCAGGTCCGATCGCCGAGCTGGGCGCCAGCTTGTTACCCTGATCACGTTATATGACTTCTGATCAGGATAACTAAACCACTTTGCCGTCATCATATTGCTATATGGCGGGTGGCAAGTGGTTAATTTATTCATAAATGATTTAGAGGATGGGATAAATAGCTCAATCTCAGTGTTTGCTGATGATGCAAAGCTAAGCAGTGCAATAACTTCACAACAAGAAACCTTACAGGAGGACCTCAATAAAATAATGGGTTGGGCAACTACATGGCAAATGAGGTTTATTTTTGAAAAATGTAAAGTAATGCATTTGGGTGCTAAAAATACAAACGCAAGATACTCGCTAGGGGAGAACCACCGGGGGGAATATTTGAATAATAATGACAGAAACCTTTGGTTTAAGGACCAGTCTGATAATAGAGAGATTTGTTTTTTAGATGTCCATCTATGTGGCGATGACACTGGTGTACAAACTAATTTGTATAGGAAACCCCTTTCAGGCAACACCTTATTGATCGCCAAATCGGGACAGCATACGATCAAAATCATCCCGCTTTGCCAATTTCTAAGGGTTCGCCATATATGTAGTGATCAACTGATTTATGAAATGGAGGCACAGGCTTAATATTCATGTTTTATACAAAAGGCATACCCTAGATGGATGCTAGACAAAGCCATGTCCATTGCCAATTCCAAAAATAGGGATGATTTGCTTAGAGGTGATAGGCACAAAGACTACAGGAGAAAAAATAAGGGCTTCAATAAAGAGCAACCCACACTTAGCACACCTTTCAGTTTGGAATTTGAGGACATTAGAAAGACTGTACACAGGTATCTTCTTATTCTCTCTCTGAGGATCGGATCTGTGCTGATTTATTGAAGGATGGTATCAATATGGTCTCAAGGAGGGCTCTCACACTGGGTAATTCTCTATCACCTAGTTTTTTCAACTCCAGTAAAATGAAGTCAACCACATGGCTGCATTTTAGAGGCAACTATAGTTGTGGTGCGTGCAGTTGTCCCTGCTGCAGGCATATTATCAAAGGTGATATTGTGCGTTCCTATTCTAATGCTAAAGAACATAAACTACAGCCATTTTACAAGTGTAATACAAAATATGTTGTGTATATTATTACGTGCAAACTTTGTAATGTACAGTACATTGGACGCACAATTAGACGTCTCGAGTAGATTTTATGAGCATTTATCCAGTATTGAGAAAAATCAATCTACTAATGTCGTTCGCCACTTCAATCAGTATCACAATGAGGATACTTCAGCAGTGGGAGTGCAGATACTTGAGAAAGTCAGTGTACCCAAGAGGGGGGGGGGTGTCTTTAGACTTTTATGCAGACAAGAGTTGTTTTTTGATCTTTCAGTTTAAAACACGCATACCGTATGGCTTAAACTTTGAATAGGATATAACACATTTCCATGACTGAAGGTTCCCACATCTCCCCCACTTGCTTTTCCATTCCCTTTTTTCCCCGGTCTCCCGGAAGTGGTGAAGGGGACCTGTCAAAAACAGGTCCCCGTTCCCCCCTCCCCCATGAAAAGTGCCAAATGTGACACTGAAGGGGGGAGGAAGCAATTAAGTGGATTTTTCACTTTTGGGTGGAACTCCGCTTTAAGTTTTGTCCATTGCAGTGTCTACTTGCAGTGTCACATAATTAAACATTTTTAACTTGCAAAACAATATGGAGTCGTACCTTAGTATGGCATGATGGTGGTATTTGATAAGTTACATTCTATTAGTGAAGCAGGTTGGTTGCAGGAATGCAGGATGGAAGTGAGTTTGACTCGTGAACAGCTGGTCATATTAGGAAATGGAATGAAAGTGTACTTCAGGGTATTGTGTGAACTACTGCACAGCTGGTCTCATTAGAAAATGGAAGGTGAAAGTGCTATTATTGCTATACACACACACAACAAAAATGCCATTCAGGGAAGGTTTTAAGCATACCTCATTAATATACATTAACTGACCAATTGACCATCTACTTTCTATTTACCATTATATTTGCCATAATAATGAAGGGTAATCATGATGAGTTTTTTAAAGTATCAGCAGCATGCATAAGTAATTTACATGCACTGTATACAGAGGTTGGCTGATATCACAGAGGAGTCAGGCATTTCTGCAGTGCAAAAGAAGATAGACTAATGTATCATTACTCTTTGCATTTGTAGAGATTAAATTCTTAAAGTTTATATTTAAGACTTGATGCACATGAGGAAGTTTTGTGGGTGACATAAAAATTGTACAATCTAAAAATGATTACCGTCTACTGCTATCAAAGTAAAATTTCCCCCAGTTCTTAGCAATGTTGTATTTGGCATATGTGTATATGTGATAACCTGTTGGACTGTATACATATGTATATACAATACAAATATACTGTATGACTTTAATGTCCATAGCAATGGTTAGATGCATTGTTGTTGATTTACTAAAGGAATATAGGCGGTTCACATAGTAAAGTGAATTTTCACTTTGCAAGGGAATTTTCCCTTAGCTTACTGAATGAGGTACAGTAAATGTCTGTTGACTTTGAGCAGGGCCCTCTGATTCCTCCTGCATTTAGTTGTATTGTAACTGTACTGTTTGCCCTAACGTTGTAAAGTGCTGCGCTAACTGTTGTCGCTATATAAATCCTGTATAATAATAATAATAATCATCATCCAATCATATGCAAGAAAAAGGACAACGCTTTTTTAAATTTTTTTCCTGAATACCCACATGAGTGGGTATTGCTTGCAATGTAAATTTTTACCATATTTACTAAGCTAAGTAAAAATTCATTTACAAAGTGAACATGATCTACTCCTTCATTAAATTAACCCTGAATTGCTAGTGAAAATTAACCCATGTATTGCCAGGCAGTCTTTCATCATCGAATGGTTAATGAGAAGCCCAAAGACATTAGACCGGAGGAGTGTGTCCACCTTTTGGCCACCATTAGCAGAGGGATAACGCTTATTTTACTTTGTTAGTTTAGAGACAAGAATAGTTGTAGTTCTTTGCCTCTCACATACATGTTCATATATGTTCATATTTATGGAATATAAAAGAGAGCATATGTGTGCTACAACTGAACAGGAAAAACAGTTTATAGAAATGATGTGACTACTCTGTAATATGTATGATCAGCACAGGGCCAATCAGCACTGACCAGACAAAGAGTCAGGGGTCCTGCAGCCTCATAGGACAGTCAGAGTAGAATGAAAACTCCTCCTACAAGCTTTAACCAGACATTGATAGAAGTCACAAGACTGCTATATACTGCTGATGATAAAAGATATTTAGCAGTTTATATTTATTAAAATAATTGCTTTTCCATGTTCTGTATACTGTGGGAGACCAGATATAGTGAATGCAGGGTCCTGGGTTTAGTAACACTTTAACCCAATGTACATTAACTCAAGACAAAACACATGTTAACACAATGCACCAAAACGGCAAAGTGTGAATGGGCTCTTACTGCCACATAAGAGCACATATACGATGTGAAATTTAACACATAAAAACATATATTATTATATAATGGTATTTTTTAATATTTATTTTTATTATATATTCTAATGCTATGAACAAATACGTATGTTCTGTCAATTCACATTTGTTTTGTTTTCTCAGTAGAGAACATATATCAAGTCTGATCTGATGTCCGATATATATATATATATATATATATATATATATATATATATATATATATATATATATATATATATGATATATGTATTTAGGCTTGAATTGTGCTGCAATGGGGTTGTTTAACTAAAAATGGAAAGTGCAAAATCTACTGCAGCTGGGAATGGTAGCCAATCAGCTTCCAGTTGTTTTTTGTCCAAGCTTAATTGAACAAGCTGAAGTTAGAAGCTGATTGGCTACCATGCACAACCACAGGAAAGTGTTAGTGAGACACTAATACATTCCAATTTCAGAATTCCCTACGCCCGCACCTGCACTGAAGGGGTGGGATGCGTCTCATCTCTGCTTCCTTTTACCACTCTGCACATCACACATATCATAGATGAGAAGAGGGTACAGTGGTGGAGCAGATTAGCAGGAGAGTACAGCGGTGGGGAAATTGAGCAGGAGGGGTTCAGAGGTGGGACAGATGAGATGGAGGGTAGAGTGGTGTTAGAGATGAGAAGGGGGTTCAGCAGTGGGACAGAAGAGCAGGGGGGCACAGTGATGGGGCAGATGAGCAGGGGGTTACAGTGGTGGGACAGATGAGAAGGGGGTGTTCAGTGTTGGGCCAGACGAGAAGAGGGTTACAGTGGTGGGAAAGATGAGCAGGGGGGGTTCAGTGTTGGGGCATAGGGAAAAGGAGGTATATTGGTGGTACAGATGAGCAGGGGGTTACAGCGTTGGGGCAGAAGAGCAGGGGGTACAGTGGTGGGACAGATGTGCAGGAGGTACAGTGGTAGGGCAGATGAGAAAGGGGGTTACAGTGGTGGGGCAGATAAGCAGATAAGTTCAGTGTTAGGACAGATGAGAAGATGGTTCAGTGGTGAGACAGAAAAGTATGGGGATACGGCGGTAGAGCAGATGTGCAGGGAGGTACAATGGTATGGCAGATGAGAAAGGGGGTACATTGGGGCAGATGAGCAGGAGGTTACAGTGATGGGACAGAAGAGCAGGAGGTTACAGTGGTGGGACAGATGTGCAGGAGGTTACAGTGGTGGGACAGAAGAGCAGGAGGTTACAGTGGTGGGACAAAAGAGCAGGAGGTTACAGTGGTGGGACAGATGTGCGGGAGGTTACAGTGGTGGGACAGAAGAGCAGGAGGTTACAGTGGTGAGACAGATGTGCGGGAGGTTACAGTGGTGGGACAGAAGAGCAGGAGGTTACAGTGGTGGGACAGAAGAGCAGGAGGTTACAGTGGTGGGACAGAAGAGCAGGGGGGTACAGTGGTGGGACAGATAAGCAGGGGGTTACAGTGGTGGGGCAGATGAGCAGATAAGTTCAGTGTTAGGACATATCAGAAGATGGTTAAGCGGTGAGACAGAAAAGCATGGGGATACAGCGGTGGAGCAGATGTGCAGGGAGGTACAATGGTATGGCAGATGAGAAAGGGGCTACATTGGGGCAGATGAGCGGGAGGTTACAGTGGTGGGACAGAAGAGCAGGAGGTTACAGTGGTGGGACAGATGTACAGGAGGTTACAGTGGTGGGACAGAAGAGCAGGAGGTTACAGTGGTGGGACAGAAGAACAGGAGGTTACAGTGGTGGGACAGAAGAGCAGGAGGTTACAGTGGTGGGACAGAAGAGCAGGGGGGTACAGTGGTGGGACAGAAGAGCAGGGGGTTACAGTGGTGGGGCAGATGAGCAGATAAGTTCAGTGTTAGGACATATCAGAAGATGGTTAAGCGGTGAGACAGAAAAGCATGGGGATACAGCGGTGGAGCAGATGTGCAGGGAGGTACAATGGTATGGCAGATGAGAAAGGGGCTACATTGGGGCAGATGAGCGGGAGGTTACAGTGGTGGGACAGAAGAGCAGGAGGTTACAGTGGTGGGACAGAAGAGCAGGAGGTTACAGTGATGGGACAGAAGAACGGATGGTTACAGTGGTAGGACAGATGTGCAGGAGGTTACAGTGGTGGGACAGAAGAGCAGGAGGTTACAGTGGTGGGACAGAAGAGCAGGAGGTTACAGTGGTGGGACAGATGTACAGGAGGTTACAGTGGTGGGACAGAAGAGCAGGAGGTTACAGTGGTGGGACAGAAGAGCAGGAGGTTACAGTGGTGGGACAGATTTGCGGGAGGTTACAGTGGTGGGACAAAAGAGCAGGAGGTTACAGTGGTGGGACAGATGTGCGGGAGGTTACAGTGGTGGGACAGAAGAGCAGGAGGTTACAGTGGTGAGACAGATGTGCGGGAGGTTACATTGGTGGGACAGAAGAGCAGGAGGTTACAGTGGTGGGACAGAAGAGCAGGAGGTTACAGTGGTGGTACAGAAGAGCAGGAGGTTACAGTGGTGGGACAGAAGAGCAGGGGGGTACAGTGGTGGGACAGAAGAGCAGGGGGTTACAGTGGTGGGGCAGATGAGCAGATAAGTTCAGTGTTAGGACATATCAGAAGATGGTTAAGCGGTGAGACAGAAAAGCATGGGGATACAGCGGTGGAGCAGATGTGCAGGGAGGTACAATGGTATGGCAGATGAGAAAGGGGCTACATTGGGGCAGATGAGCGGGAGGTTACAGTGGTGGGACAGAAGAGCAGGAGGTTTCAGTGGTGGGACAGAAGAGCAGGAGGTTACAGTGATGGGACAGAAGAACGGATGGTTACAGTGGTAGGACAGATGTGCAGGAGGTTACAGTGGTGGGACAGAAGAGCAGGAGGTTACAGTGGTGGGACAGAAGAGCAGGAGGTTACAGTGGTGGGACAGATGTACAGGAGGTTACAGTGGTGGGACAGAAGAGCAGGAGGTTACAGTGGTGGGACAGAAGAGCAGGAGGTTACAGTGGTGGGACAGATTTGCGGGAGGTTACAGTGGTGGGACAAAAGAGCAGGAGGTTACAGTGGTGGGACAGATGTGCGGGAGGTTACAGTGGTGGGACAGAAGAGCAGGAGGTTACAGTGGTGAGACAGATGTGCGGGAGGTTACATTGGTGGGACAGAAGAGCAGGAGGTTACAGTGGTGGGACAGAAGAGCAGGAGGTTACAGTGGTGGTACAGAAGAGCAGGAGGTTACAGTGGTGGGACAGAAGAGCAGGGGGGTACAGTGGTGGGACAGAAGAGCAGGGGGTTACAGTGGTGGGGCAGATGAGCAGATAAGTTCAGTGTTAGGACAGATCAGAAGATGGTTCAGCGGTGAGACAGAAAAGCATGGGGATACAGCGGTGGAGCAGATGTGCAGGGAGGTACAATGGTATGGCAGATGAGAAAGGGGCTACATTGGGGCAGATGAGCGGGAGGTTACAGTGGTGGGACAGAAGAGCAGGAGGTTACAGTGGTGGGACAGAAGAGCAGGAGATTACAGTGGTGGAACAGAAGATCAGGAGATTACAGTGGTGGGACAGAAGAGCAGGAGGTTACAGTGGTGGGATAGAAATGCAGGAGGTTACAGTGGTGGGACAGATGTGCGGGAGGTTACAGTGGTGGGACAAAAGAGCAGGAGGTTACAGTGGTGGGACAGATGTGCGGGAGGTTACAGTGGTGGGACAGAAGAGCAGGAGGTTACAGTGTGGGACAGAAGAGCAGGAGGTTACAGTGGTGGGACAGATGTGCGGGAGGTTACAGTGGTGGGACAAAAGAGCAGGAGGTTACAGTGGTGGGACAGATGTGCGGGAGGTTACAGTGGTGGGACAGAAGAGCAGGAGGTTACAGTGGTGAGACAGATGTGCGGGAGGTTACAGTGGTGGGACAGAAGAGCAGGAGGTTACAGTGGTGGGACAGAAGAGCAGGAGGTTACAGTGGTGGGACAGAAGAGCAGGAGGTTACAGTGGTGGGACAGAAGAGCAGGAGGTTACAGTGGTGGTACAGAAGAGCAGGAGGTTACAGTGGTGGGACAGAAGAGCAGGGGGTTACAGTGGTGGGGCAGATGAGCAGATAAGTTCAGTGTTAGGACAGATCAGAAGATGGTTCAGCGGTGAGACAGAAAAGCATGGGGATACAGCGGTGGAGCAGATGTGCAGGGAGGTACAATGGTATGGCAGATGAGAAAGGGGCTACATTGGGGCAGATGAGCGGGAGGTTACAGTGGTGGGACAGAAGAGCAGGAGGTTACAGTGGTGGGACAGAAGAGCAGGAGATTACAGTGGTGGGACAGAAGATCAGGAGATTACAGTGGTGGGACAGAAGAGCAGGAGGTTACAGTGGTGGGATAGAAATGCAGGAGGTTACAGTGGTGGGACAGATGTGCGGGAGGTTACAGTGGTGGGACAAAAGAGCAGGAGGTTACAGTGGTGGGACAGATGTGCGGGAGGTTACAGTGGTGGGACAGAAGAGCAGGAGGTTACAGTGTGGGACAGAAGAGCAGGAGGTTACAGTGGTGGGACAGATGTGCGGGAGGTTACAGTGGTGGGACAAAAGAGCAGGAGGTTACAGTGGTGGGACAGATGTGCGGGAGGTTACAGTGGTGGGACAGAAGAGCAGGAGGTTACAGTGGTGAGACAGATGTGCGGGAGGTTACAGTGGTGGGACAGAAGAGCAGGAGGTTACAGTGGTGGGACAGAAGAGCAGGAGGTTACAGTGGTGGGACAGAAGAGCAGGAGGTTACAGTGGTGGGACAGAAGAGCAGGAGGTTACAGTGGTGGTACAGAAGAGCAGGAGGTTACAGTGGTGGGACAGAAGAGCAGGGGGTTACAGTGGTGGGGCAGATGAGCAGATAAGTTCAGTGTTAGGACAGATCAGAAGATGGTTCAGCGGTGAGACAGAAAAGCATGGGGATACAGCGGTGGAGCAGATGTGCAGGGAGGTACAATGGTATGGCAGATGAGAAAGGGGCTACATTGGGGCAGATGAGCGGGAGGTTACAGTGGTGGGACAGAAGAGCAGGAGGTTACAGTGATGGGACAGAAGAGCAGGAGATTACAGTGGTGGGACAGAAGATCAGGAGATTACAGTGGTGGGACAGAAGAGCAGGTGGTTACAGTGGTGGGATAGAAGTGCAGGAAGTTACAGTGGTGGGACAGATATGCGGGAGGTTACAGTGGTGGGACAAAAGAGCAGGAGGTTACAGTGGTGGGACAGATGTGCGGGAGATTACAGTGGTGGGACAGAAGAGCAGGAGGTTACAGTGGTGGGACAGAAGAGCAGGAGGTTACAGTGGTGGGACAGATGTGCGGGAGGTTACAGTGGTGGGACAAAAGAGCAGGAGGTTACAGTGGTGGGACAGATGTGCGGGAGGTTACAGTGGTGGGACAGAAGAGCAGGAGGTTACAGTGGTGAGACAGATGTGCGGGAGGTTACAGTGGTGGGACAGAAGAGCAGGAGGTTACAGTGGTGGGACAGAAGAGCAGGAGGTTACAGTGGTGGGACAGAAGAGCAGGAGGTTACAGTGGTGGGACAGAAGAGCAGGAGGTTACAGTGGTGGTACAGAAGAGCAGGAGGTTACAGTGGTGGGACAGAAGAGCAGGGGGGTACAGTGGTGGGACAGAAGAGCAGGGGGTTACAGTGGTGGGGCAGATGAGCAGATAAGTTCAGTGTTAGGACAGATCAGAAGATGGTTCAGCGGTGAGACAGAAAAGCATGGGGATACAGCGGTGGAGCAGATGTGCAGGGAGGTACAATGGTATGGCAGATGAGAAAGGGGCTACATTGGGGCAGATGAGCGGGAGGTTACAGTGGTGGAACAGAAGAGCAGGAGGTTACAGTGGTGGGACAGAAGAGCAGGAGATTACAGTGGTGGGACAGAAGATCAGGAGATTACAGTGGTGGGACAGAAGAGCAGGTGGTTACAGTGGTGGGATAGAAGTGCAGGAGGTTGCAGTGGTGGGACAGATGTGCGGGAGGTTACAGTGGTGGGACAAAAGAGCAGGAGGTTACAGTGGTGGGACAGATGTGCGGGAGGTTACAGTGGTGGGACAGAAGAGCAGGAGGTTACAGTGGTGGGACAGATGTGCGGGAGGTTACAGTGGTGGGACAAAAGAGCAGGAGGTTACAGTGGTGGGACAGATGTGCGGGAGGTTACAGTGGTGGGACAAAAGAGCAGGAGGTTACAGTGGTGGGACAGATGTGCGGGAGGTTACAGTGGTGGGACAGAAGAGCAGGAGGTTACAGTGGTGAGACAGATGTGCGGGAGGTTACAGTGGTGGGACAGAAGAGCAGGAGGTTACAGTGGTGGGACAGAGGAGCAGGAGGTTACAGTGGTGGGACAGAAGAGCAGGAGGTTACATTGGTGGGACAGAAGATCAGGGGGATACAGTGGTGGGACAGAAGAGCAGGGGGTTACAGTGGTGGGGCAGATGAGCAGATAAGTTCAGTGTTAGGACAGATCAGAAGATGGTTCAGCGGTGAGACAGAAAAGCATGGGGATACAGCGGTGGAGCAGATGTGCAGGGAGGTACAATGGTATGACAGATGAGAAAGGGGCTACATTGGGGCAGATGAGCGGGAGGTTACAGTGGTGGGACAGAAGAGCAGAAGGTTACAGTGGTGGGACAGAAGAGCAGGAGATTACAGTGGTGGGACAGAAGAGCAGGAGATTACAGTGGTGGGACAGAAGAGCAGGAGATTACAGTGGTGGGACAGAAGAGCAGGAGATTACAGTGGTGGGACAGAAGAGCAGGTGGTTACAGTGGTGGGACAGATGTGCAGGAGGTTACAGTGGTGGGACAGAAGAGCAGGAGGTTACAGTGATGGGACAGAAGAGCAGGAGATTACAGTGGTGGGACAGAAGAGCAGGAGATTACAGTGGTGGGACAGAAGAGCAGGAGATTACAGTGGTGGGACAGAAGAACAGGTGGTTACAGTGGTGGGACAGATGTGCAGGAGGTTACAGTGGTGGGACAGAAAAGCAGGAGGTTACAGTGATGGGACAGAAGAGCAGGAGATTACAGTGGTGGGACAGATGTGCGGGAGGTTACAGTGGTGGGACAGAAGAGCAGGAGGTTACAGTGGTGGGACAGATGTGCGGGAAGTTACAGTGGTGGGACAGAAGAGCAGGAGGTTACAGTGGTGGGACAGATGTGCGGGAAGTTACAGTGGTGGGACAGAAGAGCAGGAGGTTACAGTAGTATGACAGAAAAGCAGGAGGTTACAGTGGTGGGACAGAAGAACAGGGTGGTACAGTAGTGGGGCAGATGAGCAGAGGGGTACAGTGGTGGGATAGATAAGCAGAGGGGTACAGTGATGAAACATATTTGCAGGGGTAACAGTGATCTGAGGTGTGGAGTTGCAGGAATTGGGGCTGATCTGAGGCGTGAGAGTGCATTATGTTAATTTCTCACTACTAGAGTAGTTTACAGCATTTACTTTATAAAAAATCATTTTCCTGATTGAGAGCGTGAAGTTGCCATTTTTTTGTTATAAAATCGGCACGCTCAATTTCTTTAAAAACATTTTTCGGCACACTGTGCTCAAAAGGTTGCCTATCCCTGGCGTAGAAGGTTGGAGAGTATACAATAGCTCTAGCAGAGTGATTATTGAAAAAGGCATGCTGTATTCTGAATTCAGTGGGCAGTTAGCAAGGAAAGAAGTTACCATAGCAACCGCTCTCAATCTCAGACACAAATGCATCCTGATTTCAAAGCACTGAATAGATACATTTAAAAATGTATGAAGGTTCAAACATGGTTCATATATAAGTTAGTGCTCAGAACTGTCAAGGGAAAAATACTTGCTACTCCCCCTTCCGAATTGTTTGCTTTTTCGAGATCCTTTCACTGCTTTAAATCGGTAAGAACTGACTGCAATTCAGATCTATTTATAGACAGCAAATAAAGATCAATGCACCAACTTTGCCATGACCATTTACTTTCTACCTCAATGTCACAGCAAATTTCCTGTTTTCACTTGGTAAACCTATTATTAAGCATATTTATAACAATGTATTATTTAGGATCTGTGGTTTTCTATGTTAGCCTCTTTCCAGTACATGTTACTTTTCTGTAACTGTTTCTAAACTAGAAACCTCAGTTACCCATATTTAAAATGACACTAAACTCTAGTTTTACACAGTAAAAAATATATTCCAGTATGTATTATTAAAGTGTAAAGGTTTTTTATATATATACTATACTATATATATATATATTTTATGTTATACTTACCTGCTTTGTGCAAGGGGTTTGCACAGAGCAGCCCAGATCCTCCTCTTCTGAGGTGCCCCACTGGTGCTCCTGGCTTCTCTCCTTCATTGGGTGCCCCCCACAGATAGCCGCTTTCCATGGGGGCTCCCGGGACCCGCTGCTGCATCTATTGATACAGACAGTGGGACTCAACCCCGCCCCCGCACCCGTGTCTCTGGATTTGATTGACAGTAGCGGAAGCCAATGGCTCCTGCTGCTATCAATCTGTCCAATGTGGAGAGAGACAGCGGTTGGAGCCGCTGTGCTCATGCACATCACTGGATCGGGCTCAGGTAAGAAAAAGGGGGGGCCTGAGTTGGAGCTGCAGCACAAAAGGTTTTTCACCTTAATGTATAGAATGCATTAAGGAGAAAAAACTTGAGACTTTACAACCCCTTTAACTTAAAAAGTACATTATATTGCTCGCAACCTCCTCCAAATTTCCAATTCCATTTATTTTTTGCTGCTGTGAACTGACTTCCTGTTAGAGGGTGGTTATGTTGATTCTCCATGATCCTGTGGTATGTAGAAATGTAGCCACCTTTTCTTGCTCGCTCATGAGATGGACTATAGACTATGGACTATGGGACTTGTAATGTGCAAAGGGCAGCTAAAATGTACTGCTTGTTCCAAGCGGTGAGGTAAAGGAGGTTCTGGAGCCCATGGAGGAAGTTACAAGACAGAAAAATACAGTAAGGAATGGTTTAACCACTTGACCTCCGGAAGATTTACCCCCCTTCACGAGCAGGCCATATTTTGCGATACGGCACTGCGTTAATTTAACTGACAATTGCGCTGTCCTGCAATGCTGTAGCCTAATAAAATTGATGTCCTTTTTTTCCACAAATAGAGCTTTCTTTTGGTGGTATTTGATTACCTCTGCATTTTTTATTTTTTGTGCTATAAACAAAAAATAAGCAAATAAATCAATATTTTTTACTTTCTGCTATAAAACATATCCAATAAAAAAATGATGCTACACAGTTTTGGTAAATAAAAATCCCAATAGGTGTATATTGATTGGTTTCTGCAAAAGTTATAGCGTCCACAAAGATGGGATATTTTTTAAAATTTTTTTTACTAGTAATGGCGGCGATCAGCGACTTATTGTGGGACTGCGATATTGCGGCGGACATTCTGACGCTAACTAACACTTTTGACATTTTTTGGGGACTGGTGACACTATACCAGTGATCTGTGCTAAAAATCATGAACTGTCACTGTACTAATCACACTGGCTGGGAAGGGGTTAACATCATGGGCAATTAAAGGGTTAACTGTATACCTAACCAGTGTTTTACTACACTGTGTGAGGTGCTTTTAGTAGAGGAAGAGATGGAATTTATTCCCTGCTTTGCAGAGATACAAATTCCATCCCTTCCCTCCTGTCAGAATGGCGATCTGCCTTGACTGCATAGGCAGCTTGTAGTTCTGTCTCTTTGCCTGATGATCTGCGGATGCCGGTGGAGATCCAGTCCATGGTACTCGCCAATCAACTCTCACGGCGGGAGTGAGCCGCTGGTGGCATGCATGCGTGCCCCCAACCAGGAAATGTCAGATCATGTATATAAAGTATCTCACAAAAGTAAGTACACCCCTCACATTTTTGTAAATATTTTATTATATCTTTTCATGTGACAACACTGAAGAAATTACACTTTGCTTCAATGTAAAGTAGTGAGTGTACAGCTTGTATAACAGTGTAAATTTGCTGTCCCCTCAAAATAACTCAACACACAGCCATTAATGTCTAAACTGCTGGCAACAAAAGTGAGTACACCCCTAAGTGAAGATGTCCAATTTGGGCCCAATTAGCCATTTTCCCTCCCCGGTGTCATTTGACTTGTTAGTGTTACAAGGTCTCAGGTGTGAATGGGGAGCAGGTGTGTTAAATTTGGTGTTATCGATCTCACTCTCTTATACTGGTCACTGGAAGTTCAACATGGCACCTCATGGCAAAAAAATTCTCTGAGGATCGTAAAAAAAGAATTGTTGCTCTACATAAAGATGGGCTAAGCTATAAGAAGATTGCCAAGACCCTGAAACTGAGCTGCAGCATGGTGGCCAAGACCATACAGTGGTTTAACAGGACAGGTTCCACTGAGAACAGGCCTCACCATGGTCAACCAAAGAAGTTGCGTGCACGTGCTCAGCATCATATCCAGAGGTTGTCTTTGGGAAATAGACATATGAGTGCTGCTAACATTGCTGCAGCGGTTGAAGGGGTGGGGGGTCAGCCGGTCAGTGCTCAGACCATACGCCGCACATTGCATCAAATTGGTCTGCATGGCTGTCATCCCGGAAGGAAGCTTCTTCTAAAGATGATGCACAAGAGAGCCTGAAAACAGTTTGTTGAAGACAAGCAGACTAAGGACATGGATTACTGGAATCATGTCCTGTGGTCTGATAAGACCAAGATAAAATTATTTAGTTCAGATGGTGTCAAGCATGTGTGGTGGCAACCAGGTGAGGAGTACAAAGACAAGTGTGCCTTGCCTACAATCAAGCATGGTGGTGGAAATGTCTTGGTCTGGGGCTGCATGAGTTCTACCGGCACTCGGGAGCTACAGTTCATTGAGCGAACCATGAATGCCAACATGTACTGTAACATACTGAAGCAGAGCATGATCCTCTCCCTTCAGAGACTGGGCTGCAGGGCAGTATTCCAATATGATAACGACCCCAAACACACCTCCAAGATGACCACTGCCTTGCTAAAGAAGCTGAGGGCAAAAGTGATGGATTGGCCAAGCATATCTCCAGACCTAAACTCTATTGAACATCTGTGGGACATCCTCAAATGGAACGTGGAGGAGCACAAGGTCTCTAACATCCACCAGCTCTGTGATGTCGTCATGGAGGAGTGGAAGAGGACTCCAGTGGCAACCTGTAAAGCTCTGGTGAACTCCATGCCCAAGAGAGTTAAGGCAGTGTTGGAAAATAATGGTGGCCACACAAAATATTGACACTTTGGGCCCAATTTGGACATTTTCACTTAGGGATGTACTAATTTTTATTGCCAGCGGTTTGAGTTATTTTGAGGGGACAGACAATTTACACTGTTATACAAGCTGTACACTCACTACTTTATATTGTAGAAAAGTGTCATTCCTTCAGTGTTGTCACATGAAAAGATATAATAAAATATTTACAAAAGTGTGAGAGGTGTACTCATTTTTGTGGGATACTGTATGTATGTTATTACTCATGTTGCTATGAAAGAACCTTGAGCTCTCATTTAGTGAACTATGAGAATGATTGGGGCATGAAAGATGTGGCCTAGAAGATTTGCTGCAACTTGAAACTGGAAGCCAGTTCATAACACAATAACTCCTTTTGAGGAAAAATGTGAATTCTGGTTGTGATAGGAGATCAATAAGGATGCTTTCATAAATGTATGAAGTGACTCAGATTAGAAATGAGAAGATGCCTAAATACAGATGTTAAAGGTGTTAGATTAAAATGTCCCTTGCTAGAGAAATGCCAGGGACATACTTGTAAGGGGTTAAATATCAGTTTGCACCCAAAGATTGAATCAACATGCTGTGTTCAAAGTATCCAGAGAACTCTTATATCAGTTCATCAGGGTTTGTGGGCTTTTATCTTGCCTGCCCCATTGGGGCAGATAAGTTGAATATAATCCCCTCTGATCATGCTCCACTTGTTATAAAGGAGCAGTTGAGGGGCAGTAGTGTCCAGTGAGCTGTACACAGTAGACTGGAGTTTTGAGAGTTGGAACTTTGGCTGTTAAGCACTGACCTGATTCTAATGGCTATATGGACTGATATCACTATAGTAGATGGTTGCATGCTTGACAGTTATTGATATATACATCTATAAGCCTGGTACCCTAGGCTTCAAGGTGGGCAGGAAAATCACTTTAAGAATGAAATAATAACCTGAAGCCTGCCCATGTATCACATATGGGGGCTCAATAATACTGCTTTTAGTTACTTATCCAATCACTAGGAAACACTATAAGCCAAGTATAATATCTACAATAGCATAACTGTGAGCAGATCAATATGCTATACATAGCGGAAAGACTAAAATAACATTATGTGAAGCCACAAATGCAGGGATCTAGTTCTATTAGCTTAAAGTGCAGATCATTGTTAGCTGAGATGATAGCATGTTTATTATTCTAAACCTAAAACCAGACACATTCATTTAGCTAAGAGATTCTGGAGCAGTTTAGTCAGACAGCATTTGCAAACTATTTCATCTTAAAGGGTAGGGGGTGTTTGATGTTCCTGGGCTAAACTCATTATCATTTACTTGAACATAAAGAGAACCAGTCTTGACTGGGCTTATACAAGAATCGAAATATTTGGTACAGTTTCAGAGTTGCTGCCTTTTAACAGCCAGATTATATACCGTGTTTCCCAAGTAATGCATGGTTTGCAAAGGTCAGGTAGCCACAAGGGCAGCAGCTAGTACTTATCAGGTGGCCTGCTCACATTGACTCAAGATGATCTGTCAAGACTAAGTAAAGGCAAATACGAGGGTGCATATACATTTTTCATAAGTAAGACCACACAGCTGTAAAATGTGAAGTGTATATCTAGACAAAATACATTTTAAAAAATGTTCAGCACATCTCTGCAGTACATGCTAATTTCCCCATGTTTTGTCTCTTTTAAAATGTTGCAAATAGAGAAAAATCCTTGCTGGTCTGCCAGATATCCAGTGAGCTCAGAATTTCCTGTTTGAGCTTATACGGCCTCTAATGCACTAAGATCCAAACTAATTTTGGCGATGTGTTTGCCCACACCAGATCCGGTTCCAAAATGACTGCATGCATGACTTTGGTGCAATGCGGTGCAATGAGCCCATTCAAGATGAATGGGCTCAAATCACACGGTACTGAATCACATGTTGATTGAACAGGAATGCTGTGTGGTTCCTGTGAAATTCACATGTGGTTCATAGTGTAAACTGAGGCTAAAGGAAATCTATGGTCACAGCATACATTTTCATTTTAAAAACATTAGCATTGTAATAACAACGTAAATAATAGTTATATTTTATGAACCTATATAAATTTACCTGAAAAATCTCATTTCAGTCTGTGAGTGCTGCGTGTCTGCTGACCATCCCTTTCCAAAACTTCCTGGTTTCTCTGCATGCTTTGCAGCTTCTCCTTTGCAGCTTACTGTCAATTTCTAAGGACTACATATCCCATGGTACCTTGCTGTGCCTTCAAGCTGTGATTCCTGTACTGACTCCACCTCCTGGCGCTTCTCCTCTCAGCAGCTCTGTAGTTCAGCAGACAGGCTTTGTGAAATGTTTGACACAGCAGTGCCTATCAACAGGGCATAGTAAACGTGTGTCACGGAATTCAATTAGGTAAATGTGTGGGGATCTTCACAAAGTAAGTTTACAAAGTTCACGATTGTTCAGACTAATAGACGAAGGATAAAAAGTATTGAAATACAAATGTAAAATTAATATAAAATTTCATATTTTGATCAGAGATACACTTTATTACTGAATGTTCAGATTTCTACATAGGCCTAATTATGACTGATTCTCTTTGAAGGATTAGCTTACCTTTACCACAAAACTGCCTATGCAGATAAGAGACATCTGTAGATTAAAAAAAACAATGCAGCTCTGACTAAAGTTGAATAAAGTCCTTGCTATAGCTGTTCGCCATTTACATACCTTATGAAACCTGACTGGAATACTCCCAGGACATTGCTAAGTGAGACCTAGTCATCCTCCACCATCACAGGAGTGAGCTCTCAAATGCTGAGCTCAGAGCTACTGCTTCAGGGGAGAGAAAGAGAGAGTATGTGAGGAGGTTTGAATCTGAGAAAGAGCTCACTCCTGTGATGGTGAGCCGTGATGACTAGGCCTCAGTTAGCAACGTCCTGGGATTATTCCATTCAGGCTTCATAAGCTATGTAAATGGCCCACACCTATAGTAAGGGTATAATTTATCTTTAATCAGAGCTGCACAGTTTGTTTTTATCTACAAACATCCCTTACTTGCATAGATAGTTTTTCTCTGTAAAAGTGAACTATCCTTTTAAGTAAATCCATCGATTTAACAGTTTCAAAAAACAGTTACATTTCCAGCACGTGCCAGGAATGTAACACTCCCATTGGTTGTGCTCTCAAGCAAACTGTCAAACCATCCAATGGCTGGTGGTCACATGTGCAGCATCATGGCAGTTGAAGATTAAACAGAGGCCAAGATGGCAGCTTCCTTGGCTGAAAATGATAGGAGGGTTTACTTCCACTTTAAATGCAGTCCAATTACTTTATTCTGTACAGTATATATATATATTTTCATCAGTTTTATGTAAATGTATGTAAGATGCTCACCATGTTTGGTGTTTCTTTTCATCTTTATTTGTGTCAGGAAAAAAATGCAAGAATGATTTTATCTTAGCTTCATTCTGGGTTGTGGAGGTATGTGGAAGTATAATGTTCAGTTTTTTAAAGTGATACTAAACCCACAGTATCGGTAAAATCAGTTTGTATATGCAGTAAAGCATGCTTGTTATACTCCATGTGGAATCTAACGGGTTAATTCTCTGCATTGTGTAAAAAAGCTGTTGGATCCTGTCTTCTCTGATCCTCCCCTTCTTTCACTGTCCCCAATCCATCTCCTGATAGAACAGAGGCTAGTGGACAAGCTGCACATGCTCAGTTTATTGTGTATTGCTACAGTTTTTTCTCTGGGGGGGGGGGGGGGGGGGGATGTGATCAGCACAAGGCCAATCAGCACTGTCCAGATAGAGGATCAGGGGTTCTGCAGCCTTATAGGACAATCAGGGGAGAATGAAAACTCCTCCTACAAGCTTAAACCAGACACTGATAAAATTCACAACACTGTTATAACTGCTGATGAGAAAAGGTATTTAGCAGTTTTTATTTACTAAAAAAATTGCATTTCCATGTTCTGTGTACTGTGGGAGACCAGATATAGTGAATGCAGGGTCCTGGGTTTAGTAATACTTTAACAGGACTTTCTTATTTGATTGGTAATTTAAGAGTAAGAGGTTAAACCAAACGTGTCAAACATTTTAAGCTTTAGAAAACTAGTGATAGCTAAGATTGTGTATCACAGGGTACTTGCGATTTGTTTTAATCTCAAGCTATTAAAAATAAGCCCTAAGTCATTACCAGTATGATTTTACAAATATATAACAGGTGTAAAACATCCACAGATCAATGTGATTGGAGAATCAATAAACAGCTGTTTAGCTTGGTGAAATGTTAAAGTAGAAAAGGCAAACCTTTTTTTTTCTTTTTGCATAGAGTAAGGGAGAGTTATAACCCTGTCAATTTTTTTTGCCATCCGTGTCCCATGGGGGAGTTTTCCCTTCACTTCCTTTTCTATAGCCAAAATAGGAATCGAGGGGAAATCCCTCCAAAGAGAGGGAATTCCTGGTTGTCACCAGGGTCAGCAGAACTAACGTCCCCATTGGAAGATTTCGCCTCTATTCCTCTTGTGGTGACAACCCAAAATATGATATTTTATTTCACTTTCAGTGATAATGATAAATAGGACAAATAGAGAGGGTGAATCTACCTCATAGTGGCTCAGATGGCAATTAAACCCTGACAGGTATTATTATCCATCTCCACTATATCCAAAACTAAGAAAATTGTTTTGTTGTTAGTTATATTTTAAAGTGATTGTAAAGGCAGAAGGTTTTTTTATCTTAATGCATGCTATGCATTTAGATAAAATGCCTTCTGTGTGTAGCATCCTCCCCAGTACCTATAATACTTATCTGAGCCCCATCTTGATCCAGCAATGTCCATGTGTCTCTCGGCCTGACTCTCCCTCCTGATTGGCTGAGACACAGCAGCGGCGCCATTGACTCCCGTGGCTGTCAATCAAAGTCAGTTAGCCGATTGGGAGAGAGAGGGGGTGGGGCCGAACGGCAGCTGGACACAGAGAGCTGCAGCTCGGCTCAGGTGCCCCCATAGCAAGCTGCTTGACAGGAGGAAGGGGCTAGGAGCAGTGAAGAGGGACCTAAGAAGAAGATGATTCAGGCTACCCTGTGCAAATCCAACTGCACAAAATAGGTAAGTATATCATGTTTGTTTTTTTGTTTTGTTTTTTAAAACAAAACTTTACAATCACTTTAACTATTGGCCAATGTTGAGGACTCATTCACACCAGACCCAACACAATCCTAAAGCAACTTGGCAACTTTTATTATGTCCTACGACTTTAGCTCACACCAATGTGCTGCACTGGTGTGGTCTGCCAAAAATATGTCCTCTTATAGCACAGCACAACATGTTCTGATACACTGTAATGCATCACAATGGCTGCAGTGCATCAAATTATATAGATTTATATTTAGAGTTATATATGTGTATTAGAAAGTGCAATCACGTTGCACAACAGTGTAATATGAGCACAAAAACATAATGTGCGTTGTGTACATGCCCTAAAATGCTATTCTGTTAAATATGATCCTGCATTTTTTTGCAGCAATTTAAAATATCATACATGTGATTGATACTTATGAATATTTGGAGCACAGTGACACTGCAGAGACAAAACATTTACATATTAATTAACTCATGGAAAAAAAGCTGAACTCCAGAAAAACAGTTATATACACAGATAAAATACTGTGCATATAGGGGAGCTGTTGAACCTGCCAAACGATTTGCATTTTCTGTCCATCCAGCCCTTATATTTATATAACCCCCATCAAATCATTCTCTGCAGCTATTACCTTTTGTACCACCACCCCCTCCCTTTAGAATGTAAGCTCTACGTGCAGGGTCCTCCTGTCCTTTCTGTATTGAACTGTACGGTAATTGTGTTGTCTCCCTATACATTGTAAAGTGCTGCGTAAACTGTTGGCGCTATGTAAATCACGTATAATAATAATAATAAGGACCCAGTACAAGCCACAGCCCTGTCTAGCAGAGCAGAACTGCAGTTAGGTAACAATGACAGGTTTTCTTCCTCCCCACACTGTGACTAGACAGTGAAAGGAGAAGCAGCAGACTGATGAGCTCATCTCTCTGTCACTTACAATGCTTACATTTAAAAATATATTTAAAGTAAAATGAAAGACAAAACATTTTTTTAAGTTGTCAGGTTTGTATTGCTGTCTATGTCTTCACCTTTCCTAGTTGTCCTGTTTACCATTGTCACTGAAAGTGAACGTAAAAGAAAATCACAAATTTTGGGTTGTCTCCAGAACAGTAATAAAGGGGAAATCTTTTAATGGGGACACTTGTTCTGGTGACCTTAGAGGGATTTCCGCTAACTTCTTGTTTTGGCTAATGGACAGGATGTGAAGGGAAATCTCCCCAATGGGACACAGATGGGGAAAAAAACAACAGGGGGTTATAACCCTCCATTACCTATCCAAAATGACAAAAAAAGTTTTGCCTAATGCCGTGTACACACAACCTGACTTTTCGACTGAACTGGTCAGACGGAACAAATTCGTCGGACAATTCGATCGTGTGTGGGCTTCATCAGACCTTTTCTGTCGAAAAATCTGTTGGACTTCAGAAATAGAACATGTTTCAAATCTTTCCAACGGACTCGAGTCCGAACGAAAAATCTGTTCGTCTGTATGCTAGTCCGATGGACAAAAAAGGACGCAAGGGCAGCTATTGGCTACTGGCTATGACTTTCTTATTCTAGTCCAGTCGTACGTCATCACGTTTGAAACGATCGGACTTTGGTGTGATCGTGTGTAGGCAAGTCCGTTTTATTGGAACTCCGTTGGAACTCCGTCGAAAAGTCCTTCGGAGTTCAGTCCGACGAAAAGTCTGGTCGTGTGTACACGGCATTAGTTCTACTTTAGTGGTGTAATAATGAATATAGAACATTGTTAATTTGTGTCTTTTTTTAATCTGCTCAGAGTTCAGCTGTAAGGGTCCTTTCCGATCAGTTTGCCTGTCAGTTTTTCAGGCAGACTCGATCCGACCCTCAGGTCTCCTCTATGGAGCGGTGGGTATCAACAGACCTGTATCCGTTGACACCGGCCGACATCCAATCCAATCCTGCTCACTAAAAACAGACAGATGAGGATCCATTCCCTTTCCATCTGGCAGATCAGATCGGATGACAGTTGCGTGTGAACGGACAGGTGGTCCATTTACATCCAACTGCCCATAGGGGAGAGCAGACCAGCCTGCTCAGCAGGCAGATAAAATAAAAAAAATATTATTTCCTCAATGCCAGGGATGACGCTAGGCTATCTGCGCTCAACCACTCATCAGAAATACAAATGATGAAGTTAAAAAATAACCCATAGAATAAATAAAGACAATGATACAGACCAAAAATAAAACAGGCCAAAATTGAGGGGGGGCTTTATGAGCGGGTAGCCCTTACAACTAGTCAAAAGTAACTGATGACCTAGGGGTGCTGCTTTCAAAACAGAGGTGGGACACTATCTGTAAAACAAAGAGAGGGAAAGGGAGGGAGGCACCGTGACCACTCTGGTGTAGTAAATTCCAACAAGGTTTAATTACAAAGAAAAGTTAAAAATGAACACTCACAAAAGTATAAAAACCACACATATATATATATATATATATATATATATATATATATATATATATATATATATATATATATATATATATATATATATATATATATATATATATATAGGAGTCCATGGGGAATAGGGTGAACCTGTGGTGAAGGCATAGTTCTGAAAGGATGCAGCTGGATGGATGATGAGCTGCAACAGGCCCATCAGCGGACAGATTCCCTGCTGAGCAGGCAGACTCCAACTGAGTTGGGGCCTTAGGAAGAAAATCATTTAGCACTATTTTTGTCTTAAAAGGACCCACCTTTACCAAAAAATGGCAATGATCTATAATACATTGTACATCAAAAAGGAACATTTACCTATGTCCATGTTGCTTTTCTTTCCTATTGTACCTTTTTCAGGCTGCCTCTGTGTCTGTGGATGCGCTCTGTTTCACCCATGTGCTGTATGACAGTACAAGCCTACCCCGAGCTCTGGCAAAGGTTTCAGGGGGGACGTTTTTTTAACAACAAGTCATGTCTTACCAAGCATGCATGAGATGTAGTACATGATGTTATGCGGTTCATGTCATGTGTGTATAAGAATGCTGTGAGATCCTGAGAGATCCCATAGTGAAGGTATGAGGTCTCCCTGAAGGCACCAGTGATTTTGCTTTCCTCGGGGGCATCTGTGTGGTTGGGACTATGGGACTACACCACTAATGTCTTCAGGGGAAAGAAGGAAGTTGACAGGGAGTGGACACAAGAAACGTAAGTTGAGTTAATTTTTTTTTTATTATTAACATAGTGTTTGAGGATTTCACATCATGCAGAGATGCACGCTGATGTGGATTTTTAGTAAAAGCGGCGACAGGCCCGCTTTAGGATGGTCCCAGGACACAACCCATTAGAATTCCAGAAGAACAACACTTATATTTCAGTCAATTAAAAATGTACTTTTTTAGGTTGTCCCATAACATTCACTGCCAAATACATGTGCAGAATTTGGTTTGTTTTAGAATTTAGGGGAAAGAACCTAACTCCCATTTTGCATATAGGTTTTCCCTTTATCTGTCTTTACATGAGCTGCACCTATAAGCAATATCGTGTTCTAGAAGGGGCAAGATCAGGAATTTACTGAAATTTGGACACAATGGAAGCTATGTACAGTATATGCAATTTCAGGACATTTAGAACATATGCTTTTAAAAGCACATTTAAAGTATTTCACTTCTCCGTTTAAAATAATGTCTAATCTATATATTTAGTGCTGCTTTATATAGTTGCCTCTGCTAGACTGTTTTCTTAACTAAAGTCTCAGGAGTAAAAATAGTCATTGTGTTTGAGAAAACGTTTAATTTAACATGTATCATGTCACCTATTAAAAATATCTTTCTTATCTGGTGCTTTGCCAATATCAGAATGCTGTGTTTTAAGCTTTATAACCACTTAAGCTGCACTATGACAGCCTAAATTGAATCCGCTATGTACCCAGACTCAATTGATGGTTAATGTTTAATTAACAGAACATTTTGAAAATGAGATGCAGTTATAACAGTGCTTTAAAGACTTCCTCTATAATCATTTATATAAACATACTGCTGCCAAATACATTGCACTTAAAGAAAAAAATACCTTACAAATGATGGGGTTTTAAGTAAAGCCTATCTATCTATCTATCTATCTATCTATCTATCTATCTATCTATCTATCTATCTATCTATCTATCTATCTATCTATCTATCTATGTCACCTAGAGGTAGGAGTAGATGTAGTAACTAAGTGGTAAGAGCGCATGGAGGGAAGAGGTATGGAAGAGGGAGAAGAGAAAAGCCAGGGAGGGGAGAGGTTTTCCATGACCTGGCTATAGCTTGCTTGGTAGCCATATAGATATGTTGATCAGGATTTGCTAGTCTCCATTTTTATTTGGTATATGTTTGCATAGAGCTTGTGAACTCGGAGGGGGAGGGGGATGGGGCGGGGAAGGGGGTAGGTACCCCAAATTTTGTGGCATGGTATCTAAGTGGGTGTGATCATTAAATCAGCTGAGAGAATAAATAGGTATACTTTTGGATAGATCCACAGTGGTATAGTACCATCAGAAGAGCACTTTAAAGGAATGTTTAAGAGCAAGTATATTTTTGAACTGTTAACTGTTGCTGACCAGATATCCTTCCAGTCTTTGCCTGATAAAGTAGACCCAAGCTCTTCAGTCCACTTTGTTTGGTATGTGGTATTATTGCATATGTGGAGCATGTTAAAAGACAAATAGAAGGACATAAGGTCAGATGAATTTAGATCATTTCTACATTTTCTTTTGAAAAAAAGTTAGTGAAAGTGGTGGTGTTTGGGCTTTGATTAGAGTGTGGACACAATGCAGACCAGTTGAACATAGTAGAAGAATTCTACATTTGAGAATTTGTGAGAATCTTGAGAATTTGTGTAAAGGTTTTTAAGTCCATGATATGTAAATAAGGAAATGTACATATCAGAAGCCACTGGTATACCACCAATGGAATTGGTAAAAGTTTTGCTGAACTGGGAGAATAATAAACGGTACAGAAGTAATAAGTGGGGAAGGTGGAGAAGAAGCAGTTTGATATTTTAATATTTTACTGAGTCCCAGATTTTCAATGTATGGGAGAGGATGGGGCTTAGTAGTTTTGGTCGTAAATGTGGTAGGGGTCCAGCAAGGTTGGAGATCGGTGTGGGGTGGGGAATCCACAGCACCAAGAGAGACTAACAAGAGTATTTTGTATCAAGCTTGTAAAAGAGCTTGACTCTCAGTCTTCCATTTATTTTTGAACCAAAATAATTTGTTTGTTAAATCTAAGCCTAGATTGCACACAAATATGTACATTTTAAAATGTCATGTTGCAGGATATGTAGGATATGGTAGAGAACAGGAACATGTAACACCCTAAAAAAAACTTTTTTTTTGTTAGGTAAATCATTTCAATGGTATTGATGCTGCCTTATCACAAGATGTGGAAGTGTTGCCATATATTAATGAGATGTTTAAGTTTATGTATTAGTGCTGGAAAGTTAGCTTGATAGAGAGTGTCCTATTCAAAGTCAATGTGATTCCTTGATAGAAGGGAGAGGTTACCCAGGGAATAGATAGCATTGTTCAAGTGTGATATGCTTTTGTTTGAGTCATCCTAGGACCAGGAATATATTCCTGAAAGTAGGCGACCTCTCAGTAGACCATGGTCAATGAAGGAGGACGCTTGCTGTTCAGTAAGCATGTAAGAAAAAGAAGTGATTATGGGATGGTAAGGGCAAGGGGTGCAGTTAGAGCACATTTAAAAATAGTTTGTCACTAGAAAAACCCTCAGATATGGATTTACTGACTACTTCTAGAAGTCAATGATGCCCCCTCCTTCCTACATACACAAGCACACACCATTGACTTGATTATTAGAAAACAATTCCAGTATTTGCAATTATAGAGTGCTCTGGGTTTTAGGGGCCATGGAGCACTCATTAACCGCTACCGGACCAGCCGCCGCAGTTATACTGTGGCAGGTTGGCTCCCCTGCGCAAAAGCACGTGCTTTTGCACGTAGCTGTACGTTGGCTCGCAGGGTCCGGATAGCAGGCGCGCCCCGCTGCATAGCGGGGTTGCCGATGCTCGCGAGCGATCGTGACCAGGAGACACAGAACAGGGGTGAGTGTATATAAACACACACTTTCCTGTTCTGTTCTGACAGGAGTGACAGATCATGTGTTCCTATTGGCTAGTCCCTCCCTCTTCAGTTAGAATCACGTAGCAGGGAACACAGTTAACTGCTTCACCGCCCCCCTAGTGTTAACCCCTTCACTGCCAGTGACATTTTTACAGTAATCGATCCATTTTTATTCGCACTGATCGCTGTATTAATGCCAATGGTTCCAAAAATGTGTCAAAATTGTCCAAAGTGTCCACCATAATGTCACAGTCAGGACAAAAAATCGCAGATCGCTGCCATTACTAGTAAAAAAAAAAAATAATAACAAAAATGCTATAGATCTATCCCCTATTTTGTAGACACTATAACTTTTGCATAAACCAATCAATATACGCTTATTGCGATTTTTTTTTTTTTTTACCAAAAATATGTAGAAGAATACATATCGGCCTAAACTGAGGAAAAAAAATAGTTTTTTTATATATTTTTGGGGGATATTTATTATAGCAAAAAGTAAAAAATAATGCGTTTTTTTCAAAATTGTCGCTCTTATTTTGTTTATAGCGCAAAAAATAAAAACCGCAGAGGTGATCAAATACCACCAAAAGAAAGCTCTATTTGTGAAAAAAAAAGGACGTCAATTTTGTTTGGGTACAATGTCGCACGACCGCGCAATTGTCAGTTAAAGCAACGCAGTGCCGAATCACAAAAAACAAGAAACCAAATTACATGCAGGCACCAGAGCTTGCCTGAATTTTATTACCATTGCAGGTTTAGTTATATATATGTGAGTTTTGCTTGATCTGCTTATATTATTATGTGTCCATAGTTTTCTCTAATGAAACATTATTGAACCATGAATGAAGGATTCCTTACTTAGTGTTAAACTAGGTAAATATCACCATACCAGTATTATCACTAGCTAAAAAAACATAGTTACAACTGTGTTTTAGCATCCACTGAATCTACTGCTAGATCACAGTCTAAGTGAACATTAAGGCACAGTGACATCCTGAAATTAATCTATTATGCTGCATAATCCCCAGTCACACATTATGTGATTTATTCATATAGGTCAGGGGTTTTGTATTTCACATCAATGTAAAAGATACACTGGTGGCAGTCAAAACAATGTCCATGTGTTCATCTATAGACTGGCAACTCCTGGACAATTCTTAAAGAATGAAATGTTTCATATAGTAGAAATGTGGTGAGCTAATCACAAAACTACAAAGTATTTTATTTCTTTTATGGAGGTCCACCTTGCATTTACATAGGGAACAAGGCATAAATCATGCATGAATATGTAGTAACATCTCTCCTTCCTGCACCCTGTGTAGAAGTAAGTCACAGCAGTTAGTCATGCTATAAAAAGACTCAGCAATTAGCAGCAAAGGTTAACATCAGACATATTAAACATTGCTTTGCCAATAAAACCCTAGCATCTCTGCCAGTGACTGGGGTCAAGTAAATATTCCTTGGTGTAGGGAATTTCATAAATGTATTTCAGTTATACATATTTTTGGAAATAAGCAGTGTTAGCATGTATTAATATATTTGTAGAAAGGCCAATTATATTGGGCTCCAATGCCTCTGACAAGCAACACACTTACCTGTCGTCACTCTTTTGAGAACACCACTGGGTTGATTTACTAAAACTGGAGAGTGCAAAATTTGGTGCAGCTGTGTATGGCAGTCTTCTAACTTTAGCTTGTTCAATTAAGCTTTGATTAAAAAACAAAAAAAAAGCAGCTTGGTTTCTATGCAGACCTGCACCAAATTTGCACTCTCCAGTTTTAGTAAATCAACCCCACTGGCGTTGTCTGCTTAGCACCACACTGCATCATCTTGACTATCTTCACCATTAGCACCTACTATTGTATAGGGAATACCTATAAATGTTATTTGTACCTAAGCAGTACAATAAAAGTCCTTTGTTTCTAATTCCTCCGCACTTCCTGACATCTGAATGTGCATAGGCACTTTTGTTCCATGGCCTAACAGTTATATATGTTATCAATATGAAACCTTTTAAGGCACTGCTGCCTCTGACTGCTAGTCTCATGAGATTTGTAGTTTTTGGTGACGCTACTCTTATTGTGGCCTGAAGGACCTCCAGAGCATAGATCTCCCAATTCCTGCTTTTTTAATCCTTAAGATCTTTTCTTTTTTCACCACTGCTATTGGTTTTTGAATATTACCCTACCAGTCATTGGAAGGGTGGGGGAGCTCAGGCATTAGGAAGCAAAGTTTCTACTAGGTTTCTTTCATACAGAGATACAACGTGGTTGATTTACTAAAACTAGAAAGTGCAAAACCTGGTGCAGCTCTGCATAGAAATCAGCGTCTAGGTTTTTTTTTTGTCAAAGCTTAATTGAAGAAGCTGAAGTTAGAAGCTGGTTGTCTACTATGCACAGTTGCACCAGATTTTGCACTCTCCAGTTTTAGAAAATCCATCCCACTATGTCAGTAACGGGCAAAGGGTCAGCTGCAGTTTGACTACATGCAATACTGGTGACTAATCCTTTGTCTTCTGCTTACCACAACTTCCACAGTTCAAGTCTTTAATTAAACTACCAGTATTCTGTAGTACAATGTTGGCATGTTTTACCATTTTACTAGACTCGGGTCACCAGACATTTATGGCTAATAGACCAGAGTAGTTTTAAAATTGTTTTTATTGGGCTTAGGCAAGTATGTTTGGATCTTTATGCTATTGCTATGTGCTATTTTTGGAACTGTTCAAATGAACTTTTTCAGCTTTTTTTAAATTATGTTTGATTTCTCAAGATTAACCTATTAGCTATTAGCAGTATACCATGATACTATAGGTTTTTATTTTCTAAAGATTTATTATTGTAAAAAAAAAAATGATTTTGTGTACTGTAGCAGCAATATTGTCTAATATAAGTTGCTCTTTAAAGTGGATGTAAACTTGAAAAAAAAATCTTTAATGAAGACTTCTACCTGGTACAGTAGAGGATGTCAAGTCATCTGTGTCCAGTCTTGCCACAAAGAGTTAATCCAGCTCTGAGCAATCCTCCTGCCTTTTTTACTAAGCTAAAAAATAACACACAGATAAATGTGTGTCGCCAATTCCCCGCTGCTCTGATTGAAATCTCATCTCATGAGAGCAGAGGGAGTGTGTCAGATTAGCTATTGAAGCTGAACGGAGTAGATATAACATGTGCACAATGGTGGGGGCCATGAGCGTGCTCGCTCTGCTTGCGCTGTGCGTGCAGTAAGGACTGATTTGCGTGTACTTTTCATTTTCCAGGCGCGAGGTTCGGCCTCGCAAAACTGCCTGGCGATGGGGAGTGTAGAGGTTGGCGGAGAGTCATGTGACATCATGACTCCGCCCCCCAAGCGTCAGCAAAGAGCCCCACCCACTGATTCCTGAGTTTTGTGGGGCTCCTACAGTCGAAGGGAGTAAGATTGGAAAGGATACATGCAGGAGGTTTTTATGTATGGACAGCTTTATATTCTACCTTTACTTTAATCTGGGGGATCAGTGGGTTTACATCCACTTTAACACGGAGGTATATTTAAAAAAAAAATTGTATAAAAAGTCATCCAGTGAAAGTGCATGTATGGAACAAGAAAGCTGCTCTAGATAAATAAAAAATTATATTGAACCTGAAAAGAATATTTACTTTTCAGTATAAGCTATGAAGCAAAATAATATTAAATTAAATGAATTGTGAAAAAATATGTAAATGAAAAAATTATAACAATCTGAAAACATATATAAAAATAAAACCTTCTGTGATAGTGCTAAATAAAGTCCAAAATAATGAATGTTCCAATAATTCAAAAATAACACTCAGTGATTTGACATAACGAAGTGTATTCCCAACTAGTGAATTGCATGCTTACCAGAACGTAAGCCAATTAGACTGATGGCTTAAACCCAGCCCGGGCCTTGATTGAAAAATAGTCACAATATGATGAATTCACAGCAGACTTAAACCACGGGTTAATGTTGATTCCACAATACGAAATCATCCCAGTAAGGAAATAAATATAACATAGAGTAATATTGTCACAGGTAAGCAACTAAAATTAAATCAAATAGCACTCACACTGTGAAAAAAGGGGGAAAAGTGCATAAGAGACACCCAGTGAAAGTAGCAAATCCAGTGCACCACCGCCACACAGAGAGCCTCCTTACCAGATGGCAAACCCAAAATGCAGATAACCTAATAGGTAAGTGGAACATCAACCAATAAAGATACCAATTCCAGTGCACCAACACCACACAGAGGGCCTCCTCTGTGTGATGTTAGGATCACCAACTGGATGTGATGAGGCTAATGGATGGATGGAACAGACTCGCAGCATTAAACCGAAGGCTCCATACCTCGTATGGGTTGGATAAATACCAGTCCCAAAAAGAAGGGAATAATACCAATAGCGTAATTTATTATTAAAAAGAGAATCACTTACAAATGAACAATCAAATGAGGCTAAAAACTAAGCCGGCTGGCAACATTACAGAACTCCCGTCCTCCTCAATGGGGCGACGTGGTGACGTCAGCACGTACCTCCCATGAAAATGCATGTATATTTGTTCTTTGTGAATGGGGCAAAAAACAAATGTTACTAGGCTATTTCCTTCTGGAATGTTTTTCAAAAAATACCAGATTTGTCCACTAGATGGTGCTAAGTATTATAGAGAATCCCTATGATACTTAGCACCATTTAGTGGCCAAATGCAGTAATTTTTGTTTTAAACCGATCAAAAAGATTAGGCAAGCACAGAAAATAGTTTTATAACATTCATTTTTTTCTTTTTTGGCCCATTTGCACAAAACGGATGTACATGCATTTTCACTGAATGACTTGCTAGCCAAATTTTTATGACTACACCTAATTTTTATATGGGCCTACTTGCATTTGCTATTGATAATATATCTTACGATGCCACTGATGTACAGCAACAACAGAAATACAGGAGACGTTTTCTGTGCCATCAAGCAGCAGCTGTTCCCAGTCTCCTAGCTGCTATTTGCCTAATAAGCATAATGCAGCCCACCTCTGCATTCTCTGACAATATATCCCTGTGGTAAGCACAGCTAAGAAACATTTAATGTTAAGTACAGTCTTAGCTACAAGCTTTGGTTGATAATGAATTATATATTTCATTGTAAGTGTTGTGCATCATTTAGTAAATTGTTTAACTTTTCCCACAAGAAATTAACTGAACTGCAAAAAGAGGCTATGGGACCATAAATTACACACAATTAACCTGTTACTTGTTTTTTCAGTTGGCATTAGTCTTAGAAAAATGCAGTGAGTGCTCACAGCACTGCCTATAGTTGCTAACGGCATTTCACTGTTTACAGTTAATGCTGCCGGTAATAATGCTAATCTGATTTTTTTTTATAGTGAAACGTAATGGGTTCATGGGTAGCAAGCATCAAAAGCACCATGCAGTAACTGCATTTGCATGGAAAGAGGAGCGCTGCAATGCTGGCTAGGAAAGGGAGGTTCTCAGACTGGGCTGTCAGAGTTCTGTGGAGGAGCTGTTGCTGAGTGGAACAATAAAGTGGAGAACCAAAGGCCAATTATTTTATTTTTTTTCCATTTGGGATAGAGTGAGGGTTTTGTTTCCATCTGTTTCTCTGTTTCCTATTGGTGAGATTTCCTTTCACTTCCTGTCCCATAGCCAAAACAGAAAATAAAAGGCAATCCCTCCAAAGCGAGGAAATCTTTTGTTGTCAGCAGGGTCACCAGAACTACTATAGCATCCCCCACTGAAACATTTCCTCTATAAGCCTGTTCTGGGGACAACCCTAAATTTCTCTCTCGGTGATAATGGTAAACAGGACAGATAGAGAGGGCGAATCTCCATAGCAGGGACGCAGACAGGGACACAGGGACGCAGATAGAATCACAGACACATCCCTCTCAACCCTCTCAACTCCAAAACATGCAAGTCTATGCCAGCCCCTCTAGTAGAGCCGGGCATAGCAAACTGTTCCTGTCTTTTCTAAAAACGAGCATTGTACATACCTGTTCAGAGCTGTCTACAGGTCGGTCACATGACTCGTGGCCGCTGTACAGCTCCAATGGAGGGCTTCTGCAGGAGGGGCCGTGATCTCCCTCTGACATCAGTCAGGGAGATCACATGGGCCGCTCGGCCCCTCCTACAGTAGCCCCGGAAACCGTCCGAGAGTCACGTGACCGGCCTGAAGATCGTGCTAAATGGGTATTTACACTGCTTGTTTTTATAAAAGAATAACACAGTGTGCTATGCCTGCCTATAATACAGGGCTGGCAGTGATCATTTCAAATTTTTTATTTTATAGGGGCGCGGGATCAGAGAAGGAGACACAGAGCAGCAAGGAGCTGAAAGGCAGGGAGGAGGGGAGGAGGGGGTGAGGGGGAGAGAGGAGAGCTGAGAGCAGGGCTGCGTATGACGGAAGGACGCAAACTAACCACAGTGGTCAGGGCTCAGCAGCCTTGACCACCGTGGAGAGTGCAGAGAGGGGGATACAGGAAGTGGCAGGTTCAGGGAGGTTTTTTACAGTTTAGAGGGGAGCAGATTACACAGCACAAGCACTGTGCTGTTTAATATGCTTTAAGGGACCAGGATCTGTATTTTGTACAAACACTTTAATAATTTAGGAGTACTGTAAAGTTCCCCAGAATTGCACATTAAGGAGCTTCTCTTCCTGGCCAGAATTGTGGTGCTCCCCTCTCCATCCTGCTGGAGTGATAGAAGAGAAAGCACATATCCTTAGGCTCTACAAGAGTAGGTACTAAATAGAACTTTGGTGGGTAAAGCTGAAATCTAGGCAAAAAGCTAAACACACCAATGAAATACATTATATGGAAATGCTATACCTGCCAGAGAGTTTACATTTTTGTTTACCCAGTTTTGAGATTTACACAGCTCTACTAGTTAGGTGTTTAGGGGGAGCCAGTAGGACAGGTAGTAGAGCAAGTTTTACCCTAATGCAGACAATGCATTAAAGTGGTTTTAAACCGTTACGTATACTCAGTGAAGTGACTAGCAGCAGGTGGCACACATAAATTAAACAAATACTCTTACATAAATTATACTTGTTTATCTGCAACCTTCTCTACAGCCTCCTCAAACAAATAGATCAAAGCATTTTTCTCAGCAGTAGAAAGCTAGGGACAGGAATCTGACATCTCACTGCAGACCTAGAGCACAGAGCTGTAGTTAATTCTAAAAGCAGCTGAGGCTCTGAGTAACCTCTGAGCCACCTGCTGTGTGCTTTAGGGGGGCAGGCCATCTCCAGGAGGCTGAGATGTCAGCTTAGAGTTCTATCAGTGACTCTTGCAGATAACAGAGAGAAGAGATCAGAGAGAAACCAGAGTTGGTGGTTTGGATTTGGGCTTGTACACACAGTAGTGGGATGTGCTTTGTTTCTACTTTAAGGTAAAAAAAACAAAACGATTTTAGTACTACCTTAACCATGTATTGTACATAGAGGAGACGAATATGCGACCACGACTGGGAACTCCTCAAAGAGGTGGCTGGGGGGGTAACAGACGCACCACCGGAGGGACCCTGCTGGAATGAGGAGTCAGTTAAGTATTTCACTTTATGCCTTTACCCCTAAACCAAAATAAACTTTTAGCCCTTGTTTTTTTTTGTGGCTGGGACTGGGGTTAAGGCTCGGTTCGTGCCTAAAGCAGTGGCGGACCGCACAGCAACGCTGTCTATCCCTGTTCTCCGTTTGAGGGACGAATCAGGGCAGAATCTTTGCCTGAATTCGGCCCTGAAGCGGAGGCAAAGACGTACAGCGTTTCTGTGCAGTGCGCAGCCTCCCTGGAGACATGTGAACCGGCTCCATAGAGAGCCGGTCACATTCTCCTGCTATGTGATCTGGGTGCGGGGAAACCCACATCTAATTAGCATAGGTGGGAACACAGTCTTATAATATTATCCTTCATTCAGTTCAAGCAAACTTTGTAAGCAAAGAAAAACCCTTCTATTGGACTTGACTTAAACTTTTATGTCTAGCGTTTCTATGTTTTGAAATGTATTTACCTATCAAGAATATGTTAAAGTGTACTACTGTATATGATCATGTGTTTTTAATTTTATATCAAATACCATTGAACCTGTCCAACAGTTTTTAAGCACAATTAGATTGATGCTTTTAAGTATGGACGTGTTAATGACAGCACTGATTACTGTATTTTTATTATAAGGAAGATGACGCTACCTCAGGCAGAGCTTGAAAGGTAAAAAGGATTAATACAGTTAAGTACTACTTAGGTATAATATCAATTTCAGCAGTTATAGTAATGTATAAGGAAAGGAAAACAATTCTTTATGTAAATCCTTTAAAATACAGTAAAGATAGTGTTGGCGTTTTGATTGCCATGATGATCATTTAATCTTTTGTAGTTTAGCATAATTTAAAGACTCTAATTTGCCCATAGCACATAACACATTAACAAAAACACAAACATGGCATTGTCATGAAATCCAGAGCTGTTAGGACTGGTTCACAGTGGGACTGCGTTGGGCAGCTATTCTGGCGCAGTCCCACCACATGGATAAGTCAAAATGCCTTGTCTTCTATGTGCCTGGTTCACACCACTGTACTGCACTGCAGTGGTGTGCAGGCATGATGCACTGAAATAAGGACTACAGCAATTCAACTTAATGAAATGTCTGTGTGACATCTCCATAAAGTTCTTAAAAAGAAAAAGGAATCTGCCGAACTTAGAGCATCATCACTGGGATGATCTCAGCTGGATCGCACCGCACACCAGCCTCTGTGCTGCTAGTGTGAACTAGCCCTTAAAGCATGAGTTAAGTAGAAAATGTATTTTCTAACTTGCTGTTTCCAAACAATACAAAAGCACCAACACAATCCTACTATATTGTACAATACATGCTGTTAACCAACTAAATCTGTAATCTGGTCCAAGCCGGAACAATGCAAAAGAATTACACCGTGGGACTTTCAATGAGGTGAGCACAAAACGGTCAATAAGAGTATACAAGGTAAACATAGTTTAGCAGTTTATTAAAATTGTATAATATTCATCATATATTAAATGCATAAACAGAGGTGCCAAACCACTTGGCAGTGATAGACACAGCATACCAAGCAGCCACATACATGTATATTGAAATTGTTGATGTACAGTAATACACAGGCATCCTAAAACTCAACGCGTTTCGCAAGTCACTGCACGCTTCTTCAGGAATAGATGTAAATGCAGTGTATCTACAGAAATATAATCTGGAACAATGTAGCTATGTAAAAGTATACCATGCCTTGAATTATTCTTTAATTATTTTCATAGTGGTTTTCCACCATTTCTTTACTGTGCAGAATCCTTTTTCAAGTAGTTAATGTCTACAGTTTACCGATAACTATCAGTCTTTCCTGTTCTATTTACAGTCTTCTTTAGCCCTTATAACTATAGCTTTCTTAAGCTGGCCATAGATGGACCGAAATTTGACCAGTTCAGCAGGAATGTGACTAATCTCGGTCCTTCTATGGGCAGTCTATAGATCGACTACAGTACAATCAGCCTTTTGGGGTTTTTTTTTGTGTGATCATGATCACTGCTATAGCCAGCAGCAGTGGTCATTGTATTTTGATGGTGGGGAAACCTCCCGCTGTAAGAATACAATAGCGCATCAGGAAACAGCCACTGTAGGGCATCTGACTAAAAAGCGGGACTGTCCCAGCAGATTCGGGATAATTGGCAAGCATGCACTTCCGCAGTTATAACAATCTTGATGATCCATAGACTTATAAAAAGTGTTTCATCAACTGTTATATTTGTAGTTGTAAATGAGTCAATAAACATGGATATTACATTAATATGTGACTGTATGGCAGTTGCGGGGTTTTGCAGCATCTGCACTTGACTCACTTGTCCTCCTGTGTTTTGCCACCTCTTTTTCTCTGCATTATGAATAGTGCCAGACCTGCCCACAGAGCAAAACAGCGTTTCAGCTGCAGTTTTTTTTTAATGTCCTTGGTTTGTACTAATCAATAGAGAGAACAAACACATCGGCTGCAGCACAGGCTCTGCAGCAGCAATGCCCTCTAAAATCTGGTAGACACGGGGACCTGATGTTAGCTGTAACGTACATTATGTAGAGTGTAAAGGCTGTGTGTTTACTTTCACACTGATTTGTGTGCTTTGCTAGATCTGTTTTCTTTTAGCTAAAACTAAACTTGTTACGCTTAAGACTGAAATTGCACATGTTTTAATGTAGGGAGATTTAAGGTCATTATAGTGACACACTTTGTTCAGCTTGGATTCCCTTCTCCTCCAAAACTTTTCTTTCAGTTGTGATTTTTTTACTGTGTCAAGCCACATTTTGAAGGAAAGCAAAGGAGATTTTTATTTTTTTTGCTGACCATTTCTTCTTGACGCTATGAACTTTTAGATCATTTAGTGATGTCAGCCTCTAATGACTAAAGCTGCATTGATTAAACAGACAGAGTCCTTTTGCAGTAGTGTTAATTCGGTGGATCGTGTGTTGAAAGTGTAAAGAAGGGGAGATAAATGGGTCTTGTAGATTAAAAATGTCTGAGAAGAAGGATATATGTAATTTATTCCAGTTTACTAGTAAAAATAAAAAAAAAGAAGGTAAATACACCCAGCAAAAACTTTTTTCCTTAGTTTTAGATTGAGATAGAGATATAGAGTGAAAAAGTTTAGAAACATGTTGGGTTATTACTGCTATCCAGAAGTCCAGTGGAGAATTTTTCTTTTACTTCCTGTCCTGCTAACAACGTTTTACCAAACAGGAAGTGAAGAGAACTATAACTATCCAACAGCAACCTAGACATATAAAAACACCTTGACAGGTAGAGTAAATGACAGAAAGGATCCAAGTTAGAGTAAAAGCAACTGTTTTAATAACAAAAATGATAGCATGCTTACTGTTAAAATCTGATAAATCTGCGTGGGAAGCAGAGGGCACCAGGACAGACACATAACCAGGCTAAGCTGAAGTAGCAGCAGCTCCCGATCTCATAGCCAGCATACAGAGATCTTGCTCTGACAACTGTCAAAAAAACCACCAATGGACAGTGTCCTCAGCTGCTAGCTGTTGCTCGTGGTAACCTCTATGTGGAGGCAATAGGGGGTGGTAACATTTCCCTGTGGTTTGAGAAAGAAGGGGCTGTCCTCCAAAACGTTTTAGATTGAAATTTGAGCTACACTGGATCATCCCGGATCCCCTTTTGGAAGCTGTAGGATCCTACTACTCTATTATTCTTTGTTCCCTTGTGGTCTGGATGGAACTTTTTGGTGCCATTGATTTTGAATACTGAAGCTGGGATTTGTGATGTGCTGTGGTGGTTTTTTGAATTTACAGGTAGAGTAGGAGAAGGTTAGAGCACTTGTGAGATTTAGATTTCTGCTCCTGTCCCTGTTGCACACTTTCTGTCTGGTGAAACTCTTGTTACCAGGACAGAAAGTCAGGGATATCTCTGTAACGGAGTCCTGGATAGCAGTAAAAGCCAGACAGGGATTCCAATTACCCCCACCCCCACACCCACTCCCTAATCCCCACTCTTTTGGCTTGACACACTTTAGGCATATGAAATTCATTTTTTAGAAAATAATCAATCTGCCAGATGGCCAATTGCTACTGTAATCCGATAAATAGACACCGCAGTATTGTGGTTATCCTCATGGGAACAATAACTAAATCCAACCTCATGGGCTTTTCCCCTTAAAATTGTTGACCAGGGTTGTCTGGAGAGTAGCTTATTCATCCTGGACAAATTGGGCAGGATCTGGAGATAATTGCTTGATGTCTATGGGTATCTTAAGAAATATTTGAGTGTGTTAAATCCTTGCGATAAATGATATCACATTTCCTGGCCTAGACTGCTTGCCTGGCTGTAATAGCTCTTAACAAAACTATCTGTTTATTCATTTAGAAAGTCAAATGTGTTTGCTAAACAGAAAATATATCTAAAACAGATTATTTCTGCACAATTTGGATTAAAACCAACAAGAGAGGTCACACATAATCTTACTTAAGTTACCACCAAATGAATCAGATGAGATATATGAGAGGTACTACAGTCATAATTCCAAAACAGTATACAGTATTGAATAGCTCTTCCTATTACAGTCAATATTGGATTCCATGTACGTGGAAACACTCATTTGTTTCATGTTATAGTAGGAGGCTTTGAAGAGTTAATTGAAGAATCTGAAATAGAAGAATTGATGAATGAGGAAGCTGGTTAAGCACGAAAAGATAACTTCATAGGAAGGAAGAGGTCCATTACCTGAGGACACTTGCAAAGTGGATAGAGTTATAGAGGTATGTCCAAGAGGCGTGTCCAGCGAAGCTTTGCCAGTGTCCTATCATCTTAAAGTACCAAGCTGTAACCCAGGGTCTATGAATATTCCGCCTGTGTCCTGTACTGTATAATTAAAGCAGAACGAATGTCTTTTAAAAAAAAAAAAATATGTGACCAAGCAGGCTGTTTATTGCAAAAGAGACGTGCAATGTCTATTCTGCAATTAAAAAAAACTACCTGTCTGCTCACAGTTTTTCTAAAAATGTACACTGAGGTGTGCATGTGCAGCTCGGTATACATTATGGCACTACACCTGTATGCTGAGATGACTGAACTCGTGAATTGCATTAACCCATGGTAGCCAAAACAAGATGGTCAAAGTCCAGCAGCCAGAAGAAGCTGGGGAGAGGATGGTGGTGCCAGGGGGCGAGCTCACGCCCATAGGACCATTGGTGCTAAGATAAAAATTGCAGACTTTAGTTTCACTTTAAAATATACTTAAACAAGCCTTACCTTTTTTGAGATTTTGACACAGTGTAATTTTAGGTGTATGCAAATGTACACTTTGGGCTCTTTCAGACGGGCGTTCAGGGGGTGGTAAAAACTAAAAATGTGTGGCTAAGTTGTAGTTTTACCATTCTCTGGCCGCCCACTCAGACTGTCACAATACAACTGGACTCGAGGTGCACAGTTTGACAAACGGCACCACTTGTGAAACTCACCCATTAAGTTCAAGTTGGGGCCACATCACATCCACGTGCAATGCATGCAATTGGGGTGCTGTAGTGTAGTGTTACAGGACTTAATCTGGCAGTGAGGAGGCAATATAACGCCTCCTCACCATCTGTCAAATGTCCTCTGAAAAGTGTTTTAAACATGAGTCACTGCTCAGAGAGCACCACAAATAAGAAAGAGCCCTTTGAGTGATTAAAGGGTTGTAAAGGTTTTAAAAAAAAATAAATAAATAACAAACATGTTATACTTACCTCCTCTGTGCAAGGGTTTTGCACAGAGTGACCTGATCCTCCTCTTCTGGGGCCCCCCAGCGGCGCTCCTGGCTCTTCTCCACATCGAGTGCCCCCTCGGAGACCCGCATTCCAAGGGGACACCCGTGCGGGCGTACTCCCGAGTCCTGCAGCCATTGACACAGACAGCAGAACTCGGCCCTGCCCCCAGGCTCCCGTGTCACTGGGTTTGATTGACAGCAGCGGGAGCCAATGGCTGCCCTGCTATCAATATGTCCAATGAGGACCCTAGACAGTGGCTGGAGCTGCTGTGCTCATCCCTGTCCATGGAACGATCGGGTTCAGGTAAGTAAAAGGGGGGCTCTGGGGGACAGCTACACTACAGAAGGTTTTTCATCTTAATGCATAGAATGCATTAAGGTGAAAAACTTTGAGGGTTTAAAACACCTTTAAAACCATTCTTGTTCCAGAGATCTTGGACAGCAAGCAAAAGGAAACAGTTATGCCGCGTACACACGACCGGTTTAGGTGTCGGAATAAACTCCGAAGGTTTCTCCGACGGAATTCCATTCAAGCGGTCTTGCCTACACATGGTCAACCCAAAGTCCGACCAAAGTCCGACCGTCCAGTGACGTACAACACTTACGACGGGACTAGAAAAAGGAAGTTCAATAGCCAGTAGCCAATAGCTTCCGTCTCGTACTTGCTTCAGAGCATGCGTCTTTTTTGGTCCGTCGGAACAGCATACAGATGATCGGAATTGGGTCCGTCGGAAATATTTAGAACATGTTCCATTTCTAGGTCCTTCAGAATTTAAAAAAAAAAAGTCCGATAAGGCCTACACACGATCGGTATATATGATGAAAAGCTTCCGTCGGACTTTTTCTGTTGGACATTCTGCTCGTGTGTAAGCGGCTTTAGAAAAAACACAATGAAAGCGTGTTGTGCATGACACACTAACTAATTAGTGGTTTTGTATCTCCCGTTAGGTGATGTCAGACATGTTGGCAATGACAAAGCTTGGTTTGTACACCACATTTTACAGGTTTTACGCGTGATAACAAGCTTGGCTTTTAAAATCTGATTTGGGTGGTTTATAACCAATAAACAAAAACTTTATTAGGCCCTTGTCAAATGTAACTACTATATACACTCTCAATATGAGTGCATTCTGATTGTACATGAACCAACTTTATGATTTGTGCTGCAATGCTTGTAACTAACTGGAACAGTTCACTAAATGGGTAGAAATTGTGAATCTAACATTGAATCCATTTAGCCAGTGATAATAGTGAAAGTAAAATAGGAGCAGCAAAGGTTGTGAAATGCATCGTTTTCATGGGCTAAACTAAAGTTGTTCATAGAAAGGGAGTCATTCATCAGCAAATGGTCCAAGCTAAGTCCTAATAATAATTTCTTCTCACCTCCACTTCTCAGGAAACATTAATAATTAAATAAGTAATGACACCTCTTTAACTCCAAGAAGAAGCATGGGAGCACTAATTATTAACATTCTTGCTCGAAAATAACTTTTTTATTTTGGCACCAACCATCAGTCCCTGCCCTCAAGGAGCCTACAATCTAAGGTCCCTGTCTCACATGCATACATATGGACAAGAGTCAAATAACCTACAATGTTGCATCAGCATTTTTTTTGAAGTGTGGAAGGAAATCCACGCAAGCGCGAGAAGAGCATGCAAACTTCATGCAAGTAGTGTCATGGTTGGGATTTAGATGGGCAACCTTAGTGCTGCCAGGCAAAAGTACCAACCACTAACCCACTGAACTGCCCTATAACAGACTTTGCTAAAATTAAAAGAATAGGTTCTGTTCAGATGTATGCTTTTTTTTGCACTTAAGATCACATGAAACTGAACACAAAATGCTGAAACCTCTGTGCCCTATCATCAATGGTGCTGGAACCACATGAAGAAAACACAGCAACGTGAACAATACCATTGGTTCATAATAGCAGAGATCTTGTGATGCACTTTTTATGGTGTGTTTCACATACATTTAGCTGTGCCATAAATGTGACCATTTTCTAAATGAAACTGTCAGTTCTCCTTGAGAGAGTTAAATCAAAATCACAAATCAGGGCTTAGCAAGATCGAATCTATATTTCCCAGGCAACTTTTTATAAGCAGAGGCGTATACCTAGCCTAGAACCTTTGCCTAGAAAACAAAGGTTAGATGGCCTGTTTATATGTCCATTTATGACTCTTGTAAAGCTCTAAAGTGAGATCCAATTTTTTAGATTATATTTGTGATTGGAAGTAGGTAAGACATAAAAGACTTAAAGTGATTGTAAAGTTTCGTTATTTTCCTTATAAAAATAACAAACGTGTTATACTTACCTGCCCTGTGCAGTGGATTTGCACGGAGCAGCCCAGATCCTCCTCTTCTCGTGTCCCTTTTCTGTGATCCTGCAAGCAGCTTGCTATGGGGGCACCCAAGCTGAGTCATTCAGACACGGAGCCCTGACCTGGCCCCGCCCCCTCTCTCCCCTGATTGACTAGCTGACTTGGGGGGTTATTTACCAAAACTGGAGAGTGCAAAATCTCGTGCAACTCTGCATAGAATCCAGCAGCTTCCAGGTTTTATTGTCAAAGCGTAAGGCCCCTTTCACACATGCGGACAGTATGTCCGTATTTCATCCATCCGTTTTCGGATGAAATACGGACATACATGCATCCCTATGGGATAGCGGGTGTCAGCGGATGTACATCCGCTGACACCCGATGTTGTCCGGCTCCGCTCTCGTCCGATTCTGCCGACGGAAGAAAATCCTATTTTTCTATCCGTCTGCAGAGCGGATCGGATGAACACGGACAGACGGTCCGTGTTCCTCCGATCCCCCATAGGGGAGAGCGGAGATCTGACAGGGCGGTCCCTGCACAGTGTGCGGCTCCCGCCCTGTCACCTGCCTGCTCAGCTGGGGAAAACGGAGCGATCCCCGCTGAGCAGCGGATAAACACGGGGCGGATCAACACGGATCCGTCCCGTGTGAAAGGGGCCTAACTGAACAACCTGAAGTTAAAAGCTGATTGGCAATCATGCACAGCTGCACGAGATTCTGAATACACCAGTTTTAGTAAATCTACCTCTTTGCTTGATAGCAATAGGAGCAAATGGCATCACTGCTGTGTCTCCCGTGGATATCGCTGGACAGAAAGGGACCTCAGGTAAGTGTTGGGGGGGCTGAGGGGGGCTGCTGCATTAAGATAAAAACCTTCTGCCTTTACAATCACTTTAAGTTTCATTTAGACGTGTGGTTGGAGGACAGAATAATGTGCCTTTCTACTGGCCCCTTTTTAAAGTGGAGGTCCGCCCACCCCGCGAAAAACGAAGTCAGCAGCTACAAATACTGCAGCTGCTGACTTTTAGTATTATGACACTTACCTGTCCAGGGAGCCTGTCGGCACCGCAGCCGAGCTTTGGATTGGCGGTCGGGTGCAGCCGCCGCCTTACTGGTAAGGGAACCCGGCAATGTGAAGCCTTTCGGCTTCACAGCCGGGTTCCCTACAGCACTTTCTAATTGGCCCGGCGGTGGAGGAAGGAAGAGGGGGCTGAACTTCTGAGAGATGGTGCCACGGGCCTGGTCTCCCGGAAGTAGGGAAGGGGACCTGTCAAAAATGGGTCCCAGTTCCCCCCTCCCCCCCGAAAGGTGCCAAATGTGGCACTGGAGGGGGGGAGGAGATGAACAAGCGGAAGTTCCACTTTTTGGTGAAACTCTGCTTTAAGCTGCAATAGGCAGTGGACAGGGGTGTTTACATGCCGCAAGTGCGATGCTTCACTTCCCACCTGTGGTAAAAATTACCTAAAATGTAGTGATCAGCAGGAGACAAACCCACTGAACATGATCCATTTGGCAAAATGGGGGCGTGCCATAAATACTCCGCAATGCATGCGGTTGGCGATGCATTTGTTGGGAAAAATTTGTGTTAAAACAGGGCATGAGAAGGTGTCTCATTGCCTCCTAACCACCTGTCAGTTGCCTCTGAAGAGCAATCCATATGTGGATTGCTCTTCAGAGGAATGGTGGATTTAGATGCACGTCTAACTCTATCCTAAAGGTTCAAAGATATGTGTGTCATTTCATAGAGCTTTTTAAGTGGCAAAGATGCTTGTGTCAATATTAATAATGTTGATATTCATGTAGGCACACAATAGCACTCACTAGAGTGCCATCATCATTTTGTGGCAATGAAAATGACAACATTGCAACATTGTATTTGAGTTTTTGGCTGTGTTGGTGCTAATAATGTAGTGCTGAGTAAATGTCCAGAAAACACCCACAAGGCATTTATTTTTCAAATGCATGTTAAAGTGTTTTGGGAATGAGCCCTATGAAGTTGAACATTTATTATAAGTAATCAGTAACCCATAGCAGTAATTACCAGTATATTTAATAGTTGATAGGGATTGTTTTGGCTAAAGAAAGGTGAAATGTCTTTGTGGGACACTGAGCTTTACATATCATCATTTCTCTTTGCATTGGCTTATTAAAGGAAAACTGAATGTTAAAGTACAAAATACATGCATTAGCAGCACTCTAAAGATATATTTGCTAATATCAAATGTATATGCTATTTAGAGAGCTGGTGACTGTAACACTTGGCTGTCATATTTGTCGGTGAACACGTCTTCCTTTCTGGAGCTTTGATTCACTGTTATGCCCCGTACACACGGTCGGACTTTGTTCGGACATTCCAACAACAAAATCCTAGGATTTTTTCTGACGGATGTTGGCTCAAACTTGTCTTGCATACACACGGTCACACAAAGTTGTCGGAAAATCCGATCGTTCTAAACGCGGTGACGTAAAACACGTACATCGGGACTATAAACGGGGCAGTGGCCAATAGCTTTCATCTCTTTATTTATTCTGAGCATGCGTGGCACTTTATCCGTCGGATTTGTGTACACACGATCGGAATTTCCGACAACGGATTTTGTTGTCGGAAAATTTTATAGCCTGCTCTCAAACTTTGTGTGTCGGAAAATCCGATGGAAAATGTGTGATGGAGCCTACACATGGTCAGAATTTCCGACAACAAGGTCCTATCACACATTTTCCATCGGAAAATCCGACCGTGTGTACGGGGCATTACTCTGTGGTTGGGGTTAGAGCTGAGACTGTGATGCAGGATGTACCTTAGGTTCATTTTAAAACACAAACAAGTCACACACATAACAGCAGGAAGGTTTCTGCATGTAAGCACCCAGCCAGTAGTTGAATGATTGAGCAAGTACATTCTGTGGTATAGAAGATTAAAATGATTGAATTGTCTCTGGCAGTAGATGACAACCCATGCATATGCTTTCCAAATATATGGCAAGCGTTTTGGGCCTGAAGGGCTTAGATTGTTTTGGAAACTTGACAAGGACTTATTATATGGCTGCATCAGAATATATAAACTACTACTGAGTTCTTTCGTTAATAAACCAATAGTAACTATACAACCTTGCACAAGATGACATACATTTCTGAAGAGCAGGTAATGAAAATAGAATATGTCCCCCCTGGCAGACACCCTGGCTGTTGCCAATTCATCCCTTTAGTTCCTAACATATACAGGATATACAGATTTCATGATTAATTTGATTGTGAGGATTGACATTTGTCATAGGATACATCTAATGAATAAAGTAACATTGTTTTGAATGCAAGATCCTAATTTGTCTATTATGATACTCTGCAAGATTATTACTAGTATAATCTCTTTTGTGTGTAATGAAATGTACAGTTTATAAGGATAATGTGCTACTTATAATGAACAGACATTTACTTGGACAACATTTTTATATCCTTTCTCAGTTTGATATCCCCTTCTCTCTAACATATTGCACTAGTGACCCCCATATCCAAAAAGCCCTTGCTCGCCCCCATTAGTCTGAACAACTTAATAAACAACTCTTTGCTACCATGGACTTCCAAACTTCTAGAAGGCTAATGCCCCGTACACACGGTCGGATTTTCCGATGGAAAATGTGTGATAGGACCTTGTTGTCGGAAATTCCGACCGTGTGTGGGCTCCATCACACATTTTCCATCGGATTTTCCGACACACAAAGTTTGAGAGCAGGCTATAAAATTTTCCGACAACAAAATCCGTTGTCAGAAATTCCAATCGTGTGTACACAAATCCGACGGACAAAGTGCCACGCATGCTCAGAATAAATAAAGAGATGAAAGCTATTGGCCACTGCCCCGTTTATAGTCCCGATGTACGTGTTTTACGTCACCGCGTTTAGAACGATCGGATTTTCCGACAACTTTGTGTGACCGTGTGTATGCAAGACAAGTTTGAGCCAACATCCGTCGGAAAAAATCCTAGGATTTTGTTGTCGGAATGTCCGAACAAAGTCCGACCGTGTGTACGGGGCATTAGTCTACAACTATTTGAGCTGCTACCTTACTGATAATGACTTGTTTGACCCCAGCCTGGCTTTTCCCCCCCCGCAACACTCCATTAAACCACCCTTCTAAAACTCACTAACGACTCACTAACTGCTAAAGCCAATGGTCACTACTACATATACATGCTCCTTTCTGCTGCTTTTGATACAATTGGCCACCTGCTCCTCCTCAAACAAATTCACTACCTTGGCTCCCAAGACTATGCTCTTTCCTGCCTCTCCTTCCATATTCTCTTCTCCTCTTTCTTCATTCGTAGAGGTCCACCAAGGATCTGTCTTTGGATCACTTTAATCTATATCTACACCTCTCCCCTCAGTCAGTTGAAAGCCTTCCATTACTTTCAATAATAAAGCCTAGTACACACTACCTGTTTTTTTTTTCATTCAACCCAGATGGCTGAATGGGAAAAAAACTTAAGAGCTCGAGAGGAGCCGCTGTACTAACTATGTGATGTTAGTACAGCAATCTCCCTGCTGAGTTATTGTGTTCTGACAGGGGGATGGCCCCACAACCAGAACACACCGGTCTGCACTCTAAGCCATTGGCTGAGAACACTGATCGGAAGCCGATCGGCAGACCTTTTTCGGTCATGCTCCTTCAACTGACTGATTCAACTGACTCCTTCAAGTCAGCCGGCTTCTGTCAGACCAGCTGCCATACACATGGGTCGAATGTCAGGCGGTCTCCACTGAACCGGCCGATGCAGCCCGATTATCGGCCGATGTGTATGACCCTTAAATCTATGCTGACGGCACCCAAATCTACCTCTATAATCCTCAGTATACCCCTAGTCTCATCACACATCACTAATTTACTAACTTACATAACAGAATGAATGTCACACTGCTTTCTTAAACTCTCTCTATCCAAATTTGGGCTTATAATATCCCAGCAAGCCCCCTGGCTCCCACCTCTCAACTTTTCCATTGAGATCAATAGCACAAACATCCTTAACCAATGGCTCTACCAAGCTACAAATCCGCTCCCTTTTTATCTCTTACCTTATTTTCTGCAACTCTCTCTTAATTGGCCTACCTCTGCACAAGCTATCTCTACTGCAGTCTATCAGAAATGCTGCTGCCAGATTCACTTTATCAAACTTTCAGTGTCCACCGCTCATCTCTGCCAGTCCCTCCACTGGCTTCCATTCACCCAATGAAAAAAGTTCAAAATACCAAAATGGACATACAAAGCCAACCACAACTCTGCCCCAGGCTACCAGCCTAGTCTCAAAATGTTAACCAAATAATCCTCCTCACTCCTCCCATGACTGCCTGCTCTCTAGCTCCCTTGTCATCTTTTTCCATGCTTGCTTCCAGGACTTCTTCAGAGCCTCTCCCATCCCCAGGAATTCCCTACCCTAATCTCTTCAGCTATCCCCTACTCTGCCTGCTTTTAGGTAATCACAACAACTCATCTCTTCAGGGAAGCCTATCCCTCCTCTACCTAAAAACAAAACTTTGCTTTGTTCGTCATCTCATCCAATTACAACTATTACCCTTTGCTTGCCCTTCCCACTTCTTGATCAGGGCCCCATTACCAGCCCTTTGTCTCCTTCTATTTTGAAAGAGCTGCTCAAACTGTTGGTGCTATAAAAATCCTGTTTAATAATAATAAATATGCCATGCATCAACCAGAAGTTCTCACACATTGACAGATCACAGACGCTTGGCAGTTCTAAACTTGATATATAAGCAGTAGGTCTGGAATGCTATTTCGTTAGACTGTGATAAGTTAAGACAGTTTTGTTTTTGTTGGCTGATTGTTATACGCTATAGTCATTGTTCAAAATTCAAGGAATTTTGTATCCACCCTTAAACATTTCTCACCTGAAACGTGTACATGCTAATATACTTAAGATGCATACAGTACTTGTAATAGTGCCTTGAGGTAGTGACATGAAGCATGTTTCAAAGACTTGTCAAAAAAATTAAAATACTCTTGCTCTTCCAAAAAGTCTTCAGAAAGTGTAAGTATGATGATACCTAATTTTGTTCTACTGCTCTTTATACTATGCATTATAATTCTGATTATTTTAAAATTAACTTTATATGAAAAGTTCAAAGTTTATACTCAAAGATAGTTTGCTTAGACTCTTTTCAACTATAAAAAATGCAGGTAAAAGTGCAGAAAAACCCAAGTATTTTAAATGCTTACTTGCAGTTTTTTTTTATTCCAAAAATCATGTTTTAATCACTTGACACAGCTACACCACCCATCCCTTGACTCCCACCTGGTTGAGGAGCAAAGGGAAGTACTATAGAGTAATTTTAGTAACAGCTCCACAGTCTGCTGGGACTGCTGAAATCCCATCCAAGATGGTGGTACCCTACAGTAGTGTCAGGGTTTTTGGATGTCTACACAAGCAATTCTTTTACAGGTAACTAAATTTGTTTTGTCATTTTGCGGATGACTGGATGTCAGATTTTTTTTTTTTTAAATAATGTGCTGGAAAGGAACAGGGTTTATTATTACTACTAAATTGAGTAATATAATCTATGAATGAGTCTTAGATGGACTAATCAGACAGTAGTCATGGTATAGGAAATAAAGAGCCACATCAGAGTTCCAATCACAAGAAATCCTAAGCAGGAAATCCAAGGCAAAATGTATTCAAATTTGGGAATTTCAAAGGTCACGTAACAGTTTAGAGCTAATTTCCCTTTCTCCTTTTACATGTGGAATGGTCCCAAAATTACTGTACATGTGGGAACACTTGGTACCTGTCTGTACCTGATTGGTCAAGACATTTTTAACACTCATAGGGTATATGTGTGTATGTATTTCAGAAAATTACAGAGCTGCAGATTGAAAAGGAAAGGTCATTTTTAATAACATTCAATTACAATATAACTTGTGTCGCAATTGTATACACTATATTATTTTTTTTCTTTATTTGCTGTTTTTTTTCCCCCATGGAAATGGAGTTACCCTTTAAGAACAATAACATTAATGTCTTCCATACAGTGGTCTGGTTTTGAATGATGTCTCATAGATGTGCAGTAATCATCTTATGTTCTTTATGGTGTGTTTTCTCATGCAAGTCTTACTACAGATTTTGAATTGGATTGCGGGCTTTGACTGTAAAATTTATTTTATTTTCTCTATCGGTAGAATAGCCCTAAAATTATGATAAAGTCAAAGTTTTTTCAATAAAAAAAAAAAAAAAAAAAAAACATGCTATACTTACTTGCTCTGTGCAACGATATTGCACAGAGTGGTGGTTTACCTCCTCTTTTAGGGTACCCTTGTCAGCAATCTCTGCTCCTCCTCTCTTCGTAGTATCCTCATAGAAATCCATGCTGGCGTGCTCTCCATTGACACACATAGCGTAGCTTGGCCATGCCCCTGCTTCATCCTCACAGGATTCGACTGACAGCAGCAGGAGCCTATGGAGAGGAGAGCACAGGGCTGCTGGTAGGGACAGCACTGGTTTGTAAAAGATTGTCAGGTAAAAGTTGAGAAAGGGCGATTTCACAACAAGTTATGGGGTGTTTTTGATCCTAATGCAAGGAATGCATTAAGGTAAACATCACCTAGACTTTAGAACTAATTTAACTCTTTTGGTCCAATGTTCTTACATCTATTTTCTCTTAGGATTAAATGTTAGGGAGTATTAAGTTTCTCTTGCAAAAGACAGTAAATCAAAACTGACATTTCCTTAATTTTACAAACATTACAGATATTATTTGTGACTTTTGCAGGAATGCTGAATCATTTGTAAAGCATTTCTTTTATAAAAGGGCCCAAAAGTGTGACCTTAAAGCATATGGCAACATTGAAAGTAAGGGAGCACATGCGTTTATGTTTCATATGTGCAATGAATTTGGTTTATCATGCAAAACCTGATTGCTTTTCATAGTACATGGCTGTTTGCAAGTCTATTGAAAAAAATACTTATTTAGTAAATATTTCATCATTATTTCAAGATTATCTTAACATATAAATAGCACTGGTAGTTTATTTTCTTAAAGGGTAACTCCACTTTCGTGGGGGAAAAAAAAGAAAAAATAATATAGAGCATATCAGGGCTTTTTTTCTCAAACAATAGGTGCTGGAACTTAACCACGGCCCACAAAGCCCCTCCCCCCACACACACCCTCCAAATCACATCAAATAGTGGATGTGTTCAGTCAAATTTCACGAAAACAGTAGGAGGGTCTTAAAGGGGCATTAAATACCAGGATTGCATTACATACAGAGTGCAGAGCTGTCACTTTTAAACACAGAAACCAGACTTCTGTGTTTACAAGTGATTGTCATGAGCAGGCGCCAAGGGATCTGAGCCAGAGGTGGTGGAACTGAGTTCCACCAAGTTCCCCCTGAAAAAAAGCCCTGGCGCATATAATTGCGACACTAATCATATTGTAATTGAATGTTATTAAAAATTACCTTTCCTTTTCAATCTGCAGCTCTGTAATTTTCTGAGAATGCATTGCAATATGGCTACCTGGGGTTGTTCTGTACACAGAGTGTGTATTGACCACTCCCCAGAAACATCATTTCCTGCTTGTGTGATTGGCTCACCAATTTTCCCAGAAATCTGCCTAAGATACAAGTCAGATTTCAGGCATCCCCTGCAACAAAAATTTAATTTTTGGAGAGATACTTTCAATAGGAACCCTTCTAAAGGGATGCAGGCCAAACAAATTTCCTCATTAGTGCCCAGCTGCTGCCACAGCTGACTGATAATTATGAAACCACTTCCATTAGACCTACCCAGAACAGAGGCACAAACACACATGGATTTCTTCAGAATAACAAAAGGTAGGAATCTGCAACAAGGTTTGTTATACTCCTTGCACTGTACATAGATCACCCAGAGGGCAATGTTTTTTTCTCAACAAAAGTGGAGTTACACTTTAAGTTAAAACATGCCTATTTTTCTGTCATGCATTAAACAAACTTACTAAAATTAATTTGTTTTGAACTTGAAATACATTTTTTACCTATCTAAGTTCTATTTAAAACCCATTCTAAAAGATCAAGGCTGCATTTTATAAGAACAACTATTTCCAGAAATACGTTCATTGCCTTAATTATTTTGGCAACAATGTTAAAACAGCAACAGATATTGTAGGGAACTGTGATGATATTCATATTAATAATATGAAATATAATATTATAATGAATACCAAAGAATCAGAATTTGCCTTTCATTAGTTCAGAGCAGGCAGAATAAGTGACTTAGGGTCTAAAATCTTTTTGATAAGAACATCTTACACCTTATTTTTATCAATTACTTACACATACAGTACCTAGTAAGCAAAAGAAGACTGCTTCTTAAGGTGTTTTTTCATGAAAATACATATATGCTGCAGTTTGTCAAGAACAATAACACAGCAATTGTTTAGTCTACCCCGTATATTTTTATTGCCAGTTGATCCTGCCAGAAGTTCCTTTTTTTTTCACTTCTTTTATCAACATGACAACACTGTTTGTTCTGCAGTGAAATCACACAGCAGCATTGTCACCCTCTGGACAGAGTACTGTAGTCTTATATGTGACTTGTAGTTTTAAATTGATTTTAAGTAAGCAATAAACAAATGAAAGCTTTAAGCTGGTCATACACTATTAGGCCTCTTTCACACTGTTTGACCTTTCAGGTTCGCCTGTCAGTTTTGTCGGCGGACCTGAACGGGCGCTCCATGCTAGTCTATGGAGTGACGGATGTCAGCGATGACATATCCGCTGACATCCGACCCGGTCCGATCCGCTAAAATCAGACTGATGCCCCTACGTTCACATCCGTCCCTGGCGGATCGGGTGAGATCTGATGAAACGGACATGCTGTCCGTTTTTGTTCGATCTCTCCATAGTAACCAGCGGCGATCGACAAGCCCCTCCCCACTCAGTGAGCAGAGAGGGACCTGTCATCCGCCGGCTCAGAGGAGATCAACGGAGAGATCTCCCGCTGAGCTGGCAGGCAGGGGCGGACTCCGAGGCAGCGTATCTGCCTCATGAAAATGATGATTTTAGGAAAATCAAACAGATTTCTCCATCAATGCTATACAGCACAGATGAATGAATGTCAGGCTGTGGCTATTGTATTCTGATAGCCAGCACTGCTGGCTGTCAAAATACCCTAACAGCGGTTGCATCTGTTTGGATGCAGCTGATGTTTAGCCAACCAAATTCCTCCCAGCTCTTTAAATTTTTCCATCAAGGGATGATGGACAGAAAGCAGCCAACAGGGTCACCCACTAAGCGCATTTAATTGAATTCACTGGCAACCAAACAAAAGTCGATCAGCACCCACTGAGCAAACTTTGAAGAAACCAGCTGAAAATTGATCACTGTATGGCCAACTTTACTTTCTTTTTTAGGGAGAAAGGGTTCAGACAAATCCCAGTAAGAGCCCTTTCACAATGCTAGCGTGGCTGTGTTAGCGGTAAACCGTCGCTAGTTTTAGCGGTCCTTTACCGGCACTGTGCGGGTGGGAGCGGGGTGCTTTTAACCCCAAAGAAGGGGTTAACAAGGTGTTAAAAGCACCCGCAAAGTGCCGCTGCCAAAGCGTTTTGCAGCAGTGCCCATTGATTTCAATGATAGGGGCAGTTTAGGAGCTGTGTATAAACTGCTCCCGCACCGCCCCAAAGACACTGCTTGCACGACTTTTTTTTGGTCTTGCAAGCACACCGCCCCAGTGTGAAAGCACTTGGTGTGAAAGGTGTCTTATGCCGTGTACACACGGGCAGACTTTTTGACCGGACTGGTCCGACGGGACAAATCCGTCAGACAATCCGACCGTGTGTGGGCTTCATCGGACCTGCAACATGTTTGGAACATGTTTAAAATCTTTCCGACGGACTTCAGTCCGGTCGAAAAATCCGCTCGTCTGTATGCTAGTCCGACGGATGAAAATTGACACTAGGGCAGCTATTGGCTACTGGCTATCAACTTCCCTATTTTAGTCCGGTCGTACGTCATCATGTATGAATCCATCTGACTTTGGTGTGATTGTGTGTAGGCAAGTCCGTTCGTTCGAAAGTCCGTCAAAAGTTGGACGAAAGTCCGTCAGAAAGACCGTCGGACCTTTGATGCCAAAAAGTCCACCCGTGTGTACAGGGCATAAGTGTCACTTTTACTAGACAGCTTGGCCTGCATGTTAATGTGGAAAAATGTCAATAAATTACTGTGTAATTAAAAAAAAATAATTCACATACTGTAAACTATAAACACAAGTATTACCCCATACAGTTACCATAATACAATATTTTCTGTTATAATGGTTCCTTAAATTATTCATTATAGTGTATTTTGCTGTAATTTCTGCATCTTTCCTGTTAACAGCAGTACATTTTTTCTGTGCGTGTATTCATACCAGTTGTTGGTCAGTTTTGACATCAGTGTGAGCAGGGCCTGAAGTTGGTCATTATTAAAAAATAAAAATGTGTTTGCATTGTATTTTGTTTCAAAATGATTTTTTATCTACATTGGGCATTTATATATTATGTGAAATGGCCACAAAGCTATATTTTCTATTTTCCGGCTGGAGAATTTTACAGAGTGCCTATATTCCACAATCCAGATAGGAGTACAGGCCAGTGTTACCCTGTGCTGGCAAGGTTTTCCCTTGAGCTATCTTGGCAGCTGGAGCCATTTTTCAATGTCAGTGAGGTCTTCCCTTGCAGGAACAGCATGAAAAAAATCACACAGACATGAACAAAATGTTACACATCAGACTTATTTATTGTAATTTATTTGACTGGTTCAGCCTTTCCTTTTATTTAGCATACTGTATCATTCCAAATTCTGCCATCATTGAAGGGTGATGCCACAAAAGCAGCAGACAACTGCTAGTCGAGGGTTGAGGAGACACCAATGTCAGAGTGAGGACACTTGAGGAAAACAAGATTGTGAAAAATCTAAAGATGGTGTCAAGTATGAAAACCAGAGAGGAACAGTCAGAGTGGGCTGTAGGCAAGCCAAGCTTAGAAAACTGAAGGGTGGTATTAAGACAGCGCAACTTAGGTGGCATAAGAATGTGAGGGCAAGACAAAAACCTAGCACTTTGCCGTGGATCCAAAGAAGTATTCTCCCCTTCCTTGTGATCACTGATACACAAGGGTTGGACAGTCGGTAAAATTTCAATTCAACTAGGAGCCAATCATATGTCAAATTAAGATATAATCTTACAAAAACCTAGCTTTAAAATGTGAGTAGGGGCAGAATCACAGGTAGTATTTGTGTAAAAGGTTATATATACGCCATAGGCATGGCCAGAAATAAATGTTTTTCTTGAAAGACTTAAATAGTTGCTAAGTCCCTATATTAGATCTGGTACTGTTTATTATACTTCAATTTTAAAAACATATTTAATATAAAACAATGTAAGTCAAAATAAAATTAATAAAATAAATCAAGTTCACTTTAAAACCAAAGAATTAGCTTAGCCAATAAATATTTATACTAGCACATACTGTGCACTTTGCCAGAATGAAGTGTTTGCCTCCAAAAGTCTTAATTTCTACTAAGAATTGAAAGGACATGATTTTAATCATACCTTTAACCCAAACCAGAAATTCAGAGTGTGCATTGGAAATATATCAGTTTTAGTAGACACCTTCACACATAGAATTCTTACAAAAATGGAACACTGTAAATGCAAGTTTAGTTCACATATCAATTTTAAATCTGCATTGCAATTGTATTTGTGACCTTCAATAGCTGCCACATTACAAACCTGCAAAATAAAAAGGGCCAATACACAATGGATGTGGGCTCTACCTACCACCATACACACTAAAGTGCGAATGATGACTATTACATGAAACATGAAAACTTATACATCTCTAAATATATAACTCAGCTCCCAATATTCACATTACAAACCTGTATGATCTTTCACTGAGGTAAGATCATACAGATGTAATATTAGGAATAATGAAAATAGAAATGTTTTATGTTAAGTGATTTCATGTGGTAAAATCAATTGTATTTTTTATAATGACACTGGGGACTCGGCTGTAGTGTAGACACACTGATTGGCCACTGTGTGATGTGGTAGATATTTTAGATCAAAAATATTCATGCAGTATAGATTTAGAAACAGAGATGATTATGATAAGGACAATTACTTTAAAGTGCATATACTATACTATAAACTTTAAAGCATTTACATATTTGTGACAAGCAGTAAATGAAGCACTTAAACAGGCCTTCACTGTCTTCAGTAGCTGCTGGCACCGTGGAATAATTCATTCTCAAATTTCAGAGAGTCTGAGGTTTGGTTTCAGTCAAATTCCTACAGCTTAGGGTATTCAAAGGCTGTCAAGTCTCTGCTGCCATAAAAAAAGGGAGAGGGACTGTCATTTCGGTGCCTCTATTGTGAAATTTGAAAATTTATTTCCTCATTGTACCTGTGAAGTCTTGTTTGGTTGCTTCTTTACTGTTTGTTAAGAATTTATAAATACTTTAATGTCTATAGTATGGTCACAGGTTCACTTTAAATAAATGTAAAACATTATATCACATATTCCCTATGGTTTGTTGTTACTCCTTTGCTTCTCTGTAAAAAAAAGTGTCCATAGGAACAGTATTGACAGCATTGCATATCTTGGCAGTGTGCTGGTGCAGGTAACAGCCAAAGGGACCAAAGTTGTTCATGCTTGGGAAGAACATGTCATTATATCTACTTTTGCTTTGGCAGTATATGTGTCTTTTATCATGTTAGAAATATGGAAAAAGTATAATTACCAAATGGATAGGCAGATGGAAAGGCATATTTATGTAATTTAAACTACTTTTTTTACTTTTAATGCCCTTGTTACAAGATGGAAGTCCCATGTGTTCCCTTTCCTTTACAGTCTGGATCACAATGATACAGAAGTCCTAACTGACAGTCACATGTATGGATTTATTCTTTTGCGTCATCCTATTATCAGTGCTGCTAGCTACATAAGGAGTAAAAACCAGAACCTTTCCATATCCTGTTATTTTGTTTATATTTCAAAGTTTCTATTTGCCATACATATTTATTCATATTTATTGATTTTTTATGCATTTATTTCACCATTTGTGTTTGGTATATTTTCTATATATGAGTCTCTTTTAAAGCGGTTGTATACCCCCAGGGAAAAAAAAAACTGTAAGACAAAGGCATAATGAGCTAGTATGCAGCGCATACTAGCTCATTATGAAATACTTACCTTAGAATAAGGCATCGGTATCTAATCCCGGTCCACGCCAAGGGAGCTGACATTTTGCCCTCGACGTATCTTCCAGTGAGTGGCCGGAGCCGCAATGACGTCACTCCCGTGCATGCGCACGGGAGTTTTCTTCCCGGTTATGTCCAGCAGCGCCGAGCATTCACAGCTCATGTGCCGCTGACATCAGCGGCTGCATGCAAAGTGAATACTTTCTAAACCATACAGGTTTAGCTGATATTCATTTTACCTACAGGTAAGGCTTATTATAGGCTTACAGTACCTGTAGGTAAAAATTAATAATTAGGGTATACAACCGCTTTAATTTGAAACATTTTACATTTTCTCCTGAATGTGGCTTGCTTCCTAATCGTATTTTGTTTCTATATGATTTTTTCTATTTCGTTCTATTTACTTTCACATATTATTTTAATTTGTGTTATTTTTTTCTTTTTATCATGTCTTCTGAATTGTTTATTTTGTATTTCTTTTAGGTTTTGTTTTGTTTCATTCGGTCCCCTTGGATGGGTAGGTGACATAAACAAGAGGCAGAGAGGGGTCCAGTAGATCGCTGACATAGTACAGCCTGGGAATGGATTATCTTATCTATGTCCTTTATTGTTATGAAACATAATCTGTCTCTGACTTGCCTCTGTCAACTTGAGGTAGTATCTGGCGGACTGTTGATGTACAGATTATGTACATAAACTACAGAAAACTTTAAAACTAACCCCACATGTGCCTTGATTGTTTTCTAACAAAATAACCCCAAAGTAGACTAACATTTCAGAAAGTAATGGTATTCAAAGTTAACAATAACTGTTTTTTTTTGTAAACAAATATAAGACTAAGCTTTTAAATAAATTATTTATTTTATGTCTTGTAATACAAATGTATTATTCCTTATGTACAAACCCTAGACCCAGAAAATAAAATCATTATTTATGTTTTAACATTATTAATATAGCTATAAAGTGTGTGAACAGACAGCCTCCCGAGAATTAATCTGTACATAAAAAATTGCACACCCCATTACAGGTGAATATTTTTATCTCAATATTATATAATTATCTGTGTATGTCTGTAATGCAAACTACAAACTTAAAGTGGAATTCCAGGCTTTACCTAACTAATCTTAAAAATGCCCCCCCCTCCCAACATCTATGTTGACTAGCCAGTATAAGAAAGATGTATATACTTACCAATTTTCAGGTCTGCTCTATTCTGGTCAGTTCATCTCCCCTGTGTCAGCCAGCGGCAGCAGGCGCTCGACAATGGCTGGTAAAACCTGGCAGGGGTGAAGCCATCCATAGGTTCCTATGGCGCTTCTGGTGTCAGCGCTCTCTCCTCTCCCCTGCAGCCAGTGCTGGCTGACCCAAGGAATCCAAATCATGTGACCGGACTGGAGAGGCCTAATCATAGGTAAGTATATGCATCTAGTCAGCAGTTGTGTTAGAACGGAAGGGAGGAATTTTAACATTAACTATATGCTATGTATAGCCAGGAATTCTGCTTTAATTGCATTCAATGCATTATTCCACAATGCTTATACATATCAAAGTCACTACATTTGGTGCATATGTTTTAAATTTACAAGAACAATTAGCCCTCAAAGGTGAACATCCCACTGCAGTTTCATATAAATGTACTGCAGAGACAACTATGCCTTTAAATTATATTTGTTTATTATGTGTGTATGTGATCTAAATAATCGTTCATTGGTGTATTGCATTGTTGATATTCTAAGCACATTTTTATCCCACAATGCGATTTAGATTTTATAAAATAGCACAGGAAATATAAACCTGCATTCATGGAATGCATGTAGCTTCTAAGCACATATATTTCTTCACCGTATTATTATCCTGCTCTAAGCAAGGAATAGCTTTGTTTAATATTTGGCTATGCAGTAATTGGTATGTGTTGCATAAAATATTACATTGCGATATAGTACATATCTGTATACAAAGTGCCTTACAAATATATATATATATATATATGTAGGAAGGCCAGTATGGTGGCCTGAATTTATGGGAGGAGCCCGGGGGGGTACTTAAGCAGCCCGCTCACCTGTGGTGCTTGTCGGTTTCCTGTGCGCGATATACGTCACTAGGCCGACTATTCGATATACCAGCGTCCGCAAGTTCTTGCCTCGCAAAATTCCGCATTCGATACCGTTCTCAAAACTTTCGAAGTCTGCGTTTTTTCGTTCGTAGTTTGTACCACGCGGCTGGCTTGGCTGTCGCAGGTAAGGTCCCGTCGGACTTTTCGTTTTCATATCAGGTCACTAAACCATAATTTCAAAAATTTCGTTTCACTCGCTTTTCATAAACTGCAATGTATATCGAATTTTTCGTTTCATGTCATGTCACTAAACCGTACAAATTTCGCTACTCGCACTTCACTATTGTAATGTGTATCGCTCGTACTTTCGATATGTTGCCATTTCGACAGCACCGCGACGCAGACGTCGCTTCATTTCTAGCATGTCGGTGTTAAAAATATGCATCAGTAAACAGCCATAGCAAGTCGCAATTTGCAAGTTATCGGATCAAGTCAGTTCGATACCAATCATTTCTCATTTCTGAAACATTCTAGAACTCATTTCTGACATTTCAAATCATTTCAAAACATTTCTCATTTCAGTCACCTACCGCGCTCCGATTCGAATCCAGTCGCATCAAAAAGATGCACCGATTCGTTCCGGTGTGCCCCAGTTATTTGGCCTCATTTCTATACATGCTCCAGAGTTACGTTATGGTCTGTCATTAGTACCTCTGTCATGGTTATCATTTCATTCCCACGTATCACGTTCCGGCATGAATCCAGTCGCATGGCAATGCACCGATTCGTCTCGGCGTGCCCCAGGACTGGCCTCATTTCTATACATGCTCCAGAGTTACGTTTTCAGTCATTCATACCTCTGTCATGGTTATCATTTCATTTTTCACCTATCACGTTCCGACATGAATCCAGTCGCATGGTAATGCACCGATTCGTCCCGGCGTGCCCCAGGATTGGCCTCATTTCTATACATGCTCCAGAGTTACGTTTTCAGTCATTCATATCTCTGTCATGGTTATCATTTCATTTCACCTATCACGTTCCGACATGAATCCAGTCGCATGGTAATGCACCGATTCGTCTCGGCGTGCCCCAGGATTGGCCTCATTTCTATACATGCTCCAGAGTTACGTTTTCAGTCATTCATACCTCTGTCATGGTTATCATTTCATTTCCACCTATCACGTTCCGACATGAATCCAGTCGCATGGCAATGCACCGATTCGTCTCGACGTGCCCCAGGACTGGCCTCATTTCTATACATGCTCCAGAGTTACGTTTATCAGTAATTCGTACCTTCTGTCATGGTTATCATTTCATTTCCACCTATCACGTTCCGACATGAATCCAGTCGCATGGCAATGCACCGATTCGTCTCGACGTGCCCCAGGACTGGCCTCATTTCTATACATGCTCCAGAGTTACGTTTATCAGTAATTCGTACCTTCTGTCATGGTTATCATTTCATTTCCACGTATCACGTTCACACATGAATCCAGTCGCATGGAAATGCACCGATTCATTGTGGCGTACCCCAGGGCTCGGCCTCATTTCTGATACATGCTTCAAAGTCCGGATCATAGCTAATCGCAGACATCGGGGGATGGATCCATGTCTCTGCCATGCAGCTTACTACCATTTCGCTCCCACAACGCATCACCGTTCCGGAACCAGTCGCATCTGACATGCACCGATTCTTTACGGAATGCCTTGCTGGTACCAAACAGCATTTCATACCTATACCAGAGCTCGGATGGTTGCCAGTCGCAAACACGGCACAACCAATTCAAGCCTCGGTCTAATAATCATTTCTCTCATTTCATTTCATACGGTGCTCCGATTCGAATCCAGATGCATCAAATAAGCACCAGATCGTCCCGGGTGCACCAATGTTTTCACTTGCCTCATTTCAATACATGCTCCAGAGCCCGGTTCTCGGTCGAATCAATGATGACGACCAGGCCGGACCTCTGTCATGGAGTCCATTCATAATCAAGGCAAACATTTCGAATCATTTCATTGTCATACAAATCGTTGCTTCAAAAAACCAGTTAGCAATCCCTTCACGAATTGTCACCTTTTCGTTTTTCTCAGGTCAGTCAAAGTTCAGTAGGTCCACCCTGCACCAGGTTGGACGATATCCCCCCAGGTAAAAAAAAAAAAAAAAAAAGGGGGAATGGGAGAATAAGTCGGGTAAGTATGACTCAGCGGATCAAAGAAAAACTTGAAATTCATCTCACCCCTAATAGGTTACAGTCAACCAGGAAACAAAAGCTCAAGATAATCCTCTCCAGAGCAACCATGTCTCAGACCGGCAGCGAAGACCTCGCGGCCCCGCTGTCACCTTCTCCGGTCTCAGAAAGCGGCAGCGTGCAATCCCTTAGGGGATGGACTATCCCCAAACTGACGGCAGAGCTCAGACGCAGAGGTGTCCCCTTCCCCGCCACAGCAAGGAAAGGCGAGCTTTTCAAACTCCTCTTTCCCCCACCAGCAGCAGGACCCAGTACCCAACAGGCATCCCTTCAGTCGATATCATCGGCCATTTCACAATTACACACGATGGTGTCATCTCTATCCACCTCAGTGGCAGACGTCCAAACCAGGGTTGCACTTCTGGAGGCCCGACCGGCCACGGCTGTCCCCGACCCAACGGCAACTCAAAGCTTGACACCTCTTCCTGCAGGTACCTCAGGCTCAAGCCACATTGTCTACCCCTCCCACCTGGTCCCAACCAGTATCAGGAAGGACATCTTGGACGGCAAGGACGTCAACCTGGCCTCTCTCCTCATTTCCGTGCATGATTTGGCAGAAAATAAAGCCTACTCCTGGGGCGACATATCAGTGGTCCTTAAATCTAAAGACCCCAGATTGAACCGCAAGTTAACAGTCTCAGAGTTTACACTGGCCTTTGGCATGCTCAGAGATGTCCTGTGCTCAGCCACCCCTAGCAGGCGGGAAGAGCTGGACTTATATCTCCATACTGTGGTAGACTTAGGCCACAAGTACGGTGGTTTTGCCTTTTACGACTACCACCGTTCCTTTTCAGCCAAGGCCGCGGCCAGACTCATACAGTTCCAGATCACGACAGATTGGAGTCTCATGGACACAGAGCTCTTCTGCCGCCACTTTGCCGGCTTACGCTCACCTCTGTGTGCGATTTGCCAGTCTTCCACCCACACTGCCACCTGGTGCGCCAATATGGCAAACAGACGGCCTTTCGAGTTTCCCTCTACCTCAGGTTCAGTACAGGGTCAGCCGATCCCTGAACCAACGCCTCAGGTGGACAAACTCGGACGCCCAGTCCGAACCGTGGGAGGGGCAGCCATCTGTAATAACTTTAATCAGGGGTCCTGCAACTTCAGCCAGTGCCGTCTACTTCACCTCTGCACCTTATGTCATAGAGCACACCCCAGGATTTTGTGTGAAGTCAAGCAACACAAGAAGGCGTGACTAAGCCGGATCAACCTCTTATGGTTAGGATGGTATCTCACTTCACATCCCACCCCTTCCCTGGCCACCTTCCTTATCCAAGGCTTCACAGCAGGCTTTCACACCGGCCTCATTTCACTACCCCACACTACCCACGAATGTGCCAATCTTCGTTCGGCAGCCATTGACGAACAAGCCATAGATCAGCTCTTACAGGCAGAGGTGGATCGAGGTTACGTGATAGGCCCTTTCAGTTGCCCCCCTTTCAACACATGGAGAGTCAGCCCTATTGGGCTTGTCAAGGGCAAGTTTTCAAATAAATTGCGTTTGGTGTACGACTTGTCTGCGCCTCATTCTTCCCACATACCCAGTCTCAATTCCCTGATCCCCTCCGAGGAGTTTTCCCTAAAATATTCTTCCGTGGACATGGCAATACAGGCGATCATCAAAGCAGGCACAGGCGCCTGGCTCTCCAAAGCCGACATCTCGGATGCCTTCAAGCTCCTGCCCATCCACCCATCCCTTTGGTGCTGGCATGGCATCAAGTGGAAGGAAACATATTATTTTGCTACAAAGCTCACCTTCGGTTCGAAGAGTAGCCCGTGGCTCTTCGACACGTTCGCCCAGTCCCTCGGTTGGATACTATTACACAAGGGTCAATGCCATGAAGTCATCCATTATCTAGATGACTTCCTACTGATAGAACCACCCAGCAAGCCCCCAGGAGATCTCGACAAACTTAGGGTAATTTTTGGAAACCTCAATGTTCCTATTGCTGAGCACAAAGTCGATGGCCCAGCAAATAGCATCACTTTTCTCGGGGTCACCTTGGATACCTGCGCAATGCAAGCCAGACTCCCCCTCGACAAACTAACACGCATTAGGGCAGTCCTTCACGAGTTTACACACACCAAGGACTGTACCAAAAAACAGTTGCAGTCCCTCCTGGGTATGCTCAACTTCGCTATGCGAATTATTCCACAAGGCCGCACATTTGTATCACGCCTACTCAGATTTCTGTCGGAAACTCAAGACCCTGATCAGATTCTGAATTTAGACTCCGCAGCCATAGCGGACCTATCCATGTGGGAGGAATTCTTGTCCGCCTGGAATGGCATATCTCTATTCATACCTATAGTTTCGCTCCATTCACCCCAGGTGGTTACGGACGCCGCAGCCTCCACAGGTTTCGCGGCAATTTTTGGCCATCATTGGTTTTCAGGACCATGGCCTCAACAGATACTAATCATACCCGGCTTTTCCCAAACATCTGCCCTCTTTGAGCTTTACCCCATAGTGGCAGCCGCACAACTCTGGGGCCACCACTGGACAGGACAAACTGTAGTCTTTAGCACCGACAACCAGGCCACGGCAGACATCATCAACAAAGGCAGGTCCAAGTCCCTAGCAGTCATGTCCTTCCTGCGCAGGTTGGTACAACTGTCTTTACAACATCAGTTCAATATACACTGTACATTTATTCCCGGCAGATACAACTCAGCAGCTGACGCACTGTCACGTTTCAATTATTCCTCCTTTTTCGAGCAGGTTCCCGATGCCGATCCGATGTCGGCCCCTATCCCTGTCTGGTCACAACTGACCCTGGACTAGTTCAACATTTACACGGAGCTACACAACTTATAAATCATTCCCTCTCCTACAACACACTTAAAGCCTACCAGACAGCTTGGAAGGCCTTTAACAAATTCCTCACGTCCTGCCGTAAAGGACCAACAGGTATCAAGCAGGTACTGGCCTTCACTGCACACTGCCACACGCAGCTGGCCTTATCCTACAACACCATCCGGCTATACCTAGCCGGCATTCAACATTTTATGGCGCTTGAAGACCCCACGAAACCTTCACTATTCTCATCTCACGCTATACGAGCCGTTCTAAGGGGAATTCAGAAACAACAACCAGTCGTCAGCACTAAGCGCTTGCCCATTACGGGACCCATCTTTAGGGACATGTCAACTATGCTGGCTACCTCGCCGTTCGGTCTGCTCCGCAGCATCGTCTTACAAGCAGCGATATATCTAGCGTACTATGGGTTCTTGCGCCCTGGAGAATTCACCTATAACAAATCCACAGACCCAGTACTATGCAGACGACACTTACTTAGATACCAAGACCACTTCATCCTGCACCTCGAGGTCTCTAAAACCCAGCAAACGGGCTCAGGAGCGAACATTCACCTCTACAAAACCGACAATAGCTGGTGTCCAGTCGCCGTACTCAACCGGCTCCTGTCACTCCTGCCTGAACAACCAGACAGCAGTCCCCTTCTACCGTTCCCAGTTAAACCCTTAAACGCCTCTCAGTTTGTGGAACACATAAGAATACTTCTCCGCAATCTTCATCTTAACCCTAGTCAATATTCAGGACACTCTTTTCGCATCGGAGCAGCCTCCGCGGCATCCCGCCACGGAGTCCCAGACCACATCATTAAAAGACTGGGCAGGTGGAAGTCAGCCTGCTTCGCCCGGTATATCCCTAACCCACAAACAGAGATGGCACAGGCGTTCTCCAAATTGGCTCAATAAGTAATTGAAAATCAATAAAATCATAACCCTACCTGAATGTTTTTGCCCCCTTATTTTGGCATACCGGCCATTAGACCAAGGCACACTTTCAGGTCCATTTCATATGGTAAGTCCACACTTTCAGGTCTATTTCCGATGGTAAGTCCTATCTTTACTGTAAGTGGTATCCATGTACATACCGGACATAGGGCTCCAACCATAAGTAGGAAGGCCAGTATGGTGGCCTGAATTTATGGGAGGAGCCCGGGGGGGTACTTAAGCAGCCCGCTCACCTGTGGTGCTTGTCGGTTTCCTGTGCGCGATACCCACCCTCCCATCCCCATTTCACAGCATTTCTCAAACTATTCATTTCATTCATTTCTCTTACAGAATAATCATTTCTTAAACCAGGGTATGCCCCCTTATTTTGGCATACCGGCCATTAGACCAAGGCACACTTTCAGGTCCATTTCATATGGTAAGTCCACACTTTCAGGTCTATTTCCGATGGTAAGTCCTATCTTTACTGTAAGTGGTATCCATGTACATACCGGACATAGGGCTCCAACCATAAATATATATATATATATATATATATATATATATATATATATATATATATATATACAGTTTATATATACTGTATGTTTACACACACATGCACCCACAGATAGCGACAAGACAGCAAACATATCAATCAACCTTTCCACCCAGTAGCAGGCTGGGGATCAGAAACCATCCATAATCTTGCCAGCCAGTGCCTCACGCCATCCCTCTCTGCTCTGGTGTGGGAAGGAGCACATCTTGCCAGCATACATTGTACATGTGATTGTCCATCAGAATTCCCTGGCTGAGTTCCTGACTTGTGTTCAGCATAAAATTTAAGGTCTAGCAAAGCCAGAAATCATCTTGTGACCCTTGTATTGTTTTCTTTGTTCCAAGCCATCCACTATAGTAGAGAATGGTCTGTAATTAGTCGGGACTGTCTGCTCCAAAGGTAACACCATAATGACACTAGTGCCTAGTTTATGGCCAGACATTCCCTTTCCAGCATTGAACAGTTTCTCTCTGCAAGGGTTAGATGACAACTGAGGTATACTACTAAATGTTTTTGCCCACTTATGTCCTGGGACAAGACTGTTCCCAGGCCAATATCAGAGGCGTCTGTTTGTAGAAGAAAGACATTTCTGACTGAAATTGGTATTAGTTAACATTGGTCCCTTACACAATAATTCCTTCAGCTCTTAAATAGCTTCCTCTTTGCCTTTTCATGTCATTTCACAATAGTGGACTTGTTCCCTTAGGTGCGATCAGTGGGTAATATTGCTATAGTAGAATAGTTTGGCACAAACTGGTACTATCATACAATACCTATAAAAGCTTTAACCTGTTTTTTGACACTGGCTGAAGCCAACCATTAATTGCACCAGTCTTGCCCATTAGAAGCTTTTTGACCCTTTGCTGGGTACTGTAACCCAAATACCAGGCTACTTCCTGGCCTATTGAGCATTTTTTTTTGATTGCCTTAAGAATGTGTTTTATCATGCGGCTCCCATTCTCACTCAACAATGTCTGGTAAAACCTGGCAGGGGTGAAGTCATCCATAGGTTACTATGGCGCTTCTGGTGTCAGCGCTCTCTCCTCTCCCCTGCAGCCAGTGCTGGCTGACCCAAGGAATCCAAATCATGTGACTGGACTGGAGAGGCCTAAACATAGGTAAGTATATGTATCTAATCAGCAGTTGTGTTAGAACGGAAGGGAGGAATTTTAACATTAGCTATATGCTATGTATAGCCTGGAATTCTGCTTTAACTGCATTCAATGCATTATTCCACAATGCTTATACATATCAAAGTCACTACATTTGGTGCATATGTTTTAAATTTACAAGAACAATTCATATAATTTCCTAAAGTCATTGCAGAACCTTAGGCTGCCATCTGCCTTAGGGATGAGCACTATGGGACTTGACCACTTGCTATTAGATTCCTCTGTAAACTCAGGGGCTAAGATTTTCTGTCATTATTAACTTGCTGTGAGCCTTGGGTACCAAATAAGGTCTTAACTTTATTTTGATATGTGGCTCCCATTCTCATGACAAGTTCCATTAGTTCAGCCAAGTAATTCTAAAAATACTTCTTGATTTTTCTGCAAGGATTCTGTAACCTGCAGTCACAGATAGGTCCCTGACATCCTAACCTCCTACAGTATATACCTTTCAGGGGTGAAACTTTATGGTCACTTTCTCTTCAAAGAGCCTCACAACCTTTCCAAGCTTTTATTAAGTTAACGGTTAAATGGTATATTAGAAGGAGCTTTGGTTTTCTAGGCTGGTATACCTGGTAGTTGACACCAGTGCCTTTCTCTCTAAAGTAGGCACCAAAACCAAGACTTGTGGCCTGCTCCTCTTGAGCTTGCTGTATATGACTGTCGCTATTCTATCCTATCTCTGAGTAATCTGTGGACTTTTGCTTCCATGTTTCCCAGACTATATCCAGGAATCCTGGGGATGTTTACCAGACAAAGGTTCAGACACAGTAAACCCAGTGGAGGAGGTCCCAGTCTTTTCCATACTTATCAACCACTTTTTTGAATGCCAAGTTCCATGAAAGGATTCTACCAGCCCATTAGTTGGGGGGTGGTGCTGAGAAGTGTGATTTAGTAAATTTCAAAAACTGACACAACTCTTGGTTATTTTTGACATGACAGCGATTCCTTGGTCTGTCAAGTTTCCTTAGGAATACCAGTAAGAAAAAACAAATGGAACAACTGTTTCCCTATAAGCTTAAAGAACGTGTTTCTGAGAGGGATTGCTTCTGGATACTAGGTGACATAGTAATAATGACTACCATAATGTGCTGGTGGCCCAAACAGATTCACAGCAACCCTTTGAAAAGGGACCTCAGTTATAGACAAGAATACCAGGGGTGGTTGGGTGCATTCATTTGACAGGAAACAATTTACAATACTACTCAACTGCTTTGAAAATATGGGGTCAGAAATGACTGCTCAATAAGGTTTTGTTTTTTCTAACCCCACATCACCACCTAACATATAAGAATGGGCTAGATCCTACACCATCCTTGTATGAGACTAGGAAATAAACAACCTGCTGTCCCATTTCTTCTTTATATGATACAGTAAGTCACGGTGTACTGGAAAATAGGGGTATACTAGGCTAACTTCAGGTTTTTGAGATACCTCAAAGCTTATCACCTTTACATTTTTTTTTCAACTAATTTGCCAAATTGAGGTCCATCAACTGTAAATCTTCCCCGACCACCAATATATTTGTCATATATATAATGTATAACATTAATTATTCTAGACACATTTCCAGGACTGCTTACCTGTTTTCTTCCCTCTGTTCCCCAAAATAGAGGAAAATCACAGCCCTGTATTACACTGCGAAACAAGTTCTTAACTTCACCCGTGACTGTGTAGCAAGTTCTTAACTACACCCATAACATGTGACCCAAAAACACAAAATTTAGGTGCTGCTCAGGTAGAGAGTTAAAGTCCAACTAGACCACTGTGAGTACAGGCAGAGACAGGGAGCTCGTTCTAGCTCCAAGCTGCAGCAATGTCAAAGAAAAGGATCCACAAGCTGCACATAATGAAGCAGACCCATGTGCATAAAGTGAGATGAATAGCAGCCTAAGCCTGAATTCCAGCCAGGCCACGCCTCAACACGTTTTTCTCTGCCCATTGGAGGTTAATTATGGGGAGCAGAGTGTATCAGATTGGGGGTGTGGCCTGGCTGGAGTCCAGGCTGAGGCTGCCATTCATTAGTTCATGAATATGGGTCTGCTTCATGTGTGGCCTATGGATCTTTTTCTTTGACATTGCTACACCCATAATAGGCTTTATAGTTGCAGTATGTTCTTTCACTGAGAGCACTGAATTAGAGTAGCCTTTAGTCATGTACAGAAATTAATTCTATTTGGTCAGGGACAAGCATAGCAGGATCCATGAGAATTGGCATGGGCCAAGGTGATGAGGTTTTCAGAATCTAAAAGGGCTTCCACTGGGTATCTTTCTATGGTAATAGGACATACCTTCCTTCTAGGTGTGCTGGCTTGATAAATGGTGACATGTGCTTCCTCAAGTCAGCACACAGAGTTTTATGTATTATGAGACAGCATCCACATGTTCTAGTCCTTGGCTTTGCTAGGACCTAATATGATGTGTCTCCCAGGGAAAATACTCTTTTTTGGGCTAGGAGGCTTTTCAGATCTGGCAACCCATGGGTGTCAAACCACCTTTCTTAGGAACCTAATACTGTTTGGAACAAAAAGACTAGTCTTACTCAAGGTTGATGTTTTCCTGTTTGCAGGGGTTACTGGCTTCAAAAGCTCATCCACGTCCTTTGGGTAAGTAAGCCTAATGTGCTACTGTATCTTAAACAGCAAGGCTCTGATGTAACAGGTGTAGACTTACCCCACAATCTGAGCAGGGTGCTTGAGAACCTTCCATTGCAAGCACTTGTTTCTAAGACGGAGCAAATCATACATCTGGGACCTTGCATGTTTTCCAGGGTCATTCCCTGGCCTCTGAGTTTAGGATACTCTTTGATATCATGAGGCTGTAACAAGGTAGGCATTTTTTGGGATCCCTATCAAAAAAGGTGCTAGCACATAAGCCCATTGCTCCTTGGGTAGCTTCTTCTGTTCTGTGAGTGTCAAAGATGGCCAAGTAAGTTTCTGCATTATCCTCAAGGAACAATTTCTGTAAAGCATCAGTTACAGTTATCAAAATGTAGACATCAGCCCCTGTGTCCCCATCTGCCTCTCTGTCTCTATTTGTTTTGTAGAGACAGACTCACTTACTGTTGTCCCTCCAGGAATACCTGGTGAACCTCAGTCGGCTGTTGAACAATATTCACTGCAATACATAGACTAGAAAGATGCAAATAACCTCATCTAGGGAGACTACTTATACATTCTTCTTGCATTTGGACACTTATAGACTAGTCTGGCCTTAAATTTGGATTTAAAACATGTAAAACGTGCATGTAAGGTATTGTATGACTCAATATAACTTCCTATAGTGAGGTTTAGGACAATAGTGTCTACATTATTATGATGTAGGGGAGGTTTTAGTAAGGAATGTATTGGCTTCATAGTGTAGTCACACAGCTAAACACACAGTTGAAATGTACAGTATATATGAAAACTGTTATACCTGACAGAAAAATTGGGAATTCTGTTTAGTCAGTCACTGTACATTTCTCTACTGTATTCAAATGATACAGCTTGGTCAAGATTGGGTGGATAATGATGAAATAGTAGTTTGGTGATAGAGTTGTCTCTGTGGCATTCAAATGACCCCCAGTTGGTATTAAAAGACCTAAGGTGTGCCAAGAAATCACAGTGGCTCTCTTACACAAGCAGCAACTTGGCTCTCCTGCGGCCTGATATGTCCCACTAAATGCTGCTCTAATCAACACCACTCATGCTCCTTGAGCAGTGCTGTTGATTTGAGCATTGTTCAGGAGATGTTTCGGATAGCTGGGATGCTGCTTGTGTGAGAGAGAGGATCTGATTGTCCTAGTTTTCTCAGCACAGGGTTTTTTTTAACCCTTACTGCAGTACTTAGATTAATAAAAAATATAAAAAGATTTAGATTTACAGTATTACTGTATGTGCAACCAGACTGCAGTACTGCAATACATTTGAAGGGCTCAGTTGGGCTTTAAATATGTGTATGTACAGTGCTAGTGCACACATGTCACTTGAAGGATAAGCAAAATGTATTGGTTTTGCAGGATGACTCATTCTAAACAGAGCTAAACCATGATTTAGCCCAAGTAATGGTAAATGAGAAAATGCACTTGTAGAGTTTTTTCAGTTAATGATGACCTAAAGGCCCCTTTCACACTGACGGACCAATTGGGTCAGTTTTTCAGGAGGACCCTATCTGACCATCCATTGCTCTCTATGGAGTGGCGGATGTCAGTGGACACCCACGGGCATCCGATCCGGTCTGTTAAAAACAGTCCGGCGGATCAGATCAGTTGACAGTGAGATGGAAACGGGCAGGAGGTCCGTTTCCATCTGACCGCCCCATAGAGAACAGCAGGCTGTGTCCGTGTCCACCCTGCGTAGTGGAGCAGACACAGACCTGTCATCCGCCTGCTCAGCGGAGATCAGCCGACAGAACCCTCGCTGAGCAGGCAGATCCGCCCTGTCTGCAAGGGGCCTTATGTTGTTTTTCTTCAAATGTAGCTTTATCAAACTTAAATTTACAGGTTGCAGTAAAATTACTTCTTTGTCTGGGTTTCTGCTCCACTGTAACCTTTATTTCTACCAGCTTATCACCCACTGTCTTCATATTAATACTCATCACAAAAAAACTGACTGGGTAAGGTAGCCCCTACAGTGGGTTGAACAAAAAAAACAATGATCTGATTCCCCCATCCACACATTCTAGATGGATGGGGGAATCCTTGCCACTGTGGTATTGTTTTCTGCCAGCAGAGAGACTTCCCCACCTTCAAAAAACAATGACCAGTTTTGCCGGTTAAAGCCATCGGCACTGATCGTTTGGAAAGAACCTGACAGACTGGTTTTACTTAAGTAGATTGATAGATTGGCTTGTGTACAACAAGCCTGCCTGTACATGGATGTAAATTCATCCAGTCCTTGCTGAACTGGCTGAATTCAGATCCATATATAGCCGTCTTAAGAAAGTGGCCTTGAATAAACACATTTTTTTCTTATGTTTATTATTAAGCTTATCACTTCTCTAGGTGTGTGATCAGGTTGGAAAATAAGGGATGGCATGTCTAGAAACTTGAAAGAAAAAAGGTTTATTTCTATAAATGTCCATACTTAAAAGGCAAGTTTACTTGTTACATAAACATATTATGAGACTAATTCTTATGCCGCGTACACACAAGCGGAATGTCTGACAGAAAAAGTCAGACGGAAGATTTTCATCGTATATACAGATCGTGTGTAGGCCTCATCAGACTTTTATTTTTCAAAAAATCTGACGGACCTAGAAATGGAACATGTTCTAAATCTTTCCGACGGACCCAATTCCTATCGGGAAAACCGATGCATGCTTTGAAGCAAGTATGAGACAGAAGCTATTGGCTACTGGCTATTGAACTTCCTTTTTCTAGTCCCGTCGTAAGTGTTGTACGTCACCGTGTTCTGGACGGTTGGACTTTGGGTTGGGTTGTGTAGGCAAGATCGCTTGAATGGAATTCCGTCGGAGTTCCGTCGGAGTTTATTAAGACGGCTAAACCGGTCGTGTGTACGTGGCATTAGAGTATAATTTAAATAATCTATACATTTCTTGCCACAAATAAGTATAAAGTTCATGAAATATTTTCATAGGTCTTCATATGTTCAGGTCTTTATCAGGTATTTCTTTAAACGTCTTCTGACACACCTTGCAAGTTGACATCCTCTGACACATTAGCAAGCTCAAATTTGACAAGTAATAATAATATGCTATTCCATTAAAACTTCAAAACAGGATGAAAGAAGACTTTTGTTTTGCTTTTTAAATTTTTCCTGAAACTTATTGTTTTCTTAACACGGTTGTCATGGCTTAAATATAGTTAGCAAAGAAAGAAACCTTAATCTGAAAATAAGCTAGATGATACATACCAAATTTTTCTAATGGTATTCAGTGTAACCACCCACATTTACAAAAAAAAGTTAATCTCTTCTTCTTCATTGATGTCACATTTTAAAGCTGGCCGTACGCTGTGTGAATTTTGGCTCGTTCCTGAGGAACTGGCCAAAACTCACAAACTTGGTGGCCCTGTCAGCCGTCACTTGCCCAACATCTCCTCAATTAAAAAATCAACGGAGCCAGGCAAAAAATTGTTGGCCAAAAAGTGCCTCTATCTAATCTGAATGGGGGAATCTGTTAGTTCAGTGTTAGTGTATGGCCAGCATTAGTGAATGACATTAATCGCCAATAAACACCTTAAAGTATGCTAACCTTGTAAACGGGGAATACAGAAAATGGCGTTGCCTACAGCTAATAAAAAATACTGTATTTAAAACGTATGTACATTCTAACAATAGACTTCTATTTTGGTCTCTTTTGATCTGATAAATATACACACCTCAAATAGGTGTTCCATCCTCAAGCACGATCCCCCTGCCATGTTTTCCAGACTCTGCTATCCCACCTGCAGGCCCAGGACCCACATTGCGGATGTCACTGGGTAGAGGGGATGGAGACACTTCCACACACGTTTTCTAATCTCATCTAGATAATAAGAACCCAGAAGCAACAAGGATTTTGTCAACTGTTTTTTGCTATTACTTTCCCCAGCTGTCACGACAGTTATGCTATCACATGCTATTGGTTCCCTACAGTGCCTTGAAAAAATATTCCCCCCCTTGCCTTTTTATCTATTTTGTAACATTACAGCCTTTAGTTCAATGTTTTTTTTAATCTGAATTATATGTGATGGATCAGAACACAATAGTTTAAGTTGGTGATGTAAAATTAGAAAAATATATACATAAAACTATTTTTCAGAAATAAAAAAAATGATAATTGGCATGTGCGTGTGTGTATTCACCCACTTTGTTATGAAGCCCATAAAAAGCTCTGGTGCAACCAATTACCCTCTGAAGTCACATAATTAGTGAAATGATGTCCACCTGTGTACAATCTAAGTGTCACATGATCTGTCATTACATATACACACCTTTTTGAAAGGCCCCAGAAGCTACAAAACCTAAGCAAGATGCACCACTAACCAAACACTGCCATGAAGACCAAGGAACTCTCCAAACAAGTAAGGGACAATGTTGTTGAGAAGTACAAGACAGGGTTAGGTTATAAAAAAATCTTTGGTGATCCCTAGGAGCACCATCAAATCTATCATAACCAAATGGAAAGAACATGGCACAACCGCAAACCTGCCAAGATACGGCCGCACACTAAAACTCAAGGACCGGGAAAGGAGGGCATTAATCAGAGAGGCAGCACAGAGACCTAAGGTAACCCTGGAGAAGCTGCAGAGTTCCACAGCCGAGACTGGAGTATCTGTGCATAGGACGACAATAAGCCGTACACTCCATAGAGTCAGGCTTTATGGCAGAGTGGCCCGAAGAAAGCCATTACTTTCATCAAGAAACAAAATGGCACGTTTTGAGTTTGCAAAAAGGCATGTGGGAGACTCTCAAAATGTATGGAGGAAGGTGCTCTGGTCTGATGAGACTAAAATTTAACTTTTTGGCCATCAAAGAAAACGCTTTGTCTGGCGCAAACCCAACACATCACATCACCCAAAGAACACCATCCCCACAGTGAAACATGGTGGTGGCAGCATCATGCTGTGGGGATGTTTTTCAGCAGTCAGAACTGGGAAACTGCTCAGAGTTGAGGGAAAGATGGATGGTGCTAAATACAGGGATATTCCTGAGCAAAACATGTACCACTCTGTGTGTGATTTGAGGCTAGGACGGAGGTTCACCTTCCAGCAGGACAATGACCCCAAACACACTTCTAAAGCAACACTTGAGTGGTTTAAGGGGAAACATGTAAATGTGTTGGAATGGCCTAGTCAAAGCCCAGACCTCAATCCAATAGAAAATCTGTGGTCAGACCTAAAGATTGCTGTTCACAAGCGCAAACCATCCAACTTGAAGGAGCTGGAGCAGTTTTGCAAGGAGGAATGGGCAAAAATCCCAGGGGTAAGATGTGGCAAGCTCATAGAGACGTATCCAAAGCAATTTGGAGCTGTGATAGCCGCAAAAGGTGGCTCTACACAGTATTGACTTTAGGGGGGTGAATAGTTATGCACATTGACTTTTTCTGTTATTTTGTCCTATTTGTTGTTTGCTTCACAAAAAAAAAAAAAAAAACATCTTCAAAGTTGTGGACATGTTCTGTAAATTAAATGATGCAAATCCTCAAACAATCCATGTTAATTCCAGGTTGTGAGGCAACATAATGAAAAATGTCAAGAGGGTGAATACTTTTGCAAGGCACTGTATGTGATACGTTGTAAAAAGAGTAAAAAATTAAAGATACAGTGCCTTGAAAAGTATTCCTACCCCTTGAAATTTTCCACATTTTATCATGTTAAAACCAAAAACATAAATGTATTTTATTGGGATATTATGTGATATATACCAGCACAAAGTGGCACATAATTGTAAAGTGGAAGGAAAATGATAAATGGTTTTCAATTTTTTTTACAAATAAATATTTGTAAAGTGTGAATACTTTTTCAAGGCACTCTACACCAAGCACTTAACCCCCCCCTCCCCCAAAACATATTGAGTCCCATCATGCACATACATAAATGTATACACAGTTTGGGGGTGCATACATATGAAAATGTTTGTTGCTCCTTATACATTATATATCACCACATATGTCTGAAAGCAATACTTTTAGGGCCATATTTTATGGTTAACCCTAAACTGATGTTCTATCAGAGCTTTTAAAGCATCGCCTATAGGAAATTTTTGGTACTAAAGTTTGTTGCCATTTCACGGGCATGGGAAATTTTAAGGCTTGACATGTTGGGTGTCTGTTTACTCAGCAATGTCATCTTTTATATTTTACCAAGAATTGATTGATTTAATAGAACTGGAAAGTGCAAAACCCGGTGCAGCTCTGCATAGAAACCATTCAGGTTGGAGGTTTTTTCGTCAAAGCTTAATTGAACAAGCTGAAGTTAGAAGATGATTGGCTACCATGCAGAGCTGCACCAGGTTTTGTGATCTCAAGTTTAAGTCAATCAACCTCAATGTGTTTCTGTGCAATAAAATTAACATTAGTGTATTTTTTTGCGCTTGGTAAACTGTTGCGCTAATATTGTCTCACATACAAAATTGGATCCACTCCTTTTTTGTTCTCCAGGGTCTCTGCTTTCAAAAATTATATAATGTTTGGGGGTTTTACCTAGTCTTCAGGTCTCTGATTTTTCAAAGTGTGCAAAAAACAAAAGCAGATTTGGCACCAAAACTCAGTGAATTTAAAATATTTATTTGTACTTTTAAAATCACCTAGTGTAAGAACCTGAATTTGAACTTGGTATTAGCCACCTGCAATCCCCAGCAGCCTGGGAGAGAGAGGGTCAGGACTGGGAGCCAGTCAGGCAAGCTGTAGTATTATTGTTCTAATGGGGAACATGCTGGAAGGAAGAGAGACAGAAGAAGGCTGCATCTTCTTCACTTATTAATCACAAGCTAGGGGCAGGGACAAGACCTAGTTATATTACTTAACTGCAGTAAAGTCAGGTCTCCAGGCTGTTTGTGCTGTGTGGCAGGACTGAATAAATCTCAGAAATTGTTAGTCAAAAATAGAAATCTTTGGCCAGTGAAACAACTCTCATATAGGTGTTTTTATCTGTTCACCTGGAGTTCAGCTTAAATTTCCTTCTGTGCCAGGTTTCATAGGAAAGTCCCATTACTGTGCACACATTACCATGGTATATTTTGCAGATAGTCTATACTATAATTACTATTTGGTTTGGCATGCAATGAATAGCAGGCTTTAAACGAAATCACCGCTGGGTCTTCCTGTTGTTTTTGTATATGCAACAGAGATTAGTGTTGCCACAAGTTTTACTTAACTCAAACCAAAGGGATTGTTTTAAAACGTGTGAGGAGTTTAATGACGGATTGTTTCCATTTGCATTATTTTGTCTGTCAGTATAGAGAGATTAGAATCTTCTAGAGAAGTTAGATAAAGAGCAAAAAGAAAGGTAATTACAGAGACTCCCTTATTTTCACACAGCTGTCTACAGATATTTATCTGTGTCTGTCAGTTCCAGTCAGTTCAATGTCTTCACTCAGATTTATTTTTTTGCTTTTGCTCTGCTGATGTTTTTATTTAACCATTTCTGTATGTTGATGTTACTGTTCGTGGTGGTCTGTGGGACTGAGGACTATCTTACTGGAAAAGCCAGTTGTCCCAACACACAAGTTGCCTTATACAAATTGCTATTAGTACCTTTAAAGCCAACACACAAGTTGCCTTATACAAATTGCTATCAGTACCTTTAAAGCCAACACACAAGTTGCCTTATACAAATTGCTATTAGTACCTTTAAAGCCAACACACAAGTTGCCTTATACAAATTGCTATTAGTACCTTTAAAGCCAACACACAAGTTGCCTTATACAAATTGCTATTAGTACTTTTAAAGCCCAACTTCAGCCAAGACATTTTTTGTTTTTGACTTGGGAAGGGTAAATACTTCTGTGAAGTTTTATGGCTGTCTGTGACCCTGCTGGGGTCCACTTCACTTCCTGTCTTCTTGACAGCCTGTGAAGGTAGCACAAGAAATGAGGGGAACAGTTGTCAATTGGACAGGAAGAAACAGTAAAAAATTATTTTTTATAGTTAAGACAGATGAATGGTTCTAACTCTATCCTATTATACTGAAATGCCGTGTACACACGATTGGACATTCCGACAACTAAATCCTGGGATTTGTTTCAGACGGATTTTAGCTCAAACTTGTCTTGCATACACACGGTCGCACACATGTCGGAAATTCCGAACGTCAAGAAGGCGGTGACGTACAACACGTACGACGAGCCCAGAAAAATGAAGTTTACTAACCAGTGCAGCTCTTCTGCTTGATTCCGAGCATGCGTGGAATTTTGTGTGTCGGAAATTGTGTACACACGATCGGAATTTCCGACAACAGATTTTGTTGTCGGAAAATTTGAGAACCAGCTCTGGAATTTTTGTTGTCGGAAATTCCAACAAAAATGTCCGATGGAGCCTACACATGGTCGGAATTTCCGACAACAAGCTCCCATTGAAAAGTGTTTTGTTATTGTTGGACTGTGTTTTGCATAATATCCAGAAAAATAAATATTTGAACATTACCATTACTGCCTTAGTAACTAAGCATTCACAAAGAGATTAGGTGGCATTGAACCTCCAACTCTTTACCAGAGGCTGTATGCAGGTAGATGGCAGAGTTCTCCCATGTGCCTCTACGATTTCTCATGCATTGCCGCTAGGGACTTGACTTCCAAGACTTTTCATGATATTTTTGACCTGTTAACAAACATGCATCGTGTCAAATTAAACTGCCCTTCATGGCCATTGAAGTACTCTTGCTGGTGGCAGCTGGGAAAAGCCTAACCCAGAAATCAGATAAGTCAGGCCCATGCTTCTTCAGAAAGTATATAAACAATATACAAGGTACATACAATATACAAGTATGTACAAGGTACAAACACATAAAATTGAGCGTAGGGGTTACTTTTGACAGTTTAAAATAGCTGACAGGTCCATTTTAAGCTGACAGTTAGCTCTTAGTAAGTACAAAGAAGCATATTTTCTAAGTAAACTCAGATTTTAATGACTCATAGTTACTAGCTCTGGCCTATGGGATTTTGTGGAATCTGGATGTTGATGTAATATAAATATATCAATCTAATGAAAGGTTTATGGCTATTAAAGCTATAATGCAGTAATTTGTTTTAAATGCATTCCATATGAGTTTACTTAATTAACTATGTGCTATATTATTTTATGATTAGGCTTTGGCTAAGAACCCTAACTAATGTTATTGGATGCCAGAATCAACACTGGTGTCTAACTAGCATTATTATTAGTATCATATCAATGAAGGAATGGAGAGTGAAGCTACCGTCGATGCTTCCCTCAATACGTAGGAATTGGAATGGGGTAAAAGAAAGGACGGAGCTGATTTTATCATGAAAATCTAGTTCATCTGTTCACTCTGAGAATTATATTTGTATAAGAGACACTTTTCTACCCCGACTCTTAAAAACAATAGCTAATATAAGATTAAAAAGCATCTAAAAGCTTTTATTGCCTACAGTGTTCTAAAGTATTGACATTTTTTAAACATTAGCAAAAAAATCTTAAAATGTGCATATATAAAGTTATCAACTTTAAATAAAAGAAGAGAATGAAAAGTTTTATTCAATAAAAAATAAATAAATAAATAAATAAATAAATAAGGGAAATGGATAATAAAAAAATAAGATCTGTCAATATTGTTTTTTTTTTTTTGCAACAAAATAGAAGATGGGTCTAAAAATACCAGGGAAAAGTGCCATTGACATTTCAAATGTGCTGTAACTATTTTTTTTTTTTTGGGGGGGGGGGGGGGCTGGTAGGGTGAAAAGTTATTTAGGTTTTTGCTGTGTTAAATCTAAAATTAAAAAAATAAAAAAAAAAAAACAGAGAAAAAAAAAAGTGTCTCGAGTTGGGCTTTACAGGCCTTTTTGATTGTTGGTGGATGCTACTGTATCTCCTCTTTTTGCTTTGCTCTGACTTTTATACTTAAACCCTGTAGTCTGTAGTCTGTTTTCTGGGATGAATAGGGTTTGGCACTCCCACTTTCCTCTTTACATCTCCTGTAAGGTTCACTGAGTCCCTGGGGACATAGTTTTGCAACAGCTGGAGAGGTGAAGGTCACTATATTAGGAACTAGTCATGTACACTAATAATTAATTATACATTTGTTAACCAGTAAAACAATCCTTTGCAGTTAGTGTAGGTTTTAAAAAAATCTATTTAAGGTCAGTGAGAGACAGTTTACTACTTTCTACTTACCCAGCTTATAATGTTACAGTGCTGGACATTACTAATTTTTATTTTGTAAATTCTTTATTTATAAAAAAATTATTGCAATAAAAGGACAAGGCAAATATAATTTAACTATATGGTAACATTTTGATTAATTGTACTGTATGTCAAGTTTGACAAATGGAATGCAACCGCCTAAATAAATTAAATCAAGCCAATTATAATGCATGCAGAGTTTAGCAATAAGAACATAGACAATAGAGTTGATCTGGAAAAAGATTAGAGACTGTTCGCATTTATTAACTAAGTGAAGTTGTGATCGGTTGAATTTCAATCATTTGCAAGGCGAAATCCTGTTCTTTAAAATTTCTCTGCACATGATTGGATATTCTAAAGAAAACATTGTTTTCTGGTATTCACTAAACTAAGTGATCACTGATTTAAGTGAACATTGGGGGTTATTTACGAAAGGCAAATCCACTTTGCACTAAAAGTGCAAACTACAAGTGCAAAGTGCACTTGAAATTGCACTGAAAGTGCACTTGGAAGTGCAGTCACTGTAGATCTGAGGGGGACATACAAGGAGAATAAAAAACAGGATTTTAGCCTGCACATGATTATTATTATTATTATACAGGATTTATATAGCGCCAACAGTTTGCGCAGCGCTTTACAACATGGGGCAGACAGTACACTTACAATACAAATCAATACAGGAGGGATCAGAGGGCCCTGCTCGTTAGAGCTTACAATCTAGAAGGGAGGGTCAAGTGAAGACAAAAGGTAATAACTGTGGGGGATGACATGATTGGATAATAAAATCAGCAGAGCTTCACCTCATTTCAGATCTACCCCCTCAGATTTACAGCGACTGCACTTCCAAGTGCACTTTCAGTGCAATTTCAAGTGCACTTTGCACTTGTAGTTTGCACTTGTAGTGCAAAGTGGATTTTCCTTTCGTAAATAACCCCTATTGTTTACTCTACATACAATATAGCATTCACTTACTGAGGGATTGTTACCAAACTTGTAATCATTGAAAGCTCGCATTAAGTAAAACTGGTCTGGGATAACTATTTTATATTAGAACCAATAATTATATTAATAGGAAGAATAATGCATACATGCATTTGAAATATGTATTATTTTGACAAAGCTCCTACTTGTGATATGTGCATTGAAGTCCTCCATGCTATATTTTTCTTCTTTTTATTTTACCAATCACTGCATGGCACCTACATTTGCACTGGAATGTAACAGAATCATACCATCAAATTGTTCATATGTTCATCTTATATTTTATAAATGAGAATAAAATTTACATGAGATTGTTGTTTTTTTGTTTTGTTTTGCATCTATGTGTTTAAAGGATCATAACTGTTGAAATGGTCAGTATGGTCAATTTATGGTGCAATGTATGAAGGCCACATAAGGAGACAAAGTGGCTCCATGCAGCAGATAAAGCACTGTTCTTTTCTGAGGTATTAAGAGTATTTGTATAGCTGTGTGTCCATAGCAATGTTAGAAAAAGAGATTATGGCGCTGAGGTGGTGTGTTTCATTAAAAAGCAACATTACCAAACATCATCCTTAATTAGTTGTCTTGCACACTCAGAACACATATGCCGTTTTGTTAATTAATGAAAAAAATACACTACTTCAGTTTTGGCCAGTAATGTAGATAGATGCATCCCTCTAGCTACATGTAGGTTGAACAAGGAGCTAGCACCTCATCTTAAATGTCAGAGAGAGCCAACTGGCATTACAAATACATTAGTGTCACATGGGTCACAGTAATGTACAGGGACTCTTTGTGATCAACATAAGAGGATATATAACCTATTCACCTTTAACCTTGAGGTCACAGATCACTCAGTACACCATGCTTTAAGATGGATCAGTTTCTCTCTTGTGCCCATGATGTGCTTTTTCAATCAGGTAAGGATATGAAAACGACAGGCAGCCCTTTAATTATCTGACATAAAATCTGAACTTTACATGTAGGCGATATCCTTAAACAATTGTGTTTGGTTTTTAGTTTAAGAGTGTACGGAGAAATTAAACTACTCATCTGTCAAAACTAAAGTGTAAGCCTAAGTTTTATTTTTTTTATATGTGTATATATATATATATATATATATATATATATATATATATATATATATATATATATATATATATATATATATATATATATATATACTTTATATAAAACACTGGGACACAAGAGCAGCTGGCCAATATACAGTAACGTTTAATGGATTGGCCCAGTTTCATGAACTTCCACCTGTACAGTCATCAACACTTATTTCTTTATAAACTGTTTAAGAAACCAAGGCCTAACCTCAGAGTACAGGTAAGTTGAACTTAGAATTGTATCATCAATGTGCAAATGAATGAATAAATGAATGAAGATATGAATTGCATCCATACACAATAACAAAGGGCTTTTATGGATCTGCTAGTATTCCGTGATGCAATGATCATGCAGCATCTGGTGGAATCAGTATGTAAAGTTTGACTTCCTCTTGAATTGAATACCTACTTGATTATGTTACATACTGTATTTTATGAAACCTGCTAAATCATTTTTTTCTTTGAGCTGGGGTTAGTTATTTTTAAGGCAATTAGTTCATTAGCTAGTACAAATATTAAAGCTGCATTATAAACATTAGGATCACAAAAGAATTGTCTTTAATCTCCATAATTACCCCATGGACAGTAAAGATGATTCTCATTTTAATCAGCTAAATTGACCACAAATTTTCTTGTAACCACAAGAACCACAAGGACAGAATTACAAAACTACTGTGGGATAGGAACTTTCACTGTGCACATAAATAAACTACACATGCTCTATTGTTTACCTACTGAAAAATGTGTGTGTGTTTATATATATATTGTGATAAGTTGGGAATTGGGAGCGCCAAACAGTGAGTTTACTCCACACCAGAAGGATGTTTCAGAGCTTTTTCTGCCCACTTTTATTTAAAATAAAGCAAAAAGAAACAAAAAAGTTCACATGGATATCTTCCCACGCAGGGGGTTCTCATCATCAATTCGATAAACAATATTCAGCCTCTTGGCTCTCTTTGCAGCTTCACTGCTCAGGCCTCCTGCCTTGGTCCTCCAGACCATCAACCATACAGTCCCAGTGCTCATGCACAAAACGCTGTACCTTTGTCAGCTCTGACTGTTTCTCCTGCAGCTCCCAACTAGGGATGAGCTTCAAGTTCGAGTCGAACTCATGTTCGACTCGAACATCGGCTGTTCACCAGTTCGCCGAACAGCGAACAATTTGGGATGTTCGCGGCAAATTCGAAAGCTGCGGAACACCCTTTAAAAGTCTATGGGAGAAATCAAAAGTGCTAATTTTAAAGGCTTATATGCATGGTATTGTCATAAAAAGTGTTTGGGGACCTGGGTCCTGCCCCAGGGGACATGGATCAATGCTAAAAAAAGTTTTAAAAACGGGCGTTTTTTCGGGAGCAGTGATTTTAATAATGCTTAAAGTGAAACAATAAAAGTGTAATATTCCTTTAAATTTTGTACCTGGGGGGTGTCTATAGTATGCCTGTAAAGGGGTGCGTGTTTCCCATGTTAAGAACAGTCTGACAGCAAAATGACATTTCAAAGGAAAAAAAGTCATTTAAAACTACTTGCGGCTATTAATGAATTGTCAGTCCGACAATACACATAAAAGTTCATTGATAAAAACAGCATGGGATTTCCCCACAGGGGAACCCCGAACCAAAATTTTAAAAAAAATGGCGTGGGGGTCCCCCTAAATTCCATACCAGGCCCTTCAGGTCTGGTATGGATATTAAGGGGAATCCCGCACCAAATTTTTTTTTTAAAATGGCATGGGGGTCCCCCTCAAAATCCATACCAGACCCTTCAGGTCTGGTATGGGTTTTAAGGGGAACCCCGCACCAAAATTTTGAAAAAAATGACGTGGGGTCCCCCCAAAAATCCATACCAGACCCTTATTCGAGCATGCAACCTGGCAGGCCGCAGGAAAAGAGGGGGGGAAGAGAGAGTGGCCCCCCTCTTGAACCGTACCAGGCCACATGCCCTCAACATTTGGAGGGTGCTGTGGGGTCCCCCCCAAAGCACCTGGGGACAAGGGCCTCATCTCCACAACCCTTGCCAGGTGGTTGTGGGGGTCTGCAGGCGGGGGTCTTATCGGAATCTGGAAGCCCCCTTTAACAAAGGGACCCCCAGATCCCGGCCCCCCCGTGTGAAATGGTAAGGGGGTACTTTTACCATTTCACAAAAAATGTGTCAAAAATGTTAAAAATGACAAGAGACAGTTTTTGACAATTCCTTTATTTCAAGTCTTCTCTCTTTCCATCTTCTTTCTTCTATCTTCCTTCGGTTTCTTCCTCCATCTTCTTCTTCCTCCATCTTCTTCTTCCTATGGTTCTTCTTCCGATCCTCTGCTTCTTGCTCCGGTGTTCTCGTCCGGCATCTTCCTCAGCGGCGTCTTCTTCCCTTCTTTGTTCTCGGGCCGCTCCGCATCCATGATGGGAGGCTCCCGCTGTGTGACGCTTCTCATCTTCTGACACTTTTTCAAATAATGGAGGGCGGGGTGGCCCCGCCCCTCTGATGCACTGGGACTTGACAGGGACTTCCCTGTGGCATTCCCCATGATGTCAGAGGGGGCGGGGTCACCCCCTTACCATTTCACACAGGGGGCCAGGATCTAGGGGTCCCTTTGTTAAAGGGGGCTTCCAGATTCCGATAAGACCCCCGCCCGCAGACCCTCACAACCACCGGGCAAGGGTTGTGGGGATGAGGCCCTTGTCCCCATCCCAATGTTGAGGGCATGTGGCCTGGTACGGTTCAGGAAGGGGGGGCGCTCTCTCTTCATCCCCCCCTCTTTTCCTGCGGCTTGCCAGGTTGCATGCTCGGATAAGGGTCTGGTATGGATTTTTGAGGGGACCCCACGCCATTTTTAAAAAATTTTTGGCGCGGGGTTCCCCTTAAAATCCATACCAGACCTGAAGGGTCTGGTATGGATTTTGAGGGGGACCCCCACGCCATATTTTTAAAAAAATGTTGGCGCGGGGTTCCCCTTAATATCCATACTAGACCTGAAGGGCCTGGTATGGAATTTAGGGGGACCCTCGCACCATTGTTTTTTTAAATTTTGGTTCGGGGTTCCCCTGTGGGGAAATCCCATGCCGTTTTTATCAATTAACTTTTATGTGTATTGTTGGACCGAAAATTCATTAATAGCTGTGAGTAGTTTTAAATTACTCTTTTTCCTTTGAAATGTCATTTTGCTGTCAGACTGTTCTAAACACGGGAAACATGCGCCCCTTTACAGGCATACTATAGACACCCCCCAGGTACGAAATTTAAAGGAATATTACACTTTTATTGTTTCACTTTAATCATTATTAAAATCACTGCTCCCGAAAAAAGTCATTTTTTTCAGTTTTTTTTTTTGCATTGATCCATGTCCCCTGGGGCAGGACCCTGGTCCCCACACACTTTTTATGACAATAATTTGCATATAAGCCTTTAAAATTAGCACTTTTGATTATTCATGTTCGAGTCCCATAGACTTTTAACGGTGTTCACATGTTCGAACAAATTTTTTGCCTGTTCACATGTTCTGGTGCAAACTGAACAGGGGGGTGTTCAGCTCATCCCTACTCCCAACTTCTACATCCTCACAGGCTTGTGCCTTTGTCTGTCATGACCTGGACAGTATGGAACAATATGCACCCCACAGCTCCCTACACAGACTGAACCCCTTAGGGGGGTGGGCCCACTGACCTCCAACTATGTCTCCAACATAAACCCTGCACACAGCTGTGCCATTAGTGTGCCTGTTTCCTAAAAAATCTGTCAGATGGCCATTTTAAGTAGTGGCACAGGCTCGACTGCCACTAGATAAATATATACTCATTGGCCACTTTATTAGGTACACCTTGCTAGTACCAGGTTGGACAGGTCACACAGTTGCTGCAGATTTGTCAGCTGTACACCTATGATGAAAGTCTCCCATTCCACCATATCCCAAAGGTACTCTATTGGATTGAGATCATGTGACTGTGGGGATCTTTGGAGTACAGAGAACGCAATGTGGTGTTCAAGAAACCAGTGGTGAGATGATTTGAGCTTTGTGACATGGTGCATTATCCTGCTGGAAGTAGCCATCAGAAGATGGGTACACTGTAGTCATAAAGGGATTGACATGATCAGCAACAATATTCAGGTAGGCCATGGCATTTAAATGATGCCCAATTGGTACTAAGGGGCGCAAAATGTACCAAGAAAATATCCTCCACACATTACACCACCACCAGCCTGAACGGTTGATACAAGGCAGGATGGACCCATGCTTTCATGTGGTTTACGCCAAATTCTGACCCTACCATCTGAATGTCGCAGCTGAAATCATGACTCATCAAACTAGGCAACATTTTTCCAATCTTCTGTTGTCCAATTTTGATGAGCCTCTGCAAATTGTAGCCTCATTTTCCTGTTCTTAGCTGACATAAGTGGCACCCGGTGTGGTCTTCTGCTGTTGTTGCCCATTTGCTTTAAGGTTTGATGTGTTGTGTGTTCAGAGATGGTATTCTGCATACTTTGGTTGTAGAAAGTGGTTATTTGAGTTACTATTGCCTTTATATCATCTGAAACCAGTATGCCCATTTTCCTCTGACATCAACAAGGCATCTTCCTTCACACAACCGCCACTCACTGGATATTTTCTCTTTTTCGGACCATTCTCTGTAAACCCTAGAGATGGTTGTGCGTGAAAATCCCAGTAGATCAGCAGTTTTTGAAAAACTCAGACTGGCCCCTCTAGCACTAACAAACATGCTACATTCAAAGTCACTTAAATCCCCTTACTTCCCCTATCTGATGCTCAGTTTGAACTTTATCAAGTTGTCTTCACCATGTCTAGTTGCCTAAATGAATTGAGTTGCTGCCATGCGACTGATTAGCAATTTGTGTTACCAAGCAATTGAACACCTCATAAAGTGGCCGGTGAGTGTATATATGGGATCTTCAAAGAGTTTCTGCACTTTTATATTTTCTTTGGAAACAATGAGGGTGGGAGGAGTATTAACTGGTCATGTCTGAGAGTGTCATGTGACTAGTATGTCTGGCAAGCCGGCTGACCTTGCAGTTTAGTATAAGAATTGTCATGCTGTGGGGGAGATGGCTGCAAAACTTACAACCTGCACCAAAGAGAAGTAGCGTTCGGTCATATGCTTTTTATGGGCAGAAGGTGTGCCAGGAGCACAAATTCATCTTCACATGTGTGCTCAGCATGGGGATAAAGTTCCCTCTCGTAGAGTCGTTTATGAGTGGGAGGTTATGGAATGCCCATCCCGATTTAGCGCCATCTGATTTCCACCTTTTTGGACCATTCAAAGAAGCTTTAAGGGGAAGAAGATCTTCATGTGGTGATGATGTGAAAGTAGCAGTGCATCAGTGACTACGCATTCAACCAAAAACATTTTTTGCTGATGGAATTAAAAAGTTGGTACAACGTTGATAAAAATGCATTGCAAAGGAAGATGACTATGTAGAAAAGTGTAATTTGTTTTTGAAATCCTTAATAAATAGAGGTAAAAAAAAAGTGCAGAAACTTTTTGAAGGCCACTTGTATATAATATATATATATATATATATATATATATATATATATATATATATATATATATATATATGTATATATATATATATATATATATACGTATATATATATATATATATATATATATATATATATATATATATATATATATATATATGTATATATGTATGTATATATATATATGCTCTTAAAACTTACCACACACATAATCTGAAAGTACAATTTTCTTTAGATCTTTGAACAACTATGTAGTGAGAGGGCCTGTATGATTGAATACAAATTCAATAGATAGTCTAGGTATGACCTTCTATTACAGTTTTAGTAAATCTAGAGGAGATTGTACACTAGGATTGTAATGTCTATGGTGATTTTACACCAACTTTGACTAAAAAAAGCTTTTTGTGAATAGTAACTTATTCCACATCACTGCACTTTATGCTGGGTTATTTAATAATCTCAAAGGTTTTGTGAGAGGAAAATTTTTCCTGTACGCATCATGATTCCCACTGACAAAGGATTGCTAGCCCTTTGTTATTCTTATCTATTATGTTGTTAATATCCTTGGCCACAAGATCGTCATTCCAGTCCTCCCTGCCTTGGTGATAAGAATCATAAAACAAAGATTCAGGACTCCTGCAGTGTAAAATGGAGTGTGAAATTGCAGTGTTAGAAATTAAAGACATCACCCAGCCTGCAAGAAAGAATATTCTCACAAGGACGACATCACTCAAACATGTCAGCAAAATATTCTGTAAAGGTTGCTTGGAAGCAGTAAGGGCAATAAATATGTTGTCTGAGAGCCTCAGAATCTTGCAGAACCACACCAAGACTGTCTGTAACAGCTACAGTACAAAACAAACTTCTTCATTACTGTTAGGTTAGAGTGGTGCATTCACAGACAGAGTTTTATTATGGACTGGTTTGACATCATTCATGTATTGCAGACAATTGTTGCTTGCAAGGTGGGGTATTGGTTGCCTAGATCTTGTTATGGTTAGAACAACCAGCTACCAGAGTCCAGATGGAAAAGTTTCCTATGTCTCACACTGTCTTTTGTGCAAATCAGTACTTTGATGGCAACTCAGAGGCACAGGGGCATTAGCGATTTTGAGTGTGCTTGCAGCACTAATGTCCAAATTCAACCACATATCTCCCTATAGTAAAAAGAGTTTTCCTTCTGAAGGTTATCTGATTTCCTCCCACAACCCCAAAACTGTTATTTTAACTGGCTTACTTCCAACATATAGAAGTGTCCCTAGATTGCAGCTATGGGTGCTTCTGCTATAAGACTCTGGAAATGGTCATTAGACTGTAAGCTAGAGTTGCCACCTCATCCCTTTAAACCCGAACACCTTTGAATTACACAGGTTCTGAGGCTAATTAAATGCAGATTAGGCACCAAGTGAGTTTAATTACAACCAGAGGCGTTGCTAGGGGGTGGCTACTGGGGCTATAGCCCCGAATCTAGGGCCCATAGCCCCGAGTCTTTAGGGCAGGGGTCAGCAAGCCCCTGCAGAGTGATCCTGGAAAACCACCTCCCACACGCAAAAGCCAGTCTAATATTCAGCGGCTGTATATGAGACGCTGTGCGGCTGGTTCCCGCCCACCTCACTCACGCTGACATTGGCACTATCGATCTGTGCAGTGAGAGAGTCGGATGCCCTGGGGTCAGACAGAGTAGTAGTAAGTGGCAGCGGCAGTTTTTTATCATCTGGGTCATGGCCAGGCTTCTGTATGTTGAGTGTTCATCTGTTGTTTCTGAGCACTGCTTAAACCTAAGTAGCCACGCGACTAGCTGAAGGTGAGACCATGTTGGCTGTGGATGGGGTTTTTTTACAGGTTAGTTGTGTAAGCAGTGGTGTCACTACAGGGGCGGAGAGCTGCTGTGCTTAAAAATCTCGGGAGTCAAGTATTTTCCTGCCCCTGCCTAATGCAGCTCAAAGTGCACACAGGGAGGGGTCCACTCCCCCACTGCTTGCAGAGAGCATACGGCCAGCGGACTGAGTGCACAAGTGACAGATAAGAGTGTTATCTCTCCCCCCTCGGCTGAGAGGCACGAGAGCAGAGCACCTGGAGCTGCATGTAGGAGTTCTGGATGCCTTTGCCCTACAGATGGTCACTTTACTCCTAGATATTTTGCCTGTTCCAGGTCACAAAGCTCTGCAGCCCTAACAAGTTTCCTGATGAAATGCTCCCCTGGGATAAGGTCAGCAAAGAGACACAGACAGTGCCAGAGCAGAAAGGAATGCTCAGGTCCAGGACAGGGGGAGAGGGGGAGGGGGGATCGGGGTGGTGGCAGCCTGGCATTGAACTACAGTGAACAGTAAAGTTGGGACAGAAGTGACAGCAGTAAAGAGAAGAGAGCTTGGAGGAGCAGGCTCTGCTATATTCTCCCTCCTCCATCTCCCCCTCTAGTCAGAACAGTGCTGTATTATACATTACTGCCTACTCTGTACTCTGCCCTCCCCACTTGCCCTGCACTGTGCCCCCCCGCCCGCTCTGCACCCACCTGCCCAGTCTGTACTGTACCCTGAAGCCTTCAGTGAACTGTACCCTCCTGCCTTCCCCGTACTGTACCCTCCTGCCTTCCCCGTACTGTACCCTCCTGCCTTCCCCGTACTGTACCCTCCTGCCCGCCCCGTACTATACCCTCCTGCCCGCCCCGCACTATACCCTCCTGCCCGCCCTGCACTGTACCCTCCTGCCTTCCCCTGCACCTGCCTGCCCACCCTGTACTGTAAGCTCCTGCCTTCCTTGCACTGTACCCTCCTGCCTGCCTTGCACTGTACCCTCCTGCCTGCCCTGCACTGTACCCTCCTGCCTGCCCTGCACTGTACCCTCCTGCCTGCCCTGCACTGTACCCTCCTGCCTGCCCTGCACTGTACCCTCCTGCCTGCCCTGCACCTTCCTGCCCACCCTGTACTGTACCCTCCTGCCTTCCTTGCACTGTACCCTCCTGCCTGCCCTGCACTGTACCCTCCTGCCCGCCTTGCACCCTCCTGCCTTCTCTGCACTGTTCCCCTTCTGCCTGCCCTGCACTGTGCTCTCCTGCCCGCCCTGCACTGTACCCTGCTACCAACCCTGTACTGTACCCTCTTGCCCACCCTATACTGTCCCCACCTGCTCACAATGTACTGGCTTTGTGAGAAATGCTTTATATCTGGCTTTGTGAGCAATGCTTTATAATTGGCTTTGTGAGTACTGCAAAGCCAGTTTTATAAAGCATTTTTTTACAAAGCCAGTTACAAAGTATTTATCACTAAGCCAGATATAATGCATTTCTTACAAAGTCAGTTATAAAAGAGCACTGCTTTATATCTGGCTTTGTGAGCAATGCTTTATAACTGGCTGCACTATACACTGTAAAAAAAAATCCAAAACTGTGTATAAACAATAGAAGAAAAAGAATCAACAAAAAATACTGGGCAATAAATTTTAATGCAAATATTAATAAAGTGAATAGTGCCTAAAGTGCATATACTGTATTTTAAACATATGTTTACTCATTCAAGTGCATCAATAATAGTAATTCATCAATGAAGTCCATTCAAGATATGCAGCAAGTCAAATTCTTGTGATGGTGCTCCAAACTACATATACATACATACATACATACATACATACATACATACACATATACACATATACATACATACATACATACACATATATATACACATATACATACACATATACATACATACATATACATATACACACACACATTATATACATATGTATGCCCACCCAAGCATATGACTTTCTTTACTTCGCTGCTATGGGCTCTAGCCCCAGATCTTTTGTAGACCTAGCAACGCCCCTGATTACAACCTTAATCAGCCACAGAACCTGTGCAATTCATATGTGTTTGGGTTTAAAGGGATGAGGTGGCAACCATACTGTAAGCAGTAGTTTTTTATATAGTTTATCACCATTGGTGATAAAAAGCACCTCTCTAGGACACAAGCTTGACTGGGGTGAGGAGTGCTACTAATGCAGAAAATGTTAAAACTGTATTGCAGTTTACTGTATAAGTGTTATATTAACACATAAAATAAAAACAGGATGTGTACTCCTGTAGTCAGGTGATGCTATGTGAGGCAGCAAAATAGACTTAACAACGAGCTATGTGTAATTAGCTAACAGAGAATAGTTATGGGAAGATCTCTGAGCTATCTCACAATAAAAAAACAGATGTATCTCTCTGTAGCAATCTACACACGTGAATTTACTGCATTTGTTTCTCTGCTGTGTTTATATTTGCCTACATGTTCTTTCATGGAGAGGAACAATCATTGAAAGGGAACAATTCTTAATTGAAATTTTTAAAGTTTGATTAAAAAAAAAAAAAAAATGCTGATTACCTTGTCAGTACTGGTATGGTGATCACATGACTTTGTTAAAAATAGAGCTGTGAACTTTTTTCTTTAATTACATTTTTCCAGAGCAACATTTGAAGATACCTTTAACTAAAGTCAAAATGGAAATTTTACAGCAAAATCATTTTGAGCAAAATAACTTTGCCTATTCTTAGTTATAAGACTTATACAGCCTTTTTCTTCAACTTTACCTGTTTGTTATCTTAGAGGGTTTTAGACGGCCACCTTATGCCTTGTACACACGATAGGATTTTCCAATGGAAAATGTGTGATAGGACTTCGTTGTCGGAAATTCCCACCATGTGTAGGCTCCATCACACATTTTCCATGGGAATTTCCGACACACAAAGATTGAGAGCTTGCTATAAAGTTTTTTGCGACAACAAAATCCGTTGTTGGAAATTCCGATCGTGTGTACACAAATCCGATGCACAAAGTGCCACGCATGCTCAGAATAAATTAAGAGACGAAGCTATTGGCTACTGCCCCGTTTATAGTCCCGACGTACGTATTTTACATCACCGCGTTCAGAACGATCGGATTTTCTGACAACTTTGTGTGACCGTGTGTATGCAAGACAAGTTTGAGCCAACATCCATGGGAAAAAATCCATGGATTTTGATGTCAGAATGTCCGATCAATGTCCGACTGTGTGTACGGGGCATTACAGTGTTCCTGCATACCTAAGCCCTAAGCAAAGTGCTCCTCACTCTCTACATAAACAGTGTTCTCTACGCAAAGGAAGTGGCAACACCTTAAATAGGCACACCAATTAGCCCCATTCCTTAATGTCCACCTGTGACAGTAGGCAAACCACTGAATCACAGCATGTACTCCAGTCCCTATGCATTTGAACAAATAGGCATGAACAAGTCTTGACAGAAGAAGTTGCTTTCCAAATGTATTTTTTGGGATAGGACTGGGAAAGGTAAAGTTAGATTTTTACTATATATGTCTTTTTGGGGACATTTCCACATTACTTTCTGCCTAAATAGGAAGTGATGGGAAATCTTACTCACTGACAAAATCAAAAACATTTATGGTAGAGGTTGGAAGGGCTGCATTTCATGTAAACGTTTTTATTGCTGTCAGTGCCTTCCTGTTTCAGTGAAAACCACTCCTCCACTCCTCCTCCTATGTCTTGTATGGGCCTCAAGAGGAAGGGAGGTGAGGATAAATGTTCCCAATACAGCCACATGGAAATAAAAACATGGCAGGGTTAACTCTTCCACACTCTATCCGAAAATTTTAAAAATGGTTGGAGTTAAGCTTTAACACTATTATGTAGTGAAAACATTTGCTGTCACAAAATGAACTTAAAAGAATTACATGATATATATATAAAAACATTATAGATAAATAGAAATCTTGTGAGCTACCATTAGACAAACCAAGGTTACAACTACCATCAGGTGTGGTGTTGAAAAAATGATAAATGTGGATAGAGAACCAATTCACAGCAGCTTAGCACTAATCACAATCCCATAATCTGTGAAAAAAGTATATAAATAAAATGCAGTGCTATGTAATAATAACCTTACTAGTTGTAAATACCAGAAATTGATGCCGTGAACAATTACATCCAAGTTACGAGAAAAAAAACAATAATAAACAAATAATTAAAAAAATAGTTGTGTCAAGTAAGTTCACAGTGAAAAAATCAAAATATTAAAAAACTCAGGGGAATCAAATTCCCCCCGAGGAAGACACGTGATTAGCCCTGCACCATCACGCGTAGGGGAGGGGCCAGGATGGTGGAGGAGACAGTTACATGCTCTCTGAGTAAGCTGCTGATACACGCAAGTTTGCAAACCGTTTGTAGAGGATTTTTTATACTGAATGTTTTCTATAGTTTGGTGCGCTTGAAGCAATTGTGAAATGTGAGTACCCTGATGTTGTTTTACCTACAATAAATTTAAACTCAAACTGTAATGCACTATTCAGCCTCTTTCTTACTTTAAATTGAGGACAACATCTCTGGATTATACCTGTGGGATCCTGCAAAGCCCGTTGAGGTGAGCACAGTCACACGGGGGGAGCATGTGTGTGAAGTCACTCTCTCTTTTTATTTACCTGGATCATCATCACAAGAGTCACCTTATGGGACAATATATATATATATATATATATATATATATATATATATATATATATATATATATATATATATATATATATATATATATATGTATATATATATATATATATATATATATATATGTATATATATATATATATATATATATATGTATATATATATATATATATATATATATATATATATATGTATATATATATATATTTTTTTTTTTTTTTTCAACATATACCATTTTCACTGTGGACTTTTTTGTGAGAAAAAAGTTTTTTGATACTTTTTGATTTTGATTTTCTCACTGTGAACTTGCTTGACACAACTATTTTTAATCTATTTGTTTATTATTGTTTTTTTTCCCTCGTAACTTGGATGTAATTGTTCACGGCATCAATTTCTGGTATTTACACTAATAAGGTTATTATCACATAGAGCTGCATTTTCTTAATTTATATATATAAAAACATGAAAAGGTGGAAGAATTTTGCCAGCAAGAAGGAATCATTTAAAGCAAAAGTATTTACCTGTACATAGAACCAGCCATTTGTAAATATAAAACATATACATTCATTATAAATACAGCAAAAACCAGGCTCTAAAATAGTCTCTTTCCAGAGATTCTAGATATTTCTAGCTCATGAGCTTGTGAAATGGCATAGCACTGGCAGGATGGATTTGGCCATAATACAGTGTAATCCAAAGTATGAATAAATGGTCATGTATGAGATAAAAACCAAAGATGAGATAGTATGGGATGTCTGGTCATTTAAAACATTTTGCATGTTTCCTTTTCTTACTTTGAAAATAAAACAAATGTCAAGTCATCCAGGATAGTGAATTCTATAGAACATATGTACTGTATGTGAGAATACATCCCAAAGGTGAGAAGGAGAGGCAGTAATATGTATGGTTGAGAAATAGCAGTCATTATAAGATCAGGTCTCAAGTGAGGTAGTAGGTGGAAATAATAATAATAGAAGACATATGTATGTCATAAGACTTTCCAATTTTATTCAGTACCTATCTGGTAACTACAATGGACAGCAATGGTTAAAGTGAAATACTAATCAAATGGTTTAAGATGAAACCGAAGGGTAACCAGCTTGCTGGAAACACAGTAACCAAGGTTATGTATGGAAGGTGTTAAACAATAACATGAATGTTTTTTTAAGCGTTAGCAATAATTATTTTCCTTGCTGCCTTATTAACCTCCCTGGAGGTATGATTAGGTCAGATTTTTGCATCTCTATGCGGTACAATTATTTTGCATAGAAATTTGGCATTCTATAATGTAGGCCTGTAATTCTTAGTAATTACACACTTAAATCTGTCCAAACAAGAGTCTAGTAAACATACCAGGTATGATAAAGATTGAAACACAAAATCATAAATTATAATATAATAAATAAATAATTATAAAAAATAACTATATAATAATAATAAAATGAATTTCCCCACGATTCACTATCGCTCAATTCTGCAAGTGTTCTAATTTACTATCACTGGTCACTTTTGACGTAAAGGGACACTTTTTGGTTGCTATGGACAATCTCAAGTTTCCAGCCAGAAAGAACAGTTTACAGTATAAAAATGCAGGGCACTGGACAAACCACTAGGGACAAAAGGGATGTGAAATAATTTCATACTGTAATGTAATCTGTAAGATTACAGTGTACTGTATGTATTATGATTTTTACATTTTTGAATTTGCCGCTGGGCTCCGCCCCCGTGCGTCACAAAGCTCGCAGGGAATGGAGCCTGGCACACAGAGGCATCGGGCGGAGTACACAGCCCCCAGACACAGTGGGGGGACATCGCAGGATCCTGGGGACAAGGTAAGTATACCGCACCAGGATCCTGTAATGCAATCCCGAGTGTGGCTCGGGGTTACCGCTAATGGAACTGAAATTTACCTACCGGGCCAATTCTGACACTTCTCTCCTACACGTAAAAATCATAAATTTTTTTTGCTAGAAAACCCCCAAACATTATATATGTTTTTTAGCAGAGAGCCTAGGGAATAAAATGGTGGGCGTTGAAACTTTTAATCCCGCAACGGTATTTGCGCAGCAATTTTTCAAATGCGTTTTTTTTTTTAAAACTGCTTCATGCATTAAAAAAAACAAAAACAGTAAAGTTAGCCTAATTTTTTTTGCATAAAGTGAAAGAGTAAATAGATACCTAAAATGTCACGCTTTAAAATTGCACACACTTGTGAAATAGCACCAAACTTCAATACCTAAAAATCCCCATATGCAACGCTTTAACATTTTTAACAGGTTACATTTTTAGAGTTACAGAGGAGGTCTAGCACCGCAATTATTACTCTTGCTCTAACGTTCGCAATACCAAACATGTGTGGTTTGAACGCCGTTTACATATGTGGGCGCGACCTACGTATGAGTTTGCTTCTGCGAGGGAGAATCCGGGGGGCGCTTTAAATATTGTTCTTACGGTGTAGGGAATCGATAAATGATATCTGAATGATGCCTGTAACTGCAGGCATCATTCAGATATTACCATTCAAACTCTGCGACGTCATATGACAGCGGGCGGGCGGGAAGTGGTTAAATAAGCCCAACAGAGGAAAGGTTTGTTAATAAGCAAACTTCCACCTCAAACTATGTTATTTTTAAACTATGACTTTTGTCCTCAATCTAACTGTCATAGCAAAGACATGGAGCTTACTTGAGCTTTGAGTATTTCCTTTTTACACAGGATCTTGTGTTTAGTGTGGTCTCATCTTTCATGCACCCGAGGGTTCTTCTACTTAGCATGTGCTGACAGAAAGCATTTAACATGGATACAAAATTCCATTCCTTGATTGATCTCCAAAAGTCTCATGTTGTGAGTAGTGTGAAGTACTAAGATTGATGAGCCTATAATTTTTGTATACTATTGATACTTGACAACAGTCAGATTTTTTTTCCAAAGCACAGGAGGTTTTTCTACAAATGAAAAATAGGCATAAAAGGAGTTTTAAATATTGTCAAACATTAGATATGTGCACCGTCAATAAATTTGTTTTGTTTCATTCCATTCCGTTTCGTATTTGAATTAATTCGTATTTCGTAATTCGTGTCCGAAATTTCGTATAAAATACGAATTTTTGTTAGGTTCGTAAACTTTTCGTAACAATTACGAATGTTCGTTATGATGAATTTATCATTGTCAGGGGCTCCCACCATCCCTGTGCTGTGCTGACTTCATGAGTTTTTAACTTTTAGGTTCGTTACCTTTTCGTAACAATTACGAATGTTAGTTAGGAATTTGGATCCGAAATTCGTAAGCGAAATTTCGTATTTCGTACAAAATTCGGAAGCATAGCAATTCGTATTTCGGATCCTCCCGAATGTACGAATTTACGGAAGTTAGTACGAATTTTCGATTCGTACTAAACTAATTGCACATGTCTTTTAAACATGTGAAAGTAGTTATTCAACCACACCCACATCTGTTATTCATAAGATTTTCTATAAAACATTGACTACATGAAAGAATATGATAAAAAAAAATCTAACAAATGGACTGATAAAGTCACGGGGGGGTATCTATAAAAGGATTATGTTTTTTTACTTAGCTCAGTGCACATAAATGTACTTTAGTCATCCAATCAGGTTCAATGTAAATTCCCGTTTCGTGCATGTTACCGGCTAAACTAAAAAGGCATCCTTTCATTAAATTATTCCCAATATACTAGTCTGGATTAAAATTAGGGAAATTATGTGGACAGTAGGTTAAGCAAAGGAAAATGTTTTTAGTATGTGGTACTTTTTCCAAATTTTTATGGGAAATTGAATGCCATGAATATGCTCTCCTTAAATGCCCACTGTATATACTAATCACCTGTAGCTACCAGCAACATCAGAAAAAGTTGACAAAGAGAAGGAACAATAGGAAGAGTTATAAAAAGGTAATAATGATAAGTAATAATGCAATATTACAATAGACTATTTTTAAAATAATGAGTTATCTTGTTTCCTTCATCTACAAGGTTTTTTTCATTTCTAATGCCGCGTACACACGGTCAGACTTTTCGACCGGACTTGTCCGACGGATGCCGATGGACCAAATCATGCGGACAATCCGATCATGTGTGGGCTTCACCGGACCTTCAGCGGACTTTTCCAGTCGCAAATCTGACGGACTTTAGATTTGGAACATGCTTCAAATCTTTACGTCGTAACTCCGTCGGACCCAGAAATCCGCTCGTCTGTATGCTAGTTCGACGGACAAAAACCCACGCTAGGGCAACTATTGGCTACTGGCTATAAACTTCCTTATTTTAGTCCGGTCGTACGTCATCACGTACAAATCCATCGGACTTTGGTGTGATCGTGTGTAGGCAAGTCCGGTCGTTAGAAAGTCTGTTGAAAGTCTGCCAAAAGTCTGTCGAAAGTCTGTCAAAAGTCTGTCAGACAGACTGTCAGACTTTTGTAGCTGAAAAGTCAGACCGTGTGTACACGGCATAATACCAAAACACAGGATAACAAAGATAGATGGGCAACAAGAATGGTCAAATGTCTGGGGGATAAAACATATCAAGAGAGACTTCAGGTACTTAATATGTACCGTCTTGAGGAAAGAATGAAAAAAGGGGAAAGAGGTTTGAAACATTTGAATACATCAAGAATGTAAATAAGATTCAGGAGGACAATATTTTAAATATGAAGCTAAGATCAAGAACACGGGGACATGACCTCAAACGAACAGTAGGGAAAGTTCAAAACCAATCTTAGAATGTATTATTTTACCAAAGCATGGTTGATGTTTGGAATTGACTTCCAGCAGAGGTAGTGATTCAGTCAACAGTAAGTGGATTCAAACATGCTTGGGATAAAAATAGATCTATACTCAGCCAAAAAGTTAAAAATAAAAAAAAATAAAATAGAAACAAATGTACAGCTTTTTCAAGCACCCTACTATGTGACTGATGTAACTCTGTGGAATATTTGGGTGTTCCTTCCCGCTTTAATATAATTATTACTTTCATCATCATTACCAGTCAGATCCTTGTAGCTGCCAATACCAAAGGCTCATAAATTCATCATTTATTAGTGGTTATATAATTTGTCCTACTGCTGGTATAAATGATCCCATCAGATACCTAACTGCTTTATGACTGTTATTAATTCCCTACTTTGCAGACTGTAATAGCCTACTGTACAATACATATGAATTAAACACATAGCCCTTACTTGAGTTCAGGAGCTCCATTACTTTAATGTTTAACTGCCATTAGTAGAACATTACCATGAACTTTTCATGTGATTTATTTGTAACTTTTATATAATGTTCATGCGCAGACACATTGTTACACTGATCAGATCCATTCTAGGAAATAAACCCAGATTGATCCAAAGCAGACCAGCTGGGATTACAGCAGGAGTTGTGCGTTCATATTGGACAGTGGCCATAGTCAGCAGTGGCTTTCAAGTGACTTCACAGACTTCACACAGCAGCCATAACCAAAGATGGTTTACCAAACAATATTTACAATGAATTTTGCTATTGAAGTGACGACAGTATCAACTATCGAAGTAAACGTGCAAAAATTATCAAGTATGGTTCCTTAAAGTACTATTCACTTCTGATATAATATAATTGTGAAGTCGTATTGGGTATTTTTTAGAGAGAACAGGTAAAGAAAAAACTGAGATTAATGAGATAAATTACTAATCCATAAGATATGTGATATTCAGGAATTAAATACGCTTTTAGGCCGGGTTCACACCTATGCAAATTAGATGTGGGTTTCCCCGCATCCAATTCGCATAGCAGGCGAATGTGACCGGCTCCCTATGGAGCTGATTCACATATCACATATCTCCGTTGCGGCTGTGGAGCGCACTGCACAGAAACACTGTGCGTCTTTGGCTCCGTTTTAGGGCCGAATTCAGGCATAAAATCGGCCCTGATTCCTCCCTGAAACGGAGAACAGGGATGCACAGCGCAATTCGCAGCCAGTTCCAGTGTGAACCCAGCCTTAATGTAAAAAACCAAAAACGAAACAATTTCTATGTTTTTGAGTTAAACACTTTCATCAAAAACTTAGCATGAGATAAGATTGAAGTAAAAAAGAAAGACATGCATCTTAGTGAATTGACTCTAAAGGTATTTAACCACTTAAGGACCAGCCGCCGCAGTTGTACTGTGTCAGGTTGGCTCTCCTGCGCGAATCACCGCACATGTACAGTGGCTCGCGCAGGCGCAGTTGCAGGTGGGCATGTGCTGCCGTGCTCTTGAGCCCGTTGCTCGCTGCGGGAGCGTGCCCACGGGTCGGGCTGACTCGATTTTAGCCCGCGACCAGCGATCACCTTGTACAGAGGCAGAATGGGGATCTGCCTTTGTAAACAAGGCGGATCCCCATTCTGACAGATGACATGACAGAGATCTACTGTTCCCAGTGATCGGGAACAGTGATCTCTGTCATGTCCCAGTGAGCCCACCCCCCCTACAGTTAGAACACACCTAGCGAACACAGTTAACCCCTTGATCGCCCCCTAGTGTTAACCCCTTCCCTGCCAGTGTCATTTTTACATTGATTAGTGCATTTTTATAGCACCGATCAATGTAATATTGTAACTGGTCCCCAAAAAGTGTCATTTGGGGTCAGATTTGTCTGCCGTAATGTCGCAGTCCTGCTAAAAATCGCTGATCGCTGCCATTACCAGTAAAAACAATAAAAAAAAATAAAAGTCCCTAAATTTATCCCATAGTTTGTAGACGCGATAACTTTTGCGCAAACCAATCAATAAATGCCTATTGCGATTTTTTTTACCAAAAATATGTAGAAGAATATATATCGGCCTAAACTGATGAATAAATTAGTTTATATATATATATATATATATATATATATATATATATATGTGTATATATATATATATATATATATATTTTTTTTTTGGATATGTATTATAGCAAAAAGTAAAACAAATTGTTTTTTTTTTTTCAAAATTGTTGCGCTTTGTTTACAACACAAAAAATAAAAACTGTAGAGGTGATCAAATACTACCAAGAGAAAGCTCTATTTGTGAAAAAAAAAAGAACGTTAATTTTGTTTTGGTACAACGTCACATGACTGCGCAATTGTCAGTTAAAGCGACGCAGTGCCGTATTGCAAATAGCCTGGTCATTAAGGAGGTAAATTCTTATGGTCTTTAAGTTGTTTAAGAGAATTTGCCTAGAGGAGAAAAATGGGATTCATATAATCTCTCAGAGACCAGATTTGTTTGAAAAAATAATGTTTTACTATAGACAGCAGAAAGCAAATAAGGCCTTTCTGCCTTTAAATGGGGTCATCTTCTAGAGTATCTACCTTCTGCTGGCTTAAGTGTCAATTTTGCCTGCATTCTCTGACTTCCAATACCACATTTGGTCTAGTTGCACCCTTGCTGGTATCAGTGCCAATAAACCAATTACCACTGAACAATAATCATCTCTCAGGCCCTAAGGCCCACGTCACACTTGCAATCCTATTGCTTGGGGAAACTCACCAGCCACAAATCGCTATGCAGGACAGGGCAGAGAAACACTCAACTGTTTGAACAGGTCTCTCCTTTAATAGCTGTAAGAGCTTGGTGTTGCTCTTTCTCTGGTGATTGACATTCTGCAGTGTTTCCATTTGTGAAGGAGTGATACTCCACTCATCTGTTCAGCAACAGAGTGACCTTTGGAAACAGGTGAATATTTTCACTGCGCTTGCAAAGTGTGACATTCGCTTTATCAGGGTGTGATGACCAATAGTAGAAATAAGGAACCGCTTTTATCTGAAAAAATATGCTCAGCTCCTGTACCTTCCTGGAGGGCTGCAAATTTTGGGGCCTTTTACATCATTATCCAGTGTACAGTATGCACTAGGCAAAGTCACTAGTTTTAATAATAAACAGTACAGTTTAGTGGGTTTTTTTTTCGATTGCTGTATATTGTGACATGGCAGAAATACATTATTTGATAGATTTGAAAAGTTACTGAAAGGTCCACTTTAAGAGCACATGTACTCTTGATATATCTCTTTAAATGCACTCACATTGCCTGTGCATAATAGGTAAAAAAAAAATCCTGACTGTCCCCAATTGAATGATCAATGTCTTTAAAACCTCCGGGAAAATAAAAAAAATCTCCCTGGCAGTGGGGCTGCCCCCATACTGCAAGGGTTAACTGCTTATTTAATCTAGGGGATGTTAAAAACAGTTTTACTTGGTCGATCCTCTGCTTTCCCAGCAAATAGTGCTCCCCTATGCTCCACCAGTAAACTGTCCCTCAGCATCCTCATATCCACTGTAGGGCTATGGGTTCTGCATTGGTCTTGGTGATGCAGGATGTAGGCAGGTGCAAAATTTTGGGGTGCACACTGCCTCTTGCTGCTGTTCAGCAGTATGTATATATTAGTGAGGCGTTATTAAGGGGTTAAGACTGCTAACCCCAGGGTGTTCATGGCTCTGCCCACTTTTGATGGACTTTAAATGCAAGGGGAGGCAGCCTATCAGGGTCGCTCTTGGCCTTCTACATGGGAACAGACAGGAAAGAATGCTACAGTTTGTAGTCCTACTGTGAGCACAAGAAGTGTGAGTTGGAGCACTCAGTCAGGGCATGGAAAGTTGGATCATGGACCTTATTGAAGGGACTCTTCCTATCTGAGAGGTACAAACTGGCAAGCCTAAGCTATGATGAACTATAGCTGTTTATAGAGGAATCTATGAGACACTGTCATACACTAATCTTAAAACTGCAATAGGTTTAAGTAACTGTTCCAGAAGTTCCACCAGGCCTGGTCTGAAGCTTCTAAAAGCAGTGCATTTATGGTGTACAATAGAACATGGCTTATATCAGGGGATGCACAATACCAAGGGTCAACAAGTGGTGAATGCTGTGAAGAAAGAAACCATCTGTCATTGCCATGAGTAACCAGTGGAGTGTTTGGTGCTGAAGCCACCAGCCACTGGGTGTATAGTGTGATTTGGCAGGGATGACAGAGTTTTCTTGTAGCAAAGGGGTCTATTATTGTGACTCCATCCCTAGCGACTGGTGCCCCATACCAGGACTGACCTCATGGCACGGAGCCCCTATTGTATAAAGACTGTATGTCATGGGGTAAGAGTGGAATATCCTCAGAAGTAGTCTGTGCTTAACACTGTTGAAAGGCCTTAAGTATGTCACTGCCAGTGAGATGACATTAGAACTCAGCTGGAATAGTGAGATACAAGCTCTGCAGTGTGCCCTCAAAAGTGTTGCACCCATTTAAGGAACTCTAAGTACACTTACAGGTGTGGAGTGTACTGTGCACAAAGGGTTAATTGTGCCAAGAAGCTGTGCTTGCTTTTAAGTTGGAGTGCTACCTTAATGCAGATTTCTCATAATGGTGGCCTCTGCCTGCTTAGTTGGGCATTAGAAAGCTAAGTTCTCCAGTGTCCCCATTTGAGTGTGTTAAGCTCTGCCCACAAGGAGCCTGAGGGAATGGAAGATCAGGTAAGTAAAAGTGCTTTTCCTAGACCCCCTAGATGTAAATGAGCATTTAACCTGACAGTGTGGGGCAGTCCCCCTGCAATGGAGGATTTTTACTTTCTCCGGAGTTAAGTGTTAAGTATGGATACCCTTAGTCGTGTGAGTCTCAGGCTAACATTAGGAATACTCACAATAAAATTCATCACTGTCGTTTTTTTTATACTTTTTAAATATAGCAATATAAAGTGAAATAATCTATAGATTTCAGTTTATTGTATTCACATGGATAAGAGATAAATTGCTTGGTTGTAATGAATTGCTACATATAGCGCGTTCATTCTGCACTGCCTTATTAAATAAGCTTGATAATGTGCACTTACCATTATTTGTTTAATAGCTTTCATTTGTGTTAACCGAGCTAAGGTGTTTTCTACACATTTGGTTGTTGTTATTAAACTTTAATAAAATGTACTGGATTCCCATGGCAATGTCAAGAGTCTTGTTCTTCCTGCTGACCCATGTGATCTTCATGTTTCAGTATTCAGCAAGTAATAAATCTACCATCTGCTTTACTATTGATTTTTACCCCACACATTATACATGTTAATGAAGCACCAGGTTGCTGCATCTGCTTAGTCAGTGCAATAATATCCAGAATACAGTTAACGCTTGCGATTTTCTTCCCCTCTTTTCCCTTTGCTAAAAATCACACTGCTATTTGTCTTTATGATATCTTCTATTTGAATACATAAACCTAATTACTAGTTATATGAGCTATGTACTTCTGTAGGGATATTTCCACCAACTAAATAATAAACTGGCAGTTGTTAATATATATAATGTGCATAATGCATTTACTAACTTAAAGTAGAAGAAAAGCCTAACTATAACTATTCTTAAAAATGTTTCCTCCCCCCCTCCTCCTACTTACTCTGCCTACCCTGTATTAAAATTATATACTATATATTACTAAAATATATATATACTTACCTCTTTGCAATCGCTCCAGTCTGGTCATGTGATCCTTTAGCTCTGTGTAAAGGAGTACTCAACAATGGCTGTGAATTCCGGGAGCCGTGACATCACCCCTAGGCTCTCATGCCCAGCGATTGTTGGCGCTCCCTCCTCTCCTCTGCAGCAGCCACTCACTGATGTTAGGCAGGTTAGGCAGTATAGGAAGGAGGAGGTGGGGAGGGAACATTTTTAAGAATACATAGAGTTATGCCACGTACACACGACAGGTTTTGCCGTCGAAATAAACTCCGAAGGTTTCTCCGACGGAACTCCAATGGAATTCCATTTAAGCGGTCTTGCCTACACATGGTCAAACCAAAGTCCGACCAAAGTCCGACCGTCCAGAACGCGGTGACGTACAGGACGTACAATGGATCTAGAAAAAGGAGGTTCAATAGCCAATAGCTTCCGTCTCGTACTTGCTTCAGAGCATGCGTCGTTTTTGGTCCGTCGGAACAGCATACAGACGATCGGTTTTCCCAATAGGAATTGGTTCCGTTGTAAATATTTAGAACATGTTCTATTTCTAGGTCCATCAGAATTTTCGAACAAAAAAGTCCGATGAGGCATACACACGATCGGAATAGACAAGGAAAAGCTTCTGTTGGACTTTTTCTGTCAGACATTCCGTTCATGTGTACACGGCTTTAGGGTTTTCTTCAATTTTAATAAAGCTTTTATATTGCAACATAAACAGCCTGTACTCTTTTACTAAATCAACCCCAAATTGTTATTATTTGGTCCCAGAACTTTCAGACCAGAATTTTGATCTCACTGTGCGAGGATTTATTAAATTCCTGCTTGTGTATGAAAACAGCAGACATAATTTTTTTATTTTTTTTCATTCTGGATAGAGTAAATGGTGGTTGTAACCCCCATCAGGTTTTTTTCTTTTTGCCACCTGTGTCCCATTGATGAGACTTTCTTTTACTTCCAGTTCTATAGCCAAAACAGGAAGTGAGAGGAAATCCTTCCCAAATGAAGGAATCCCTTGTTGTCACCCAGATCACCAGAACTAATGTTCCCGTTGAAAGGTTCCCCTCTATTCCTATTCTGGTGACACATTTTCGATTCTTTTTTTTTTTCACTTTTAGTCTTGGTGATAACAGTAAACAGGGCAAAAAAAGAGGGTGAAGTTTTTATTTTTACCTTAATGCATTCTATGCACTGTGCATGAGAGCAGTTTCTCTCCACTTTCTCCCTCCTCACAGGGCAGATTTATAGCAGCAGGAGACATTGGTTCCTGCTCTTGTCAATCAAATTTTGTCAAGAGTTTCCCCATAGAAAGCAGGGGGGCACTTGGTGGTGGTGGTGGTAGGTGGAGGGTGGACTGGAGGAGGGCTTGAGGAGGATAGGGGCTGCTCAAAATCATTTTGCTGGGCAAAATCATTGCACAGAGCAGGTATTACATGTTTGTTACTTTAGTAAAAAAAAATAAAGCCTTACATCACCATATTGTGTAATTGTCTCTGGGCCTTTTGAGACAGGTTAAGACATAATGGAAGAAATTGAAGAAATGTTTAATGCAGGGTATATCCCCTGTGTGTCACAAAGCAATTATAGTTGTAGTGCTCACCCCAGAGGGGCTACTGGGAATGTGTCCAGGTCTCCCTTACTAGAACAGAGGCTGCCTGCCACACACACAGTTCCATGCATACTGACAATAAAGGCTCATTCTAGGGGATGTCTTTTTAGAATTTATTGCTGAATCACTTGAATAGGAGAGCCTTTCCTGAAGGTAATATATCTAGGACTCTATAAGTGCAGTCCCAATCCATATAGCATCCTCTGGCACTTAATCCTTTCTAGCGCTTGCACACGGAAGAGTCCACAGGGTCTTTACTCACAATGTCGCAGGCTGTGGCTGTCTGCCATCCAGCATCCTTAGGTAGTTCCTCAGTGAGAGATCCTTCTCCAGACCAGGACTCCAGGATGATGCCCTCCAGCAAATAATCCTTTATCAATCTTCTCTAAGCTCAGCACCTGATGTGGTAGACACTGCAATTTCTTACCACACTAGCTGTCTCCCAGGGGAGCAGCCCCAGGAGAACTGGAACCGTCCACGGAGAGGAAAGCACACTCTGGTAAGGCATCTCAAACATGTATTACCTCCACAGCCATCTTCTGGGTGCCTCGTTGAAGGGATTGGCTAGGACATGATGAATATTCATACTGGACATTTGACTCTGCCTGCCCTATGTTCTGGAAGTTTCTCCCAGAAGCAGGTGGGAGAATTAAAACACCCAGACAGGAAACCCTGACCAGACAAAAACAACAGATTCCTGCTCCACTGACTACAGTGAAGCCAAAAACTAAACTTAGCCAGCAGCCTAACAAGAGGAGGGCACTACATCATGACTAGAGTTGGGCGAACAGTTGGAGCCAAGCAAAAGTTTGGCCGGAACATTGCCTGTTCCCCGTTCGGCGATCAACCAAATTTTTGGGATGCTCGGCAGGATGTTTGTCCACCGAGCGCCCCACAATGCACTGCACGCTGCACAGTGAATTCTAAGCCCTGATTGGGCAAACATTTCCCCAATATGGGCACAGCGAATAGCTGGTTGTTAAGAAGCGGGCCGGGCAGCTACATCCCTATCAACGGATGTGTCATCAGCTGTCAACGGGCTTCCCCGCTGATAGCTGAATGAAAAAAAAACATTGCTGACAATAGAAAAAACTGAAAAAAAATAATGTGGGGGTCCCCCTCAATCCATACCAGGCCCTTTGGGTCTGGTATGGATTTTAAGGGTAACCCCACGCCAATATAAAAAAAACGGCACGGGGTCCCCCCTAAAATTCATTCCAGACCCTTATCCGAGCATGCAGCCTGGCAGCACAGAAAAGGGGGGGCAAGCGAGCAGCCCCCTCCTGAACCATACCAGGCCACATCCCCTCAACATGGGGGGTGATTTGGGGCAGGGGGGGCTCTGTGCCTGGAGCCGATGCGAGTGACCGGCGGGCGCGATGACCACTGGGCACCCGCGATCCCTCGTGACAGAGTTCTCTCAGGGGAGAGGAGAGAGATTGTGTGTTCATACTAAGTATGAACACCGATCTCTCTCCTCCCCTAGTCAATCCCCTCCCCCCCACAGTTAGAACACACCTAGAGAACACAGTTAACCCCTTGATCGCCCCCTAGTGTTAACCCCTTCCCTGCCAGTGACATTTATACAGTAATCAGTGCATTTTCATAGCACTGATCGCTGTATAATTGTCAATAGTCCCAAAAAAGTATCAGAAGTGTTTGATGTGTCCGCCGCAATATCGCAGTCCCGATAAAAATGGCAGATCACCACCATTGCTAGTAAAAAAAATAAATATTAAAAATGCCATAAATCTATCCCCTATTTTTTAGATGCTGTAACTTTTGCACAAACCAATCAATATACGCTTATTTTTTACATATCGGTCTAAACTGAGTTTGGGATATTATATATTATAGCAAAAAGTAAAAGATATTGTGTTTTTTTCAAAATTGTTGCTCTTCTTTTGTTTATAGCGCAAAAAATAAAAAACGCAGAGGTGATCAAATACCACCAAAAGAAAGCTCTATTTGTGGGAAAAAAAGGACGTTAATTTTGTTTGGGTACAGCGTTGCACGACCGCGCAATTGTCAGTTAAAGTGACGCAGTGCCATATCGCAAAAAATGGCCTGGTCATTGAGCAGCCAAATCTTCCGGGGTTGAAGTGGTTAACAAGGGGGCCCCTAGATCCCGGGCCCCCGCTATGGGAATGAGTATGGAGTACATTGTACCCCTACCCATTCACCAAAAAAAGTGCCAAAAATAAAGACAGGAGGCAGTTTTTGACAATTCCTTTATAAAAAAAAAATTGCCCCAATGTAGATTTATCATCAATCATGACTACCCATACTCATTCACATAGGGAGGGGCCAGGATCTGGGCCCCCCCTTGTTAAAGGGGGCTTCCAAATTCCGATGAGCCCCCTGCCTGCAGACCCCCACAACCACAGCCCAGGGTTGTTGGGAAGAGGCCCATGTCCCCATCAACATGGGGACAAGGTGCTTCGGGTACGAAAGTTGCCGATGTTCGATAGTTCTGGCATGAACCGAACCGGGGGGTGTTTGGCCCAACTCTAATCATGACAAAAAGAAAACCAGACGCAAGTTTACAGTGCATGTGAATCTTCTGACAACAAAATTTAACTTTAGGCTAGATTCACTACAGAACTGTGTATGTTAATGTTGATACACATTACCATACACTGATGTGCATTATTTTAAAGATTTAATTGAAATGACTTGAATAGCATAATACAGGTGAAAGCACCTGAAGTGCAACATAAATGACTTTTTTTACAATACATTGCAATGTAGGCATTTGTGTGAACCGGTCCTATTAAAAACAGTGCATTTTCTCCTGCACGTGCTTCAAGCTGCTCTAGAAAAAACTGCAAAATACATGCAAACACCTACAGAGAGATTTAAAGAATTGAAAGTGATCCATTGCTTTACCAATACATGGTAAAGTAAAAGTTCACTTACCTTCCCACCCTCCTACAAAGCAGCATATACTCACTATTCCTTTGGTTCCCCACTACTCTATTCAGTCGTCAGTACGCAAAGTGAAATACCCAATATGTCTGGATAAGAGGAAGACTCTCGTTCCCTCTCCCATGTGACAGTTTTCTTGCTTGGCACAGTGTTGTCACATTGGATGGAATACATAGCCCTGTGTGAGCTTTTACATATCTGTCTGGAATTTACATAGCTTGGACTTTTCTGGCTGCCAGAAGGAGCAGTGGAGAAGTTAGGAAAAGCAAGTATATGCTGCTGGGGAGGAGAGGTACTAAGTAAGCCTTTTACATTGTTCTGCATTTTTAAAGAATTGGTTAATTTAATGCTGAGTCTAAAATATTAACTAAGAACAAAATTACTATAGTGTATATACCAACTGGAGGTGCTATGGGGTTGATTTACTAAATTTACTAAGGTAAATAGGCTGTTCACTTCACAGTAAGTTGTACTTTGCAAGGGAATTTTCCCCAGAGCTTAGTGAGTGTGGTGAAATATCACTTTGCAAATAATACCAAATCATGTTTTTTTTGGATGATTGGATGATGGAGGTCAGTAGAGTTTCCTCTAATTCACCAAATTCTGTGGAAAATTCCCTTTCAAAATGCAACTTCCCTTGCAAGGTAAACAGTCCATTTGCCTTTAGTAAATCGAAACCTATGAATATTTCCAGTCACAGGAATGACTTGCTTGACATATGACAGTCAATAATAGGTGTCAAAATCCAGCTATTTAGATCATTGTGACAAGTAATTAGGTGACCTCATTTAATCAGTGTAAGCAGAGATTTTGCACTCTTTCCAGTGCCTGCATGATTCATGAGAGGGCATGCCACGGCTGCTTGTCAGCAGAAATCTGTTTTTTTTTAAATGACTTTTCAGAAAATTGTTTTCTCATCTGTGATTCTTGGGTATTCTGCTCCACAGCTAACATCATCTGCATGTCCGTAGCTGTAATGTGATTTAGTTGGTGCATTAAGGGAATGGAATTTAGGCGATTTCATGTAAAACAGCTAATTTGTCAAATAAGAAAGCATTTAACAGCATGCGTCATCATTGGGTCCATTTATCAAAAGCTTTGCTATAAGCTGATGTAGTCAATGACCACATAGAGTTCAGACATGACAGACCAAGCAGGAAGCAGTGTTTCCACAGCAACCATTTGCAATCTACAGTTGCATTTATTCGATTTTAAATGTTACTCTTTTTCCTTATTCACTAGATATGTTTTGAGATGTACAGCTTTTTTTTTTTTTTTTTTTGAGATATGCAAATTGTTGGGCGTATCTTGGCAGTTACATCATATTTTTGGGACTTAAAGAACACTCTAACGAAACTGTAAGAGTTTATGTCAATCTGTGGCCACACTATGGACAAACAAGTATTTACATATTCTTAAAGTGTATGTCAAGCCAAAACATTTTTTCTTAATTTTGGATAGAGAGGGTCAGGTTTTTACAGATATATGGGGCTCTGTTTTGCCACATACACACGATCGGAATTTCGGCCAGCAAAAGACCGATGAGAGCTTTTCGTCGGAAAATGCGACCGTGTGTATGCTCCATTGGACTTTTGCTGGCCAAATTCCAGCCAGCAAAAGATTGAGAGCATGCTCTCAATTTTTGGGTCGGCAAAAGTTTCTTTCCGAAAATGCGATTGTCTGTGGCAATTCCGACGCGCAAAATTCCTATGCATGCTCGGAAACAATTCGAAGCATTGAACTTAATTTTCTCGGCTCGTTGTAGTGTTGTACGTCACCACGTTCTTGACGGTCGTAAGTTCAGCAAACTTTTGCGTGACCGTGTGTATGCAAGGCAAACTTGAGCGGAATCCTGTCAGAAAAGCCATCATATCTTTTTCCGACAAGAATTCCAATCGTGTGTACGCGGTATTAGAGATCCCCCTCGCTTCCTATCTTGCTGACAATGTTTTACCTGACAAGAAGTGAGGGGAACTCTCCTACAGCAACACAAACAGAAATCAAATAATTTTTTAGAAGAATAATAGAAGGCTAAAAGCCAAGTTGGATTTTTTATTTTTGTCTGTGTCCCTGTTACTGATTTTCTCTCCTTTCAATTCTGTCACATCTGGAAGTTCGCCGTTGTCACAAGAACAGACAGAGAGGTTCAAATCCTTTTTCAATCAATTCAAAACTAAAACAAAGTTTTTCGTCTTGACATACGCTTTAACAAACTGTAAATTAGTTTTATAACAAGCCAACATTGACCTTTGTAGCTTTAAACACTGTGGGGCAATTCATTCTTAAAGTTCAAAGCAATACCTAAGTCATTCAAGTCATCCTCTGGGGCAGCTGCTCTCTATTTACATTATAGGGGGTGGTAACTGGTCAATCACATTCTACTCACCAAATTTAGCAAAGTAGGTGTCACACCGGTTCGAACGGTGCCATTGCCGACAATAGCCGCCAATTTGGCATGCGATTTGACATCAATGTGAACCTAGGCTCACAGTTGCCACAGTAAAGCATCTCTGCCTCATTTCAGCATGTTATGCACTTACTTGGTTTTCTCAATAGGAAAGCACACATTACAAAAAAATGTGTTTATTTCACCTGCTAATCCCTAAGAATTGCAGACAAGGGACTGCAGTAAATTATTCCAAAGGGGAACTTTATTCCTGTGTGTTTAGTCTTACTTGTGCTGTGATTATTTTTAAAGATGGTAATTTACATAACTAGTCTGTTCAATCTACAGGCAGGTAAAAGAGAGGGTTTTATGTTTTATTTTTTTAGTGAAAGATTTTGAGTACATCAGAGTTTATCCACATTTGAAGCTCTGCATGGTACACCACAAGTAAAGTTAAGAAACCAGTCAACAACTAGCGAGTGTTTTTTTTTTTTTTTTTCCTTTGCGATAGCTTTGGTTTTGGAATTTATTTCACATAAAAAACATATATTAAAATACATATGTAGTAGAACCTTTTTTGCAGTATTATTTTAAATATCTGGACCTCCATAGTTCTGCCATTTGATCACCTCATGAGATGATCTTTATTCTACCAGGAAATGGTGTCCTTTGTACAGGAACACTAAATCTATATTGGTGGAGAAAGGAGATAACTCTAACTGCAAAACTTCCTACAGCCATGAGATAGAATTCAAAAGACCTGCTTGATTTTTCTCTATGACATTGACATAAACAAGAACAATCCTTTAGGCCAGGGACACATTTTTATGCACAGAACAGAAAACACCCTTATCCTAGAAGAACAAAAGTGATCATCCAGAAAAATCCATTTCAGACAAAAGGACTTTGACGATCATTTTATTTGCCTGCAATGAATATCATTATTAATGCGGGAGCTGGAACTAAAAGCAAAAGTTGCTACAACTTGGGGTTGATTTACAAAAACAGAAGAGTGCAAACGCTGGTACAGCTCTGCATATAAACCAATCTGCTTGTATTTTTTTTTTTGTCAAAGCTTCATTGAACAAGGTGTAGGTAGGAGCTGATTGATTGCCATGCACAGCTGCACCATATTTTGCTGTGCTAAAACGCAGAGAAAAGGAGTGCAGAGCCAAAAATTTTTAATTCACTGTATTTACATGGTTACCATATACAATGTATATATTATAAAGAATTCCCATGGAGTATTTTATTAAAGATACCATAGAAAAAAAAAGTATTTTGCTCCAAAAACAATATTAATTTCCAATTAAAATTGGTCAATGTGCAGGTATCCCAGGGCAACCACGAGCATTAAAAAATTAGCATTAAATTTTTTATTGTACTGACTGTTATCAACTGATTAGAATTGAACTTAAACAGCTATATACTCTATTGTATTTAGATAGCTTTTAAGGTAGCTTTACCTACCAAAGACTTTGTATTTCTGTCCATCAAGTCCTAGGATCTAAGGAGCCCTTTCAAACAATACAGCCAGACGGGTGACTTGACTTTTTTCTACTCCAGTTCAGCAACACAATCACCTCCTTGCTTTCCCTTTTTAGGTTCTTTCTCCTGTAAGCACAAATGCATGCAAGCCACCTGTACTCCCTCTCTCATACAGGGCATGACAAAGCATAAAAGCACATACAATACTGTGCAAAAGTCTTGGGCAGGTTTGAAAAAATGTTGTAAATTAAGAATGCTTTCAGAAATAGAAAAGTTAATAGTTTATTTTTATCAATTGACAAAATGGACAGTAACTGAACAGAGGAGAAATACAAATCAAATTAATATTTGGCGTGACCACTCTTTGCCTTCAAAACAGCATAAATTCTTCAATTTTTCTAGGTACACTTGCACACAGTTTTTGAAGGAGCTTGGCAGGTAGTTTGTTACAAACTTACTTCTTGGCATATTAAAGGCTGTTTTTATGCTTACATCTGGTGAGTGAGAACCCCTAAGGGGAGTGTGACGCACGTTTTGGAGGATCTTGGTGTGAGGTGCACTAGTACTATCCAGCATTGGAACCACATCCCATGTCTTTTGGACTTTTTCTCATCACCACCTGTCATCTATATTTCCTCATGTGTTTATAAACATATGAAATCTTGTCATACGGCGAAGTGACAATAGCGCTGCTTTAGTATATATACTAGTACTTATTGGAGTACCTGTGACTTGATACTATTTTCTGATATAAGGTTGTTACAAACATTTTGGAAAACTAACCACAGATCTTCTGTGGATATAGGCTCCCTCAAATCCTTCTGTCTCCTCATGTAATCCCAGACAGACTCGATAATGTTTAGATCAGGGCTTTGTGGAAGCCAAACCATCACTTCCAGGGCTCCTTGTTCTTCTTTATGCTGAAGTTCCTAATGACATTGGATGTATGTTTTGGGTTGTTGTCCTGCTGCAGAATAAATTTGGGACCAATGATGGTATGGTATGATGTATAAGTATCTGCCTGTGTTGAGGACACCATTGATCCAGACACAATCTCCAACTTCATTTGCAGAAATGCAGCCCTACACTTTCAGCCCCAAACCAGGAACCTTCAGGCAACTGAGCTGTTGCCTGCAGACTCTAATTTATGTACCTCTCTCCAGCCCTTCGGTGAACAAACTGCCTCCTGCTATAGCCAAATATTTTGACTCATCAGTCCATAGCACCTGCTGCCATTTGTCTGCACCCCATGTTTTTGTGCATAATTGAGTCACTTAGCTTTGTTTCCATGTCTTATGCATGAAAACATAGGAACTGGGGAACTAGTACTTTATTATTCATCACATACAAACAATAGATAATCCATGCTCCTATTTAATAAACCAGGGTTCCAACAAGACACCTCAGCTGCAGCAAAAGCCTGAATGATATTTGTCTTATAAATAGTAAAACCTGAGCTGTTGTAGTGACGGACTGTGTTACACACCTTTTGGCTTTCAGCAATAGAATACAGTGCACTTGTCAATATGACTGCAAGTACAAAGGGAACTCTAGCAGATCAATCTTTGACTGGATTCGTTACCAGGATTTGTGTTCATATAGTGGCTTGCCAACTTAGTCCTAGGCTATGTTGAACATGTTTACTAATTAGGCCTGCTGGAAGTTATCCCATTATTTGCCAGTGTGTTCCTTCTTGATGAATTACCATGAAGTAATAGAACTTGTTTTTTTCTTCTAGGTCCCTCCTCTGTGATTAGTAATGATGATGACTCAGCCAGTCCACTACACCATATTTCCAATGGTAGCAACACACCATCTTCTTCAGAAGGAGGCCCTGATGCTGTAATCATTGGTATGACAAAGATCCCCGTCATTGAAAATCCCCAGTATTTTGGAATTACCAATAGCCATCTTAAACCTGACACATGTAAGTTATGGTGTTTTCCTATTCAAACATCCTTTTTTTGAAGTGGTACTACGCATAGATGCATTTGACATAATCACTGGTATATATGTTACAATTTCACTGGTGTTTTTCCATTATGCAATACCCCGATTTATGGTTTAAAATTCAAACAGGGTCAGGCAGCAAAACAATCTCTTCACTTCCAGGTCAAATGACATCAAGAGGAAATAGGGGACACTTTCTTCATTTCTCAAGCTGGACTTAGATGGCTAGAATTTCAAACAAAAAGTCTTAGGAAAAGAACGTACTGAGAATCATTAGTGGTCCAAATCGACATTCGTTTTTGACCTCAGAGATTAGAAAATTTGAAGGAGCAGGATGGAACATTTTTCTCCTTGTCAAAAGAAGTTTATTGAGTATACAATATTATAAAGATACATAAAGTAAGTTTACAAGGATCTATAAAGTAAGCTCATTGTTTTACAGTAGGGTTTATATAGGTAAATATCATGAAATTTCAAATATTAAACATTGGGTTCACGTAAACCTAAATTAAAGATATATATCATTTCCTTAGTTACTTTTGTAGGTATTTAAATGATTTATACCTACTATACATATTGTTTACAGGTAGAGTGTATATAGGTCAAATAAATTCTGATAATGAGCTTTAATCGTAAGGTGAAGAAAAGGAAAGAGAAAGAAGAAAAAGGGTAGAAAGGCAGAGGTATGGTCCACAAGGTTGTCCCGCTCGTCAGTTTATTATTATTATTATTATTTTTTTTTTTTATAGTTCTCTTTGAAGCCTTAGAATGGGTATCTCTGTAAGTCATTTAATCTGTTACCATGGCAACAGGACAGAGTCATTGAAAATTGACAGGAACTGTTGTTTTATCCAAGGATGCCAAAGTTTTTCAAATTTTGGATTTTGATTTTGATCGATGGCTACCATCTTAGCATGGGACATTGTATTATTCATTCTGTGAATTGTTTCTGCTAGTACCAATGTAGGAGATTTCCATGCCTTGGCCACTGTTTGTTTTGTAGCCGTTATTAGTTGGATCATAAGTTTGAATTGAGAGAGTGTTAAACATTCCGGTTTTAGATTAAATAAAGTTATATATGGATCTGGTTGTATTATTTTTTTAAATATTTTAGATGCAATCACGAAGACTTCCTTCCAGAAGGTTTGGATTACTGGGCATGTCCACCATATGTGTAAATGTGTGCCTATTTCTGGGCATCCTCGAAAACAAAGAGCTGAGGTATTAGGTGAATATTTTGCCACTCTAGCGGGTACAAGGTACCAGCGAGTTAGGACTTTATAGTTTGTCTCCAGTGCTAAGATGTTGGGTGAAGATGACTTAGATGTGAGCCATATGTTAGACCAGTCCGTGTCTTCTAAAGTTCGTCCCAGGTCCTCCTCCCATCTCTGAAGTAAGAGGGTCTATTAATATTTACTACTCCATAAAACTGATTATAAAGTGATGAAATTGTACCTTTAGCAAATGGATCTTTTGTACAGATTGATTCAAAAATGGATAATTGGGATAATGGTGTATCCTCCTTTAGGAATGGTGTATAGAAATTTTTAATTTGGAGATATCTAAATATCTCAGAGTTTGGTAGATCATATTTTTCTCTAAGCGATGGGAATGAAAGGAATGATTTAGATGCTATGAAGTCATTTAGTGTCTGAATGCCTGATGTTGTCCAAGCTTTAAAAGAATTTGGGTAGATCCATGCCGGATAAAAGGCCGGATTTCTGATAAAAGAAAGGAGAGGATTGTGTGGAGATTGTAACTGATATTTGGTTTTTAGTTTATCCCAGAGAGATAAGAAGTGTTTAGTTATGGGATTATGAATTTTAAAGTTTGATATTAATAGAGGGTCATTTTCTGAAGCCTCTATAAATACCCATAATGGGATTTCCTGTTTTGCATGGTATTTGGACAGACTGGCCAAATGTGCTGCTATGTAGTAGTTAGTAAAATTAGGGTATCCCAGGCCTCCTTTATTTTTGGGAAGATGTAGTGTGTGTATAGGTATACGTGGTTTAGAAGAGCCCCATATAAACGAAGTTGCTCTTTTTTGTACTATTCTCAAAAAATAGGAAGGAATTGGAATAGGGAGGACTCTGAATAGATAAAGCAATTTGGGTAGAATAGTCATTTTGATTGCATTAATCTTCCCTATCCAGGATAAAGGAAGTTGCGACCATTGTTTTATTAGATTTGTGATCTGTCTTAATACAGGAGGATAATTGGTTGAGAATAAGTCAGAATGAGATGCTGTTAAATGAATTCCAAGATATGGGATTGATTTTTCTGCCCATGTGAATGGGAGTGCAGCCCTAGCCGGGATCAATTCCATGTTTGTGAGCGAAATATTAAGCACTAGGCATTTCTTAGGATTAATCATAAGGCCAGATAGGGCTGCAAATCCATCAAGAGCTGGTATTAAGTTAGGACCAGAGACCTGTGGTGATGATAGAAAAAGTAATATATCGTCTGCAAATATACATCATTTGTGTGTAATACCTCCTACTTCAATGCCAGTTATAGTTTGGTTTGTTCTGATGTATTGGGCCATGGGTTCAAGTATAAGGGCAAATAATAAGGGAGATAATAGGCAACCCTGTCGGGTACCTCTTTCGATATTAAAGGCATCAGATTTGTATCCAGCATATTTTATATAGGCTTTGGGTTTATTATATAATGCTTTGATCCATGTTAAAAAGTGGGGTCCAAAACCCCATTTTTGTAATGAATATTGCATATATTGCCAGGATACTGTATCAAATGCCCTCTTAATATCGAGAGATAAAAAACATAAAGGGATTTTCCGTTTTTTAGCAATATGTGCCAGTAACACTGCCCTGCGTATATTATCGCCTGCCTGTCTATTTGGCATGAAGCCTACTTGATCTCTATGTATTAATTTTCCTATAATGCTATTGAGGCGTTTTGCTATTATTTTTGCTAATAATTTAATATCAAGGTTTAACAGAGAGATAGGCCGATAATTCACACAGGAAGTATCATCAGAAAGGGGTTTTGGGATCATACAAACAATTGCCATTAATGTTTCTTGCCGAAAAGAATGTCCTTCTAGAAGTTTGTTAAAAGTTTCAGTGAGAATGGGAGAGAGTATTTCTGAGAATGTTTTATAGTATAAAGCCGAGTAGCCGTCTGGGCCTGGTCTTTTGTTAAGTTTTAGGACTTTTATGGCGTTAGCAACTTCATCTATAGTTATAGGCTCATCCAAACTGCTTTTTTGATTCTGAGACAACTCAGGTAAGGTTATTTTTGAGAAGAAGGATTCAGCCTCTGTAGGATTAAATTCATTGTTTGTCTTGTATAAAGTTGCGAGGTGTGAGTGAAATTTATGGACTATTTTAACTGGATTACAAGTATAAACATTTTTTGATAATTTCAAACGTATTGGTTTGAAAGATTTGTTAGTTGAATTTAATGCCCGTGCCAAATATGTACCTGGTTTGTTTGTATTCATGTAGAAATTGTGTTTGGAGCGTTTGAGGGATTTATCAACTGACTCAGTGAGAAATAGATCGTATTCCAATCTAGATTTTTCCAGATGAGATTTTGTACTCTGAGATGGATTATCTTGGAATGATATGTAGGCTGCGTTAAAATTGAGTTCTAGTTTTTTTGCTAGATTTTTGCGTTCCCTTTTAAATAGTGCCATTTGTCTTTGTATTGTACCACGCAAGACAGGCTTATGAGCTTCCCACAGTGTTATTGGGGAAATGTCTGTTGTATTATTAATTGTTATGTATTCCTTTAAAGCTTGTTCAATGGCCATCTGATGTAGTGGGTGTTTGAGCATTATGTCCGGTAAGTACCACGTTGGGTCATGCGCTTTTGGTATGGCTGAGGCTATAGTAGTGTATAGGGATGAGCTTCGAGTTCGAGTCGAACTCATGTTCTACTCGAACATTGGCTGTTCGCAAGTTCGCCGAACAGCGAACAATTTGGGGTGTTCGCGGCAAATTCGAATGCCGCGGAACACCCTTTAAAAGTCTATGGGAGAAATCAAAAGTGCTAATTTTAAAGGCTTATATGCAAGTTATTGTCATAAAAAGTGTTTGGGGACCTGGGTCCTGCCCCAGGGGACATGGATCAATGCAAAAAAAAGTTTTAAAAACGGACGTTTTTTCAGGAGCAGTGATTTTATTAATGCTTAAAGTCAAACAATAAAAGTGTAATATCCCTTTAAATTTCGTACCTGGGGGGTGTCTATAGTATGCCTGTAAAGGGGCGCATGTTTCCCGTGTTTAGAACAGTCTGACAGCAAAATGACATTTTGAAGGAAAAAACTCATTTAAAACTACCGCGGCTATTGCATTGCCGACAATACACATAGAAGTTCATTGATAAAAACGGCATGGGAATTCCCCACAGGGCAACCCCGAACCAAAATTAAAAAAAAAAAATGATGTGGGGGTCCCCCTAAATTTCATACAAGGCCCTTCGGGTCTGGTATGGATATTAAGGGGAACCCCAGCCAAAATTTAAAAAAAAAATTGACGTGGGGTTCCCCCTAAATTCCATACCAGACCCTTCAGGTCTGGTATGGATTTTAAGGGGAACCCCGCGCCAAAAAAAAAAAAAAAAAACGGCGTGGGGTCCCCCTAAAAATCCATACCAGACCCTTATCCGAGCACGCAACCTGGCAGGCCGCAGGAAAAGAGGGGGGGACGAGAGTGCGGCCCCCCCCCCCTCCTGAACCGTACCAGGCCACATGCCCTCAACATTGGGAGGGTGCTTTGGGGTAGCCCCCCAAAGCACCTTGTCCCCATGTTGATGAAGACAAGGGCCTCATCCCCACAACCGTGGCCGGTGGTTGTGGGGGTCTGCGGGCGGGGGGCTTATCGGAATCTGGAAGCCCCCTTTACCAAGGGGACCCCCAGATCCCGGCCCCCCCCCTGTGTGAAATGGTAAGGGGTTACTTACCCCTACCATTTCACTAAAAAACTGTCAAAAATGTTAAAAATGACAAGAGACAGTTTTTGACAATTCCTTTATTTAAATGCTTCTTCTTTCTTCCTTCATCTTCTTCTTCTTCTGGTTCTTCTGGCTCTTCTGGTTCTTCCTCCGGCGTTCTCGTCCAGCATCTCCTCCGCGGCGTCTTCTATCTTCTTCTCCTCGGGCCGCTCCGCACCCATGGCATGAGGGGGGAGGCTCCCGCTCTTCTCTTCATCTTCTTCTTCATCTTCATCTTCTTCTTCATCTTCTTCTTCTTCTTCTTCTTCTCTTCTTCATCTCTTCTTCCTTCTTCATTTCTTCTGCGGGCCGCTCCGCATCCATGCATGGAGGGAGGCTCCCGCTGTGTGACGGCGTCTCTTCGTCTGACGGTTCTTAAATAACGGGGGGCGGGGCCATCCGGTGACCCCGCCCCCCCTCTGACGCACGGTGAATTGACGGGACTTCCCTGTGACGTCACGGGGAATGCCACAGGGAAGTCCCGTCATGTCCCGTGCGTCAGAGGGGGGCGGGGTCACCGGGTGGCCCCGCCCCCCGTTATTTAAGAACCGTCAGACGAAGAGACGCCGTCACACAGCGGGAGCCTCCCTCCATGCATGGATGCGGAGCGGCCCGCAGAAGAAATGAAGAAGGAAGAAGAGATGAAGAAGAGAAGAAGAAGAAGAAGAAGAAGATGAAGAAGAAGATGAAGATGAAGAAGAAGATGAAGAGAAGAGCGGGAGCCTCCCCCCTCATGCCATGGGTGCGGAGCGGCCCGAGGAGAAGAAGATAGAAGACGCCGCGGAGGAGATGCTGGACGAGAACGCCGGAGGAAGAACCAGAAGAGCCAGAAGAACCAGAAGAAGAAGAAGATGAAGGAAGAAAGAAGAAGCATTTAAATAAAGGAATTGTCAAAAACTGTCTCTTGTCATTTTTAACATTTTTGACAGTTTTTTAGTGAAATGGTAGGGGTAAGTAACCCCTTACCATTTCACACAGGGGGGGGGCCGGGATCTGGGGGTCCCCTTGGTAAAGGGGGCTTCCAGATTCCGATAAGCCCCCCGCCCGCAGACCCCCACAACCACCGGCCACGGTTGTGAGGATGAGGCCCTTGTCTTCATCAACATGGGGACAAGGTGCTTTGGGGGGCTACCCCAAAGCACCCTCCCAATGTTGAGGGCATGTGGCCTGGTACGGTTCAGGAGGGGGGGGGGGGCCGCACTCTCGTCCCCCCCTCTTTTCCTGCGGCCTGCCAGGTTGCGTGCTCGGATAAGGGTCTGGTATGGATTTTTAGGGGGACCCCACGCCGTTTTTTTTTTTTTTTTTTGGCGCGGGGTTCCCCTTAAAATCCATACCAGACCTGAAGGGTCTGGTATGGAATTTAGGGGGAACCCCACGTCAATTTTTTTTTTAAATTTTGGCTGGGGTTCCCCTTAATATCCATACCAGACCTGAAGGGCCTTGTATGGAATTTAGGGGGACCCCCACATCATTTTTTTTTTTTAATTTTGGTTCGGGGTTGCCCTGTGGGGAATTCCCATGCCGTTTTTATCAATGAACTTCTATGTGTATTGTCGGCAATGCAATAGCCGCGGTAGTTTTAAATGAGTTTTTTCCTTCAAAATGTCATTTTGCTGTCAGACTGTTCTAAACACGGGAAACATGCGCCCCTTTACAGGCATACTATAGACACCCCCCAGGTATGAAATTTAAAGGGATATTACACTTTTATTGTTTGACTTTAAGCATTTTTAAAATCACTGCTCCTGAAAAAACGGCCGTTTTTAAAACTTTTTTTTGCATTGATCCATGTCCCCTGGGGCAGGACCCAGGTCCCCAAACACTTTTATTGACAATAACTTGCATATTAGCCTTTAAAATTAGCACTTTTGATTATTCATGTTCGTGTCCCATAGACTTTAACGGTGTTCGCGTGTTCGAACGAATTTTTTTCCTGTTCGCATGTTCTGGTGCGAACCGAACAGGGGGGTGTTCGGCTCATCCCTAGTAGTGTATACTGCATTATGGTCAGACCACGGAATCGGAATTATATCTGATGCAATAATTTCTGGTATCATTCCTATTGTTAGAAAAATATGATCTATTCTGGTGAAGGTTTGATGAGGGTGCGAGAAATAAGTGAATTTCTTTTTCATTGGGTTACTTTCTCTCCAGGAATCTACCAGATTGTATTTGGAAAGAAGTTGAGGAAAAGGTAATCTAGAGGTTATTTTAGATGGTGTAAAAGGTGATTTATCTAGAAATGGGAGGAGAACCTGGTTCGAATCCCCGCACATTATCACTGTTCCTATTTTGTGTGTATTAATCACTTGTAATATATGTGAGAGGAATGGTGTAGGTTGTTTGTTAGGAGCGTAGTAGGAAAGGAACATTTTTCTCAATCAAACTAATTTCTAGCAGTGTATGTGGTTTTGTTTGGTAAAGTCCACTCATTCCAAAATCAAATGTTGAAAGCAAACAAAATCTTTTAAATGACATTCAAATGTTCTGGGAATTCTGATACACATTTTCCTAAGACTTTCCAAAGAATTTTAATTCACTATTCTACCCATTTATGGTCAGCTTCAATGTTGGTCAGTCAGAGAATGAAAGAAGGAATCAACTTCGATATTACAAAACAAGGACACAAGCTGCAGAGGGCCCTTGTGCAGCTGAACAGTCTGCATATATATAAATTGCCCACCTTAAGGTCAACTTAAAAGAGAAGCATGGGATTTTATTATTTTTTTTAAGTCATACTCACCTATGTGGATGTAGCTTCAGTCTGATGCTGCATCTGTCCCCTGCTGGCTCTAACACTGAGAACCGAGCGGTCAAACACCGCCGATCGCTTGATTCTCAGAACTCCGTGAGCAGAGAGCTGGTGACTGTTAGTCATCGGCTATCTGCTCTACCCCCCCACGATTACTGCAGCGCTGGGCTGTGGAGGGGGTGGGAGTGACCGGCTTAGGCTCTCAGCAGCTTGCTGAGAGGCTGAGCCAGGTGCCAGCACTCAAATGAGCTTTGGCTGTACTTCTCCTTTAACGTGCACAAGTAGATTGGATCACATTCTCAAGGGCTTCAGCAGTTAGATTAGCAGTTAGAAAGATGTTAGATTTAGGGCCCACCTGATTGGGGATACATTTAATGGACTGTTTAGAAAGGCTTGCATGGTTTATAAATGCTAGTATAACTAAAAGAGATTGTCCAGAGATTCTTTAATCAGAATGTGTGTGTTAAAACATCATCATTTAGCTTTGTAAAAGCTGTGGCTGGGAGGCAGAACTATGATTTCTGATGCTGAAGTTGCTTTCTTATAATTGATTTAGTGGCATTACATATACTTTTATTTAATACAGATAGCAGATTTCAATAGTGATTTTAATTACAGAATATATGAGTAAAATATTGCACAATTAAAAAAATTGTTATTTTCCTATTGTTAATTGTAGTGCTTATATCTTTGGTTGTAGTCTGTATTTTAGAGCCAAGAATGACATTTATGAGATTAATATATTTTGTAAAATATACGATGGCAGGGTTAATGAGTTTTGGCATCCGCTGAAATCATTATTCTTTTTGTTTTTTTTTTCCTCAAACCTTTTAGAGAGTTGCAACACATGCTATAAAGATTTATCTGTGCATAAAAAATATACCAGACAGATTTACTACCCAAAAGACTTCCTATGTAATAACAGATAGTCACCAAGTGAAATGTTTCAGTGATCTGTCGTTAGGCCATTATATGCCAACCATATATTCCTAATCACAAGCAAATTAATAGCTTTCAGACTTCTCTCTACAAATGCAGGAAGTTTAAGTGATCCCACTTATGATTATAGGCAGAACTTTTTTCTTATACTATACTATTATTCTTTACTGGTAATGCAATTATCAGCAGACCACAGGCAACGTTTGTGATGTCAACACTGTTGATCACTATGAGTAATATTGCCAAGTGCAATTTGAAAATATAGAGTTCAGATACTGTAGAATGCCGGCAAAGTAGCAGTATGATTAAAAGACCTTTAGATGTGCCGAAATGCCGGCTTACAAAACGCTACTTACGAAACGTAAACTTGTTACGCATTTCTCTGGCCTGACTAATTATAAGTATTCGGCCTTCTCATATGTCCCTGATTAATCAAATCATTAGAATAACAAAACCAGTTGCCTGTAAAGTTTAGTACTGGTGAACATTTGGTAATAATTATAAAAGCTGCTGAAATTATATATACATGAACATTAGATATTATATAATGATTACCTTTTGTTTCACTAGACCCTTCCTTCTAGATTGTAAGGTCTAACGAGCAGGGCCCTCTGATCCCTCCTGCATTGAATTGTATAGTAACTGTACTGTCTGCCTTCATGTTGTAAAGCGCTGTGCAAACTGTTGGCGCTAAATAAATCCTGTATAATAATACTGAAACACTAAATTGAGAGATTAAAGCAAACCAGTCACATCTGACAAGCTATATCAGTCAACAGCAAGTGTCTGCACACAGCTCTGTTAAGTTGAAACGCCTCCTTGCTGCACCTTACAAGAGCCCCAAATTAAAACTCCAGATCCAATGTTACACTACTGCTGCGTGATGTTATTATTATTACTATTATTATTATTGATGTATATAGCACCAACATTTTATGGAGCACTTTACAAAATAAAGGGAGACAGAACAGTTACAATACAATTCAATCCAAAAGGATTGGGGGCCTGCTCTTGGAGTTTACGGTCTAAAAGGGACGTACATATCAAATGTAAGGTGGGGGTCTTTTATTAGCAGTCCCATTGCATTATGAGCAACATCAAGTGTGTCAAAGTTTTGACTTTGTAGACAGTCAAAATTTACATAATCCAATGGTGCCTGATTTCAAAATCTCTACTTACATTTATAACTTTTCTTGTCATCGTTATACTTTATAGTGTATCTAAAGCCAACATTTTTTGGTTTTGATAGCATTGGGAAAGGCTAGAACATCTATCAGATTTTTTAAATTGCTGTCCAATTTTTAATAATTCACCCTCTCTGTTTGTCGTGGTGACTATTTTCTTTAGGACAGAAAGAGAGTGAAAATCTAAAATTTTGAGTTGAACTGAAACAGGAAAAGTGCCTAAATCTTTCAACAGTGACACTTGTTCCAGTAATAACTGTCCAAAAAGGGATTTCCCTAAGGAGCTCTTCTTCCTTGAGATAGAAAGTGAATGAAAATCTTACCAATTGAACATTAAGACAGCAAAGAAAAAAATGTGCAGGGATTTTACCCTTATAGTTAAAAGGTTCATTCAGTTTACCTCATCGAGTAATGAGGTGAAGGGGGGGCGCCTAACAGTAGGTTTGTAGCTGCAACATAGGAGACTGAATTTAAAGTGATTGTAAAGTGATTGTAAAGTCTCGTTTTTTTCCTATACAAATAACAAACCTGTTATACTTACCTGCTCTGTTGCAGCAGCAGCCCAGATCCTCCTCTCCTCGGGTCCCTCTTATGTGCTCCTGGCCCCTCCCTCCTGTTCAGTGCCCCCACAGCAAGCAGCTTACTATGGGGGCACCGGAGCCAAGTCACAGCTCCTTGTGTCCATTCAGACACAGAGCCCCGACCTGACTCCACCCCCTGTCTCCCCTGATTGGCTAGCTGCCTTTGACTGACAGCAGTGGCAGCCAATGCTGTGTCTCAGCCAATCATGGAATGCATTAAGATAAAAAAAAAAAAACCTTCTGCCTTTACAATAACTTTAAGTTACAAGTTCAGTTGACCTTGCTGGGTTTGGTCCTTTGCCTTTATCTGGCCCTTGGGGCATGTTTACTCCCACTGACACCAACATAATTCCTGTTACTAACACCAAGCACTATTCTTTCACTGACACCAGTGATGGGGCACTATTCCTCCCCCTAAATGCCAAAGACGCACTGTTTACTCCCACTGACTCCAGGACAATTTTTACTCCAAATGGCCACAGTCTGACCCCACTAATGTCTGAAGGATAGTAAACCGGCCCTTTGTTTAGAAAGTTTGGAGACCCCTGACATATAGGATGCAGGTTGTCAATAGCATTACCAGAGCAGTTTTTATTTTTCTGAAACCCCTGTAACATCGTTTATTACTTGTTGATCCTTATAGTAGATATTTTATTTTTCTACCTCCAATAACAAGCCAAGCTGTCCAGCAATAGCAGATAGAGGGTTGGAGCAAACCTATTTTTAACATGCCAGGCTAACCTTTTGGTTACATGGGCTGGGACTAACCATTGAACATTGACCCATCTGCTAACAAGAATCAGCTTTTATTTATATGGTCAAAACCTTTTTTTTTCCAAAAGAAATCAACAAAACTGTTGCTGTATCTGCTTAAAAAGGTGTTAGCTGGAGCTGGGCTATAATTTAGTTATCATTTACCCAAATTCCATTTAAAAACTATGGGGGAGATTTACTAAAACTGGTGCACTCAGAATCTGGTGCAGCTGTGCATAGTAGCCAATCACGTTCTAACTGCATCTTGTTCAGTTAAGCTTTGGCAATAAAACCTGGAAGCGGATTGGTTTCTATGCAGAGCTACACCAGATTTTGCACAAGCCAGTTTTAGTAAATAACCCCCTATATGTCTATCTACGATGCTGTTGTGCCATTTTAGGGCGAACGTTGTTCACATCCTATTGCAAAAGTGGAAAAACGCCATCTATCTTCCTTAACACTTATGTGAGAGGATACTTATGATGAGGGGTGTGGCTGTTACTCATCTCTGCCATATACAGATCCGAATCAAAAGGGCACAAAGTGCATTTCCACTTACAGAAACAATATTTCTTCCAAAATCAATACAATAGAGATCTATGAGGGGAAAATAGGGTGGAAGTTAATTTTCATTCTTGAATGGATTTCTTTGGGATAGTAAAATGAACCTCCCTAAATTTGATGATGTTAACTGCTTGCCCGACCATATACTGTATATAAAACGCGGCAAGGCAGCTCTCCTGGGCAGGATCACATACCTGCATCCTGCACTTCCGGGTCTGGGGCACGCACGCGCACTGCTGGTGACCCGCTCTAATTGGACACAATGGGAGCCAATAAGCCGGCGTCCCGGGACACAGGCAGAATGGCGGTCTCTCTATGTAAACAAGACAGATCGCCGTTCTGTGATCCTTTGTTCCTACAAAGCAGGAACACGGATCTCTGCCTTCCCATAGTACAAGTACCCCACACACAGTTAGTAAGCACTCTCTAGGCACACATTTAACCCTTTGAACTCCTCTGTTAACCCCTTCCCTGCCAGTGTCATTAGTACAGTGACACTGCATATTTTGAGCACTGATCACTAATACGTGTCACTGGTCCCCAAACAGTGTCTCTTAGTGTCCGATTTGTCCGCCGCAATGTTGCAGCCCGCTATAAGTCGCTGATCGTCGCCATTACTAGTACAAAAAAAATAAAAATAAAAATTCCATAAATCTATCCCATAGGTTATACACACTATAATTTTTGCGCAATCCAACCAATATACGCTTATTGGGATTTGTTTTTACCAAAAATATGTAGCAGAATACATATTGACCTAAATTGATGAAGAAATTAGATTTTTTTTCAATTTTTTTTGTTGGATATGTTTTATAGCAGAAAGTAGGAAATGTTTTTTTTTTTCAAAATTGTCGCTCTTTTTTTGTTTATAGAGCAAAAAATAAAAACCGCAGAGGTGGTCAAATACCACCAAAAGAAAGCTCTATTTGTGGGGAAAAAAAAGAACATTTTTTTTTTTTTTTTTTTGGAGTACAGCATTGCATGACTTCGCAATTGTCAGTTAAAGTAACGCAGTGCCGTATTGCAAAAAATGGCCTGGTCATGAAGAGGGGGGGGGTAAAACTTTTGTAGGGAAAGTGGTTTAAGCCCAGGTTCACACTGAGCTGCGGGAATGAAGCCGAACTCACACAATTTCAATCCCGCATGTTAGTCCCGATTTCGGCTGCGATTTCACAAACATCTGTGCGGGTTTCTGCGCGATGGCAATGGAAATCGCACCCCGAAATCACAAAAAGTAGTACAGAAACTACTTTTTGAAATCAGTGCGTCACTGCAAGTGCGGCGTTGCACCGATTAGGGCGGTGCCATTGACGGCAATTACCACTGATTTGGCATGCGATTTGACATGTCAAATCGCACCAATGTGAACCACGGCTAAATGAGAATACTTTGGTTTTCCAACACTAAAATAAACTTTATACAAACCTGAACAACTTCTGTTTTGGGTAAGCACATCCCTGGGATGATTAATGCCACACTACCTGGACTGAGCACAATCTTTTCAATTTATTGGAATTACTTAGTGCGGCTATTTAACTTTGGCTCACTAATCATAAATCATATCCCTATTTATATTACAATCAATAAAACAATTGGCTTTCAGCTGTAATATACTATTATGGAGCGCTTCACTGCATAAGTAATACAAACCTATACAACACAGCTTACAGTATATTATTATTATTATTATATAGGATTTATATAACGCCAACAGTTTACACAGTGCTTTACAATATTACCATTTTTGCAGTCAAATTTGAGAAAGAAAAACACTGAGGGGTTGATTTACTAAAGGCAAATACACTGTGCACTTTGCAAAGTACAGTTGCTCCAGAGCTTAGTAAATGAGGTAAAGCTTCACTTTGCAAAGACAACTGTATGGCTGAACTCGCATTGCTCAGACATTGCATGTGATCAGCACCTGCAGTGCGAACTAGTGTGAACCGGGCTCAATGTATACGGGAGTGATGAGCATTTTGTCACTTTCGGTTTTAGGGCCAGGTCACACCACAATTTCTGTATTTCAGATGAGTTTCTTCATGCATGGTTATAATGTGTTTCAGTGTATTTCTGATGCATTTTTGATGTGTTCCAGTGTGTTTTCACCCTTTTTTTCTTCATCTCAAAACACTGTTCATACATTTTTAATGAATAATAAAAATGCATTGGACTACATCTGGTGTGAACCAACCCTTTGTTAATTTATTCCCTTGCTGCTATGGCCAGGGAAGCACCTAATCAAGCTCAATCTGTTCTTGATTAGATGCAGTTCTACACCTGGTGCAACACCTGCCTCATATTCAAAATAAAATACAGACAGTTTGTATCTTACGACAGTTGAGCTAATTACGACCCACTGTCTTTTGGCGTACAGAGACAGGTTTTGTGAAAATGTCTATAATGCATTCTAATGGTGGCGCAGCATGCGCCAATTTTAAGTACACGTTCTAGACAGGTACATGAATTTGGCGCATACTGTGCTACTTTTAGAATGCATCAGAGACACTTTTGCAAAAATCTGTCTGCAGCAGTCTTTATGAATTCCAGGGATGGTTTTTAGGGAATAGCCATGTCTGATCTGTATGTAACAGCCCTTTCACCATGGGCGGTGCGGGCTCCGGCGGTAAAACGGCGCTATTTTTAGCGCCGCTTTATCGTCGTTTTAGCGGCGGTATTCGGCTGCTAGCGGGGGCAGTTTTACCCCCCTGCTAGTGGCCGAGAAAGGGTTAAAACCACCACAAAGCGCTTCTGCAGCAGCGCTATGCCAGCGGTATAGCCACGCTGCCCCATTGATTTCAATGGGCAGGCACCGCTCCAAAGATGCTGCTAGCAGGACTTTTTTCACAGTCCTGCCAGCGCACCGCTCCAGTGTGAAAGCCCTCGGGGCTTTCACATTGGAGACACAGCAGCGGCTCTTTCAGGGCGATTTGCAGGCGCTATTTTTAGCGCTGTAGCGCCTGCAAAGCGCCAAAGTGTGAAAGGGGTCTAAGGCTATTTTCACACTGAGGCACTTTATAGGTGCTATAGCGCTAAAATTAGCTTCTGTAAAGCGCCTCTCCAAGGGCTTTCACACTGGAGCCGTGCGGTTGCGGAACGTTAAAAAAAAAGTCCTGCAAGCAGCATTTTTGCAGCGCCGCCGAAGCACCTGCAAAGTGCCGCAGGAGCGGTGCTTTTAACCCTTTATTCCACTGCTAGCGGGGTTAAAAGTGCCCCACTAGCGGGCGAAAAGCGACTCTAAAACGGCAGTAAGGCGCCGCTAAAACTAGCAGAGCTTTACCGCTGACACTCCCGCGCCTCAGTGTGAAAATGCCCTTGTAGTCAGAATCGATTTTCGGTACCATTTACAGTGACCAATCATGTTCAATGTGTAATGCTCCGATTTAGGTCTAAATTGTCACATCGTTATTTGCTAAAAGTTATATTTTCATCTACAGCCCAGTTGATAAAAAATGCTGTTCATATAAAAGTAAAATCCATGCTTAGTGTAATACAGAGATTCATTTAGATAAAATAAAAGCGTGACAGCATTCTGAAAACAGACGTTCAATCTATTATGTTTAGATATGTTGAAGGATAAAAATAGCGGCAGAACACTGAAATACTTCAAGATGTGACCCTTTTAACTCAGCACTATAAAAGGATCAAAATAGAGAATGGTAGATCGTTGGTTTGATCAAAAAAGTGAAAGTACTCTAGTACAATCAAATATCTTCATATAAGGAGGACAGTTGCTTAGTTTGTGTGTTGGTAATTAAGACGTCTACATTATAACAATTATTTATCTCACATACATAACTGTAGTATTTAGAAACAGCTTAGCAGTTAACTTACTAACTGACATATCAGACCGCCACTTTCTCAAACTAAATCTTTTTGAAACCAAGCTGATAATATCCCCCCCCCCCCCCCCCCCGCGCGCTTATGCCCACCCTGACTTTTCTATCAAGATCCATAATACAACCATCAATCCCTCCCCTCACATCAGGGTACTAGGTGTAAACTCTGACCTGTCTTTTCGGCCCCAAATCCAATCGCTGTCAAAAGCTTGTAGACTTCACCTCCATAACAGCTCTTAAAGTTGCCCCTTTTTAACGAATGAAACCACCAAGCTCCTCATTCACTCCTTTGCTATCTCTCACCTTGACTAGTGTAAATCCCTCCTCATAGGCCCACCTCTCCATAGACTATCCGCTCTTCAGTCTATCATGAATGCTGCTGCCAGACTCATCTACCTTACCAACCGCTCAGTGTCTGCCACCCTTCTCTGCCAATCCTACCACTGGCTTCTCATTGCCCAGCAAATTAAATTGAAAATACTTACAGCATACAAAGCCATTCACAACTCTGAGCTACATCAACAAAAACCTACTGCTCTCTAGCTCTCTTTTCTTCTTCTCCCATGCTTGTCTCCAGGTCTTCTCCAGAGCATCTCCCATCCCAATCTATTTAGCTATCTCCTACTCTGGCCACCCTTTAGTGATCCCTGAAAACCCATCTCCTCAGGGAAGCCTATCACGCCTCTAACAACTGAACTTTTAAAGTAATAATAAAGGCAACTTTTTTATTTTTAAAAATAACAAACATTTCATAGGTACCTGCTCTGTGTAATGGTTTTGCACAGAGCAGCCCCAATCCTCCTCTTCTTGGGTATCCCGCCAGCGCTCCTGGTCCCTCGCTTCTGTCTAATGCTTGCAAGCAGGCAGCTTGTTATGGGGGCACCCATGCAGGCTCACTCCCTAGCTGCTGCTCTGTGTGTCCATTCACACACGGAGTCTCAGCTCAGCCCTGCCCCCTCTCTCTCCTCATTGGCTCACTGGCTGTGATTGACAGCAGTGGGAGCCAATGGCTCTCGCTGCTGTCTTAGCCAATTAGGAGGGAGAGTCCCTGGAGAGCCGAGGCTCTTGTGCACATCGATGGAACGCGATGGGGCTCAGCTAAGTATTAGGAGGGGCTGAGGGGGCTGCTGTGCACAGAACCTTGAGCCTTTACAACCACTTTAAAGGGGTTGTAAAGGTTCGTGTTTTTTCACCTTAATGCATCCTATGCATTAAGGTGAAAAAACACCTGGCAGTCACCGGCCCCCTAGCCCCTCCCCCATTTTACTTACCTAAAACCCCTTCATTCAGTCGGCGGGGACGCGCTGTCCCTTTCGCCATGGGCTCCCGGCTCTTGATTGGATAGATTGATAGCAGCGCAGCCATTGGCTCCCGCTGCTGTCAATCAAACCCAATGATGAGAGCTCCGGGGGGGTGGGGCACAGTCCTGCATTCCGCCTCTATGGACGCCGAATGGTGGACTCAGGAGCTCGCCTGCAACGTAACCCCCCAGGAGAGCGCTTCTCCTAGGGGGTCATCTGACGCGGAGAGGAGCCGCGAGAGCCGCCGGGGGGACCCCAGAAGAGCAGGTTAGGGGCCACTCTGTGCAAAACAAGCTGCACAGTGGAGGTAAGTATGATATGTTTGTTATTAAAAAAAAAATAAAACCTTTACAATCACTTTAACTCTTCCATCAGCTCATCCCCCACAGTTATTACCTTTTGTGCCACTTGCCCCATGCTATTACATTGTACGCTCCTATGAGCAGAGCCCTCTTAACCCTCTAGTATTTTATTTTATTGTATTGTACCTGTATTGTCTCCCTTTAGATTGTAAAGCACTATGCAAACTGTTGGCGCTATATAAATCCTGTATAATAATAATAATAATTGTATATAATATTACTGAGCACTTCAGAATTGTCCCTCTACTTTGATTGTTAGCACATGATTAAAGATAGTCTAAACTGGCTTTTTACAGAGACAATTTGCTCATTGCTAGCTTTCCTTTCCCACCCCTTGGATTTAATCCTGACAAAGGCATCATTTAGTGGGCTGCAGTGAATCTGAATAGGATTCTAACCACAGTTTCACACTGAAGAATCTATGGGCACTATAAAGGGAATTGCAGGTCAGTAACCCAAGCTATCGATTGCACTGACTGATTATTTCTCTGGTGACTTTGGAAACTTGTGTGGCTCTTCAAGTGCCATTCATTCTTTAAAAGTTGATGTGGGATGTCCTCTTGAACTTTGGGTGGCTTACAGATATGGCCCTGGCTAGAATAAAGATTTCAGATCGGTAAAATGAGTATAATGGTAGGTCAAATAAAATGTTGTATGGATACAAAGGCACTAATGATACCAGTCTAATGGGTATAATCCTGCCATTTGTTTAAGCACAAAGAAAATAATTAAGCAGGTAAACGCAACTTAACTATGGAAAACCTCCTACTCAAGTAGAATGACCTGTATTTCAATAGGTCTCTTCTGCCTCATTAACGCTTAACTGGTCAAGGTCTTTTATCATTAAGAAATTGAAAAACAGTAAGGCAGGGCTATAATTTGTATTCTTGTCTCAGCTGTGCACGTTTCCTTCTATTTTCTTACTATATACGAAGGTTCTTTTTAAAGTTCAAAATTAGAGAACTCTATGTATTTTTAGCCCTTTCCAATATATATATATATATATCTTCTCTACTTTACTCTGGCAACCAACAGTGAATGGTGCATTTATCTGCATCAAAAGAAATCATTGGTGCGTGAATTGAATGTACAGATCATTTCACTAAAGCACTGCAATTTTGGCTCTGGTACTAGAGGTACTAGCATTATGTTTAGGCGCCACAAAATTACTAGTTTTGGGGGTATACTAGGTGATGGGTTAAAGGGTATATAAACTCAAGAACAACATGATATTGCAGTTTACCAGTTCTTAGATTTTGTGGCTGCATTCGTTTTCTTTTTATTTATTTCACCAGGTGATCCAGCCAATAACACACTTTTTGTCCCAGGATAATAATGTATTGCATCTATGAAGGTGCTATGTTGTAACCCTTGGATAGGGTTAACAAAAGTAAATTGAAAAATCAAAGAAGGCAGGTGGAAAACATTCAGCTGAACAGTAACTGCATCCAATCAGCAGCTGCACGTGCTGCATCTCCTTTAATATAATATCCAGCAGTGCCAATCCTTCCAGCTGTGCTAAATAGGCTAGTTTTGAAGTCGTAGGTTATGAAGGTAAATACAAATATTAAATAAGGAGGTTTTTTTTTTTTTTGTTTGTTTTTTGTTTAACTGGGGTATTTGATGGAAATGTTTTGTGTTGTGCTGTGTGTTTGTTGTATATGAGAAAAAATCTATAAAAATTATGTGATTTTAAAAAAAGGAGTAACATTTAGGGGGTTAAGGCGGAGCTCCAGTCACCATAATCATTTTTTTTTTAAAAAGCAGTCCCATGATTGGCACAGATTGTACATTGTATACTATTTGGATACTGTCCCAACTGTAATTGTGTGTTTTTTTTTTAACCTGTAAAAAATTAATTGATCTCGGAAGCAGGCAGGAGCTATCACAGTTCTGGGCATCTAAAGCCCGCTTGTGTCTATTTTCTCAGTGCAGCGCAGTTTGTTGATTGCAGGTTGCCATAGCAATGGCGGTGCCGGGGGAAGTTCCTACCCCATAGTTATGGCAACCTGTCAATCAAAAAAGAATCAGGCGATTCCCTTGGACTCCTGGGATAGATGACGCTGATATCCCAGGAGTCTAAGAGCCCTTTTACACTGGGGCGAGCGGGCGTCAGCAGTAAAGCGGTGCTATTTTTAGCACTGCTTTATCGTTGTTTTTGTGGGTGGTTTAAACCCCCGTTAGCGGGCGAAAAAGGATTAAAACCGCCCGCAAAGCGCCGCTGCAGCAGCGGTTTTCGGTGGTTTGGCAGCGCTGCCCCATTGTTTTCAATGGGCAGGGGTGCTTTAGGAGTGGTGTATATTGCTTTTTGCTATAATAAATATCCCCAAATTTTAAAAAAAATTTTTTTTTCCTCAGTTTAGGCCGATATATATTCTTCTACATATTTTTTTGTAAAAAAATCGCAATAAGCTTATATTGATTGGTTTGCCCAAAAGTTATAGTGCCTACAAAATAGGGGATAGATTTATGGAATTTTTATATATATATATATTTTTTTTTTTTTACTAGTAATGGCTGCGATTTTTATCAGGACTGCGACATTGTGGCGGACACATCAGACACTTTTGACAGTTTTTTGGGACCACTGAAGTTTATACAGCGATCAGAGCTAAAAATAGCCACTGATTACTGTATAAATGTCACTGGCAGGGAAGGGGTTATCACTAGGGGGCGATCAAGGGGTTACATTTGTTCCCTCAGCATGTTCTAACTGTAGGGGGATGGGACTGCCTGGGGGAGAAGACCGATTGGTGTTCCTATATACTAGGAACACATTTTCCGTGTCCTCTCCCCTGCCAAAAGGTGGATTTGTGTGTTTACACTCACACAGATCCTCGTTCTGGCTCTCCCAGGAGCGATCGCGGGTGCCCGGCGGACTTCGGCTCCTCAGTACCGCAGCGGGCGCACCCCCTATACCCCTGTACAGCTACGGCAATTGGCGGAGGGGAGACATTCTGCGGCAGGCAGTCGGCAATCGGTTAAAGCAATTCAGTGCAATATCGCAAAAAATGGCCTGGTCAGGAAGGGGGGGGGGGGGGGGGGGTTGGGGGCTGAGCTGAAGTGGTTAAACATCAGTACCATGTACAAGTAACCTACAAAAAAAGCAAACTAATGCAGCCATGAGGCCTAAGAATTGGTGAACTGCAATATATGCTTTTGGGTTTAATACCACTTTAAATGTTAGGTTTATGATAACTGTTAGGTAAAGGGTTAGATGATAATTAGGTGGCATGGGTGTTTAACATAGTATCAGTGATGGTTCTCGATGGTTCTCAAATGTATTATGTTAATTACCAAGTGCTGTAAACTAATGCACCTCAGAAGGAACATTTTTAAAACTATAATTATATTTCTAAATATACTTCTAAATATAATTATAAATATAATATAAAGCACGTGCTGTAAGAAGCTGAGCAGCAGAACTGTGTGGAGTACAGTCACCAGTCAGAGTGTACAACGTAGGTAAGTATCAGTACTTAGCAAGGGTAGGTAGGTTAGTATCAGTACTTCACTGTATCTGAGCACCCCAAACAATAACGCTGTTTAAATTATTGCTAATATCCAAAGCAAACTCCTCCATCCATCCATGTCTCCTATCTTTATTTTGCTAAGAAATCACTTTAAAAAAACACCCTCTAGTATTTCTGGCTGTGGCAATCTTGAGTAAGGGGAAATGATTCATGTAGCATTTACTTCCTGGAATCCATTTGCCCTTAGCTCAGGTATACAGGCAGGAGGGTATGCTTAGCTAGGAAAACCCCTCCTCCCCTCCTGAAGACCCCTGGGATGTATGACATCATTTGCCTAGGCATAGAAATCAGAAAGTAACAGAAGATATGAAAAAAAAGTTTAAAACAAGTAAATATGATATACTTTCCTATCTATTTATTAATGCTAGCAGAATAAAGATTTAACATAGACAGTGTTGACTGAGAGAGTGAACTTATGCTTTAAACTTTCTTGAAAAAAGGCTGTATCTGAAAAGCAAAGGAATGCTTACTCTCCCGCTGCCCAGGCAGTTGAACACAACTCTGATGCTGATTAAGCTTCAGTTCACATTAGTGCTTCCACATAATCATGCATCTTTTGGTGCAGTTTTGTAGCTCATTTATGTGTTGGTTTTGATGCGTTATCATTTTTTATTTCTTTTTGCTTTGACCAATGGCTTGTAATATCTGCTGTGACATCATTGTTGCTAGAAGCAGGAGACTTCCTTTCCTTAAGGAAGAGTTCTTTATGATAAATGGGCATCTTATAATGATAAACATTATCTGCTATGTTATTCTAATTTAATTCGTTTATTATTGAATGATCAAGCATCGTTTTTCATGAAAAGCAACTAGACATTTTAACAAGATAATATTTTTAAATGTATTACACTTATGCCGCATACACACGAGCGGACTTCCCGGCATACTTGGTCCAGCGGACCAGAGTCCGCCGGACAATCCGATCGTGTGTAGGCTAGATTTGAAACATGTTTTAAATCTTTCCGTCGGACTCAGTTCCTGACGGAAAGTCCGTTCGTCTGTATGCTGGTCCGACGGACCAGATACGGCACAAGGGCAGGGTATTGCATCTCGCGCTCGCTGCAATAGGAAAAACAAATTTTCCTACTGCGGCGAACGCGGGGCATACCAGGCCCTTAGGTCTGGTATGGATTATAAAGGGAACCCCCTACACCGAAAAAACGGCGTGGGGTCCCCCCTAAAATCCATACCAGACCCCGATCCGAGCATGCAGCCCGGCTGGTCAGGAAAGGGGGTGTGGACGAGCGAGCGCCCCCCCTCCTTAACCGTACCAGGCCGCATGCCCTCAACATGGGGGGTGGGTGCTTTGTGGGAGGGGGCGCCCTGCGGGGCCCCCCTACCCCCACCCCAAAGCACCTTGTCCCTATGTTGATGAGGACAAGGGCCTCTTCCCGACAACCCTGGCCATTGGTTGTCAGGGTCTGCGGGCGGGGGGCTTATCGGAATCCGGGAGCCCCCTATAATAAGAGGGCCCCCAGATCCCGGCCCCCCACCCTATGTGAATGAGTATGGGGTACATGGCACCCCTACCCATTTACCTAGGGAAAAAGTGTTAATAATAAAACACACTACACAGGTTTTTAAAATAATTTATTAGACAGCTCCGGGGGGGTCTTCCTCCGGCTTCGGGGGTCTTCTTCTGGCTTCGGGGTCCGGTTGGTTCTTCTCCGCTCTCTCTGGCCTCTTCTCCCGGTGTTCCAGTTCTTCTGCCGGCTCCTCCGCTGTCTTCATGCCGCTCTTTTGCCAGCGCAGGCCCGGACTTCTGTAGTCTGATTCTGGTTCTCGCTACAGTTCTTTCCAATACATTTGTTATAATTACTCTAGATGTTATACAAAAATATGATAACTAAAAATAAGCATTTCAGGCCCAAAATGAAGGGCCTTAAGAGGCATCAAGACCTAGCTCTACAGAGTAAAGCTCACAAGAAGAGGAATCCTTGATGATTTACTGTGACATCTATTGGGCTTTTATAGAACATAATACATATGTTTCTACCATCACTATAAAATTAATCGTTTCTAATTAGTCAGCTCTGCCAGCTTCCAGGTCCTTTCTCTGTTAGTACAATATGACAGTACAGCTCTGTTGGATTTATAGGGCCACTAACTGGGATATAGTTGTTTTAAGAGCTGAATTGATTGTCCTGGAAGTAGTTCCACTCTGGCTGAAGCACATGCACTTAGCCCAAGGGAATGTACATGGAGATGAAAGGACTATGTAATAATTAAAGTTCCTAACATATGAATATAATTTTGCAGAGGGGCCGTACTACTGAACAGGTGCATATATAAGCATGCCACACACAGAGCAACCAAAGCAAAGTTCTCTGCATTAGTACTATTACCAACTTGACTCAATTGTTGAGTACAACTGATGTGATATTTCTAAACAGAAGGGTGATGCATACTGATTGAGAAAAGTCATAAATCCAGGCACTGTTTTTTTCCCTAACTTCTTAGGATTATTACAAGCAGTACAAACTGGCCTGTTTATAAAATGCTTACCATGTTAAAGCATTGGGAACTATTGTGTTGAAAACTAAATTTGACTGCTACACTTGAGTCAATAGTAGTATTTTGAAGCTTACCATGCACAATTACTGTACTTGTGCTTACCACATACTTGCACAGAAACATATTATATAATGTTTAGTGATCTTAGAGGGTACATTCTAGGGGTAGCAGACCCCTCAACATTTCAAACTGAAAAAAAATCCCATTCTAATTCAGCCCACTACCTAGTTTGCACTATATACTATTATCTAATTTTATTATATTTATCTAATCTCAAGTTGAATATGTTCGTAAGTTGGAAGCGCATGTGCAGAACAGCAGAGACGTCATTTTCTGATGTTTTTTTCTGATGTTCTGTCAAGTAGCCGCGCATGCGCAGACATCGTTTTCCAATGTTTTCCGATGTGCCGCCTCCCATTCGTAAGTAGGAGTCATTCGCAAGTCCAATGTTCGTAACTCGGGACTGCCTGTACCTAGTTTATTTTATATATCTTTTTTTTTTTTCATAAAAGGGTTTTATATATCATGATGTAATTTTAGAGATTACAACCTAGGGGCAGCATACCCTTCAACATTTCAAACTGAAAAAATCCTATTCTGATCCAGCCCTGTACCTAGTTTGTTTTTCATGCCTTTATGCAATCTTATAGGGTGCATCCTAGGGCAGTGATGGTGAACCTTGGCACCCCAGATGTTTTGGAACTACATTTTTCATGATGCTCATGCACTCTGCAGTTTAGTTGAGCACCATGGGAAATTTACATCCAAAACATCTGGGGTGCCAAGGTTCGCCATCACTATCCTAGGGGCAGCAAATCCCATTCTTAACCAGCCTTGTACCTAGTTTGCTTTATATACCATTATGTAATGTTATAGGGTACATCCTAGGGACAGCATACAACTTAACCTCTCAAACTGAAAAAATCCCATTCTGATCCAGCCGTGTACCTAGTTTGTTCATATTTTGTCATTTCTTTGGGCATGGATATATGTAACTATAATGGCCTATAATGGCCTGGGGTTTGCTGAAGAAACACTGTCCCTGCAAAAACTAAGACATAATATGAATATAAGGGACAATTCACAAAAGCTTTACTGTGTATTAGTTTTATAATCATTATGGAAATATTGCATTGGCTAATTCACAAAAGTGGTTACTTTTGGTTACCAGTTAAGATATCATGTGCAAGATTAGCAGTATTTTACCAAATCATGTGGTATCTTCTAACTTGTTTCCATAAAATGTCTGTAAAAGGTAACACAAGATTATTACATTATTTAAGAAACACAGTAGATCATTCTTCAAACAGACAGTAATTGATTGGCTGACTTCCATTACAGATTAAAAAATAAGGGGTTTATTTCTTATTTTAGGGTAGTTGGAGGAGCCGTTTAAAACATTTCTTTATGCCCCTTTGGTCAAATATACATCCATTTGGTTTATAGTGATATTATAGAGATTTTAACTCCAAACTGGCAGAGGGGAGGCTTTTTGTTTTCTTTTAGCCTACCTTATCATAAGGTGTATAGTTAACAAAATTGGAGAAAAATTGTGAGGGGACTATTATTATTATTATTATTCAGGATTTATATAGCGCCAACAGTTTACGCAGCGCTTTACAATATAAAAGGGAGACAATACAGTTATAATACAATACAGTACAATAGGATTAAGAGGGCCCTGCTCAGAAGAGCTTACAATCTAGTAGGGTGGGGCAGGTGGTACAAAAGGTTGTAACTGTGGGGAATGAGCTGGTGGAAGTGGTAGGAGATTAGTTGGAGACGTGATAGGCTTTCCTGAAGAGATGAGTTTTCAGGGATTGCCTGAAGGTAGCAAGAGTAGGGGATAGCCGGATAGATGGAGGTAGCGAGTTCCAGAGGATGGGAGAGGCTCTGGAGAAATCCTGGAGACGAGCATGGGAGGAGGAGATGAGAGAGCTTGACAGCAGGAGGTCTTGAGAAGAGCGGAGAGGTCGATTTAGGTGATATTTGGAGACAAGATTAGTGATGTAGCTTGGGGCAGATTTGTGAATGGCTTTGTATGTTGTGGTTAGAATTTTGAATTTAATTTGCTGGGTGATTGGGAGCCAGTTTGGGACTACTGAGAAGAGCAGAAAATAAAGTAATTTGCGGTGGTAAAAAATACTGATTCATGTAACAACTTACAGATTCATAAGAAATAGACTTTATATAGTAAAATAAATGTTCCATAATAAAAAAAAAAATACAGATAAAATAAAATAACAATGGATAGATGTAAAAAAAAAATAGTAAACTGATACGAATGCATTTCATCTAAACTGAAAAAAAGTAAGTGAAATTCTAGACTTGATTTACCTAAGCTTAAAACGGCTCCCATCTCCCTTCTAACTCCTATTCTAACTACCCTGTAGAAGGAAGAGGCATATATTTACCTATTCACAGAGCACTCTGGTCTGGTCACATGATCTATCCAGCAGCCAGCTTAAGGGGAAAGGGGAGAGAGCGCACAATAGGGGATGGAGTGCCTGGGCAGTGATGTCACTAATAGGTGTGCTGTTTTCATCCGTTCCCTCCTCTCCCCTGAAGCCGACCACTGGGAACCAATCACATGACCGGACTAAAACGCCCTGAGAATAGGTAAGTATAAGCATCTTCCTACTACAGGGTAGTTAGAATAGGAGTTAGGAGGATGGGAGCAGTTTTAGACTTAGATATAGACTGGATTTTCACTTTTAGAATTAAGCACTTGTCAATAAAGGTCTCTAACTGCTGATTAGTACTAAGTACTTTTTTAAGTGTAAATCCCTGTATAGTAAACCTGTCACTGCAAACAAATGTAATCAGTAACAACCTGTAAGAGAAGAAGGAAAGTACTTACTACAGGACATTCTGACATAGTGGCTGGTGAGAGGAACCACAACGTCCAGCGGAGAAAAGCTAACTGACACCTAAAAGTGGCGACTGGCAGTGGCACCCGTGGCTTTTCCAAAGATTTTACTTACCAACCACTGGAAAGGTGATTTTTAAATGTTTCATTTTACAGTCTGGTAAGGATTTCCTTTTTTCTTGTAGTGGCAGGGTCATGGTTTAACCGTAGATACTGTATAGACCCGTAATGTCATAGATAATGAAACAACACAGAGATCAAATTATTGCGTTTAGTTCTGCTACTTTTATTGTGGTAAACAGTTTCCTTTCAATCTACCACTGATTATTTTAAACTGTTCTTTTAATGTTTATAGATAAAAACATGCAGTTTATATTTCTGAGATTATACAGAACATATTTCTGTGACAGGATGCATTCTGCAGGATAATGGGTTTGTGGTTGAAGTAGCAGTATTGTTCAAAGGAATCTACTTTTTTGTGCTGATGTGAAACATGTTTCTTAATTATGATACCACATCCATTTTTAAAGCTACAAATATGAATGCTATATAATACTAAAATGTAGACCTTGACTAATTTGATGTAAAGTAGACCAGAAAGAATAATAGACATATTTTTTACTACATTGTGCAAATGTCCAACACGTCATGTCATTAGGCCAACATTTGTTTTAGGTAAACGGTTATTATATTTTGCCAGTGCCATAGGTTGGACGAAAGTTTGTGCAACATTACTGTCATTCATGGTATCCCTTCTAGTTCCTTATTTTTATAATGTTAGTAATTCATTGCAGATGTTAAGATGTATCAGAAATATCACTTGCCCCTTCAAACTGTTCAGAAATGGTTCCTGTGGTATAAGCAGGCTTACCTCCTGACTCCTCTGAAAGCTCCCTCTAACTTAAGATATGAGTTATCTTCAATAGAAACTTACATCTTAGAAGGTGCAGATGCTTGGAATCTTCCCTTCTCTTGGAAAGGGTCTACAAGGTGCTGAAAAAAAATGGTATGCACAGAAGAGGTAAAAACACTCTGCTAATGAGAAAAGTACTAGGAAAAATTACCAAGATTAGTGCTACAGAACTCCTGCAAAGTCCATTTATGGAAACAAGCTTGTATTCATACTCTTAATGCCTTTGTTTCTTCTTTCAGTAATTAAATAGATATATATATTATATTTTGGATAACTGTAAACCCCCAAAATGTATTTTAGAACTTCAGTATTATTTTTAATCAAAACTCCCTAAAATGGCTTATAGCCAATACTTTCTTGGAATAAAGTAGAAAAAGGTTAAAAACCCTTGTTGATTTATTGTTTGCTGTCTGTGTCCTGTTTGGAAGATTTCCCTTCACTTCCAGTCCTAGAGACACAACAAGACGTGAGAGGAAATATCTGAAAAGTGAAGGTAATTACCCTCTTAGACAGTTGTTATAGTTACTTATTGTCCAAAACTTATAGAAAATTTCACAAATTAAAAAATCGCTAGTAAACAGTATTATTGTGCAGAATATTTATACTCCACATAGACACATGCTGCAAAAGAAAGCTCTTGATGCATATTCCTGGAACATGTTGAGTGTTGGCCTAAGTTCAATTTAGAACTGCTGTCTACACTAGATTTAGCCCTCTAAAGAACAATCTGCAGTGGATTGCTTGTTAGTGTAATCTAGCCTAGAGCAGTTGCTAACTGAATCATTAAACTTTGGACAACACTCAACATGTGCCCGGAATATGCAACAAGCACTCCTTTTAGAGGCCTGTGTGTTTGAGGACAGTTGCCACGTGGCCCTATTCGGGTTATTGGGTTGTGTTCGACAGACTGAGAGGCTGATCCGGGTGCCAGTCCAGGCATGTGGGTGTATCCCGACCATATGGTCACAATCTTTCCCGAGCCTTGACCAGCTCTGTGACGTCAGCCGAAAACATCTTCTGAAAATGGGTCACAGGAGTGCAGAACGAACTGCACTCCTGTGACCCACAGGAGAAGTACAGCCAAACAAGCTTTGGCTGTACTTCTCCCTTAATGGGAGAAGGAAGGCCAGAAAAAAATGACTGGGGATTTAACCTCTACTTTTCTGTCCAAATTGAAAAAAAATTATGCTTAGGAAATACTCTAATATTGTTTGGTTGGATACTTTAGGAGAAGTAACTTATTTGGTGAAAGCTCCCTAGGTCAATAATATGTTTAATTTGACTGCAATATCGTGAAGCCAACAATATTAATCATTTTCAAAGGGACCTGTCAGAGCTGTGTATCTATTTCAGCTCTATAGTCTGTTTGGAATGATTTGAATACTAGAAGTTGTGCTAGTTCCAGGACAGTCTTGTTGTCAACTTAGGCAATGCTTTCCAGGTGTTACCTAAATCAGAACTATGGTAAAAGCAATGTCAGCCTCCTACACTGAGTGAGAAGCTCGGTAGTATTTTCTACGTAAAGTAAAATTAAAGGCAGCATTTTTGTTTTCATTTTGGATAGAGTAAGGGAGGGTTATAACCTCTGTAGTTTTTTTTGCCATCTCTGTCCCATTGGGGAGATTTTCCTTCACTCTCTGTCCCATAGCTACAAGAGGAAATGCCACTAAAGTGAGGACAAGGGATGAGCTTCGAGTTTGAGTCGAACAGCGAATTTTATGGGGCGTTCGCAGGCAAATTTGAGCGTCCCATAATGCACTGCAAGACCGCAGTGCATTGCTGTATGATGATTGGCCAAAGCATACACCTGACGTGCATGCTTTGGCCAATCACAGCACGCTCCTCAGTGAGAGCCATAATTGGCCAAAGGCCCCCTGAGCTAGATTAGGCAGGCTGGTTAGTTAGTTAGTGGCAGTGTATTTGATATATATATATATATATATATATATATATATATATATATATATAGTCAGACTAATATATACAGTGGGGACGGAAAGTATTCAGACCCCCTTATATTGCAGCCATTTGCTAAAATCATTTAAGTTCATTTTGTTTCCTCATTAATGTACACACAGCACCCCATATTGACAGAAAACACAGAATTGTTGACATTTTTGCAGATTTATTAAAAAAGAAAAACTGAAATATCACATGGTCCTAAGTATTCAGACCCTTTGCTCAGTATTTAGTAGAAGCCCCTTTTGATCTAATGCAGCCATGAGTCTTTTTGGAAAAGATGCAACAAGTTTTTCACACCTGGATTTGGGGATCCTCTGCCATTCCTCCTTTCAGATCCTCTCCGGTTCTGTCAGGTTGGATGGTAAATGTTGGTGGACAGCCATTTTTAGGTCTCTCCAGAGATGCTCAATTGGGTTTAATTCAGGGCTCTGACTGGGCCATTCAAGAACAGTCACGGAGTTGTTGTGAAGCCACTCCTTCGTTATTTTAGCTGTGTGCTTAGGGTCATTGTCTTGTTGGAAGGTAAACCTTCGGACCAGTCTGAGGTCCTGAGCACTCTGGAGAAGGTTTTCATCCAGAATATCCCTGTACTTGGCCGCATTCATCTTTCCCTCGATTGCAACCAGTCGTCCTGTCCCTGCAGCTGAAAAACACCTCCACAGCATGATGCTGCTACCACCATGTTTCACTGTTGGGACTGTATTCGACAGGTGATGAGCAGTGCCTGGTTTTCTCCACACATACCGCTTAGAATTAAGGCCAAAAAGTTCTATCTTGGTCTCATCAGACCAAAGAATCTTATTTCTCACCATCTTGGACTCCTTCAGGTGTTTTTTTAGCAAACTCCATGTGGGCTTTCATGTGTCTTGCACTGAGGAGAGGCTTCCGTCGGGCCACTCTGCCATAAAGCCCCGACTGGTGGAGGGCTGCAGTGATGGTTGACTTTCTACAACTTTCTCCCATCTCCCAATTGCATCTCTGGAGCTCAGCCACAGTGATCTTTGGATTCTTCTTTACCTCTCTCACCAAGGCTCTTCTCCCCTGATAGCTCAGTTTGGCCGGACGGCCAGCTCTAGGAAGGGCTCTGGTCCCAAATGTCTTCTGTTTAAGGATTATGGAGGCCACTGTGCTCTTAGGAACCTTAAGTGCAGCAGAAATGTTTTCATAACCTTGGCCAGATCTGTGCCTTGCCACAATTCTGTCTCTGAGCTCTTCAGGCAGTTCCTTTGACCTCATGATTCTCATTTTCCCTGACATGCACTGTGAGCTGTAAGGTCTTATATAGACAGGTGTGTGGCTTTGCTAATCAAGTCCAATCAGTATAATCAAACACAGCTGGACTCAAATGAAGGTGTAGAACCATCTCAAGGATGATCAGAAGACATGGACAGCACTTGAGTTAAATATAGAGTGTCATAGCAAAGGGTCTGCATACTTAGGACCATGTGATATTTCAGTTTTTCTCTTTTAATAAATCTGCAAAAATGTCAACAATTCTGTGTTTTTCTGTCAATATGGGGTTCTGTGTGTACATTAATGAGGAGAAAAAATGAACTTAAATGATTTTAGCAAATGGCTTCAATATAACAGAGTGAAAAATTTAAGGGGGTCTGAATACTTTCCGTCCCCACTGTGTATATATATATATATATATATATATATATATATATATATATATATATACTCTGCATTCAGCGTAGCCTATATATACAGTGTAAACTCTATATTCAGTCAGTACAGGCAGTGTATTTGATATATATATGTATATATATATATATATATATATATATATATATATATACAGTCAGACTAGTATACATATATATATGTATGCATATACTCTGCATTCAGCGTAGCCTATATATACAGTGCATTCGGAGGTGTACACTTTCTGATACATTGCAGGCGGTGTACACAGTATATAATACAGGGTGTATAGTTTCAAATACACTTCAGGTGGTGTACACAGTATATAATACAGTGTAGTGCGGTGTTAAAAAAAAAAAATACCCATCATGTCCGGAAGGCCTCCTAGGAGAGGCACACGCACACAGGCCACTAAAAGAGGGCAGGCAGCCTCTGAAATAATATTTAACAGCAGGGACCGTTCCTGTACCCAACAAGAGTAACTGTGAGTTACAGTGTTCTGGCACCCCCAAGACCTAAGACCCAATGTTTCTGCCCCTGATTAACAGGGGCACGTAACTACATGTTTTGAAATAATATTTAACAACAGGGACTGTTCCTGTGCCCAACAAGAGTAACTGTGAGGGGTTACCATGTTCTGCCACCACCAACACCTGAGGCCCAATTTTTCAGCAGAGTATATAGTGCAGTCCGTATAGTATATATACTGCAGTTCAGAGTATATAGTGTAGTCCGTATAGTATATATACTGCAGTTCAGAGTATATAGTGCACTCAGTGTAGTGTATATATAATACAGTGCAGGGTATATAGTGCAGTGTACAATATATAATATAGTGTATTGAAGTGGTTAAAGGGAGCCTTATGACAGAATTAAGAAAAAAATGGCATGGGTTCCCCTCCGTCCATACCAGGCCCATTGTGTCTGGTATGGATTTTGGGTTGGACCCCCACACCATTTTTTTAAAAAAAATTTGGAGTTCGCCTTAATATCAATACTAGACCTGGAGGGCCTGGTATGGACTTGGGGGGAAAACCCACACTATTTAAAAATTTTTTTTTTTATGTATATTGCCGGGATCTGGCAATACATTACAGCCGTGAGCAATTTTAAATGACATTTTTTCCCTTAGAAATGTCATTTTGCTTCGGTACTTTTTTAAACATGGGAAAAATGCGTTACTTTACATGCAGACTAAGGGGACCCCCCAGGCATGATATTTAAAGGAATATTTCATTTGTATTGTTTCACTTTAAGCATTCTTAAAATCACTGCTTCTGAAAAAAACGTCAGTTTTTAACATTTTTTTGCATTGATACATGTCCCCTGGGGCAGGACCCGGGTCCCCAACCACATTTTATGGCAATAACTTGCATATAAGCTAAAATGAGAACTTTTGATTTTTCACGTTTGTGTCCCATAGACTTTAATGGTGTTCGCATGTTTGCACAAATTTTTTGTCTGTTCACAAGTTCTGGTGCGAACGGAACCAGGGGGTGTTCGACTCATCCCTAGTGAGGACCAGGGTCACCAAAAGTAATGTTGGCATTGGAAGATTTCCCCTCTCTTACTGTTCTGGTGACAACCCAAGATTTGCAATTTTCTATCACTTTCAGTTATAATTGTAAACAGGAAAAATAGAGAAGGTGAATCTCCCTAACGAGGGGTACAGACAGCAATAAAAACCTGACAGGGGTTCCAGCCCTTCTCCACTTTAGCCAAGATTAAAAAAAGTTTTGCCTTTAGTTATACTTTAAACTTTACTTTTTGTTTTGTTTTGTTTTGTTTTTCTTTTCACAGGAACTGTAAAAAATCATGGTATATTTAGTTATTTTGTTCTAGAAGTACTTTCCAGGGTTCCCAGTATTATTCTTTCCTTGTTGCCAGAACCTCAGTCATGTTTTCCCGTATAATAAACAAGTAATCAGACAGAAATATTCAGTATTTTCTTAAACACCATAGAACACACTGTGATTGCTGCATTGGATGGGCTGTACTATTCTAAGAACTATTATGAGTGATTAGGATATTTGTTATAGATGTTATCATGCCATGTCTAACAAGCGTTTCAGTGAACCTTAAAATACATTTAGGATACTTCATCAAAATATTTCTAAATTTGGCACCCCCATCTACTCAACAAGTTTTCCACACGTTCAGATTAGCTTTTTCTATTTATACTACATTCTGGCTGGATTGTACGCATGGCTAGAAAACCCTGGCATTTATAAACAGGGCAGATCAGCTTTTCAAGTATACCACGTGAGATAAGTGGCAGAGAAAAAGATCGCCTAAATCTTGAATAAGGCTACTATCAACTACAAAAGTCAGGTGTGACAGTAAATGATTGTCTTTCCCAATATTTATTGACTATTTACAGGTACATTATGTGTTGCAAGCCAGCTTCATTCACTTCATTAAATTTAATTAAGTTTCCAATAGAGGATTTGTTAATAGGCATGTAGGTGTTCAGTTACAGTAGTATATAAGATTGACCTTTCATCCAAAGTTGGAAAGCATACCATTTCGACAAGTACATGGGAAAGCGACATGCTCATAATGTCACATACAACTTTCTTAATAACTTTCTTGAATCCTGGGACAAGAGCTGTAATGTAAATTGCATGTGACCATTGATAGTCAGTCAAGAGCCCCTTGGGACATTTCTGCAATGTTAAGTAAGGTTCTTATTCTGTGACAGCAAGTTAGCTTTGCTCTTATGTGTATGTCTGCCAATGATACCAAAATGGCACCTTCTTCACATTCATTTACTACTAGACAACATTCTAGTTCTGAGACAGTGTAGCTAAACCCATTCAAGTTGACTACACTTTTGCCGCGTACACGCGATCAGAATTTCCGACAACATTTGTGCGACTGTGTGTATGCAAGACAAGTTTGAGCCAACATCCATCGGAAAAAAATCCACGGTTTGGTTGTCGGAAATTCCAGTCGTCTGTTTGCGGCATTAATGTTACTAACCTGGACTCATTATTAGGCCGGGTTCACACTGGTACAACAAACACTCCAACATTGGGAGCTCATGTCGCATGACATGTGAAAATCAATGTTTCCCTATTTTCCCTTGTTAAAGGGGGCTTCCAGATTCCAATAAGCCCCCCGCCTGCAGACCGCAACAACCAATGGCAAGGGTTGTCAGGAAGAGGCCCTTGTCCTCATCAACATGGGGACAAGGTGCTTTGGGGCCCCCCTGCCCCAAAGCACACATCCCCCCATGTTGAGGGCATGTGGCCTGGTACGGTTCGGGGGGGGCGTTCGCTCTTCCCCACCCCCTTTCCTGACCTGCCAGGCTGTGCTCGGATAAGGGTCTGGTATGGATTTTGGGGGTTTGGGTATGGGTTTTGGGGGTTCCCCTTAAAATCCATACTAGACCAAAGGGTCTGGTATGCTCTTGGAGGGGGAATCCATGCCGTTTTTTTTAACATTTTGTGTGGAGTTCCCCCTAAAGATTCATACCATACACAGTGCCTGGTATTGTCGGGGATCAAAGTCGGATCCCTGTTCATTGAAGTCAAATGCATGTCACTACAAAAGGTATCATAGTGATACAAAACAGCAAGTTCAGGTTGTATAACAGTCTTGCAGACAAACAAATCTCAGCAAGGAGCATTACAGGTTTGTAATACACAACTGAGTGAAGAACTTTACGGGTTTAACCAGAGGTAGGGAGTGTAAAAAACCCAGGTGGTCCAGGAGAGGGGGAAAAAGGGAAAATGTCAGTGGACCGAGACTTAAGGGAATCTGAAGAGATCCAAGTAAGGATTAAGGATAAAATGAAGAGCTTGATAGATATCCATCACTCTGAGAGCTAAAAATTGGGGATTGTGAGTACCTGGGGAAAAGGCACTGTTCTCCCAGAATGGGAGGAGACAGAGTTGAAGACAGATCCGATATACCCAAGAACTTTTTGGCTAGGATCCAAGTGAGAAACAACGTTGGGTGAGATTTAAAATTCTGTGAATAGAGCAGATCACACCACAGCATGGTATGTACAGTAGGGGAATAGAAATTAAGAATTGCTCAATAGTGTTCCACAATTTGCTTTGTCTGTGCCTGCACTAGTCTATAAGTTGACTCAGATGAGAGGCAACATATTACAGCTGGATTTCAGGAACAGATAGTTCCTCTTCAGTTTTTGGATGTTGTAGGATTGCATTTCTCAACATGGGGGGGGGGGGGGGGGGGTTATAGGCTCAGTTGAAATGGAAAAGAGAGGTTGGATAGCTCTGAGAAGGGGATTGGGAACTGAGATAGGTAGGGTCTTAATCAAGTAGAAAAGCCTAGCCATGATGTTCTGTCTAATTAAATTGCACCTGTCCAAGAAAAGATAACCCTGGTCCAAACTTGAAGATCTTGTTTTATTTTTTTGTTTCATTTTAATTATATAAGTGAATGTATACCTAGATGAAATACCTCTTTTAACTTTTATTGAATAATAGTAAATGTTTAGGTAGCATTTTAATGGGTATTTCAAGTAACATTTGTATTACAAAGTTAGATTAGAATTTTGAGGTATTGCGGTCTCCGTTTTGATATCTTTATTAACTCATAGGAATCTTTTAAAAGAACAAAAAATCACTATAATGTTGATGCTGATTTTTAACAGTTGTTCAACACATAAAGAGGCACAACATCGTCCTGAAGAGAGAACTGGGAGAAGGAGCGTTTGGCAAAGTGTTTCTTGCAGAATGTTATAACCTGTACCCAGAGCAGGATAAAATCCTTGTGGCAGTAAAGGTAACATTTCTATTGTATTTTTCTGTCTATTTAGCTACACACAATAAAAATGGTTGTGCCAAGGGGGAAAAAAAAAATATGAGCTAAGCACAGATGATAGTGTGACTGATCTTGTTGTGGAGATTGACCCACTCCAAAAAGCACTACACACAGACTTTTTTTGGAGTGGATTATTGTCTAAGATCCTGTTATAGAGGACAATCATTTGCTTTAAAGTATATGCTTAAAGTGCTAGTTTGAAATGCTTCAGTCTTTGAGCAGCTCTGCCTGTACCCGTGGACTATGCAGAGATTCACAAAGACTACCTGGCTATAACAAGTTAGTGTTCAGTTAAAGAGGCCATCAGTGTTACGAGGTATAACATTGAACCCAGTGGGGGTGAACAAAGGCCACCTGCCATTGACAACCAGTGTTAAAGTGGAATTAAACTGCTGTTTCAAAAAAAACACAGACAGAAAAGCTTTTACTAACAGAAGATACTCTGTATGCCAGTACACTTTGCACATAATGCACAGCTCGGTGTCCATACCTGGCATGATTCTTTGGTGGGACAAAGTAACTCCTGTGCATATGCATGGCAGTTACATCATCTCAGTCTGGTAAAGATACGCCAAACCTAGAAAACTGGCTGAAGATAAAAGCACTGGTGACAAGAGGGACCACAACTTTTTCATTGATGAAAAAGAGCATTCACAAGGTAAGCATGCTATAATGTGCAAATATTCTGAGCATATTTTTACATTATGGAAAAAGCCTGGAGGATCCAAATGGTTTAGTTCCATTTCAGAGGGATATCAATAGGGGTACATGCCTGAAATGAATATGATCCCATTAAATTTTTAATATGGGGCCCTGTGATTTTATATATTTATTTAAAATATATATTCTATTTTTAAAAATGTGATATATGAATGTAGATCATTCATGTGTATGAATTATAACACTTGAGCACAATATTTCTATAGTCTGTAACAACCCAACAATAGTAAAATATTAGATATCCACTTAACTGTGCAATGTAAATGAGTTAAAGTGTATGCTACACCATATTGTTGTGGGTAAATGTAGCCTGTCCTGTGATCCTCCCCTTCTATCCTGTTTTATTCCAACCATGCCAAGCTCCTTCTTCCTGTTTGGATTTAAATAATGCCTTGCCAGTGCACACATGCCTGTACCTCCTGTGGTCAGTTTAGCTGCCACGCCGACTGCCCAGTCCTGCTGTGTTGAATGGTATTGGTTCCCAGCAGGGTCCTTGCTGTCAAAACAGCAGCTGCTTATAGAGAATGGATTGCAGAATGTACACCCTTCTGGAATGCAGCACACAGAAGAGGAACATCACTGGTATGTCACATAATACGCTGCCCACCTGCTTACTAAACAGATATGCCCCCTGCTCTGTGGAAGAGGGAGGTCAGATCACATGGCCACTGAATAAGGTTTAAAAAAAAAAGGAAATAACTATTATTTGTTATTAGAGTCAAAAAATACTATTTGCTGTATTACAATCAACATTTATAGAAGTGTGTTCGCAAATACTTTAAATGAACAGAGCTCAGGTGCTACAGACATAGTGCAAGTCAATCCCCCAAGAGCTCAGGACAAATGGAAATCCTTTGAATATTTCAAAATGATTTGGAAAGATATATAGCTGGGCTTCTCTTTCTAGTTATTAAGTAGTATGGACAACAAATGAAGATCTAGACATGTACCCAAGAAATCACCATTTCAGTATGTCTATTAATTTAAGTACGTATATGTGTAGTGTTTGTATATCATATGTAAATATGATTTTCTATGGTAGAAGGACTATTTAAATACCTTACTATAGGGTTTTTTCCCCCAGTGTTTCTGAGTGTGTAATCTGACCAGCCAAAATTCTTCAAGTCCTTCTTTTAAATATAACCATCCTCTTGACACCTCTTTCACAGAATCTAGCCTCTCCTTTTGTAAAATCATATTTTTTTTAGGATGAACAGAACATCATGCAATCTAATAATAAATGGATAATATGGGGAACATGGGCCGAGTGGGAAGTATTGTGTTTTTGCTTATGTGAAATGATCGACACAGGCAGCATCCCTTGCCCCCCCCCCCCCCTTTATACTGGCCTCTCTGGCTTCTTCACTTGCCGTCTTCTAGTTGCCAAGCAACACTAACAGCTTTGAATTCTACTTACAGACACAGATCCCAGATTGCTATTATTGTGTGTGTGTGTTTTTCTTTTCGGTTAAGAGCTTCATACAATGTCTTCAGTCTTGTCAATTCTTGCGTATCATTTTTGCATAGTGCAGTATTTATGTACACACGTAGAATACCAATGATCTGCTTTATTATATAAGACTGATTTTCAGTGTCTTTATTTTGCAGACGCTAAAAGATGCTAGTGACAATGCACGGAAAGATTTCCATCGAGAAGCGGAATTACTGACAAACTTGCAGCATGAACATATTGTAACGTTTTACGGGGTGTGTGTGGAAGGAGACCCTCTTATTATGGTCTTTGAATATATGAAGCATGGTGACCTCAACAAGTTTTTAAGGTAAAGTCCAGCCTACTGATCTAAAAGAAAAACTGCCATGTTCAAAATTTTGTGTGAGTTACTTATTGTAAAAGAGATACTGGATACTGGTATCTTTAAAGCATTAGTATACATTTATAAATTCTTATACATACCAAACGTCTCAACAAAACAGTATGATAATTGATAGTATGTATGATTATTTTTTCTCTTACACCCTCTTTGTGGCCCTCAGCTGGTTTGAGTCTCCAGACCTTTTCCAGTTGATAAAGGCTATGCTTCCTCTATATTTTTGGAACTGCCTACTTCACACAATGCTTTAGGTGCCCTTTCACTTGAATAAAATATTTTAAGTTGGAGTTTTCACTATAATATTAATTATCTAAGAGATGTAACTTTTTAACAGAATTGAATATGTGTGGCCTTCAGCAGACATAACATCTAACTATCATAGGCGTGCCCACAGGTTGTGCCGGAATGTACCTTGGCACACCCTAATCACCTAGTGTGCATTAGCATTATTGCTCTGTGTAGAAGTGGGGAGATGGGAAAGATCTCCCTCTTACCAGCTCTGCCATAAGAGAAGTGCTTACGCATTTCTCTTTCACTGTGCTGGCAGAGAGATGAATGTGCCAGGGCCATATATATAGACACACACACGTGTGTTTTTATCTTTGGTGTGCACACCCTAATGCAATAGGCTGCGCACACCAATGCTAACTATATAAAGGTTCTAGGTAAAATGGGGGGGGTTGAGAAGGAGATGTCAGACATCCATTAATTTTATGCTGGGGCATAGAGCTAAAAAGCCTTTAGCGCTAATTGACCATCCCAGTTTGTCACCTATTTGGAAGCAAACATATTCTAGGAATCAAAATCATGGATATTTTAAATCACATATACATAAACCACAGCAGTTTTTTAACTGCCCCCACTGAGTGTTTGAATGTATTTGTGTTTGTATATGTATCTATCTATTTATATAGCTAGTTACTATAAAGCAGTGCATTCTGCATTCATACCTGTGTTATGCTATCTCCTATCTAGTAGTTTCTGGCAATATCTGCATGCACATAAGTTCCTTCCTTAGAGTATTTTTAGAATATTAGAATATTAGTATTATTAGAGTACTCACACAAGACTGTGCACTAATTCATGGTGGGGGACTCCACCTTTACCAGTGTTTTTTTCTGGTCATAAAAAAGAGAGAATTGTTTCATAGGGCACTGCCTAAAAGAAAAGCATGCTGTGATGAAATGGAACAATATGTCTTCATGAAAATAATTTGTTATATTTGCTTTTACAAATTCAGCTCCACCTAGGCTCTTATCCTAATCTTCATACATTGTTTGTTTTAACTGCTCTGGTGATTTATTTTCTACAGACTGAAACACATATTCTAACACACGTAGAAGAGGGACACATGTGAAACAGATTGTATCTTCACAACTCTGATCATCAATAGTTAAATAGGGAATCTTAGATGTAGTTACTGAGGCTCTTTCCTGTTAAGGCTTCCATCAAATTGCTTGTGATTATCAAGCCATTTCTAATGTGCTGGTAGGCCATTTCTAATGTGCTGGTAGGAGAGTCAAACACTTATAAAACAAGTTTTTTGACTTGGGCCTCCATAATAGAGAAGAAGATTAAAATCCTGAGTATGTGCCACTGATATTGTTGTGTTAAAAATCAGGCATGTTTTGGAACTCAGTAATCATATTTAAAAGGGGATTTTTGCCTTTTATAGAAAGTTTAAGTCCAGTTTGTAGCCATTGCTAACTAAAGCTGACCATAGATGGGTCATTTTTTTTCATTTAGCCAGAGGGGTGAATGAAAAAAAAAGAACAGATTTCTTCATTCACACAAGCGAGGTGGATGAAGGAATATCCTGCAATTGAAAAAGGTTTGCCAACATTCCCGTTTAACAGAAGTCGATCTAACAATCAACTTCTGTCTAGCAGGGGAAGCTGCACATGGATCAAAATTCCTCTGGTCTCTGCTGAACTGGATGAATTTCGATCCATCTAGGGGCCAGCTTAAGTTTTTTGGAAAACCTCCCACATTCGCACATGTGCATGCACACATACATGCATTATCTCATAAAGAAAGTTGAGTAAAGAAATCTGAAGCATTGCTGTAAAAGTGAGGCCCTTTTCATTACTTTAATGCTGAGTGATAGAGAAATTTGGATTCTCATTACATTCTGAGATTTTTTTCTTTCGTCTCAGTTCAATTGTTTTTTAATATAAATTTATTTTATTGAGTTTTCAAAGAAATAGCACAAGAATGATTCCATACAAACTACAAACTGAGTCCATCTACAAAAGAAAGGAACAAAAAACAAAACTTTGTTTTCAACACCAGAACACCCTCATCAGGATCATCAACAGGGTAGACGTTATACATTAATTCCCCAGACATCATACAGAGGACTAGATAGACTAGGCAGCACATAAATGTAAATGTAAATCCGCAGAGAAAAGAATTCCACAGAACAAACATTATGCCCCCCAACAGCAGAGAACAAGCCCCATGGGAAGCTTCCAGGGGGAGACTGGGTAAAATGTAATGTAAGTCAAAAAAGGTGACACATAAAGAACGATCCTTATAGATAGGGCAAAGCCCTACCTTCCAACCATGATACCAAAGGAAGTCATAATCACAGTATCGGTGTTCCCAAGTCATGTGGATCACACTTTATCAAATTAAGAGGGACATCCTCTGCTGTTGTATATGGCTCTATACAAGGGAAGAGTAGTACTCACTATCATTTTCCATTTATCCCGAGTCAGTGATGTAGGGGATTTCCAATGAAGGACAATAGCTTTTCCAGAGTTTCCTAGTGCTCTCCTAGCACCCAAGGAGTCTCTCAGTTCAAATTTTAAAGTAAATATAATATACTAGTTTACCTAGTGAATGCTGAATGATCAGCTGAAGTCTACGATATTAAGCATACAATGTAAGCTGTTTTTCACTGGGATTCTGCCTCATAGAGTTGAAGGTGAATCTTTATGCAGCAGTATGTATCTTTTCCTGGTTTCTGAACCACTGATCACAGGTCCTGGTACATGAAAACCTTGGTTGCTTTAAGAAGAAATGTCTACACATTAATCTAAAAAGATCTTGGAGCCTGTTCTAGCTAAATCTTTAAATTAGTCTTTTCTACAACAACACATAAAATATATTTGTTACAGAACTGTGGTTAGGCCAGACTTTTCTGGCGCTGTCTGTTGTTTTACATGTGAAATTAGATTACACACTATTAGTATACAAGCGACATACCATAGATGATTTTGACCACTATATCTGTTAAGTATGAATACAAAATAACTTAGCGAGGATCTATAAAATATGAAAATTGCATGACAGAAAACATATGTAGCACTACCCGCGTGAGGGCCACTGATAGAATCGGTACCCCACTGGTTGCCCCGACTCTGCAAGTCCTCCGACACCTCTGACACCCTGGGTTTCGTCATTTTTACCAATTGTCACCAATAACAATAAACTTACACGATGCAGGTGAAGCAGTTTAAATTTGTTTACTGAGGCAAAAATGACATGCATAGCATAAAACTGTACGTCATAAGGATTAAATAATTTAGCACTAGTATGAAATGCGATTGTGTAATCTAGAGATTTATATTTAGCAGGACAAAATGCAAATAAACACAGTGCAATCCAACCCATTTAGGTCACTGAGGCCTATGTGAATAGGCAGAAGAGAGGCAGGGGACTGACACTTAATAGAACTATGTCAGACCACTCCACTCTATCTCCTCAGCCCACAGGCACTTAACATCAAACAACTGACAGACATTCAACAAACTGTTGTGTTTAAATTGGATGGCTCCTTTAAGCAGAGTTCCAGGGAAATGAGAGCAGGCCCCTTGTGTTAGACCACACTCAGTCACTTGTGACGTTAAGGAGAGGATAGAAGGGTTTAATGACAACCTCGCAAGATCCAGCAGATCTTCAGCTAGCACTTAAAGTATGATGAAGGGAATGATCCTTGATGTTAGAGCAGAGCAAATTTAGCTGATATGTGATTAATCCCTTTAAAAATACAGACTTTTCCTGTGTGACCTAAGTGTGCATAGATGTCTGCATACAGTGTCTATGGGATTGGCTGAACTTGCATCCAATAGCACTACAAATATCAGGAATATGGCAGAGACAATGATGTCTATATGCAGTGTCTATGGGATTAAATGGGCAGGTGACCGCTCACCAGCAGCGTAACAGAAGTTGCTGGTAGCGATGCAGATGATGATGTGGACTCCTTCAGGTTCTCCCTCTGGGTCCTGGCTCAGGGAATGGCATCTGACCTCCGTCACACTGTGCCGCGGCCTACGCGGATCTGAAGTGCAGGTAACACTGGAGGATCAGGAACAGCCTCCAAACCGCTGTAGATAGGAAGCGATACTGTCCGCGGATGTCTCTCTGGATGCAGCTGTATAACTCTCTCCCATGCAGGCCACGATTCAGCCACAGCTCACACTGGCACAGAGCTCCTGCTGGCAGATCCAGGGCGACGTCCCAAGAGAGCAATCTAGGCCTAAACCAGCATTTTTATATCCTCTCCCAGCAGTCTGTTCTTCTCTCCTCAGCAATCTGGTGGTTGTAGTTCAGGCCAATCCTGCTGGAATTGAAACCCCAGCATTCTGAACTACACATCCCATGATGCTTTGCTCTGCTCTAAGTTCTGTCTTTAGGAAATGACACATGGAATCCAAGCCAACACTAGAGCGAGACAGCTCCACATTAACAGCACTGCGCGATGTCCCTGAATTGCAGGCACAATAGCCAGCTCCTGGCTACACATATTTATTACTGTCTGAAATACAAACCCAAATAAGGTCCATAAATAAATGTATTTGCCCCAAACCCATACATTTTTGTAAACCACTTGTCCTGGCTTACATAGGGTCACATGAGAAAGTGCTGAACGCACCATAAAGCAGCATATGTCCCAAAATATGCAAGTATTTCATTTAACTGCATAGTCTGGGGCCAGAGATAGTGATTTCCTCATTCAGAAGCTGTTTGAGTCTGAACAGAGAGTATACAGCATGCTTTAGCCTCCTTGTGCATCAACAGAGTGACTATTGTATGCAAAAAGATATACTGTTTGTACAAGATTTAGAGGTTGGCTATTCTTAGTAAGCAAGTCATAAAGCATTGGTTAATATAAACAATGCTTGATTGGTTTTGGTGTCCTAGAATTCATAGATCTATGTTTAAAAAAAGAAAAGCAATGTGCACTCTCATTGGATCATATGCACAGTGGGGACGGAAAGTATTCAGGCCCCCTTAAATTTTTCACTCTTTGTTATATTGCAGCTATTTGCTAAAATCATTTAAGTTAATTTTTTTCCTCATTAATGTACACACAACACCCCATATTGACAGAAAAACACAGAATTGTTGACATTTTTGCAGATTTATTAAAAAAGAAAAACTGAAATATCACATGGTTCTAAGTATTCAGACCCTTTGCTGTGACACTCATATATTTAACTCAGGTGCTGTCCATTTCTTCTGATCATCCTTGAGATGGTTCTACACCTTCATTTGAGTCCAGCTGTGTTTGATTATACTGATTGGACTTGATTAGGAAAGCCACACACCTATCTATATAAGACCTTACAGCTCACAGTGCATGTCAGAGCAAATGAGAATCATGAGGTCAAAGGAACTGCCTGAAGAGCTCAGAGACAGAATTGTGGCAAGGCACAGATCTGGACAAGGTTACAAAAAAAATTTCTGCTGCACTTAACGTTCATAAGAGCACAGTGGCCTCCATAATAGTTAAATGGAAGACGTTTGGGATGACCAGAACCCTTCCTCGAGCTGGCCGTCCAGCCAAACTGAGCTATCAGGGGAGAAGAGCCTTGGTGAGAGAGATAAAGAAGAACCCAAAGATCACTGTGGCTGAGCTCCAGAGATGCAGTCGGGAGATGGGAGAAAGTTGTAGAAAGTCAACACTGCAGTCCTCCACCAGTCGGGGCTTTATGGCAGAGTGGCCCGACGGAAGCCTCTCCTCAGTGCAAGACACAGGAAAGCCCGCATGGAGTTTGCTAAAAAACACCTGAAGGACTCCAAGATGGTGGGAAATAAAATTCTCTGGTCTGATGAGACCAAGATAGAACTTTTTGGCCTTAATTCTAAGTGGTATGTGTGGAGAAAACCAGGCACTGCTCATCACCTGTCCAATACAGTCCCAACAGTGAAGCATGGTGGTGGAAGCATCATGCTGTGGGGGTGTTTTTCAGCTGCAGGGACAGGATGACTGGTTGCAATCGAGGGAAAGATGAATGCGGCCAAGTACAGGGATATCCTGGACGAAAACCTTCTCCAGAGTGCTCAGGACCTCAGACTGGGCTGAAGGTTTACCTTCCAACAAGACAATGACCCTAAGCACACAGCTAAAATAACGAAGGAGCGGCTTCACAGCAACTCTGTGACTGTTCTTGAATGGCCCAGCCAGAGCCCTGACTTAAACCCAATTGAGCATCTCTGGAGAGACCTAAAAATGGCTGTCCACCAACGTTTGCCATCTAACCAGACAGAACTGGAGAGGATCTGCAAGGAGGAATGGCAGAGGATCCCCAAATCCAGGTGTGAAAAACTTGTTGCATCTTTCCCCAAAAGACTCATGGCTGTATTAGATCAAAAGGGTGCTTCTACTAAATACTGAGCAAAGGGTCTGAATACTTAGGACAATGTGATATTTCAGTTTTTCTTTTTTAATAAATCTGCAAAAATGTCAACAATTCTGTGTTTTTCTGTCAATATGGGGTGCTGTGTGTACATGAATGAGGGAAAAAAATGAACTTAAATGATTTTAGCAAATGGCTGCAATATAACAAAGAGTGAAAAACTTAAGGGGGTATGAATACTTTCCGCCCCCACTGTATGTACATTCCCATGCCTATCTTCATTCAGTTAAGTATAATCTTTATTGTAGCTGTTATCTTTGGATATTTAAAGGGTTCACTCCTTAATCACTGCCTCCTGCATGGTTTGTTCATGTTCAGTCCAAACTGAAGAATGTCTCCCAAAATTTAGTCTGTCCTGTACCGCCATCACAACGTTTTCTATGTGCCACCTGTAATTATGTCATACTATCCATTGTAGAAGGTTTTAGTTTATTATGTAGGTAATCCCTACTTCATAACATTGCTGGTCATCTTTTTTTTTTTTTTTTTTACTACTGCAGCAAGATTAATTTCATAACCTGTATTGCAACACTCACTTACAGCTCCTTACAATCTTGCATGCAGTAGCTATTGCCATTCTAGATAATTGGTAGAAATATGCTTAACAATCACTGACATACAGCAGCCCTGAATTTACATCTTGGCTTGATATTCTAATGCAGTATAACTGCAGGGTGCAGAATCACAGTAAGCATAAAGACAGAGCAGAAGCTTTTGTGCAATAAACTGGTCAAGAATGTCAAAAACAGTATTTTACAGTTACTGTAATTAAGGTAAAAATCTAATTAAGTCCAAATGATATAATTTGTAATATAACCTATTTGCTTTCTAATCTCTTTTTACATTTCACCACGCTAATAGCTGCAGCTGAAAATAACCTTTTGTTGGATAATTTGTTAACCTGCACTGCCCCCAGAGGCTGTCACAGGAAATGCGTCTGAGACCTTAATGAATTTTGAGATCACAGTTTATGCTGCACAGCTTCATGTTTCAGACATCAGACCACATGTTGAAGGTCAAATGCAATGTCTGAGTGCAGAGTTCATAGTAGGGAGAAAGATTTGGGGGAGTGTAGGAAGCACAGCTAAAACTGTTGTGGCTTTGTACAGCTGCACGCTGTGGGAGACTTTGATTTCACGACTGAAGGAAGGATGCTGAGATAAGAATGTGGACTGAACATTTCAAAGCAAATAAATGAGTTCCGTTATTAAACTAAAACATCTTCCAAAAATACAGGCCGCAGATGAACTTTCTGAAATAAAAAAGCATTATTCTTAGGTTGTAAAATGGAAAAGAAATGTTGGTTCTGAAAATGTTTTTCTTTCAATGCTTGATGTTAAGAATTCACAACAAATTATTAAATGTGTACATTCAATGTAATATTTTTTGAAACTGGGTATATTTGTTAAGTACATTGATGTGCGCACGTATACCCAACCTGAAGCTGTCTGGCTGGTTGTACACTGATGTTTATTGCATACGGATCCATTTTCATCTAAATAGTACTGCTTTTTTTTAAATCTGCTCTAATAAGGTGCATTAAGGCATCTGTGTTTTTTTCACCCTCTTGAAAAATGAAATAAAAACGAGAGTGACAAGTTGCCTAAGCAGTAAAATGCGCATGTGCTAACCAAAGCGGGAGGTCTAAAAATTTGTACATTGTGTTGTCAAATAAGAAAAAAGTCAGCACATGTACATTAAAATCTCCAATCTCCATTCCACTCCAATCTCCATTCCACTCCAAACTCCATCCCAAGCACCAGCATATGAAATCTTGTACACTGACTGGTGTAGTTTCTATGCACTCAAACTTTTACACATACTCACAAAAATACCTACATGTCCTCACCCTTCCCATTATAAGTGTTAAACTTGTCAGCAGGTTTGATAGGCCCAATACATTTCAGATAGACACTTGAGAATTACAATTTTGGCTTAGTCTGTATATTTTTCGAACGCTAAAGTGTATATTCCATAGCAAAACTGACTTGTTCAGTTCAATACACTTACGATGGTGTCAGCACACACATTTCCATGCACATTGTGGGTGGCTAGTAAATCACCTTGCAGATACAACTTGCTTGTCCACGTATGATCAATGCTGCAGCGTATGTGCATATCCTTTAATAAATCATCCCCAGTGTTTTGCAATATCAATTTATAAATTCTATATTAGCAAATGAACTTGTTTGCAGAATGCTCAGTGTTAGTATAACATATCTTGCATGAACACTCTCCCTCTAGGTTTGATATTTTTACATTGAACTAAAGAAGGCATCGCCATCAAGAAATTTTCATTCACAATACCCATTTCTTGCATCTAATATTCACTATTACTTATAGCAAGCAATTACAAATCATCTTGACTACATAAACTGCTGAAAGCCAATATCTGAGTGGCTACCATAGTATATTACACATTCTTTATCTGTCAATTCATTTAGGAACTTGTGCATTTTAGCAAGTTCCTCTATGAGAACAGTGAACCCCATGTGCAATAAAAATACCTTGTGGCCTATGCTTGATGATCATTGAAAACAGCAATATTACAAATAAGTACAGAAACTCTAAACATACATTTTTTACGTCAAATTAGGTAAAACTATGTATTGTAACTCTTTTGATAAGGGTCTGGGTGCTATCAGGGAAGCATAATAACTTCTGGCCCTGATTCCTTTTCCTTTAGCAAGTCCATAAATGTAACCACTGTAATCCCTATTTGATTAATTTACTATTTATATTTAGAATTCCTAGGAAACCTATCCAGTTACAGTACTGCTCAGTTGCTGTGATCTTTTTTTTTTTAATAACAATTTTGTTTCTATTTCAGGGCCCATGGACCAGATGCCGTGCTTATGGCAGAAGGGAACCGCCAAACTGAATTGACTCAGTCTCAGATGCTTCACATAGCCCAGCAGATTGCAGCAGGTATGGTGTACCTAGCCTCACAGCACTTCGTCCATCGAGATCTGGCAACAAGGAATTGCCTGGTGGGAGAAAACCTCTTAGTGAAAATTGGAGACTTTGGAATGTCTAGAGATGTGTACAGTACTGATTATTACAGGGTAAGTTCAGATTTTGTCCTTTGTAGGGACTGTGAAAATGGTATATGCTACAAGACACAAAACATACATCAAAGCAGACCTTTCCCTTTTCAATGTTTACTGAAATTATTCTTAACAATGAACTGTAAGTGTATAATCAGTTACCAAAAACTGCTCCAGTCTGTCCCCCCAAGACTCAGCTATTCATACCCAAAGGAATGCTGCCATTTTGTTTCTCACACAGCTTAGAGAAGGTGAAGCCATGCTGTCACCTCTGCCCTTTCTATGACATGCCACGTGTGACTGATTTCTACAGAGCAGTAGCAATATGTCAGCTGCCAGGGGAAGCAGTTAGAGAGGAAGATATAGACTTGGCTACTGATTTGCATATCAGTAAGAGTCTTCATAGACTGCACATTTTGGGAAAATAAGGAGTACTGGAGGTGAAAGAGATGAAGCAGAAAATTATGATGGTATCACTATATTTACATGCTTGAGTAGTGTAAAAGTTCCTGTTAAAAAGGATAGTAGCTGAAACGAGGTCTGACTCATGACTTAAATTTGAAGAATTGCTGGGAAGTCAAGAAAGCAGTATTGCAACTTCTGTTTCTTCACTTTAAGTAAAAGCTTTTAGATTATAAACAGTAATCATTACCACACAATCACCTCTATTTATGTAATCTGTTTGTTTCTTGTCAAAGATTGATATTCCCACTTATTACTACATTAGCAATTTATATTTTGCTGGAGAAGTTTTCTTTAAAACAATATATGTTATCTTCTGCAGATTAAACTCTAGTAAGTTATTTTCCCCCATTGTAGATAAATTCTTATATTTACTTCCCAGTCATTTCAGTGTTTTTAAGCTCTTATGCCCCATACACATGATCAGGTTTTCCAACAACAAAACCGTGGATTTTTTTTCCGAAGGATGTTGGCTCAAACTTGTCTTGCATACACACGGCCACACAAATGTTGGCCAAAAATTCCGAACGCGAGAACGAGGTGACGTACAACACGTACGACGAGCCGAGAAAAAGGAAGTTCAATAGCCAGTGCGGCTCCTTCTGCTTGATTCAGAGCATGTGTGAACTTTTGTGCGACGGACTTGTGTACACACCTTTAGACTTTCCAACAACAAGTGTTGTTGTGGGAAAATTTGAGAGCCTGCTCTCAAACATTTGTGAGCGGGAATTCCGACAGCAAATGTTCGATGGAGCATACACACGGTTGGACTTTCCAACAATTAGCTCACATTGAATATTTCCCGTCCGAAAGTCCGATCGTGTGTACGCGGCATTATACTTTAGAATGTGTTGAATGATCTGAGCTGTATGGATCCTTCCACAGGTCTGCACTTGTGGTTGCTTTTAATAGGAGAAGCACCTGTATGATTAAACGCTGCACCATTCTGAGGGAGGCCATACTGGAAATAAAATAATAACAATAAATGGAGCCTGTAGTTGGGTACAAGTGGGTTGCTCCAGTCTGTCTCCCTGAGACTCAGCTATTCGTACCTAAATGGGTTCTGCCATGTTATCTCTCACACAGCTCAGAGAAGGTGAAGTCATGATGTCACCTCTGCCTTTCCTATGACATGCCATGTGTAACTGATTTCCACAGTGCAGTAGCAGTATGTCAGCTGCCAAGGGGAGCCCTTAGAGAGGAAGATGAAGACTTAGCTACAGATTTTTAACAGAAAGTTAAAATTTGCATCTCAGTAATATCAATGTTTAGTCTTTGTAGACTACACATTTTGGGAAAATAAGGAGTACTGGAGGTGAAAGAGATGAAGAAGAAAATTATAATGGTATCACTATATTTACATGCTTAGGTAATGGAAAAGTTCCAGTTAAAAAGTATAGTAGCTGAAAGTGCTGAAAGTGGGTTGATGTTTTATCTTAACCACTTGTGGACCAATAATGGACTAGATGAAGTGGAAGAGCTTTAGCTAAACCTTGAGTTACCTTGTGCACCCTAGAATGCCCATAATGGTGCACATTCCCTTGTTTGCTATGCCAAGACCATCTGCCAAGGTCCTGGTCTGTTTACTAGAGCTGTTGACAGCAGCTCCTTCTTTAATTATTGCTGTGAGACCTTGCAACAGTAATAATTTATATATTCAATGTATATTATTATTTTGTAGTTATTGGCAGTTGTTATGAACTGAAAACATACTGTTTTTTTTTAATCTGCTGGATGTTTCAGTAGGAGAAATCTGCAAAATGGAAAGAAACATTATAATGCATCACATTTTGGGCTCTATGTATAGAAAAAAGTCCTGTGCTTGGATCTCCTTAACTTGTTTCAAAATTTGTTTAATGTGGTTTTTCCTATGATCGTCAGATCCATCTCGTGGTCATAATCCAGTATTTTCCTAATTGTGGTATTTCAGAAAATAACACATTATGGCTATTAGCTGGAGCTGACAATCAGCAATTTTGTTTTATTTTTTTATTTTTATTTTTTATAAAAAGACCCTTTTGTACCATACTTGGCACTTGATGTAGCTCATTAGTCTCTTTGGTAATGCAGTATTGTGTGGAATGGATTAAATTACAGCTACTGTGACATCTATTAGTTTAAAGGAATTGACTGAGTTAGCTGGTGGTCAAAAAAGTTGCCATGTATAAATGTTGGAGGTAACATTTACCTATGCCAAACTAATCATAGAGACAAATAAAAATAACCTATTTCTTCTGAAGAATTGACTGTAACACACTGTAGTCGTGAAGGGAGTTATATAAACTGTTGTGTAACAATTTGTGAACTGAATATTAGTATTTTTTTTACTTTTCTGATTAACCTGATATCATCAACAAGACTTCCGATAGCAGTTGCAGCTACCAGTGCCTGTTTATAAGCACCCCACGAAGGCAAATATAATGGTGCCATCTCCACTTCACCACAGCTGTGATAATGACATGTTAGCAATACAGAAAACAATCTGGAGATATAATTTGCATGCAAAGCAGCAGGAAATATTAGATGAAACTCAAGGCAACATTGCTCTCCTTGTGAACTTTTTAATGTGGGCATTTAAGGATGGAATGACACACAGGGCCAGAAAAAGTGGAATAAATGCAGACATTTTATATAACAAGAAAGATGGAGAGGGAGGAGAGAGAGAACAATCATAATAATTTTTTTTTTTGCTAACTTTGTTCAGTTATGCCTGCATAAGTCCTTGAAGTATTCATTGTGCCCAATAGGAAATGTTTTAAATAGGTTGGTAGCTGTGGTTTATATCTATAGCTTCTTAAACTTAGCTACAATTGACGTGGAACATATTTTAGCATACAGAATGCCACATGTTTACTGTTCCCATTTGTTACTGAGCTAAAATTGCACTGCTCTCACAGGGCACTACATATATACTGGATCATCTAAGAGGGTGTGTAAGAACAGTAAGACAAAAAAAAGATTTAAACAATTCTTTTTACAACGTTCCTTACTCTTGTGTCCTGTAATCGGGGAGGCAAAGTAGTTATAGATTGCTTTATTAATAAGTTCAAGCGTACATAATTCATGTACAGGCTTCTGGTTATATCAAAGCAGGAACAAGAGTTATTTATTTGTACAGAGTATAGAAAGTATTATACATATAACAACTGTAACAATTGTAAATAGTGGCATATTCCCCTCATAGTATATAAGAATCTTTTCCTTAATATTGAAAAATAAAAAACAACAACAATGCAAAGAATTATATCATAAACTGTACTGTGCATTATGACTTCATCACATAATTCTTTGTCTACACTAGAGACCTTCTAATTCCCAAATATGTCTAGGTGGTTCAGGTTCCTCGTCTACAGTTTGGTTGTTATCAGTTGGACAGGAAAATGTACTTATTCAAACAAAACCGCTGAAAATTCCTGCTTAACAGGCCGATTGGCATTCCGTATGCAACCACTAGAGAGTTCACAGGTCCTCATTGACTTGTCACTCTAAAAAGATTGGAAAATTTGGATTGCCCCGGGTTCAATAAACCAGGTTTCCTTACTCTAACTAGAGATCGATACAAAAAGTGTACTTCTTTCACATCATGTTTCTGACCAGTACATGTCTTACTTTTATTTTGTTGATCTTTAATAGTCATAGCAACTGATGGTTTCAGAGGCACTGGACTTTGTGAGAGTTGTATGTTTGCAACATGTAGTTTAGTGAACATTTGTATGCTACATAGCAGTTTAGTTGGTGGTGCTTACTGTAGTTACATGTCTAGTCACTCTGTAGACATATAGGGACTTTCCAAGATTTTTCTTTAAGATTTGCAGTCTGAAGAGCTTCTTTAAAGCTTCTGTTGAGCTTTTCAGACTCTCAGTTTGCCTGAGGGTAAAAAACTGAGGATTTTCTTGTACAATATTTCTCTTTCCCAGAAAGGTTTCAAATTCAGATAAAACAAATTGTGGCCGATTGTCAGATACTAGTTTCCTTGGGTTAGGTTCCCTGACGAAGATTGTGGAAATAAATGTTAGCAAGCAGCAAGTAGCAAGTAGCATATGCTATATTTGAGACAAAGGCCATTTACTGTACTGATCCATTAATGCGGAACTGCACTGAAAAACTGAATTTTCGCACTTAATCCCCCCTCCTCTTCTACTTTTGGAACATTATTTTTTGAGGAGTGGGTACCTAGTTTTGACAGGTACCAGCTCCCCACTGCCATTGATAACACTTACCTTCTGGGACACATCACAGGTCCAAGGAGGCTGTGGAACCATTCACACAGTGCAGCGCAGTTAACACATGCACAGCGGGGAGCCAGCTTCCCACACTCAGCATGGCCACACTGGGGACCCAAAGACCCGGCTCTGGTGATTACAACACTGGATCCCTGGACAGGTAAGTATCTTATCATTAAAAGTCAGCAGCCACAGTATTTGTAGTTGTTGACTTTTATTTTTTTTTAAAGTGACTGGAGAACCACTTTAATGATATAGCAAATCAGCAGTCAACAGGTGCCTCTGTGAACGGACCCACAATATCAACAGAAAGCTTCTTCCTAGCAGACTTAGTAAATGGCACTGGTTGGGGTGGGGTGTTGGAGTGTGTGTGACAGCAGATTTGTGATGATTCATATAATGCAAGACTGAACAGCAGTTAGTACTTGGGCATCCATGGAAATTACAGCAAGCAAATAAGAACAGTTCATGTTTAACCCTTTAGTAAGATGTAGAATAGGGATTAATTAATTTTCTGAGTTTGGCCATTTGCTTTGCAGAATGTCCCGTATTTATACCTGTTTTGGAAAAACAGCTTCTCTTACAGAGAAGGGTAAGCATCTCTGGCACACTGGTTTCACATCTGATCACACTTTAATTTTGTGTACAGTTTTTTGCTCAGTGAGATGTTGCTGAGTGGTGAAACTTTGGACACTGATAGCATAGGACAACTGAAGCTGTTGTGTTAAGACCATCTACTATTTGTAGAATTAGTGCAGCAAAAGGTCCCTGCCCAGTATAGCAGTGACATTCCTTGCAATGTAGACTTCAGCTCATGAACTTGTTGGCCAAAATGTAATAGTCGCTGTCAGGCAACCACAGGCAAGCACAAGATTGGGGTCTCTAAGGTAACCAACCAGTTTTGCAGGAAATGCTTTCTAGTAATAGGTAAATCCTCTGGATTAGCAATGAGTACAGTACATAATTCTCATACAAATCCAAGCAGTAAAAGGTATTGCAGGCTCACCAAGATGTGGAAGAAAAGGTGCAGGCTGAGGTAGAAATAGAAGAGACATTCCCCTCTTACTTATAGAGTGCTTCATTAACAAGTTCAAGCATGCATAATGCATGTGCATGCTTCTGATCAGCAACTGTAACTAACTGGTACAGAATATAGAATGGATTATACATGTAACAACTGTAAATAGCGACATTTACAGGCCAGAGGTATGAACACCACATTTATCTCAATATTCTATCCCTCACTATAAGATCTATAAGAAATGAGCAGACAGTATAGGGTTAATCACTTTAATACAGGGCACTTTTACCCCCCTTCCTGTCAAGCCCAATTTTTAGCTTTCAGCACTGTCGCACTTTGAATGACAATTGCGCGGACATGCAACAATGTACCAATAATACATTTTTATACATTTTTTTTCACACAAACACAGCTTTCTTTTGGTGGTATTTAATCACCACTGGGTTTTTTAATTTTTTGCTAAATAAATATAAAAATACTGAAAAGTTTGAAAAAAACATGTTTTTCTCAGTTTCTGTTGCAATCTTTTGCATATAAAAAATGATTCCTCATAAATTTAGGACAAAATGAAATCTGCTACATTTCTTTGGTGAAAATACCCCAAATCAGTGTATATTATTTAGTCTGTAGGAAAGTTATACAGTTCGCAAACTATAGTATATACAGTATCTGAAAATCGATTAATCCTGATGTACTGACTGATCTCATTTCTTAAGCCCCACAAATGTCAGGACAGTACAGATATCCCCCAAATTACCCTTTTTTGGAAAGTAGACAGTCCAAAGTATTTTGTAAGAGGCATGGTGAGTTTTTTGAAGTCGTAATTTTTTGTCATTTTTTTTTTTAAATGAAGAAATAAAAAGAAAATGTTCACAATGTCATCAGTGCAGTATAGTGTCATTATATAACTGGTTGTGATCAGGGACACTGACTGGTGACAGTATGAAAAAAGTATGAAAACAGTATGAAAAAAAAAAATATATATATATTTTTATTTTATTCTTTAAAATAATTTTTTGTTATTTTTTTTTCTTTTTCTTACGATTTTTTTTACACACTGTGACCAGAGCAATATAGTTTTACCATAGAAACATTGTACTACTCGGGAGAAATTATCATGATCACATTATGATTGCTTATAGCAGTGAATGTCATTGCTATGAGCAAGCATTTTACTAAATGAAATTGATTCATTCAGTTTGTTTTGTTGTGATTAACTGTAATTAGCCATAGCTAATCACATTGTACAGATAGGCTGTGATTGACCCTGTCTGTACCATGTGTTCACTGTGACCAATCACAGCTAACAACACAATTGTGACAATGAATGGCATGCAAGGAAACTGTCATGTGATCTGCTGTGATTGGTCACAGTGATCACATGGTACTCGCAGCTGGCTGGTACACTGATCAATCATTGGCTGTGTCTGGTGGACACAGCCGGTGACATATCATGCCTGCAGTGTAGCTGCACAGCCATGGGCGAGGCTCCTTCTGGGAGGACATCATATGCTATCCACCCAGAATTATGAAAGTCCCGCTTGGTCATCAAATTGCTATAGGCTGGGCGGGAACTGGTTCATTTACTAAAGTGCAAAATCTGGTGCATGGTGGCCAATCAACTACTAACTTTAGCTTGTTCAATTAAGCTTTGACAAAAAAAACTGGATGCTGATTGGTTTCCATGCAGAGCTGCACTAGATTTTACACTCTCCAGTTTTAGCAAATCAACCCTTAGACCGCTTTCACACGGAAGTGGTTTTTAGGCATTTCATCGCTAGAAATAGCCTCTAAATAGCACCTGAAAACGTCCTCCCATTCATTTCAGTGTGTCTTTTCACACTGGGGCGGTGTGCTTGCAGGATGTTAGGAAAAGTCCTGCACGCAGCATCTTTGGGGCGGTTTGGGAGTGCTGTATTTAGAGCTCCCAAAATGCCCTGCCCATTGAAATGAATGGGCAGCACTTCCAAAGTGCCTGAAAAGTGATTCAGAAGCGCTGTAACACCAGCGTTTTTAACCCCTTTATTGGGGTTAAAAGCTCCCTGCTAGCAGACGAAAAGCACCTCTTAAACTGCGCTAAAGCGCTGCTAAAACAAGTGGCGCTTTAGCGCTAACGTGGCCACGGCCCCAGTGTGAAAGGGGTCTAAGGTGATATTATTCGGTCGGTTGCAGAGTAAACACAGTCAATGTAATATAATAACAGTCGATAACTATAATCCTAACTAGCAATGCACATAAGTAAGTACACTATATTCAAAATATGTGCATCACCGTATTTAAAAAAAAAGTCGTTTTATTTGTAAAGGAAAGCCGTGAACAGCTCTCCAGCTCTGTTCTGCTACAAAAGGGCATGTTGTAGTGATAGGTAGAAGGTGAAAAAATGTGCAGTAGGCTGGTCTCACACATGTGACAGCCAACCTGCAGCCCAGGTATCCTTGGGTGAGAACGCTGCTTCCCCAAAGACATATGCTTTTTAGCATTGTCACCATAGGACAGGAGGTCTGGCTTGGATCAACAGGTCAAAAATGAGGGAATAAAAGCCCCAGGGAGAAAAGCACCTCCCTCCTAACAATTAATGGAAGCTAAGTTACCAGGTCTTTTTGTGATTTACATAAACCTTTCAATTCTGTTAATGTCTAGAAGTGTATTTGTTTTGCTATATAAAAGTACAGGGGTCTGCTGTGATATCGCCTACTCACATAACACAGACCATAAGCTATGTGTCATGTAGCAAAGTGTTGTACTCATCTGGATTTCAAACTGAAGATTTCTCTAATATCAAGTGTCATCACAGGATTTCTCTGACTCTCAAGGCATCTCTAATTTGTAGAAATGTGAGAATCTAATCTAAGCTGGTAGATATTTAGAGTGGCAGAAAAAAAGTCCTCACTTTACCCTCTGGTCCCCAATTACGTACTCTAAAAGCTGATGGGAGAAAAGGACTAATGTAGATCACGTGTATTTTCCCCCAGTCACTACTTAGAGCCTGTTAGTTCAGACAATTTCTGTACAGCGACTGGGGGGAGAAGCACACGTGGTCTGCACCACTGCCTTCCTCTTTATTTACTAGTGAAAAAAGTAGCAAAAGGAATGGGGGAACAAGATGGTTAAATATTTTTTGCCTTGAGCCCCTGGTTTTTAAGGGGCACCATACACCTGACAGGACAAGTATAAATTCCACACTCCATTAACATAGGATACGATAAGAGGCCACATGCAAGGACCCCAATATTTAAAGCCCAACCCCAGATAAAAATGAAATTTGAGTAGTGAATTGTGCATCAATTATGGTACTTTACTCCTCAGTCCTGATTTCAAAGCCCTATCACATCCTGCGGTGTAGTGGATCAAAGTCACAGTTTAAGCTAAGCTGATTTCCTGCCCTTGGGACCAGGCATCTTTCCAGCTAGTTATCTTCTTGGGCACTGGTCCCGTCACCGCCCCTCTGCATTCTCCTGCCTCATGACCCTATAAGAGAGGACCCGGCCTCTGTAAGTGTCGCTTCCACCAATAGAAGGTGTCGACATCATTCAGACAATGATGTAGACACCAGGAAGTAAACAGAAGAAGAGCAAAAAATCATCATGGCTTTAGATAAGTAAAATTGGCATTAGGATAGTTTTTTTTTTAGATTTGCAGTTAGTTAGCAGGGCTAGGAGTGGTGGGTGGGGGGTTGCTAGTATCCTGGAGTTGGGTATTAACAAAATGTATCCCATTGCTTTAAAAACAATTTCTGCACTTCCATAAACTTATAATGTACATACTGCCCTTCATACAGGGAGCAGGCCACCCCCAGTTACTTAGACCTACGTGAGGTAATATTTTCACAGGATCGCCATTTTCTTGTGTTGCACAGTACAAATTTATTATGTTATGAGTAAAAATAAAGCAAAATCCTCTGTACATATATTGCATTTAGGGATTAATGGTTTCTCAGCAATACTTCTCAGAGTCCACGTTCAGGTTTCCTAGGTTACAAATCCATAGAACAAATGAGCAAGAGACACACAGGCGACATTTATTGGAGCACAGGAATCAAGACTTTCAGTCTCCCATCTGCTCTACGGATCTTAAAATAATTCAGATTATCATTTCAGACTACCCTTCATCTTCGGACTGTGCTGTCATTTGTTTGCCACCTATTAAAAATGATCGAAATCTCTACATAAATCAAATTTGTTTAATATACAAAGACCAATCAACTATTGTTTTTTTTGTTTTTGTAGAAAATGTCATTAACGTAAATTGTTCTAATGCAGAACAGTTTAAATATTTATTAGATGTTTTATTTCACTGCCAGTCCTTGGTTTCATGTTCATTAACATTCTCTGAGAGAAATTTATGCAGAGCTTCCCAGTCCTTTATTTCACACTATTAATGTATTTTTTTTCGCAATTGCATGCATTTAACAAGCAAATTTTTTATTTTTCCCACAGATGCACATCTATTTCATGCATGGTTATTGTAATTTTTTGGATATAATTAAGCAAAATCTCACCATAAAATAGGCAGTAGGTAGTCTTTGTGTGCTGCCACACTAGAGAAAATATATACTTAAAATGAAGAACTAGATTGTTTCCTTCCTCAGTATTAACCCATGAATTGAGTGCATTTTTGGACTCATCTCTGCACCACTACCAAGCAGTTGCCTAGTAGCCAATTAATTCAGATCTCAAGCACTTCATCTGCACACAGCACAAGAGATGCTATTCAGAGGTTGCTAGGATACCTTTTCCTGCAGTGTAAAGGCAGATCTGATTTAAAAAGGGTTAATAAACGAAAGATATGCATACACAGTAGTCACATTTTAGCAATGACATTCTAAAAATAATATTTTTGGTCTAATGTATTGTACAGTGCCTTGAAAAGGTATTCATACCCCTTGAAATTTTCCACATTTTGTCATGTTACAACCAGATATTTCAGATTTTTATTTGTAAAAAAAAAAAAATTCAAAAACAATTTATCAATTTCCTTCCACTTCGCAATTATGTGCTACTTTGTATTGATCTATCACATAAAATCTCCAAAAAAAAATGTTACGCTTTTGGTTGTAACATGACAAAATGTGGAACATTTCAAGGGGTATGAATACTTTCTCAAGGCACTCTATATACAGTATCTCTCAAAAGTGAGTACACCCCTCACATTTTTGTAAATATTTTATTATATCTTTTCATGTGACAGAAAGTGTATGCGAAAAAATAAATAAAAATACATTGCAAATGCGAAAACAAAATCCACCAGTGAACAACCCTACTACCTTAAAAAAAGGACTACCTGTCTCTAGAACCGCTATTCTTTCAAACAATGTGATTGGCTCATGTTTGAATCAAATAGTTCAGATTCATTATTATATTTTGATCTGCATATATAGATAGATGACTTGGGGATGGGCTGTTTAAAAAGCAGCAATTGTGCTCCTCCCCAAAAATTCCTATTTTTCTTTAATTAATTATTTATGTATTACAAATGTATATTTGGCTGTTTGGTTGAAATTCTAATTAATGCCCAACTCCAGTTAATAGAAAATAATTGAATATAACTTTGTTAAAAAGCAGCTATCTCCTGAGCAGTACCATGCAGAATCATTGGTCCTTGTTCCAGTGTTGACCATCTTTTCAGGCTGAATAATGCCCAGCATCATGACCACTTCTTATGAACCCTGAGGGTACATCTTAAAGCCATGGATTTATTGGAAAATGCTGCAGAAAGCAGGACCTATTCAGGACCTATTGTGGACCTATTCTCTTCAGCATTTAGGGCCTGCCCACCACCAGAATAAAAAGCATAGAAAGTGCATGATGGGACAAGATCAATGACACATAGAAAAAAGGTATGTTTAATATTACAAAAAACAGGTGTCAGGGAACACCAAGGGGTTGGGGTGCAGTTTTGAGCTTGAGCTGGACTTTATGTAGAAGGTTAACTAGTGTTTAAGGTCCAGTTTACCACTGTTGTTAAGCAGATCTCAGTTTTACCTTTGTCCTCCAATATAAAATACACAGTATTTTTCTTTGTTTAAAGTGGTAGTAAAGTTTTTTTTTGAACTTGTACTACAGGTAAGCCTATAATAAGGCTTACCTGTAGGTACATTGAATATCTCCTAAACTTGCAGTGTTTAGGAGATATTCCCACTGAATACAGAAAGTGACATCACCGTCATCATGATAAGCTGTACCTTCAGAGCTCCATGCTACATCTGACGGGAGTGACGTCATTGTGTCCCTGGCCACTTATACAGCCGGGGCCCGCAAACCCAGAAGGAAGACCAGGGGAAGATGGAAGCCCTGTCAGCGGTTAGGGCTTTGTTCTAAGGTAAGTATTTAATTATGTGCATACTAGAACATTATGCCATAGCCTTTGCAGGGGATTTTTTTATTTATTTTTTTGCCAGCCATGGTTTACTATCACTCTAAAGCGGTATTAAAGCAGTATTAAAACCAAAACTGTAATACCTTGCAATTTAACAATCATTAGATGTGGTGGATGCAGTAGCTGTCTTTTTTTTAGGTGTTTTTTTTCTCCTTTTTTTTCACCTGGTGATCTGGTCAGTAGCATATCTTCGGTATTGGGGAGCCTACATCCTGGATGAAGGAGCAAAGGGGCATCTTTGGACAGCAGTATTGTTAATATAGGGGGAGGGGAGTGTTAGATGCACTAGCAAGTTTAGATACACTCCAGCTATAACTTTATAAGCAGTTACAACAACAGTTTTGGTCCTTTTGGGAGAAAGGTTTTATTTAAATAAATTTAAAAAATGGCATTGCAAGCACTCCAGTGTTGAATGGTTTGTCCCAAGTCTGTAACTCCTACATCTGCAGAACAGCTTGTTCTGTTTAAAAACAACAGATTTACTGGCAGGGTCACCAGGTGAAAATAAAGGAAAGAAAAACAAAATAAGAAAGCTAATGCAGCCATCACATCTACAAATTTGTTAGGCTGCAGTATAATTAATGTTTGCTTATGGGTTTAATACCACTGACGGTAATCCCGAGTGTGGCTCGGGGTTAAATTTCAGTCCCATTAGCGGTAACCCCGAGCCACACTCGGGATTACATTGCAGGATCCTGTTGCGGAGTTACTTACCTTGTCCCCAGGATCCTGCGATGTCCCCCGCAGTGTCTGTGGGCTCTGTCTCCTCTGAAGCCTCTCCGTGCCAGGCTCCGTTCCCTGCTAGAGTCGCGACACACGGGGGCGGAGCCTGGTGGCAAATTCAAACCAATTTACAAGCCATAACACATACAGTACTGTAATCTTACAGATTACAGTACTGTATGAAATTATTTCACATCCCTTTTGTCCCCAGTGCTTTGGCCCATGCCCTGCATGCAGTTTTATATGATATATACTGTTCTTTCTGCCTGGAAACTGGAGATTGTTCATAGCAACCAAAAAGTGTCCCTTTATGTCAAAAGTGGCTTTAGACCAGCTAGAAAACAGCGATAGTAAATTAGAACACTTGCAGAATTGAGCGATAGTGAATCGTGGGGAAATGTATTTTATTATTATTATATTATTATTTTTTTAAATTATTTATATTTATTTATTATATTATAATTTATGTTTTTGTGTTTCAAACTTCATCATACCTGGGATATCTACTAGACTCTTGTTTGGACAGATTTAAGTGTGTTATTGTTAAGAATTACAGGCCTACAATATAAAACGCCAAATTTCCATGCAAAATAATTGTACCGCTTTCAGCATCTAAAATCCGGAATAATCATACCGCCAGGGAGGTTAATTACTGAAATGACAAACTATTCTGCAGCATTTGGAAAAAAAGGCAGAACTATCAGCTTTAGTTATTATGACAGTCGGTCATACCAATGAATCTTCATAGTTTGCCAAAGTTATAAGCAAGTGTTAGGATGTGCCAGCATGATCCAACAAACAAAAGATAATTTGTTTACAGAGTTATATAAACATGCATATTTATATCACCAAACATGCATGTTTTGTCGGTGGAGATGGGAGAGGGAGTAGTTAACTATAAAGTTTCTTACAGAACTGAAGCACCTAAATTTGTATATTTTAGATGACATGGATATGTGGGGTTGCATGACATAAAGGAGAAGGTCATCCAAAAAGAGAGAACTTTGTTTGTAGAGAGACAATTTAGATACTTGATATGGGGGGTTGTGTCTGAGGGTGATGGCCAAGTGTTCCATGGTTAATACACATAATAGGAGTTTTAGAGGACATTCGTGGCTTATGTCATTTCATATCAATAATTTAGGCAATAGACAGCTGTTGATCCTGTTGACTATGGCTGGTGGAGAAGTACAGAACCATGATTTTGTGGAGGAGGCTCCAACTGAGTTGGGAGTGAAATGGTGGCTCTGAATGGTCTTTAAGGAAAACCGAAGATTGAATTGAGAATAGAGTGGTGGGTCTTATAAGAGGGAAATGTTGGGACACCATCCATTATCATTTTGGGGCTGTGGGGATGTCAGGGGATAGTGTAAAGGGCAAATGGTTTGACCAGATCATGGATCTGGTGTGACATCAAGAAGATTCTTGAGGGCACTTTTAAATTATTGAAAGATAAGTGGGAATTGGATGTCGAAGAGTCTAGGAGGGGTTCCAAGGTCAGGTTAAGATCTCCGCCAAGCAGAAAAGTTGTGGAGCATTTTTAGGTATTGTTTTGCAACAGTAATTTAGTTCACATTTGGGAGATAGAAGTTAATAACGGGGAACTTTTTTTTCCATAAGGTGACTTTTAAAAGATGTATCATTTCTGGGGCCGTTTTTTTGTTTCTGAAGTTGGATGAGGAGATATTTCTGAATGGCAATTGACACACCCTTTGGTATGTGGTCTGGATTAGTGATATGGTACCATCCAGATAAGTATCTGTTGTGACAATTTGGTGTATGTTTTAACTGGAAAAGGGTCTCCCTAAATCGTACTATGCCAGCCTTGGCTTTGTGCAGACAAGCTATTCTTCAAGGAAATTGTTAGTGTGGAGCCTATTTCCTTCAACTAGGTCTTAGAGTAAATTGTTGATCTCAGATTTGAGAAAGTACATCCCAGACCAAAGCCACTGTCTATTCTTTTCCATCTCAAATCTGATAGGTAGTGCTTTAATTCACTCCTGCCAATCCCAGTCCCACTTGTGCTTATGAATTTAGGGGAGCTGTGAGGGTATGAGAGGGGATGACTGATCCATAGGTTCTTCCGGGAGAATATTTAACTGTATGGGTCCTGTGCTTAGACTAATGCTGTTAACTTTGGAAGCTGCTCGCACCACAACCGTTTCCCTATAATACAGGGTGAACAGTTATGTATAGGGCCAGTTCACACCATAGAAATGCAGTCCAGATGCATTCCAGATGCTTTTCTGCATGCACGTTTTTGATGTGTTTTTGATGTGTTTTTGATGCAGTCCAAATACTGTATATATTTTATTGAATACAAAATGTTAAATCTCTCTAATATTTCTAGTGAAGAAGTGGACAGGTGTCCACAAAGCGCGTTTAATGGGCTTAATACTACTTTACATACATTTATGATTGTATAGAAGTTAAGTTACAAATACCATTGTGGGCACACACTAATGGGCTCTATTTGGAGGTTTCTAAATTGATCTACTCTCTTCTATATGTATAATATCATTTTATATACCTTTTAACCTTTCTATATTAAATTTAAATTCCCATTCAATCTGTTTCTTGATGTGTAGCTTTGAGTATTAGGGATATGGTACACCCCAAAAGGGTTAAAACTTGGAATCCATGAGGCTTTCATTTTATACTGGACGGGGAATTGGGAAGAATTATTACTGGGAACACAAACAGTAGTATAGCAACTTGAAAATGTTTTAACCTTTCCCAATCTTTTCAAAATTATTTCAAAATTATCTTTACCAAATCCCCATGTTTTCAAGGGAAAAAAGTTAACTGTATCAGAGCTATGAAATACCACATATTGTTTTTAAATATTTTTATTAAGCAGGTAGCCTTGATTATTTGGGAAAATGGTGTCTTTGTATCAGAAAAAAGGAAAGCAAGACATTGTTGCAGAAATACAGTGACAAGTGATATTTAATAAGTTTACAGCAGAGAAATTAGAACACAAGAGTTGTATGATGTGCTGCTGTTTGTAGAGCCTAATGTGAATGCGGCACCTTTACCGTTCCTCAGGATGGAAGTGCAAATAGCGAGGGTGCTCCCGGGAGGAACAGCCATTTTAAAAACAAACACATCATTCACCAAGAAAAATAGATCAAGCACCCCACCAGTACTGTACATTAAATTGCTCATTTAATAATTTATTAAGCAAACTGGTGCTTAAGTTGCAGAAGGTACCTTAGTGAAGGTTATTTACCATTAATACTAATGCATTATTAAACCAGTAATTTAATCTATTTGCTGGCATGGCCACCTGTCTGCAGCATGTGTACTTTGTAATACAGCATTCCTTAACAGCAATATGCTTGACCTGTTAGTTAACATACCATTCTCGGGATAATGCTTCATTTTACTTTATACAACTATTTCAGGTTGTAAGCTCCTTGAGGGTAGGAACTGATGTGAATGTACAATGAATATGTAAAGCGCCGCATAAATTGACGGCGCTCTACAAGTACCTGAAATAAATAAAATAAATAAATATATTTTAATTTAACCTCTTGAATTTCCAAGCTGTTGCCAACCAAAGGGTTAAACTTGGAGCTGCAGAGCTCAGAGCAGTTGTTGATTGCATGGGTCCTGTGCATTCCAGGGCTCAGTTTCCATGGCAGCCGACCTGCTCTGCTTGAAATAGGCAGTTCAGAGTATGGAAGGTAGAGATGGGAAAGAGTCATTAGTTTCGAAATTAGTATGCGGTACCATCACTGCACTTCTCTATCGTTCCCCATGTAAATCATGTTAATGTATTTCAACAGGTAAACAGGTGACTTGTGGTTGAAACCTTAAAAGATGTTCTCTGACAATTGCTTATCAATGTACCTGAATCACAAAAAGTGCAAACGAAAGGCAATCAAAAGTCTGTGTCAATGGATCTATGTGTGTGATAAGTATAGGTTTTTGTATTCGAGATAATACTAAAATAAAAATGTATGTACTCATTAACAGTGCTTTTCAAGTATTTACTTCCCCTTGACTTTTTGCACATTTTGAAGTGTTACAAATTGACAGGAGGTTTAACCCCACCTCTCCCACCAGAATGTATTTTTTTAAACATTTTACCTGTTTGCAGATGCATTCTGCCCAGTTTTATGATGTGCAGGATCCTCTTCACTCCTTCTCTGCCACAGGGCAGTTTTTAATAAAATAAAGAGCACAACTAATATGACATTAGTCCCATTCTGCTCAGCATTGTGCTGTGATCCAGGGGTGACATGATGATGCGTCCCTAAGGGGTGGCTCCATGACATCCTGGGCTCACAGGAAGTGGGTTAAATTCATTTGGGCATCATTCAATCAAGAAGAGGATCAGCACTGGACCACAGAGCAGTGAGTGACAATGTCAAGGAGAAAGTATTGCAGAGAAGAATACACAAGCAGTATTGCAGAGAAAGCTGCCCTTTAATTTTTGGCCAGTGCAGGGCTTTGTTTTAATACAAAATACTGGAGTTAGTATTTTGCTTTTTAAAGATGCAAAATGTTTTTATCATGACAGAGGACTGAAGGAAAAAAAGACTTTCTTGGATGCATTTAGCAACAACCCCTCTCTCTCTTCCCTGAATCAATATTTGGTAAAACCTAAGTTGACTGCAATTACAGCTGCAAGTCTTTAGGGTATTATTCTGTACCAGCTTTGTGTATTCTATAACTGTGCTTATGTTGACCCCCCCTTCTTCTTGGTCATATTGTTCTGTCAAGTTGAATGGGACTGCTGATAATTTGCTGGTGATCTGCAAGTCTTGCTAAAGATTCACAATTTGACTGAGGTCTTGACCTTGACCAAACTATTCTTAGACATTTATGTCCTTGGCTTTAAGTAACTTCAGTGTATTTCTGGCTATGTGCATAGGATCATTGTCCTGCTTAAAAGTAAGGCTCCGCCCTATATTCAGGTCTATTGGCAAAGGAAACAGATTTCCTTCTAGAGTTGCATTGTACAGTATTTGCCTATTTCTATCAGCCATGACCAGTTACCAGGTGTTCTCAGCGTAATGAGAACTATTGATTTTCTACTACACAGTGGGGTTAATTGACTAGAGCCTAGTACACACTAGCAGTTTTTTTTCCGTTCAACCCAGCAGGGCTGAATAAAAAAACTAACAGCTCTGGAGGAGTGGCTGTACTAACCATGTGATGTTAGTACAGCAATCTCCCTTGCTGTGCTATTGTGTTCTGCCCCCCCCCCCTCGCCAGAACACTCCGGTCAGCGTTCTCAGCCATTGTTTGATATCACTGATTGGGAGCCGATCAGCAGACCTTTTTCAGTCATGCCCCATAGACAGAAGCCGGACGAATGTCTGGCTTCTGTCGGACCGGCTTCAGTGCACACAGGCCAAATGTCGGCCAGTTTCTATTGAACCGGCCCCATGCTGTCCGACATTAGGCCCGTGTGTACTAGGCTTAAAACAGGAGAGTGCAAAATCTGGTGCAACTGTGCATGGTGGCCAATCAGCTTCTAACTTCAGCTTGTTCAATTAAGCTTTGACAATAAAACTTAGTAGCTGATTCGTTTCTGTCCGGAACTGCACCAGATTTTGCACTCTCCAGTTTTAGTAAATCAACCCCACTGTGTTTTGCACTAAGGCCAAAACATTTAGTTTTGAGCTCACCAGACTAGTGAATCTTTTCCCTCATGCTTACTGTGTGAGCTTTAGTGGTCTCATGGATAGCTTCTAGCATCTCAGTTATAACTCTCCACAGGTACTTCAGAGATACTAGTGAGAAAAATATAACACTGCCAGGGTGTTTACAAGGGTCAGTGCTTATCCCCAACCTGTCCCAGCCTTTTGTCTTTATCTGCATGTAAATATGTACAATTATAAATAAAGGGATGGGCGATATAAAAATGTGATTAACATACTGACCTTTATTTACTAAAGTAATAGAGCAGGGTTACTTTAAAAGTGAATTTTTACTTAGCCTAATGAATTAAATAAAACAAAGTGAAAAGTCAAAGAATACCCAATCATGTGCAAGGATAATTAAAAATTAGATTTTTACTTTGCTCATATATTATTGGCTGATCTAAGTAAACACAACTACACCTCATTCACTAAGCTAAGGGAGCATTCCCTTTGTAGAGGGAATATTCACTTAGCTTATTGAATAAGGTGAAACTGTGCTGACTTCAGTCATCCATTTATGTGCAAAAATCCTGTTTTTCTTATTTTCCTTGCACTATACTGGGATGTTTACTTTGCAAAGATAACGTGTTTTCAAGTATACACTCTGCAGCTATTAGGGTAATATTCATATTTCATAGTTGTGTGTAATTTGGACACTTGATGTACAGCCTATTAGTTACATAGTCAGGTTGAAAAAAGACACAGGTCCATCTGGTTCAACCAACTGAAAAATAAAAAATAGACAACCTCCATATACAGAACTCTCTCTATACCCACAGTTGATACGGAGGAAGGCAATCACCCTTTAGAGCCCTTGCACACTGGGGCGGGGGCGGCGTCGGCGGTAAAACGCTGCTATTATTAGCGGCGTTTTACCGTCGGTATTCGGCCGCTAGCGGGGCGGTTTTACCCCCCGCTAGCGGCCGAGAAAGGGTTAAATACCACCGCAAAGCGCCTCTGCAGAGGCGCTTTGCCGGCGGTATAGCCGCGCCATCCCATTGATTTCAATGGGCAGGAGTGGTAAAGGAGCGGTATACACTCCGCTCCTTCACCGCTCCGAAGATGCTGCTAGCAGGACTTTTTTTACCGTCCTGCCAGCGCACCGCTCCAGTGTGAAAGCCCTCGGGGCTTTCACACTGGATACATAGCAGCGGCACTTTCAGGTCGGTTTGCAGGCGCTATTATTAGCGCAATAGCGCCTGCAAACCGCCCCAGTGTGCAAGGGCTCTTACTTTCCCCTTGGGATGTTTATTTTGAACTTATCTGTGAAGATGTATCTATATAAACATTCCATGTAGTCATTAGGTACAATTGATAAGTTGTGTTTATGATGGAATACAAAGCACACATCCTTATATAAAATGTCATTACTTTTTAGGACCATTGTTGCCAGATTGCCCTATTTTGTATCTCCTTCGACATCACCCAGGGTATTTTTTTAGCCAATGGTTAGAGCATTTTTCTCCTATACATTTGGTTTATTTAAGTGGTGGAATACATTTACTATATATTAACGAGACGTAACCCATATGTATATTATTTTTAATTCTGTTGCAACATTATAGATATCTTCCCCACATGTCCTGAGAAAGCAGATTTCTGTGAAACACACTAAGGCCACACTAAAGCCTCGTACACACGATCGGATTTTCCGACAGGAAATGTGTGATGTCAGGCTGTTGGCGGAAAATCCGACCGTGTGTATGCTCCATCGGACAATTGTTGTCTGATTTTCCGCAGATAAATGTTGGATAGCAGGTTTTAAAATTTTCCGCGGACAAATGTCTGTTGTCGGATTTTCCAAGCGTGTGTACACAAATCCGTCGGACAAGTCCAACGTACAAACATGCATGCTTGGAAGCAAGGACGAGCCAGAAGCATCAGTCTTGTAAACTAGCGTTCGTAATGGAGAATTAACATTCGTGACGTGGTAAATTATGAAATCTCCAAATGCAGAGCACAATTCTCTTCTTTAATGTGATAATAATGAAGCTGCTTTGCTGGTGATACTGATGGAGTTATTGCAAACAAATTTTCAAAGGTTTTTTTTTCTAGTGATATCAAGAATAATATTATTATGCTTTTTTTTTTTTTTTTTTGGGCACAAAACACCATTATCCCCTAGTTTTTAAGATCAAAGATACAACTATGTTGGTGTCCCTTGTCAATTTTACATTGTATTTTTTTAAATGTAACTGCCTACTCCCTAATTCTCATTTGAAGTAAAACACATAGCCAAGTGTTATTCTACACAATTTTTTACTGTGCATTAAAAAAATAAAATAAATAAAATTAGACATGCTATCTGCCAATAGAACTTAACCAAAAAGTGCATTCTATGCATCCAAAAATATAGAAAATATACCAAATCAAATCATTATTCAACGAAAAAAATAATGTCTAAGCAATGACTCCAAGGCCAATAATAAATAACAGGTTATCTCCTCCGATTCTGCAACATGGCTGGTTGACGAACGGTCGTTCAGAAACGAACTGAAAAGCGCAAAATGAAAAGCACAAAATGAAAAGTGCACATCAACACTCGCCAAACTTCTACTAACACGAAATTAGCAGAAGGAGCCCATGGGCGGTGCTAAAGAGCTGAAAAACCTGGTAGTACGTCACTACGTTCATGTTTGTTGGCCGACAATTCCTTGCCCTTTGTATGCAAGACAAGTTTGGGCCACTGCCCTTCGGACAAAAGTCCAAGGCTTAAGAAAGTGACCCTGTCCCTGATACAGCTGATCACCAGAATATTTGCTGAACTCTTGTTTGGAAACTTGAAAATGTACAAACCCGATTGAACAGTGGGAAATATAAGGCTCTTATATGGGGATGTATGGGCAGTACATAAATGTACTAACAATAGATCTGTTTAATCTTATAGCAACTCAAAATTCCATGGGTACTTTACATTTGTTTGGGTTGTATGCAATCTGGTAAGGGAATATACAAAATTAAGCTCTTGGCTCTAAACACACAAAACAAACCAAATTCAACACTGTCCCCACTGCTCCTATTGCAACAGTATCAGTCTGTGTGAACGTTCTCTGCTCTAGGTGCTGCAGCTCTCCCACAAGTCCACTTGGTGGCGGACATAAATCTGAAAGGCAAGAGAGAGCGCAAGCCGGCCCTAGTGTAATACTGTATTTATTGATAAAATATAATTATAAAATCAAGGGTTGCACTCACAAACATCCGATGTAAATAAGCTTGAACAGCTCAATGCAAGCCTCCTCTCCTGGTCTGTGTAAATCAATTGGCTCACAGCGACTTGCGGCGTGGTGAAGGGTTGTGACTGTTGGTACAAGAAGCCCACTTCCTTATCTCACACGCTGCTCAACACTCGCACGGACCAGCCGCCGCTGCGTGACTTCACTCGTGGCTGGAGAGGGGATTCACAGTGAATCTGCTAACTCCTCTGACATGCATACAAGCGGTTGCTATGGCAACATGTATCGAAGGTGCGGCCTTCTTCTTCAGGTAACGCCCTTATCACCTCTAGTGTTCCTATATACATGACACCCCAAGCCCCTCCTCATAGTCAGCCAATGGCTTTATCACAAACCAGGAGCACGAAGTTCACAGCAGGAAGTATCTACAAAGAGGAGGGGTTAAAAAATAGCAACAAAATCCTAAACTAACTTTTACAATTGTATATACATTAATTACAACTACCTATAATATAGAAACTAATAATGATAAGACTAATCTTATCATATATTATTTAAAATTGTTATAAAGATTATATAAAATGTGCTATATAGAATATAAAATATAAAACATAGCATACATTTATCTATATTATTATCAACATCAGAATATACTGCGAGAACATTATCATGTATTTCAATGAATTCATAATATATTATAAAACATCATGTTAGTATAGATGTAATAGATCGTGATTCATATTTGTATACAAATTATATACAATTTACGGTAATTATAATTCATTTTTAATTTTTAATATTAGATGGTTTTTGGTTTTATGTAAAAATATTATGTAAAAATATATTATATAGGAAATATTAAATAGAACTTTGAACTCTATGGGGCCAAAATCGCCCTAGAATCGCACCAAAGTAGTACATGAAAATTTTCTAAAATCGCTCCATGTTGAGTCACATTGATGTGAAAGGACACCATTGAAAACAATGTAATTTCTATTGTCATGTCATTCTGTAGGGTTGATTTACTAAAGCAGGAGAGTGCAAAATACGGTGCAGCTGTGCATGGTAGCTAATCAGCTTTTAACTTCAGCTTGTTCAATTAAGTTTTGGCAAAAAAAACCTTAAGCTGATTGGTTTCTATGCAGAGCTGTACAAGATTTTTCACTCTCCAGTTTTAGTAAATCAACCTGGTGTGAGACTCAAGTCGCATCAGAAATTACACTAGTGTCAAGCAGGCCTAAAAGTGCAGCACAACATTTAAATTCCTCCATGTAGGATATGGTGATGTTTCAAGCCTGGAGTACGTTGCATTACATTTTTGAAACTGCTATGTGGAAGTCCCCAGTGTGGATTACTGTAACTTGTTAGGATACAGAGTGTGTAAGCACCACACTATTGCAAACAGGTTGGTGATCATTGCAAGCTTAACAAGGGGAGGGATTGGAGTGTATGTGAACAAGATTTTGGTCTGTCCGACCCAGAAATTAAAACAAAGAAAAAAGCCTATGGCAAAGGGCATAATTGGAACCCCTAGGAGTCTATTATAGTCAGACCAACAAATTCAGTATAAAGAATATAAGATTTATTAAATGTAACAATATTGTGCATATAGATCAATACATAAAAACAATGTCTGATAACCAATTGTACAGTTGTATGAAGAAACCACTATCCTGGAACTGAGTGGACTAGTGATGATCCATATAGACGTAAACACCTTAAATGTTACGGACTACAAAGTCCTTCTTCAGAGGTCAATTTAAGTCAGATGGGTACAGATTTTCTACAATAGAAAAAGTATGCAAATAGTACAGTTTAGTATACAGTAATTAACAAAAGTAAAGTAATCAATATCATAACAATTGCAAAGGACACAGGAAATATACAGAAACAATCATGTATGTTTAACCATGTATGCAGACTACTTACAGGATAAAATAATCCACACAGGGTAAGTTTGAGGGATAAAAGATGGAACTTAATGGTCATTCCAACCATGGGAAGCATACACGATCCACTCCAGGGCCCAACAAATTCCGGAAAAACACAAGGCAGACAATGCTTCACTACAAGGACTGTACTGGGCTGATGTCCCTGTATTAAAAAATATAAGGCCTAACAAAAGGTCACTACTAAGTATATTAAGTGCGTCCAGTGGAGCACAAGATAAAGACTTGGTAGTGCCAATAAGGCTGCAAAAGGTGAAGATGTAAAAAATAACAAGTAAGATCAGCATACCTTAAAGTACTGGATGTCTGCAAAATGTACTGCTTTTCAACCATGGACTCCCTCAGCGTGTGTGGTAAATGATGAGAGTGCAGGTATAAAAAGGACCTGTGTCAGAGCGTCAGGCCAGCCACAATAATTGATTGTGACGGCCATCAGCTGGCCTCAGTAGGCGGACAGTGAGACACAGCTGAAATTGCCGGTAAACTCCGTCCATAAAGTCCCCCGGCGTGATGACACGTGGCGCAAGCCTGCCCAGAGGGGGCGGAGTCATGTCCCGCGTCACCTCGCCGCCGACGCAGGAGCGCAAAACAAAGTAAAACCCAGAAATCGGGGAACCCATAGCCAAAACAATGTCCCAAGCCACCCCCCAAAAAGTGGAGGGGTAAAACAGGGGACCCCCATGCGTCGGGAGTGAAGCAAAGGGTGTCCCAGACCGGAGAGTGAGCGAGGGAGGAGGACCACAATACTTACACAAATGGATGGAAGTTACAAACAATGACAGCATATTGAAGGAAATCGCATAGTGAATATAACACACAAACATAGCAGATAAACCTACAAGAGAGTTCTAGGCACTATGATAACCAATTGACTTGACATCTATTAATGATATACAACGTTTAATAAAGTGTGTACAATAAGAAATAATAAAAGTAATAAATGTAAATATAAACAACGCTGTTAGTAGACTACTAGGGATAAACAATGTAATCAACTATAATAATCTGTAATTGGGAATTAGTTAGAGATGGACTGAAAAGGCTACTGTGATGTACATTAGAGATCTAATTCACAGACTCCTGATTCAAAGCCAGCAAGATTGGGCCTAAAATTGAAGGCCTCATTGAGGCTAGGTGCTGTGGTAGCCTTAAGATGGAATATCCATCTGAGTTCACTCTGTAAGAGAGATTTATTGTAGTCACCTCCACGTGGGGTGGCACCGATGTGATCTAATGCAAAAAATTTCACTTTGGGAATAGTGTCTCCATGTACTAATGCACTATGCCTACCCAGGGGGAGAGAAGGATCTTTTTTCTCAACACTAACAACATGTCGGTATATGCAGAGCCAGAATTCTAATGTAAGCAAGCTTGGGTTGTACTCCTTATTTTGAATTAATATTTAGTAGACATGCATCTTCCACATAACTCCCAACTTTCTGAAATGATAAAGAGGGACACCTTTTAGCACACGGTATGTAGGCAAAGGACACATCCCTGTCATGGCCCTTTTTACATGGGCCACAAAGAACTAAAATGCAGAAAATATTGGCTTAACCACACAAGTGTTTTTTTTTTTTAAACTCCAGTTTTCCTTTATATTGACTGTTCAAAATAACAAATCCAATAAAAGAAGTATGGTAAAAAAAAAAGTTTGGTGCAGCACAACACTTAGAAGTAAAATAGTACATAGTGTATAGTACAATAGTGTATAGAGATGTACACATAAGACCAAAAAGAGGGATAGCTGAAGCTGTCAGAGGAATTAAGTCTCAAAAAAGGGACAGTCCCTTGGAATGAGGGACAGCTGGGAGCTATGGTTCTATAAAGTCTAATGCCCTGTACACATGGTCAGACTTTCAGACGGAATATGTGCGATCGGAGCTTGTTGTCAGAAATTCTGACCGTGTGAAGGCTCCATCGGACTTTTTCCATAGGAATTTCTGACACACAAAGTTTGAGAGCAGGCTGTAAAATTTTCCGACAACAAAATCCGTTCGCGTATATTCCGACCGTGTGTGGACAATTCCGACGCACAAAGTGCCATGCATGCTCAGAATAAATTAAGAGACGAAAGCTATTGGCTACTGCCCCGTTTATAGTCCCGACGTACGTGTTTTACATCACTGCGTTCAGAACGATTGGATTTTCCGACAACTTTGTGCAACTAGGTGTATGCAAGGCAAGTTTGAGCCAACATCCGTCTGAAAAAATCCATGGATTTTGTTGTCGCAATGTCCGATCAATGTCCGACCGTGTGTACAGGGCATAAGTATTACAACTTTAATAAATTGTGTTAGCCGATAAGAATGATCACTACAAATCTTCTGTATTGCAATAAGCATATACTGTATAGATAAACTAAAATATATAAATAAATAAAAATCCCTAGAGTTACGTTCACTTTTGTGGCCTTATGAGGATTTAGGTGAAATGAAGTCATTCCCAATTCCCAAGCCGGCAAGTAACTATTCCATATGTGAGCAGTTATTATTGCTAAGTCCTAAATAATTTATCTCAAATTCACCATGATGTTAAGGAACAATTCATTACTACATCTGGTAACTTCAATGGGTGCAAATGAAATCCAATCTGCTATTAAATGCAGGCACTTACCAATTTATAGCAGTACTGATGAAGTATTAGCATGCAGAGAGTCCCGAGGAGTGTGAGTCAGGATTCCTATGCCTATTCTCTTACATGGATGGTGGAATTTACACATGTGGACTGGCTAGGAGTTTCCTGTTGCCAGATCATTAATTTCAGCAAAAACTTCTTATAAGATGTGCATTTAACATATTATTGTATGCATAGGCGTGCGCAGGGGGTGTGCCGGGTGTGCCTGGGCACACCCTAATCACCGCTTGAGGTGCAGATTCCTTCTGCTGATATTGCACCAATGCCCCTGAACAAGGCTCCTAAAAAAATTGCATAAAATTAAAATAAAAAAAATAAAAAACTAGTGACACTGTCCATGGCCCTACTGACACCAACCTCTGCTCTACTGAGAAGTCCACTGCTCTAGTGACACCGTCCATGTTTTAATACATTTGATGTGCACACCCTAATGCGATAGGCTGCGCACACCTATGATTGTATGGATGTTATTTATCTGTAAACGCTTCCCCTGTGTAGACATCCAAAAAGCCCTGAGATTGCTGGGCTGGGCGCTGGGCACTACCATTTTCCATGTGATGATAGCAGGCCCCAAAGACTCAGAAATATAATTTAATTTCACTTTATAGTATCCCCCCTTCATTACTCCCTCCATCAGCAACATAAAGGGGACAATTTATCAAAACTGAAGAAGACAGAATCTAGAGTAGCTGTGCACAGCAAAAATCACCTTCTATCTTCAACTTGTTCAGTTAAGCTTTGAAAATGAAAGATAAAAGCTGATTGGTTGTCATGCACAGCTGCTTCAGATTCTGGCTTTCCAAATTCTAGTTTTCGATAAATTCCCATCAGAAGGTCATGTAGGGAGGTAAGGGAAGGGGCAGAGGAGTTGGGTCAGCACATATAGTAGTTAGACATTCTCAAAGAGGAAAGAGCTATGACATGGAAAGAGGTTGTGCTAAGGAACTACCTAGCCAATTTTTCTAGCAAGTTCAAAGGCACACTGTAATTGAATAAACATAATTTATGGAAAAGAAAAACACTGCAAGTAGGCAGTTACAATCGTTGATTTTCTGGGCTTTTTAACTATTTGATTAAATATTTGCCTGATGAAACTAATCTTGTGTCCACTCCACTGAATAGATGGCACAGTAGATTTGCTAGTAAAGATCTATTAAACCTGCTTCAACATTTTATTTTGTATAGACCTTAAAATGTGAGTGATGAATCTAAGTGAACAAGTACACTGAACCTAAAAAGCACCAGAGGCAATGTAATTGCTATTTATGGCATTTTATTGAACCGGCATTTCAGATGTTGTTGCAGCTATTGCACTAAGAAGGCTCAGTGACTTTTTGTAAGTGCCGTTGAGATTTGCAGCCAACAACAGATTTCACTTCTGACGAAACATGTACACGGATGTCGGTAAAAGCAAATGTCTGCCTATTTGTTATAAATCAAATAAAATAAAATATGAATCACTTATTCCACAGTAGTATGTTGGCTCTTGTCAATAGAAGTAAAGGAAAGGAAGTTGTAGGTGTTGTACGAAGGAGCTATTCAGTTTATGGCTGTAATTCATCCAGTGCTAGTAAGAAGATGGGAAGGGCTTTAATTTCTTGTTACTCCAGTTTTGTATACTATATCAAGTTCCTTTCCATCAAACCCTTAGGTTTCTGCAGTAGGTTAGCAGGATCTGTCAGGGGCTTTTCTATGCAAAGCTGTAGGCAGTTGTTAAATTGTAGTCTAATGCAATACAGTGTACCTTTAGTATACTAGGGTAGTGTTCTGACCATGTCTGCAACAATTTGGAAACAATACCAAACAAGCTACATTACAAGCATCACATCAAACATTCTTGTTGACGCCAAAGAACAAGTCCCTGCCCCACTCCTGTCTTTTTTAGAACACTAACCCTCCTGCTGAGGCTATACCCTCCGCCATATTGTCCCCTACTCCTTGCCAGAGCTCTCCACATGAAATTCCTTTGACTTGTATATCCTAGATTGTAAGCTCTAATGAGCAGGGCCCTTTGATTCCTCCTGTACTGAATTATATTGTAACTGTACTGTCTGCCCTCATGTTGTAAAGTGCTGCACAAACTGTTGGCGCTATATATATCCTGTATAATAATAATAAAAATAATATCACCAAAGGAAGGAAATTCCACACATAAATAAGGTTGCAGCACTTTACTAGTGATATTTGGAAAATGGCACAAAGAGTCACATCAACATCGACATACGTTCTGGAGTTCCTTGACAGTATATTGCTATTAACATTTGGTGGATGGTCTGCAGCAGTCACATGTGAAAGCATATGCAGCACTTTAAGCAGCCATCTTCCCTCTGACAGTCTTTCTCTTCCCTTATGAGCACTACCGCGCTGGGACCCATCTCCCTATATACTATATCTGCAGCATTGTGCTCTATTCAAACTGAGATTCACCAGGTGAAGCATCCTGCTCTGTCAGCCGAGATTAACAACACTCCTTCTATAGTATACTAGTCTCTCCTTTCAAGTTCCACTCCAAAGCTCTAGCCAGCCAGGCTCCCGGCAGTTACTCTCCTAAACCCACAGTTAATAGTACTCACTCAGAGGGCTCTGACTTGCCCATTAGGCTTTCATCATCCAGCTTACGACTCTCCTTTTTCAGAAACTTGCTGGAAAATTGCTGTACATTTGTACAACTTTCCTGGCACTTCTGCCCAGAGTAGGACCTTAGCAGTGCTGGGTACAGCTGTATAGGTGTGGGGTACATGGCCCCCCATGCCCCATCTGCGCTAAGTCTCCTCCCCACCTGGCTTTTATATGAGCCCTGGTTCACCCATGGTATCACTAGAAAAACAGGACTTCTCTCAAAGGGAACCTGTCACTTGCTTGTAACTTTTCCTTTTACCATGCTACTTTAGGACAGAGCCACCTAGTGGCAGACTAGCTAGATGTACAGAGGTAGGACATAACTCGGAATGAGGCATGCCTGTGCTGGGAAGCTGGGAAGCTGGGGAGCTTCCCACACAGGGCTCTATCCCTGGACCAATTCAACTGTGGGCCTAGAAATCCTCGTCCCGAAGCTGAATGTAAAATATGGGGTTGGGGATGCTGGTGATGTCATTATCCAAATATGACTGTGCCCCTATTTTGGAAATGACTTGTCACTGGGTGGGCAAAGCCTGATGGGAAACTGACAGTGCACGGCAGTGGGTGGATTCAAAAGCTGACTGAGCAGATATCAATGCATTCAATGCTGTGCACTGTCAATCAAAAGTAAGTGGACTTGATGGGAAACTAGTCTCTCAGTTTCCCACCAGGCTTCACCCACCCCTAGTAAAAAACTCTGACTTCAGTATGAGCGCTGACAGATTCATGTACCTGTCTTTTTAACACCTAAAAGGTTCAGATTCAATTTGAAGTCCATCTAAATCTGTTAGTACATCTAACACTACCCTTTCTCCAGATTGACAAGGCTGCTGTCCAATGGTGTCTCCTTTGCTCATCCATCCTGAATGGAGACACCTTAAGACAAGAAGCGTGTTAGAGGACTGATTACCAGGTAATAAGAGAGAAAAAAAGCTTTAAAAATGTTTTTAATGCAGCCACCACATTTAAGGAATGGTGAGCTACAAATAAAGACATTTTTGTTTTTGGGTTCATTACCACTTTAAGCTACTATATTTAAAAAAGGAAGGATGACAGTAGTAGAAAAAACCTGCAGATTTCACCAACACATATACAATACAGTAAAAATTGAACTAAAAAGTAACATTTGCTCAGACAGATACTGTTATAGATATGAGCTAACAATCCTTTTACATTTACAATCTGTGCACGTTCAAAGGCTTGATATGAACGCTATCGCATAGAATAATTTCACTATTGGAGAAAAACCTAACTATGGCTCCACCATGTGGACATATCAGTGTACTTGATTACAAAGAAAACATAAACTGAAGGAGCACAGTTTTGTAACACAAATATGTATTACAAACATTAATCACTACCATTTATGACAGAATGAATTGTCATTGTCATATAAATTAAATATAAAAACTTTGTTTCAGGACTTTTTATTAATAGTATATTTCTGGTACAAGTCTAAACATAAATTAAGATTTGATAAACAACTAGTCCCTGCGGATCCAGGCCATATCCAGATCTCTTCCAAACTGATTATTTATTCATGTAATCTACCAGGTATAATCTAATGAATGTGAGCAAAACATTCAAATCTTATCATTTTGCAATTTGAAAAACATACATTTAGGAAGGCTGAAAGTAAGGTATTCTCTAAATATAACCTTTTCTTAAAAAAAGGGCTACTTAAAGTGGGGTTCCACCCAAAAAAACAAAAATACATAAAAAATCCTAAAAAAAAACCCCAAAAAAACATTTGGATATTTTTTTTTTTTTTACTCACCTCTAAATGCCTGTTGCTAGGGGGTCCCTCGTAGTCTGCCCCTTCCACTGCCTGGGCTGGTGACATCACTTCCCCCTCGACACAGGAAGGGCACCGCTCTGCTCCCTCCGTCCTGTCAATCATCTGGGACCCATTACAGGTCCCAGGTGACTGAGAGGCCAATCACGGCGCGCGGCGCCGCTCGCGCATGCGCAGTGGGTGCTAGGCTGTGAAGCCACAGCCCGGCGCCCACAGTTGCAATGCCGCTGAACGGAGGGGGAGACGAGCGGGGCTTCGATCCCCCGCATCGCTGGACCCTGGGACAGGTAAGTGTCCAATTAAAAGTCAGCAGCTGCAGTATTTGTAGCTGCTGACTTTTAATTTTTTTTTTTTTTTTTTAACCGGCCCCCTGGGTGGAACTCCTCTTTAGGATACGGGGCCAAGTATAGTCAGATCAGCCTGCAGATTGCTCTCTTGAAAATCAGATTTTACAATGTTCAGTTTGATTTTGGGATGAATGACCAGTGTAAAGTTTGTTTGCCATATAAGTTGTTATATAAACTCAATTTGATTGCATCCTAAGTTTTTTGGATTGGTGAAGTTTAAGTACGGTATATCATGTCACGTGATGTTGTGTCATCTTTCTCATATTTTATGCATGTGTATGCAGTGTCTGAAGTGTATTTATTACTAAATCTAGTGTCAATGAGTACAGTTTTGGATAGATTTGTTATGTTACTAATTTCGTTTTGTTATGGAATTCGTTTAGTTTGAATTCGGAATTCGTTCAGTTTTGTTTCATTTTCGTAAAATTTTGTTTCATTTTGATAAAAAAATTTGTTTCATTTATTAATGTGCTAACAAATTCCAACTTTTCAGAACAATCAGAATTCGGATCGGTCGAAGAAAACCAATCCGAATTCTGTGTGAAGAAATAGCTGGTTGTCAAGCAGTGGGCCAGGAAGCCAGCCGCCCGCGTCCTTAACAACCATGAGTCATCATCTGTCAGCTGGCCTCCCCCCCCCCCCCCCACTGACAGATGAATGTAAAGATAAAGAATGCCAGCATTTCCTGGCAATAGAAAAATGTTTTAAAAAATGGCGTAGGTCCACCCCCCCCTCAGTCTGTACCAGGCCCTTTCGGGTCTGGTATGGATTTTAAGGGGAACCCCACACCAAAATTTGAAAAAAAATCAACGTAGGGTCCCCCCAAAATCCATACCCTTATCCGAGCACGCAGCTCGGCAGGTTAGGAAAGGGGAGGGAGGTGATGAGCGAGCGCTCATGTTGATGGGGACAAGGGTCTCTCCCCGACAACCCTGGGCTGTGGTTGTCGGGGTCTGCGGGCAGGGGGCTTATCGGAATATGGAAGCCCCCTTTAATAAGGTTAGATCCTGCCCCCCCACCATGTGAATGGGTATCGGGTACATCATACCCCTACCCATTCACCAAAAAAGTGTCAAAAAGTAAAAACCACAAGAAACTATCCTTTATTAAAAACAAATAAATAAATAAATAGTGTCCCTCGATTTATGTCAATCACGACACCCGCCGGACCCGAAAAATAGAAAAAAATAAAAACGCTCTGCCTTCTGGGAGGCTACCCGCCATTTGGCCGCTCTGCGCTTTGAAAGTTCTTATATAGGTAAGGGATGGGGTCACCCGGCTACGTCACCCAGTGGCACTGCCCCTTCTGACGTCACATGACCCTCCGACCCGGCAGAAGGTGGAGTGTTTTTATTCTTTTCTATTTTTCAGGTCTGGCGGAGTCAGGATTGATGATGGATATCGAGGGACACCATTATTATTTTTTTTTTTTAATAAAGGACTTGTCAAGAACTGTTTCTTGTGGTTTTTGCTTTTTGACACTTTTTTTGGTGAATGGGTAGAGGTACAATGTACCCGATACCCAGTCACATGGGTGGATCTGGGGGCCTCCTTGTAATCTCTGATTAACCAAAAATTAGTCCGAATTTGTATTCAGACTGAAACAAATTGCACAAGTCTAGCACCTTGCACATACTCAGCCCTTGGGAAAAGGATGGAACGACCTCCTACAGTGCTAGGGGGTGCTTGTCCTAATGGCTGCACTGTAATAATAGTAAGACTGGACAGAGCCATACTAAGCAGTGGTAGTTTTTCTGGAAGTTTTTATCACGAATGTTGCCCACAGTTTTGTTACCAGAGGACAGACATGATTGTAAGATCCAATCAGCATAGGGTGTGGCTGTGTAGAGTTTTTGTTTTTAATATAAAGGTGAACTAACCCTTTGTGAAAATGCAGATCATTGGTCCCAAACAACATCTTCTTCAGCTCTAAGCAGGGAAGTGACACAGCAAGGAATCATATGATAAAATTATGCCTTTCTACCTTGAAGCATTGTGAAAAGCTTGCTGAATCTCTGATAGATATTATGCACCTCACAGCACAGTTAAACTTTTAATCTGAGGTTTGACTTAATATTTCTTAAATGGCTATTATCTATTCTCTCCTTTTTTATTTAAAGTGAAACAATACATTTACATTGAGCATTACTTTTAATAAATATGTAGGTCTAAAGTGCAGAGGGCAGACATACAAAAACCGCAGCAGGTGAGTATGTGCACATCTTGGTTATTTAGATATGATGACCTCATGCTGCTATTTTTCTCAAGTGATGCTATGATGTCATCAACTCACATTTGCTATTGCTTCATTCCTATAGTGAACTGTTATGTAGTCATTCTCCTGTGGGATGCCTGCCCCACCCTGATCCTCATGATAATACATTATTTCATTAGAGGTGAAATACTGTAGACATTAACTGTCCCATGCTTTTAATAAGTTACATCATTTCCAGAAAACCTGATACCTCATTTTGATAAGCAATCTGTACAATATAACATAATGATTAAAACAAGGAAGCTATTGAGGCTAATATGATCGCCATACAGACTATGCCAATGATGAGATAAAAACATAGCAATTCCAAAACATGTTTCTTGTTATTTATTCATTACTTTTGTGGTTAGGCAATTGCCCCTGTGTTGATCTGAGCTGTTTGGTTGGTTTTAGAAGCTCTTAAGAGAATATCATAATGGTTCCTAAAGCCACAAAATCCAGCTCATAATGAAAATGTTATTGTCAAGGTGGTGGCTATTCTTTAAAAGGACCCTTCATTCATATCTAGACGTTTAATGATGTGGTTTTATCTCCAACACAAAGAGATCACAATGTGGTTTTTTTGTAAGCTTGCTTGTCACCATAATGTATTAAAGTGAGTTAAACTTTATTGAACTGATCATGTAGACATAACAGGAAATAGTATCAATAAATAAAGCTGTGATGGATAGTCAAGGTTATGTATATTGAGTGTGTTAGGCTTTTAGGCACATTATCTGACTGTTAATGTCTTCTTACATGTCATTGTTAAAAAAGGGTTTGAGATAAGTTACAGTAATGATGTATACATTTTTAAATGAAAGTGCTGAGCAACTATAAATACAATTATTTAAAAAGGACCTGCAAACTTTTTGATGTTTCTTTTATGTGTGTATATGAAAAAGATTATCAAAATGTAAAAAAAAAATATATGTTAATATTTTAAACATGATGTTTTATGTATAGTTCATTATCAGTATATACTGTATGTACATAAGGGTAGTACCCCCTTTAGTTTGTAAAGTTCTATGCAAACTTTTCACTCTATATAAATTCCATACAATAATAAGTTATACAATCCAGATTAGATTTCTTCTGATGTTCTTATCTCACTTTTAGGTCCCCTTCACGCCTGTGTGCTATATTGTGGTGTGTTAACGTATAGTATTTCATGCATTAGCACACCACAGCCCATTTATTTTGAATGGACTGCCAAATCACCACAACATCCTGCCGATCATCTTCTACAAATGTCTTATCCTGAAGACTTTACAAGACCATGCTTTATTGTATTGCCTAGAGCAGGGATATGCAATTATTGGACCTCCAGCTGTTGCAAAACTACAAGTCCCATCATGCCTCTGCCTCTGGGTGTCATGCTTGTGGCTGTCAGAGTCTTGCTATGCCTCATGGGACTTGTAGTTCTGCAACAGCTGGAGGTCCGCTAATTGCATATCCCTGGCTTAGAGGATCAATAGGAAGCATAGTTAGTGTAATGAACATATATGCCTGCCCAAAAGCATTAATATTACAAATGATTTATAAAAAGGAAGCTAATTAAACAGTTTGTTACGATTTACATCTAGCTAATCTTTTTTCACTTGCATATCTAAAAAACATCAAAAAGGCTATAGGCTATCTTTAATCTCTTGTGCAAATACCTTACACTGAAAAATCACTGTTGGGTGGAGAAACTTGACCCTTTAAATACAAATTTTGCTGATTACCACTACATACTCCACAACTAAAATAAAATTCTGGTTGATATTAGAATTGTCTTTTTACAGAAATGCTGAAAATGAAAGTACTTTGTTAGGATAGGTATAAAATTACTGAAAGTGTATTAAATTTAAAAAAAAAGAGTTATACATCAGATGAACTATTGTTGCCAAAAAATATGTAATCTCGTGAGATTCTGCTTTTAATGGCACCTGTCTGCAGATGGCAATTAAAACAATACAGTGCTTGCACAATTAGGAAGCAGTAGGACACTGAGTAGATCTTCATTCTGCTCTTGCCTCTTGTTAGAAAGTTCTCAGTGCTAGATGGACAGCACTGTGTGATGCAGTCTAGTCTGATATACTTAATGTGCTAGCATTCTGGATTGGTGAGTTAAATAGTGGCTTTTTTTTATATTTGCCTGGAGTTTAGTTTTAATAGTGAAAGAGGGAAATGAAGGTAATAAACGTTATTGAAGGACCCCATACGCAGAGGATTAACTTATGTAAAAAGTCTGCTAGGGTAGACAGCTGTGGCCTCAAGTTAAGAAAATAAACAAAATCATGTTTACACGAGCAAGCTTTAATGTAGCAGATCCAACAGTATATGAATTCAACATTTTATACAAAATACGTTAGTCTCTGGAATAGTCATAAATAACAAGGGTATCAGGTGAAATGTCTGTTTGGTTTCTCCTAGAACTCCTTTTATTTTGTAACATCAATGTAATTTAGAAAAAGTTAGGCTTTCAGCTAATGCATCTTTTATGATGCTTGTACTAGGCGTATAAATGTGTATATTTTCAAAACAATTAAGGCACATTTACAGCGTGTATTCCAAACATTATTTGTGCACCCTTCCTGTTAAATAAAGACGGGTATCTAACAAATACTCAAATAAACTAAGTGTTAAAAAAGAAGAACCTCAATCCTAACAAATCTGATCTACAGGCATACCCCACTTTTAAGTACACAATGGGGTTTATTTACTAAAGCTGGAAAGTACAAAATCGGGCTTACTTCTGCATAGAAATGAGCTTCCAGGTTTTATTTCCAAAGCTTAATTGAACAAGCTGAGGTTAGAAGCTCATTGGTTTCTATACAGAAGTGAGCCTGATTTTGCACTTTCCAGCTTTAGTAAATAAACCCCATTGCGTACTTAAAAGTGGGGTATGCCTGTATAGTACTTTCTGGACCTCTAAGGTCCTATTCACACTGTTGTGCCATTTTGAGCAGCACCCCAACACATCTTGCCAATGGATAATTGCCAATGGATAATTGGATAATTGTGGTGGGTGTTGCAGCCCAACCCAATTTATGGTAGTCAACTACAGGAGTGCCACACCAGAATATAGGGGTCAAAAATGTTTTCTTTTAATACTCTAAGCCCCGATTTCAAACTCTGAAACACATTGGCTATACACGCAAATTTTGCTTGGTCCTGTTATTGGAGCAAATATGTTTTGACTCCAACATTCTGGTGTTGTGCTTCTGTTCTTCCTCCTGTACCAGTCTGAAGTGACCTTGGAAGCTCTTTTGTATGTAAGAGCCGCCAGCCCAATGTCAAAACTTTATGCACCATCAACTCCACACCACTGTGTAGAAGTACAGTCATACTGGGAATCTAGCTACCTATTTATCTATCCATATATCTTCATTAGGCATAGTGACATCAAAGTAAAGGATTGGAGTTAATTTACTAAAGACATAGAGAATATTCACTTTTGTGTAATATTAGACTTCAAATAGAAGCTTTTTCCTTGTGATTGGAATGACTTTGCCTTATTCACATGAACATTTTCACTTCTCTACCACTTGAACCCCACGGTGTTTTCTCTTTGTTTAAAGAAAGCCAACAGCTCTGAGCTCTCTATGGCAGAGGGGTAGTATGTGGATGGATATGATCTCGGGGCTCAAAATTAATTCTCATGTAAATGTTTTTCATTCTTTTGTTTACTGAAAATGAAAATCCAAAGTACTTTGATTACATATGTTTGTATATAAAATTATAAAATAGTTTTATTGTATTATACTACATAAATTAACCTATAGTAATAGATCACCTTTTCTTTTTAGGTTGGAGGACACACTATGCTGCCTATTCGTTGGATGCCTCCTGAGAGTATCATGTACAGGAAATTCACAACAGAAAGTGATGTCTGGAGTCTAGGAGTGGTACTATGGGAAATTTTCACCTATGGAAAACAACCATGGTACCAGTTATCCAATAATGAGGTTTGTGTTTCGGTATATTACTTATATCTGTCAAAGGTATTATTTTCTCCAGGAAGAAAGTACAACTAACCAATGCATGACTAGTAGAATAAATAACATATTTACAAAGCATACTTTTGCTCTATTTAGAATTTTGACAATGTCAATTTTCATGACATTTAAAGGGGTTGTAAAGGCAGAAGGTTTTATGCATTAAGATAAAAAACCTTTTGTGTGTAGCAGCCCCCTAGCATCCCCCAATTGCTTACCTGAGCCTCTTCTCTCTCCAGTGATGTCCACGAGTGTCTAAGCCATCCAGGACACTCCTCCTGATTGGCTGAGACACAGCAGCTGCGCCATTGGCTCCCGTGGCTGTCAATGAAAGTCAGTCAGCCAATCATGGGAGAGAGGGGCGGGGCTCAAGGTCTGAATGGATACACTGAGCTGTGATTTGCTCCACAGAAAGCTGCTGGCTGAGGGGGCTCTCAATAGGAGGGAGGGGCCAGGAGCAGCAAAGGGGGACCCAAGAATAGGAGCATCTGGGCTACTCTGTGCAAAACCAACTGTACAGAGTAGGTAAGTATGACATGTTTGTGATCTAAAAAAAAAACAAAAAAAAAACTTTACAATCACTTTAATGTCCTCACATTATATGAATGATTGCATGTCAAAGAGTGCTAATAATATATATTTCCCATTTTACTCAGTTTGAAACATTTTTGGAGTGATCCGCTGTGGACTCTGATTTTTTACCCTTTGAACAGTATCAGATGACTTTCAGATTATGCCTAATTTAAAAATACTGTATTATCTAGTAGCTTTTTATCCATTTGATAAAGATGACTTTTTAATCTGCTTCTATGTTACAGGTGATTGAGTGCATAACACAAGGTAGAGTCTTGCAGCGACCTCGCACTTGTCCGAAGGAAGTCTATGACCTTATGTTGGGATGCTGGCAGAGGGAGCCTCACATGAGGCTGAATATCAAAGAAATCCATAGCCTACTTCAGAACTTGTCCAAGGCATCCCCTGTATACCTTGACATTCTTGGCTAGACATTCCAGGTGTCACCTGTATGGGCTTGATGAATGAATGTGGTGAACGGCCGCTGAACTCTGTGAAATGTGTTATAACCTCTGACAGTATTATTAACAAAGATGCTGAGAAGCTATCAAAGGGCAAGCAACACAAACTTCTCCATCTGTACAATACACAGTATTGATATTTGCCATTAATAAGTTGTATCTTTTTATTCTGAGCCTAAATCTTCTTTTACTCTTACTCCTCAGTCTATGTTTGGTTGTGTCTCACAGTTCCTCTTTCTACATGCTTATGCCTTTATGTAACTCAGCATACATAGACAAAGGCCTTAAAACCTTATCTGTTAATCAGCTGGCACGCATGTCTGTCCACCACATCTAACAATGCCTTCTTGTATTCCTGCCTTTGATGTGGATGAAAAAAGGGAAAAAAATATTGTATGACACGGACATGACGACTTCTTCTGTACATACGTATAGACTTTATATTGACTGTCGCTCACTTCTACGTTTTTGGACTGTGCACTACCAAGAAACTTTTTGGACATCATGAGTATGTGGTTGCTGTTATAAGGAGATATAACAATGGAATCAAGTTTAACCATCTATCTAAAGCAATTTGAGGAAACACAATCAATGCATATAAGAAGAGAATAAATCCACCATGCTCTCTATGTGGCTAGTCTTCTATCACCATATTGGCCATGATAAAAAAAACAAAAAAACATTTGTTTCCTGTTTGTAACAACCTACCATAGTTGTAGTCATCTTCTTCCTTTAAGCAGTAAAAACAGTATTAGAAGAGATACTACTTGTTTTCAGAGACTGAGATCATCACAGTGTGATGGTAAATGTATCTGACAGTTTGTTCAACAGACAATCTCTCATTCACTGGTTTACTTTGCCACTATATGCAGGCAATACAAGCAAATAGTGCATGTGATGATTGCAGCCTGTGATGTCCAACATGCTTGGGTTGTTTTTTGATTGGAGACTGAAAAGTGTGCTAAGGTGTATTAAAAAGTGATAGCCTTGTGTAAGGCAGTCTATTACTTGTCCTCTGTTCTGGTAACAGAGTCAGTAGGCAATGGCACAACCAAAAGATGTCTTGAGTGCACATTTATTGGTTGGTTGGCTACATACATCTTTTTTTATTTATTTTTTTATTTTCAATCTGTGGGCTCGGGATTGAAGTTTATATTTCTCTATATTAGATTGTAAAAAGAGGAAAAACATTACACAAATGTGTCAGCCTTTCTAAAGATAGTTGTGATGTTATACTCAGAGGCAGCGCATGTTTATCTATGTTACCGGCATGATGTGTCCAACTATTGAAAGATGTTCCCAGATATACAGGTAAGAGAAAAGCCTGTATCACAGTTACATATGCCAAAGTGTAGAGAACGATTGTTCTGGTGAGGCCCTGTTTTAGCTTTCATGCAGTCCTCTCTAGAGGGGTCAGTTATTGAAGAATGTAGTTGCACAGTAATGAAAACTACCATTTGTACAGGTTCTTGTAAATAAATACTGTATGTTGACAAAACTGGTAACTGTAAAATATATTTGAGATTAAAAAATGATATGAGTATTAGCCTCTATGCCTGAGGCATTAGCAAAGAGCTTATTCTCAGTTCGAGGTCTGCTAATGATTCTGACACTCACGGGGTTAAAACACATTAAAAAAGTGAAATAATAATACACGTTCAAATGTGATTGTGCTGTTGCTTCAGAGCATTGTTAAAGGTTCTTCAAAACTTTATTTACTATGTATAATTTTTCACTCCCCGGATTGGAGTTAAAAAAAAAAAGAAAAAAAAAAAAAAGAGCAAAAGATATGTAAAAATTTGCTTAGCTAGCAAGATGGACGGCAGGTTCAGTTGAAACTCACAGCTTGTGAAGTGAGAGGAAACTGTGGGAGCATCTGTCAATGTTTTATATTTTCTAGCACCTGCCTATAAAATAGTTCTGCTGCAATAGTTCACTTTTCCTCAATACTTTCATAGACTGAGATATACAAGATGCACACACTGGCATTACATGATGCAAGCACTGGCATCATAAAAATAAACCTCTGACTATCAGGGCTAAACTTCAATTGCCTTGAACTGATGCTGCTGTTGTTCCTTGTCCTTCAGAATAATGGGGCTTATTTAATAACATGGTTTAACAGGCGGACTATACAGTCTTCTTTAACTACTGTCAGTACACTATTATTCTATTCTATATTGTAAAGAACAATTATATGCTGTAACTCATGGCAGCCAATCAGGTATTAGCATTAGTGGTGATGTATAAGAAGACTAATAAAAGCGGGTATCTGATTGTCTGCTGTGGCTGTGCTATTACAATAGTTTATTGAAAAAGTAGGAGCAATTTGTTAGGTTTTCATAAGCAGTGCACCTGAGGGATGTATAAGTAATGAAACTGTGATTATATTGTTGTCCTACGTGTTATCATTGCTTCAGAGTGCACCTTGGGCTTAAACATTCTATGAGCCATCTGTAAAAATGAGATGAAGGAATGTGGTATTAATCAAGTATTTATGATACAAAACACATTTTTACATATCGATCAGTCACTGAGTTACAAAATATTATTCTGAATGTAGTTCGGTACCACTTAATAGTGAATACTATAAATGCTTTTTGATACATATATTCTTGCTGTACTAAGATAACACATGGAAGAAAGAGAAGATGTCAGTCTTGGTGAGTTTCTTAGTCCTTTTTCACCATTATGTTGGTTTTTAAAATGGATCCATACAGCTCATTTAAGAATTTATGAGTCTCATTAAATAGAGCATACTCAGTTCTGATCTATGTAATGTCGCAAAATACGAATAGAGTTAAACTGAAGTGGCTTTATTGCTTTACCTTTACAGGTGGTTTATTTCTGGGAAATTATCTTTCATCTAACAGTTTAATAAATGTTCACGCAAGCTGGAGACATAAGAAAGTTTTGCATCATCATAGTTAAAACTTGTATAGATAAGACCTGCTGACCATAACTTTCATTTGAACTTGAGAGTAGGAGTCCATCCTCAACTGTGGTCTGCATACCATGTATACATACACATGACTGAATATAATCCATGACTGAATAATATGGGGTTGATTTACTAAAACCGTATATTGCAAAATCTGGTGTAGCTCTGCATGGAAACCAATTAGCTGTTAGGTTTTTTATTTTTGTCAAAAGTTGATTGAACAAGCTGATTGACTACAATGCACAGCTGCCCCAGATTTTGCACTCTCCAGTTTTCTTAAATCAACTCCTTGTAAAGCAAGTATAATGATGACAGACATTGCACATTTAAAATAAAATTTACAAGTGGTAGTTTCTATTAATCTTTAAATATGCCCTTTAGTCTTCAACAAAGTGCCTCGTTATTTGCGCTAATTATTAAAACTGATCTCTAGGCAGATATTTAAAAAAACCCTCTCTCAGCAAATCAGGGCTCTATTGTTTTGCACAGTGCTGTTAGTCTAACACAGGCATACTCAACCTTGCAATTAAGCATTGCAAGGCTGACAGTTACAAGCATGGCTCTCAAAGGCAGAGCCATGATGGGACTTGTAATTCTGCAACAGCTGGCGGGCCACCGGTTGAGCACCCAAGGTCTAACAGGTTCCTAAAACGTGTAAAGAACAAATGACCTCATTGGTTTGCGGTTTCATAGTTCATTCAAAAGCTAGAGCAGACCAGGTTGTATTGTGCATGAGTTTGTAAAGTCTGCAAGGAGATCCAGGACTTGTACTGTTTGGCAGGGGTGCCTGCATCACGAGTCTAACTCAGTAGACCTAAAGAACATTTGGAAGCTGAAACAGTTGCAATATGTGTACCTTGACTGTGTAGTTAACACTGTACCTGGAGATCAGCTCAAAGACTATATACACTTTGTTTAAAATATGGAACGAAATGATAACATTTATTACCTATCAATGGCCAAAATGTGTTATACGGTTTTGCTGTTGCTGCTTTCAGTATGGTAGGTTGAGCCAACCAATCTGAATTATCCACTATCCATTTAAATATATATATTTGTGGTTTGTCATTTATAATAGAGCATATTGTTTAATATGTGTATTCATGGGTGTGGGCCTGGTTGGTTTAAAGAGTATCTAAAACAAGAAACAAAAATTGAACATATTGTAACTTACCACTCCTTAGAAAATATTTGTTGATCTTGCCAGAAATACAGTGTCCTTGTCATTTCCAATGAACTGTAAAGACAGCAAAAACAATGTTATCAGTTTTGTGTAAACTACTAATCCCATCAACTACCATGTATTGGACATGAATAAAGTCCAGCCCGTGTTACAACCATGGATGCCTTCGTAGGCACAGTGGAAAAATGAATGTATTATTCACAGGGTCACCAGGCAAAAAAAAAAAAAAAAGGAAAATGCCTGGACAAAAAAAAAAACTAACACAGCCACCAAGGACTGGTAAGCTGCAATATATTACATTTTTGTTTTGGGCTTTAGATGCAGCAGCAATGGTTAGCACATCATTTGTAATAGGTAATTCCAATAGCCCTCAATTCCCTAAATGGTGTAGTCTGGTTAAGTCATAAATCAAGGCACAAAAGTTCAAGTGTCACCCACGCACAGGAGAGGAAGCTAGGATATGTTTTAGGATGTATTAGTTCTACAAATTAAAAAATGGTCACTGGCTTTAAATATGCAAGCTAATTAATAAAGATAATGCCATTGTGTACTGTAACTCATAGCAAACAATCCGATTTTTATTTTCATTAGTTTAGATCAGTCAGAATAATCAAAGCTGCTTGCTGATTTGTTGCTGTGACCTGACAGGTTTTAGCGGGTCACTGGGCTTTAAACATTGATCTTTGTGTTATAAAACATCTATCTAACTCTCATGATAGCGGTATCTAATCTGGATGAGTGACAGGTCCACCTTAAAAGTAAAATAAAACAGCCACTTCATGACACTGCTTCATATAGAATGTATTTTGTTTCATTTTTAAATGTGAAATTGCTATTAAATGGAATGGATTTTAAGTATTATTTGCTCAATGTGTTGAATAATTTCTTATAGTTTAAATACAGTAGCCATGTCAAATTAAACACACATGTTAACTATGACAAATTCACGGTTTCATTTTTCTAGTGTTGTACAGGAAAAGAAAACAGTAGCACAGACATATATTGTTTTAGAGAGGCCATAACTTACTATTAAGCTTACTATTTGAAGTCTTACATCTTTTATTCCTTTTTATTCCTATGGCTCTGTAATTTATGATAGTTAAAGTAGAACGAAAAGCAAACCTTTTTTTTCATTGGGGATAGAAGGTTATAAACCCTGTCAGGGTTACTTTTGCCATCTATATCCTATTGGGGAAATTTCCCTTCACTTCTTGTCCCAAACATGAAGTGGGAGGAAATCCTTCCCAAGTGAGGGAATCCATTGTTTTCTCCAGGGTCACCAGAACTAGTGTCCCCATGGGAGAATTCCTCTTATTACAGTTCTGGGGACAACCCAAAAGTTGAGATTTTCTTTTACTTTCACTCTCGATGATAACTGTAAATATGAAAAATAGAGAGGGTGAAGCCCGAAAGATGTTCTAATCCCTCTCCATGTAATCGAAATCTAAAAATAAAGTTCTGCCTTTAGTTATACTTTAACTGAATGTGGCTTGAATATCCCTTAAAATATGTTTTTGCCAGGGATGTGGGAATGCATTAGTTGATCTCTCACTCCAGTGCTCTATGCTGACATAGATGAGGAATGGCCCTCATCACCAGTATCCTAATAAAGACCTGTAGTGCTAAGGCAGAGAGCTGGTGTGTTTGTGCGTGATGTTTATGCAAAACTGCCATAACAGCAAAGTGAAAGTATATGGCCTTATGTACACTAGGCATTTGCCCAGCTCCTCTGAATGCCCTGTATCCTAGCAGGAGAAAGCAGTTTTTAAAAACGTCCCTAAAACCATGTTTCACAAACGCTTTTAGGTGCATTTAGGCATGACAAGCATTTGGACATTTATTCATTCCATTGGCTATTGAAATTAATAAACACTCAATCGCTAAATGCACCTAGCGTTTAGGTACGTTTAGACGTGTCAAGCATTTTTTCTGCTCAAAAACTCCTCTCCTGAACGTGCAAGTGATGATTTTTTTTTCGAAATGCTCCACTTCTAAAATGCTTGTAAATGCCTGGATGTGTGCATGGCCACAAAAGCTAAGAAAGAGGGCATTTAAAGGGTGAAAAAAATAAATAAACGTCAAATGCCCTGGTTGTTTTTTACTCCCAGTGTGCATGAGGCCTATATTGTTAGTTTAATATCTACCTGACTGAATATAGATTTCTGTTACTTCAGTTGGGCTTTAAACAAAGCTTCAAAAAATGTATTTAGCTTCTCCCTGGCCCAAAGTAAAAGAATATATTTTCTAAAAAAAAATGTAATTGCAGTTTATTGCAGCTGTGTGTGCCTGAATGCTTTCTAAACAATCATTTGGTATGTTGAGGTTCCTGTAAATGTATCCATGCAGGCATTGCACACCACGGGGGAAATACTGTATGTTGACATGCACTTACACGTGGTTAGTACTGATTCTAAGGGAAATGCATAAAAGGAAGGAATGCATGTTAATACAGGTTAGTAATTGTAGAGCTAGTTAATCTGTTTGTCCCTGGTGCTTGTTCCTTCACTAGGCTGTCTATCTGAGCACCTTCTGAGATTACAGAGACTCAGGGGTAGGCTTCTCAATGCCCACTATCGAACCTATTGGGTTGCTCCATTCCTTGTCTACTTGGCTATATGTTGATCTAGAAACATACTCTGTTTGTTTGTGACACCAGCAAAAGTTCCTCCTTTGTTTATCAGCATTCATTATTAAGTAAGATTCTTCAGGAAGAGTCAATTGCCTAGCATAGCCCCCTATTTCCATGCACTGAAAAGCTCTTTCCTCTTCTAGGAGGGTCTTATTACTCACTGTACGGATCCAATGTCTCCAACCTCACCTCCTTACATATCCTTTTATGTAGCAGTTGGGGAAAAAGCAACATGGAAAACTACAAAGTGTCACTTGAATGACAGTTCTGAGTCTGTTTGGGTTATTGACATTACATCCAAGATGTTAGTACCCAGCAGCGGTTGCAGGGCTTTTGGGTGTCTACACGACACCACAAGAAAGGCTTTTACAGGTAACATGAAACATGAAAATCTTTACAATGTACACAAAATCATATGAGAATATCATTTTTTTAATTAAAGGGTCTATTTAAGCTCTAACAATATTGTAGTAACAACCATAAATGATTTTAAATCTATTTTTTCATTTAGGTGCATTTTTTTCATTACAGTGATCTAACTTTAAGGCATAACTCCACTTTTGTTGAGAAAAAAACATTTCCCTCTGGGTGATCTATGTACATTGCAAAGATGTTAACAAATGTTTTTGCAGATTTCTACCTTTTGGTATTCTGGAGACATCTCTGTTTGACCCTCTGTGCTGAGTGAGTCTAATGGGAGTGGTTTCATTATTATCAATCAGCTGGCACTAATGAGGAAAGCTGCTGGGCCTGCATCCCTTTAGACAGGATTTCTTATTGGGAGCAGCTTACCAAAAATGACATTTTTGTTGCAGGGGATGCCAAAAATCTGATGTATCTTAATGTAGACTTCTGGGAAAATCAGTAAGTCAATCACAAAAGCAGGAAATTATGTTTCTTGGGGACGTTCTGTATATATTCTGTGTACAGAACACCTCCACCTCCCTCTGGGTGATCTATGTACATTGCAAGGATGTTAACAAATGTTTTTGCAGATTTCTACCTTTTGGTATTCTGAAGACATCTCTGTTTGACCCTCTGTGCCTCTGTGCTGAGTGAGTCTAATGGGAGTGGTTTCATTATTATCAATCAGCTGGCACTAATGAGGAAAGCTGCTGGGCCTGCATCCCTTTAGACAGGATTTCTTATTGGTAGCAGCTTACCAAAAATGACATTTTGTTGCAGGGGGTGCCAAAAATCTGATGTATCTTAGTGTAGACTTCTGGGAAAATCAGTAAGTCAATCACAAAAGCAGGAAATTATGTTTCTTGGGGACGTTCTGTATATATTCTGTGTACAGAACACCTCCAGGTAACCATATTGCATTGCACGTTACAGAAAATTACAGAGCTGCAGATTGAAAAGGAAAGGTAATTTTTAATGACATAGTAAACATAGTAGTAATTCACACTTTCCTAGAACATTGTTTGTTCATTGAGTTTACTGTGAGAATAACTGTGCATGAACTTAACAGACAGAAACCTCAGTGTGCTTCCAGTAGCCATTACACTGCACATGGGAAGTGAATTACTAAAAAATGAATTTTTTACTTAGCCAAGTGAGCCTGTGTTCCTATTGAATACCTAATTATATACATATACATTTCCGTTATATGGGGTTAGATAACTGTGGTGTTAACAGTTTCATGGAGCCAAGGAGAAAAAAATCACTCCTTAAATAAATCAATTCCACAGCCTGGGAGGCATACTGACTATGGCCAAAAGTATTACGGTAGGCATTGGCAGAAGGGCACAGCAAATGAGAAAGTAAAAAAAGCCTAAATACACATAAGACCTCATGCACACTGCTGTCTGATCACACTCAGTTTTCAGTCATACAGGCAATTTGTTATTGATCCAAATGCAGCCCAAGGTTTTCAATGTGCCTGTACACACAGGCACGTAAACATTTGCTGCATATTGATCAAAAAAATATATATACAATTGTTGGTCAGTATTTTTGCAAATATACTCACAAATACACACAAATAAAAATAAGCACAAATACGTGCAAACACCACGCTTCCTCGAGAAAATGAATTTATACTTTAACATTAAATTACTGTAAAAAAAAATAGATATAATTGTCAAATATTTCACTTGCCACAATAGTGCAACCCTAGACATAATGACCATAACCCTTGTAATGGGGGGGGGGGGGGGTACTGCAGAATTTTTCTCTAATTCCTGGAGTTGGTAAAGGTGATTGCACTACCAACATTGGACAAAAAACACTTCAAACCACATATTCTAGGAAAGTGTTTGGTAAAAATTGGCTAGCATCAAGATGGTATGCAAGCTCTTGAATAAACAACAAATAGAAAGAGGTAAGGCAGGTGTTATCATGTAATATAGCTTAGAATGTATTTTTCAGTGGCTGTATAGTATGTAAGCAGCTGGGTTAGGACATTAGAGTGTATTATTTGAGGGGCAATAACCACAAATATTGTACAATAGCTGGATAGTATGTAAGCAGCTTAGTAAGGCCGCAATATAAAAGAAAGAGAAAAGGCAGGTTTAATCTTGAAATATTCATTAGAGTGTATTATTTAAGAGTCAACAGGCACAAATATTGTTTTATCTGAAAACAGAAATGAGATAGTTTGATTTGAGTCAATAGCCAAAAATTTTGTACAGCTGTATGTAAGAAGCTTGGTAAAGCCGCAATGTAAAAAGGAGAGGTGAGGCAGGGTTTATCTTGAAATAAACATTAGAGTGTATTCTGAGTGACAAATTTTCAGCTGAGGTTCACCTGTGGAGGCATTGTGTGGCAACTTTACAGTGCTGATGAACCAGAATAGGCCAGAAGAGGTGGTGTGAGCTGGTATTGGTGGCGGGTATCTTTTTTTTGGGGGGGGAGTGTAACCTCAGTAGCAAAGGTTTTGTAGTCATTGGTAACTAATTTTAATGAAATTATGCCAGACCTCACTGTCAGTGGACAGACAGATTTGCCTCTCTGTAACAAAATACCTTGAAGCATGGAAGGCCCTCTTACAAAATCACCCAAGACAGAAGCTCCATCACATACTATACAAGCCCCAGCCAGTGTCACAGCTTGAATATCCAATAGTCCATAAGGTCCTCATGTCTGAAATTGCCTGCAGCCCTGGTCTGATGCAGTCAGCATTCATATATTTTAAGCGCTGCTTGTGAGTGCTATCTGCAGTCAGTTCTGGCTGATGTGGTTTAAAAAATTTTTGTCACTACTGCTGCTCTAACTTTAAGGAATCAGAGGATCGGAGGCCCATCGGTCATCAGAGGGGAACCTGCCATTAAGCAAAGAGGTTCTTACCCAACACTTCTTCAAAGTGCTGCATCTTGGGTTTCCTCTTGGAAGGTGGCAGTAGATCTGCCATTTTACTAATAGGGTAGCTACCCAATAGTGGTCACTCTCTTTGATGACCCTGCCCATGCTTTGGCCATGTGTACCCTGCCACTGACAGCAGGTGCAGCAGAAAAGATACATTACATACTGTACCACATGCTTGAGGATGGCCTTCTAGGCAAAATAATGGCAGCTAAGTACCTGGAACTGTAGTGTAGACCAAGCTCTAACCTCACCCAAGTGGGCTGATTCCATAAGCTGAAAAGGAAGCAGCTGTAAAGCCAGCAATCTCAACAAACTGGCATTAGGATGCTAGATGTGAGGGTGATTTGGGGACATTATTTTCTAATGCTCCAGCAGCTACAGAAGAGACAGCCTTGGGAAGGATGATGATGAAGATGGTGGGGTGGGTCTAGGAGATCTCTTCAGAGGTTCAATCCTTGGCATGATCCACTTTAGTGTAACCCTATGATCCTCTTCTCCACTTGACATGGTGTATCCTAGGTCTCTGAAATCACTTTTGAGACTTCCCCTCCTGTCTTTAGCGGTTACAGATGTTCCTATGGATAAAACATGAGAATATTGTTGGGTGAGGATACAAAAAATGAGAAACAAAGAAGAGTGCAGGCCTTGTGCTCACAAATCATTTAGATGCTTGTGCTATGCATGTGGTACCCAAATAGCGGGTACTTTTACCACAGATGATATGCTGCAGCATTGCCTGTGCCAGCAATGGATCCTGAAAAAAGGCCCTAGCCAAAGAGAATAAAAACACCACAATAAAACAACAAAAATAAAGGCTGCAAGGTTGGATCAAACAGCTAAACAGCAACTAAAGTTGTTTCTTAAAAGGTAGTTCTAAAATTGATTGTTGGGTCTCTGAACTGTAAATGCAGAGATGTACACATGAATATAGAGCCTACCACACTGCAATCTACAGTAATTTAATGCAATATAACACAGTATACTAGCAAATAGCAACTAAGTCTCCCTACATAAACTACTCCAACACACACTGACAAATGGCTTCTGGGAACCCACCCTTTTATTGTGACTGGGATGACCCATAACAGAGCTACAATTATTAGCCCTTCAAAGCCAGTTAAACTAAGTTCAAAAGCCAGGCATTTCACTGGCTTTTGAACTGAAAAAAATTCAGTATGGTGAATTTCTGCCAACCTATGATAGCAACACACCTGAATCTCATCCCCAATCTGCATAAAGTATGAAATTACAGCAATGGCATAGTATTGTATAGTTGCTTAAGCATAACTTCCTAATGTTGCCTATAAATGATACAGTAGATAGCAGTACATTTAGTATGTATAAAATCATGTTATCTACACTTGAATGATCTACAGAATATGTTTTACCTCAGACATGGTGGTGGAGCAAGATAGCAGTGTTCCTTAAAGGCACCTAGTCTGAAGACTCATTAATTTCTATGACATAATTCCATGCCATAATTATATTTAGGCATGGTATTCACTGAAGTACCGGATGAAAGACATTGTTTATGCTATTAAGCAATAGGCAGATAGGAGTACCCAGTACAGTCAAGTCCCCTAAAATTTTAGGGAGACACCTGACTTTGCCCCTCCTTCTCCTAAGAGCCTGCAGCTCCTACCTCATCTCCCAGGTACAAAAAAAAGTCTGACTCTGCAATGCCTCTACTGTGATTGTTTGCCAGCAGAGCTAAGAGACATTTTCTTCATTGGTTCACTGTAGCTCATAAGTGACATCAGAGGTCACATGATAGCTGCAGGGAAAACATGGGAAAGCATCCCTGCTCTTAGTGATGAGTAGCAGCAAGAGCTAGAGGAAGCTCCTTGTGCAGCTTTACAACAAGGCAAACGCTACTACATACTCTCTTATCCTACTAAACTTTTTTTTATCCTGAGTATGTATTTAGCACATACCTATTCTTCCCTGCATTATCAGTCACACACAAGTACTCAGTGTATGGAACAAGGTGTTTGTGCACAGCTGTAAATTTACACACAGGAATATAGCTGAAATAGCTTGGATCAAGACAGAGGAGAGGAAACTGTAAATTTAATGTATTGGCCTTGAGTGCTCGTATTCTATTTGTATGGGTATGGCAAAGTAAAACATCTTGTTTTGTCTGGGGGGTGTTATCCTCTGCATCTGTTATTAGGTCTGCATGCACACTGTATGGTAATATTTCTCTTGAGTCCTGAAAGTGATTCCTGAAATCTGTTCTTTACAGTAAGTGTTCTGTACAACATTGTACAGGATTTCTTCTCAACATCTTTAAAAGGTGTGTGTTAAGCCATGCCCTTTAAACAATTTAGGTATACCCCCCAGGATGCCTCTCATTTTGCAAAGTCTATGCTATAGTTTTATTAAGTGTATATGAGTGGTTGGCAGCCACATGGGCCTAGCGTCAGGCGTCACAATAGCAACCCTGTCCATGCTCCAGGGGGGCCCATGCGGCCTCCCTCTCACTTCAGATGTTATGTCTGTGTTATGTCGGCGCACACTGTCACATCGGGGCACTCAATGAGAAGCTCAGCTGTCACAGCCAAGATAGGGAGAAGCATATTATGGCAGACAGAGATTGACCCCTCTCTGTGTTTATAGTGCATAGGCCCAACGGTCCCTCCAAGGACTACCTTGTTGTGTCAGCAACAACTTCAGTTGCTCTTTAGCTGCTGATGTCTCACTTTGAAATTGTAGCCTAATAAAGCCTCTTATATAGTGTTCATAGAGTCTGTACAATTTTTTGTAGCTTTTTTTTGTTGAATAATTTTGATTTATTTTTTAAAACTGTCTGGTCTGTCCCTCTTAAACTGCGACCTACTAACATTGCATATGTTGCATGCATCAAGCCTGTACTATTTTTCTGTTTATTTTTCTGGGAAATAATATACTCATATTTTTTTATCTCCCGTTTGAAATTGCAGGCTAATAAAGCTGCTTACTTACTTTTCATTTCTGTAAAATCTCTGTCTATCCCCCCTTGCCCCACATTGACCAGTGCAGTGTCCATCTGTGTTGGATACTAGCAGGATAGACACCAGCTTCTTCAGCTGTCATCCTGTTTTTGACAGGTCACTGATCAGAGATCATTGTGTTTTCAGCCTAAATAAGGTGAACGACTTCATGAATGTGATTCAGCTGTACAACAGTTGCCAATCACATTCAAAACAACCTTTCAACTATGTGCTCCCCTCCATTCATCTCCTCTGTGCTCCCCACCATTCAATGGCTGCTTTTAAATGTTCACGAAGCACTGTGGGTGTGATCTTGCAGCCAAATGCCTGCCTATCACATTCACAAGATTGCAGCCAGTGTCCTTCATTCACAACAGCCGGGTAGCAGGATCTCCAATCTGCTCTGGGGTTGGGGGTGTCAGCACACTCCTAAACCGGAGCAGGCACAATGATGTACATGTACGTCATTGTACCTGCTGGTGTAGCCTTGCCACAGTATAATTACTGTGGCAAGTCGGCAAGTAGTTAAGCCTTGTACCTCTCCCCCTGTAGCTTCCCAGGCTCTTACCAGGATTTCCAACTGTCAAAATGAGCAATGTGAATTCTAGATTAATACATCTGCTGTCCCTCTCCCTCTGTAGCTCCCCAGGCTCTTACCAGCATTTCCAACTGTCAAAATGACCAATGTGAATTCTAGATTAATACATCTGCTGTCAAAGACATGTATTTCTTCTGAATCCTCTCTGAACAGTGTTTACAAACCTTGTTGTATTTACTCTGTTTCATTTAAATGAAGATCATACGATTTACCTTTGAGCTTTATATGAAGTTAAGGCAACCATAGAAATAAAAATTGTTCCTGTTTAACCCCTCTTATGCCCTAGTTAACAATAATCAGCCCTAAAAAAACTCTGTCACCCTTCTCCCCAAAGCTGTAATATTTCAGATTTTATTATTTTTTTCAACCTCCTATGCATTCTATTTATTTTTACATTTTTGAATTTTTTAGTGTCGTACCAAAAAATGAACTGTGCATTACAAATCAGTCCAATGTGCAATACATATCCCAGCACATGAGAAGTTTTAAGAAATATTATAGGCTAGATGCATTAGCCTCACCATCCTTGCAGAGAGTCATATACTGGGAAAAAAAAAACTTCAATCAGTATAGGAATGTCAGTCTATGCTCAAATGTGCTCAAAAGAGAACTTAGAGAATGACTATACAATTCGTGTCTGTAGTTATCAAGTGAGTCCCGTGCTATTTCAGGAGCCGTTTCCATCCGGGCAATTTGGTTTACTCTGTTCTGCCATTTGTTGTTGGTTAAAGGTGAGGTAGGTTTCCAGTGCCTAGGAATTAGTGTTTGTGTTGCGTTAAGAAGGTGAGTTGTTGGGCTCTTTTGTATTTGCCAGCAGGAGCACTGTATTGTGTACAAGACCTGGGAGGTGTACGGTTAAGTAGTTTTGTGATTTTAGAATTTTTTTTATTAAGGAAACAGGTTTGACAAACATTTACACAACTATCATGAGACGTACAAAACTAGTATCTCCATCTTTGAATTCTAAAGGTCCTGTGCTGTCTGAAAATATTTTTCCTACCTTTAGGCCCCTTTCACACTGGAGCGGTTTTTGGGCGGTATTGCGCTAAAAATACCGCCTGAAAACCGCCCCTAAACAGCCTCCGCTGTTTGTTCAGTGTGAAAGCCCGAGGGCTTTCACACTGAAGCGGTGCGCAGGCAGGGCGGTGAAAAAAGTCCTGCAAACCGCTTTTTTGGAGCGGTGAAGGAGCGGTGTATTCACCGCTCCTTCACCGCTCCTGCCCATTGTAATCAATGGGACAGCGCGGCTATACCGCGGTAATACCGCGGCTATAGCCGCGCTGTACGAGCGGATTTAACCCTTTTTCGGCTGCCAGCGGGGGTTAAAACCGAACCGCTAGCGGCCGAATACCGCAGCAAGAATGACGGTACAGCAGCGCTAAAAATAGCGCTGTTGTACCGCCGATGCCCCCACCGCCCCAGTGTGAAAGGGGCCTTACTCCTGAGGTAAAAAAAAATGGACGTAAAGGCCACCAAAATAAATGGCTGCTTTGAGGCCCTAGGGAGGAGGAAAAGAGTGCATTTGCAGGCCCAAAATAAATGACTGCTTTGCACCCCTGAGCAGAAGGAGAGGGGGGAGGTGAAAGGCACATAAGCAGTCCTAAAATACATGGCTGCTATGCATCCATGAGGAAGAGGAGCAGAAAAAGGGCCAGGAACATTCCTCTAGATGATATGGGAGGTGTTACAGTGCAAAGAACTCGTCCAAAAATGACTGCTATGAACCCTTGAGTAGGAGCCGGAATAAAAAGGCACATTGGGCTCCATTTACAAAAACATCTCGGATGTGGTATTTAGATGTCCGGACACATTTTCCCTAAATATAGCATACAATCCTGAAATTGTCAATTCACTATACTGCGCAAAACTGTCAGTATATACCACATGAAAAGGGGTTAAAGTCAATTCACAGAAGAAAATGAATGATTAAGCGCATAACATGAGGTATTTAACCACTTCCCGCCCAGCCTATAGCAGATTGATGGCTGGGAAGTGGTTCTGTTATCTTGACTGGGCGTCATATGACGTCCAGCAGGATAATATGCCAAAACGCACCCATGGGGGTGCGCGGCATGGCGATTGCGGGGGCGCGCGGCACAGAGACCGCGGGGCGTGCAACATGGCGATCGCGGGGGCATGCAACGTGGCGATCGCGGGGCGTGAAGACTGACACGCCGCATCTCCAATCGTGGTAAGGAGCCTCTGACAGAGGCTTCTTACCACGTGATCAGCTGTGACCAATCACAGCTGATCATCGCGTGAACCAGGAAGTGCCATTAAAACGGCATTTCTCGGTTTGCGCTGACAGGCAGAGCCATTTGGTGTCTCTCCCTGTCAGAGGGGGGGTCTGTGCTGATAATCAGCAGATTGATTATCAGCACAGCCCCCATCAGATGTGCCCATGAACTGCCAATCAGTGTCCAACAACTGACAGTCAGTGCCCCTTCAATAAAGACTCTCAGTGCCCACCACAGTGCCAATCGCAGCCCACCACAGTGCCAATCAATGCCCATCACAGTGCCAATCAGTGCCCAGCAGTAACACCTGTCAGTACCTCATCATCAGTGCTGCCCATCAGTGTAATTTATTAGTATCCATCAGTGCCATCAATCAGTGCCACCATTAGTGCCAATCAGTGCCACCTATCAGTGCCCATCAGTGCCGCCGGTCAGTGCCCATCAGTTCCGCCTTTCAGTGCCCATCAGTGCCACCTGTCAGTGCCCATTAGTGCCACCTATCAGTGCCCATCAGTGCTGCATATCTATTGGTGCCCATCAGTGCTGCATATCAGTGCCATCTATCAGTGCCCATCAATTCTACATATTAGTGCCTTCTCACCAGTGCCCATCAGTGCCAGCTCATTAGTGCCAACTCATCAGTGCCCATTAGTGCCACCTCACCAGTGCCCATCAGTTCCACCTTATCAGTGCCAACTCATCAGTGCCGCCTCATCAGTGCCTGTCAGTAAAGGAGAAAACAAAATTTTATTACAGAAACGAAGAAAAACTGTTTTTCTTTTCAAAAATTTCAGTCTTTTTTTGTTTATTTAGCAAAAAAGAAAAACCCCAAAGGTGATCAAATGCCACCAAAAGAAAGCTCTATTTGTGGGAAGAAAATTTTGTTTGGGTACAGTGTTGCATGACCACGCAATTGTCATTCGAAGTGTGACAGCGCTGAAAGCTGAAAATTGTCCTGGGAAGGAAGGGGCGAAAGTGCCCGGTATTGAAATGGTAGCGCTATGTAAGCACACGCATAAGGTCTAGCATCGTGCACGCAACCACTGTATCTAATACACGAAGCGCCTTACTGGTACGGCGATTCACGCAATAGAGCCGCCCTGCCGCAATTTAACTGTGGCTGCTGGTCGGTAAGTGATTAAAGTAGGGTTTCTCAACCAAGGTTCCATGGGACCCTAGGGTTCCTCCAGAGGTTACCAGGGGAAAATAGTATAAAAAATGACACACATATTAAATATCGTTCTTCCACCAATAAAAAAGACAATGTATTTTTTTATTGGTGGAAGAAGGGTATTTATATATGTGTGTAGTTTTTGATACTATTTTCACTCTAAATTTGATATTTTTTAAAATATTTTGTATTTACTTAATTGAACGTAGTTGTTTTTAATACACCACGTGTCCTATGAAAGCAGCTTTCCTTTGACTGGTATTCTAGTCACTTTTTTCTTTTGTATTAATACATATGCTGCAGAGACTTAGTGAGTTGGCCTATTTCTACGGTTTAAATGTTTTGATCTCTTTATTAGCAATAAAAAACTGACAGGGGTTCTAATTTTTCTCCACTGTATCCATCCCACTGGATATTGCATGATATAAAATACTGCATGGTTTCATAAGATAAATACTGCATAATTTGATGAAATGCCACATGCGGTATTTTAGTAGCGTTTTTTTGTGAATTGCAAACAAATTTTTGTAAAATGCTATGAGCTATTTTACTGCAAATTTTAAAGAGGAAAATACCGCTTAAATGGAATTTATTATCATTAGTAAAAAAGCAAGGCCATATGCACTTTCGAGGAGGAGAAGGAAGAGGAAGAGGAAAAATTGTTTTGAAACTGTTATGCCAATGACCATTTTGTATGAAGTTCACTTTAATATTTTACTATTTTTTTGTAAGAAAACTTTCCTATAATTTTTAGTTGTGGCTGCTACTTCCACTATACAATTAAAGGCAATTGCCACTGGGTAAGAAAATCAGGAGTCACATTCAAAACTAAAAACACTATCTTAAAACACCTTTTTTTCAAGTTGTAATGAATCAAAATGGGCTGCTAAAGTTTTCAAAGTAATATTAAAGTAATTTTTTTTAAAATAACAAAGTTATACTCACCTGCTCTGTGTAGTGTTTTTGCACAAAGCAGCCCCAATCCTCCTCTTCTGGCCCCTCCTGCCGAGTGCTTTCAAAGCAAGCAGCTTGCCCCCGCCCCCTCTCTCCACTTCTCTCCTAATTGGCTCAATGGCTGTAATTGACAGCTGCTGCCTTTGCCAATGAGGAAGAATATTCCCTGGAGAGCCGAGGCTCTCGTGCACATCATTGGAAGAAGATTGGGTTAAGGTAAGTATTAGGGTAGCACCGATACTAATACTAGTATCAGTATCGATGCTGGTACCGAGCATGGCGGTGGAGGCAGTTCTAAGCATCAATCTCCCTGTATAGCTTTCAATAAAGCAGCTGACAGCCGCTTCTCCTCCTCTCCCTTCCGCGGCTGTCAGCTGCTTTATTGAAAGCTATACAGGGAGATTGATGCTTATAACTGCCCCCACCGCTACACCGATCACCCCCGACTGTCCCCCTTGTCCTCCCTTAGCTCCCGGGGTCCTCCTCCGGCTCCCGGTGTCCTCGTCTGGCTCCCATGCCTATGTCATTTGTTTGACAATCCCTTTTCTATTTTCCTTTAAAATAGGAAGAATTGATTTTTAAGATTCATCCCTCATAGAGTTTTGTTGGTGGAGTTCAAATTAAACGATAACTTCACTTTTGTGGAAAAGAAAAAAATATTCATCATATACCATTGCTACACAAGCCATATTGGAATTTAAAATTATTAAAAATTACCTTTCCTTTTAACTCTTCAGCTACTGTAATGTTTTGTAAAATTCAATGCAATATAGAAACAATATAATATAAATATAGAAAGTACACCAATGCTGTACAGAACACTCCCAGAAATTTCCTTTCATGCTTGTGTGATTGGCTCACTGATTTCCCATGAAGTCTGCATTAAGACATGAGTTACATTTTAGGCAACCCCTGCAATGGAAATTGGTTTTGGTGAGATACTCCAAAGAGTTCAGCACTTATAAACTTATGCAGGCAATGCAACTTTCCTCATTAGAACTTTGAAAGATCTGCAACACAGTTTGTTAAAATCTTTGCAATAGGCATAGATCACCTAGAAGGCATTGTTTTTTTTTCTTAACAATAATGGAGTTACATTTTAAAGTTCATAATTTTGGGACTTACCTATAATAGGTTGGGACAACCTACAATAGGTTTGATAAATGGCCTGTAAACCAAACCCAGTTTGAGTCATTAATTGCTACTGGCAGGTAGACAATGCAGAATTGGGAGACGGTTTTCACCCCATAACAAGAAGTGTCTAAACAAGGGCCTTTATGGCAGGATCACCAGATAAAGCTGAACATTTAAAGAAATTGCAAATAATGTTTGAATATATAATAACCATTTACATTTGATACAAGATATTAGTGATAGAATTTAAATCTATTTTGATTAATAGAAAATAACAGGTATATTGGTTTGTGCATAACATACACATAACAGGAACAAAGGGTAATGTCATATAAATATATTTTTCTTTCACTGGTAATATGATTTTAAAAAGTTGTTCTCATCAGTATTACCAGTAAAGCTTAAGGAAAATCCACCTTGTTAAAGAGTACTGTGCACTATGCTTGTTCTTTACAAAAAAAAAACTACAATAATATTAATAATACTAATGAACATTATCCTAGCTGCCTCCTATACTTATTCTATTTCTGTCGAGCTCTGACATGGGACCTTTGTCAAAAGGCTAGTTTCCATGGTGCTGTCTCAAAAATAGCATTAACCCAATACACATCAATATCTGTACAATAAATAGAGTAAATTGCTACTTATAATACATTATTTTGCATGTACTGAGTAGTAATTTGCGCAGAGGGCCGCAATTTATTCTTTCTCATTTAATCAGGGGGAAGCAGCTCCCCAATTCAGATGTAGAGATTGTGAACAATATTAGCCTTTTTAGTGATTCCAGAGATAACTTGCTGTTTAACTAACTTTAAATATGATTTCTTTCTTTGCAAGACACATATCAGTGCGTGCATCCTGCATTTGAGTCACAGCATGTTATTATTGCTGTTATATAAATAATTTAGGTTTGGACAGACCATAATTAGGAACCATTTGGCCAAGATAGCAATATAAAGTAATATGAAAAGTGATATAACCACCTCTCTTTCAGGGTGGTAACGTTTATCTGATTTGTTGATATTAGCAACTGCACTGAGCATATATTTGCTTTTTGTACTTCTCTGAAATTAGTGTGGATTGGATGATTTCATAATTGGGCTTACAAACCTCTCTAATAGCAGTTATTATGCCTATAAACTCCTTCCCAGCCTCACAAACTGGGAAGTTCAATTTTCCATTTAAAAAAAATAAGATTTTTGAATTAAAAACACAACTGGATGCGTGAAGTGAACAAAGCTTTACATTATTTTCTAAGTTAAGTAGACATTAAAGCTCGGTTCAAACTACTGCGACCTAAAAGTCATGTAACTTAGAGTCTGACTTTGATTTGCTGGATATTTGAGTACTAATTTGATGCTACTTGATGGGACTTTAGAAGCAAGTTTCTGGAATGTCTGGGTAATCTTCTTGTAGTGTCGGATCCAAATCACATCAATATAGATGGGGAACCGACTTGGAGGCAACTTCCAACAAGCCAGGTTCACACTGCTATGACAAACGCTCTGACATTGGGAGCTCATTATTATTATTATACAGGATTTGTATAGCGCCAACAGTTTGCGCAGCGCTTTACAAAATGAGGGCAGACAGTACACTTACAATACAAATCAATACAGGAGGGATCAGAGGGCCCTGCTCGTTAGAGCTTACAATCTAGAAGGGAGGATCAAGTGGAAACAAAATGTAATAACTGTGGGGGATGAGCTGATGGAGAAAATAAAAATACAGTTGTTAGGTGTGGGTAGGGTAGGCTTCTCTGAAAAGAAGGATTTTCATGGATTGTCTAAAAGCTAATAAAGTAGGAGATAAGCGGACAGATTGGGATAGGGCATTCCATAGGATTGGAGAGGCTCTGGAAAAGTCCTGGAGGCGAGCATAGGAAGAGGTGATGAGGGAGCTAGAAAGCAAGAGGTCTTGAGAGGAACGAAGAGAACGATTAGGTTGGTATTTAGAGACTAGGCTAGTGATGTAGCTGGGGGCGAAATTGTAGATGGTTTTGTACGTAGTTGTTAGTATTCTGAATTTAATTCTTTGGCCGAGCGGAAGCCAGTGGAGGGATTGACAGAGAGGAGTGGCAGACACAGAGTGATTGGTAAGATGGATGAGTCTGGAAGCAGCATTCATGATGGATTGAAAAAGTGATAGACTATGTAGAGGTAAGCCAATGAGAAGGGAGTTGCAGTAGTCGAGGCGAGAGATGACCGAGTGAATTAAGAGCTTTGTTGTGTCATTGGTAAGAAAGGGGCATATTTTGGAGATGTTGCGAAGATTGAGGTGGCAGGATTTGGACAGTGATTGGATGTGTTGCTTGAAGGAGAGTTCAGAGTCCAGGACTACACCTAGAACCTTGGCATGTGGGGATGGGCTTATAGTTGTGCCATCGATTTTGACAGAGAGATCAAGGGAAGGGGCATATGGGGGAGGAAAATTTATGTTCGGTTTTGGATAGATTGAGTTTGAGGAAGTGGTGTGACATCCAGACTGATATATCTGATAGTAAATTAGTGATACGTGAGGAGACAGAGGGAGTGAGCTGAGGGGTAGAAAAATAGATTTGGGTGTCGTCAGCGTAGAGGTGGTATTGGAAGTCATGGGAGGCTATCAGTTGACCCAGGGAGGAGGTGTAGATTGAAAATAGGAGAGGTCCAAGAACAGAACCTTGGGGGACCCCAACAGAGAAAGGAAGAGCAGAGGAGGAAGTAGAGTTGTAAGAAACGCTAAAGGTGCAGTTGAATAAGTAGGAAGAGAAACAGCGAAGAGTACAGTCATGGAGACCAAAGGCATGTAGTTTTTTGAGAAGGAGGGGGTGGTCAACCGTATCAAAGGCAACAGAGAGGTCCAGGAGTAGGAGTACAGAATAGTGTCGATTGGTTTTGGCCCTTAGTAGATCGTTTGTTAGTTTTAGGAGAGCAGTTTCTGTGGAGTGCAGAGGACGAAATCCAGACTGAAGGGGATAAAGAAGGCTATTATCAGCGAGGTGGACGCCCAGTCAGTTGTAGACCGGACGTTCGAGGAATTTGGATAAGAAGGGGAGCAAGGAGATGGGGAGTAGGTTGTTAAGATTGGATGGGTCCAGTGAGGGCTTTTAAGTATGGGTCTGACAAGTGCATGTTTTAGAGAGTTGGGGAAGATGCCAGAAGAGAGGGAGAGATTGAAGATGTGGGTTAGAGAGTGTAGCATAGAGCCAGAGAGTGAACGTAGCATTTGTGAGGGAACAGGATCCAGAGGGCAGGTGGTAAGGTGGACATTATCAAGTAGTTTAGCAACCTCGTCTATAGTGGTGGGGTTGAAAGAGGGAAGTAATGATTGTTCCTGTGGGCATGAAGTGTAAAGCGTGGAGGGTATCGGAACAGTAGAGATCTCCGCGCGAATTGTATCAATGTCATGTCGCATAACGTGTGAAAATCAATGTTTCCCTATGAGAGCTGTCTTAACTGGTCTGACACAAGTCGGTCCAACTTTGAAAATGCTCCCTGCACTACTTTGGTCCGACTTTGACCCTACTTCAGCAAATTGAATATCACTGAAGTTGCGGAGGAGGCAAAAGAGACAGAGAGGGGAGAAGAGATCGGAAACAACGCCGGAGCTGCCTTAATATATTACTTTAAAAACCTGTGTACTGTGTTTTATTTTTGACACTTTTTTTTGGTGAATGAGTAGGGGTACAATGTACTCGATACTCATTCACATAGGGTGGGGGGGCAGGATCTGGGGGCCCCCTTGTTAAAGGGGACTTCCAGATTCTGATAAGGCCCCCGCCCGCAGACCCCGACAACTAACGCCAGGGTTAGGATACCTAACTAGAATACAATTTGTTAATGTACTTTCAATGGCAGAATGCTAGAATAGATACCTTCCCTCCCAAGCCATTCTTCCTAAGGAGTCGTAAAAAATATTAAGGTTGTTGCGATTTCATAATAATGGGGATAGGGAGGGGAGGAGCTGCCGTGCATTGCAGCTCCGGAAACCAGACCAAAAAAAGGGAATCTCCTCCTCCCCCCACTTGATGTTGAATAGGGGTAGAAATGGATCAATACTGAATAACCCAATGCTAATAAAACTATTATAAATATAGTCAACTGGGGCACTGTATTATATATGGAGTATATATATAATTTATAATCAAAACTTTATTTGTCCAACATGATTTCATGGTCTAGAAATACATGATAAGACTTCAAATACAAATATAGATACAACCATATACAAAAGGCTGACATAAGGATATAAATAAACCACATGGACATATAGAATTCATACAATAATTATACATGATTATATATATATACACAATTTAAAACATCATAGATGTAGATAATGAAGAGCCAGGCTGTTCTTTGCATCCTATAAAATCAAACTCTACATGTTTCATGGGTCACGCCCAATCATCAGGAGTATAAATGTAAAAAAGTCACTGTAAGTATAAAAAATATGATTTAAATATATTTATTAGATGAAGAGTGTCCTTCAGAAGAAGGGAAACATTCTCAAAAATCTAAGATCTAGTATTCACAAGGCAGAAATACAAGAAGGCTTCATGGTGCAGTATGTTCCAGCAAAAGTATTTATTTAAAAAACAAATCATACAAGGAAAAAGTCCATAAATCCAAGCAGAGGATGTGACTACTGAAAGCCGGTGAATCATCCCCTGGACACGGCCGTGCTGAATACAGGATCGGTGGGAACGTCCCATCCGGGATAGGAGCTCATCCACCTTTTATACTGCACGCTTTTTACCCCTGTAGGGGTGCCGGGAGCTGGTGAGTGGGGACCCTTGAGGGGGATTACAGAAGTCACTGGATGCTGTTTGGAGCACAAGATTCACCTAGATGTTCATGAACATTTATTATATATTTTTCTTTTTCTTTGGACATAATTTTTTGGGTGCATTTTTTGTATGATTATTTTTCTGCTATGAACACTATGCCATTTTTGGAGTTTTATTTTTATATATATACACTTTTTGATCACTTTCTGTACCATTTTTTGCCTTATCATACTTACTGTTTTGCACATTTTGATATTTAGAGCTTCACCTTCATAACTGAGGAATCCCTTATGTGATTTGGACATTTATCATTTATGTCATATATTTTTTTTTCTGGATGTCACTTTACTGGTAGTTGGGAATCCCTGTGGGGGAGTTCCCCATTTTTTGGTGGTGGTACACCACTGTAGGGTTCGTTCTGATTGATTTATTTGCACTAGATGCTTCGCTATTGTATTTATTTACATAGTGACACACGCACTACACACCTTGTCCACACTAGGTGAGGCACATCTACTTTTAGGTGTACTATACATATATATGTCACTCCTTGTTGTGCTATTGTATATACACACTTAGTGACACAAGGCACAACACACATTTTATTTATTTTTAGTTTTGAGGTGGTTGGAGCACATCAACACTTGAGTGTAGCATAAACATTCTTGTAGAGACTCAGTTTTCCGTCATTATAGGGAGCGCCACTCTCCCCTACCTTTTATTTTATCTGATCACTTTAAGACACCCCCTTAGTTTGTGGGTGGTGCCATTAGGGGAGGCTGCATACCTACCTATTTGCCCTAAGCGCGGAGTTAATGCTATTTCCTGAGCGTCCGGATATGTCGACCAAGGTGAAGGCACAGAAGATCTGATCCATGCAGTTTCAATAGCTAGCAGAGCTAGCTGATGAGCAGGAAATGAAGACCAGGTGAGTCACTGTGAAATGAAGAGTGCTGGCAATTAACTGACAGCTGAGCACAGACCCCTGAGAAGGAAGGGGTATGCCCAGCCCTGACAGTACCTCTGTGTTGCCCTGGGAGTTGGATAACTCCACAATAAAATCAATTGACAGGTGGGTCCAAGGCCTCTCTCCCTTGGGTATGGGTTGTAAGAGGCCCACTGGAGGTGTCGTGGTGTCTTACTCTGAACACACCCAGAACAAGCAGCTACGAAGGCGGCTACATCAGTGTGTAGATTAGGCCACCAGAATTGTTGGGAAATAGCCCAAATGAGTTAATTCTTCCCTGGGTGGCCAGCAGCCTTGGGAGAATGGTAAGTCTGAAGTACTGCAGTGCTTAAGGAAAAAGCAGCGGTCACAAGGTTTCTCAGGAGGAGAATGGATCTGAGTGGCAAGAATTCTGACACCCAAACGGTAAGTGAGACTGGCTTGAATCGTAGCCAGAATATGATCGGGAAGAATTACGGGAACAGGACCGACTCCATCTTGGAAGCGGAGGAAAACTGTAGCGACAATGCATCATCCCTTACTTTCTTAGTACTGGGTAAGAATGAAACTATGTAATTGAAGCTTGACAAGAAAAGAGCCTATCGTGTGAGAGTCTTATGGTCAGTCAGAATAAGAACCAGCACAGTGGTACCTTTGAGGAGATGCCCTCATTCTTTGAGGGCTAAAATGATCACTAACAACTCTCTGTCCCCAATCTCATAATTGCATTCCGCAGGAGACAATTTCTTGGAAAAATAGCCACAAGGATGCATAGCGTTTTCAGAGGTAGGCGTGAAAGTGATAACTCCTGCGCTGCCAGTGGAGGCCTAACCTAAAGGGACACTGCTGCAACACCTAAAGACTGATCCAAACAGGCAAAAAAAACATAAGAATAGGAGATGGTGATTGCGCTGAGATGAAAGGGGAGTAAGAAAAGGGTGAAGGGGACTATACTAAAGTGCATAAACAATAAATGCCAAATAACCTGAGTACATGAGTCAGGTACATCAAAAAAGGACTCATGGATGCAGATATATAAAGTGTAAGGATATATGTAAAAACATATAAAGACACTAAAAAATAATAGTGCATACACAAAGTGCTGACATCAATAAATATACAAACGAACAGTGCACATGGATGTGTAAATTAAAATAGGGGGTGCATAGGCCCAAAAAACATCAGGTACATATCCCTTATTGAATGTATCAAATTGCTGACACTGTAAACAGCTGATAACATAGAAAAAGTAATCAAAATAGAAAAATAATAAATAGTAGTCCCAATGGATATGTGCTAGTATTACCCCAGCACGTAGCAACTTACAGACTCTGTAAGTGACAAGTCCAAGGAGTAGAATAATAACAGTCCCACCACCAAATGTGACACTTCTAAGTATAAACCAAATGTCAATGGTGAAGGGGGAGGGGGGATTTCTTCAGTGAGGACACCTCCGTGTTCGCAGGCCGCTTACCTTACTGTTGTTTTCAATGATTGCAGGCCTCAACCCACGAGCGCCGGGCTCGTATACCTCCAAATGTTGGCTACAATCCTCAGTCTGTCCCTGCTTCCAACTCCTCACAGCTCGTCAGGCAGAGTAAGAGTGTGCAGTATAAAGAAAATAAAGCACACATAGCGTGATCCCATATAAAAGTACAATTTATTGCGTAGAAAAACAGTCCATAAACTTACATTTAAAACCAGCAGGGGGGTAATACATCCACGAGCGTCGAGCTCGTCACACTCAGCTGGTTTGTGGCAGCGCCCCGTGCTCCTAACACGTATCATCACGTCACGTGACTTCTTCAGAGGAGAACTCCTTCAGTTAATCTGAAGAAGTCACGTGACGATATGCGTTAGGAGCACGGGACGCTGCCACAAACCAGCTGAGTGTGACGAGCTCGGCGCTCGTGGATGTATTACCCCCTTGCCGGTTTTAAATGTAAGTTTATGGACTGTTTTTCTACTCAATAAATTGTACTTTTATATGGGATCACGCTATGTGCGCTTTATTTTCTTTATACCGCACACTCTTACTCTGCCTGACGAGCTGTGAAGAGTTGGAAGCAGGGACAGACTGAGGATTGTAGCCAACATTTGGAGGTATACGAGCTCGGCGCTCGTGGGTTGAGGCCTGCACTCATTGAAAACAACAGTAAGGTAAGCGGCCTGCGAACACAGAGGTGTCCTCACTGAAGAAATCCCCCCTCCCCCTTCACCATTGACATTTGGTTTATACTTAGAAGTGTCACATTTGGTGGTGGGACTATTATTATTCTACTCCTTGGACTTGTCAATTACAGAGTCTGTAAGTTGCTACGTGCTGGCGTGATACTAGCAGATATCCATTGGGACTACTATTTATTATTTTTCTATTTTGATTACTTTGCCTATGTTATCAGCTGTTTACAGTGTCAGCAATTTGATACATTCAATAAGGGATATGTACCTGATGTTTTTTGGGCCTATGCACCCCCTATTTTAATTTACACATCCATGTGCACTGTTCGTTTGTATATTTATAGATGTCAGCACTTCGTGTATGCACTATTATTTTTTAGTGTCTTTATATGTTTTTACATATATCCTTACACTTTATATATCTGCATCCGTGAGTCCTTTTTTGATGTACCTGATTCATGTACTCAGGTTATTTGGCATTTATTGTTTATGCACTTTAGTATAGTCCCCTTCACCCTTTTCTTACTCCCCTTTCATCACAGCGCAATCACCATCTCCTATTCTTATGTTTTCAGAGGTAGGACGTTGAGACAGCAGGGCACCAACTCCAGTCTCAGATGCATTAACCTCAAGGATGAAAGGTAGCTCAGGATCAGGATGTACCAACACAGAAGCAGAAACAAAGGCAGCCTTGAGACTCTCAAAGGCACTAATGGAATCCGGAGACCAATTTTGTGGGTTACCATCCTATCTCTCAGCCTCTGAAGCACACAACAGACATCTGTGTGGTGGCTCTCTAGGGAATTGGAAAATATGAGGATATCGTCAAGATAAACCACCACACATAGCTGCAACAAATCTCGGAGGTCATCATTGATAAATTCCTGAAAAACTCAAAAACCAAACGGCATTACAAGGTATTCATAATGGCCAGTTCTGGTATTAAACACAGTTTTCCATTCGTCACCCTCCTTGATCCTCACAAGATTGTATGCCCCTCTCAAATCAAGCATCGTGAAAACCGTTGCTCCCTTGAGGCGGTCAAATAACTTCATAATCAATGGAATCAGATAAGCATTCTTAATCGTGAAGCGTTTGAGACCCCTATAATCAATACAAGGTCTCAGTTCAGCACTCTTCTTTTCACAAAGAAGAAACCAGCACCAGCAGGAGATGAGGATTATACAAGAAAGTGCGTCGGCAACATACTCCTCCGTGGCTTTGTCCTCAGAGACAAACAAAGGGTAAACCTGGCCACAAGGGGGTATGGCACCAGTTTAAAGGTCAATTGCGCAATCATATGACCAGTGTGGAGGCAAACTACCGGCTTGACCTTTGTCAAAGACATTGCTAAATTTGTGGTACTCCTCCAGCAGGGAGGAGAGTGAAGAGGTGCACAAGACCTTAGCCACTTGCTGAAAACATGTCTTCCTGCATTGTGGCGACCAGGAAAGAACCTTAGCATGAAGCCAATCAAAAAAGGGGTTGTGCCTCTAACCAAGGAAAACCAATGACCACCGGGAAATGAGGTAAGGAAATTACTTGGAATTGGATTATCTCATGGTGAAGAGTCCCTACGGACATGGTCAATGGAGCAGTCTCATAAGTCACATGGGCAGGCTGTAGAGGTCTCCCATCAATAGCCTCAATGGCAAGTGGATTGGCATGAAGCTGCAGCAGAATTGAGTGCTTAGACACAAAGGCACCATCAATGAACAGGCCTGCAGCCCCAGAGTGGATTAGAGCCTGTATCTCGATGGACGACTCAGACCAAGAAAAGTTCACCGGAACCAGGGGCTTATCCTTCTGGATAAAAGAGAATTTATGGTAAAAAGTGCTTGGACTTTTTAAGCACAACAAGTGTCACGATTGGAATTCCGCCAGCAAAAGTCCGATGAAGCATACACACAGTCGCAATTTCCGACCAAAAGCTCTCATCGGAGTTTTGCTGGTGGCTTTCCGATCGTGTGTACGGGGCATTAGAATACATTTGGAGGACACAAGATGCATTCAGGTACATAGGGTTATGCAACTGCCTTTTGGGAAATGAAACACTGGCAAACAAAGCTGTAAAGACAGCTCAGTATTACCTTTCTCACTCCCATCATGACTCAGCTTTGGAGCAAGTGATAGCAGGAGTGCATAAAAAAAAGGGGGAACAACCAGTGTCCCTTAATGTATACCATAAGAAAAGAGTTGGGAGGTTATACTGAGCTGTCCTTACAGTTTTGTTTGCCAGTGTCCAGTCGCCTTAAGATACCTGTATAACCCTAAGTACCTGAATACATCCTGTGTTCCTTAATGTACAATAAAAAAAAGTAGATTTTTTTCCCCCAATAAACTCCTTTTTTAACTTGTGTCCACCTTATTTTCTTTTTATAGTGCTGAGTTAAAAAAAGCCACAATGAATTTGTAAATACTTTAACTGTGCTTTATACCAAAAACATAATTTTGGTTCTTAGATAGAAGGACCATGTCGCAGAATAACATTTACACATTTGATGGATTACATATTACTTTGGTTCCCAGATAGATGAGCAAATGCTAGTTATCACACTATTAGTGAAACTTTGGTCTGTTTAGTATAGAACTTCATCTTAAAAACTGATGCTAGCTTTTACTAGAAATAAATTATCTGGAATCTAGGATCCTAGACATGTGGACATGTTTTCTAGACAGATGCAGTGTAATTTACACAATTGGGTTTTTTCACTAAAGGAGTTTTAAATGTTCACTTCACAATGTGAGCTTTTACTTAGCTTTGTGAATAAAGCAAAGCACGTTTACTTCAATCGTCCAATCGTGCTTAAGTAAAAAAACATTTTTTTACATGAACATTAATTTTGCAAAGTGAAGATTCTCAACTCTAAATCATTTCCTTTAAATTACAGTAATGAAAAATACCTTTAAAAGTCTTCCTGGCATTACAAACATTTATACATAAATCTTGAAAATGTGTTATGAGAAATCCAGGACATTTACTCGCAGTTTACATGTTTGTTTCATTGGCATGAAATGAAAAGGCAGCAGGCCCACAGAATGTGAAAATGTTTAATTCAGTAAAAATGATATGCAGCAAATAAATCACAATCCATTAAGGGTCAGCTATGTCCCAGCCAGCCCTGAACCCCCCCCCCACATGAAGATAATCTATGCCAAAGTATTTTAAATGTCACCATGGGATCTATTTTCCTGAAGTCTGATGATACCCCTTGGCTCCAGTCCCCAAATCATTAGATATTTTTCAGCTATAAAACCATGCCGGAATGTCTCATTCTTAACAAAAGTGAGTTAAACTTCACTGGCTGATTACATTTAAATGAAGTTCTGACAAACACGATGACTGCCTATCTTTTTTGCAGCAGTAAGTAACTGAACACTACATTGTCTATGAGAGATTGTATTGTGGACATCCTAGCAGAACAAACAATATATTCAACTCTTTCACTTCCTAAAGTAAAACATCTTCCATAATCTTCTAAGACATTAAGTCTTTATGGGTGCATCTCATGCTCCATTGGGTAAAGAAACATCTGACAATGGGGCATCTAATAAACACATCCTGAGAAGAGGTGGCCTAACAAGTAATATTAAACAGACTAACACAAAAGTAGTAAATGGACAAGGATTTAACTGCACCATTTACCACAGAAAAGCTACATATGTTGAGAATTTACAAAATCCTTCTCACAAAAACAAACAGACGGTGAGCCTGCTTACAAAGACAAATGTACTCATCAATCACATTACAAAACCTACAAGTTAACAAGTTAGAGCGCTTGTTATTCAGTATGTTATCAAATATATATATATATATATATATATATATATATATATATATATATATATATATACACTATATTGTCAAAAGTATCAGGATGCCTGCCTTTACACGCACATGAACTTTAAAGGCATTCCAGTCTTAGTCCATAACAACTTCAACTCTTCTGGGAAGGCTATCCACAAGGTTTAGGAGTGTGTCTATGGGAATGTTTGACCATTCTTCCAGAAGCACATTTGTGAGGTCAAACACTGATGTGGGCGAGAAGACCTGGCTCGCAGTCTCTGCTCTAATTCATCCCAAAGGTATTCTATCGGGTTGAGGTAAGGACTGTGCATGCCAGTCAAGTTCCTTCACCCCAAACTCACTCATTCATGCCTTTATAGATCTTGCTTTGTGCACTGGTACAAATCATTTGGTGGAGGGGGGATTATGATGTGGGTTTGTTTTTCAAGGGTTGGGCCTGGCCCCTTAATTTCAGTGAAGGGAACTCTTAAGCCGTTAGCATACCAAGACATTTTGTACAATTTTTTGCTCTCAACTTTGTGGGAACAATTTGGAGATGGCCCCTTCCTGTTCCAACTTGACTGCGCACCAGTGCACAAAGCAAACTCCATCAAAGTTCTCAACTCTTTCAGTAGATGAGCCCATTTAAATTACCGTAGTACTATTTACCTTTAGTAGACTTGTCTGCTTAACATTACAAACATTTATACAACATTCTTTAAAACCTTCTACAAGCAATCATTTTGACATGTACCTGGTTTTTCAATGATATGAAATGGAAAGGAATCAGGACCACAAAATGTGAATATACCTAATTTAAAAAAAGATTATATGTTACTATTTTACTAAGAGTCAGCTGTGTCCCAGCAAGGCCTGAAAAAAACTTTCTCTTGCCACTATTACAGTATAAGCCAGTCTTAGGGCAATGAACAGCAGCTGAAGCTGGAGTGAATGCATGTTAGGTAGGAAGTTGCTAAAATAGGCTGGAGGAGATTGGTAGTAATGTCCTTTTTATCTGTAGCAGTTCAGATGATAAAGCTATGTGAGAAACCATTTTCAAAATAAGAGGTTAATGTAGAGGGGAATTACAATATAATGGGGCAGAAAGGTCAGACAGGGGTCAGACCATTATGGTGGGTGAAAAGGGGGGGGGGGCTTTTAGATGGGGGGGGGGGGCGGGGGGTATGACAGGTGATGAGAAAGAAAGTTACAAACAACCATTGGAAATTATACTGTAGTACTATTTGGATCACAAAAAAACATGCACAACACTTGTGCAAACGTTGACAACGAATTAAAGTTCACCAATGCCAGAAGTCTTCCAAGCAAATAGGTGGGTTGTAAGCTTTGGTGCATGAAGAGAACTCTTGATTTACTTGATTATTGCTTCATATTGGCTTCATTCTTCACATGATTGGCTATTAATATTCCTGGCTATGCTGTAATTTAGAGAGACATGGGTAATACGGTAAAGGTGGTGGTGTGTCTCTATGTGAGAAGTGATTCCAAAGCATGCATGAAGGAGGACCTTGTTAATGGAAAGTGTGATGGTTCTGAAATATTATGGGTTGAACTGCACATGGGTGTGCGCTCTTCAAAGTTAAATATTGTAGTTTGTTACAGGCCATCCAGTGTAACGTGGTGGGGGAGATTCAACTCCTTGCACAGATAGAACAGACTGCAAGGGCTGGGTCAGTGATAATTATAAAGGATTTTAACTAATCTGAAATTGACTGGAGTAATGACACTGCTGAAACAGTAAAATACATTTATTAACTTATTACAACACAATTTTATGTTATAGTTCATAGAGTCCCCAACTAGAAATTATGCTCTGCTGGACCTGTTAATTTCAAACCATGCAGAGATTATTACTAATGATCATATAAGGGAACACCTGGGTAGCAGTGACCATAACATAAACTCATTTAATTTAACCTGTAAACAACAAAAACATACTGGAAAGATAAAAACACCTAATTATAAGAGAGTCAATTTTCCAAGGCTGAGGGCTGCTCTCCAAGATTTAGACTGGGAGTGAATGTTGTCATCAAAGAACACAGAATAGAAATGGGAATGCTTCAATTCTGGGCACGCTCCAGTTGACGTCCCTATGACGAAACGCATAGGGCGTGGCCTATTCTGACGCTTTTGCATCATCTCCCAGAGGATCACCAACTTAAATCTGACGCTCTCCTGTTTTGATGACATTTGGTTGCCTATTATAAACTGCTTAAATGTGAGTACCATTCTGTCATCTGCGTTCAATAAAGAGTGTTTTATGGTTTTACGCTATGGAATCTCCTCTTTCTTCTCTTATGCCTAAAACGTCACCGTGACCCAGAAACAGCCTGTGGATTGCCGCACAGTGGCATACACTGTGACTGTGCATTACCCCCGCAGGGGTTAAAGAAGCTGCCTAAAACGTCACCGTGACCCAGAAACAGCCTGTGGATTGCCGCACAGTGGCATACACTGTGACTGCGCATTACCCCCGCAGGGGTTAAAGAAGCTGGTGAGTGTCCGCATGATCACAAGACACGAGCACCTGGTCACCAAGATTAATACAAATACCTGCCTTGTTTTACAAAGATGTCAAGTTTTTCACTTAAATTGCACTGAGCACTAGTCACGATTTAACCTATGTAATTATTCAGCAATGTTATGTTTGTCAATCACTATATAGGGTTTTTATGCGGATGGAATAGCTTTGGCTAAAGTCATTTTTTGATTTCATCCCCTGTTCCCCTTCCCCCTCCCCCAATTCAAAGGGGGCCAACCTAGCCGTTAAATTTGCTATATGCGATTTTGTTTATATTTTGTTTATAATTTACATGCGATTTTACATGTGGGATTTGGCTACACACGATTTACAAAGTATTTTTAAACTAGGACAACATTACACCTACACACTCCAAAGGGGGTCACTTTGCTGTTTTATGTTTGGTTTTATTTTCGTTGAATTTTTTATTTGCAATTTTGGTTTATACTTTATATGCGACTTTACATATGGGATTTGGCTACACACGATTTACCAAGTATTTCTATGAATTAGGACTGCGCCACACCCATACACTAACCCTTCACTTACCTTCTGTTTTTTCCACCTTGGTGGAAATCACATTTGTGGAGGCAGCAGTCCTTTATGCGATTTCTTCCATTGTTTCCATTTTTTTCCATTTTCTCCACTTTTTTCTCCACGAGGACAACGTTACACCTACACACTCCAAAGGGGGTCACTTTGCTGTTTTTTGTTTGGTTTTATTTTCGTTGAATTTTTTATTTGCAATTTTGGTTTATGCGACTTTACATATGGGATTTGGCTACACACAATTTACCAACTATTTCTATAAATTAGGACAGCGCCACACCCACACACTAACCCTTCGCTTCAATTCGACTGTATGAAAACACACTGTAAAACATATTCCAATGGACAAAACATTAAAAGGCTAAAAACAAAACCTATGTGGTTCTAAAATGAATGGATAAGGTCACCTTTGGGAATATGTTACATGTTCCCACTCCTGCAGAATCTCCCCATCTAGTAACAGCAAGCGAGGGATCTTCTCCCGCTCACTGTCACTATTTAAAAAAAAAATCATTCACAGGGTTCTGTGAATGGGAAACTACAATTACTGACAGCCTTTGCGGCTGTCTGCTTGTAGTTCTCAATGAACTATCAGGGCGCTGTTGAGCGCTCTAGTAGTCCATTGATCCTTCCTGTCAGTGTGTATCTGCCTGAGTGATTGGCCCCAAATATATTCTGCAGCAAGACAACAAAACATCATAGTACATAGTTACATAGTTACATAGTAGGTGAGGTTGAAAAAAGACACAAGTCCATCAAGTCCAACCTATGTGTGTGATTATATGTCAGTATTACATTGTATATCCCTGTATGTTGCGGTCATTCAGGTGCTTATCTAATAGTTTCTTGAAACTATCAATGCTCCCCGCTGAGACCACCGCCTGTGGAAGGGAATTCCACATCCTTGCTGCTCAACATACCGCCAATGTCATTAAATTGATTCTAAAGGTATTAAAAAAAAAAAGAAAAAAAATATACTTACCTGGTTTTGCACAGAGCAGCCCTGATCCTCATTTTTTTGGGTCCCTCACTGGCAGTCCTGGCACCTCCCCCTTGCCGACTGCCCCCAATAGCAAGACCCTTGCTATGGGGACACTCGAACAAGCTCACTCCCAAGCTGCCCTCTTGTTAATGGACATGGTCCATTTACACACAAAGCATGTGCATATGCTCAATGGTTTTGATTGACAGCAGCGGGAGCCAATGGCTCCCACTGCTGTGTGAGCCAGTGAGGAGAGAGAGACCCAGGAGAGCTGCTGCTCTTATGTACATCGCTGGATCAAGATGGGGCTCAGGTAAATATAAGGGTGTGGGGGCTGGGGGGCTGGATCCAGAAGTTTTTTTTTACCTTTTTCCATAGAATGCTTAAGGTAAAAAACATTCTTCCTTTCGAACCACTTTAAGAACTATCTTCAGCATAAAAAAGCTCAAGGAGTCCTGGAAGTCATGGTTTGGCTCCCCCATAGCCCTGATCTCAACATCATTGAGTCTATCTGGAACAACATGAACTTGTAGGGATAGGTAAAAGGAGCACCCGATATCCAATTAGAAGCAAAATTAAGGTGAATATGTAGTCATTTTGAAAGTAGCAAAAAATTATCAAGCCAATGCATTTTGGGGGGAACAAAGACTCCCCCTTCTTCAGGGCTATCAGAGAAAAAATAAAAGTGTGCAGAAATATATATGTATATATAGCATGTTCCTATATATAGATGCAGTATATATATGCATTTAATATTTTCTCTGATAGCCCTGAAGAAGGGGGTCTTTTTTCCCCCAAAACGCATTGGCTTGATAATTTTTTACTTCTTTCAATAAAACGACTACATATTCAGCTTCATTTTGCTTCTAATTGGATATCGGGCGTTCCTTTTACCTACCCTACAAGTTTATGCGGAAACGGTCTTGAGGCTGTACCCAGAGGTAGCAGCCAAGCCCCTCAAAAAGGCTCACCGCCACCCCTCTGTTAAGTTGGGCCAGAATCATCGGGAGTGAACTCTCCCAACCCACCCCCACCATTACCCACTCACAGCCTCACACCCTCAACTGAGCGAGTCAGTTCAGCGCAGTCTCCTACTTTTAAGTGGAACTACATAAAGAGACAGAAGGATTTGACGCAGCCTACATCCACAGATGATCTGTGGGTAGTTCTCCAATATGTTTGGAACAGCCTACCTGACGATTTTTCTCAGGAGAAATGGCTGGAGATACACAGCTACAACTTATGTAGGAGGATTTGTTCCATCTCTGTGTAACACATAATTCTAGCCACTTCACTGAGTACATGTGAGGGTTCACAACCATTTTAAGGTTCAGTTTAGGGGTACAAGGGTAGGAGTTTTAGCTAGATCCATGGTGTATAGGATCGGTAAAAGGATGCTAGCTGGTCTCCCTCTTCTCCACCAAACGACAACCTCCATGCAGGCCCCTGGCCTGCATGTGAGAAAACAGAGCTTGGAAATCATGGTGGAAGGAGACACAATTCTATGGTCAGAAAAAGTGAATGTGTTACTGGAAGGATCACCAAGTGAAAGTACAGGAGCCTAAAAAAGGAAAGCAAATGTAGCCACCACATCTAACAATTGGTAATAAGCAATATATTACATTTTGTTTTTTTATGGTATAGATAAACTTTGAATGTATAGTTGTGGTCCTCTTTCTCCAGTATACAATTTTTTCAATGCAGTGCCCAAAAACTATTTTTTTTTACCCCAAATTTGTACAAAAAGAAAGACCATCTCCTTGCTATATAGTATTTACATTTTGGGGGTTCTTTTTGCATTTGCACATGTTTTTTGCAGTGTCCCATTCCTATTATCCTTCAACCTGTTCTCCAATTGTACACAGTGGATGGCATAAAAGGAAGCCATCCATTGTTTACAATTGTCATGTGATCTGCTGTGATTGGTCACATGATATTAGCAGCAGGATACCCCGATCAGTCATTGGCTGTGTCCAATAGGCACATTCGGTGACAGGTCACTCAGCGTGGCACGATCCAGGAGGACGTCATATGGCGTTCACCCAGATCGATGAAAGTGTGGGACTTTCATCGATCCTGGTGGACGTCATGAGTATATAAAAAAAAAATGTAAAACATTTTTTTTACATTTCTTTATTTTCCAATAAATTGTGACAAAAAGTTACAACTCCAAAAACTTTACCATGCCTCTTACTAAATACATTGGACTGTCTACTTTCCAAAAAGGGGTCACTTGTACTGTTCCGGTATTTTCAGACCCCAAGAAATGAGATAGGCCATCAGTACATCAGGATTGATCAATTTTCAGATACAGTATCTCACAAAAGTGAGTACACCCCTCACATTTTTGTAAATATTTTATTATATCTTTTCATATGACAACACTGAAGATATTACACTTTGCTACATTGTAAACTAGTGAGTGTACAGCTTGTATAACAGTGTAAATTTGCTGTCCCCTCAAAATAACTCAACACACAGCCATTAATGTCTAAACCATTGGCAAAAAAAATGGGTACACCCCTAAGTGAAAATGTCCAAATTGGGCCCAATTAGCCATTTTCCCTCCCCCGTGTCATGTGACTTGTTAGTGTTACGAGGTTTCAGGTGTGAATGGGGAGCAGGTGTGTTAAATTTGGTGTTATCGCTCTCACTCTCTCATACTGGTCACTGGATATTCAACATGGCACCTCATGGCAAAGAACTCTCTGAGAATCTGAAAAAAAGAATTGTTGCTCTAAAAGAAGTTGAGTGCTCTTGCTCAGCTTCATATCCAGAGGTTGTCTTTGGGAAAAAGATGTATGAGTGCTGCCAGCATTGCTGAAGAGGTTGAAGGGGTTTTGGGTCAGCCTTTCAGTACTCAGACCATACACCGCCCACTACATCAAATTGGTCTCCATGGCTGTCATCCCAGAAGGAAGCCTCTTCTAAAGATGATGCACAAGAAAGCCCACAAACAGTTTGCTGAAGACAAGCAGACTAAGGACATGGATTACTGGAACCATGTCCTGTGGTCTGATGAGACCAAGATAAACTTATTTGGTTCAGATGGTGTCAAGCCTGTGTGGCGGCAAATAGGTGAGGAGTACAAAGACAAGTGTGTCCTGCCTACAGTCAAGCATGGTGGTGGGAGTGTCATGGTCTGGGACTGCATGAGAGCTGCCGGCATTGGGGAGCTACAGTTCATTGAGGGAACCATGAATGCCAACATGTACTGTGACATACTGAAGCAGAGCATGATCCCCTCCCTTCAGAGATTGGGCTGCAGGGCAGTATTCCAACATTTTTTTTTGTTTAATAATTTTTTATTAGAAATGATTTAAACATTGTACAGTATCAGGACAGGAGCAGCTGGGAGAGGTACATTATCTCCACTGCTCTAATATACTGGAAATATAACATGTCATTTGGCATATACCACTTATGAAAGCATTTGAATTACTCTATATAAGTATCATAGTGAAAAACTGGACATTACATCATAACGCACCAATATCTTCAACTTCAAGATGAAGTCATTTCTAATAATATTGAGGTGTCCATGACATCTATACCTCTCAGAAATATAACTTTCACATAACCGGCAATAAGGCACTGTACTGTAATGTAAAGTGGATAGTGAAGAAAAAGCAAATAATAAGAAAATAGAAGAGAAAGTGGGTATGGGGGGGGGGGGGGGGGTTAAGGGAGGATATTCAGCCATATTAGGATTCATCCTTACAAATCTATCTACTTTTTTCTACTGCCCCTGTTGGGACATAATTTCTGCATATGTTGTTGAAAACTTAAAGATGAACCAACAGGACCATATTTTATTTGCTAAATCAGATTTGTTTCTCAGTGTGAGCGTGCTGCTTTCCATATGGTAGATACGATCTACCTCTACGAGCCATTGGGGTAACGTGGGGATTTTTTGTTGTTTCCAGAATTTTGGGATAAGCAACTTAGCTGCGTTTAGGAGGTGAGGTGTGATAGACTTTTTATATGACCCTATTGGTTCATCCATACAGTGAAAAAGTATTACCCATGGATCATTAGAAACTTCACTACCCTGTATTTCCTTAATCCAATGCAATATAGTGGACCAATACGGTCTAATAAGAGGGCACAGCCACCAGACGTGAGCATGGGTCCCTCGTTCTCCGCATCCTCTCCAGCAAAGCTCCGATTTGGATGGAAAAGTTTTATGAAGCACCACAGGAGTATAGTGCCATCTTGTCAGGAGTTTGTAGTTAACTTCAGCTGCTTTCGAGGATATGGACGAGGTATGTGATAATTGAAGTATTGTGGTACGTTGACAGTCTGATAATGGACTTTGGAGCTCCTGCTCCCATTTAGTAAGAAATGGCTGTTGCAATACAGGAGACAAAGACAATAGAGCTTGATAAAAGTATGAAATGGGTTTATCAGGTGGTAGGTCCCCATCAAGCAGACTCTCTACTGGATTCAGCTCTGTTTCAGACCGCAGGGGCTGCGGAAGAGATTTAACAAATTGCGATAGTTGATGATATTTCCACTGGTCCATAAATGAAATCGGAGGTTGTTGTTGTAAGTCTGGATATAGGGAGGATACCTGTGCCTGTAGTCACTTGGTGTAGCAAAAGAGGAGTATCCGATATCCAGTTGCTGAATCTCGGGTCCATGTTCCCTGGTGGGAAGTAATCATGACCAGTCAATATCATAAGCGGAAAGTTGTAGTGCCACTTTTGTGTTTTACATAGCGAATCCCATGCTGCTAGGGACGATTAGGTGAGTGGCGATTTTGTGTGAGCTACTGTGCGGAATCTGTTAGGTATCCAAATTAAAGGAAACATGTCCACGCCACTTAGTTCCATTTCCAGCTGTACCCACAATTTGGAATTCTTATGGTATTTCCCATCTGATATCCGGTTTAGTATATTGCAAGATAATAGCGTTTAAAGTCCGGTATCGCTAAACCTCCTTCCCGTTTTGGCTTAATTAGATACTTATAAGCAAGTCTAGGTCATTTACGGTTCCAAACATATTTGCATATTATAGATTGTACTAGTTTAAAAAAGCCAGGGGGAATCTTGTAAGGGATCATTTGGAACATGAAGAGCAGTCTGGGCAACACATTCATTTTTACAATGCTAATTCGACCCCAGCCACGAGTGAGCCATCTGGGTCCACTTTTGTAGATCTGTTTTAATTGAATTTAATAAAGGTATGTAATTCCTACGAAACAAAAAGCTGGGTTAGATGTAAGATATATTCCTAAATATTTTAGTGAGTGAGGTTGCCAACTGAAGGGAAAAGATGGTTTCAATAGCGCGGTTGTGCTATGGGGGATTGATATATTTAAGATTTCCGATTTAGCAAGATTCATTTTAAAATTAGAAAGGGTTCCAAATTAGGAAAGGCTGACATGAGATTGGGGAGGGTAATAAGAGGTTGTTGAACATAGAATAAAATATCGTCTGCGTACGCCGCATATTTGTGTTCCGTCGTGCCTGTTTTAATACCGTGGATATTGGGATTGTTACGTATCGTCGCTAGAAAAGGTTCTAAAGAAAGGGCAAAGAGGATTGGTGAGAGGGGACAACCCTGTCGGGTGCCATTATACAGGGAGAAAGGTTCACTCAATGTACCATTGATCCTCAGTTGCGCAGAGGGTGACTGATATAACGCTGAAATTCTTGATAGCATATTTGGTCCTAATCCCAGATGCAACAACGTTGACATCAGGTACTCCCAGTCCACCCTATCAAACACTTTTTCAGCATCCGTAGACAATAGAAGGGTGGGCTGGGAGCACTTTCGTACATAGGAAATCAGGGATAGTGTTTTGAGAGAGTTGTCTTGAGCCTCCCTTCCTGGGATAAATCCCGTTTGATCTTTAGTAATCCATTGAGGGAGTAGGGGTAATAATCTGATCGCGATCGCTTTAGCATAAATTTTAGCATCTAAGTTTAACAAGGAAATTGGGTGATAGCTACCGCAAAGGCTTGGATCTTTTCCTGGTTTGGGAAGTATTGTGATGTGGGCATGAAGAGTCTCCGGGCGAAAGGCCCCCCGCGGAGATTGAGTTGGCATATGATGTTAGATATGGAAGCAGGGTATCAGCAAATGTACGGTAATAAGCGACTGTGAAACCATCCGGGCCTGGTGCTTTGCCAGTAGCCATGGATTTAAGTGCCTTTCCGAGCTCCGCGGGGGAAAACCCTCCCTCCAGAGCTTCGATCACCGAAGCGGATAGCTTAGGTAATTTAGCCTGTGTAAGATAGGCTTGAATAAGCGTTTCCCTCGACTCCCCATCTGTAATGACCTTGCCAACATTATAAAGTTGTTGATAAAAGGAACAAAATTCTTTCGCAATTTCATTTGTTTTATATAACATAGCATCCGTAGGAGACTTAATTTTAGCAATATAAGAAGCCGATTTCTTCTGTCGCAATGAATGGGCTAAAAGACGACTGGGTTTGTTTCCCCATTCGTAAAATTGTTGGGATATTATGCGGAGTCGGGATGTATTTTCCACATGGAATAGGGCCTTTAACTCTTCCCTTTTCTGTGTGAGGGAGTGAAGGAGCGAGGGTGAATTAGAACGTTTATGATTCTTCTCAAGGTTACCTATGTCTTTATGTTCTGCGGATACGTTCTCCCGGAAATAGACAGAGAGTCCATTCTCAATTTCCTTTCTGTCAATTTCTTCAGATATGAGTGAGTCGTTCAGTTTCCAATTCGTAATTTTTCTAGGTAAGGACTGTATGTGTAATTGCATACTAATGGGGGCGGGATCAGAAATTGTTGAGATTTCAATATGAGAGCTAGACACTAACTCTAAATGGTAATGGTTTATGAAAAAGTAATCTATGCATGAATGGGATCTATGAAGATGCGAATAGTGTGTATAGTCCTTTTCCCGCGGATGCATCATCCTCATCATCCAGGGCTCCATAGGAGTGTTAAAATCTCCTGCCAGAACAACTCATCCGTGGGAAAAATCCCTTAGTTTAGATAGAGTGGAAGCCAGAAAGCTAGCCTGTCCTTGATTTGGGGTGTAAACATTAGCTAAGGTACATAGTAGGTTACCCAGACTGCCCTTTAAAAATAAAAATCTACCAAATGGATCTACAAGAGTATCTTCCAAGGCTATTGCCTTTGAAATATTGGATAGACTGTAATACCACGTAGGGTAATGATGAGCATTAAGTTTAACCAAAGTTATGTGCGTGAGATGGGTTTCCTGAAGGAATATAACGTCCCCTCTTAAACGTTTAAGTTCTCTATATAATGAATGTCTCTTACCAGGGGCATGAAGCCCTCTCACATTGAGGGAAATCAAATTAATAGTAGCCATTGGATTTGTTGGGAATACCTATCCTCCACTTTCATCCTGCAAGGCTGCAAAGGGGATGGGGAATGGATAAAGGAGAGAAAGAAAGAGAAAAAGTAGGAACCAAGAAAGAGAACATAAAAAAGACATCTGAAAACAGATCTTTTAAGTGCACGCAAAGCCTTGCGGTGCAATCTACAGAGCGACATGGGACCCAGCCAACCAAAGCACAGCACCCCAGGTGGGGTAAGCGCCATGGAGTACCAGGCCCCCAGTCGCCCCTTGGCGGGGGGCGGTGCCATCTTAGGATCTAGGCCACGCATGTCTAAAACAGGCATACGTCATCTGTGTAGTCCGGCACTGGCACAAAAAAGCAAATTTGCAACACGTGAAATTAACATTGCCACCCACAGCTTTAACTATATGCAGGAACCTAGTCTGATCAAGGGTAGCAGACAGTTCTCCGAGAGGAGTATAACCACAGCAATTGAACTTAAGAAAATAAAATATAAACCTTATGTAAATAATAAAAGATACCCAACTATAATAAAACAAGGGATCTAGAATATTTTCCATCCTGCTAACTGGGTAAAACGAGTTTGCTGAGGATGAGTATATATACTCAGATTAGGCTATAGCATGGTCGGGCAGAGGAAGAAGGAAAAAGAAAACAAGAAATTTTTCAGCCCACTTGTGAAGTAGCGCCTGGTGTGGCTGAACGGCAGTGTCGAGATACTTTCTGCAAAAGGAGAAAGGAGGGTGGGACTTTATATGAAGAATGCATCCCTGGAGGAGTCACGATGCATATGAAAATGGACAATACTAGGTATATTAAAACTATGGGCATTGATGACAACATTGCAAGGCAACAATTAGTAGTCAGCGGTTTATTGATATAAAAAATGATAACAGTAGTGGTAATGATACCATAAAAAATATATAATCATGACATAATAAATTAATGATATAATCAGTTCATATTGTTAATATTATATAAAAACAAAGTACATAGGGTAGATATATGTAACAATAATCATAACAACAACAATAATAACATAATGAATTCATATCATGCACATCATAGAGAGCCATTTTCATAAAAGCGTGTCTCCCTGGTAAAAAGCTATATCTGGATATGTTGGTACGATCCAATTAGTAAGTATGGTAAGTGTTGGTAAAATGCAGTATAAGCGAAAGGGCATCTATTGGCTCTACGCGTTTCGTGGCGACTGCCACTCTTCAGGAGCAAGTATGAGGTAGATGTCTGTGTATATTGAAACACATGGTTAATTTGTAAAGTAAGCTAGGATAATCATTGTTTTGAAGAGGAAAAGGAGAGGGGGAATAACCCCAGTTTACCACAACTACTTACAGAGATGTCAATGGGACTGGGTGAAGGCATGAAAGGGCCGGAAGGCCGACCGGGTGTAGACGTCAGTCCCGGGAGCTGAGGTGGACAAACCCGGGCGTAGGTGTATCGCCAAAAGGAGAAATTGCTCCCCAGGGAGGGGCCCCCCTGGGTAGAGAGGAGATAGTGTAACACAGGAGTGTAGCTGTCTGTGAAGAGGGAATATAAAGTGAAATGAAAAAGGGGTATGACAATGGATGTGTAACTAAAAAAGAGACCAGTAATGAAAAAGATAATAATAGAATAAATTATATGACAAGAACCATCCAGTGATAATGGTGTCATAAAAATTATATCTACGGTGCAGAATATAGGGATGATTGGGTGACAAAAGTGAATAGAAAAAAGAGTAATTGCTGGTAGAACCCCAATACTGGGGTGTAAGTACCCACGATAGAAACAGTTTGGAGCAAAAACGTGGTAGAAAAAAACGTGATAGAAAAAATATTATATTATATATTAAGTTGTAAACAGGGGGGGGGAAGCAAAAAAGATACCTGGTTTGCAGTGAAATTGATTAAATCCAAAGTACATCATAACCATGGGGGAAACAACCCTGGAAGGGAGCAGATATCTGCTGAGAGGAGTATATATACACTCCAATGAGGGGGGAAGGTCCACCAACGTCACGCTAACGGCCGAATAAGAGGAGGAGGCGCCAAAACTGGCGAACGGCAACCGCCATCCCCGTCCGGCGCCAATCACCTCATGGAGGGCATAGAATGTAAACACAGCGTCGCCGCGCTGACGTCACAAATGTGCGACGCAGCGCAGGCGGCGTGGGAAGCGTGACGCCGATGCGCAATCGGGCGCCCACCCAATACCCGAGCGACCCGAAGAGGGAAGAAGGGGGAGGGGGAGGGCCCCAGGAGCGCATCGCAGCTCCCGGAACTAGACGAGCCCCGGCCGGAATACACCAGCCCTAAACATGGCCCAGCCCTGTACCCATAGCACCCCAAGTGGCCATAACAACATGGTAAACAGCAGAGCTCAGCTCCTGAAACCTATAGTATTATATATCTCTCAATAATAGATAAAGGAAATGTGTTTGAATATACAAGACCTAAGTGACCATGAAAATGGAAAGTACCAGCGTAAATGTATAAGAGTAGGGTGCATCCTTCCATCCCTGTTGTATATATGAAAAACAAAGAGCAACCAGATGGGACTTTATATGAGAACGCAGGGCTACCACCGCCAAGCGCCTCCATCCCTGTTAATTGAAAAAGGAGAAAGGAGGGTGGGACTTTATATGAAGAATGCATCCCTGGAGGAGTCACGATGCATATGAAAATGGACAATACTAGGTATATTAAAACTATGGGCATTGATGACAACATTGCAAGGCAACAATTAGTAGTCAGCGGTTTATTGATATAAAAAATGATAACAGTAGTGGTAATGATACCATAAAAAATATATAATCATGACATAATAAATTAATGATATAATCAGTTCATATTGTTAATATTATATAAAAACAAAGTACATAGGGTAGATATATGTAACAATAATCATAACAACAACAATAATAACATAATGAATTCATATCATGCACATCATAGAGAGCCATTTTCATAAAAGCGTGTCTCCCTGGTAAAAAGCTATATCTGGATATGTTGGTACGATCCAATTAGTAAGTATGGTAAGTGTTGGTAAAATGCAGTATAAGCGAAAGGGCATCTATTGGCTCTACGCGTTTCGTGGCGACTGCCACTCTTCAGGAGCAAGTATGAGGTAGATGTCTGTGTATATTGAAACACATGGTTAATTTGTAAAGTAAGCTAGGATAATCATTGTTTTGAAGAGGAAAAGGAGAGGGGGAATAACCCCAGTTTACCACAACTACTTACAGAGATGTCAATGGGACTGGGTGAAGGCATGAAAGGGCCGGAAGGCCGACCGGGTGTAGACGTCAGTCCCGGGAGCTGAGGTGGACAAACCCGGGCGTAGGTGTATCGCCAAAAGGAGAAATTGCTCCCCAGGGAGGGGCCCCCCTGGGTAGAGAGGAGATAGTGTAACACAGGAGTGTAGCTGTCTGTGAAGAGGGAATATAAAGTGAAATGAAAAAGGGGTATGACAATGGATGTGTAACTAAAAAAGAGACCAGTAATGAAAAAGATAATAATAGAATAAATTATATGACAAGAACCATCCAGTGATAATGGTGTCATAAAAATTATATCTACGGTGCAGAATATAGGGATGATTGGGTGACAAAAGTGAATAGAAAAAAGAGTAATTGCTGGTAGAACCCCAATACTGGGGTGTAAGTACCCACGATAGAAACAGTTTGGAGCAAAAACGTGGTAGAAAAAAACGTGATAGAAAAAATATTATATTATATATTAAGTTGTAAACAGGGGGGGGGAAGCAAAAAAGATACCTGGTTTGCAGTGAAATTGATTAAATCCAAAGTACATCATAACCATGGGGGAAACAACCCTGGAAGGGAGCAGATATCTGCTGAGAGGAGTATATATACACTCCAATGAGGGGGGAAGGTCCACCAACGTCACGCTAACGGCCGAATAAGAGGAGGAGGCGCCAAAACTGGCGAACGGCAACCGCCATCCCCGTCCGGCGCCAATCACCTCATGGAGGGCATAGAATGTAAACACAGCGTCGCCGCGCTGACGTCACAAATGTGCGACGCAGCGCAGGCGGCGTGGGAAGCGTGACGCCGATGCGCAATCGGGCGCCCACCCAATACCCGAGCGACCCGAAGAGGGAAGAAGGGGGAGGGGGAGGGCCCCAGGAGCGCATCGCAGCTCCCGGAACTAGACGAGCCCCGGCCGGAATACACCAGCCCTAAACATGGCCCAGCCCTGTACCCATAGCACCCCAAGTGGCCATAACAACATGGTAAACAGCAGAGCTCAGCTCCTGAAACCTATAGTATTATATATCTCTCAATAATAGATAAAGGAAATGTGTTTGAATATACAAGACCTAAGTGACCATGAAAATGGAAAGTACCAGCGTAAATGTATAAGAGTAGGGTGCATCCTTCCATCCCTGTTGTATATATGAAAAACAAAGAGCAACCAGATGGGACTTCATCTTCATATAAAGTCCCACCCTCCTTTCTCCTTTTTCAATTAACAGGGATGGAGGCGCTTGGCGGTGGTAGCCCTGCGTTCTCATATAAAGTCCCATCTGGTTGCTCTTTGTTTTTCAGAGATACTTTCTGCCATTTCATTTCCGATGATATGGGAAGTGCGGGTATGGTGTCTTGCCAACTAGGTAATTCTGGAGGTTCTATGCTGAGATCCATACAGAATGCATCCAGATCTTCCGGAAAACGAAGAATGGTTGTTTTACCATCCCTATGTGCTATGAGGGCAGCCGGGAATCCCCATCTGTAATTGATGGATGTCACTCGCAGTTTATCTGTGAGGGGTTTGAGTGCTCTCCGCCGTTCCAGTGTTTCCCTAGCTAGGTCGGGAAAGAAGGGCAAAGTCACTCCGTCAAATTCGAGTGTAGCTGCCTCTCTTGCTTTTCGCATTAATTATTCTTTTTCCTCGAAATAGTGTACCCGGCAAATGACATCCCTGGGAGTGTCCGAAGACAGGTTCCGCGGGCGGAGGGCACGATGGACCCTATCTAATTTCAGAGGGTGATCAGCAGGGTTACCCAGGAAGTCATTGAAGATGCCCCAAATGGAGGCTGCTAGGTCATCATCTTTTGTCGCCTCAGGTAGCCCTCTAATATGAATGTTGTTCCTCCTGTTGCGATTTTCCTGGTCCTCGATCTTATAGAGTGCCATTCTATGGGCTAGATAAGGGGTTACGGGTGGAGGATTGCAAGTCTCTGATAGCTGCCGCGTGTCTGTCGAGACGTTGCTCCGTCTCCTCCACGCCCTCCAGTACCTGAGCAAGATCCGCTCTCACCCCCGAGAGTTCTTTTTTAATTACCTTCTCCAGACCGAGAAGCATAGACGCCAGATCCGATTTCGTGGGGAGTCCACTCATTAGCTCCACTACTCCCAAGCGTCTAATCGGGCTTCCCTCCTTGTCTGAGCCGCCGGAGGAAACTGGAGACCGGCGTCTAGCTTCGGGCCTGTGATGGGAGGTGGAGCTCGCTCCTGACTCGTGTGGTGAGTGGCCTAGTCCATCTGCCTCTGTGGGATCCTCGGGGACCGCAGCGAGGAATCGCTTAATTGCATTTTTAGAGGTGCCCTTTTAGGCTGGGACTTACCTCCTTCCCATGCTGGCCATAGGTGGTAAAGTGTAGAAGATAGTTGTTAAATGCTGATATTACAGGTGCCGGCGCCGGAGCCCACATGAGACGCGTCTTCACTGTCTCATGTCCAAGTCACGCCCCCCAGAATTCCAACATGATAACGATCCCAAACACACCTCCAAGATGACCACTGCCTTACTAAAGAAACTGAGGGTAAAGGTGATGGACTGGCCAAGCATGTCTCCAGACCTAAACCCTATTAAGCATCTGTGAGGCATCCTCAAATGCAAGGTCTCCAACATCCACCAGCTTTGTGATGTCGTCATGGAGGAGTGGAAGAGGACTAAAGTGGCAACCTGTGAAGCTCTGGTGAACTCCATGCCCAAGAGGGTTAAGGCAGTGCTGAAAAACAATGGTGGCCACACAAAATGTTGACACTTTGGGCCCAATTTGGACATTTTCACTTAGGGGTGTACTCACTTTTGTTGCCAGTGGTTTTGACATTAATGGCTGTGTGTTGAGTTAGTTTGAGGGGACAGCAAATTAACAATGTTATACAAGCTGTGCACTCAATACTTTACAATGTAGCAAAGTGTAATTTCTTCAGTGTTTTCACATGAAAAGATATAATAAAATATTTACAAAAATCTGAGGGGTGTACTCACTTTTGTGAGATACTGTCTATACCATAGTTTGTGGATTCTATAACTTTCCTAGAGACTAAGCAATATACACTGATTTGGGTTATTTTCACAAAAAAATGTAGCAGAATACATTTTGGCCTAAATCCATAAAGAAAGATTGTTTATTTGCAAAATTTTCTAACAGAAATTAAAATTTTTGGTCTTTTTTCATTTATTTAGCAAAAAAACCCAGTGGTGATTATATACCACTGTGAAAAAAATTATAACATTTTTATATGGGTACAGTATTGCATGAAACTGCAACAGTGCTGAAAGCTGAAAATTTGCCTTGGTAGTAAGGGATGTAAAAGTGCCCTGTATTGAAGCAGTTAAAATAGGCATAATTAATTTTCAAGATTTGTCCCTTACAGACTTCAGTGGGGTTCAAATTACAAGAAGTGTCAATATTTTGTGTGGCCACCATTATTTTCTAGCACTGCCTTAACCCTCTTGGGCATGGAGTTCACCAGAGCTTCACAGGTTGCCACTGGAGTCCTCTTCCACTCCTCAGTGACGACATCATGGAGCTGGTGGATGTTAGAGACCTTGCGCTCCTCTACCTTCTGTTTGAGGATGCCCCACAGACGCTCAATAGGGTTTAGGTCTGGAGACATGCTTGCATCACCCTCACCCTCAGCTTCTTTAGCAAGGCAGTGGTCATCTTGGAGGTGTGTTTGGGGTTGTTACCATGTTGGAATACTGCTCTGCAGCCCAGTCTCTGGATCATGCTTGGCTTCAGTATGTTACAGTACATGTTGGCATTCAAAGTTCCCTCAATGAACTGTAGCTCCCTGGTGTCGGCAGCACTCATGCAGCCCCAGACCATGACTCTTCTAACCACCATGCTTGACTGTAGGCAAGACACACTTGTCTTTGTACTCCTTACCAGGGGCGGATCCAGAGTCTAGTCTTGGGAGGGGCACTGCCAGAAAATAAATTTTTGGGGGGGAATTTATCAGGGAAATGGCTGGTGTTAGCGCTTCAATCATCACAGCACCATGGTTGTTATGGTGTCAGGATGATTAAAGCGCATTATTTCTATTATTACATTGTTGTATAAAATGAAATAGTTCAACTCACCATAATGCAGAATCAGTGGGAGCCCCGAGCGTGTCACTTGCCACGTTGCCTGCCACCAGATGCGGATTGTCACTTGCCACTTCACCTGCCACGCGTTGCGGATTGTCACTTGCCATGTCACCTGCCCCCAGATGTGGATTGTCACTTTCCTGCTACAATTGTCACTTGCTACATCGCCTGCCACCAGATGCAGATTGTCACTTGCCACGTCACCTGCCAAACATTGCGGATTGTCACTTGCCACATCCCCTGTCACACATTGCGGATTGTCACTTTCCATGTCACCTGCCCCCAGATGCAGATTGTCACTTGCCTGCTACAATTGTCACTTGCCACGTCACCTGCCACCAGATGGGATTTGTCACTTGCCATGTCACCTGCCCCCAGATGCGGATTGTCACTTGCCTGCTACAATTGTCACTTGCCACGTCACCGCCACCAGATGCGGATTGTCATGTCACCTGCCACCAGATGCGGATTGTCACTTGCCACGTCACCTTGCCACCAAATGCGGATTGTCACGTCGCCTGCCACACATTGCGGATTGTCACTTGCCACGTCACCTGCCACCAGATGCAGATTGTCACTTTCCACATCATCTGCCACATGTTGCGGATTGTCACTTGCCTGCTACAATTGTCACTTTCTGTTTTCGAGAGGGTGAGGCAGCAGATTACCAGTCAGATCATCTCTCTGCTGCCCATGGCTGCCTGCACAGTGAGGGCGGAACTGCAGGGATGCAGGGCGGGCGGTGAGAGATGATGTCATCTCTCTGCTCCCCCCGCCCGCCGGCTCCCTGATTGGCCAGCAGCCCAGCCGCTCTCTAACTCTCACCCGCCCATTCTCTCAGACTGTCCCCAGCCCAGCCGTCCGCTCTCTCACCCGCCCACTGTCAGTCTCAGACTGTCATCAGCCCGGCTGTCCGCTCTCTCACCCGCCCACTCTCTCAGACTGTCCCCAGCCCGGCCGTCCGCTCTCTCACCCGCCCACTGTCAGTCTCAGACTGTCACCAGTCCGGCTGTCCGCTCTCTCACCCGCCCACTCTCTCAGACTGTCACCAGCCTGGCCGTTCGCTCTCTCACCCGCCCACTCTCTCAGACTGTCACCCGCCCGGCGTCCGCTCTCCACCGTGGAGCCAGCCACCTGCCCTCTCACCAGCATTCTTGGAGGGGGCAATTGCCCCGTTGCCCCCCCCTGGATCCGCCCCTGCTCCTTACCTTGTTGCCGCCACACACGCTTGACACCATCTGAACTGAATAAGTTTATTTTGGTCTCATCAGACCACAGGACATGGTTCCAGTAATCCAGGTCCTTAGTCTGCTTGTCTTCAGCAAACTATTTGCGGGCTTTCTTGTGCATCATCTTTAGAAGAGGCTTCCTTCTGCGACGATAGCCAGCAGACCAATTTGATGCAGTGTGCGGGGTATGGTCTGAGCACTGACAGGCTGACCCCCCACCCCTTCAACCTCTGCAGCAATGCTGGCAGCGCTCATACATCTATTTCCCAAAGACAACCTTTGAATATGACGCTGAACATGTGCACTCAACTTCTTTGGTAGACCATGGTGAGGCCTGTTCTGAGTGGAACCTGTCCTGTTAAACCGCTGTATGGTTTTGGCCACCGTGCTGCAGCTCAGTTTCAGGGTCTTGGCAATCTTTATGTAGAGCAACAATACTTTTTTTCAGATCCTTAGAGTGTTCTTTGCCATTTGGGTGCCATGTTGAACTTCCAGTGACTAGTAGGAGAGAGTGAGAGTGATAACACCAAATTTAACACACCTGCTCCCCATTCACAGCTGAGACCTTGTAACAGTAACAAGTCACATGGCACCGGGGAGGGAAAATGGCTAATTGGGCTCAATTTGGACATTTTCACTTAGGGGTATACTCACTTTTGTTGCCAATGGTTTAGACATGATTTGCTGTGTGCTGAGTTATTTTGATGGGACAGCAAATTTACACTGTTATACAAGCTGTACACTCCCTACTTTACATGTAGCAAAGTGTCATTTCTTCAGTGTTGTCACATGAAAAGATATAATAAAATATTTACAAAAATGTGAGGGGTGTACTCACTTTAGTGAGATACTGTATATACAGTATACAGTGGATATAAAAAGCTACACACCCCTGTTAAAATGTCAGGTTTCTGTGATGTAAAAAAAATGAGACCAAGATAAATAATTTCAGAACTTTTTCCACCTTTAATGTGACCTATAAACTGTACAACTCAATTGAAAAACAAACCAAAATCTTTTAGGGCGGGGGAGTAAAAGTAAAAATATAAAATAATGTGGTTGCATAAGTGTGCATAAGTGTGCACACCCTCTTATAACTGGAGGTGTAGCTGTGTTCAGAATTAAGCAATCGCATTCAAACTCATGTTAAATAGGAATCAGTACATGCCTCCCATCATTTAATGTGCCTCTGATTAACCCTAAATAAGGCTGCATTCACACCTGAGCGTTTCAAAGTAGCGTATTCTTACCACGATTTTGCCACAGGTTTATAACCGTGTTTTTAACCGTGATTTTGCTACGTTTTTACCATGATTTCGTTCAGCTCACCAATGTAAGCCCTGTTTCACATTGGTACGATTTGACATGTCAAATCGCATGTCAAATCGGCGTCAATTGCCGGCAATGGCACCGTCCTAATCGGTGCAACGCTGCGAGCGTTTCAAAGTCGCGTGTTCTTACCGCGATTTTGCCACAGGTTTTTAACCGCGTTTTTAACCGTGATTTTGCTACGTTTTTACCATGATTTTGTTCAGCTCACCAATGTAAGCCCTGTTTCACATTGCTACGATTTGACATGTCAAATCGCATGTCAAATCAGCGTCAATTGCCGGCAATGGCACCGTCCTAATCAGTGCAATGCTGCATTTGCGGCGCCGCACCTATTTCAAAAAGTAGTTTTTGTATTACTGTTTGCGATTTTGGGCTGCAATTTACATTGACATCTGTGCAGAAACCTGCACAGATGTCCCTGAAATCGCAGCCAAAATCGGGACTGATATGTGGGAGTGAAATCGTGCGAGTTCAGCTGAACTTGCATGGCTTCATTCCCACAGCTCAGTGTGAACCTGGGCTTAAAGGCAGACAAACGCCTGTAATCTGCCCCAAAGAAGCTCATGTTCTTTTTTGAGCTTAGGGCATTTTTTAGGCGTTTTTGCTTCAGGTGACAAAACGCTCAGATGTGAACAGGTGCCATTGAAATATATGGGATTTTTCTTGTTGGCGATTTTTCGGGCGTTTTACGAGCTGAAAACGCTCAGGTGTGAATGCAGCCTAAAGTTCATTGTTCCAGTAAGTCTTTCCTGACATTTTTTTAGTCACATGTTACAGCAAGAGCCGTGGTCCGCAGAGGGCTTCCAAAGCATCAGAGGGATCTCATTGTTAAAAGGTATCAGTCAGGAGAAGGGTACAAAAGAATTTCCAAGGCATTAGATACACTATGGAACACAATGAAGACAGTCAATATCAAGTGGAGAAAATATGGCACAGCAGTGGCATTACCAAGAACTGGACGTCCCTCCAAAATTGATGGAAAGAGGAGAAGAAAACTGGTCAGGGAGGCTGCCAAGAGGCCTACAGCAACATTAAAGGAGCTGCAGGAATATCGGGCAAGTACTGGCTGTCTGGTACATGTGACAACAATCTCCCGTATTCTTCATATGTCTGGGCTATGGGGTAGAGTGACAAGATGGAAGCCTTTTCTTATGAAGAAAAACATCCAAGCCCGGCTAAATTTTGCAAAAACACATCTGAAGTCTCAAAAAAACATGTGGAAAAATGTGTTATGGTCTGATGAAAACAAGGTTGAACATTTTGGCCATCATTCCAAAAGATGTTTGGTGCAAAAATAACACTGCACATCCCCAAAAAAACACCATACCCAAAGTGAAGCATGGTGGTGGCAGCATCATGCTTTGGGACTGTTTTTCTTCAGCTGGAACATGAGCTTTAGTCAAGGTAGAGGGAATTATGAACAGTTTCAAATACCAGTCAATATTGGCACAAAACCTTCAGGCTTCTGCTAGAAAGCTGAACATGAAGAGGAACTTCATCTTTCAGTATGACAACGACCCAAAGCATACATCCAAATCAACAAAGGAATGACTTCACCAGAAGAAGATTAAAGTTTTGGAATGGCCCAGCCAGAGCCCAGACCTGAATCAGATTGAAAATCTGTGGGGTGATCTGAAGAGGGCTGTGCACAGGAGATGCCCTCGCAATCTGACAGATTTGGAGTGTTTTTGCAAAGAAGAGTGGGCAAATATTTCCAAGTCAAGATGTGCCATGCTGATAGACTCATATCCAAAAAGACCGAGTGCTGTAATAAAAACAAAAGGTGCTTCAAAAAATTATTAGTTTAAGGGTGTGCACACTTATGCAACCATATTATTTATTTTTTTTTTTTTTTACTTCCCTCCAACTAAAAGATTTACGTTTGTTGTTCAATTGAGTTGTACAGTTTATAGGTCGGATTAAAGGTGGAAAAAGTTCTGAAATGATTTATCTTTGTCTCTTGTTTTTACATCACAGAAACCTGACATTTTAACAGGGGTGTGTAGACTTTTTTTATCCACTGTATATACACATACAGTGGGGACAGAAAGTATTCAGACCCCCTTAAATTTTTCACTCTTTGTTATATTGCAGCTATTTGCTAAAATCATTTAAGTTCATTTTCTTTCCTCATTAATGTACACACAGCAACCCACATTGACAGAAAAAACAGAATTGTTGACATTTTTGCAGATTTATTAAGAAAGAAAAACTGAATATCACATGGTCCTAAGCATAGGCGTCACCAGGGGGTGGCTATCGAGGCTGGAGCCCCGAATGTGGAGCCCATAGCCCCGAGTCTCAGTGGGTGTGGAGGAGAGACGAGCTGGCGGGTCACAGCTGTGGCGGGCGGCATTGGAGGTGGAGGAGGGGCGATCAGGCATGTACAGGCACTGAGCCATCGGACCGCCACCTCCCTCACCCCCCCCCCCCCCGCAGCGCTCACCTCTTCTCCCTGCTTAGTTATGCAGCGCGGCTGCATACAGACATGATCCTAGGAGTGGACACTGATAAGCTCATCGTACGATCCAGAAGTCATGCAGCCGCACACAGCTGTGACATGAACTTCCTCGGCACTCGTTCACTTGTTCTTTCCTTCCCCCGCTCTTCATCCTGTCTGCTGCCACGGAGAATCTAGATGAGAGTGGGGGAAGGAAAGAACAAGTGAACGAGTGCCGAGGAAGTTCATGTCACAGCTGTGTGCGGCTGCATGACTTCTGGATCGTACGATGAGCTTATCAGTGTCCACTCCTAGGATCATGTCTGTATGCCTATCTAAGCAGGGAGAGGAGGTGAGCACTGGGAGGGGGGATAGAGCAGCATGGCGGGGGGAATAGAGGAGCACGGGGACCAGAGTAGGGGGGGGGACCAGCAGAGCACATGTGGGACCAAAACAGCATTCGGGGGATCAGCGGAGCATGCAGGGGACCAGCGCAGCACACAGCACGCGGGGGGACCAGAGGAGCACAGGGGGACCAGAGGAGCACAGGGGGACCAGAGGAGCACAGGGGGACCAGAGGAGCACAGGCGGACCAGAGGAGCACAGGCGGACCAGAGGAGCACAGGTGGACCAGCGCAGCACACGGGGGACCAGAGGAGTACACGGGGGACCAGAGGAGCACAGGCGGACCAGAGGAGCACAGGTGGACCAGCGCAGCACGCGGGGGACCAGAGGAGCACAGGCGGACCAGAGGAGCACAGGCGGACCAGCGCAGCACGCGGGGGACCAGAGGAGCACAAGGGGACCAGCGCAGCATGTGGGGGACCAGAGGAGCACAGGGGGACCAGCGCAGCACATGGGGGACCAGAGGAGCACAGGGGGACCAGAGGAGCACAGGGGGACCAGAGGAGCACAGGCGGACCAGAGGAGCACAGGCGGACCAGAGTAGCACAGGTGCACCAGAGGAGCACAGGTGGACCAGCGCAGCACACGGGGGACCAGAGGAGCACACGGGGGACCAGAGGAGCACAGGCGGACCAGCGCAGCACACGGGGGACCAGAGGAGCACACAGGGGACCAGAGGAGCACAGGCAGACCAGAGGAGCACAGGTGGACCAGCACAGCACGCGGGGGACCAGAGGAGCACAGGCGGACCAGAGGAGCACAGGCGGACCAGCGCAGCACGCGGGGGACCAGAGGAGCACAAGGGGACCAGTGCAGCATGTGGGGGACCAGAGGAGCACAGGGGGACCAGCGCAGCACATGGGGGACCAGAGGAGCACAGGGGGACCAGCACAGCACACGGGGGACCAGAGGAGCACAGGGGGACCAGCACAGCACGCAGGAGACCAGAGGAGCACAGGGGGACCAGCGCAGCACGCGGGGGACCAGAGGAGCACAGGGGGACCAGCGCAGCACGCGGGGGACCAGAGGAGCACAGGGGGACCAGCGCAGCACGCGGGGGACCAGAGGAGCACAGGGGGACCAGCACAGCACGTGGGGGACCAGAGGAGCACAGGGGGACCAGCGCAGCACGCGGGGTGCGGGGGACCAGCGCAGCATGCAGGGGACCAGAGCAGCACGCGGGGGACCAGAGCAGCACGCGGGGGACCAGAGAAGCACAGGGGGACCACAGAAGCAAGGGGGACCAGAAGATCTGGCATGGGGGAGACCTGTCAAAGTTGGCCGGTCTGGATGAAGTACAGGGCCAAATTTTTGTCTCAGTCCAGCCCTGGAGATGAGCAGGCGGACAAGCAGAGATTACATCATCTCTCTCCGCCCGCCCGTCACCAATCTTCCGCTTTCACAGCTGGGACTTCAATGTGGGAGCGATGTGTGGCCGGGAGCAGAGAGATGATGTCATCTCTCACTGCCTGCCACACATCAGCGCTCTTCTGCCCTCACTAAATGGGCCTCTTCAATGTCGGAGGTGTGGTGGGGAGCAGAGAGATTACATCATCTCTCACTGCCCGCCCCGCATCTCCGCTCTCCTGCCCTAACTAAATGGGCCAGTGCTGCCAGCCTTCCACCAATGCAGCGAGAATGCACATTTGGTGGCACTGGCTGGCATAGCAAGTGACAATCTGCAAATGGTGGCAAGTGACAATCTGCTAATGGTGGCAAGTGACGTGGCAAGTGACAATCTGCTAATGGTGGCAGGTGACATGGCAAGTGACAATCTGCAAATGGTGGCAAGTGACAATCTGCAATGGGTGGCAAGTGACAATCTGCAAATGGTGGCAAGTGACAATCTGCAAATGGTGGCAAGTGACAATCTGCAAATGGTGGCAGGTGATGTGGCAAGTGACACGCCAAGGGCTCCCACTGATTCTGCATTATGGTGACTTGAACCACTTCATTATATATTACAATATAACAATAGAAACAATGCGCTTTGATCACCCTGACACCATATCAACCATGGTGCCATGAAGATTGAAACGCCAACACCAGCCTTCTTTTGCCCGCAAAAAATTGCTTACCACCGGCATGCACCCCCCCGGTTGGTGACCGCTGCTATGGGCTCTAGCCCCAGATCTTTTTCAGACCTAGCAACGCCCCTGGTCCTAATTTTTCAGACCCTTTGCTCAGTATTTAGTAGAAGCACCCTTTTGATCTAATACAGCCATGAGTCTTTTTGGGAAAGGTGCAACAAGTTTTTCACACCTGGATTTGGGGATCCTCTGCCATTCCTCCTTGCAGATCCTCTCCAGTTCTGTCAGGTTGGATGGTAAACGTTGGTGGACAGCCATTTTTAGGTCTCTCCAGAGATGCTCAATTGGGTTTAAGTCAGGGCTCTGGCTGGGCCATTCAAGAACAGTCACGGAGTTGTTGTGAAGCCATGCCTTTGTTATTTTAGCTGTGTGCTTGGGGTCATTGTCTTGTTCGAAGGTAAACCTTCAGCCCAGTCTGAGGTCCTGAGCACTCTGGAGAAGGTTTTTGTCCAGGATATCCCTGTACAATTAAAGGGGACATACAGGTACGTCCATTTGCCCACCACTGCCATTGTGTCGACGTATATTGGCGTGCAGTGGTCAGCAAGTGGTTAAAAGCAAAAGTTAGCCCATGGAAATCCAAGGGATTAGAGGGGGGAGACAAGAGCATTGGAGAATGGAGTGTGGAGTTCCCCTTTAAAAGCAAAAGCTAGCCCAAGGAAATCATATGCATTAGAGGGGGAAGGTTAAATGCCCTTTTTCGGAGGAGCTAGAGGAGCGAGAGTCTTTTGTTGTGAAGCCATGCCTTTGTTATTTTAGCTGTGTGCTTGGGGTCATTGTCTTGTTGGAAGGTAAACCTTCAGCCCAGTCTGAGGTCCTGAGCACTCTGGAGAAGGTTTTTGTCCAGGATATCCCTGTACTTGGCTGCATTCATTGTTCCCTTGATTTCAACCAGTCGTCCTGTCCCTGCAGTTGAAAAACACCCCCACAGCATGATGCTGCCACCACCATGCTTCACTGTTGGGACTGTATTGGACAGGTGATAAGCATAGCCTGGTTTTCTCCACACATACCGCTTAGATTTAAGGCCAAAAAGTTCTATCTTGGTCTCATCAGACCAGAGAATCTTATTTCTCACCATCTTGGAGTCCATCATATGTTTTTTAGCAAACTCCATGTGGGCTTTCATGTGTCTTGCACTGAGGAGAGGCTTCCGTCTGGCCACTGCCATAAAGCCCCAACTGGTGGAGGGCTGCAGTGATGGTTGACTTTCTACAACTTTCTCCCATCTCCCGACTGCATCTCTGGAGCTCAGCCACAGTGATCTTTGGGTTCTTCTTTACCTCTCTCACCAAGGCTCTTCTCCCCTGATAGCTCAGTTTGGCCGGACAGCCAGCTCTAGGAAGGGTTCTGGTCATCCCAAACGTCTTCCATTTAAGGATTATGGAGGCCACTATGCTCTTAGGAACCTTAAGTGCAGCAGAAATTTTTTTGTAACCTTGGCCAGATCTGTGCCTTGTCACAATTCTGTCTCTGAGCTCTTCAGGCAGTAACTTTGGCCTCATGATTCTCATTTGCTCTGACATGCACTGTGAGCTGTAAGGTCTTATATAGACAGGTGTGTGGCTTTCCTAATCAAGTCCAATCAGTATAATCAAACACAGCTGGACTCAAATGAAGGTGCAGAACCGTCTCAAGGATGATCAGAAGAAATGGACAGCACCTGAGTTAAATATATGAGTGTCACAGCAAAGGGTCTGAATACTCAGGACCATGTGATATATTTTTTCTTTTTTAATAAATCTGCAAAAATGTCAACAATTCTGTGTTTTTCTGTCAATATGGGGTGCTGTGTGTACATTAATGAGGAAAAAAAATGAACTTAAATGATTTTAGCAAATGGCTACAATATAACAAAGAGTGAAAAATTTAAGTGGGTCTGAATACTTTCCGTCCCCACTGTATATACATATATATATATATATATATATATATATATATAGATAGATATAGATATATATATCTAGATACATATATCTATATATATAGAGATATATATCTCTATATATATAGATATATATATATGCATATATAGCACATACTATTGCCACATAGGCCATATTGTAATTGATAATGTTTTAAAATTGCCTTTTCTTTTCATTCTGCAGCCACTGTAATTTTCTGTAAAATTCAATGTAATATGGTAAACAGGCGCCTCCAGAAATTTCCTTTGCTGCTTGTGTGATAGGCTCCCAGATTTTTCCAGCCTGCACTAAGATACAAGTTACATTTTAGGCAACCCCTGCAACAGGAATTTGTTTTGGTGAGATTCTCCCAAGGGTTCAATACTTCTATGTTACGCCGATAATGCAACTTTTCTCATCAGAACTTTGAATGTGCCCCAGGTGATTTTAAAAGAAGAAAAGAAACTGCTGTTTCTTCAAAGCAGAAAAAGTTAGCAATCAGCATCAAAGTTTGCTAAAGTTTTAGATCACCAAGAGGGGATTGTTTCTTTTTCTCAACAAAAGTGGAGTTACATTTTAAAGCTCATCATTTTGGGACTCAAATAGGTTTGATAAATGGCCTGAAAACTGAATCCAGGCCAATTCAATTTCTAGTGGCAAGTAGACAATGCAGAATTGGGAGACAGTTTTCATCACAGGAAGTGTCAAAACGAGGACCTTTAGCCCTGGTTCACATTGATGCGGGATTGAAATTGTGTGAGTTCAGCTGAACTCACACAATTTCATTCCCCCATGCTATTCCGACGATTTCAGATTTCCTGCACAGATGTCTATTGAAATTGCACCTGAAATCGCCAAAAGTAGTACAGAATGGTTCCATTACGGGCAATAGCCACCGATTTGGCATGTGATTTGACATGTCAAATCACATGCCAAATCACATCAATGTGAACCAGGACCCCTTTCACACTGAGGAGCTTTTCAGGCCCTTTCAAGCCTTTCCATTAAAATCAATGAATGCTTTCACACTGGGGCACCTCGCTGGCAGGGCAGTTAAAAAATGCCACGCTCCATTGAAATGAATGGAAAGCTCTTCAAAAGCGTCTGAAAAGCTTTTCAAAAGCACTCAGTGTTTTACTGGCAGTTTAGAAGCGCCTGAGTGTGAAAGGGGCCTTATGGCAGGATCACCCTGTAAAGCTGAAGATGTAAAGAGATTGCAAAAAATGTTTGAATGTACATCAACCAATTACATTTGATATGAGCTTTTAGTGACATGATTTAAATCTATGAATAATGGAAATGAACAGATATATTGGTTTGTATATAACATACACATAACAGAGACAAGGAGTAATGTCATATAATTATATATATTTTTTTCACAGGTTTTGTGATTGTAAATAGTTGTTCCCATCAGGATTACCAGTAGAGCTTAAGGAAAATGTACTTTTTTTTAATATATATTTTTCATTTATTTTTCAAGAAAACCGTGAAAACAGTCGTTCACAGTTTGCGTACGCAGCCGCCTAATAAACTTGAAACAATAAAGAACATTTATCTCACGGAAAATGCACCTTGTTATAGTGCACTGCGCAGTATGCTTGTTCTTTACAAGTAAACTACAATAATATTAATAATACTAATGAACATTATCCTAGCTGCCTCCTATACTTATTCTATTTCTGTCGAGCTCTGACATGGGACCTTTGTCAAAAGGCTAGTTTCCATGGTGCTGTCTCAAAAATAGCATAAACCCAATACACATCAATATCTGTACAATAAATAGAGTAAATTGCTACTTATAATACATTATTTTGCATGTACTGAGTAGTAATTTGTGCAGAGGGCCGCAACGTATTCTTTCTCATTTAATTAGGGGGAAGCAGCTCCTCAATTCAGATGTAGAGATTGCAAAAAATGTTAGCCTTTTTAGTGATTTCACAGACAACTTGCTGTTTAGGTAACAAAAGTGATATAACCAAAACTTCTCTTTCAGGGTGGTAAAGTCTGATTTGTTGGTATTAGCAACTGGACTGAGCATATATTTGCTCTTTGTAGTTCTCTGAAATTAGTGTGGATTAGATGATTTTTAAATTGGGCTTACAAACCACCCTAATAGCTGTTATTATGCCTGTAAACTCCTTCCCAGCCTCACAAGCTGGGGGAAGCAAATTTCCAATTTTTAAAAATAAAATTTAGAACTAAAAACACAACTGCATCTGTGAAGTGAACAAAGCTTCACATTATTCACCAAGATAGGCGTAGAACACCCCCTAAGGAGCTACAAGTAAACTGGGTTCCCCCATAGTGCACAGCCACGCACACCACATTTTTACAGGCACTCCTTAGTCAGAGAACAGTCCGTGACTTCGTTTTTTTTCCGTTATTTATTGAGGGTAATAACTTGGATGGGGATGGGTGATTATAGGATGTCTACTTGACTTCAACAACTTCAGGGGCAACTCTTCCTATATACAGTCTCTATACACAGCTCCTCTATATACAGCTCCTCTTCTTCATTCCAGCACACACTTGCTTGCAGAACCTAGCTGGAACACTGTGAATATCTGACAGTCACTCAGTCAGATGAAAGCAATAGCCCATTACAAGCAGGAACCCAAGGCCCCTTGGGTGTGTAGCAGAATTTCAGTGTCCAGTTTGCATCACTCTTGTGGCTACTGATCCCAGCACAACTTTTTCAGGCACTGCCAACCCATGTGAATGCAGCTACCCCTTTCACTAGCCCTCCAGGCTAACTTCTCCCCACAGTCCTCCAGACTGACATTTACCAGTCCACCCGGCTGACTCTCAAGAGATCTCTCAGTAGTGCTGACCTGCTCCTGCTCCTGCTTTCCTTGCTCCCGTGTCTCCAGGAAGGGTAGCCTCTGTGTGCTTTGGTAGGAATCTTCCAGCACCAGTCCCCCCCCCCCAAAAAAAAATAGGGGTCACCCTCAAGAACCACAGCCTCCTCAGCACTCCATCTCCATCTCCATCTTCCACCCGACTGCCCCTGCTGGCATGCCTATTTATGAGATGGCCTGCCAGCCCTATACTGGGAATTGGTTGAGGTCCTCATACATATTCTAAGCAGCTCCTCCTAACCTCCATCCACTATGTCTAGAACACTCTCCAACATCCCAGAAACAGGGGGAGTTACCAGAGAAGCTGCTAGGATGAGTCACCCAGCCCTGAACTAAAGGAACCTTAACCCAGATTACACAGCTTAGGCTTAGCCCTGAGCTAACTATGTTTTGACTGCCCTAACAGACCTACACTAACAAACCTAAATTAACTCTAGCACACTTCTAGAAGGTGCTACACTGGTAAACATTAAGTGCCCATTTACACCAGCAGAAGCATGGTATGCTCTGTATAACACATGCCCACTGGTTTGTGCTGTGAAGGGGTATTGTTACAATGCATCACACTGTTTACCTTTTTTCATTCTTTATTTAAACTTTACTGAAATATGACAAAATGACATCCCATTAAACTTTATGCATTGCTGTGTGATGTAGTGTGTTGCTACAAGCTGCACTACATATAAAATTATATGTCATAAGGAAAATATAAATTGGGATTGCGTTGGGAAAGAGTTCTCAATGGAGCCCAACACATATAGTGAGAATGGGCTCTAAGTTTGCTAAGTGAATTAACTATGCCTTTGTGAAAGTTTAATAATCAAATGATACCTTTTATTAACTAACCTAAAGTAATCAAGATGTAAGCCTGTGAGACACATTAGATCTCCTTATCATGCCTTACACAATATTGGGCATGGTGCAAACATCTATAGTAATTTCACTTTAGCAGCTAATTCATATACTGTACCTATATGAAACTGTTTTGTAACCACAGGTATGTAAAATGTCATAGAAAATACACTTTTTGAAAAAAAAAATAAATGCACATTTTTTTGCAGGTAAAAAAATGTGAATTATTTTTTTTGAGCCTGTAAAACATTTCACCAGCGATCAGCAGGTCGCTGGTGCCATGCAGGTCTTCAGCAGATCTGGCAGTGTATCTGCATGCCCGTACATTCCAGAGCCCTGTCAATCAGTGATATGACCCAGTGGGTGGAGCCCCGTTCGGCCACATTTTCATTTAATTGTGACAGCTAATGGGTAGGGAGAAGAACCCCGCTAGCTGTTACAGCGGGGATCGGGGAAGTGTGAGGGCCGGTCCGTTCGTAACATGTTACATGTTACACACTGAATATGGGTGTAACATGTAACATGTTACGAAAGGTGAACTTACCCTTTTAGATTTCACATGGCCTATTTAATTGTGTGTTTGTTAAAGGATAAGTTTGCCTTTTCTGGCAGAATTTCACTTTTCATAATAAATAGCGTTTTCTAATGCCATTTCTGCCCCAGCCATTCCAATGTGCTTTTCTTTCACTTACCTTACCCACAGGAGGTTTAAAATCTTGTCAGTTTATTTGAATTTTTAAAATGATTTTCAGATTTCATCACTTCCTGTAGATCAGTAGCCCTCAAACTGCAGCCCGGGGGCCGAATGCAGCCCTTGGTTTGCTTTTATCCGGCCCTTGGGGCATAATTCACCCCACTGTCAGCAACAGTGGGGCATAGTTCCTGCCACTGACACCAATTATGGGGCACTTTTCCTCCCACTGACACGAGTGATGAGGCACTATTCCTCCCACGGACACCAATGATGGGACACTCTTTCTCCCAACTGACACCAACTATGGGTCACTATTCTTCCATTGACAGCAATGATGGGACACTATTCCTCCCACTGAAACCAATGACGGGGCACTATTCTTCTATTGACAGCAATGATGGGACATTATTCCTCCCACTGACACCAACAATGGGGCACTATTCCACCCAATGACACCAATGTTGGGGCACTATTCCTCCCACTGACACCAACAATAGGACACTGCTCCCCCCTTATACCAAAGAGGGGACACTGTCTTCTCCCATTGATAGCAGGACATTTTTATGTAGGCTATCTCGTAGAAGCCTTAACTTCCTTGTTGCATCACAGAAGAGGGTGTGATAGGGTTTGTTCACCACTCTGGACCCCACTTCCCTCATTACAATACCACTTTCCCCCTACTTCCTATACAATCTGATTGAAAAATATCCCTTAGATTTCCCATCAGCTATGTAGTACAAGGGCCTGTCTGATTTGATACAAATGGATTGTTCAGGTGTATCCTTCGATTTCATAGTTTTTTAGGTGTTTTGGAGCATTTTCACTCGTCATGCATAGAGCAGCCCTTTCACTTGAATGGGCTTCCATATGCTCGAAAATCACCCCAGAAAAGCTACAGAACTTTATATGGAGCAGAGCATTACCGCAGTTTTTGATGTGTTTGCCGCACTTGGGGTGTCTTTAACGTGTAATGACAACACAAGCACGATACACATTTAGAAAAAATGGTCTCCAAGAATAGGGAAAAAAGAGGCTATGTCTATGACAAGAAATGTAAAACAAAGGGTACAAAAAAGGGTTAAATTTATTAGTATCAAAGACATGTATAATTCCTTAAAATAATTTTCCTAGGGTACAGGTTCCCCCGACAGGGAAATACACAGAGTAACTTGGACATTGCATGTCTCGTATGATAACATAAAACAAAAAACAGATACAACATATAACAAAAAATTACAAAAATCGTCCCGACGCCAAGTATTCTGACACACAGGGTAATGCTATGGCTACACGCCATATGAATTTACCAATTAAGTCTACCTAGGTAGTTCTCCTGTGTATCAGCCCCTTTGGGGCTCGAACTGTAGGGGATGGGCAATATTACTAGCAGTGCTAGATATCTATCCCTTAGGGAAAGTGTATTAATTGAATTCCTAATAGAATATAATAGTTCATGCACAGTATGGATTCCTTAATGTATTCTTCTGTCCCGTAGATCTTAGGGGATAGGGTGTTGCGCTGGTCTCTTGTGCAAATGGAAATTCCTGTGTACGCTGAAAAATGCCAATTGCTGTGAGCAGTTGCTGTTGAGCAAAACCCTGCGATTACCGCCCCCCTCAATGTGGGATTTTGGGTATTCAAATGGATCATCTGCTGATAGCATTATACAGGAATAAATTGGGAGGCTTTACACTATAGGCTATACACACAGAGCGATACAGACGAGGAGACTAATATTAGGATGGTGACTTTTTTGAACGTGGGGGGAGGCGGAAGAACCCACCCCCAACCACTAGGAAACATTACTACCAAAAAGATACCGACCAAAAAAAAACAAAAGGACAGAGATCGGGGAACACTGTGGGGCCAGATATGAAAATAATTATTCTGTTAGACTTCCTCTTAGCCCTTTTTTAACTTTTTTCAGAGAATGCCTGCTGTGCCTGCAAGTACTTAAGAACTGTGTGAGATCAATGTAAGCAGTGCACATACGCAAGGGGCTCTTACACTCGTTCACATGCGTTTGTTCACTGTACTGCCAAAATTTTAGTACATGTTAAGCAACGTACATGCATTTGCACGGGTTGATCGGGCACACGTCTAAACTTGGCAAATTTTTTTTTAAGCTGGTTCTTTTTTAAGGAGATTTGCACATGGGTCATGTTAGCATGGTGCATTGCCAACATGTGACATGCACCTTGTTAAAATTATGTAAAAAGACTCTCGCTCCTCTAGCTCCTCCGAAAAATGGCATTTAACCTTCCCCCTCTAATGCATATGATTTCCTTGGGCTAGCTTTTGCTTTTAAAGGGGAACTCCACACTCCATTCTCCAATGCTCTTGTCTCCCCCCTCTAATCCCTTGGATTTCCATGGGCTAACTTTAATTAATGAGGAAAAAAATTAACTTAAATGGTTTTAGCAAATGGCTGCAATATAACAAAGAGTGAAAAATTTAAGGGGGTCTGAATACTTTCCGTCCCCACTGTATGTCCATCAGGGTGGGACCTGGGCCCCCATACCCATTTTAAGGCCTATAACTAGAATATAAGCCAACCAAGTGGGGACTAGCAAAATTATCAAGTCAGTTCCCATAGACTGCAATAGTATTTGTTGTATAACTTTTGCCCATGTTAGGCTCTTTGTTTGTCCCCCTGGACCGGGGGATGTTTGTCCCATCAGTAATTTTGTAGCATGCTGGATGATGTGCTTAATTTTGGACAGGGGGGTGGCTTATTTTGTGCTAGCTGCATTTGGGTTGTTCTGGGCATGCTCAGGGACTTTTTTTCTGATTTTTGTGTGTGAACAGCACTTGGATTTTTCTGGGCATGCTCAGGGAGTGTGTTTTTTGGGTTAGTAATTTAAGGACATCCTTAACAGGTGTACCCACTTTGAAGTTCTGTCTCTACATTGGGTGAACTTGCATTTTGTGTGTTTCTTGGACTGTGCATGTGTTTTCAATTGCCTCATTAGCACACAAATCTATGTTATATAAAACTTGCAGATAGCATTCTTTACCTTGCCCTGAAAAGAGACATGATTGCTTAATGGCCTGAATTTTCTTTGCTGAGCTTGGCGGAGTGAAGGGGGATTCAGAACACCCTGTGGTTTCAGGTCATGCCTGGTCATTTGCATAATGAGTTCCTTGTGCAGGATTTGCTGGAGAAATCGTTTGGGAGTGGAACCATGACACATCTATTGTATCCAGGACCATGAAGCACCAAGGTACTATGATGTTTCTTTTGTGCATAGCAATTTTTGCACGGAAGTTATTGAGAAGTGTAAGGAATTGGAAAAAGCTAACCATGAGTCTATAAGGCTTTTCATAGTGGAACCCTTGTATGCTATGGAGGAGAAACCATTGGTTGTTGACCTGTTTAACCCCCTTCACGGACATTGCCTTGGTAGTGGCCTTTTTGAAGAGATACTGCTCTTCAGTGAAGGGAGGCTTCAGACTGACTAATTGTCTCGGGATCCTTAATGGCAAATTGAAGTTTTTTGTCAAACTGAAGGTGGATTCTGAACGGATTGGTGGAGTGTGCATTTTTCAATAACAGGAAATAGAGGGTTTCTCTACTACCCTGGTCAACCGACATACTGCAGGAGATATCATAAGTTTGGGCATACCAGAGATGAATGTAATGTGGAGATGCACTGCCAGAACTGTGGGGAGGAGGGACATGAGTCTGGGGCTTGCTTGGTTAAGCGGGCCTGTGATATATGTGAACAGCGTGGTCATACAGTGAAGAATTGTCCAAAAGTAAGAAGGGCCTATGTCTCTTATGCTGAAGCTGTCAGGCGCACCGCTGGGAGTGGAGGACCAGTGTCCACACAGGTGCTGTTTGACTCTCCTGAAAGACAGGAAGAGGAGGGGGAGGTGGAGGTGGAGGAGGAGAAAGTGGAGCAGAGGTGGAGAGGGGGGTGGAGGAGGCTATGGAGGAGTTGGCAGCAGCCTTACAGTGGGAGCCGGAGGTGCAGGAAGCCCAAGAAGATGAGGTGGAACAGATGGAGATACTGGGTGTCAAGACCAAGGTGGACCCTTTGGAGAACCCTGAGAAGGGAAGGGCTAATAAATTGAAAGTAGAGGCAGCTGGAATTGAAACAAGTAACCCATTTGAGGTCCTGGGGGAATGTCAGAGTGTAGGTAGAATCACCAGCACTAAGTCCACGGACTCCAGAAATTTTCAGATGGCCACAATGTCACCTAGTCAGGAGTTCCTGGATGATGAAAGTGTTGTGGCCCTGAGGAATGTATGTCAGTTTTCTGGCTTAAGTGATAGGACTGGGGGTGAATGATGCACAGCTTCATGTGAATGAGCATCAAGCTGGTGTCCCCTCAATGTGAGGGGTTTTGGGTCTCCTGCTAGACAGAGTGCCGTTTTTGAGGACTTGAGGGTCGATGGAGGAGACATCACCTATCTAAAGGAATGTTTTTTTAATCGACCGCCCAACCCTCCGGAGTGGTTGGTGGATTACATATGGTCGGCAGTTGGGGTCAATAGGAATGCTGGGGTAGGCATTATCATTACAAATAGAAATATTCGCATTATGTCACATGTTGTTTTAGTGCCAGGAAGATTAATTATGGCAGATTTAGTTTTGTTTAACAGGAAGTTTAGTTTATATGCTCCTGTGAATAGACAGGAAAGTCTTGAGTTTTTTGAAGCTTTGAAGTTACATGCAGTGGGAAGGAGACCTAGTGTGATCATGGGTGATTTTAATACGATCCGATTTCTGAAAGATCTGATAGGAGTAGCGGAGACTAAGTTAGATGTAGGTGGGCGGGCTTTTTTGGGTAAATCTGGGGTGAGACAGGGGTGTCCCCTGTCCCCTATTCTCTTTATTTGTTTTATTGATCCACTGTTAGGATGATACAGAGGGATAAGGTGGTGAGGGGCTTTTTGGTGCCTGGGGGGAAAATTGTGAAATAATTAGGTTATAAGGTTGAGGCTGGAGTGAGGATTTTGGGTATTGTGGGAGAAAATATGACTAATAAGTTGAGGTTTTGGTGTCTAAGAAATTTGTCGATTTATAGGAAAGTTTTAGTAGTCAAGGCAGTAATGTTACCTTTAATTTTGTATGCAAGCAATATCTTCCCTCCTGGGGAGATAAGATTGAGGAAAATTAATAAGTTATTGTTTACTTTTTTATGGGGGTCGAAAATGGAAAGAGTCAAGAGAGAATATGTGTGTAGATGTGAATGTAATGGTGGGTTGGGTTTTCCGAATGTGAGAGTGTTTTTGTCAATGCATTATTGGGTTTGCGTGTGTAACCTTAAGGGAGTTAATGCGTCAGTGGCTGGGGAAGTATGGAAGGAAATGAGTGTGTATGGGGTGACAAATGTGCAGAGACAGATAGTATGGATGAGTTTGCATGAATGTCTAGCTACAAGGCTATTTATGAAAAGAAGGGATTTGTGTGTGTCTGATATTTGTCCAAGAATGAATTGTGGGGGTGTAAAAGACAGTGAGCATGTGTTCTGGGGGTGTGGTGTAGCGAAAGAAGTGATCAATAAGAGTCAAGATCTGATGAAAGAAATAACAGGAGTAAAGGTAAGTGAGTGGAAAATGATGATGTATTGCTTGGGGAAACTGGGAAAAGATAAACAGAGAGTATTGTGGTTTGTGTTATGTGCATTAAAGGAAGTGTTGTGGGATGCATGCAACTTGTATGTATATAAAAAGGTTTTGTTAGACAGTAAACAATGTATAGGATTATGGCTAAGCAAGCTATTCTTCATTTTCGTGTTGGATAAAAAAAAGGGCGTGGATGCCAAAGGCATCTGGAAGTTTAAAAAATGGAGGATGTTGATTAAAAATTAAGCTTTTACCACAATGATGTAAGACCTTATTGGAGACAGTGAATGAGCGTCAAGCTGAATAGTCTCTCGATAGAGTTTTTTTTAAAGTGGGAAAAAAAAGAGAGTACAGGCATACCCCACTTTTAAGTACACAATGGGGTTTATTTACTAAAGCTGGAAAGTTCAATATCAGGCTCACTTCTGTATAGAAACCAATGAGCTTCTAACCCCAGCTTGTTCAATTAAGCTTTGGTAATAAAACCTGGAAGCTCATTGGTTTCTATGCAGAAGTGAGCCTGATTTTGCGCTTTCCAGCTTTAGTAAATAAACCCCATTGTGTACTTAAAAATGGGATATGCCTGTACATTTGAGTGTCCTTATAGAGTTTGTAAAACATGTATTTTGTTTGTTATGTCTTTGCAAAACAGATGTGTTTTAGAGCAAGTATTTTTTACTTTTGTTTCTTTTTTTGTTTTTGGGGGGGGGGGGGTATTTTTCACTGAAATATTTTTGATGTTGTCAATGTTTGTTGTTTGTAGGTTGTTAGTTTCACTTTGATTTAATTGTCTGTGCTGCGTTATTTTGCTAAATCTTTCTCAAGATGTTGTGACTAAAATGTTTAAATCCTTAAGAGACTGTCCATTTGTGGGAGCAGTCCTTTTAACTCCTGTTCATTTCCTCTGCAAAATGGTCAGACCTCAAAACCAGTTTCTGTTAGTGTCTCAAATTAACATACATGTGCTTGTTTTGCTTTCCTTGCTTCTTTCCAAGTCCTGTTTTGTTGACCAATAAAATTTGTAGCAAATGTTTATGTTTTATTTGTTTTGTTAATAATGTGTTTTGCAGATGCATGCTCAATCCAAGTAATGCATTTTACACTCTCCCCCCTAACAATTTTCATGCAACAGAATTTCCCAGCTGCAGCTTAACTAGGCTGATTGGCATGGAAAAACAAAAAAAAAGTGTGATTTGTCTAAAAGCTGCTTTCCTGGTGCCTTCATGGCAGCATATGCATGGATTGTGCATATACTGCCATGGAAAGGCACCAGGAAAGGAAAATTACAGAGAGGTACATATTCAAGTTTCCATTTTAGCACAGTGGTTCTCAGCTTCAGTCCTTAAGTACCCCCAACAGGACATGTTTTGGGAATTTATCTTAGCTAAAATAGCTGTCCAAAATACCAAGCCATTGACTGTGGTTTAAAGCACCAGTGCAAGATGAAGGAAAACCTGCAAACATGACCTGTTGGGGGTACTTGAGGACATGGTTGAGAACCACTGATTTAAAGCACTGAGCTAAAACCTCGTGAGGAGGAGTTGGTGAATTCAACTGTCTTGAAGAGTTGTGTGTCTGCTGGAGTCTGCTAAAAAGATCCTGCAAGGACTGTTAAACCCTTGGGGCAAAGACCCATCCATGAACTCTGGAGGGTAACATCTCCCTAGTTGAGTGAATTCCTGGTATCTGACGGACAGTGTACCTATCCTAAAGCTGAAGTGGGGCGTTGGTGTTTCCAATCCACAAAAGGCCCTGACCGGGTTAAGGTCGCAAGCTCCTATAAGCTTGCCTTTTGGTAAGCGCGCAATCCTATTATTCTCACAGTGGTGCGGTGAAGGTCTCAATCAATTTTATTGTACTTCTACCTGTCAACTGGGACTTTTACCCATATCTCCCCACATCATCTCATCCATCTGTTTGGGTCACAGATTAGGACTGGTTTTGTGATCAATTTCTAATGTGTATTTTGTATTTCATATCAACACAAATTTAGGTTATTTCACTTCATATTTGTGCACCCATGGGTTTAACCCTATAAGTAATTAACTCTCACAGCGCTGCTCCTTTTTTGATTTTGATTATTATAGTGTGTGTATCCCACTTTTAGCGGCTGCTTTAATTTCATTTATTGAATTTGTCACTTCATAATTCTTCATATGCTTTTTCAATATTTTTTGTTTGGGTTTATTAATTTATATTTTATAATCTGTATTTACATGTAGCGCGGTAGTCCTTTTCTTTTCTACTGGATATTTATTATCCTTATCTGCGCTTCAATGTGCCAGTTCGCACGTTCAATGAATGACTTTTCCGGCGCTCCAATTAATGTATGAACTGGTGCAGTGCCTTCTTAGTAAATCACCCCCTAAGTCTTTATGGGTGCATCTGATGCTCCATTAGCTAAAGAAACATCTGACAATGGGGCATCTAATAAACGCATCCTGAGAAGAGGTGACCTAACAAGTGATATTAAACAGGCTCACACAAAGGTAGTGAATGGACATAATGATTTAACTGTGCCAATCACCACAGAAAAGCTACATATGTTGAGAATTTACAAAATCCCTCTCACAAAAACAAACAGACGTTGAGCCTGTTTACAAAGACTAATGTACTCATCAAGCACCTTACAAAACCCAAGAGTTAAAATTCTTTAAAACCTGCCGCAAGGAATCCTTTTGAAGTTTACCTGTTCCTTTCAATGACAAGAAATTAAAAGGGAGCAGGCCCACAAAATGTAAATATACTTAATTTAGTAAATGTAGTGCTACCCCCATAGAAGCCAATGGAAATATGCTCAGGTTCTATTTCCCAGTAATTGCCCCGCATCCAGGCACACGGTCACAGTCATTCTTTGGTTAAATGACAAGTCCAGTGGTGTTCTTTTTGGAGTTTTAATTTCAGGGGTAACTTGGATAGGGTTGGGGGAATTGAGTGGGATACTCCAAAAAGAACTATGTACAAGATGAGGATAGTAAACTTTCTTCTGTAGAACTAAAGCAAAAGTCCTTGCAAAAGCAAACTGTGAACTTGGCTTTGTAGTAGAAGCAGTTAAAAGCTCAAAAGTTTTTTCACTAGAGCAATTAGAGCAGTGTCCCTTCACAGAGAATTAGATAGACTGAGCTCTTCAGGACACCAACAGGAATAGGCTGCTTGGTGTTTCAGAGTATGTTTACAGACTCCCAGCAGCTTTCAGGGTTACCCTTCCCGGGGATTGGCCAGGGCTGTATAAATATTCATACTGCTTATTTGCCTACTCCACACCTATGTTCTGGAGAGATCCACAGTTCTCCAGAAAGCAAAGCAAGCAATCAAACCTGCAGCAGCTGAAACACTGAACAAACCAGAACAATCAACACAGTCTCACTGATTACAGTGAGCAATACTAAATTTGCCTAACAAAAAAACAGCAGCCCCCCCTGGATACAGTGACCCAGAATGAAATTTACCTAATCCTAGCACCTATCTAGGAGGGTACTACATACCTCCCAACTTTTTGAAGATGGGAACGAGGGAAACCTATTAGCAAATGTAGGTAGGCATAAGACACACCCCCTACCATGTCCCCTTATAGGAGAATTATACAAAAAAAATGATTAGTTAAACCCACAAATGCTTTTTTTTTTTTTTTTACCACTACTATCCCTTCTATTGGCTTTTGAAAATTACAAATGCAGCAATTTAGAAATTGGATGAAAGGTTTAGCACTGGGAAACACTTTTGAAAAAAGATAAAAAGTGCATTCTTAATACAACTGTATAGATCAGACCAAAATGAGGGAGAAATGAGGAGAAAAAAAGGGACAGAGGGACTGTGTTCTGAATCAGGGACAGTCCCTCGAAATCAGAGACAGTTGGGAGCTATGCAGTGGCGGTGCGTCCATTAAGGGAGCACGGGCACCGCCCCCTCTCTCCAGCCACCCCCCTATATGAATAATGGATAGATTCATGCATTGCATGAATTTATCCATGGCCGCTGCTACACCCTATTCAGGCGTCCGGCCCCTTTTCGGACTTTAGGAGCCAGAATTCCAGCTGCGGGGGCGTATTTTTGAAGCACCTGATTAAAGCCATAGGCTCTAATAGGCTTCAAAAAAGTTGAACTGTGAGCACAGAGCATTGCGCTCGCAGTTCCCCCAGGTGTGTTAGAAAAGTGAATATTCATTAGCTTTTCTAACACTGAACCGCCTCTCTGCTAATCAGGAAGCGCGGGTGTGTTACCCATCACCTGATTGGCTGAAACGACAGGCGCTGTGATTGGACACCTATCAGGAGGAAAGGAGGAGACGCATGGAGGACCCAGCTCGCCGCTGTCACCCGCCGGCCCACCGAGTTAGGGTAAGTGCCGGGCAGACGGCGGCATTTGATGGGCACAGTGGCAGCATTTGATGGGGTACAGTGGCAGCATTTGAGGGGCACAGTGGCTGAAATCGATGGGCACAGTGGCGGCATTTGATGACACAATGGCTGCATTTGATGGGCACAGTGGCTGCGTTTGATGGGCACAGTGGCTGCGTTTGATGGCACAGTGGCTTCAATTGATGTGCACAATGAGGCTGCAATTGATGGGTTTTTTTTTCAGAATTTTTCAGTTTATTTGCCCCTCCCCAAAAATTGTGAGCACCAGCCATCACTGGAGCTATGGTACTACATGAAAATGATATAAAACAGACAAATCACACCCTTTTAAGAGTCAGCTATGTCCCAGCTAGCCCTGAAAAAACTCTCACTTGCCACTATCATAACATCCATAGCAATTTACATGATAAAGCTATGTGAGAAACTATGGGGATTATTTATGAAAGGCAAATCCACTTTGCACTACAAGTGCCAAATACAAGTGCAAAGTTCACTTGAAATTGCACTGAAAGTGCACTTGGAAGTGCAGTCACTGTAAATCTGAGGGGTAGATCTGAAATGAGGGGAAGCTCTGCTGATTTTATCATCCAATCATGTACAAGCTAAAATGCTGTTTTTTTATTTTCCTTGCATGTCCCCCTCAGATCTACAGCGACTGCACTTCCAGGTGCACTTTCAGTGCAATTTCAAGTGCACTTTGCACTTGTAGTTTGCACTTGTAGTGCAAAGTGGATTTGCCTTTCGTAAATAACCCCCAATGTATATTTACATTTTTAAATGTGGAGTTAGAATTTAAATGTCTGTATTATGAATGTCAAATAAAACAATTGTTAAAAGGTTAACTTTGCTCAGTGATGTTCTTGTTCTTTCTTTAGATTCCTTACTGTTTCCATTTTCAGAATGAGAAGATAATGTAGAGCTTTACGATCAATTTTGTAAATCAGTCTGTTTCTCTCCCTAGCAGGTTTAGGGAGAGAAGATATCTTTATTGAAACTGCAAGGAGTTTTGTAGCAGATTCCACTGCAATGAGAGGCCATTTTAAAGACTTCTACTCTTTGGTCAGGGAAGCGGAGTGGCACATGAAAATTTACTGTGAAGAAATCAGATTAGTGCAAAATGGATTCTGGTTGGTTGATTTGAGTTATTGCACTTAATAATTAGCTTTTAAAGTTTATCTTAACTAAAAAAGTAAAGATTTGCTATCTTATAGGGAACAGAAATGTACATTTTACTAGGCGTTCCTCCTAAAAACCTGCTGCGACTTTAAAAGGCGTCTGGAGTGAGGACGAAAAAAGAACCTTCATTCTTTTTCGTCCTCGCTCCAGACGCCTTTTAAAGTTTATTTTTATTTATTTTATTTATTTATTTATTTTCTCTTCTCCATCCATCCATCCATCCTGTCGGGTTCAGCCTCTCCGGATTCAGAAGACCCCCTCATATAGGCTGTAAATCTCCTGAGGAGGGGCAGCCATAGAAATCAGTCCTCCATTGAAATGTTCGAGTCAAACGCATGTTCTACCCGAACATAAAGCTCATCCCTAGACACCATCCTCTTCAGCCTAAATAGGGGGAATTGATCAGATCTTCTGTGTTTACCACCCACTTTTATCTAGACTCTTAAAATTTGGAGTCTAGATTTCAACACCTTTACCAACCAGGATATATCCGAGGCAGCCACCGCAAGCAACGGGGAGCAGTGAGTTCCACTTAAAGGAATACAGGCCCATTACCCCTGCAGGGGTACCAGGAATCGGTGAGTAGGAAATCAGAAGGGGGAGCACAAAAGTCACCTGGCAACAATGTATGCACAAAAGTCACCCCTGGGAGTTCCTGACCTGATACAGTGATAAACCTATGGGACTATTGCACTCCACTGTGATTCAATCTGCTGCAGCATATGCTGGGTCCAGATCTCACTTTATGAACTGTAGCGTACCTATATGGTTCACACCCCAAGTTTGATGTATGTACATTTGTGGTTGATGCAGAGATATATATCCATGGGATCAATATACATTACTGTGATACATGTACTGTAGCATATGTTTCAGACGTACTGTAACACTTGAGGTGCATCCAAGTGGTTGGTATAGCTTAAAGGTTTAAAGTGTACCTGACTGGCTGAGTGCTTACCATTGCTATATATAATTATTACAGTGCATATTGACTACTCAGGGAATATTGTACTAATTCAGGTATTTTACATATACAGTACTCTGGTTATAATTTATATAATATAGTTTATCTATATACACACTAAAAAAAAACCTACTGTGCAGGGACCACAGAAACGCCTCCTACCCATTCCCATTAGCTACCAACTACTGGGATATTCCCTCTCCACATACTGATTGAGGTGATATGTACATTGGTGTGTAAGACTATAACAATATAAAACCATCTCTAGGGTTTTTTCCTGTATATGTTTAGCAAATCAGGTTTTCCAGGTAGCGCCACTTAACCCATTGTTTTGATAGTTTATGTATGACTAACAGGGACCCCTTGTGAGTGCTCTGCGGAAGGGAGGCAGCAACCTGTTCTCTTGCCACATAAGCCTATCCTAAAGCGCGGGTTTTTTTACGTGGTATTGTCTTTTTGAGATGTGTTTACAAGTTAAAAACAGGTGTTTTGCTAGAAAATTACTTAAAACCCCCAAACATTATACATTTTTTTCTAACACCCTAGAGAATAAAATGGCGGTCATTGCAATACTTTCTGTCACACCGTATTTGCGCAGCGGTCTTACAAGCGCACTTTTTTTGGAAAAAATACACTTTTTTGAATTAATAAATAAGACAACAGTAAAGTTAGCCCAATTTTTTATATTGTGAAAGATAATGTTACGCTGAGTAAATTGATACCCAACATGTCACGCTTCAAAATTGCGCCCTACAGGTTGCACATAACAGAGGAGGTCTAAAGCTAGAATTATTGCTCTTGCTCTACCGATCGCGGTGACACCTCACATGTGTGGTTTGAATACCATTTTCATATGCAGGCGCTACTCACGTATGCGTTCGCTTCTGCACGTGAGCTAGGCGGGACGGGGTGCGTTTAAAAATGTTTTTTTTCTTATTTACCATATTTATCAGCATATAACACGCACTTTTTCTCCCTGAAAATCAGGGGGAAATCGTGTGTGTGCGTTTTATACACGATCCCTGCTGCCCCGGAGTGGAAGGAGGGGACGAGCGCCGCTGGATTACACACAGCCGTGATCTCCTGTGTATCGGCGCTGTCGCATACAGTCCCACCCCCCTGGCCCGGCATTGGACCACTGCTCTGTCCATCATATGAGCAGGGCGGGACTGTGAGCTGGATACACAGGAGATCGCGGATCTGTGTCATCCAGCACTGGCGCGGCTGCAATGATCTGCAAAGGCGAGTCTGCAGATGTGTACTAAACGGGCTGCAATCATGGGCATGCTAGAGGCTTCAGATGGGCATGTTAGAGGCTGCAGATGGGCATGTTAGAGGCTGTAGATGGGCATGTTAGAGGCTGCAATAATGGGCACGTTAGAGGCTGTAGATGGGCATGTTAGAGGCTGCAGATGGGCACTTAACAGGCTGCAATAATGGGCACATTAGTGGCTGCAGATGGGCATAGATCAGGCTGCATTGATGGGCACTGGTGAGGCTGCAGAGCACTGACCCATATTTTAAAATTTAAGTTTTTTTTCTGAAACGTCCCACTTAATGTTAAGGTGCGTGTTATATGCCGGTGCGTGTTATACGCCAATAAATACGGTATTTTACCTTTTATTTTTTACTTTTACACTGTTTTTTTTTTTTTAAATGGTGTCACTTTTGTTCATATTATAAGGAATGTAAATATCCTTTGTAATAGAAAAAAACATGACAGGACCTCTTAAATATGAGATCTGGGGTCAAAAAGACCTCAGATCTCATATTTACATTAAAATGCAATAAAAATAAATACATTTTGTCATTTAAAAAAAAAAAATGGCCCTTTAAGAGCTAAGGACGGAAGTGACGTTTTGACGTCGCTTCCGCCCTGCAAAGTTATGGAGACGGGTGAGGGCCAGCTTCCCCTCACTCATCTCCATACCCAACAAGGGTGAATATCCGATCGATCGGCGGATTCGCCGCAAGATCACTTTTATCGGTGGCGGGAGAGGGGCCCCCCTCACGCCACTCTCTGGTGCCCTCTGCCGCTTACCGAAGCCGTTGGCAGCGGCGGAGGGCACTAGAGCGTGGTGGGAGGGGGGCCCCTCTTCCGCCACCGATAAAAGTGATCTCGCAGCAAATCCGCTGCAGGGGCCACTATTATCAGAAAGCGGACCTCCAGCCGAAGAAGAGGATACCGGGGTTATGGCAGCTATTTACTGCCATAACAACAATATTCCTCTTCAAACTTAGGACGTATATCTGCGTGTGGCAGTCCAGAAGTGGTTAACCACTTCAGCCCCGGAAGGATTTACCCCCTTCCTGACCAGAGCACTTTTTACAATTTGGCACTGCGTCGCTTTAACTGCTAATTGCACGGTCATGCAATGCTGTACCTAAACGAAATTTGCGTCCTTTTCTTCCCACAAATAGAGCTTTTTTTTATGTTATTTGATCACCTCTGCGGTTTTTATTTTTTGCGCTATAAACGGAAAAATATATTTTAGGCCAAAATGTATTCGTCCACATGACTTTGATAAAAAAATGTCAATAAGTGTATATTTATTGGTTTGCGCAAAAGTTATAGCGTCTACAAACTAGGGTACATTTTCTGGATTTTACACAGCTTTTAGTTTATGACTGCCTATGTCATTTCTTGAGGTGCTAAAATTGCAGGGCAGTACAACCCCCCCCCCAATGACCCCATTTTGGAGAGTAGACACCCCAAGGAAATTGCTAAGAGGCATGTTGAGCCCATTGAATATTATTTTTTTTGTCCCAAGTGATTGAATAATGACAAAAAAAAAAAAAAAAAGTTGTCACTAAATGATATATTGCTCACACAGGCCATGGGCATATGTGGAATTGCACCCCAAAATACATTTTAATACATTTTAAAAATAGGATTTCTAAGGGCGTACATTTTTGATTTCACTCCTCACTACCTATCACAGTTTTGAAGGCCATAAAATGCCCAGATGGCACAAACCCCCCCCAAATGACCCCATTTTGGAAAGTAGACACCCCAAGTGTGTCTACTTTCCAAAATATGGGTCATTTGGGGGGGGGGGGGGGTTGTGCCACCTGGGAATTCCATGGCCTCCGAAACTGTGATAGGCAGTGAAGAGTGAAATAAAAAATTTACGCCCTTAGAAAGCCTGAAGGCGGTGCTTGGTTTTCGGGGTCCCGTACGCGACTAGGCTCCCAAAAAGTCTCACACATGTGGTATCCCCGTTCTCAGGAGAAGCAACAGAATGTATTTTGGGGTGTAATTTCACATATTCCCATGGCATGTTTGAGCAATATATCATTTAGTGACAACTTTGTGCAAAAAAAAAAAAATTTGTCTTTTTCCCGCAACTTGTGTCACAATATAAAATATTCCATGGACTCGACATGCCTCTCAGCAAATAGTTTGTGGTGTCTACTTTCCAAAATGGGGTCATTTGGGGGGGGGTTTGAACTGTCCTGGCATTTTATGCACAACATTTAGAAGCTTATGTCACACATCACCCACTATTCTAACCACTTGAAGACAAAGCCCTTTCTGACACTTTTTGTTTACATGAAAAAATTATTTTTTTTGCAAGAAAATTACTTTGAACCCCCAAATATTATATATATATAAAGCAAATGCCCTACAGATTAAAATGGTGAGTGTTTCATTTTTTTTTTCACACATTATTTGCGCAGCGATTTTTCAAACGCATTTTTTGGGGAAAAAACACACTTTTTTAAATTTTAATGCACTAAAACACACTATATTGCCCAAATGTTTGATGAAATAAAAAAGATGATCTTAGACTGAGTACATGGATACCAAACATGACATGCTTTAAAATTGCGCACAAACGTGCAGTGGCAAAAAAATAAATACATTTTTAAAAGCCTTTAAAAGCCTTTACAGGTTACCACTTTAGATTTACAGAGGAGGTCTACTGCTAAAATTACTGCCCTCGATCTGACCTTCGTGGGGATACCTCACATGCAATTGCTGTTTACATTTGACGCCAGACCGACGCTTGCGTTCGCCTTAGCGCGAGAGCAGGGGGGGACAGGGGTGCTTTTTTTTTTTTCCTTTATTATTTTTTTGCTTTTTTATCTTATTTTTAACCACTTAAGGACCGCCTCACGCCGATGTACGTCGGCAAGGCGGCACGGGCAGGCAAAATCACGTACATATACGTGATTTGCCTCCCGCGGGTGGGGGGTCCGATCGGACCCCCCCCCCTGGTGCCCGAGGCGGTCCTGTTATGTCCCCCGGCGATCGGAGGTGAGGGGGAGGCCATCCGTTCGTGGCCCCCCCCTCGCGATCGCCGCCGGCCAATCAGATCACTTCCTTTGCTGCTGTATGGTAAACAGCAGCAAAGGAAATTATGTCATCTCTCCTCGGCTCGGTATTTTCCGTTGCAGCGCCGAGGAGAGAAGACTTCACTGTGAGTGCACAACACTACACACACAGTAGAACATGCCAGGCACACAAAACACCCCGATCCCCCCCCCCCAATCGCCCCCCGATCCCCCCCCCAATCACCCCCCCCCCCCCTGTCACAAACTGACACCAGCAGGTTTTTTTTTTTTTTTTTCTGATTACTGCATTGGTGTCAGTTTGTGACAGTTACAGTGTTGGGACAGTGAGTATTAGCCCCCTTTAGGTCTAGGATACCCCCCTAACCCCTCCTAATAAAGTTTTAACCCCTTGATCACCCCCTGTCACCAGTGTCACTAAGCGATCATTTTTCTGATCGCTGTATTAGTGTCGCTGGTGACGCTAGTTAGTGAGGTAAATATTTAGGTTCGCCGTCAGCGTTTTATAGCGACAGGGACCCCCATATACTATCTAATATATGTTTTAACCCCTTGATTGCCCCCTAGTTAACCCTTTCACCACTGATCACCGTATAACCGTTACGGGTGACGCTGGTTAGTTCGTTTATTTTTTATAGTGTCAGGGAACCCGCCGTTTATTACCGAATAAAGGTTTAGCCCCCCGATCGCCCGGCGGTGATATGCGTCGCCCCAGGCAGCGTCAGATTAGCACCAGTACCGCTAACACCCACGCACGCGGCATACGCCTCCCTTAGTGGTATAGTATCTGAACGGATCAATATCTGATCCGATCAGATCTATACTAGCGTCCCCAGCAGTTTAGGGTTCCCAAAAACGCAGTGTTAGCGGGATCAGCCCAGATACCTGCTAGCACCTGCGTTTTGTCCCTCCGCCCGGCCCAGCCCAAGTGCAGTATCGATCGTTCACTGTCACTTACAAGGCACTAAACGCATAACTGCAGCGTTCGCAGAGTCAGGCCTGATCCCTGCGATCGCTAACAGTTTTTTTGGTAGCATTTTGGTGAACTAGCAAGCACCAGCCCCAGGCAGCGTCAGGTTAGCGCCAGTACCGCTAACACCCATGCACGTACCGTACACCTCCCTTAGTGGTATAGTATCTGAACGGATCAATATCTGATCCGATCAGATCTATACTAGCGTCCCCAGCAGTTTAGGGTTCCCAAAAACGCAGTGTTAGCGGGATCAGCCCAGATACCTGCTAGCACCTGCGTTTTGCCCCTCCGCCCGGCCCAGCCCAGCCCACCCAAGTGCAGTATCGATCGATCACTGACACTTACAAAACACTAAACGCATAACTGCAGCGTTCGCAGAGTCAGGCCTGATCCCTGCGATCGCTAACAGTTTTTTTGGTAGTATTTTGGTGAACTGGCAAGCACCAGCCCCAAGCAGCGTCAGATTAGCGCCAGTACCGCTAACACCCACGCACGCACCGTACACCTCCCTTAGTGGTATAGTATCTGAACGGATCAATATCTGATCCGATCAGATCTATACTGGCGTCCCCAGCAGTTTAGGGTTCCCAAAAACGCAGTGTTAGCGGGATCAGCCCAGATACCTGTTAGCACCTGCATTTTGCCCCTCCGCCCAGCCCAGCCCACCCAAGTGCAGTATCGATCGATCACTGTCACTTACAAGGCACTAAACGCATAACTGCAGCGTTCGCAGAGTCAGGCCTGATCCCTGCGATCGCTAACAGTTTTTTTGGTAGCATTTTGGTGAACTGGCAAGCACCAGCCCCAGGCAGCGTCAGGTTAGCGCCAGTACCGCTAACACCCACACACGCGCTGTACACCTCCCTTAGTGGTATAGTATCTGAACGGATCAATATCTGATCCGATCAGATCTATACTGGCGTCCTCAGCAGTTTAGGGTTCCCAAAAACGCAGTGTTAGCGGGATCAGCCCAGATACCTGCTAGCACCTGCGTTTTGCCCCTCCGCCCGGCCCAGCCCAGCCCACCCAAGTGCAGTATCGATCGATCACTGTCACTTACAAAACACTTAACGCATAACTGCAGCGTTCACAGAGTCAGGCCTGATCCCTGCGATCGCTAACAGTTTTTTTGGAAGCTTTTTATTGAACTGGCAAGCACCAGCGGCCTAGTACACCCCGGTCGTAGTCAAACCAGCACTGCAGTAACACTTGGTGACGTGGCGAGTCCCATAAGTGCAGTTCAAGCTGGTGAGGTGGCAAGCACAAGTAGTGTCCCGCTGCCACCAAAAAGACAAACACAGGCCCGTCGTGCCCATAGTGCCCTTCCTGCTGCATTCGCCAATCCTAATTGGGAACCCACCGCTTCTGCAGCGCCCGTACTTCCCCCATTCACATCCCCAACCAAATGCAGTCGGCTGCATGAGAGGCATTTTTATGTCCTCCCGAGTACCCCTACCCAGCGAACCCCCCCAAAAAAGATGTCGTGTCTGCAGCAAGCGCGGATATAGGCGTGACACCCGCTATTGTCCCTCCTGTCCTGACAATCCTGGTCTTTGCATTGGTGAATGTTTTGAATGCTACCATTCACTAGTTGCGTATTAGCGTAGGGTACAGCATTGCACAGACTAGGCACACTTTCACAGGGTCTCCCAAGATGCCATCGCATTTTGAGAGACCCGAACCTGGAACCGTTTACAGTTATAAAAGTTAGTTACAAAAAAAAGTGTAAACAAAAAAAAAAAAACACATACAAAAATATAAAATAAAAAAAAATAGTTGTCGTTTTATTGTTCTCTCTCTCTCTATTCTCTCTCTATTGTTCTGCTCTTTTTTACTGTATTCTATTCTGCAATGTTTTATTGTTATTATGTTTTATCATGTTTGTTTTTCAGGTATGCAATTTTTTATACTTTACCGTTTACTGTGCTTTATTGTTAACCATTTTTTTGTCTTCAGGTACGCCATTCACGACTTTGAGGGGTTATACCAGAATGATGCCTGCAGGTTTAGGTATCATCTTGGTATCATTCTTTTCAGCCAGCGGTCGACTTTCATGTAAAAGCAATCCTAGCGGCTAATTAGCCTCTAGACTGCCTTTACAAGCCGTGGGAGGGAATGCCCCCCCCCCCCCACCGTCTTCCGTGTTTTTCTCTGGCTCTCCTGTCTCAACAGGGAACCTGAGAATGCAGCCGGTGATTCAGCCAGCTGACCATAGAGCTGATCAGAGTGGCTCCAAACATCTCTATGGCCTAAGAAACCGGAAGCTACGAGCATTTTATGACTTTCGCAGGATGTAAATAGCGCCATTGGGAAATTGGGGAAGCATTTTATCATACCGATCTTGGTGTGGTCAGATGCTTTGAGGGCAGAGGAGAGATCTAGGGTCTAATAGACCCCAATTTTTTCAAAAAAGAGTACCTGTCACTACCTATTGCTATTATAGGGGATATTTACATTCCCCGAGATAACAATAAAAAAGATTAAAAAAAAAAAAAAAATGAAAGGAACAGTTTAAAAATAAGATAAAAAAGCAAAAAAATAATAAAGAAAAAAAAAAAAAAAAAAAAGTACCCCTGTCGCCCCCTGCTCTTGCGCTAAGGCGAACGCCAGCGGCGGTCTGTCGTCAAACGTAAACAGCAATTGCACCATGCATGTGAGGTATCACCGCGAAGGTCAGATCGAGGGCAGTAATTTTAGCAGTAGACCTCCTCTGTAAATCTAAAGTGGTAACCTGTAAAGGCTTTTAAAGGCTTTTAAAAATGTATTTAATTTGTTGCCACTGCACGTTTGTGCGCAATTGTAAAGCATGTCATGTTTGGTATCCATGTACTCGGCCTAAGATCATCTTTTTTATTTCATCAAACATTTGGGCAATATAGTGTGTTTTAGTGCATTAAAATTTAAAAAAGTGTGTTTTTTCCCCAAAAAATGCATTTGAAAAATCGCTGCGCAAATACTGTGTGAAAAAAAAAAATGAAACACCCACCATTTTAATCTGTAGGGCATTTGCTTTAAAAAAATATATAATGTTTGGGGGTTCAAAGTAATTTTCTTGCAAAAAAAAATAACTTTTTCATGTAATCAAAAAGTGTCAGAAAGGGCTTTGTCTTCAAGTGGTTAGAAGAGTGGGTGATGTGTGACATAAGCTTCTAAATGTTGTGCATAAAATTCCAGGACAGTTCAAAACCCCCCCAAATGACCCCATTTTGGAAAGTAGACACCCCAAGCTATTTGCTGAGAGGCATGTCGAGTCCATGGAATATTTTATATTGCGACACAAGTTGCGGGAAAGAGACAAATTAGGCAGTGAAAAGTAAAATCAAAAATTCACGCCCTTAAAAACGCTGAAGGCGGTGATTGGTTTTCGGGGCCCCGTACGCGGCTAGGCTCCCAAAAAGTCCCACACATGTGGTATCACCATACTCAGGAAAAGCAGCAGAATGTATTTTGGGGTGCAATTCCACATATGCCCATGACCTGTGTGAGCAATATATCATTTAGTGACAACTTTGTGCAAAAAAAAAAAAAATGTGTCACTTTCCCGCAACTTGTGTCAAAATATAAAATATTCCATGGACTCAATATGCCTCTCAGCAAATAGCTTGGGGTGTCTACTTTTCAAAATGCAGTCATTTGGGGGGGGGGGTTTGTGCCACCTGGGCATTCCATGGCCTCCGAAACTGTGATAGGCAGTGAAGAGTGAAATCAAAAATTTACACCCTTAGAAATCCTGAAGGCGGTGATTGGTTTTCAGGGTCCCGTACGCGGCTAGGCTCCCAAAAAGTCCCACACATGTGGTATCCCCGTACTCAGGAGAAGCAGCTGAATGTATTTTGGGGTGCAATTTCACATAGGCCCATGGCCTGTGTGAGCAATATCTCATTTAGTGACAACTTTTTGTAAATTTTTTTTTTTTTTTTGTCATTATTCAATCACTTGGGACAAAAAAAATAAATATTCAATGGGTTCAACATGCCTCTCAGCAATTTCCTTGGGGTGTCTACTTTCCAAAATGGGGTCATTTGGGGGGGTTTTGTACTGCCCTGCCATTTTAGCACCTCAAGAAATGACATAGGCAGTCATAAACTAAAAGCTGTGTAAAGACCCGAGATTTGTACCCTAGTTTGTAGACGCTATAACTTTTGCGCAAACCAATAAATATACGCTTATTGACATTTTTTTTACCAAAGACATGTGGCCGAATACATTTTGGCCTAAATGTATGACTAAAATTGAGTTTATTGGATTTTTTTTATAACAAAAAGTAGAAAATATCATTTTTTTTCAAAATTTTCGTTTTTTTCCGTTTATAGCGCAAAAAATAAAAACCGCAGAGGTGATCAAATACCATCAAAAGAAAGCTCTATTTGTGGGAAGAAAAGGACGCAAATTTCGTTTGAGTACAGCATTGCATGACCGCGCAATTAGCAGTTAAAGCAACGCAGTGCCAAATTGGAAAAAGACCTCTGGTCCTTAGGCAGCATAATGGTCTGGGGCTCAAGTGGTTAAACAGTTCCTTTCATTTTTTTTTTTTAAATCATTTTTATTGTTATCTCAGGGAATGTAAATATCCCCTATGATAGCAATAGGTAGTGACAGGTACTCTTTTTTGAAAAAATTGGGGTCTATTAGACCCTAGATCTCTCCTCTGTCCTCAAAGCATCTGACCACACCAAGATCGGTGTGATAAAATGCTTTCCCAATTTCCCAATGGCGCTGTTTACATCCTGCGAAATCTAAGTCATGAAATGCTCGTAGCTTCCAGTTTCTTAGGCCATAGAGATGTTTGGAGCCACTCTGGTCTCTGATCAGCTCTATGGTCAGCTGGCTGAATCACCGGCTGCATTCTCAGGGTTCCTGTTGAGACAGGAGAGCCAGAGAAAAACACAGAAGACGGTGGGGGGGGGGGGGAATTCCCTCCTACTGCTTGTAAAAGCAGTCTAGAGGCTAATTAGCCACTAGGATTGCTTTTACATGAAAGCCGACCGCTGGCTGAAAAGAATGATACCAAGATGATACCTAAACCTGCAGGCATCATTCTGGTATAACCACTCAAAGTCGTGAATTGCGTACCTGAAGACAAAAAAATGGTTAACAATAAAACACAGTAAACAGTAAAGTATAAAAAATTGCATACCTGAAAAGCAAACATGATAAAACATAATAACAATAAAACATTGCAGAATAGAATACAGTAAAAAAGAGCAGAACAATAGAGAGAATAGAGAGAGAGAGAACAATGAAACGACAACTATTTTTTTTTTTATTTTATATATTTTTGTGTGTTTTTTTTTTTTTTACACTTTTTTTGTAACTGTAACTTTTATAACGGTAACCGGTTCCAGGTTTGGGTCTCTCAAAATGCGATGGCATCTTGGGGGACCCTGTGAAAGTGTGCCTAGTCTGTGCAATGCTGTACGCTAATACTCAACTAGTGTATGGTAGCGTTCAAAACATTCACCAATGCAAAGACCAAGTTTGTCAGGACAAGAGGGACAATAATAGCGGGTGTCACGCCTATATCCGCGCTTGCTGCAGACACGACATCTTTTTTGGGGGGGTTCGTTGGGTAGGGGTTACTCGGGAGGACATAAAGAAAATGCCTCTCATGCAGCCGACTGCATTTGGTTGGGGATGTGAATGGGGGAAGTACCGGTGCTGCAGAAGTGGTGGGTTCCCAATTAGGATTGGCGAATGCAGCAGGAAGGACATTATGGGCATGACGGGCCTGTGTTTGTCTTCTTCTTAGTGGCAGCGGGACACTACTTGTGCTTGTCACCTCACCAGCTTGAACTGCACTTATGGGACTCGCCACGTCACCAAGTGTTACTGCAGTGCTGGTTAGCTACGACCGGGGTGTACTAGGCCGTTGGTGCTTGCCAGTTCACCAAAAAGCTACCAAAAAAACTTTTAGCGATCGCAGGGATCAGGCCTGACTCTGCGAATGCTGCAGTTATGCGTTTAGTGATTTGTAAGTGACAGTGATCGATCGATACTGCACTTGGGTGGGCTGGGCCGGGCGGAGGGGCAAAACGCAGGTGCTAGTAGGTATCTGGGCTGATCCGCTAACACTGCGTTTTTGGGAACCCTAAATTGCTGGGGACGCTAGTATAGATCTGATCGGATCAGATATTGATCCGTTCAGATACTATACCACTAAGGGAGGTATAAGGTGCGTGCGTGGGTGTTAGCGGTACTGGCGCTAACCTGACACTGCCTGAGGCTGGTGCTTGCCAGTTCACCAAAATGCTACCAAAAAACTGTTAGCGATCGCAGGGATCAGGCCTGACTCTGCGAACGCTGCAGGTATGCATTTAGTGTTTTGTAAGTGACAGTGATCGATCAATACTGCACTTGGGTGGGCTGGGCTGGGCTGGGCCGGGCGGAGGGGCAAAACGCAGGTGCTAGTAGGTATCTGGGCTGATCCGCTAACACTGCGTTTTTGGGAACCCTAAACTGCTGGGGACGCTAGTATAGATCTGATCGGATCAGATATTGATCCGATCAGATACTATACCACTAAGGGAGGTGTACGATGCGTGCGTGGGTGTTAGCGGGACTGGCGCTAACCTGACTCTGCCTGGGGCTGGTGCTTGCCAGTTCACCAAAATGCTACCAAAAAAACTGTTAGCGATCGCAGGGATCAGGCCTAACTCTGCGAACGCTGCAGTTATGCGTTTAGTGTTTTGTAAGTGACAGTGATCGATCGATACTGCACTTGGGTGGGCTGGGCTGGGCCGGACGGAGGGGCAAAACGCAGGTGCTAGCAGGTATCTGGGCTGATCCCGCTAACACTGCGTTTTTGGGAACCCTAAACTGCTGGGGATGCTAGTATAGATCTGATCAGATATTGATCCGTTCAGATACTATACCACTAAGGGAGGCGTATGCTGCGTGCGTGGGTGTTAGCGGTACTGGCGCTAACCTGACGCTGCCTGGGGCGACGCATATCACTGCCGGGCGATCAGGGGGCTAAACCTTTATTAGGTAATAGACGGCGGGTGCCCTGACACTATAAAAAATAACTAACCAGCGTCACCCGTAACAGTTATACGGTGATCACTGGTGAAAGGGTTAACTACGGGGCAATCAAGGGGTTAAAACCTTTATTGGGTAGTATATGGGGGTCCCTGACGCTATAAAACGCTGACGGCAAACCTATATATTTACCTCCCTAACTAGCGTCACCAGTGACACTAATACAGCGATCAGAAAAATGATTGCTTAGTGACACTGGCGACGGGGGTGATCAAGGGGTTAAAACTTTATTAGGGGGGGTTAAGGGGGTATCCTAGACCTAAAGGGGGCTAACACTAACTGTACTACCACACTAACTGTCACAAACTGACACCAATGCAGTAATCAGAAAAAAAAAAAAAAACTGCTTGGTGTCAGTGTGACGGGGGGGAGGGGTGATTAGGGGGTGATCGGGGGGTAAAGGGGGGTGTATTGTATGCCTGGCATGTTCTACTGTATGTGTAGTGTTTGTGCACTCACATTGAAGTCTTCTCTCCTCGGCGCCGGAACGGAAAATAACGAGCTGAGGAGAGATGATTTGCAGCAGAGGAATGATCTGATTGGCCGGGAGCGATCGCGAGGGGGGGGGGCCACGAATGGATGGCCTCCCCCTCACCTCCGATCGCAGGGGGACAAACACCAACCGCCTCGGGCACCGGGGGGTGTCCGATTGGACCCCCCCGCAGGAGGCAGATCACGTACAGGTACGTGATTCTGCCTGCCCGTGCCATATATCGTCGTGCGGCGGTCGGCAAGTAGTTAAGCATGACTATATAATATTTAAAATAAAGCATAATTCTTACAATCCCTCTCATTTGTCACAATTATAAATCTTGTCTCCAATATGCATCATCTTGTGTTGCCCTTCTATAAATGCATTGGCCTATCTTTACGAGAAAATATATAAAGAGAAGAAGCAATAAACACATTAAGATTAACATTCTGGCTTGTCCAAACCATGATAATATAGACCCAAACAAATCTCCAAAACTTCCCAATCCCTTAAAAGGATTGCACCCATCATTAACAATTCTCCTGGCTTCTGCCCGAAGTCCTGCTACCTCCTTTCGATGCTGATTAAGTACTTCATAATAATCAGGCACTTCCATACTTGTATTATGAATCCATGTACAACACTCGTAATCTGCTGTTACTTCACAGAGACCAGCAAGTGCAGCTCCCATGGATTCAATTGCTAGCTCATGTAGCATTAACTGTTTCCGCAAGGATCCCGATTAAGCAGAGCAATGTCACCTGACGTTTTATTTAATACCTCATCCATTATAATTGAATACTTATATTTTCATTACTTCAATTCCCCATCCTGTCCATGATGGTAACCATGACCATGCCATGTCTCCTTTATTAGAGTTCCCTCCTATTTACATGTTTAAGGGGATATTTTGGATGTTTCCTTGCTTGTAATACATGGTGAGAACTCCCACTCCCAATTATCTCCATGACTGGAACCAGAGAAGCAAGATAGCACCATCCTCTCTCTTGTATAGGGATCCATGGGTAACATACCTTGCCACAACAGATAAACAAACTCTTACTTAATGTGAAAGGGCGCAAGCCCAGCACCTTTTTTACTTGGAATAACTAGATAGAGTAAGTTGACAAAACCTTACCAGTTGAATGATGTAGTGGGTGTGTTTCATTCATTAGGGACCGAATTGTGGCATTTAAGTATTTGCTAGAAATGTTAAACACAGAAGATAGGTCTGGGCTTAAAGATATGTTAAGCTGTGATTTATGACATATTTTCTCTCTCCTATTTGACTAATTTCCTAGTCTAAAACACCAGCTTGGTGGGTAAATTTGAGCGATTATAGGAAAGGAAATGATTAATTTCCCTGGGCTCCTAATATGTCTTGCATACTTATTTCGGGGGTGCCATTCAAGAAGAAGTGATGTTCACTGGCGCAGCCAGTAAAGGAATCCTCATTGTACTTGGACGTAATTTACTACAAACCCAACATTTATCATACACTGACTTTTATGTATAGCTATATTTGAATTGTAACATCAACATCTTATCAGTAAGAGATGTGGTATCTAATGATGTTAAATCTCTTGCTTGTTGATAGTGAGTCTCATTGTGTTGCTCGGTACTTGGACAGAAAGGTAAGTCTTGTGGATGATAATAACAAGTAGTAATCACCCAAACCGACAAAAAAACTGTCAGTGAGAGAAAGCCTAGCAATAGGAAGAACGTCCAAGATGTCTGGGGACTGAGAATCGACATCTTGCCCTGTGTCTTCTAGTTCGTCTGTTTCAGAGACTTCTGCACCTGCTTCACTCTCTTTATCTGTGCCTTGTATCCTAGGATCCTATGGGACCTTTTTCACCTTTGAAGCATGGATCCAGGCTTGAGAATCAGCCGTTAGGATTGCAGTTCTTGTTACAGCAGTCACCACGGTTGGCTCCCCATATGGTGGATCCGTAACCTTGTGCTTGTGGAGTGCTTTAACCACTACTCGTTCTCCTGGTTTAAACGGATGTGTTGGTTCCTGTGAAGGAATGGGAAAAGAAAGAGACACATCACCGTAGATGCCATTCAAAAGCCGCATAAGATTTACAACATATCCTTCCTGAATCAGCTCCAAATCACCTGGCATTAATACCATTGGACCTCTTGTCCAAGGTGTGGGAAAGGGTCTTCCCATCAACATTTCAAAAGGAGACATTTTAGTAGTTTTGTTAGGAGTCATCCTTATTGCCGTCAGTACTGCTGGCAAGTATGCCTCCCACATAACATAAGTGCCTCCTGTAGCTTTTTTGCAATTTTTCTTTAATTGTACGGTTCATTCTTTCCACCACCTCCGAGCTCTGAGGATGGTATATGAAATTTCCAATTAATCACCATTAATTTAGCAATATGTTGCAAAATCTTAGAAGTGAATGCGGGACTTTTGTGCAAATCAGTGGTTAATGGGCAACCCCACCTTGGGATTATTTCTTTACACAAAATTATGGCTACTGTAAGTACGTCCTCTTTATGGGTTTCAAAAGCTTCTGGCCACTTACTAAATGTATCTACTATAACTAGCAGATATTTTGTTCTATTCCTGCTACCTTTAGGCATGTGTGTGACATGTGTGTGACATCAATCTGCAATTCTTGAAATGGACCTTGGGGTGGTGGCAAATGATCATGTTTCCCCTGTTGAGCACCCTGTGTATTGTACCTAATACATGTTATGCATCAACTCAATTGGTCCTGGACTCTGTGTTTGATATTTTAATGCAAAACCTTTTCTTAAATTCTTGTATTGTTAACTGTTGACCTCTGTGGCCTATACCATGAAACTGTGCTATTATGATAGGTGCATTATGTTAAGGCATGCCTATGATAACCTCTTTTGTCATAAGACCATTTTTCCAGTATTCTACATCTTCCTCATTGGCTTGTACTGTAGTTTTTTCAAAAACTGGTGTTCTGGAATTGTGGGTGGCTCTAGAAAGACAAAGGTGGGATTTCTTAGGTTATGGGAACCTACAAAAGCAACTTCTTTGGCAATTTCTTTCAGCCAAAGCATTACCTAGGGCAACAGGGTCATTAGAATTAATATGTGCCTTACATTTTATCACCACAACAGTATGGGGTTTGTGTATGGCCTCTAACAAATCATTCACCAATGAAGCGTGTGCAATTCCTTTGTGAGGGAGCATCTGAGGGAGCATGAGGGGACTACCTCCCGGGCAACCCTATTGTTGTTTTCCCTGCCATTGTAATGGGTATTTAATGGTGTGCTGCTCATTTTTACCCTGGAGTTGCTGTCTTTGTATGGGGTAGTTTCCAGGATTATATCCTGAAGTACCACCCTTGGACTGTGAGCATTGGTTCCTCCAGTGTCCAATTCTCCACAAATGAAGCATCTCTCATTTCTCTCTCCTGAACCTCCTCTTCTATTTCCTCTGTATCCTCCCCTTTCTCTGTATCCCCCTCTATTTCCATATTGGGAACTATCAAATTGCCCTGGGCTATGCTGAAGTCCCTAGAATTGTGACTTTGATGAGGTTTTGGGAATATCAAATCAACCTGCTGAATCCTTGAACATCACTTTCTTCTCAAATCCCTTTGTATTCAGCTAAGGCCACTTAGCAACTAGCTGCTTAATCAAAAGGGAAACCTTTGGTTTAAATGCCTGCATAATAGTCTGTGTGTATATCATGCCAATATCACCTTCCGTGGTCATACCCGCTTTTTCCTTCCACACCTTTTTAAACCTTTTAATAAAGTCAGTTACTTACTTACAGGCTATGGCTATAAAAATTGATTTCTTATCCTGCCATAGTCTTTTCATATCTGCCTTAACTTGCTTCCACATGTCTTCCAATTTATCCACAATATCCCAACTCCATCCTGATTCCATGTCATATCCCAATATGCCATCTATAAGTAATCTATAGTCTTCTATAGAGCACTGCTTACCCTTTGTAGCTTTCTTTAGTTTATGGTGACTGAAGGATTTTTTCTAGGATCTGGGGAATTCTTGATATTGTCCATGCAGTATTGCATGTCCATTGGTTTAACCATAACATAATTTCCAATTATGATATAAGGTGCTGTTAAATCTGCAGATGGGAAGTGGCATGCAATGGGGGAAGAGGTATTGGGCCCAGCGCTGGAAGTGGAAGCACTGGGCCTAATTAAAGTACCACTTCTCAAAGTACATGGGGAGGTTAAGGGAACCTGACTAACAAATCTCCCTTCTGTACTAGCTGCCGGTCCTCAGTTGAGGATGTTATTATACCTCCTTGGGCACCCTTACTTTATTTATCTTACCCTAGGGGCAACGGTTCCTGCAGAACTACCTGCCTGGACCTATTGCTGGGGAACCCTCTCCCTGACATCCCGCTGTACGGGCGGGGTCCTGGGATGCTGGGGCCGAGGACAATTTGCACATAGTCTAAAAACCTGATGCATCCTCATCCTCTGCTGTTACCTGGGATGTTAGAGGTAATTGCAGGTATATCTGTGTATAATTAGGGGGCCCCGGGAGTGGAGCAGTAGGCTCCATTGTATCTAAAAGGAAAGGATTATTTGATTTTTTTCTCCCTGACCATCTAGGTACAAATCCTGGTGCATATTTTAACCAGTTTAATCCTCCCGCCATCATATACTTTTTATCCCATTTTGGATCAGGGTCAAACCATGGGAAAGCTTCCCTGTCTCATCGTTTGCTCCATCTCCGGGAAAGTAGCTGGAACTATGCAATAACTCAGTATACCCTGACAGATTATCTACCCAAGGATTTACATAATAATAATCCCATGAGGATGTCCATGCAGCATACTCTTTACATGTTACATTTTCAGGATTTAGTTTTGGAGCTGATTCTGAAATTTTACCAAGTTTACGCAACAATTTTATTTCTCTAAGAACCTTTCTAGGAGGTTTAGGCGGGTCTGGGGGTTTCCCCTTACCTAGGAAATTTCCCATCCTTTGGATGCAAAAAAACGGTTATGCAAGCAGTTCTTAGTATTGTGATAATTACTCATTACTCTGTGTTGGAGTGGCTGTACAACTCTCTCGTAGAGCCTCTGTCAATCCTCTCAACAACACAGGAGCTTTATAGCTTAAAGTGAGCAAAAATCTGAATATCCCTAACACTTCGTCTCTTTGCCACTTGCGTTCACCTTTCTCTGGGTCAACGGCATGAGCCTAGCCAGAGGGGTGGGCATCTTGCAAAGATCAAGAGCACAAAAATTCTAACATTTCATTCTAACAATAGCACATTAAGCAATCTAACAAAAGCACAATAAGCAATGCAACAAATGCACAATAAGCAAAACATGTGTAGCATGTAGATGTGTAGCATTTACATGTACATGTGTAGCATTTACAATCTACCGTAGATTAGGTAAATTTAGTAAATTGTGTGTTAGGAAGGTTAAAAGTTCGCCTCTGTTCCAGCTTGGCTGATGTTGTGTGTGCTTCCGTGCTGACCGGTGGGTGTCACTGTTACCATTAGTCAGTGTTGGAAGGGCAACGTGTCGAAGTGTATAGATGCTCCTTTGTCTCGGTGGCGAGCTCGGTGGAGGTGGTCCTCCGAGTTGCATTATGGGCAAGGGTATTTATGGGACAGACGCCATGTTCTAAGGTTTTTTTTTGCAGCTACCTGCTGGCCGTCCTGGCTGACAGGTATGCGTTAAGGAGCTACCTCGTGGTCCTCTGATTGGGAGGCCCACGATGTTACGGCGCAGGGGTGGGTCCAGAGGCTTGTCTGGGGCCTACCACCGTGGCCGAGGAATGGTCCTGAGCTGTCGGTCCTGTGTGACGAAGCTGGACAGCCGAGGAGATCCCAGGGGAGGACCCGTCTTGGAGAGATCACGCAGCGTGCTGGTCTATAGAGGGGCCTGGTGACTCGGCTGGAGGACGTATCCAAAAGAAGTAACCATACAGCATAGTGTCGCCGGTTCGGCTTAAAGGTTGAGGCACTGTGACTAACTGTTCACTGCAGAAGATCTGATACATCCTGTGGCAGAGGATCGTGCAGATTTACCCCCCCAAATAAGTCTGTGGCAGAGACTTTAGATTCGTGCTGCGTACTGGCTGCTAGACTGGTGAGAGAGGCCTATCCAGAAGAGCAGAGAGTGTGTCCCATGAGGGGAACGCATTGCACATAATCATTTGAATTCTACCGGGACATTTGTTGCTAAGATTTTGCAAGAAGATATTTGAGTTTCTCCTGAGAGTTTCCTTTTCCGTCTCTTTCCTGCTACTTCCTAAAGTTTGACTGTTCAATAAAGCATTGAAAACGTACTCCAGTGTTGGTGCGTGTGTCGTCCAGCAGTAAACTCAATGGAACCCCTAGACCCGGTGAAACAGAGGGAAGCAAAGTGAAGGTAACAGACCCGCTTAAACCAGCAGCTCCACAGTGAGTTAGTGCTACACATGCATATCACTCTTAACAGGCTGGAGGGAGTATTCCTACCACTATTTAAATTTGCCTAGGTTAATAATCTGTTTGTGAGGTACCTCAGCTCAAACAGATCTATCTCCTGTGCTCCCACAGCACTAGGGTTCTTTGAAATGTGCCAGCAATCAGGGTGTCATAAGAGAAGATGTCTTACTTACCTCTGATGGCGAAATTCACATCCCAACTTCTGATCACCAGTTTCTGAAAGTTAATAACCCTTGGTAGATACACTTCTGCTAGCCAGCCTCCCTTCAACCTGTAAAGAATGTACGAGTACTCGGAAATAAGACATCAAGACATGTGTGGTCTTTTAGTCTGTATTCAAATTGAGACCAGTCAGGACAGCTTATATACAGTTCAAAAAGGGGATGTGACATTAGTCCCCCAGACCAACTAAAAATATACATAGAATATTTACGAGCAATGATCAATACATATACACGTCATAGGAAAAAGTAGTGCGCAAGTAATGACAATCTAAAATGATAAATAGGGTATATGTACGTAAAAGGAAACAGATGTAAAACTAACTCGGAAAAGAGAACCTAGGATTAAGTAGAAATAACAGGAAAATGCGAATATTCTCAGACACTAGATAACAATGGGAGGAAGCTTACATCCTCAAACAGAAATATCTGAGTTGCAAAAAACAGAGCATGTCAGCAGAATTAGAAGTCTGCATCCATAAGACACAGAGAGCGTGGCTCAGCCCCACTCCCGCCTCACTGGCTGTGATTATCAGCAGCAGGCGCTAATGCTGCTACATTTCAGCCAATCAGGAGGGAGAGACCCAAGAGACTTGTGTCTCATGCACATCGCTGGATCGCGATCGGGGGGGCTGAGGGGGGAGCTGCACACTGAAGGTTTTTTACCTTCATGCATAAAACGTATGAAGGTAAAAATCCTTCAGCCTTTACAACCACTTTAAAATTATTTCTTGGCTTACAGCATCAGCATCCCAATCTTATTAATTTCAACTTGCAATTAAAACATTTTTTTCAGCTGTTTTTGCTGTAACGCCACATTTTTTCATCTAGCTGTAATGTAAGTCAGAATGTAATGTAAGTCAGAATTGAGCAGTGGAGGTAGCAGACACAGAATTAAAAGCTGTTGCAATGTAAGAGGGGGAAATAAGGCAGGTTTTATCACAGAATGAGAATGTATTATGTCAGAGACAACAGCAAGAAAATTTGCACAGACTTGCTACACATGTACAGTCTCAGCACTGAAGCAGTTGATGTAGGCCACATTTTGAAAGGTCACACAGAAGGCATATTTTCATCCCAAAAATCAAAATTAATATGTCAAATAAAAAAGGGAAAAAAATTATACAGACTGCATTGACAGCATTCCAACAATCGCAGTAGGTCACCTTATAAAATTGACACAATGCTTGCAGATATTCAGAGACACAATGCAGTATATTTTTCTAATACATACAGTATCTCACAAAAGTGAGTACACTCTTCACATTTTTGTGAATATTTTATTATATCTTTCCATTTGACAACACTGAAGAAATGACACTTTGCTACAAAAGTAGTGAGTGTACAGCTTGTATAACAGTGTAAATTACCTGTTCCCTCAAAATAAGTCAACACACAGCCATTAATGTTTAAACCACTGGCAACAAAAAGTAAGTACTCCCCTAAGTGAAAATGTCCAAATTTGGCCCAAAGTGTCAATATTTTGTGTGGCTACCATTATTTTCCAGCACTGCCTTAACTCTCTTGGGCATGGAGTTCACCAGAGCTTCACAGGTTGCCACTGGAGTCCTCTTCCACTCCTCCATGATGACATCATGGAGCTGGTGGATGTTAGAAACCTTGCTCTCCTCTACCTTCCGTTTAAGGATGCCCCACAGATGCTCAATAGGGTTTAGGTCTGGAGACATGCTTGGCCAGTCCATCACCTTTACCCTCAGCTTCTTTAGCAAGGCAGTGGTCATCTTGGAGGTGTGTTTGGGATTGTTATCATGTTGGAATACTGCTCTGTGGCCCAGTCTCCGAAGGGAGGGGATCGTGCTCTGCTTCAGTATGTCACAGTACATGTTGGCATTCATGGTTCCCTCATAGAATTGTAGCTCCCCAGTGCCAGCAGCACTCATGAAGCCCCAAACCATGACACTCCCACCACCATGCTTGACTGTAGGCAAAACACACTTGTCTTTGTACTCCTCACCTGGTTACCACCACACACACTTAACACCATCTGAACCAAATATGTTTATCTTGGTCTCATCAGACCACAGGACATGGTTCCAGTAATCCATGTCCTTAGTCTGCTTGTCTTCAGCAAACTGTTTGCAGGCTTTCTTGTGCATCATGTTTAGAAGAGGCTTCCTTCTGGGACCACAGTCATGCAGACCAATTTGATGCAGTGTGCGGCATATGGTGAGAGCACTGACAGGCTGACCCCCACCCCTTCAACCTCTGCAGCAAAGCTGGCAGCACTCATATGTCTATTTCCCAAAGACAACCTCTGGATATGATGCTGAGCACGTGCACTCAACTTCTTTGGTCGACGTGGAACCTGTCCTGGTAAACTGCTGTATGGTCTTGGCCACCATGCTGCAGCTCAGTTTCAGGGTCTTGGCAATCTTCTTATAGCCTAGGCCATCTTTATGTAGAGCAACAATTCTTTTTTTAAGATCCTCAGAGAGCTCTTTCCCATGAGGTGCCATGTTGAACCTCCAGTAACCAGTATGAGAGAGTGAGAGCGATAACACCAAATTTACCACACCTACTCCCCATTCACACCTGAGACCTTGTAACACTAACGAGTCACATGACACCGGGGACGGAAAATGGCTAATTGAGCCCAATTTGGACATTTTCACTGAGGGGTGTACTCACTTTTGTTGCCAGTTTAGACATTAATGGCTGTGGGCATCTGAAGCCAGACTGTATTTCTTCCTGGATCTCACCCTTGCAGATCTCGCACATGCTCAGTGCAGCACAAGCAGTGTAATAGGTTTCAGGTCAGGTTTTCATAGCAACGGCAGTGTCAGAGGAAGTTGCCGCCCCTTCCCAGAAGGCATTGCAAACAGAAAATGATGCTATGGGCCACGGCCAGGGAGGAGGAAGTGATCAATGATCTGTAGCTCCCCAGTGCCAGCAGCACTCATGCAGCCCCAGACCATGACACTCCCACCACCATGTTTGACTGTATGCAAGACACACTTGTCTTTGTACTCCTGACCTGGTTGTCGCCACACACGCTTGACACCATCTGAACCAATTAAGTTTATCTTGGTCTCATTAGACCACAAGACATGGTTCAAGTAATCCATGTCCTTAGTCTGCTTGTTTTCAGCAAACTGTTTGCAGGCTTTTTTGTGCATCATCTTTAGAAAAGGCTTCCTTCTGGGACAATAGCCATGCAGACCAATCTGAGCACTGACAAGCTGACCCCCCCCCCCCACCCCTTCAACCTCTGCAGCAATGCTGGCAGCACTCATACGTCTATTTCCCAAAGACAACCTCTGGATATGACGCTGAGCCAGTGCCCTCAACTTCTTTGGTGGACCACGGTGAGGCCTGTTCTGAGTGGAACCTGTCCAGTTAAACTGCTGGTGGTCTTGGCCACCGTGCTGCAGCTCAGTTTCAGGATCTTGGCAATCTTCTTATAGCCTAGGCCATCTTTATGTAGAGCAACAATTCTTTTTTTAAGATCCTCAGAGAGTTCTTTCCCATGAGGTGCCATGTTGAACCTCCAGTAACCAGTATGAGAAAGTGAGAGCGATAACACCAAATTTACCACACCTACTCCCCATTCACACCTGAGACCTTGTAATACTAACAAGTCACATGACACCAGGAGAGAAAATGGCTAATTGAGCCCAATTTTGACATTTTCACTGAGGGGTGTACTCACTTTTGTTGCCAGCGGTTTAGACATTAATGGCTGTGTGTTGAGTTATTTTGAGGAGACAGCAAATTCACACTGTTATACAAGCTGTACACTCACTACTTTACATTGTAGCAAAGTGTCATTTCTTCAGTGTTGTCACATGAAAAGGGGTGTACTCACTTTTGTGAGATACTGTGTATATATTGTGACGGTATGCAAGGTGAGATACACAATAATAGGTACATTTCACCTCGCATTTGTTCCATTGTAAGGGACTGAACCGGAATCCGGCCCAGTTTTTACAGCCTCTGTGGCAGGCTGGGTTCCAGTCCGGATGTTCGGGTCCACTGGAGTCCACAGTCAGCTGGACTTTAAATATCCAGGAATAGATCACAGCAGGTTGCTTTGGTTTTGAGACTCAGGAAGGAACCTGAGTGAGAGGAGCTCTGGGTGGACTTAAAGGTTTGCTTTTCTGCATGTTTTTGTGGGTGACGGGGTCTATAGGAGACTATTTGTTTAGTTAGTGCCAGACGGCAAGGATTTAATTTACTGTTTGTTTTTTTGTTTTTATTTTGCAAACCTCCTGCAAATAAACCTAGCATCCGCCGGATTTTTAAGAAAGTGACCATTTGCTGACTGTCATTCAGAAAAGGTGATCCCCACAAGCTAATTTCCCCACTATATAATATATATGTATGTATATGTATATGTGTGTATATATGTGTGTATATATATATATATATATATATATATATATATATATATTATAATAAAATGCAAAGGGGGGCCTATGAGCTAAACAGCGACAACCGTTGCTGAGTCAGAAGAAAGGTAGTCCAAACTCCACTACAGTGGTTGGCATATCAACAAATCGTCTCCTTCTCCAAGACTCCCACCTGACAAATGTTATCTCCTTATTCTACGCTATGCTCACCTAAACTACTCCCTAATTTCCTAAATTCACTGCCCAATAGTCAACAGAACTTGACATCTCACTTCACCTAATATTTCCATCCATCCCATACACTCCACACTTTCTACCCCAACACACTGCAATTCAATGTTACGTAGCACAATACTGTGCTGTATATAGCAATGTATAACTCTGTATGTAGCACTATATAGGATTGTATTTCAGTACACATCTCTCCCTGAAAATGCTGTGTCAGTTGCCTAATTTGTCTCCAATACACTCTGACAAAAGGCTGAAGGGAAACCTGACTTTTATAGGGAGGGGGCTGCACAATAAAAAAAAAAAAAAAAACTTTATTGGCCATTCCATGCAACTTGACTGCAGTTCAAAGTCCAAGAAATGCATGATTGGTAATTGGTTTCTATGGTGTTAAACAATCTCATTATTTCATTGTTTTCCCAAACTGCAAAGCTAGAGGTAAAGCTGAACTCATGGTTGGCCAGAACTTGAAGTTCCTTCCTACCGATTAGTCCTTGGCCTTCTGCCTGCATTTTTTGCCACAGCTTCCACAATTCAGATCCCTTTTAAAACTAAGAATTCTGTATTGAATATGACCATATGACATTAATATGTACAATAGGAGAGTCCTTGTCTCCCAGGCAACTCTTCAAGTGTCCAACACAATCACAAATTACGTGTAAATCTATGCAGCAAGGGAAGGACATTATCAAAAGAGGCTTATGTGGCTTGATCACTCTGCTAGGGCTAGAATGAAGTTTCTTGCATGGTCTATTTAAGGTATATTTATGCTATTTATGGTCTATTTAATGTACGGTATATTTCTTCTGTGTATGTTCTTAGTTACTTATGATGTAACAGTAAACAATAATGCGATGACCATAAATGTCTTCTGTTTGAAACTGTTTAATCTTTGCGGGATGAAGAAGGAAGAGTTTGAAATGCAATATTTCATTCTTAACCAAAACCACTAGCATGTAAATACAGTACCTCCATGTATGCATCTAGGGAGTTACAAGCTAATTTATATAAACAGAGACAAAAAGTCTTTCTCCAGCAGAAACTCATTGGCAGTTTTGACATATTTATCTCTGCTAGTGATTTACCTAGATGTACGAGTGGTTGTGCATCACATTAATGAGTATTGCTTTTTGTATGGTGACTCTTTTGTACTTAGCTTTCAAGCAGTTCTCAGAGGATTTGCTCCATATTCTTTTATATAAGGAAAATGATTTGTCTGCCTGATTCTCATTATATCTGCACAAAATCTGATTCATAGTACAAGGTATGCAGTACCTGCAAATAACGTAGTTGAAGAAGCTAGTTACAAATGAAAATAGCTTTAAAGAGTCAGTCCACCCAAAAGTCATATCTTAGTTGTAGGTCTGTAGTGTTTAGTGAGACCTTGGCTTCTCATGTGTCTTGTCATACTCCAACAGTGAAAATAATTTCAGGTGCTGTTCCTGTCCACCTTTCAACTTTGTTCCTGCTCACTTGCACATGTTTCTGCAACTCCTGCTTATGTTTTCATGATTTTAAAAATGAATACAAATAATTTGGGAGAGAATGGCTACAGCAGATGTGCAGACCTGACACAAATTTCACCAAAAGATTCCTCAAGAGGCTCAAGAAAATCCATGCAGCAAGGGAAGGACAAAAAATAAAATATAAGGGAGAAATGGCCCTTTCCAACAGAAGGTTTCTTATGCCGCGTACACACGACCTGTTTTTCCGTCAGAATAAACTCTGACGGTTTTTCCGACGGTGTTCCGCTGAAACGGACTTGCCTACACACGATCACACCAAAGTCCGATCTTTTAGAATGCGATGACGTACGACGGGACTAGAAAAAGGAAGTTCAATAGCCAGTAGCCAATAGCTGCCCTTGCGTTGTTTTTGGTCCGTCGGAATAGCATACAGGCAAACTGTTTTCCCGATAGGAATTGATTCCGTCGGAAAGATTTAAAACATGTTCTATTTCTAGGTTCGTCAGAATTTTCGAAAAGAAAGTCAGATGAAGCCCACACATGATCGGAATATCCGATGGAATGATTCCGTCTGACCTTTTCTGCCGGAAAGTCCGGTCATGTGTACGTGGCATTACTCTAATGCATTCTCTATATTAAGGTAAAAAAACTTTTGTGTGGAGCTCTCCCCCAGACCCCCCTTATACTTACCTGAGCCCGGTCTTGATCCAGCACTGTGCCCGAGAGCAGTGCCTCTCCTCACTGGAGATTGAAGTAGCAGCATGAGCCAATGGCTTCTGCTGTTGTCAACAGTGGCGAAGCTAGACATTCTTTCACCGAGGGGAAAAAAAAAGGTTTGGTGCCCCCACCCCAGAGAGAAGTTCTCCATCCACACACTCCCAGCTCCCTGCCCAGACAAGGAAGTGTAATATATATATAGACACTTGTTTTAGTAATCTTAGTATATTTTATGGGTACAAGAATGTTTTTGTTTTATATAACCATGCCCCTTTAAACCCCTTCAACTGTTAATGCAAGTTAGCCACACTCATTGTTCACTGTGGCACTCTACATTGCTGCTCTCCTTGGTGCACCCAAAGATGTCCCAGGTCTTTTACAATCCTATAGTGTATACAACAACAAAAAAAATTACTGTCTGATGATAAGGAGGGGCATGGAGCGCCAGTGGGGGGCCCCAGAAGAAGGGGATCGGGGTTGCTTTGTGCAAAACCATTGCACAGAGCATTTAAGTATAGGCATGTGTGTTATTTTTATAAATTAAAGAAAACTAAGCTTTATAACCACTTTAATAAAGACCCTCTTTTTGGCTCACTTCTTTTTTCCTGGTTGACGCCCCTCCTAATCTGCTACAGAAGTGAGCCCTGAGATCACTATTCCCAAAACTTTGAAATGACTAAATATATATATATATATATATATATATATATACACACACACACACACACACACACACACACACACACACACACTGTGTGTGTGTGTGTGTATATGTATATATATATATATATATATATATATTTAGTCATTTCAAAGTTTTGGGAATAGTGATCTCAGGGCTCACTTCTGTAGCAGATTAGGAGGGGCGTCAACCAGGAAAAAAGAAGTGAGCCAAAAAGAGGGTCTTTATTAAAGTGGTTATAAAGCTTAGTTTTCTTTAATTTATAAAAATAACACACATGCCTATACTTAAATGCTCTGTGCAATGGTTTTGCACAAAGCAACCCCGATCCCCTTCTTCTGGGGCCCCCCACTGGCGCTCCATGCCCCTCCTTATCATCAGACAGTAATTTTTTTTGTTGTTGTATACACTATAGGATTGTAAAAGACCTGGGACATCTTTGGGTGCACCAAGGAGAGCAGCAATGTAGAGTGCCACAGTGAACAATGAGTGTGGCTAACTTGCATTAACAGTTGAAGGGGTTTAAAGGGGCATGGTTATATAAAACAAAAACATTCTTGTACCCATAAAATATACTAAGATTACTAAAACAAGTGTCATTTTAAATATATGAACTTGGCCTACATTATATTGACAGTGTCATTAAGTAGAGCAGTAGATGGTGTGTAGACAGTGTCAGTAGGGCAGTGGACAGTGTCAGTAGGGCAGAGATTGGTGTCAGTAGGGAAAAGTTGGTGTCAGTAGAGCAGTGGATGGTGCCAGTAGAGCAGTGGACGGTGCCAGTAAAGCAGTGGATGATGTCAGTAGGGTAGAGGTTGGTGTCAGTAGGACAGTGGCAGTAGGGGAAAGGTTGGTATCAGTAGGGCAGTGGACATTATCAGTAGAGCAGTGGATGGTGTCAGTAGAGCAGTGGAAGGGACCAGTAGGGGAGAGGTTGGTGTCAATAGAGAAGTGGATGGTGTCGGTAGAGCAGTGGATGATGTCAGTAGAGCAGTGGATGGTGCCAGTAAAGCAGTGGACAGTGTCAGTAGGGGAGAGGTTGGTATCAGTAAGGCTGTGGACCATGTCAGTAGGGGAGAGGTTGGTATCAGGAGGTAGGCAGGAGGCTGTGGAGAGTGTCAGTAGACCAGTAGACAGTGTCAGTAGGGCAGTGGATTGTGTCAGCTATTAGAGCAGTGGATGGTGTCAGTAGGGCAGAGGACGGTGTCAGTAGGGCGGGTGGATTGTGTCAGCCATTAGAGCAGTGGAAGGTGTCGGTAGGGCAGTGGACAGTGCCAGTAGTTTTTTTATTTTTTACAATCCTATATTTTTAATTATTTTTTACAATATTATTATTATTTAATTTTTTTTACTATTTTTTTTAGGATTCCGTTGGGGGTCTTTGGTGAAATATCAGGGGTCTAAACAGACCCCTGATGTCTTGCTTTTGGGACAAAGAAAGCAATTGAGACTCTTCCATTTTTTTCTCTGCAGCCTCAGATGCACTGGACAGTGCATAAATGGGAAGTGCTCTGTGCTGAGTGGCTTCCAGCTCATTCACAAATGGAAGCAAAGTAAACACCGTTTATTATGCTTCGGTTATTAATGAACCGGGCGAGTGATCGGTACTGTTCATTCAGAAAAGGCCCCCGACCCCGCTCTCCATCCTGACACAGCACAGCAGCTGGCAGGGAAGTGAGAGGGGGGCCAGAAGCACTGGGGGGGTAGACAGGGGGGACCCAGGCAGCAGAAAGGGAGGAGAGGAGGGGTGAACTGATTGCCATCGGCTGTATTTTCCTCCAGCAGCCGCTGAACGTTTTCCGCAGCTGCAGAAGGAAAATATAATCGATGGGTTCTAGCAAATGCTGACCCCACCGCCCCTCCTGTCCAGGTCTGACTTAAAGGCAGCAAGGTAGCAGGCTGAATCCCCGGGTCCAGATCCCAGCTCCCTTGCGATCAGCGGCATTGGGAGCTCACAGAGCAGCTGGTGGTGTGTGAGCTCCCTGTAAGTGCAGCTCAATGGCTCAGCCAGGTCAGTCCATTCTTACTCAGCACTGCAGACATTGGAGCCTCTCAATTTGGTACCCACCTCAAGTTGGCACCCGGAGGATGTGCCTCTCCTGCCCCCCTAGTTTCGGCCCTGACTGTCAATCACATCCAGTGAGAAGAGAGTGGGGACGGGGCCGACCTGAGCTGTTTGTGTCAATGGACACACACAGCACGGCTTGGGAGCGAGCCCGTATGAGTGCTCCCATAACAAGCCCCTTGCTATGGGGCACTGGTAAAGGGAGAGGAGCCAGGAAAAGAATTTGTTAAAAAAAATTGAAAATATTGTCACTAAAGTATAGTGTTGTATTAAAGGACCACTGTCACAAAAAATATTATTTTTGTCCCAGTAGCAGTGCCAGCACTTTCCGGTCCACTACCTCCAGCACCATCATTCCACTTCTATTTTTAAAGGACAAGCAACCAAATTAATATGCAGGCATTAATAAGGCACTATATTGAAAAATCTGCACAGTATGCACAGTGCTTTGTAATAAAATATACAGATGTGACAATACAATTAAAAAACCATGTTAACAAGCCATTGATAAAATATCTCTTTCACAATACAGCAATCTGCAAAATACAGCCGTTAGCCACTGCAAACGTACACAAGTGCTCACATTCTAACATAACAGTGACCAGGATCATGCCCGGAATAAACTCATATTTTGTATAAATATGATATAGAGCTCCAATATGTCATAACACCACAACAGAAGGTACTCACATTGTAACACAGTGCCTCAATATGAAACTTTTCTACTAATAGTTTCTGCTGATCTAATGTGTGCCCTGCTCCACACTAAAGATCCTTGGTGGTCTAGAAGATGCTCCTCCCCCATAGTGATACTCCCTCTTGACCTAGCAGAAGAAAAATACATATATTAAAAAAAAAAAAGATCACTTATCTTAGTGTGGCCAAAGAACACAAAATCATAAACTTACTTAACCAATTCAGCCCCGAAAAGATTTACCCCCTTAATGACCAGGCCATTAGTCATTGGTAAAAAAAATCGCAATAAGCGTATATTGGTTGGCTTGCTCAAAAGTTATAGCGTCTACAAAATAGGGGATAGATTTATAGCATTTTTAGTGGGACTGCGACATTGCTGCGGACACTTTTGACACTTTTTTGGGACCAGTGACATTTGTACAGCGATCATTGCTATAAAAATGCACTGATTACTGGATAAATGACACTGGCAGGGAAGGGGGGAGGGGACTGGCTGGGAGTACAGAGAGATTGCTGTTCCTAACCACTAGTGTAGCGCTTACCCCAAAGGAGCGGCTGAATATTGTTATATCTGTAATTCACGTTTACCGCTCAACCCTCGCAGCCCATAGATTTAAAAGTCACAGTCCTTAATGCTTTTTCTCAATGCTTTATTCATCAACATAAACTGGGATGGGAGAAGGACTCTTTGAGATGCTCTTCTGTTACATTATCACTTTTCCATGAGTCATACAAGAGAAAACTGTGCATAATTGCGGACAATCAAGAAATCATTTCTCAATGATTTCTTCTATTAGGGACGATGGAAGTAGATTTAATAGGGAATGAGTTGACAAAGAGTCACTCTGAATAACTTCTTCATCAGGTTAACTTTTAGAGAACGATCCATATCTCTACATGTGTACTTGCAGCTTCACCACTACCCTTTTACCACTACTTCCCACCGACATGGTACTTCCAGGTTTAGCTAAAGGAGAGCAAATCTGAATAACTCCTCCCTCTTGACTGATTGGAATCCCTGGGCAATGCTGAACTCAAAGTCATAGGCCATCACTGCCTATCTCACTGAGTTGTGCACCAACAACCCTCAGTCTCTGGCAGTACCTTTCCCTTGGGCTTTCACTCACGTGATCGATAGTCCATGTGCCACTCATAAACAATCAATCGCCCAGTTTCCTTCCGCTTTGTTGCTACTTCATCCGCAATGTTTCTCAGTTCCCTTTATCTCTTTGTGGCCTGTTCCCCTCCCCGAAGGGGTGGCCTACAACATCCACGACTACACACAGCAAGATGTCATCTGTTCCTCCATGCGGACCGGACCTCCACCCTTCTCGCTAGGGCGAAGCTCCGTTGGCTCCCCTGAGGGGAAACCCTCCAATTCCAACTCCGGGAGCCAGGCTGCCTCTCCCGCTCCTCAGAGCCGGGCTGGACTCGGCCCCAGACTCAGGCTCAGACTCCCAACTCCCGGGCTACATGTGACCCTCCTTTTTATATGAGAGTCCCAGGATTACCAAACAAATTAATGATTGGCCAAGACCAACACATAAACACCTGTCACTCAAATATAGAAATCAAACCATACAGGCCTGCTGCAAATAGCATCAGCCTGTCTAAATTTACCTAATATAGAAAGCTAACAAGAAAGGTCACCTACCTAAAAGTAGGTGCCCGCTACACTAGGAACAGACGATCACTCTGTACTCCCCTGACAGAACGGGGATCTGTTTGTTTACATTGACAGATCCCCGTTCTGGCTCCCTGTGTAGGGATCGTGGGTGGCTAGAGGACATCGCAGCCACTGGTCATGAGCATCGGCTCCAGCGCCACGCGCGCCCACTGTATCTATTGCATGAAGCTACGTACACCTACGGCAATTTGCACAATAGAGCCGACCTGCCGCAGTATAACTGCAGAGGCTGGTCGGCAAGTGGTTAAAAATGTTGATTTTTTTTGGGGGCGGGGGGGTTGTAAAAATGTTCACTTAGCGAACACATGCAGCACAAGAAAAAATTGACTGTCTCTTTACTGGGCTTTTATAAATGTTATCTTCCCAACGAAAAATATCCCACTCTTCACAATCACATGTCATCAGTTTTCAGCAGCACCTATATTTGGGAGCAACTATAATTGAAGCGCACAAAGGGAAAAATTAGATGCAAAATATCTGATGAGCACCTTGAGAATTCATTGAGAGTTGCTACAACATCCATCCAACCATCAAAAACCGTGTCAAATATTGTATTCGTTTTATGTTACCCTATTTTATTTTTATAATAAAAAATATTACCAAAAAAATGAAGCTTTATTACTCAGGTAGGTACATTATCAGTGATTGTTAACTTGTGATCTGCCTGACCTTTTTTGCTCATAACTGTCCTTATTGTAAGTGTATTTTATGTGTGACCTAAAATAATTCCTCTTCTTCCAATGTGGCCTAGGAAGGTCAAAAGGTTGGACACCCCTGACTTACTTGTTTCTGGCCTTCTTTTTTAACCATAGTGATAATGTGCACTATGGCTACACAGTGGCCATGCTGCGGGTATAAGGGGCTGCTGAAAGTGGTTGTGAATGATCACCTTGTAAAACAACCCACTCAGTTTGAAATATAAATGAAAGACAAAACATTTGAGTATAGCTTAAAAAATATATATAAATACCTTTTTTTTCCCCTTTTTTTTATAAGTGATTACCTTCCCTATGTTCTCAGCTGCATAAGGGGGAGGAGAAGCAGCAGGACACTAAGCTTCCCAGTAAATGGCTGTGCATCGGGGGCGTGTCAGGACAAGTCTGATCATTGGAGGAGAGCAAGCTGAGTTCCCAGCATACCTAGAGAACTGACCACGATGTGCTCACCGGCTTAGGGTGGTCAATTTTTAATGGGAAAGCAGAGAGACTAGCAGGAATACCAGGAAGCAATACAAAAACAGGACAGGATACTTTTTCCTATAAGTACATGGTATAATCGGCACATATCATGGAAAATGAATTGTTGGGGTAACAAACGCTTTAATGACTGCCACATACGGCTTTGTTCCTCTTCTGTTGGCAATGCAGAGAGATCTCTATATTGGAAAGCTGGTCCAGAGCATGTGCAGCTGAAGCTGAGTGAGTGCATGTAGATAGAAATGACTAGAAGAGGCTGGAGGACATTAGCAGGACTGAAGTGAAAAATAAATCATAAAAATGGTGACAACAGTATCTTAAAATTAGATATTGAATTTTTTTTTAGCAAACAAAATATAATCCAGTTAGGGTTTAGATCTATTGGAACTATTAGTAATTATACTGTATATGCTGCACTTGTCACTGTTCCAATTGTTTTGTTTTATTATTCAATAAAACAATTATGCCATTGTATAATCAGTCAAGGTTACATAGTTAGGCTATATTCACATGGCAGCCACAAATAGTTTTCTGTATTTAGAGGCGGCTAAACACAACACACAACACTCTGGGGGTTATTTACGAAAGGCAAATCCACTTTGCACTACAAGTGCAAACTACAGGTGCAAAGTGCACTTGAAATTGCACTGAAAGTGCACCTGGAAGTGCAGTCACTGTAGATCTGAGGGGGACATGCAAGGAAAATAAAAAACAGCATTTTAGCTTGCACATGACTGGATTATAAAATCAGCAGAGCTTCCCCTCATTTCAGATCTACCCCTCAGATTTACAGCGACTGCACTTCCAAGTGCACTTTGCGCTTGTAGTTTGCACTTGTAGTGTAAAGTGGATTTGCCTTTTGTAAATAACCCCCTCTGTGTTCTATGCTATGTTATGGTATGTTCGCACACAAACTGGCTGATTAGCTGAGGCCAGTTTGTATCAGGCCAAAATTCCACAAAAGCACCGACCCTGGATGCACACTGGTCAGATGGCTGAAACGTGTTGGCTTTTTACATGACTGTACTACTCAAACTTTAATAAAGAGCATTTGATTATAGTTGTTGCACTGTAGCACCAGCATTGTCTATATACTGTTTGAAGATTGAAGGTTACCCGAGTCTTTTCTAGCTGAAAGCCCGTGCTTGCAAGCTGTGGATGATTAAGGAGGTAGCAGCTCTGTTTCACCTGTCTTAGGTAAGGATTAGTGTAATGTTAGTGTTACAGGTAAAGATTAGGGAGCTAAAGATGATGATGGGCTAGGGTTAAAGTGGTTGTATACTGCTGGACTTTTTTCTACCCTGCAAGGTAAAGTCATAATGTGCTAGTATGCGGCATACTAGCACATTATGTGAAACATACCTTAAAACGAAGCTGTTCCAGCGCCACGATGTCAGCTCTGCAGCCGTCCTGCTTCCGGGTTCGTGTGCTCAGGCTCTGTGACTGGCTGGAGTCACGATGACGTCACTCCCGCACATGCGCGGGAGCCGCTGTTCATGGCACAGGGTTTGGAAGGAATGTCACAGGTGGCCGTGCAGAGCGCATGTGCCAGTAATGGCTGCATGTAATGTAAATATCTCCTAAACGGTACACGTTTAGGAGATATTTACAATACCTATAGGTAAGCCTTACTATAGGCTTACCTACAGGTAAAAATCAGTAAAGGAAGTTTACTTCCTCTTTAAGATTAGGACTAGCTTGTATTTTAATTTTAAATTATATTTTTATAGCTTTAGGGATTGGCTTACAGGTTAATTCCAATGACCATATTAACGTGAAGCTGAAAAAAAAATGGAGATTTGCTATGTTATGGGGAAATCCAGCATTGTTAATTGTACATAGGCAGTGACATCAAATATTCACTCACTCATAAAGTTGCGCTAATATTAAATAACGGAAAAAACAGTCCAAATAGTGTCAAAGATTCTTCAAATGATATGTGCACCATCTATCACCAGAAATGTGTGATCTTGAATATGAGCCTCCACCTTATAAAGTGCTTGCTTGCCGACTCCAATAGACCCCCTATTACAGAGGGTCAATCTCACTTGTGGCTAATAAACCCTGCCGGGGCCTCTATCCATCCAGGGGGTGTCAGAAACCATGAAATCAGCGAAGTTCAGGAACCGGAACTGATAATCAGACAAGCCAAATCTCAGGGAGCCGGAGATGAGCGTAGTAAAACAGCAAGCGGGATCTGGAGCCAGTAGGGATGTCAGCCAAGCAAGTCTTTTAACAGGAATGCAAGAGAGCGTCTCTGTGATGTTGACTAAGGCGAAGGCAGAGATCCTCTGGGCTGGACGGCTTAAGTAGGTAGGACTGACGAGCAGGATATCATCAACAGCTGAGTAACTGTAGAGAGATAAGAGCTGGCAATTAGCTGACAGCTGAGCGGCCAGCTCAGAGAATTAAGGGCTGAGCTCAGCCCTGACAGGGGGACCAGGAGATAAGAATAGGAAAACCGCCACTTTTAGGAGACTCGATCAAGAACCCCAAGAAGAAATAAAACTTGCCATAGCATAAAATCCTTTTGATGTTTAATGGAATAAAAACATCGCACTTACATCATAAACTTTAAAAACATGCATGTAATTAACAAGGCGCCGGCTCCAAATATTTACTGTTTGTCTTGCATGCCTCCTGAAAAGTAGTACACTTTTTGTTATGTAAGAATATCTAGGCACTTCTGTGTCTGCAGCCTCATAGTTACTACTAGTCTCATAATACTTTGAGTGAGATATGGTGATGCCACTAGTGCATGCAGATTCCCTGATTTTGCTGAATTATTCTGTGGATCTGTGTTTCCTCCACATCAGCTGATTGCTTGAATATTCTTTTGCTAGTTTTTAGATCACCAGTCACCAGAGGGCAGGTCTCACATGAGAAAGCAGGCCTTGCCTATATGAATATTGCTGCCTCCACAAAAGGACACAGTTCAGAAGAAGATATGGAAAGTCAATATTGGAGAAAAGATCAGCTGCAGGGAGACCTTTGACAATACTGGCGATCACTAGTCCTTTACCCTCTGTTTGCCTTTTTGACCACAGCTTCCACAATTTAGGCCTTTCTTTTTTTACGTTAGGATTTTAGTAAGAATTAAGTGTTGGAGTCAGATTTTTGTGAAAGTGATTGTAAAGGATCGTTTTTAATTTTTTTTATATAACAAATATGTCATACTTACCTCCACTATGCAGCTGGTTTTGCACAGAGTGGCCCCGAACATCCTCTTCTGGTTTCCCCCGGCAGCTCTCGTGGCTCTTCCCCTCATCAGATAACTCCCTAGGAGAAGCATTCTCCCAAGGGGGCTACCTTGCGGGCGCGCTCCTGAGTCCAGCATTTGCGTCCAGAGACACGAATGCCGGACTCGGCCCCGCCCCCCGGTGCCTTTCGTCATTGGATTTGATTGACTGCTGCGGGAGCCAATGGCTGCACTGCTCTCAGTCTATCCAATCAAGAGGCGGGACCCCATGGAGAGAGGGACAGCAAGTCCCCGCCAAAGAGATGAAGGGGCTCAGGTAAGTAAAACGGAGGGGGGGCTGCGGTGCCGGTCACTGCCAGGTGTTTTTTCACCTTTGCAAAAGTGTGCAGACTAAACCCCTGCTTTTAACGCATACTGTTAGACAGGTTATTTGGTAGTCTGCGGGCTGGTGGTAAGTTAAGCTTGGTTTTTCCCTTGGATTTATCATTGGCCTTGTTTGTACCTGTTGTTAGCCTTCCAATGCTTCTTACTGCGATAGCCAGCTATAGATGGGAGCAAGTGGTGTCTTTTTTGTATCACTGTCGTGTTTTTTGGTCAGGCAACGCACCTTTGCTGCCATTGTGCTATATGCTGGGTGTTCAGTGTGCCCCTGCACCTTTAAGAAGGGGTGGCTCCCCATTAGTCCACCTGCTCTCACCTATCTATCAGAATGCATGTGCTTCCACTGTGGGGACACTTATAAATTAGTGTTAGGTACCACAGATACTGGGATGCCTTGACGAGGCTCTGTGGCTTACGCATGCATTTGAAAATGTGTGCAGACTAAACCCCTGTTTTTAACGCATACTGTTAGACAGGTTATTTGGTTGTCTGCGGGCTGGTGGTAAGTTAAGCTTGGTTTTTCCCTTGGATTTATCCTTGGCCTTGTTTGTTTTTTCACCTTAATGCATAGGATGTCATGTGACCAAATGGCAACAGCTGCAAAGACAAATGATGCTGAAAGATGTACAAATGTGTGTCGCAATAAACCACATCCTTTAACAACACCCACCTTTCCCTGTGTCTGTCATTTAATGAGGCCCTATGGTACATTTTGTACAAAAATCTGTCCCTACCACAAAAGGTTTAGTTAGTAATGTTTGCCTCAATGCCAAAGGTTCTCAGTCCACCCATGCCACAAATGCACATATTTGCCTTCTTTTTACTCCCCTGATGCTTTGTTCAGCTGCACGGTGCAAGATATGAGTTGCTGGAGTCTTAGATCACACAGGTCTATGGACTTTCCATTCAGCAAAGCCCTGTGTATTAAAGCAGTTACTCAAGCAGCAGCTTACATTGGGTTAATTACTACATGCTTCCCCATACCAGGAAATATTGAGTGCTTTCTTTGGTTGCCAATGCACAACAGAGGAGTGGGGTAGTGAAGTATGGGCAAATATATGATGCTGCGGATTGTCAGGTTTAAAGCACACTTGCTGCTTTGCCCTAAATAAACAGAACACATATTTGTCTATCACTAAATATATGATTGAACCAGATACATCTAAGCATTTAGCACCTGCACCACACTTATTTCTACAAAACAGTAGGAACAAATACATGCTCAAATACATAGGTGTGCGGCCTATTGTATTAGGGTGTGCACCCCACAGCTCAAACACACATGCGCGCGTGTGTGTGTATGTATATATATATATATATATATATATATATATATATATATATATATATATATATATATATATATATATATATATATATATATATATATATATATATATATATAATATATATATATATCAGTATAGCAAAGGACAGTGTCAGTAGAGCAGTGGACGATGTCAGTAGGGCCGAGGTTGGTGTCAGTACTTTATTTTTTATATTTATTTTTTATTACTACTTTTTTACAATTTTATTTTGTTTTTACAATATTTTTTTCACAATCATTTTTTATTATTGTTTTTGTTTAATTTTTTTTTAGGAGCCCCAATGGTGAAATATCAGGGGTCTAAACGGACCCCTAATGTCTCACTTTGAGACAGAGAAAGGGACTTAGAACAGAGATTCCCCCGTCCCTTTCTCTGCAGCCAAGATGCAGGGGGAATCTTCCCAGCACAGGGTGATTAGGGTGTGCCCAGGCACCTGGCACACCCTGCGTGCATGCCTATGCACAAATATCATCATGATGCAACTCAATTGTCCATCTTATCTCAATTGCCTATGCACAAATATCATCATGATGCAACTCAATTGTCCATCTTATCTATATTGCGATAATGAATGGGCTTAAAGGTGTTTTTTTTTTTTTTTTTGTTTTTTTTTTACTCTTTATACATATTTTGGTAGACTAAGTTTAGAATGACCAACCGGACAAAAATGATCTAGTGTGACCTTATGGCTAGCTATATAATTACCACAATTATATGTCAGCTTTATGAAAGAGTACAGAATATCTGGAGACTGATCTCAAGCTTACAGATTACAAAATAGGGTTGATTTATGAAGGAAGTATATGCTGTTCATTTACCAAAGTGTACTTTGCAAGGAAGTTTTCGGTAAGCTTAGTAAACGAGATGAAGAGACACCAGGTGTGCTGATTTCAATCATCCAATCATGTTCAAGCAAAAAGTCCTGTTTCTTTTCATTGTGCATGTTTACGTTTTCATTGTAAAGTGAGTTTCACCACATTCACCTATTAAGTGGAAATCACCTTACTAAGTAAAAATTCACTTTTGCAAGGTGAATGTACCCCACTCCTTTAGTCAATCAACCTGGATGAGTTAAAATTGCTCAACTAGACAACAGATGCTATGCAATCTAAGCTGAAAAAAAATAGCCTGTGGAAGTTGGCCTTTGTCTAGAAATTATTAGAAGCAAGAGTTTCAATCACTTATAGAACGTTCATGGCTATATGACTATGATTCATTCTCCTTAACCACACAAAACGAAGAAAAAAAAAACACAGACTCCCACTTTTTATTAAATTTAACTGACATAACCCAGAGAATAATGAACATAAAATAATTCACATGATGTGGTTTGCAATCATTCATGCTGCTTCACACAATGGACTCTACTTTGATGAAATTGAAGAAGGGGAGTTGAATAACTTCTTTCTCAAAGGCTTATCATACGTCACATAGAAATGGTTATACAGTAGGGATTTTAGCCAAAAAGTTAATCATTTGATCACGGTCCAAGGTAGTTATAAAAAAGATATTATTTCTATTGAACTTTTAGTAAAACGCAATCTTTTACTCAAAACATCATGAGTGTTTCACTGATTTCAATATCTGCCTTGTGTGTGTCATGTACAAATATAATTAATGAACTCTGATAAGTAATATGCATTCAGGGAAGGAATTAGTTATACACAGACAAGTTCTAAGCCTGTACAGTCTCTAAAAAAAACTTGATATATTTTCATAAATGTACAGCATTAATAACAACTCGTGCAATGTGATCTCCAAAGAGAGAACTAGGAATTATAATGTTTAACCAAATTTAGACCGTACAAATCTGAACTTCACTTGGCATTCCACTATATAAACTTAATATAAATATAAAAAAGGCAATTTATAAAGTTATAAAAAGAACAAAGGTTAAATAGCATCACCTAATATTTTCATTCATTTTCCATTTACAACAGCTAAACCCACCTAAAACATTTTATTTTTAACAAAATGGGTGAAGTTCCTCTTTAACCACACTTTCACTCCCTTCCTGCCCAGGCCAATTTTTGGATTTCAGAGCTGTCACACTTTGAAAGACAGCTACTCAGTCATGCAACACTGTACCCAAATTAAATCTTTATCTTTTTTTTTGGGATAGACCTTTCTTTTGGAGGTATTTAATAATACATAATAATAATACAATAAATGAAAAACACTGAATATTAAAAAAAAAAAAAACATGTTTTCTTCATTTCTGTTATAAATAATTTTCATAAATTTAAGTGTATTCGGATACATTTCTTTGATAAAAAATAACCCAAATCAGTTTATATTATTTAGTTTGTAGAGTTCACAAACTATGGTGTATAATATATTTGAAAATCGATCAGTCCTGATGTACTGACAGATGTACTAATTTCTTGATGGATGCTAAGACAGTTCACATATCCCCCAAATTACCTTTTTTTTTGGAAAGTAGACTGTCCAAGGTATTTATTAAGAGGAATGGTGAGTTTTTGAAATTTGTAATTTTTTTGGTCAATTATTTGCAAAATGAAACAATTACATAAAATTCTGTTCTTTTTTTTCAGAAAAAAAAATTCATACTGTCACCAGAGCAGTACAGTATCACCATATAATTGGCGTAGTGGTGGTCGGGGACACTAACTGGTGACAGTATGTAAAAAAAAATAATAATAAATAATTTGTAACAATTTTATTCTTTTTTTTAGGATTTTTTTTTCATACTGTGACCAGAGCAGTACAATTTTACCATAGTGACACTGTACTAGTTTTACACACAAAGATTGTTTATAACTGTGATGATCACTGTTATAAGCAAGCATTTTTTTTATGAATGGCATCCATTCATCCAGTGTGATCTATTGTGAAGCTGTGATTAGCTACAGCTATCACATGGTGCAGATACACTGTGATTGGCCCTTCTGGTACCAGGTGATCTCTGTAACTAATCACAGAAAGCAACACAATAGTACACAATGAATGGCTATGAATGAATGCCATTCATTGTGTACAAGTGTCATGTGATCGCTGAGATTGATCACAGTGATCACATGGTACTGGCAGCGGCCTGGTATAATAATCTGTCATCCACTGGGGACACAGCGGGTGACAGAAGTGCTGCAGTGCAGCCCCTAGAGTGCCTGCGAGGCGCGATCCTGGGAGGACCTCATATGGCAGCCACCGAGGATGGGGAGCTCCCACTCAGCCGGGTGGGAAACTAGCTACCTAGATTCCCTGTATGTAATGTTAAGGAGGGGGCTGTGGAATTAATGTTTACCATAGTTAACCCTGTCTGTACTGTGCTGGCAGAACTTATTTTTAGTTGTAAACTAGGTTTTAAAGCTGTGTGCCGTAACAAAGGCTTAAAGATCTCAAGGCTTGGATACTACATTGTATGTTTTTGATGGAAAATTTGCTCTCCGCACTTTGTCTATCTGAAATTGTTCAGAATAACCTGCAGTCCTGTGTACAATCCTGGTTCAAATAAAAACAAGAAAGGTAAGAAATCTTTTATAAAATATTTTTAAGTTTGCTGTGTGAATTGGAACAAATGTAATGGGCATTTCTGAAATGTGACTGCAAAAGTGTAGGTACTCTTTAAAGCAGTATTAAAACCATTACCAAAAATGTATTAAATTGCAGCTTACCAGTCATCAGGTGTGGTGGATGCATTTGTTTTCTTTTTTAACCTTTTTTCACTCTGTTTTCACCTGGTGACCTGGCCAGTAACACACCTCCTGTATTAGAGTGCCCCCACTCTGGATGAAGGAGCACATGGGCACCTTTGGACAGCCGCACTATCAGGCTGAGGGAGGGGATGTTAGGCTTACTTGAACATTTAAATACACTAACAAATTTAAATCAAACTCCAATTCACACTTTATAATCAGTTACAGTAAACACTGCAGACTGTAATCAGTTACAGTCTATGGAACCAAAAACCAGAAAAAAGTCCTTGGCCCTTTCCATAAAATGCACAGATGTGAACTACATCCATAGGAAACCAAGTTAGAAGGACTGTAGTGTGTTTCTGCAAAACTGAAAATGCACTAAAAAATGCATAGGTGTGAACCAGGCTTCAAGGAATAATAAACTGCAATATAATACATTTTTGTTTTTGGGTTTATTACCACTTTAATTTCCTGAGGCTAAAAAAAAAAAACATTATTGTGTATAAGTTAATGACATTGATTTTAAGCTTATGGCATTTGTATTAACGCCATTCACCACTATAGACTTGAAACACAAAAGCTTTACACAAGTATCCGTATTTCAGTCATGTAACTGAAACTTTTAAACCTCATTCAAATCTCATTGGCTGAAAATAGCTGTCACTTTTTTTTTTTTATAGGAATAAGAATCCTTATTCTGGTGGTTTAACTTTGTGAATTGAGCCCTACATAAGTCATTTATAATAATGTTTTACATTTTACTTTGAAGCTACTCTTCATGCAAATGCAAATGCTTCTACACTACAGCCTGTTAGATAGATTTCTGATTGGCTCTGAATGGTCACAGTTTAGTATAATAGCTTGTTCTTAGTCATTTCAGACACAGGCAAGTGGGAGGATATTTTACAGCTGACATTTCAGCACCAAAAAAAAAATCAGCACTGACATTGTAATATAAAAGCTGCAGAAAACTGTTAATATGTTGTAATAGAATGCAGTTTTTTTTTTTTTCAGAACCTTATTCTACCCATTTCCCCCAATATATCTACAATATACAGATTTTACAATCAAAGTAGTAGACCTTGTACGCTTTCTTCTTTACATTGACAACAACAATATTGTTTTTTCAATCACTTACATTAATGTCATCTTAAGAAGAAAACATGTCAATTGTGTTGTCTGCTGGCTTGATCAATCATTCTTACATCTGCACTGAGACAGACATTGAAAGACTTGCATTATTATTTATATTTATTGATCCCAAATCTTTGAGAGTGCATGTATTATTCAAAAAGATATAAAAATATTAATAATAGCTACTAAGTGACATCGGTATGGAGAATGATTGGCGTCATTTACTGGCATTGATTTGTTGCTTTGTTTCACATCTCATAATGTAGACATTTAGTATTTGTTTGTTTGAGCTTTCATGTTTACATGGTCTGATGTATAAAACTAATACCCTCTACTCATGTTGGGTTGTTAAAAAAAACTCAAATATTACATGAAGGACCAAGGGCTTGTTCACAATTGACTAAATTTCTAAAGCTTAACAAATGCTCCTATAGCATTAGTATGGGCGTTAGACTCGCATTAATCATCTTTAGTATGGGCGTATATGCCCCCGAAAAGCACTATGAGCAGTTTTGAACCGTTTGATGTGCATTAAGGCATGTTAAAACCACTACAGAAATGCTTATTCCATTACAGGAAATAAACTAATCTTCACGCCCCGCAACCACACCACAACTGCCTGCCAGAGCATTTGCGAAGTGTTACCATAGACTTGAATGGCAGGCGTTGAAAGGCTTCAAACTCCTCCTGACTCGATATGAGGCTGCAATTTTGAAGTGACGCAACGCTTCATGTTTTGATAGTGTGAACAGCACTAGTGCTGTCCATTGTATCATTTGCATAGACGTTTGAGGGGCGTTTTTTTTTTTTTTTTTTTTTAATCAGATTTTATTTTCCATTTTTTTCATACCACAACAACATGTACACAAAAAATTAAAAAACATTTCAATCAAAACACAAATATTCATAACATCACAGAAACATACACAAAGCCCCCCACAAAAAAAAAAAAAAAAAAAAAAAAAAAAAAAGAGGGGGAAATTTTAACCCACCCCTTTCCCCATTCCTTCCATTGTCAAGTCAATACACAATCCTTTTATCCTATAAGTAAGAACTATTTTTCTCCATACCTCTATATTCCTCCTAACTCAATCCCATATCCATATGGTCAGGGCCCATCTTCCAGATAGTATAGAACTTCTTAGATGAATTCCTCATAAAGGAAATATGCCTCTCATAGGAAATGCATCTATTTAGATAGAATATCCAATCAGATATAGTCGGAGGGTGAGGGCAGATCCATTTAATAGCGATTTGTCTCCGAGCCACAAAGAGCACTCGTGCAACAGTAAACCACCTTGGTGGTTTAAGCACTGAGCTATCAAGATAGCTCAGGAGACATATTAAAGGATCCACTGAAAGATTCAAATCTAAGATCCCATTAAGTGTACCCACAACCTCTGCCCAATACCCCTGAAGTTTCAGGCATCGCCATAGTAATTGTATCAATGACCCGGATTGCCACATTTGGAGCAAGCAGAGTCAGTTGTTAAGCCAATATTAAACAAAAATTCAGGGGTCTTGGATGCCCTATACAATATATAAAATTGTGTTAATCTACATGAGGGTGAAAGAGATATAAGGTGAAGAGCCCAAAGAATCCTATTCCAGACATAGTCAGAGATAGGACCAATATCACGCTCCCATTTCTCTCTAGATAGACAATTAAACTTATTAGAAGTATATTGTAATAGAGACTTAAAGGTAGTGGATATTAGGCCTTTAGTAGCGGTAGCCTGAACCACTCTTTCCAAGACTGGGATCGGGGGGAAAAAAACAGGAGAAGAAGAACATTTGGCATATAAGCCATGACGCGGCTGCAAAAATTGATAGAACCTTCTAGGGTTCAAAGAGAATTCTCTTACCAACTGATCAAAAGATAAGTACACCCCCCCTCAAGAAGTTTTTAATGCTTCTCAAACGCCTGCTTTTAATGCCAGTGTTAATAAAAGACAGAGAAAATTCTGAAGTTTCACACAGATAATGAAAGTGAAATTTTAGCAACATGCTTTTAAAATTTGTGTGCATTTTTATTTTTATAACGTCAGCACGTTCATGACAACGGAGGAGTTGTAGCACTAACACAAACAGTGTATTGAGGCGGTGGCAAAGGAACAGCTGAGAGCTTGTTGCAGGCGGGGATGACACTGGATTCAACACCTTGATCAACTTCCCAAGGAGATAATCGGGTGACTTCAGGAGTGGAGCTCGGCTCAGAAAGGATGGGTGGAGGTATGAGGAGAGACAGATATCGGTGATCTTAAATTGCTATTATTCAGCTGAACTTGCTGATTAGCTGTGGACTGACAACACCAAACCTACTTGTGATAGATCAGTGAACTTTTAAATGAGTATTACACTTAAGAAGTTTTACCCCCACAGTCTTGCTTACTGGACACTGCAGCCTGTACAATTAAGCCACCTGTGCCTCCAACAGACAAATGAGAGCCCCTAATCCTAGGTGCCACATTTGAATTTGTGTACTAATGATTTAGGACAGCCCATGATATACCCACTTGTTTGTTTATGCACATCCACATTTCAATCAGTTTACAGCTACATATCCTGTTTGTGATGACCACAATCCACTGCGGAGTATATGCAATATATTGATCAACAATACTTCAATCAACTCCCATCCTTTGAGCTGTGTGTATGTCTGATTATGTGGATCTGTGTGCAGCTGCGATTCCTCTTTTTAAATGACAACACTGTCTTTTTTAATGTTTTGGAAGGTTACACTCAGACCACTATTTTTGGTATTTTGTCATATTTGATATTATAGTGTGTTTTTTCTAATTAAAATGTGATTAAATTCAACCGTAGTGTTTAGTTACTGCAACCCCTTTGGAAGGCCTTGTCCTTTCTTTTTTTGTTATATGCAGTTTTTGTGGTCGCATGGACTGCGCCATGTTGTTGATACTACATGGTGAAAGGTTGAAGTAATTACTATATTAATTATCTAAATAGTTGTATACTAATAGTGCGGTAGATCCGGGCACCACAACATTTTTTCATGCATGTTTATCTTTGAGTCTAAAACGTATTCAGCTAACCACGGAATAACCATTAAAGCTATTGTAAAATGAGTAAAATGGACCAAAATGCCCTCATGGAAAAAAATGTTACATATGATTTCTTTATAAATTCAAAAAGTAAAGGTTTAATCCCCTATTTACAGTAAGTAGATGGGGCAAAGGGATCATTTTGTGTACCCTGTGGCCAACCAAGCATCAAGTACCATACTGCTATTTAAAAAGGGTTGGTTCACCTTTACCAAAAAAATTGGCTATGCATGTAAGGGGTGCCTGTAGATAAAAACAAGCTGTGCGCCTCTGACCAAAGTTGAATAATGCCCTTGCTATAGGTGTATTTACGTACGCCCCAAAGCCTGGTCGAAAAGCTCCCAGAGATGGCCTTCCCCTGTCCTTCATTGTTGCTAGAATGTTGCTAAGACACTACCAGCGCTTACTGCTCAGCCCCACATCACAGGAGCTAGGGCTTTCTCAGATTCAAACCCCCTCACATGCGTAATAGCTCTGAGCTCAGAGATGCTGTGATGAAGATGATAGTGAACTCCTGTGATGGTGGGGGTGAGCAGGATAACAACAAGACATGATATAGGTGTAAATGTCCTACACCTATATTAAGGGCATTATGCAACTTTAGTCAAAGCTGCAGTTTGTTTTTATCTACATACACCCCATACCTGCAGTATAGCAGTTTTTTGCTAACCCTTTAAGCTTGTTAAATGCCATTAGTGTAGAGTAGGGAAATCATGGTCTCCACTGAGAAAAACATATACAGCAATTAACATATCTATTATTTAAAAAAATAATAACAGGAAAGACAAACAACAAACTGCAAAAAAAGAGAGCACTAAGAAGGTAAAGGACTTTTACACCAAACTTGAGCAGTAAAGCCCCATTCAAACTTGGGAATGGGGCCATTTGTGAATAGATGTGGGAGACCCAGGGGGTTCCCTTCCATTAGATACAGGCAGGATAGCCCCATTGAAAGCAATGGCAGGCTGACAGCACATGCAGCAATTACCTGCGGATCATTAGCTCTTGACATAGACAGTCTCCAGGGGTCATGCAATTCATGCAGGCACCTGGATTGGAATAAGTGCCTACATTATTTGTTATTTAGCCCTAATGAAGGGGTAGTGCCGAGCCCCTGAAACACGTTGGCTTTTGCAAAATAAAATCTTTTAAAGGTCTATACAAGCTGGCACTCTTATGCTTTCAAAATGTTAGTATGTTCTCGCATCTAGACACATACCAGGCTTTCTGTTGTCTATAGAACTGCAGTATCTTGAGATTATATAAAGTATATTTTAACTAGATGGGGGCTTTGGAAATCACTTTTTACAGTGGATGCAAGCACTTTACATTGGGCCAATGACACAGATTAAAAATCTGGGTTCCAAATCCTGCTGCTTCCCTATTAAATGGGGGGGCCTTGTCCCCATACATTTTGCTCTTGCTATTGAGCCATTTGCAATCCTTATTTGGAATAACCCCAATATAATGGCTGTGGAATTGGGACAAATAGAATATAAGGCTAGTTTTTTCACAATTACCCAGCCCACACTTCTAACCTCCTACGAACCCTATATGACTTATCTGCCATCAGCTTTAAATGTAGCCTTACCCTAATGTATATTGGACCATAACACACATAGGTTATTTTGGGGTCAAAATTAACTTCTTAAAATACACTGTACTCAGCTAACTACATGGTCCCCAATACCATACTCCCTTTCATGGTTTGGTAGAATGACTGCCATAAAAATAACTTTGCTTCCCAAACTATAATACTATTTTAGAATGCTCCTTGTAGTCATTTCCTCATTTGCTCTTAGGTCCCTACAGGTTAGATCAGTGTTGTTATCTGTCAGACCTAAAATATCCTAGAACACCCTCTATAGGCATAAAATAAAGTGGGGCAAAGGTCTACTGAGAATTGTACACTATTACCATGCCTCTCAGTTATTGCCTCTCATAACCCTCCTTCAGAAAGTGATGGCTCCGCTCTGGACCCTCTTAGACATCTACTGTAGTCGCCCTGCAGCCCTTTCTGTGTTACTTTGGCATATCCCATCTCTTAGGACTGGAGACTTACAGTAAGTCTGTAAGAGAAGCATACAGAATCTCACAAAAGTGAGTAACCCCTCACATTTTTGTAAATATTTTATCATGTGACAACACTGAAGAAATGACACTTTGCTACAATATAAAGTAGTGAGTGTACAGCTTGTATAACGGTAAATTTGCTGTCCCCTCAAAATAACTCAACACACAACCATAAATGGCTACAAAAAAAGTGAGTACACCCCTAAGTTAAAATGTCCAAATTGGGCCCAATAAGCCATTTTCTCTCCCCGGTGTCATATGACTCGTTAGTGTTACAAGGTCTCAGGTGTGAATGGGGAGCAGATGTGTTAAATTGGGTGTTATCATTCTCTCATACTGGTCACTGGAAGTTCAACATGGCACCTCACGGCAAAGAACTCTGAGGATCTGAAAAAAAGAATTGTTGCTCTACATAAAGATGACCTAGGCTATAAGACGATTGCCAAGACCCTGAAACTGAGCTGCAGCACGGTGGCTCAGAACAGGCCTCGCAATGGTCGACCAAAGAAGTTGAGTGCTCATGCTCAACGTCATATCCAGAGGTTGTCTTTCAGAAATAGACGTATGAGTGCTGCCAGCATTGCTGCAGAGGTTGATGGGGTGGGGGGGTCAGCCTGTCAGTGCTCAGAGCATACGCCGCACACTGCATCAAGTTGGTCTGCATAGCTCTCATCCCAGAAGGAAGCCTCTTCTAAAGATGATGCACAAGAAAGCCCGCAAACCGTTTGCTGTAGACAAGCAGACTAAGGACATGGATTACTGGAACCATGTCCTGTGGTCTGATGAGACCAAGATAAACTTATTTGGTTCAGATGGTGTCAAGCGTGTGTGGCGGCAACCAGGTGAGGAGTACAAAGACAAGTGTGTCCTGCCTACAGTCAAGCGTGGTGGTGGGAGTGTCATGGTCTGGGGCTGCATGAGTGCTGCCAGCACTAGAAAGCTACAGTTAACTGAGGGAACCATGAATGGCAACATGTACTGTGACATACTGAAGTAGAACACGATCCCCTCCCTTCGGAGAATGGGCCGCGGGGCAGTATTCCAACATGATAACGACCCCAAACACACCTCCAAGATGACCACTGCCTTGCTAAAGAAGCTGAGGGTAAAGGTGATGGACTGGCCAAGCATGTCTCCAGACCTAAACCCTATGGAGCATCTGTGGGGCATCCTCAAATGGAAGGTGGAGGAGCGCAAGGTCTCTAACATCCACCAGCTCCATCATGTCATCATGGAGGAGTGGAAGGGGACTCCAGTGGCAACCTGTGAAGCTCTGGTGAACGCCAATCCCAAGAGGGCTAAGGCAGTGCTGGAAAATAATGCTGGCCACACAAAATATTGACACTTTGGGACAATTTGGACATTTTTACTTAGGGGTGTACTCACTTTTGTTGCCAGCGGTTTAGACATTAAGGCTATGTGTTGAGTTATTTTGAGAGAACAGCAAATTTACACTGTTATACAAGCTGTGCACTTACTACTCTACATTGTAGCAAAGTGTCATATCTTCAGTTTTGTTACATGAAAAGATATAATAAAATATTTACAAAAATGTGAGGGGGTGTACTCACTTTTGTGAAATACTGTATATAAAAAAATGGTATTCTTTGATGTCTCTTCATATGCGATTTCTGCCACTCTTCTGTTTTAGCCCGGCTATTCTTACACAATACAACAGTCTTCGCTATGTGGGTTATCATTGGGTTCACCATTTCCTGACCCCACCCACAGAACAATACAATAATGCTACTTACTTCTACTTACATATCTATTGGACTTACACATTAGATCCCATCCCTGATCAAACATAAAGACCCCACCAAACCACTGACATTCTTTGAGCATATCTGCCTACAGAATACTGGGGGATCCAATCTAATCTCTATACTGTACTCACATCTCAACATACTTCCACATACTAGATATGTCTATATGGGTAAGTAGGAATGGATCAAAAGAACACAAAATCTGAGAAAGACTGAGTGCTGATTTGAGATAATTAAGTATAGCATTCGCTAAACATATCACCAAGGTGGCCTATAAAGTAGTGATAAGATGGTAAATTGTTCGTACATGAATTCCTCATCAGAACCTCAGTTATTCTGACAGATATTTATGAAGCTGTTATTAAGATAGAGACAAATTTGGTGGACCTGCCCATTTGCGGGGGCTGTCTGGACAAATATTATTCACCTCCTAATGTGTAAATTCACCTTCAGCAACATTTCCCAAAAATCTTCTTCTGCAATTCCATATCTTCAAAATAGCATACTAGCACTTCTCCTGTTTAAGATTCTACACCTCCTCCTTTTACTCATGCTGGTGTAGGGGGACTCTTCACAGAAACTGCTGGCCCCTCAACCCCCCTCTATCCAGCCATTTACAGGACAGACTGGACATTAAATTTGTGTGCCATCTAGTGGCCACTCCAAGCCATTCAAACTGAAAATTAAAGCTTGCCAGAAGTTCCAACCCTTTACTACTTTATTCAAGAAATAAACATTTTTGGCTGGAGTTGGGCTTTAGACAGCAACTCTTGAGACACTGTGTTTTTATTAATTGTGTGTTGTTAGAATCTACTAATGGCACATTCACTATATTACCAAAAGTATTGGGACAGCTGCCTTTACACGCACATGAACTGTAGCCTCCCTGAAGGTTTTCCCGAGTGTGGCTCGGGGTTAAATTTCAGCACCATTAGCGGTAACTCCGAGCCACACTCGGCTCTTTATCACCTGGTGGGTTGAATAAGGAATTCAATTTGAAATGTTTTCTCAGTAATTTTTAATCTGTATCTCTACATAGTGATCCCGCCAATGATTTTATTTATTGGACTGGATTCTAGGTAGTTGGTACAAATATGATAAGTGCATTAAGTAATTTTCAGATACTGTCATTCACTCTTCCCTATATATTCGTTTATACAACTAGTATGAGGAAGAGATGCAGCATAGTAGGGTCTGTAAATGTGATTAACTAGAAGATCTCACTTCCCCTTTTATCCTCTTTTCTCCCATAGGCATTTTAAAAACAATTTTAAAATAATTTTAAAACATTTTTTAGTTTTTGTCTGCTAATACTCCACTGCAGATAATTATTTAGTGAACGATTCCAGTTTTTTTATTATTTTTTTGTGTTATGTATTTTCATTTATTATTATTTAATAATTTTTAATTTTTATGTAAATTATTTATCCATATTCTATATGGATTATATCGGATAGGATCTAGATCACATAATGGGGACTGATTAATAATAATAAAGTTTCATATTGGATTTCGTACCCCAATGAGATGTTATTTATGAATTAAACCATTAAATTAGGAGTTTTATATGATGTTTATGAGATATTTATATATATATCCTTTAGGGTTTTATTAATATTTTTAATTTTATTTCATATTTTATATATAGATTCTTTTTTATAGAATATATGTGTGTTCACCCCTTCAGATGCGGTTAATATAGTTATGCCTGATTGTATTATTTATACATACAAAGTGGAATGGCATTATATGAGGTGCGGTTTGGTAGCTCCGTCCTGGGTTATAATATGTATAAGGACATTTCAATGTGGATATATATATACTCCACATCTAGCTATAGGTAGCTGGGTACTTTGATCCCTCCATTATTAGGTGCTATGTTCACCAGACGATCGGAGCAGTTTATATGGTTAGAATGGGAGAATACAGCTGGATCCTAACACTAGGTTGTCTGCGGACTAAGGAAAAATGGCTGCCGCTAGTATAATTAGACCACGAGCGCCCGTCGAATCAGATACCCCTGATGAAGGCACGTGATCCCTGTGCCGAACAAGCGCAGGGGAGGGGCTAGGACGGAGCTGTCAACACGGAGGAATAGACTGAAGGAGCATACCACACCGCACGCCAGACCAGCGCTTTGTTTTCTTATCAGTGAAGCCGTGATTAGATTGGTGCACTCACGCACCCATACAATGTGAGTACCCCTATAAGGGGAATGTTTTTATCTGGAATAAACATGTTTACTTTGCAATATTACACTATGGGGTTTCTCTTTTTTCCATTTATGAAATGGAATGCTACTAATTGAGCTGAATTGGAGGACAACATCATCATATCTATCAGAGCCCAGGGGTGGCTCCCGTGCGTGATTCAACATAGTTTAGGTACTGTGTCACACGCTCTGAGATGAGCGCATATGCTTTTGGGGGTCACTGGAGAGCACAGAAGCATGTTTTAATTTACACTTTCTGGATAAGCATGATGGATATCACTGGAGATGGACACTAGATTTGTACACTTTGGAGTTTTTTACTTATGAACTTTTTTACTTATGAACTATACTAATCTCCATATTGAAAGAGTGAGCACTCTGTTCAAACCTAGAGTTTACACATGGTTTTTTTGGTATTTTATGCATGTTGCACTTTGTTGATTATATCACTAAATATTTGGTCACAGATATAATTCATTATTTTAGATATATTGGTGCAATAATTTATAATATATTTTTTGTCTTTTTGCTTTTTCACTTAATATTCAATATTGCATTTTTCTTTTTATATTGATTGTCACTTTCATTATAGTTATTTTAGCGCAGACACATTTATTTGATTACACACTCGGGATTACATTGCAGGATTAAAGTGCAGTGTTACTTACCTTGTCCCCAGGATCCTGCTATGTCCCCCCGCGGTGTCTGCGGGCTCTGTCCTCCTCCGAAGCCTCTCTGTGCCAGGCTCTGTTCCTTGCGAGCGTCGCAACGCACAGGGGTGGAGCAAATTTTAAAAAAAGTAAAAGTCATAACACATACAGTACTGTAATCTTACAGATTGCAGTACTGTATGAAATCATTTCACATCCCTTTTGTCCCCAGAGCTTTGTCCAGTGCCCTGCATGCAGTTTTATATTATATATACTGTTCTTTCTGAGTGGAAACTGGAGATTGTCCATAACAACCAAAAAGTGTCTTTAGACCAACTAGAAAACAGTGATAGTAAATTAGAACACTTGCAGAATTGAGCGATAGTCAATTGTGGGGAAATTTATTATATTATTATTTTTTTTAATTATTTATATTTATTTATTATATTATAATTTATGATTTTGTCTTTCAAACTTCATCATACCCGGGATATCTACTAGACTCTTGGTGGACAGATCTAAGTGTATTATTGCTAAGAATTACAGGCCTACAATATAAAACGCCAAATTTCCATGCAAAATAATTGTACCGATTTCAGCACCTAAAATCCGAAATAATCATACCGCCAGGGAGGTTAATGGCATCCCATTCTTAGCCTGTAATTCATCCCAAAGGTGTTCTATCAGGTTCGGGTCAGGACTCTGTGCAGGCCAGGCTAGTTCCTCCACCCTAAACGCACTCATCCATGGTTTTTATGGACCTTGCTTTGTGCACCGGTCCTAATCATTTGGTGGAGGGGGGATTATGGCGTGGGGTTGTTTTTCAGGGGCTGGGCTTTGCCTCTTAGTTCCAGTGAAGGGAACTCTTAAGGAACCAGCATACCAAGACATTTTGGACAATTTCATGCTCACAACTTTGTGGGAACATTTTGGGGATGGCCCCTTCCTGTTCAGACAAAGCAAGGTCCATAAAGACATGGATGAGCGAGTTTGGGGTGGAGGTACCTGACTGGCCTGGACAGAGTCCTGACCTCAACCCAATAGAACACCTTTGGGATGAATTAGAGCTGAGGCTGCCAGGCCTTCTCATTCACATCAGTGCCTTATCTCACAAATGAGCTTCTGGAAGAATGGTCAAACATTCCCATAGACACACTCCTAAACCTTGTGGACAGCCTTCCCAGAAGAGGTGAAGCTGTTATAGCTGCAAAGGGTGGGCCAACTCTATACTGAACTCCATGGACTAAGACTGGGAAGCCATTAAAGTTCATGTGGGTGTAAAGGCAGGTACATCTTTAAACATGATTTCTTACCCCTTTCAAATTAGTAATTTTATTCATTTCTGAACCATGTCTCCCGCACACAACATTCTGGAGAATATTTATGCAATCCTTTTGCATGATGTATACTACTATAAAAACGTTTACTGTTGGACCAATTTAGAGTATGAACTCACGGAAGTGTTCTTCAAATGATTTCATTGGTTTTAATTCAAAACAGACATTTTATTATACTATGGTAGAGCATGTTTTTCTTTAACTGTGCCTTCTCCATTGATGTCTGAATTGACGGAAACACGTTCTGTATTTACTGTTTTCCGTCAAAACAAAGAGCAGAGCTAGTTGTGGTTTGGCAATTGGTTGTGACAGGAAAAAGTATGGGGTAAAACGTGATCTATTTTCTGCTACCGAGGAAATTGGAAGTACCTGGTATATTAGGGTTTGTTTACAATGCGTACTTTATATGTTATGCATTTGTCATTTATTCAGATATGTATTTTTTCAGAAGAAATGACCCAAATTTACTAAAGAAGTAGAAAATGTTCCCTTTGAAAGTGAGGTTTCACTTTGCAAAGTGAATTCAAATTTATTTTAGTTAAAGAGGTAAAGCAAAGTGAAAATTCACTTTGCAAAGAAAATAAGTCTTAGCTTTGCAAAGTGAGTTTCCACTTAAAGAATAAGTTACCCCGACATTTCATATTCCTGATATATGCATGTTGTACCATGTACTTGTGTTAAAAGGTATCCCGTTCTCTTTGCATTGCTCCTTTGTGTGAAATACCTGATGATCCTGCCAGTCCCCCTGCTTTCCTATTTCAAACTGACCACGCTAAGCAAGAGCGCACATCTATCCCAATGTGGTCAGTTTTCTGGCTGTGATGCAAGAATAGCAAGCCTGCCCCCAAGTGACCAGACTTGTGCTGACACACCCACCTGCACAGCCATTCACTGGAAGGTCTATATGCTACTCAGGCGGTCCACCCATTAAGGACGCACGGGCGCTGCCCCCCTATCCATGGCCACCCCCCCATCCATGCATCTGGCCCCTTTCAGGATGCCGAGCGCATGGATTCCAATGCGGGGTGTGTGTTTTTTTGAACCACCTGATTAGAGCCAGAGGCTCTAATAGGCTTCAAAATAGGGTCTGCTTGGAGTGCATAGAATGCGAATGGAGCCCACCCAGGTGTGTTACAACAGCGAATGAATATTCGTTGTTGTAACACTGATCATCCTCCTGGCCAAAAAACCTCCTGGTTTTGAGACCTGTCACCTGATTGGCTGAAAGGAGAGGGGGTCCTATTGGATGCCTAGGAGGAGGTGAGGAGGCGCACGTCCGCCGAGATGGAGGAATGGAGGAAATGCCGATGCCCACTGCAGCTGCCCAATCCCAACCCGATCCTGATGCCCGATCCCGCTGCTTGCTGGTCGATACCCGCCACCTGCCACCTGGATGGGGTAAGACAGCGAGCAGGTGGGGGGGCTGGGGGGTTGGAGGTGCCGCCAGCCACCACTGATACTACTGCTTCTCCACCCCCACCTCTCTAAGCCCCACCTTATGCAGTTGAGAACAGAGATTATATAATCACTTATGAAAAAAAAAAGTGTTTATAATTTCATATATATACACGTATACAAATGTTTTGCCTTTCATTTCTATTTTAAACTGAATGGGTTGTTTTACAAGGTAAAGGTTCACATATACTTTAAAGCACATCTTTGGTTAAAAATTAAACAAAAACAAATCAATCTCAGTTCTAATAACTCCCTCCACACCACAAAAAATATGGTGGTATGGGAGGGAGTTGGAGAAAGAATATTTCAACTAAAGCAGGAGCCAACAACACCACGGACACATCACACTGATTATAAGTAATGTCCCTTGTGCTGATATTGTCTTTTATTTTTGACTAAACTTAGGCTTTAACATAGTGAATGAGGTGCTGACTATAATTAAAGATCCTGTTTTTTTTTTTTTTTAATTTTCATTGCACATGATTGGTTATTTTTATTCTTATTTTAACTCCTTTACTAAGATATGTGAAAATTCATTTAAAAAATTTAAAAATGGCGATGGAGATGCATGAAATGTTGGTGCAAGTGTACAGGACGGAAACCGTGAGCAGAAAATGTATTTACGTCTGGTTCAAACACTTTTGCAACGGGAAGGAATCGACTGAGGATGGGCCACAGTCGGGTCGGTCATCGAGGAATTGGGCATTTAGCAAGGACATGCTTTAGGTAAGCGGAATCTCTGTTCCCGGTTTGTGTCGCACAAGCTGACAGACGAACAGAAAGCAAAAAGGATGGAAACCTTTACCATGTGCGACCAGGATCCATCCTTTCTGTGAACCATAGGAAAAAAGGAACCCCCCTTGCTTGGGACTTTAAAGGTAACAACACCACTATTACAGAGTAAAAAGCATTTATTAATAAATATACAATTTGATCACACATACATGTAATGATGAGTTAAAACATAACATGACAAAAGAACAAAAACATAACAAAAGTACATAGCAAGCATAGAATTATATCGTAAATACTCTCTGATTCTTGAAAAATCTCTAGTATTCAACGCGTTTCTAGTTCAAGCCCTTCGTCGGGGTATTGGATAGGAGAATATGTGATCATAAATTTGTCAAAAGGTAAGCAGAAGCTGATTTGAGTATACTTTACTATGCAAACAAAAGAAGGAGATGAGACACTGCAGAAGATGGCGTCACTGGAAACCTACTGACACTGCCCCACGGAATCAACAGGTATCTTGTGGGAGCCCTCTAGGAACTGGTTTGTCACATATCAGGGTGGTATGCGGAGTGCAGTGAAGGGGTTGTAAAACAGTATTCAATCTGATGATTGTTGAGTGATGCTATCCAAGCCTCAATATAGCCTCTCTTGATTCGTTTATAGCACACCCAGGGTCACTTGAAAACCCCCCTCTCCCTGTAGTTGATGCAGCTCATCGGCGTCCGGCTTCCATCTCTCCCGGCAGTGCGGCAGTTCGTGTCACAGGGGTTGAGACCTGGTGCTAGCAGTTCGATCCGTAATCCAATTCTTGTCTCAGTGCGGTGTACCTGTTCTTTATCATCCACTGTACTCCCCTGATCTGGCGTCTACGGACTTCTTTCTGTTTCCTCACCTGAAGAGCGTCATGAAAGGCACACGTTTTTGAGGACATGGCAGCAATCCAAAAATGTGTGGCAGCGGTTCTGCGATCACTTCCTAAAGAGGCCCTTGCTGACAGTTTCCAGAAGCTTTATGAACGTTGCCAAAAGTGTGTTGTGAAGCATGGCAATTATTTTGCAAGCCAATAAAGGTAACTTGTTTGTATCTTCTGTTTTGTTTTATTTTCTGATACGATTCACCAACCTTTTTAAACACACCTCGTGTTTCAATATTTCCAATTGTGATGAAATAACATAAACAAGCTGCACTTCTGCTGTTTTATTCTTGATAGCCAACATTCTCTATTGAAAGTAATGCAAAGTCTTTCAATGCATTTCTTTCCAATAGGGGCTTAAGATGCCATAAATCATTGTGCTAGATAATACAATACAAAGAACATACACTACTGTGCAAAAAAAAAAAATATATATATTTTTTTTTATCAATTACCAAAAAAGAAAGTAAATGAACAGAAGAGAAATCAAAATCAACTCAGTATTTATGAAGACCACTTTTGTATAACTCCCTTTGTCTTGTTGCTGTGCTCAATCTTACCATGGTGACCTGTTACATGAAACTGTCTTCCACAGCTTCACCTTAGTAGCAGAGTTTGGCTGTTTCTTTAAGCCTCCTACACAGCTGTTTTGTTTCAGTTAATGACCATGTTTCAACCTACATATGAAATTGATAATCATTAGCACCTGCTTGGTATAATTGATTACCGATACACCTGACTCTAATCCTACAAAATCTCAGACTTTGTGTAAGTGTACAAAGTTTACAAGTGTTATGCTCTGTACACGCAATAGGATTTTCCGACAACAAATGTTCGATGGGAACTTGTTGTCGGAAATTCCAACCATGTGTAGGCTCCATCGGACATTTTCCGTCGGAATTTCTGCCAAACAAAATTTGAGATCTGGATCTCAAATTTTCTGACAACAAAATCCGTTGTCCGAAATTCAGATCGTGTACACAATTCCGACGCACAAAATTCCACGCATGCTCGGAATCAAGCAGAAGAGCCGCACTGGCGGCTCTTCTGCTTGATTCCGAAAAATGAACTTCAATTTTCTCGGCTCGTCGTATGTGTTGTACGTCACCGCGTTCTTGACGTTCGGAATTTCCGACAACATTTGTGTGATGCAAGACAAGTTTGAGCCAACATCCGTCAGAAAAAAAAATCCACGGTTTTGTTGTCGGAAAATCCTATCGTGTGTACAGGGCATAAGAATTGTTGCTGGTTTGAAGCCAAAGGGTAGTCACATAAAATATTGATTTGATTTATATTCTGTACACTCACTTTGTATTTCGTAAACTGATAAAAATAAACAGTTAAAATATATATTTTTGAAAGCATTCTTACTTTACGGAATTTCTTCACACCTGCCTAAAACTTTTGCACAGTACTGTATATAGATGCAGTAATATGTTACGAAACAAGATAGAGAATTCTAGAACATAGGCTGCCACAGATGCTGTGAACTGCAGTCACTTTGGACCATCCTAGGATGCACATATAAAGACAGATGCTCTGGTCCAACACACATTGACACATCAGTTCTATCTAGGTGAGCACTGCAATGAACTTTGGCTTTTGTGTTGTTACACAGTTCATTCAGGTTATTTGGTCTGACAACCTCAATTTACCAAGGTGGATGGGGGGCTATCTTAGCTAGGCTGATCTGTGTCAGTACATAACACAATGAGTATCAAATTATGATTACAATGTGTTTTTTCACTTAAAAATGTAATGATGGCTAATGTACAGTAATGAACTGAGGCAATGGACAATTGAATACATATGTGCTGTAATATATACAGGATAGATAGACAACAAAGAGAGGAAATAAATGTCATAATTACTTACATATTACAGCGTTCACAGTCAATTCTCCAAAAATTTCCATTGACATGAGCAATAATTAATTAAAGTATAACTAAAGGCAAAACCTTTTTTTTAGTTTTGGATAGAGTGGAGAAGGATTAGAACCCTTGTCAGTTTTTATTGCTGTCTGTACCCCTGTTAAAGAGATCCACCCTCTCTATTTGTTCTGTTTACTATTATTATTTAAAGTGAAAGTAAAAGAAAACCCAAATTTTGGGTTTTCCCCAGAAAAGTAATAGCAGGGAAATCCTCCAATGGAGACACTAGTTCTGGCGATCTGGGGGTCCCCAAGGAATTTCCTTAATTTGTAGGGATTTCCTTTCACTTCCTGTTTAGCTATGGGACAGAAATTGAAAGGGAAATCTCCACAATGGGACACAGATGGCAAAAAAAATCGGGACAAGGGTGATAACCCTTCCGTACTCTATCCAAAATGAAAAAAAAAAAAAAGTTTTGCCTATAGTTCTACTAATATATCTATTATTAAAAATATTCTGATGCAGTGATTATTAATAAAGCATTAATGCTGTCACCAGGACATGCTGTGTTAACCATGATCAGTAAATACACCTTCAAATAAAGCAGTATTACTGGCTAACTGGTCGCCATAATGATCCAGTGGCTTCAATAATTTGAGTCACCAACCTGAAACAAATATGCTGATCAGAAATTATGATATTACTCTGCCTTCCTGCATACTTGTTGACTAGAACTGAGGCCAGACACAGCCAGGCACATAGCATTTTCTGAAGGAGGTCACCAGTGACAGCCTGCCTATTTCTCGCAACGCAGATTTCATTTTATAAACAGCATTACATACACTATGGGGGTTATTTACGAAAGGCAAATCCACTTTGCACTACAAGTGCAAACTACAAGTGCAAAGTGCACTTGAAATTGCACTGAAAGTGCACTTGGAAGTGCAGTCACTGTAAATCTGAGGGGAAGATCTGAAATGAGGGGAAGCTCTGCTGATTATATAATCCAATTATGTGCAAGCTAAAATGCTGTTTTTTATTTTCCTTGCATGTCCCCCTCGGATCTACAGCGACTGCACTTCCAAGTGCACTTTCAGTGCATTTTCAAGTGCACTTTGCACTTGTAGTTTGCCCTTGAAGTGCAAAGTGGATTTGCCTTTCGTAAATAACCCCCAATATCCCTTCAACAGAGTGTCAGTCAATAGCAACCGCAGAAAATACTGACAAAAGCAACAATTAGAAGTGGACTCCCAAAACGATGAACTTTTAATAGAAAGGGTTATAATTATTATATAATATTAAAATACAATTACAGTGATTTACAGTATATTGGTATCTGTTTTTTTACAACGCTCATCTTAGTGGAATTCTTTTCATAAAAAAAGAAAGCCTATGACGCAAAAAGTATATATTTAGGAGGGTTATTTCCACATGTGGATCTTTGATCTAGACATTTAACTAAAGTCTGCATGATGTAATTTTTAGATTTGGCAAATACAACTAAGAAAGCCCAGACTGGAAATACATAATGTCATGCTCATATATTTTGAAGTAATATATGTCATTTTCAAATCTTTCTGTTTTTAAGATTTGATTTTGAACCTGCAGCATTTAGTAGTTCTGACATTAGGCACTCTGGTTTTAATTTACTCTTGAAACATAAGCATGTTTAAGTCATAAATTAGACTAATCTAAGTTACATGCTTTCAAGTTTAATAACCATAAGGCACAAACCTCAGTTAGAAAATGCAATTAACTAGATAAATGAGTGAAACATTTTTAGAATGCACATCTGAAGATTTTATATGGGGTTTAGTTACAGTATTTCACAAATGGACAGTTTGCATCAATACTATGCTGGCACTGTGCCTGAACCAGTGTTTAAAGAGGACCTTACCCCAATGGACAATATGTGTGCACCTGGCTCCAACCACCTCCCTCTTCCACATTTTGATTTTTTTTAACTGCTTTTTTTATGTTTTTGTGCTGCAGGGAAGCATTCCTTCTTTCTCATCTGGGCAAGAATGACGTTGCACAAGCATGCTGAAAGTATGCCCAACGTTGGGACTCGGTAGAGACCTCGGCACATCTGTGCATGGACGGCACAGTCAAAGAGGTTAAGGACTTTTTAAAAATGTGCACAGAACTTGTGGGGATGATTTACTAATAGGCTGTGCACTTTGCAAAGTGCAGCTGCACTCTTCAAGAGCAGTTGCTCCAGGGCTTTGTAAATGAGCAGAAACTCTGCTGAATTCCATCATCCAGTCATGTGCAAGCAAAAACACTTTTTTCCTTGCATGTGATTGCGTATTTTTTTTTTTTTGTGTGTGTGAAAGTGAAAGTGCACAGTCAATTTGCCTTTAGTAAACCAACCCCTTTGTATCTGCACAATCAAAAAGGTAATGGAGGTAATGGATGTGAATGGGGGGGGGGGGTGTGCAGATCCAGTCTTGCATTTATTATTACATGGGGCACATTTACAGAAGGCAGTGGGGGTTATTTACTAAAGGAAAATCCACTTTGCACTGTAAGTGCACTTGAAAGTGCAGTCGCTGTAGATCCGAGAGGGACATGCAAGGAAAATAAAAAACAGCAGTCTAGCTTGCACATGATTGGATGATAAAATCAGCAGAGTTTCCACTCATTTTAGATCAACCACTTAGATTTAGAGCGACTGCACTTCCAAGTGCACTTGCAGTGCAAAGTTCATTTGCCTTTCGCAAATAACCACCAGTGTGTTGTTCAGTCAAAGGCTGGGGTGGATTCAGGACCAAAGGTGCCAGGTGAATAAGAGTTAAAGTTAGCCAGGTAAAATAGATCCTATATACAGTATATATAACCATTTGCCTAGAGTTCAGCTTTAATCCAGTCTGAGAATGATAACATTCTAGTTTACATAACGTTATGAAAGAAGAAGGTAGTTATTTGTTTGCAAAAGTCCTACTGATGACATATTGTCACGGCTGTCACGGCTTGCACACAGACTCAATGGGGGTTATTTACTAAAGGAAAATCCACTTTGCACTGCAAGTGCACTTGGAAGTAAAGTCGCTGTAGATCTGAGGGGGACATGCAAGGAAAATAAAAAACAGCATTTTAGCTTGCACATGATTGGATGATAAAATCAGCAGAGCTTCCACTCATTTCAGATCTACCCCTTGGATTTAGAGCGACTGCACTTCCAAGTGCACTTTCAGTGCAAAGTAGATTTGCCTTTCATAAATAACCCCCAATATCTTCAACAACCATGCTATCAAATTATATCAAATATTCAGAGGCAAAAATTAGTCAAACAGCAAAGATAAATTGGGTGCAATCAAAGTAAAATTATTTTTCTATTCATAGTTTTCATGTGTATGTTCTAATACACCAGGTACACACATCCATAAAATCTCATTTGGTATTTAAAAAGGTATTACTGTAGGTAAAAACAAACATAAGGATAAAATATATATGTGGACCCATTAAATATCTCTCAACAGTCTCTGTTGTGGCAGGATAGCCAATATTTTAATATATTGGCCTAGTTTTTTTCCAAATGTTGCTGTGGTTTATTTGACTGTGGTAGGAAACCTAATTATTATTAACAGTCCTTAACAGTACAAAGTGTTACTAAACCCATGGCCTTGCATTCACTATATCTGGTCTCCCACATTATACAGAACATGGAAGTGTAATCATTTTAGTAAATATAAACAGCTAAATATATTTTCTCATCAGCAGTATATAGCAGTCTTGTGACTTCTATCAGTGCTTGGTTAAAGCTTGTGGGAGGAGCTTTCATACTGCACTGGCTGACCTATCAGAATACAGGACCCCTGATCCTTTGTCTGGATAGTGCTGATTGGCCCTGTGCTGATCACATGCACTCTCCCAAGAAAATAAAAAAACTATAGCAATACACACCAAACTGAGCATATGCAGCCTGACTTCAGTAGATCTGTCTTATCCAATCATGTTTTGGGGGCAATGCAAGAAGGGGAGGATCTGTGCATACAGGATCAAACAGCCGTTTTACTTGTGCAGAGGATTAATCCCTTAGGTTTCACAGTGAATATAACAATCATGCTTTACTGCATATACAGACTGATTTTACTCTTGTGGGCTTAGTAACACTTTAATGGTCCTGTAATCTATTATTCATTAAAGCATTTCTTACTTTGTTATTCTGTCTCCTTGTAACATCTTCTGTAAACTTTCACACTTCTTCTTTTCATCATCATTTCTGTTGTTTGGGGCAGGCAGTGCACTTAAGTTGCTTTCATGTGTATACTACAAATCCAATAGTACATAGTGTATTGTCTATACTCCAACGTGTGAGAGAGCAAGAGAGGGTGGCTATTTGTACTACTAAAAAAGATATGCAAAACACCAGAGCAAAATGTAATAATGCATTAAAGTGTTTGTTCACCAATGCCAGAAGCCTGCCAAGCAAAATAGGTGAGTTGGAAACTCTGGTGCACGAGGAGAGCTGTGATGTAATCGGTATTGCTGAATCTTGGCTTCATTCTTCACATGACTGGGCTATTAATATTCCTGGCTATGCGCTTTTTCAGAGAGACAGGGTAAAAAGGAAAGGTGGCGGTGTCTGTCTCTATGTGAGAAGTGATCTCAAAGCGCGTGTGAATGAGGACCTAATTGATGGAGAGTGTGATGTGGCTGAAGCCTTAAGGGTGGAACTGCATATAGATGTCCATAGTTCAAAGTTAATCATTGGAGTTTGTTATAGACCACCTAGTGTTAATGAGGAGGTGGAGACTCAGCTCTTTGCACAGATGGAAAGGGCTGCAAGGGCTGGGACGGTGATAATAATGGGTGATTTTAACTACCCAGAAAATGACTGGAGTAATGGCACTGCTGGAACAGTTAAAGGGCAAAAATGTATAAACCTATTACAGGACAATTTTATGGTCCAGTTTATTGAGGCCCAAACTAGGAATGATGCTCTGTTGGAACTGGTAAACTCAAACCATGCAGAGCTTATTACCAATATTCATATAAAGGAACATCTGGGTAGCAGTGACCATAACACGATTTAATTTGATGTCAGCTTTAAGCAAAAAACACATATGGGAAAGATAAAAACACTTAACTGTAAGAGAGCAAATTTTCCAAGGATGAGGGCTGCTCTCCGAGACTTAGACTGGGAGGAAATATTGGCATTGATAAACACAGAACAGAAATGGTAATTCTTCAAAAAGACTGTATGTGAACTCACTGCAAAGTATATTCCCATGGGCAATAAGTTTAAAAGGCTAAAAATAAAACCTATGTGTCTCACAGCCAAAGTTAAAAAAGCTATAAATAATAAGAAAAGTGCTTTTAAAAAATATAAAAAGGAAGGAACACTATCATCGTTTAAATGTTACAAGGAATATAACAGAATATGTAAAAAGGAAATCAAGGACGCAAAAATTCAAAATGAACGACAGATTGCAAAAGATAGTAGGACAAACCCCAAACAATTCTTTAAATATTTAATAGTAAAAAGGTCAGGTCTGAGCATGTAGGCCCTTTACAAAATAATCTAGAGTGGGTGACTGGGGACAAAGAGAAGGCAAATATACTAAATACTTTCTTCAACTCTGTGTACACAAAGGAGCATGGGGGAGCTCATGTCTATAATGGGGATGGTATTGACACAGCCCCACAATGGCTCAAATGTGATATGGTCCAGAATTATGTAGACAGATTAAAGGTGGATACAGCACCTGGACCAGATGACAATCCACCCACTGATACTAAAAGAATTAAGCTCTGTCATTTCAAAGCCATTGTATCTAATTTTTAGTGACTCATTAATGACTGGAATAGTACTACTGGATTGGCATAGGGTCAATATGGTGCCTATATTTAAAAAGGGAACAAAGTCTTTACCAAGTAACTATAGACCTGTTAGTTTAACTTCTATAGTTGGGAAGATACTGGAGAGTCTAATAAATAACCATAGAGTTCTTGCTGGAAAAAAATATTTAAAGCAACAGAGAGCATGGGTTCATGAAAAACCAAACAGAAAGACAGAAGTTGTCAAACGAATCTGATTTTTTTTATGAAGAGGTAAGTAAAACCTTGGACAGAGGGGTGGCTGTGGACGTGGTATACTTGGATTTGCAAAAGCGTCCAATACAGTTCCCCACACGACTAATGTGTAAGGTAAAGTCTACAGGCTTGGAATTATCAGTTTGTAAATGGATAGAAAACAGACTAAAAGACAGAATTCAGATGTTAATGATTTATAATCTGAATGGTCTAAGGTTATCAGTGGTGTACTTCAAGGTTCAGTGTTGGGACTCTTACTTTTTAATACCTTTATAAATGATATAGGGTCTGGGATTAAAAGTACCATTTCAGTCTTTGCAGATGACACCAAACTATGCAGTGGAATAACGTCCTTACAGGATATCTCCAACTTACAAGCCAATCTCAATGCACTGTCTAATTGGGTGACTATGTGGCAGATGAGGTTTTTTTTTTTAACAGAAAAAGGTTTTTTATTTTGACAGAAATCATAAGAATACAAAACAGCAGTAGCATGAGGAGTACAGTGTTTGCAATCAGGTTACAGCATTTCATAAAGTATTCATTTTCAGGCAGCATTGAGGTCAGGATACCCAAGGGTGGAAGACAGCCTGTGATGTGAACTACGTCTATAGCTAGTTACAGGTAAGCAATAGAACGGTACAAACAAAAAGAGGGGTGTGTGTATACTATGGAGCGGACAGTAGTCCCGGACGGCTCCAAGATCGGTCCCACCATTCCGCCTCCAGAAGAATGGAGAGTGGAAGGTATTTTCAGTCTGGGGGAAAGGAAGAGGGGGGGCGAGGAGGGGGGAGGGGGGGGCAAAAAATCCCCCGGCTCCCCCATAGCCGCCCCTAGCTCCCCACCAAACAATGCACACGATACAATCATATTCACATAAACCAGGAGTTCAGTCAGACATCTGACCACTGTGACCATATTTTCTCAAATTTTTCAGGGCAATTCCTGCTCTCATATGTGATCTTATATAAAGGAAGGACTTTATTAATCGCACTTTTCCAGGAGGCTACTGTAGGGAGATCAGTACCCTTCCATCTCAGGAGGATTTCTCTCCTAGCATAATAGAGGGCAAAGGTTAAGCCTAGTTTAGTGTGACGGTCTCCCTCCACATCCCCCAGGTAGCTAAGTAGAAAGACAAGAGGGTCCAGTGTCAACGGGGCACCGCAAAAGTCTGTCAATACGTCCGCCACCCCTCTCCAATAGGGCTGGATCTTGTTGCAAGTCCAGACCATATGGAAGAAGGAGCCCCTCTCAATGGAGCATCTTGTGCAGAGTGGGCTGAGAGAGGGATAGATGGAGGCCAACTTCTGTGGGGTGTAGTATGCCCTGTGCAGAAATTTCAGTTGGACAAAACGGTCTCTAGAGGCTATCATAGAGGAAATAAATGTAGAGACACACTCCTCCCATATGTCTTCGTCCAGGTCAGGGATATCCAACCTCCATTTTCCCATCAGGTGTGAGGTGTCCGTGTCAAGAGCTACTGTGAAATACATGTATAGGGTGGAGAGAGGTTTGTGCAGGAGCTCTGAAGTGAGAAGTCGCTCTATAGAATCTGAATCTAGAGTAATTGGAGAAGGAAACTGGGCGGCTAGAGCATGCCGGAGCTGCCAGTACCTAAATAGGAAGGATCGGGGGAGTTTAAATGTTTGTCTTAGTTCTAGGAATGTTAGAATCTTCCCCCTCGGCATTACGTGCCTAAGGGTGACAACCCCCCTCACCGCCCACGCCGCCGGATCAGGCACCGTATTTAGATGGGGAAGAAGGGGATTGCCCCACAGGGGAGTGTGAGGGGAGACCACCAGGGGATCCCGGAGAGCCACCCGTGAACACTGCCAGACCCGGATCGTGGTTTTCATAGGAGTCGTGACGCCCGGATGTGCCTTACATCCCCTAAAGGCTAGGTTAGAAAGGGCTGCATATGAACCAACTATCGCTGCTTCCAGGGTGACTGCTGGATTCTGTCTGGGCTGGGAGAACCACCAGCGGACGGTAACCAAGACCGCAGCCCAATAGTAAATAAGGAAGTTCGGAAGGGCCAGACCTCCACCAGAGAGGGGAAGATAAAGGGTCCGTCTGGCCACTCTCGGAGGTCTCCCCGCCCAGACAAACTCGCTCACAATACTGTCGAGTCTCCGGAACACCGACCGGGGAATATGGACAGGGGTGTGACGAAAGAAGTATAACAGTTTGGGTAAGTACACCATTTTGATTAAGTTCCCCCTACCTACTGGCGTAAGCGGAAGTCTACGCCAGGTTGTGCACTGCTTGGTAAGTTTGTCCAACACTGGAATTAGATTACGGTCGAGGTATTTGTCCAGGGTCGAGGCTACCCTTACGCCCAAGTATGTGAAATCCTCGACCCATTGAAGGGGTGTTCGTGTGTCGATACGGGGCATGGCAGGGTGAAGTGGGAAGAGGACCGACTTGTCCCAGTTGACACGAACTCCTGAAAAACGGCTGAAGGTATCAAACTGAGACAAGGCAGCCCTCAAGGAGTCAGATGCATCCGCTAAATAAAGGAGGGAGTCATCGGCATAAAGGGACAGTTTCTCCTCTAGTGGACCTACTCTGATGCCTCTAATAGACTTGTCCTTCCTAATGTGGGCCGCCAGGGGCTCCAAGGCCAAGGCAAACAGTGCCGGGGATAGGGGGCATCCCTGCCGGGTTCCCCTCTCCAAAAGAAAGGGCTCCGACAGGGTACTGCCCGTGCGTATGCGAGCCTTAGGCTGCATGTACAACATTTGAATCCATGTGAGGAAGACCGGGCCAAAGCCAAATCTAGAGAGGACCCTCCACAGGTAGCCCCACTCGACCGAGTCAAAGGCCTTCTCCGCGTCGAGTGAGGCCACCACCCCAGGGCTCCCCTGATCAGCCACTGCGATGTGAGTGTGTAGTCTACGTATATTTATGTCTGTGCCTCTTCCGGGCATGAATCCCGTTTGATCTGGGTGTACTAGGGCAGTGATAATTTTGTTTAAACGGATGGCTAATATCTTGGCCAGGATTTTTGCGTCAACATTTAGGAGAGAAATAGGGCGGTAGGATGCGCAGAGGGTAGGATCCTTCCCCGGTTTAGGGATGAGAACTATGACCGCCTCGCTCATCGAAGCCGGGAGGGTCCCAATTTTTAAGGCTGAGGCAAAAACCGTCTGGAGTCTAGGGGTTATCTCCTCCATGTATGTCTTATAGAATTCCACCGGGAATCCGTCCGGACCCGGGGTCTTCCCTGCCTGCATCATTTTGAGAGCCTTTTGTATCTCCTCTAGTTGAATAGGGGCGTCTAGTGTGTTAGCTGCGGATTGTGTGAGAACTGGGATGTCAATTTCGTCCAAGTAGTCAGTAAGGTCTTGTTGGTCATATATTACTCGTGAGCTATATAAATGCTGGTAGAAGGTAGTGAAACATTTGTTAATTTCCGCTGGGGAAGAATGAAGCGACCCATCCATGTCACGAATCTGTGCTATAGCTGTGACCCCTGATTGTTCCCTGGATAGCCAGGCCAAGAGACGGCCTGTCTTCTCCCCCTGCTCGAATATTCGCTGAGATTGGTATAACAACTTCTTTTGTGTCAGGGAGGTCTGTAGCAGAAGGGATTGTTGGGTAAGAGATTGGAGTACTATGTAGTCTCGCGGGTCACGGGAACGGACATATTGGGCTTCCTGTCTGATCGCTTCCGCCTCTAGTCTAGTAAGCTCTGCTCTACGTAGTCTCCTCACCTTAGCAATAATAGATTGGTAGTGCCCCCTCGATGAGGCTTTAAAGGCCTCCCAAACCATATTGTCAGAGGCGGACCCCGGATTGACCTCCCAAAATTGCTGCACCGTGCTCCGGAACTGAGAGTCAACATCTGTGTCGGATATCCAGAACCTGGACAGCCGCCAGAGTCTATCTGCTGGGTCTAATGACAGTTCCAGGGATAACAGCAACGGGGCGTGGTCCGAGATCCCCCGTGGGAGTATGCTTATGTCCCGAACCCTGGGGAGGACAGGCGCCGCGACGTAGGCCAGGTCTATGCGAGAGAGGGACCTATGAGAGGCAGAATGACAAGTAAAGGCCATGGTCTGAGGGTTCCTCCACCGCCACACATCCACCAGGCCATACGTGTCAGCCCAGTCCGCCAAGTCACGGCGTGTAGTGTCTCCCCTTGAGCTCCTGTCCAACCCAGAGTCCGGGACAAGGTTAAAGTCACCCATCAATACAACATTATCTGAGGGGAAGCGGGCCAGCTCCCCCGAGATCAAATTAAGGAGTCTGAATGAGGCCGGGGGGGGCAGATATACCCCCACCAACACCCAGGGCGTGTCACATATCAAGGCATGTATCAATACGTATCTCCCATCAGGATCCAAGACTAAGTCAAGGAGCTTAAAAGGGAGAGTTTTCAGAACCAGTACACTAACACCCCTTGCAAAATTGGAATAGGTAGAGTGGTAGTGATGACCCACCCACGGTTTTTTCAGACTGAGGGTCTTGCTACCAATCAGATGCGTCTCCTGTAACACACAGATATGGGGACTATGCCTCTTTATAAATTGAAATACCAAAGAGCGTTTTAGTGGAGAATTTAAGCCTCGTGTGTTCCAGGAGAGAATGTTTAGATTAGGCATATATACATCTTAGTTATAAGAAAAGCAGGATACAACTTATATATTCTTCCTGATTCGGCACAGGTCCTCCCAGAGGATGCCCGAGGCGAATCAGAGTCTGACATTACTTTAGGCCCAGAGAGCAAACACAGCACTGCCAAAAAATATGAAATAAAAACAAAATCAAAGATAAAAAACTGGGAGCCAGGAACGCGGCTCAACATCCCCAAACCCCCCCCCACCCCACCCGACCCCCAGAACAGGAGGCAGGTCTGTATCCCCAAACTTGCTTCAGCCCGACGGCTGCTCATGGAGGCAGTGAACTAGAGGCAACCGACCTCTGTGAGTCAAAGAAGAGTAGGTGTGCTTTAAGTTCCGGTAAGGATAAGATGGTGTGAATCACCCGGAGCCCCGGGGGTACAAAACTTGTAGTGGTCCGAATAAACCCCCCGACCCCAGCCGGGGTCGAGGTGATGCTGGAGAAGTTGACAGAGAAAGTGCACGGTAGGGGGAGATGCAACAACAGGAGTGACTGTAGTTAGCGGGACCGGTCTCCTCAAGGATAGAGTAACATGACCGCAGTGCCCTCTCGGGAAGGAGATTGGGGTTTAGCATTTCTCCCTTACAGGACCGCAGTGATGAGGGAGGTCTGTTCGGAGGTGATGTTCAGAGATCCGCTCCGGTGTCCTGCTTGCTTCCGGGTTGGGAGTTGAATGGGTATGCTCGCAAGGAAGGGGAAGCCTGGCTCAGTCTCAAATGCATGGAACCCAAGAAGTGAGGAACATCTAGTCCACGCCAGCCGACTATGACATGAGAGGGGTCCGCAGAAATATTGATAAATGGCAGGGATTTAAATGCAATATCCACACCAGGATGTAGGAAGGAAAAAGTCCGGAGTGGGAGCTCTGGTATTAAACGTCCGCTCCCAGCGCCATCTTGGACACGCCCGGCAGATGAGGTTTAATGTAGATAAATGTTATGCACTTGGGGGCTAAGAATATGCATGCATCATACATACTAGGGGGAGTACAACTGGGGAGGATCCATAGTGGAAAAGGATCTGGGGGTTTTGGTAGATCATAAGCTCTATAATAGCCTTCAATGCCAAGCTGCCGTTTCCAAAGTGAGCAAAGTCCTTTCTTATATTAAGAGAGGTATGGTCGCCAGAGAGGGAGATATAATTTTGCCCCTGTACAAATCATTAGTAAGACCTCATCTGGAATATGCAGTTCAGTTTTGTGCACCAGTTTACCAAAAAGAATATCAGGAACTGGAGAAAGTGCAGAGAAGGGCAACCAAACTGATAGGAGGCATGGAGGAACTCAGCAATGAGGATAGATTAGAGAAACTGAATTTATTCTCTTGAGAAAAGGAGATTAAGGGGGGATGTGATCAACATGTACAAATATACAGTATCTCACAAAAGTGAGTACACCCCTCACACACACACACATTTTAAAATATTTTATTATATCCTTTCATTTGACAACGCCGAAGAAATTACACTTTGGTACAATGTAAAGTAGTGAGTGTACAGCTTGCATAACAGTGTAAATTTGCTGTCCCCTCAAAATAAATCAACACACAGCCATTAAAGTCTAAACCGATGGCAATAAAAGTGAGTACACCCCTAAGTGAAAATGTCCAAATTGGACCCAATTAGCCATTTTCCCTCCCCGGTGTCATGTGACTCGTTAGTGTTACAAGGTCTCAGGTGTGAATGGGGAGCAGGTGTGTTAAATTTGGTGTTATCGCTCTCACTCTCTCATACTGGTCACTGCTGGAAGTTCAACATGGCACCTCATGGCAAAGAACTCTCTGAAAAAATGAATTGTTGCTCTACATAAAGATGGCCTAGGCTATAAGAAGATTGCCAAGACCCTGAAACTGAGCTGCAGCACGGTGGCCAAGACCATTTAGCGGTTTTACAGGACAGGTTCCACTCAGAACAGGCCTCACCATGGTCAACCAAAGAAGTGCATGTGCTCAGCGTCATATCCAAAGGCTGTCTTTGGGAAATAGACGTATGAGTGGTGCCAGCATTGCTGCAGAGGTTGAAGGTGTGGGCAGTCAGCCAGTCAGTGCTCAGACCACGCCTCACACTGCATCAAATTGGTCTGCATGACTGGAGTCCCAGAAGGAAGCCTCTTCTAAAGATGATGCACAAGAAAGCCCACAAACAGTTTGCTGAAGACATGCAGACTAAGGACATGGATTACTGGAAACATGTACTGTCATCTGATGAGACCGAGATAAACGTATTTGGTTCAGATGGTGTCAAGCGTGTGTGGCGTGTGTGGCGCTTGTCTTTGTATACCCAGGTGAGGAATACAAAGACAAGTGTGTCTTGCTTACAGTCAAGCATGGTGATGGGAGTGTCATGGTCTGGGGTTGCATGTGCACTGCCGGCACTAGAGAGCTACAGTTCATTGAGGGAACTATGAATGCCAACATGTACTGTGACATACTGAAGCAGAGCATGATCCCCTTCCTCGGAGACTGGGCCACAGGGCAGTATTGCAGCATGATAACGACCCCAAACACACCTCCAAGATTACCACTGCCTTGCTAAAGAAGCTCAGGGTAAAGGTGATGGACTGGCCAAGCATGTCTCCAGACCTAAACACTATTGAGCATCTGTGGGGCATCCTCAAACGGAAGGTGGAGGAGCGCAAGGTCTCTAACATCCACCAGCTCCATGATGTCATCATTGAGGAATGGAAGAGGACTCCAGTGGCAACCTGTGAAGCTCTGGTGAACTTTATGCCCAAGAGGGTTAAGGCTGTGCTGGAAAATAATGGGTGCACTCACATTTGTTGCCAGCGGTTTAGACATTAATGGCTGTGTGTTGAGTTATTTTGAAGGGACAGCAAATTTACACTGTTATACAAGCTGTAAACTCACTACTTTACATTGTAGCAAAGTGTAATTTCTTCAATGTTGTCACATGAAAAGATATAATAAAATATTTTAAAAAATGTGAGGGGTGTGCTCACTTCTGTGAGATACTGTATAAGTGGTCCATATAGTGAACTTGGTGTTGAGTTATTCACTTTACGGTCAAAGCCGAGGACAAGGGGGCACTCTTTATGCCTAAAGGAAAAGAGATTTCACCTCCAAATACGGAAAGGTTTCTTCACAGTAAGAGCTGTGAAAATGTGGAATAGACACCCTCCAGAGGTGGTTCTGGCCAGCTCAGTAGATTGTTTTAAGAAAGGCCTGAAATCTTTCCTAAATGTACATAACATAATTGGGTACTGACATTTATAGGTAAAGTTGATCCAGGGAAAATCCGAATGCCTATCGGGGGATCAGGAAGGAATTTTTTCCCTTGCTGTTGCAAATTGGATCATGCTTTGCTAGGGTTTTTTGCCTTCGTCTGGATCAACTGTGGGTATAGGATTGTGTATATGGGATTATAGGATATTATTTTTTATTTATTTATTTTTATGGTTGAACTAGATGGACTAAATATGTAACAATGTAACTATATGTGCCTACATATAGTTGGGCCATGGAGTATGAATGTAGCCACCATCTAACAGGAATTCAGATCACTACAGCAAAAAAAAGCAATTTGGAGGCTGAGGGCAATATAAGGTACTATTTTCAGTTAAAGGCGAAGTTCTCCTTTCAGAACATCCACATTCAGGGAGAAACATGTAAATTGTTCCAGCTCCTGCTGTCAGACTCGCCCCCCCCCTTGACAGTGGATGGGGATCTTCTTTCTGCACACACTGTCACTTTTTGAAAAGATCTCGGCTGTGTGGTGTGAATGAGTGAACTACAAGTGTGAATGAATGAACTACGAGTACCGTTATCCACCGCGGCTGACATTTTGTAGCTCTGATTGAACTATGAGGGCACTGATGAGTGCTCTCAGAGTTAATTAAAAAGGCCCTGCAGCTTTTAAACAGACAGCCCGGGATTGTCTGTAAAAGCTCGACATTGCACCCCTGATCAGGGGTGCTATACTTTCCAGGTTCCTGCAGGTAAAAAATATAAATGCATATTTTTTGTCTAGCAAAAATTAGTGCATTTATTCATTTTTCGGCAAATGTGAACTTATTTATTAGGAATACATACCTAAATATTTTTTTTTGAACCAGCGTTTAGTGTCACTTTAAAGTGGAATTCCAGCCAAAAAATAAAACCCTGCACTCCTTTGTATGGTAAAAGTAATCACAATTCATATTATGTAATGTTATGTACTTATGTATAAATCAAAAGTGCCTGGTTATCCTATCATTCCACAAAGCTATTTTGTATTTCCGCTCTCAGTCCAACAATGTTAGATAACTACTGTTGAATGCTATTTTCTATCAGCATTTTCGACCCCTGCAGGCTCTTTTCTGTCCTGGAAACACATGCAAGTCGGATGCTTTCACATTTAGGCCGGGTTCACACTGTAACCCGCTGCAGATCGCACAGGGATGTGGAGAAACCCGCATCTAATTCGCATAGATGTGAACCCGGCCTAAAAAAGATGCACAAGCATCCTAATTTATGAGAAAGCTCCAACAGTGCATGTGTAAACATCTCCTAAACAGCTGCTGTTACAGTTGGTGTTCTGATAGAAACACACGCCCAGGCGGGCAAACATCACTTCTAGCAGTGATGCAAGACCTGAGAAGTTACACGCCCGCTGGTCTATTGGAGTTCTGATCCGTGGGAAAAGTTAAAAAAATATATAAAAATGTGTTAGTACAATTTTTTATATTTTGATAATTGCAACAAGCATAGATATTAAATTGCATGCCAGCAGACTGTTGGAAGCATTCAGGCTTTACAACTAGTTTAAATTTGCAGTAATACAACTTGTACTTGTATATACAGCCTGTAACAATAAACAATATATTTACTTATTACAGGTATTTATATAGAGCCGTCAATTTACGTCGCACTTTACATATACTGTATATTAAACATTCACATCAGTCCCAGCCCTCAAGCTAAGGCCGCTAACTCACAATTATTTATACACTTTATTACCAAAAGTATTGGGACACCTGTTTTTACACGCACATGAACTTTAATGGCAAAGGTGTTCTATCAGGTTGAGGTTAGGCTCATCCATGTCTTTATGGACCTTGCTCTGAGCACTGTTCCAAATAATTGGGTAGAGGGGGGATTATAGTTTTAAGGTTGGGCTTGGCCCTTTAGTTCCAGTGAAGGGAACTCTTAAGGCATCAGCATACTAAAGCCACGTACACACGAGCGAAATATCCGATCGAAAAAGTCAGACGCAATCTTTTTATCGTCTATTCTGATCGTGTGTATGCCTCATCTGACTTTTTTTTCCGAAAATTCTGACAGACCTAGAAATGGAACATGTTCTAAATATTTCTGACGGTATCAATTCGTATCCGGAAAACCGCTCGTCTGTATGCTGTTCCGACAGACCAAAAACAACGCATGCTCTGAAGCAGGTACGAGACGGAAGCTATTGGCTACTGGCTATTGAACATCCTTTTTCTAGTCCCGTCGTACGTGATGTCACCGCGTTCTGAATGGTCGGACTTTGGTCGGACTTTGGCTTGACGGTGTGTAGGCAAGACCGTTTGAACGGAATTCCATCAGAGAAACCTTCAGAGTTTATTCCGATGGCAAAACCAGTCGTGTGTACGCGGCATAAAACATTTTGGACAATTTCATGCTCCCAACTTTGCGGGAATAGTTTGGGGATGGCCCCTTCCTGTTCCAACATGACTGCGCACCAGTGCACAAAGCAAGGTCCGTAAAGACATGGATGAGCGAGTTTAGGATGGAGGAACTTGACTGGCCTGCACAGAGTCCTAAACTCAACCCGATAGAACACCTTTGGGATGAATTAGAGCGGAGACTGCAAGCCAGGCCTTCTCATCTACATCAGTGCCTGACCTCACAAATGCACTTCTGGAAGAAGTTCCACACTCCTAAACCTTGTGGACAGCCTTCCTAGAAGAGTTGAAGCTGTACAGCTGCAAAGGGTAAGCCAACTCAAGATTGAACTCTATGGACTAAGACTGGGATGCCATCAAAGTTCATGTGCGTGTAAAGGCAGGTGTCCCAATACTTTTGGTAATATAGTGTACATATATTAGGGCCAATGTAGACAGGAGCATAGAGACAGAGATTCAAACCAACGTCCCTAGAGCTGCCAGACAGACGTGCTAACCACTTAGCCACAGTGCTGCCCGATATAATAATACAGTACAAGATGTGGTTGTCTCATAACCATTAGGGATGAGCCGAACACCCCCCAGTTTGGTTCGCACCAGAACCTGCGAACGGACCGAAAATTCGCACGAACGTTAGAACCCCATTGACGTCTATGGGACTCGAACGTTCGAAATCAAAAGTGCTCATTTTAAAGGCTAATGTGCATGTTATTGTCCTAAAAAGGGTTTGGGGACCCGGGTCCTACCCCAGGGGACATGTATCAATGCAAAAAAAACTTTTAAAAACGGCTGTTTTTTCGGGAGCAGTGATTTTAATGATGCTTAAAGTAAAAAACAAAAGTGAAATATTCCTTTAAATATCGTACCTGGGGTGTGTCTATAGTATGCCTGTAAAGTGGCGCGTGTTTCCCGTGTTTAGAACAGTCCCTGCATAAAATGTCATTTTTAAAGGAAAAAATCTCATTTAAAACTGCTTGTGGGCTTAATGTAATGTCGGGTCCTGGCAATATGGATGAAAATCAGTGAGACAAACGGCATGGGTACCCCCCAATCCATTACCAGGCCCTTTGGGTCTTGTATGGATATTAAGGGGAACCCCGCACCCAAATTAAAATAAGGAAAGGTGTGGGGCCACCAGGCCCTATATACTCTGAACAGCAGTATACAGGCGGTGCAAACAAGACAGGGACTGTAGGTTTGTTGTTAAGTAGAATCTGTTTGTAACTTTTAACGGGTACATTTTTAACGTGTTTAGCTCCAGCCAAAAAATCTTTTTTAAGCTTTTTGGAAAACATAGGGAAGGGTTATCACCCCTGTGACATTTGTTTTGCTGTCTTTCCTCCTCTTCAGAAGATTTCACCTCACTTTTTGTCCCAATGACAAATGTTTTTTGAAAATTTGGGTTTTTTTGTGGAACAAGGATTGGAAAGCATCAGTGGAAAGGAGAAATGTTTTTCCCATATTAACTCTTACAGGAGAGAATTTCCCTTCCTAGGGGTAGATTTCATCTCACTTCCTGTTGTCTCCTTCCGTTTGCAAGTAGGAGTCGTTTGTAAGTTAGATGTTTGAAAGTAGGGGCCTGCCCTATATACTCAGCAGAAATTTGGGCCTTAGGTGTTGTTGTGGCCACAACACTGTAAGCCCTCACAGGGCCCTGCTGTGAAATATTAGATCAAGAATTGTAATTACATGCCCCTGTTGAACAAGGGCAGAAAAATTGGGCCTTTGGTAGTGGTGGTGCTGGTGCCACAACACTGTAAGTCCTCACTCGCTCTTGGTGGGTGCAGAAATGGGCCCTGCTGTGAAATATTAGATCAAGAATTGTAATTACATGCCCCTGTTGAACAAGGGCAGAAAAATTGGGCCTTTGGTGTGGTGGTGGTGGTGCTGGTGCCACAACACTGTAAGTCCTCACTGGCTCTTGGTGGGTGCAGAAATGGGCCCTGCTGTGAAATATTAGATCAAGAATTGTAATTACATGCCCCTGTTGAACAAGGGCAGAAAAATTGGGCCTTTGGTGGTGGTGCTGGTGCCACAACACTGCAACCCCTCACAGATACTCTAGTTGGAACGCAGAAATGAGCCCTGCTGCAAAGTATTGCATCAAAAATTGTAATTACAGGCCCCTGTTAAACAGGGGCTGAAAAATTGGGCCTTAGGCACTGGTGCTGGTGCCACAACACTGCAACCTCTCACAGATACTCCAGTTGGAATGCAGAAATGAGCCCTGCTGCAAAGTATTGCATCAAAAATTGTAATTACACGCCCCTGTTAAACAGGGGCTGAAAAATTGGGCCTTAGGCACTGGTGCTGGTGCCACAACACTGCAACCTCTCACAGATACTCCAGTTGGAATGCAGAAATGAGCCCTGCTGCAAAGTATTGCATCAAAAATTGTAATTACACGCCCCTGTTAAACAGGGGCTGAAAAATTGGGCCTTAGGCACTGGTGGTGGCGCCCAGAACCAAAAATGTTCTTACAAGCTATCAGCGTGATGATTGAGGAGGAAGAGGATAATTACTCAGGGATAGTCACTCAGCATCAGCATAGGCAGTCTTTGAAGGGATCTGAGATTTCAAAAAAAATTATTCGGTTACATCAGCATCAGGTGCTTGGTAGCTGGTGGTAATCCAAGACTGATTCATTTTTATGAAGGTCAGTTGATCGACCGAGTCGGTGGACAGACTCACCCTGTGATCTGTTACAAAGCCTCCAGCAGCACTGAATGTGCGTTCCGAAAGAACGCTGGATGCAGGACAGGCCAGTAGCTCAATTGCATACTGTGCAAGCTCTGGCCAGTGATCCATCCTCAAGACCCAGTAACCCAGAGGATTTTCGGTGGGAAACGTGTCCAAGTCAGATCTTGCCCCTAGGTATTCCTGCAGCATGTAAAACAGACGCTGGCGATGGTTGCTGGAACCGATCATACCTTGGGGCTGCGGACCAAAAAATTGCCTGAACGCATCGGTCAGACGGCCACCTTCTCCACCGCTCCTTCTTTGACTGACCGAAGCCTCAGCAACACGTTGTCCAGAAACAGGAGTTTGTAACCTCCCAGTCTCTGGAAACGTGTTGCACAGACCTTTCTGCAAGGCCTCCCGAAGATGTTTCATCCTCTGCTCCCTCTGCGATGGCAAGATAAGGTCCGCAACCTTACCCTTGTAACGTGGATCAAGGAGGGTTGCCAGCCTGTATTGGTCCTTCTCCTTGATTAGACATGTGCATTTCGTTTAGTTCCGAATCGAAATTCGGACGAAATTTTCATTATTCGGACATTCGGATGCATCCGAAATACCGAATTACAATACTAACGAATTTAAACGAATCCGAAATGTTTCGAATCGAAAAACCACGGACGAAATTCGAATCGAATGCGAATCAAATTCGAAACCAAATTCGAAATATATTCGATTCGAAAACAAATTCGAAATCTATTCGACTCGAATTCGAAAACAAATTCGAATCGAATTAGAAAAAATATAAACTGATTTCTAAAAAAGAATACAATAAAATAGAATATAAAATAATAAAACAATAGAATAAACATAAAAGAATTGTAAAGAATAGAATTTAATAGAATTTATTAAAATACAACAGAATATGACCATCTTCTGAAATTCGAATTATAAATAACAATTTATATATATATATATATATATATATATATATTCGAATTCATTCTATATGAAATTCGAATTTCGGAAAATGGTTATATATATATATATATATATATATATATATATATATATATATATATATATAACCATTTTCTGAAATTTAAATTTCATATAGAATGAATTCAAATAGAAAAGAAAATAGACTAGAAAAACAATAGAACTGAATAGAATAAAATATAATATATATATTAGATTATTTTCTGTTCTATTGCTTTTCTATTCTAATCTTTTCTATTCGAATTTGAATTCATTCTATATGAATTTCGAATTTCAAAAGATGGATATATATATATATAGATATATATCTATATATATAGATATATATCTATATATATCTATATATAGATATATATCTATATATAGATATATATAGATATATATCTATATCTATAGATATATATCTATATATATCTATATCTATATAGATCTATATATATCTATATATATATCTATATATAGATCTATATAGATATAGATATATATATATATATAGATATATCTATATATATATATATATATATATATATATCAATAAATATCATATATATATATATATATATATATATATATATATATATATATATAAGTATATAATATATATACGGTATATATTCGAATTTCAAAAGATGGTTTTATATATATAAATATTATATATATATATATATATATATATATATATATATATATAAACCATTTTCCGAAATTCGAATTTCATATAGAATGAATTCGAATTCGAATAGAAAAGATTAGACTAGAAATAGGAAATAGACTAGAAATAGGAAATAGACTAGAAAAACAATAGAACAGAATTGAGTAAAATATAATAGAATTTATTCTATTCTGTTCTATTTTTTTTTTCTATTCTAATCTTTTCTATTCGAATTTGAATTCATTCTATATGAATTTCGAATTTTAATAGATGGTTATATATAAATAAATATCTAATATATATAGATATACATTTATATATATATATATATATATATATATATATATAAAACCATTTTCTGAAATTCTAATTTCATATAGAATGAAATCGGATTTGAATATAAAAGATTAGAATAGATTAGAAAATAATAGAAAAGAATATCATAGAAAAACAATAGAACAGATCAGGAAAAAAAATTATATATATATATATATATATATATATATATATATATATATATATATATATATATAGGAAGGCCAGTATGGTGGCCTGAATTTATGGGAGGAGCCCGGGGGGTATTTAAGCAGCCCGCTCACCTGTGGTGCTTGTCGGTTTCCTGTGCGTGATATACGTCACTAGGCCGACTATTCGTATACCAGCGTCCGCAAGCTCTTATCGTGCAAAGTTCCCGCATTCGCAATTTCCCTGCTCGAGAGTTTCGAAGCCCGTGTTTACCGATTCGTACGTTCGTACCACGCGTCTGGCTTGGCTGTCGCAGGTAGGGTCCCGTCGGACTTTTGTTTTTACGCATTATAGATATCATGTCACTAAACCGTGATATCAAACTTACGAATCACTCGCAAATTTCACGAACGTACCGCAATGTATATCACTCGTACTATCGTTATGTTACCATTTCGCGTTATCTGAGAAACCACCGCGACGCAGGCGTCGCTTCATTTCAGGCATGTCTAAGTTGTTAAACATGTGTCAGTAGACAGCCATAGCAATTCGCAAATCTTATCGAGTCACGTCAGTTCGATACCAATCATTTCTCATTTCTGAACGTTTCCAATTACATTTCTAACATTTCAACCCATTTGGAATCATTTCTCATTTCAGTCACATACCGCGCTCCGATTCGAATCCAGTTGCACCTAAAGATGCACCGATTCGCTCCGGTGTGCCCCAGTAGTTACGGCCTCATTTCAGTACATGCTCCAGAGTCACGTCATTTTTAGTCGCTTTCGACTCATCGATTTGTACCTCTGTCATGGTTATCATTTCATTGCCACGTACCACGCTCCGATACAAATTCAGTCGCATGGAAATGCACCGATTCGTCTCGGCGTGCCCCAGGTATTTGCCACATTTCAGTACATGCTCCAGAGTCCGATTCGCAGTCAGTCACTATAGCGGCACGACCGATTCGCGCCTCTGTCATGGCAACAAAATGTTACACCTACACTTACCGCGCTCCGCTTCGAATCCAGTCGCATCTTCCATGCACCGATTCGTTACGGCGTGCCCCAGGGCTCGGCCTCATTTCTGAAACATGCTCCAGAGTCTGGATCATAGATAGTCGCAGATATCGGGCGACCGATCCGCATCTCTGTCATGGGAATCGCTACCATTTCACTCCCACAGGACATCACCGTTTCGAAACCAGTCACATCCGAGATGCACCGATTCGTCTCGGAATGCCTCAGTTGTTTCAGCCATATCCATACCTATACCAGAGCTCAGTTCGTTGCCAGCCGCAAAATGCGGCACAACCAATTCGAGCCTCGGTTAAGGTAAAACATTTCTCTCATTTCGTTTCATACTGCGCTCCGATTCGAATCCAGATGCATCAAACATGCACCGATTCGTCCCGGTGTGCACCAATGTTTTTCAGTTGCCTCATTTCAGTACATGCTCCAGAGCCCGGTTCACGTTCGGCTCAGTCACGGCACGACTGAGCCGGACCTCTGTCATGACAAGAAAGTTCACTCATTTCATAATCAATGCAAACATTTCAAATCATTTCATTGTCACAAGGTTGCAAGCACCATACAAGTCATTGCTTCTAGTTAGTCAGCAAAACCTTCACGAATTGTCACCTTTCATTTTCCTCCAGGTCAGTCAAAGTTCAGTAGGTCCACCCTGCATCAGGTTGGACGATAACCCCCCAGGTAAAAAAAAAAAAAATGGGAGAAAATAAGTCGGGTAAGTATGGCTCAGGGAATCAAACCAAAACTTGAAATTCATGTCACCCTCAATAGGTTACAGTCAACCAAAAAATACGAGCTCAAAGACAGGATATCCTCATCAGATCAACCATGTCTCAGGCCGGCAGCGAAGACTTCACGGCCCCTCTGTCACCTTCCCCGGTCTCAGAGAGCGGCAGCGTGCAGTCCCTCAGGGGATGGACCATTCCCAAACTGACGGCAGAGCTAAGACGCAGAGGTGTGCCCTTCCCCGCCACAGCGAGGAAAGGCGAGTTGTTCAAGCTCCTCTTCCCCCCACCAGCAGCAGGACCCAGTACCCAACAGGCATCCCTCCAGTCGATATCTTCAGCCATCTCACAACTGCACGCGATGGTGTCTTCCTTGTCTACCTCGGTCACAGACGTACAAACCAGGGTGGCACTCCTGGAGGCTCGACCAGCCGCGGCTACCCCCGACCCAACCGCAACCCAAACCTTAACACCCCTTCCTGCAGGTACCACAGGCTGGAGCCCCATTGTCTACCCCTCCCATTTGGTTCCAACCAGCATCAGGAAGGACATTTTGGACGGCAGGGACATCAACCTGGCCTCTCTCCTTATTTCTGTGCACGATCTGGCAGAAAATAAGGCCTACAACTGGGGTGACATATCGGTGGTCCTTAAAGCCAAAGACCCCAGACTGAACCGGAAGTTATCTGTCCCAGAGTTCACCTTGGCCTTTGGCATGATGAGAGACGTCCTATGCTCAGCCGCCCCCAGCAGAAGGGAAGAGCTGGACTTGTACCTCCATACGGTAGTAGACCTGGGATACAAGTATGGAGGATTTTCTTTTTACGACTACCACCGTTCCTTTTCCGCAAAGGCGGCAGCCAGACTCGCACAGTTCCAAACGACAACAAATTGGAGTCTCATGGACACAGAGCTGTTCTGCCGCCATTTTGCCGGCTTACGCTCACCCCTGTGTGCGATTTGCCAGTCCTCCACCCACACTGCCACCTGGTGCGCCAATGCGACAATCAGACGTCCCTTCGAATTTCCCTCTACCTCCGGTGCACTTCAGGGTCAGTCGGTCCCTGAACAAACGCCTCAGGTGGACAAATTCGGACGCCCAGTCCGAACCGTGGGAGGGGCAGCCATCTGCAATAATTACAATTACGGGTCCTGCAACTTCAGTCAGTGCCACCTACTCCACATCTGCACCTTATGCCAAAGAGCGCACCCAAGGAACTTGTGCGAAGTCAAACAACAGAAGAGGGCATGACTAAGCCGGATCAATGTCATATGGCTAGGACTCTACCTCACCTCACACCCCACCCCCTCCCTGGCCACCTACCTTATCCAGGGGTTCACAGTAGGGTTTCACACCGGCCTCATTTCACTACCCCACAGTACTTACGAATGTGGGAATCTTCGTTCAGCGGCCATTGACGAACAAGCCATAAATCGGCTCTTACAAGCAGAAGTAGACCGAGAGTACGTCATAGGCCCCTTCACTCAGCCCCCTTTCAGCACTTGGAGAGTCAGCCCTATTGGGCTTGTCAAGGGCAAATTCACAAATAAATTACGTTTGGTGTACGACCTGTCTGCGCCTCATTCTTCCCACATCCCCAGTCTCAATTCCCTGATCCCCTCCGAAGAATTCTCCCTAAAATATTCCTCCGTGGACATGGCAATCCAAGCAGTCATCAAAGCAGGTACAGGTGCCTGGCTTTCCAAAGCCGACATCTCGGATGCCTTCAAGCTCCTGCCTATACACCCATCCCTTTGGTGCTGGCATGGCATCAAGTGGAAGGAGGCATATTATTTTGCCACAAAACTGATGTTTGGTTCGAAGAGTAGCTCTTGGCTCTTCGACACATTCGCTCAAGGTCTCGCTTGGATACTGGTACACAAGGCTCAGTGCCAAGAAGTCATCCATTACCTGGATGACTTCCTACTAATAGAACCTCCCAGCAAGCCCCCAGGAGACCTCGACAAACTCAGAGTGGTATTCGGAAATCTCAATGTTCCCATCGCCGAGCACAAAGTCGACGGCCCAGCGCACAACATCACCTTTCTCGGAGTCAACTTAGACACCTGCACTATGCAAGCCAGTCTCCCCCTCGACAAACTAACCCGCATTAGGGCGGTCCTTCACAAATTCACCCACACCAAGGGGTGTACCAAAAAGCAGTTGCAATCTCTCCTGGGAATGCTTAATTTCGCCATGCGAATTATTCCACAAGGCCGCACCTTCGCGTCACGTCTGCTGAGATTCCTGTCAGAAACACGAGACCCCGATCAGATCCTGAATCTAGACTCCGCAGCAATAGCGGACCTATCTATGTGGGAGGAATTCCTGTCCGCCTGGAATGGCATATCCCTATTTATACCCATGGTTTCGGCCCTTTCACCTCAGGTGGTGACAGACGCTGCAGCTTCCACAGGTTTCACGGCAATTTTTGGCCACCAATGGTTTTCAGGACCCTGGCCTCAACAGATACTGTTGATACCCGGCTTTACCCGAACATCTTCCCTCTTCGAACTCTATCCCATAGTGGCAGCTGCACAACTCTGGGGTCACCATTGGACAGGGCAAACCGTGGTCTTCACCACTGACAATCAGGCCACGGCAGACATCATCAACAAAGGCAGGTCCAAGACCCTAGCAGTCATGTCCTTCCTGCGCAGATTGGTACAACTGTCTTTACAGCATCAGTTTAACATTCACTGTGCATTTATTCCAGGCAGATACAATTTAGCTGCTGACGCACTGTCACGTTTTAACTACACCTCCTTTTTCAAACAGGTTCCCGGAGCCGATCCAGTGTCGGCCCCTATCCCTGTCTGGTCACAGCTGACCCTGGACTAGCTCAACATTTAAAAGGAGCAACACAGCTCATCAATCACTCACTCTCCCATAACACACTCAAAGCCTACCAGACAGCTTGGAGGGCGTTCAATAAATTCCTCACATCCTGCTGTAAAGGACCAACAGATGTCAAACAGGTACTGGCCTTCACTTCATACTGCCACACTCAGCTGGCCTTATCTTACAATACCATTCGGCTATACCTAGCCGGCATACAACATTTCTTGACTCTTGAAGACCCCACAAAATCTTCACTGTTCTCATCACACGCTATACGAGCCATCCTAAGGGGCATTCAGAAACAACAACCAGTGATCAGCATCAAGCGCTTACCCATTACGGGGCCCATCTTCAGGGATATGTCGACTATTCTGGCTACTTCTCCATTCGGTCTGCTCCCCAGCACGGTCCTACAAGCAGCCATATATTTGGCTTACTACGGGTTCTTGCGACCTGGCGAGTTCACCTGTAACAACCCCACAGACCAAATACTATGCAGACGGCACTTGCTTCGCTACCAAGATCATTTCATCCTTCACCTCGAGGTTTCTAAAACCCAGCAAACAGGCTCTGGAGTAGACATTCACCTCTACAAAACCAATAACAGCTGGTGTCCAGTCACCGTACTTAACCGTCTCCTGTCACTCCTGCCTGAACAACCGGACACCTGTCCTCTTCTACCATTCTCAGTTAAACCTTTAAGTGCCTGTCAGTTTGTGAAACACATAAGGATACTTCTCCGCAATCTTCACCTTAACCCCAGTCAGTATTCCGGACACTCCTTTCGTATCGGAGCAGCCTCCGCAGCATCCCGCCATGGGGTCCCAGACCACGTCATCAAAAGATTAGGCAGGTGGAAATCAGCCTGCTTCGCCCGGTATATCCCCAATCCTCAAGTAGAGATGGCACAGGCATTTTCCAAATTGGCTCAATGAATAACTGAAAACCAATAAAATATTATACCCCTACCTGAATGTTTTTGCCCCCTTATTTTGGCATACCGGCCATTAGACCAAGGCACACTTTCAGGTCCATTTCATATGGTAAGTCCACACTTCCAGGTCTATTTCTGATGGTAAGTCTTATGTTAACTATAAATGTTATCTATGTCCATATCGGACATAGGGCTCCAACCATAAGTAGGAAGGCCAGTATGGTGGCCTAAATTTATGGGAGGAGCCCGGGGGGTATTTAAGCAGCCCGCTCACCTGTGGTGCTTGTCGGTTTCCTGTGCGCGATACCCACCCTCCCATCCCCATTTCACAGCATTTCTCAACTATTCATTTCTCTTTACAGAATAATCATTTCTTAAACCAGGGTATGCCCCCTTATTTTGGCATACCGGCCATTAGACCAAGGCACACTTTCAGGTCCATTTCATATGGTAAGTCCACACTTCCAGGTCTATTTCTGATGGTAAGTCTTATGTTAACTATAAATGTTATCTATGTCCATATCGGACATAGGGCTCCAACCATAAATATATATATATATATATATATATATATATATGGGGGGCGTGGCCAAGATGGCGACCAGATAGGACGTGTGTGGAGGGAGCTCCGTCCTATACCGATATCTCATCCGTTCTTAGGGGACATATCCTCACCTTGACGCTGCCGGGAGGTGGAGGAAGCGAGCGGGTATGAGCAGGGGAGGCTCCAGTTCCCAGAGGAAGAGGCAGCAGGCTCCTAGGACCCCGCTCACAACCAGCGATGCGTGCGGGGCGGCCTACACCAACATGGCGTCCCAGACGGAGCAGGCCGAGTCGCCCCAGCTGGGAGCCGATCAGTTCCAGGCGCTCATGCAAGCCATCACGGGCTGCCAAACAACACTGACCACCAAGATCGAGCAGATGCAGCTCGAAATGGGCCTTATTAGGCGGGACATGGACAAACACCGAGACCGATTAACTGAGGCGGAGCGGAGAGTGGGGGAGACAGAAGACACGCTCAGGGAACATTCCGCATCCCTACGCACGCTACAGGTTAAAATGAAGGCGATCGAATCCCGAGCAGAAGATCAGGAGAATAGAAACCGGCGGAACAACCTGCGCATGGTTGGTCTCCCGGAGGGGGCTGAAGGGACAGACCCCGAAACCTATGCAGAACAACTGCTGCGTACGCTTCTCCCGCAAGCACCATTCTCCCCCCATTTTGCAGTCGAGCGGGCTCATAGGATGCCATCCGCTCCAGGACCCCCTGTCGCTCCGCCACGTACATTCATTTTTCGCCTATTAAACTTTAGAGACCGAGATCTGGTTCTCAGAGAGGCTAGGAAGATTGGTGAACTACGATATGAGAACGTGAAGATCATGCTATTTCCGGATTTCTCCATCGAAACACAAAGACAACGTAGATCGTTCGACCAGGTCAAGGCCCAACTAAGGAGCAAAGGTCTCAAATACAGCATGATGTTTCCAGCGCGCCTCAGAGTGATTGACGGCGAGACCACCAAGTTTTTCGTTTCTCCGGAGGAAGCTTCCAGATGGGTTGAATCCCTTCCTAGGCAGCGTTAGGATGCCTACCGTTTTGTCCACCCCCTTTTTTGTTTGTTTTACTCTCCTCTTTTGATCATTTTGGAAGTTTCTAGTGAACTGCGCAGTTACCAGTGAAGTGCATGCTTCTCTACAGATTTACTTTGTCGGCTGCTTGGCACACAAGCTTTCCCTGAGGACTACCCTGACGAGCAGTTTGTTTGCTGTGAGGGCGGGGGGGGAGGGGGGGGTGCAGCACCCTTAGTCTGAAGATACCTGAGCTCATATTTATATGATACCCAAATGCTTTCCTTGCAAGATGAAAAAGCCGACCACCCCTAGATGCTCCCAGCATTTACTACTGCAGGTGTCTCCGCCTCTCCTCCTCACGGGTATGTACTCTGAAGTGTCTTTATAATTCCCTCTGGAGCCGACTTTTCAGGAGGAGGTACGGACTTATTCTTGAAGGGGGGTGCACCTATGTATCCGGAACTTGAAGATTTAGGTCCCCTTCCGAAGGTTATTGAGATTGACCTGCCTGTCTGAAATATTTTTCCTGGCAATCATAAAAGGGACTTAAAAGAGCCTTATTATCTTATCGTGGAGAACTCGGGTCTTGAACCGGATTTGGGGAAGACAGGCCCCCCATCCCCATCTGGCCTTTTTTACTGCTGGCCCGCTCTCCCCTTATGGGGGAACTTGAGTGTCAGAACTGAATATTAATGTACATGGGGCTGGTTTTTGACCATGTGGAGGGGATGTAAGTTAGAAAGTGCCCTTGGCTTGATTTGGATGAGGCGGGGAAGGGATCATTATCATTATGCCTAGTCGGCCTGAGTCGGGGGTAGTAACTCTCTCTCTACAGATGAGTGGTTGGGCATGATTTATACATTTTCTACTCGGTGCCCTCCGTCAGATGGGGAGATATTGAAGGGAAGATACGGGTGCTTGGGTTGGGCTGTGCTCCATGCCTCTTTCTCCCCCTGCAACTTGGGAAACAGGATGTATTTACAAATAAGTGTGTGCCCTTAGTATGTCTAAGAGAAAAGAAAATTGATTTTGGTATAGGGATGGAGGGGTGGGGTACGGCCATCCGTATGACCATAGGTGACTGTGTGTGATGCCTACATATGGTTTTTAAGTTTGTGCCCCTAGATAATTCTAGGTGAACTGTCGCCGGGGGTCTCCTGGACGGATGACTCTGTGCAGGCTTCCTTGGCGACAGTGGTCTTCATGACCGGTTTTGGGTGGGGCTCCCTAGCCCCGGCTGGGGCTCTAGGTCCTTGGTGCGCTTAGTACTACGCGTCACCCCCCAAGGGAGATCTCTCCTATCTAAAATGTTTACCGGGTTAGGTTCGGGTATACAAACACCCCATGTGTTAAAAATGGAGGTGTGGGGTGGGTTGGGGGGAGTTTGATTTGTTTCAGTTGTATATGATTTTTACTTTAATTGCCTACCTTTATGCCTTACATGCTATGAGATTGTTTTACTACATCCGCTATGACAGCCTTCAGTGGTCGCTGATGTCTCTGTTGGACCCTAGCTGTGTGGGATATTCTCTCCTCCGGATCCCTTCGATAATCCACTCCATTATAATATATGATGGCCCCTATTACAATTCTGTCCTGGAATGTCAGGGGCTTAAACCACAAAATTAAGCGCTCCCTGGTCTTTGAGTACCTCAAAATATTCCCCTCAGATCTGCATCCTTCAAGAGACGCATCTGGTGGGTGGGAGGGTGATGGGATTAAAAAGACCCTGGGTGAGCCGTCACTATCATGCCACTTACTCCAGCTATTCTAGAGGAGTTAGTGTCCTGGTACACAAAAATTTTAGTTTTGAATTGTTGGATGTGGTCACGGATCCGGAGGGGAGGTATGTGTTGATACATGCTAACATTGACACAGTAGACATGGTGGTGGTGGGAGTGTATTTGCCACCTCCAGCTAATATTTCTGTGGTGCAGAAGTTGACCGGGTTGATTGCCCAATTCCAGACTGACAATGTGGTCATAGTGGGAGACTTCAATATACCTCCAAACCCCTGTATTGATAAACTATCCCCTGACCCCGCTAGAGACTCAACGTTGTCTAAATGGGCTGATGTATATGGGCTGGTCGACATATGGCGATGGAACAATCCATCAGAACGCGCTTATACCTGCCACTCTCTTCATATAACACCCTGTCCCGTATAGATGTGGTCTATGTTAGTGGAGCAATGCTCCCCAGGGTTATTTCAGTCGAGATACTTCCAAGAGGCATCTCGGATCATTCCCCCCTACTCTGTACAATACAAACTCATACTCCCCAAGCAGATAGACTTTGGCGACTCTCTAGATTCTGGATTGAACATCCGACCATAGAAATAGAGGTGGCCAAAGAGATAAGAGGTTTTTGGTTGACCAATGCCGCTTCCACAGGGATGGCGATGGTATGGGATTCGTTTAAAGCCTATATACGAGGGTGCTATCTATCATCTATTACACGAGAAAGGAACAATGATAAAATTACACTAGAGGAGGCGGAGGCCAGAGCGCAGGAACTGGAGTCAAGGTTCGCCATGACTTCTAATCCTATCACGGCTCAGGATATGAAGGTAGCATATCGAGAGGTGATGTTACTTAGGGTGAACAAGGTTCATAAATGTCAGCTTACCCAAACACAAAAGATATTCGAACACGGTGACAAGACAGGTAGACTGCTGGCTTGGATCTCCAAGGAGCAATCCGCAATTTCCACCATTGCAAGCCTGCGGAGGGAGGATGGGACTAAAGTGGCGGACCCGGTGAGCATCAATCAATGCTTTAAAGAATTTTATGAGGCCTTGTACTCAACTAGGACAAATTACTCCCCAGATGAGCTGCACAATTTTCTAGAGGGGGTGACCCTCCCGACTCTCTCTGATGAGGCGAGGGAAGACTTAGACGCCCCGATCACGATGCCGAAGGTGCGGGCAGCACTGAGATCTATGCAGACAGGGAAGACTCCAGGGGAGGACGGGATCCCCCCTGAATTCTACAAATAGTACCTAGACGACCCAACTATTAAAATGCACGACATGCTTACAAAAACACTGCAGGACCAAGACCTCCCACCATCCATGTCCCAGGCTATCATAGTGGTAATACCCAAACAGGGGAAGGACCCACAGTTGTGCTCTTCCTACCGGCCCATCTCCCTGCTCAACTCTGACGCCAAAGTACTTACCAAAATTCTTGCCAGGCGACTAAATGAAGTTATACTTACCCTGATCCATGAGGATCAATCAGGATTCATGCCTGGCAAGGGAACAGACATTAACCTCCGAAGGCTCTATGCAGTCCTGGCCTCGGGAGATGAGGGAGGGGCTGATGAAATGGTGGCCTCTCTGGACGCGGAGAAGGCCTTTGATTCAGTGGAGTGGGGCTATCTCTGGGAGGTCCTCAGTAAATTCGGATTTGGGCCGTCCTTCATCTCCTGGGTCAGGTTGATATATAAGGCGCCGAGGGCCAGGGTGCGTACCGGAACAGTCCTGTCCTCGCCCTTCGCTTTGGGCAGGGGAACGCGACAGGGGTGTCCCCTGTCCCCGGGACTTTTTGCTCTAGCAATTGAGCCTATGGCGGCGCTTCTTCGGGCTTCAACACAAATTAAAGGGATTGATAGAGGACCACTGCAAGAAAAGGTGTCCTTGTACGCAGATGACACCCTACTGAAGGATGATGGGTGCTCGCTGCGGTCGGCTCTGTCACTTATAGACAGCTTTGGGCAATTCTCAGGAAGTGAATTGGGGGAAGTCAGTGATATTTCCCTTACATTCTGGGATGGGAAGCCAGCAGATGGATGGACAGCTGAGGAGGGTTCCTCAGTTTCGATATCTGGGAGTTGAGATCCATCGGGACTTAAGGCAGTTTATCCCTCTGAATCTCAACCCGGTGGTTCAGCGGATATCCCAGAGCTGTGCTAGATGGAGGTCACTCCCCCTGACACCAGTCGGAAGAGTTAACTTAATTAAAATGTCGATTCTTCCTAAGTTCACTTACCTTTTCCGCCAAGCTCCTGTACCAATACCACACAGCTTTTTTCAGAGGTTGGATAGCAATTTGATATCCTTTGTCTGGAACGGGAGGGCTCCCAGGGTGGCCAAAGTAAAGCTGCAGATGCCCACATCACTTGGCGGCCTGGCACTGCCGTCCCTGTTGATATATATATATATATATATATATATATATATATATATATATATATATATATATATCTATATATCCATTTTCCGAAATCGAATTTCATATAGAATGAATTCGAATTTGAATAGAAAAGAAAATAGACTAGAAAAACAATAGAACAGAATAGAATAAAATATAATATATATATTCTATTGTTTTTCTATTCTAATCTTTTCTATTCTAATTTGAATTTGTTCTATATGAATTTCGAATTTCAAAAGATGGTTATATATATAAATATTTTTTATATGTATATATATATAATCATTTTCCGAAATTCGAATTTCATATAGAATGAATTCGAATTCGAATAGAAAAGATTAGACTAAAAATAGAAAATAGACTAGAAAAACAATAGAACAGAATTGAGTAAAATATAATGTGTATATATAATATTTTATTCTATTCTGTCCTATTTTTTTTTCTATTCTAATCTTTTCTATTCGAATTTGAATTAATTCTATATGAATTTCGAATTTAAGTAGATGGTTATATATACATAAATATCTAATATATATAAAACCATTTTCCGAAATTCGAATTTCATATAGAATGAAATTGAATATAAATAGAATAGAAAATAATATAAAAAAAAATAGATCAGATCAGAAAAAAAAAAAAAAAAAAAATATATATATATATATATATATATATATATATATATATATATATATATATATATATATATATATATATATATATATAAATAACCATTTTCTGAAATTCGAATTTCATATAGAATGAAATCGAATTTGAATATAAAAGATTAGAATAGATTAGAAAATAATAGAAAAGAATATCATAGAAAAACAATAGAACAGATCAGGAAAAAAAATTATATATTTTTATTTCATATAGAATGAATTTTTAAAAGAAAAGAAAATAGACTAGAAAAACAATAGAACAGAATAGAATAAAATATAATATATATATTAATATATATATTAGATTCTTTTCTATTCTATTGTTTTTCTATTGTAATCTTTTCTATTCGATTTTGAAACTTATTCTATATGAATTTCGAATTTCAAAAGATGGTTATATATATAAATATTTTTTATATATATATATATATATATATATATATATATATATATATATATATATATATATATAACCATTTTCCGAAATTCGAATTTCATATAGAATGAAATTGAATTTAAATAGAATAGAAAATAATATCATAGAAAAACAATAGAACAGATCAGAAAAAAAAAAATATATATTATATATATATATATATATATATATATATATATATATATATATATATATATATATATATATATATATAATATTTATATATATACATCTATCTTCTGAAATTTGAAATTCATATAGAATGAATTCAAATTTGAATAGAAAAAAATAGAATAGAATAGAGTAACAATAGAACAGAATAGAATAAAATATAATATAGTATTCTATTCTGATATATATATATATATATATATATATATATAATTTTTTTTTTTTCTTCTGATCTGATCTATTGTTTTTCTAAGATCTTATTTTCTATTCTATCCAAATTCAATTTCATTCTATAAGAAATTCGAATTTCGTAAAATGGTTATATATGTATAAAACCATCTTTTGAAATTCTATTTTTTTTTCTATTCTAATCTTTTCTATTCAAATTAGAATTTATTCTATATGAATTTCGAATTTCAAAAGATGGTTATATATAAATAAATATCTAATATATATATATTCAATTTCATTCTATATGAAATTCAAATTTCGGGAAAATGGTTTTATATATATATATATATATATATATATATATATATATATATATATATATATATATATATATATACATATACATATACATATAAAACCATTTTCCCGAAATTTGAATTTCATATAGAATGAAATTGAATTTAAATAGAATAGAAAATAATATCTTAGAAAAACAATAGATTAGATCGGGAAAAAAAAAAATATATATATATATATATATATATATATATATATTATAACCATTTTCTGAAATTCTAATTTCATATAGAATTAAATCGAATTTGAATATAAAAGATTAGAATAGATTAGAAAATAATAGAAAAAAATCATAGAAAAACAATAGAACAGATCAGGAAAAAAAAAAAAAAATATATATATATATATATATATATATATATATATATATATATAAATATAACCATGTCCCGACATTCGAATTTCATATAGAATGAATTTGAAAAGAAAAGAAAATAGACTAGAAAAACAATAGAACAGTATATATATATATATATAACCATCTTCCGAAATTCGAATTTCATATAGAATGAATTCGAATTCGAATAGAAAAGATTAGACTAGAAATAGAAAATAGACTAGAAAAACAATAGAACAGAATTGAGTAAAATATAATGTGTATATGTATTATATTTTATTGTATTCTGTCGTATTTTTTTTCTATTCTAATCTTTTCTATTCAAATTTGAATTCATTCTATATGAATTTCGAATTTCAATAGATGGTTATATATCAATAAATATCTTATATATATATATATATAAATAAAAAATTTCCGAAATTCGAATTTCATATAGAATGAAATTGAATTGAAATAGAATAGAAAATAATATCTTAGAAAAACAATAGATCAGATCAAAAAAAAAAAAAAAATTATATATATATATATATATATATATATATATATATATATATATATATATATATTATAAAAAAATAGTACAGAATAGAATAAAATATTATATATATACATAATATTTTATTCTATTCTATTCTATTGTTATTCTATTGTATTCTTTACTATTCTAATCTTTTCTACTTAAATTTGAATTTATTCTATATGAATTTCAAGTTTCAGAAGATGGCTATATATATATAAATAATATATATATATATATATTATATATATATATATATATATATATATATATATACATATATATATAAATATATACACACATCTATATATATGTAATATTTATATATATAGCCATCTTCTGAAATTTGAAATTCATAGAATGAATTCAAATTTGAATAGAAAAAAATAGAATAGAATAGAGTAACAACAGAACAGAATAGAATAAATAATAATATATATATAATTATTATTATTTTTTTTTGTAAACGCTATAACTTTTGCGCAAAGCAATCAATAAACGCTTATTGCAATTTTTTTTTAACCAAAAATATGTAGAAGAATACGTATCGGCCTAAACTGAGGAAAAAAAATGTTTTTTTATATATTTTTGGGGGATATTTATTATAGCAAAATCTAAAAAATAATGCGTTTTTTTTTTAAATTGTCGCTCTTATTTTGTTTATAGCTCAAAAAATAAAAAACGCAGGGGTGATCAAATACCACCAAAAGAAATCTCTATTTATCGGAAAAAAAGAACTTCAATTTTGTTTGGGAGCCATGTCGCACAACCGCGCAATTGTCAGTTAAAGCGATGCAGTGCCGAATCGCAAAAAGTGCTCTGGTCAGGAAGGGGGCAAATTCTTCCGGGGTTGAAGTGGTTAAAGACTTGTAGTTTTATTAGCTGTTTTTTTTTTGACAGGGGTGCAGTTTCAGTGCTTGCCATGAGTGCCATTTTCACTAGATACGCCTCTGGGAGACACAGAGAGAGAGAGAGAGAGAGAGAGAGAATGTAATCATTTTTATTCACCGATGACGGATGCAGTCTGGGGTGCGCTCAATCCCTCTCACAGCTTTTACTGCCATGGTGACCCGATTAATGCAGCGTTCTTCTGGTTTGCTGAAGAGGAATATTATCTGAATATTATCTGAATATTATCAAATTCGAAAATAGAAATATTTTCGAATGCGATTGAAATAATTTCTAATACAGTTGAAATAATTTTGAATGCTGTTGAAATATTTTCGAATGTGGTTGAAATATTATCGAATCCGATTGAAATAATTTTGAATACAGTTGAAATAATTTTGAATGCGGTTGAAATATTATCAAATTCGGTAGAAATATTTTCGAATGCGATTGAAATATTATCGAATACAGCACATTTGGCCAGTCTGTCCAAATACCATGCAAAACAGGAAATCCCATTATGGGTATTTATAGAGGCTTCGGAAAATGACCCTCTATTAATATCTATTAATATCAAATTTATTATGGCTTGATCCTAAAGACCGCTTTAAAATTCATAATCCCATAACGAAACACTTCTTATCTCTCTGGGATAAACTAAAAACCAAATATCAGTTACAATCTCCACACAATCCTCTCCTTTCTTTTATCAGAAATCCGGCCTTTTATCCGGCATGGATCTACCCAAATTCTTTTAAAGCTTGGACAACATCAGGCATTCAGACACTAAATGACTTCATAGCATCTAAATCATTCCTTTCATTCCCATCGCTTAGAGAAAAATATGATCTACCAAACTCTGAGATATTTAGATATCTCCAAATCCAAAATTTCTATACACCATTCCTAAAGGGGGATACACCATTATCCCAATTATCCATTTTTGAATCAATCTGTACAAAAGATCCATTTGCTAAAGGTACAATTTCATCACTTTATAATCAATTATATGGAGTAGCAAATCTTAATAGACCCTCTTACGTTCAGAGGTGGGAGGAGGACCTGGGACGAACTTTAGAAGACACGGACTGGTCTAACATATGGCTCACATCTAAGTCATCTTCACCCAACATCTTAGCACTGGAGACAAATTATAAAGTCCTAACTCGCTGGTACTTTGTACCCACTAGAGTGGCAAAATATTCACCTAATACCTCAGCTCTTTGTTTTCGAGGATGCCCAGAAATAGGCACATATTTACACATATGGTGGACGTGCCCAGTAATCCAAACCTTCTGGAAGGAAGTCTTCATGATTGCATCTAAAATATTTAAAAAAATAATACAACCAGATCCATATTTAACTTTACTTAATCTAAAACCGGAATGGTTAACACTCTCTCAATTCAAACTTATGATCCAACTAATAACGGCTGCAAAACAAACAGTGGCCAAGGCATGGAAATCTCCTACATTGGTACTAGCAGAAACAATTCACAGAATGAATAATACAATGTCCCATGCTAAGATGGTAGCCATCGATCAAAATCAAATTCCAAAATTTGAAAAACTTTGGCATCCTTGGATAAAACAACAGTTCCTGTCAAACTTCAATGACTCTGTCCTGTTGCCATGGTAACAGATTAAATGACTTACAGAGACACCCATTCTAAGGCTTCAAAGAGAACTAAAAAGAATAATAAACTGACGAGCGGGACAACCTTGTGGACCATACCTCTACCTTTCAACCCTTTTTCTTCTTTCTCTTTCCTTTTCTCCACCTTACGATTAAAGCTCATTATCAGAATTTATTTGACCTATATACACTCTACTTGTAAACAATATGTATAGTAGGTATAAATCATTTAAATACCTACAAAAGTAACTAAGGAAATGATATATATCTTTAATCTAGGTTTACGTGAACCCAATGTTTAATATTTGAAATTTCATGATATTTACCTATATAAACCCTACTGTAAAACAATGAGCTTACTTTATAGATCCTTGTAAACTTACTTTATGTATCTTTATAACATTGTATACTCAATAAACTTCTTTTGACAAGGAAATATTATCGAATACGATTGAAATAATTTCTAATACAGTTGAAATAATTTCTAATACAGTTGAAATAGTTTCGAATGCTGTTGAAATATTTTCGAATGCGGTTGAAATAATATCGAATCCGGTTGAAATATTTTCGATTTCGACCGATTTTCAAATTCGGTCGAAAACTAAACTGATTTGAAAAACGAATTTAATGAATTTAACGAATCTAACTAAACTAAATTAATTAAATAACGAATTAAAACGAAACGAAACTAAACGGATTTTTTCATTTTGCACATGCCTACTATACGAGGATCCTTACGCAGGCTTTACAGGATCAGGGAGGCCATGCAGCGTAGGTTTGCTGAGGCATTCGGTCCGGAGTCCTCTGGGTCACTAAGGATGACATGGTCCGCAGCCACCTCCTCCCAGCCACGTACAAGTCCATGTGTTTCTTGGGACTGATCCCTTAAAGACTGCTGCTGATGCTGAGTGCCAGGCTCCACCTCCATACTGACACAATCTTCCTCCTCCTCCTCCTCTTCCTGTGTGATCAGAACACTGTCTGGATAAAGGGGGCCTTGAGAGCTAAGGAAGTCCTCCTCTTCCTGCCTCTGTTCTGCCTCAAGTGCCCTGTCCATTATTCCACGCAGTGTGTACTCCAACAGGTGGACAAGGGGGACAGTGTCACTGATGCATGCACTGTCACTGCTCACCATCCTCGTGGCCTCCTCAAATGGTGTCAGGACAGTGCATGCATCCCTGATCATGGCCCACTGGCGTGGGGAAAAAAAACCAAGCTCCCCTGACCCTGTCCTGGTGCCATAGTCGCACAGGTACTCACTGATGGCCCTCTGCTGCGTGTGCAGCCGCTGCAGCATGGCCAACAGTGAGTTCCACCTGGTGGGCATGTCACAGATTAGGCGGTTCTTGGGCAGGTTAAACTCCTTTTGGAGGTCCGTCAGCCGAGCACTGGCATTATATGACCGGCGGAAATGCACACAGACTTTCCTGGCCTGCCTCAGGACATCCTGTAAGCCTGGGTACCTGCCCAAGAACCGCTGCACCACCAAGTTAAGGACGTGAGCCAAACAGGGCACATGGGTCATTTGTCCCTGTCGGAGGGCAGAGAGGAGGTTGGTGTCATTGTCGCAAACCACCATTCCTGCCTTAAGTTGGCGTGGCGTCAACCACCTCTGAACCTGCCCCTGCAGAGCTGACAGAACCTCTGCCCCAGTGTGGCTCCTGTCCCCCAAGCACACCAGCTCAAGCACCGCATGGCATCTTTTGGCCTGCGTACTTGCGTAGCCCCTTGAAAGGCTACGGAGCACCGCTGGTTCCGAAGACAAAGCACAGGAAGAGGCCATGGAGGAAGAAGAAGAGGAGGGGGTGGAGGAGAGAGGTGTGTCACAATCATTAGCATTTTGGAGGCGTGGTGGCGGAACAACCTCCAACACTACTGCACCTTGTCCTGCATCCTTCCCAGCTGCCAGCAGAGTCACCCAATGCGCCATGAAACTTAGGTAACGTCCCTGTCCATGCCTGCTGGACCATGAGTCAGCAGTAATATGCACCTTACCGCTGACCGCCCTGTCCAGCGAGGCATGGACATTGCCTTCCACATGCCGGTAGAGAGCCGGAATCGCCTTCCATGAGAAAAAGTGGCGTTTGGGTACCTGCCACTGAGGAACCGCACATTCCACAAACTCACGGAAGGGGGCAGAGTCTACCAACTGAAAAGGCAGCAGTTGAAGTGCTAGCAATTTAGCCAAGCTAGCATTCAACCGCTGGGCATGTGGATGGCTGGGAGCAAACTTCTTTCGGCGGTGCAGCAGCTGGGGCAGGGAAATTTGCCTGGTACAATCTGACGTTGGTGTACCAAAAGCAGATTGCCCACAAGTACTTGGCTGTGACACACCTAATTCTCCACCTTCATTCCTCTCAGTGCAGGTCTCAGAGAGGACTGATGGTATAGTGGGGTTGGAGATCTCAGCTGATGGGGAGCAAGGAGAGGTCCTCTTTGTTCTTTGGTGTGGGTCTTTTAGATACACTTGCCAACGAACTGCATGGCAGGTCAACATATGTCTGGTCAAGCATGTGGTACCCAAGCGGGAGATGTTTGGCCACGCGAGATACGCTTGAGACATATGTTGCAAATAGCAGCGGTGCGATCTAATGCACTCATCTCAAAAAAGTCCCACACCAAAGAACTTTTTGAATAACGCGCAGAGACTGCAGCGCCCTGCACATGTAGAGCTTTGGGGTGTGATGCAGTCAAGGTGCTGCCCTTAGGCTGGCCCCTGGAGGGCATCCTGCCTCGTTGGTGATGTGCCGCCTCCTCCTCCTCCTCCTCTCTCCTATCAGGCATCCACGTTGAGTCAGTGACCTCATCATCCCCTCCCTCCTTATCACTGGAGCAAAGCTGGCAGTATGCTGCAGCAGGGGGAGCATGACTGCCAGATTGCTGTCCTTCTTGGGCACCCCCTCTGTCCGTGCTCACGTTACTGCCTTCATCGAGCTCAGTATCATCATCAGAGCCTTCCAAACGCTGGGCATCCTCCTGGAGCATGTACCCAACACTGTGGTAAAACAGTTCGAGGGACTCCTCAGGAGGACATGGTGGGGCTAGGGAAGGAGTCACTGATGACATTGAGCCAAGGGAAGAGGCTGCTGCTTTGCCAGACAAAGTACCCTGGGCATGGGTGAGAGAGGATGAGGAGGATGAGGACGGCTTGGTCATCCACTCGACCAAGTCTTCCGCATGTTGCGGCTCAACACGGCCAGCTGCCGAAAAAAAGGCCAAGCGTGTCCCACGGCCACGTGCTGATGAGGATGCACCGTCTCCACGACCAGCACTAGACACAGAGCCTGCTTGCCCTCTCTTACTGGCTTGTGACTGTCTGCCTCTCCTTCTTGGCCTTCCAGACATACTAATGGCCTGTAGCTGCACTAAACTGGGATATATATATATATATGTACTGCTACTGCAGCTAGCAAAATCAACTACCTGCCTGTAGTATGAGAACATCACCAACCTTCTACAGGTAGCTTTAGCTGAACACTGTGCAGAGCTCGCAAAAAACTAACTTGTAGCTTTTTTAGCTGCCTGCGGTAGTAATAGGATCAGGAAAACACCACCAACCTTCTACAGGTAGCTTTAGCTGAACACTGTGCAGAGCTCGCAAAAAAATAACTTGTAGGTTTAGCTGGACACTGTGAGGAGGACGCACCACACTAACTTGTAGTTTTAGCTGAACACTGTGAGCAGGATGCACCGCACTAACTTGTAGGTTTAGCTGAACACTGTGAGGTGGAAGCACCGCATTAACTTGTAGTTTTAGCTGAACACTGTGAGCAGGACGCACAGCACTAACTTGTAGTTTTAGCTGAACACTGTGAGCAGGACGCACTGCACTAACTTGTAGTTTTAGCTGAACACTGTGAGCAGGACGCACCACACTAACTTGTAGGTTTAGCTGAACACTGTGAGGTGGACGCACCACACTAACTTGTAGTTTTAGCTGAACACTGTGAGCAGGATGCACTGCACTAACTTGTAGCTTTAGATGAACACTGTGCAGAGGTCTCACTACACTAACTTGTAGGTTTAGCTGAACACTGTGCAGAGCTCGCAAAAAACTAACTTGTAGCTTTTTTAGCTGCCTGCGGTAGTAATAGGATCAGGAAAACACCACCAACCTTCTACAGGTAGCTTTAGCTGAACACTGTGCAGAGCTCGCAAAAAAATAACTTGTAGGTTTAGCTGGACACTGTGAGGAGGACGCACCACACTAACTTGTAGTTTTAGCTGAACACTGTGAGCAGGATGCACCGCACTAACTTGTAGGTTTAGCTGAACACTGTGAGGTGGAAGCACCGCATTAACTTGTAGTTTTAGCTGAACACTGTGAGCAGGACGCACAGCACTAACTTGTAGTTTTAGCTGAACACTGTGAGCAGGACGCACTGCACTAACTTGTAGTTTTAGCTGAACACTGTGAGCAGGACGCACCACACTAACTTGTAGGTTTAGCTGAACACTGTGAGGTGGACGCACCACACTAACTTGTAGTTTTAGCTGAACACTGTGAGCAGGATGCACTGCACTAACTTGTAGCTTTAGATGAACACTGTGCAGAGGTCTCACTACACTAACTTGTAGGTTTAGCTGAACACTGTGAGCAGGACGCACTGCACTAACTTGTAGTTTTAGCTGAACACTGTGAGGTGGACGCACCGCACTAACTTGTAGTTTTAGCTGAACACTGTGAGCAGGACGCACCGCACTAACTTGTAGGTTTAGCTGAACACTGTGAGGTGAACGCACCACACTAACTTGTAGTTTTAGCTGAACACTGTGAGCAGGACGCACCCCACTAACTTGTAGGTTTAGCTGAACACTGTGAGCAGGACGCACTGCACTAACTGTAAATAGTCTAGCTGCCTGACTGTGGTACTAATAGGATCAAAAGAACACCAGCAATTTTCTTCAGGTAGCTGTAAATACTGTAACAAGACAAGCCTGCCTGTCAGTAAGAAGATAACAGGAACGGATCTAGCTAAACTGAATACAGTGTATATATATATATATATATGCAACACCTGGGATGCATATATATACACAATACACTGTAAGTGCAGCTAACTGACTGACTGTTCTGCCTAATCTATCTAACTCAAATCAAATGACACTGTCTGTCTCTCTCTCTCTCTCTATCTATGAACGCTGGAACACACACTACACAGGGCCGCCGTGCAGGTGGCCTTATATAGTGTGGGGCGTGTGCTAAGTGCCCTGAGCCATAATTGGCCAAAGCCTCCTTGGCTTTGGCCAGTTACGGCTCTCTGTTCAGACGGCTCTGTGATTGGCCAAGCATGCGGGTCATAGTGCATGCTTGGCCAATCATCAGCCAGCAATGCACTGCCATGCTGCAGTGAATTATGGGCCGTGACACGCCACACGAATTTGGCGCGAACGGCCCATATCGTTCGCAATTCGGTGAACGGGCGAACAGACGATGTTCGAGTCGAACATGGGTTCGACTCGAACATGAAGCTCATCCCTAATAACCATATAGCACTTAAAAATATTATTCAAGATATGTCTTTCTTGACATTTTGGAATGTTAGTTGTCAGTAAATTAACTGCAAATTAGCAAATATTTTAATATACTTAACCACTTGACGACCGCCTCACGCCGATGTACGTCGGCAAGGTGGCACGGACAGGCAAAATCACGTACATGTACGTGATTTGCCTTCCGCGGGTGGGGGGTCAGATCGGTCCCCCCCCCGGTGCCCGAGGCGGTCGCCATTTCTTCCCGGGCGATGAGAGGTGAGGGGGAGGCCATCCACTGTTGGCCACCCCCTCCCGATCGCTCCCGGCGAATGAGAATGCTTCCTTTCCCTCTGTAATGTAAACAGAGGGAAAGGAAGTGATGTCATCCCTCCTCGAGCCGGTCTTTTCATCGCGACGCCGAGGAGAGAAGACATCAAGTAAGTCTGCACAACACTACACTAACAGTAGAACACGCCAGGCACACTTGTCACCCCCCCATCACCCCCCGATCACCCCCCGATCACCCCCCTGTACCCCCTGTCACTCTGACACCAATAGCATTTTTTTTTTTTTGCATTGGTGTCAGTTTGTGTCAGTTACAAGTGTTAGGGCAGTTAGGTTAGCCCCCTTTAGGTCTAGGGTACCCCCCCTTAGGTCCAGGGTACCCCCCTAACACCCCCTAATAAAGGTTAACCCCTTGATTACCCCCCGTCACCAGTGTCGCTAAGCGATCGTTTTTCTGATCGCTATATTAGTGACACAGATGACGCTAGTTAGGGAGGTAAGTATATAGGTTCGCTGTCAGTGTTTTATAGCGACAGGGACCCCCATATACTACCTGCTAAAGGTTTTAACCCCCTGATTGCCCCCTAGTTAACCCTTTCACCAGCGATCACCGTATAAGTGTTACGGGTGACGCTGGTTAGCTAGTTTGTTTTTTGTAGTTTATTACAGTTTATTACAGTTTATTATAGTTTTAGGGCACCCGCCGTTTATTACCCTATAAAGGTTTAACCCCCTAATTGCCCGACGGTGATATAAATTAAATTTTTAGGGTCAGCTAAGGTCTGCGTCGCCCCAGGCAGCATCAGGTTAGCGCCAGTACCGCTAAAATCCACGCACGCAGCATACACCTCCCTTAGTGCTATAGTATCTGAGCGGATCGATATCTGATCCGATCAGATCTATACTCCCCAGCAGTTTGGGGTTCCCTGAAACACAGTGTTAGCGGGATCAGCCCAGATACCTGCTAGCACCTGCGTTTTGCTCCTCGGCCCAGCCCTGCCCAGCCCACCCAAGTGCAGTATCGATCGATAACTGACACTTACAAAACACTAAGCACACATAACTGCAGCGTTCGCAGAGTCAGGCCTGATCCCTGCGATCGCTAACAGTTTTTTGGTAGCGTTTTGATACAGTCGCTGACAGTCAGGAGCTTTTTTGCCTGTGAGTCTCACTAGTGTACCCCTAAATTTAGAGCCCAAAATGGCAAATCGAAGGTACACTAGTGAAGAGGCCTACACGTTTCTGAGCATGACAGATAGTGAAGAGGAAGTCACTCATCTGTCAAGTTCAGGCTCAGAATACGAACCTGTAGAGAACAGCGGCTCCATGACAGATAGCTCTGACGACGGAGTTGTGGTCCCTGCTAAGGTCAGGCGTACCAGACCCCAATCTTCTTCTGTCCTTGAAGTGCAAGAACCGCAGGGCTCTCGTATGGAGCAGAGAAGTACTAGCGCCGCTACTCCTTCTGGTGAACTGGCAAGCACCAGCGGCCTAGTACACCCTGGTCGTACATCCAGCACTGCAGTATCACGTGGTGACGTGGCGAGTCCCATAAGTGCAGTTCAAGCTGGCGAGGTGGCAAGCACTAGTAGTGTCCCGCTGCCACCAAGAAGACAAAGACAGGCCCGTCGTGCCCATAGTGCCCTTCCTGCTGCATTGGCCAATCCGAATTGGGAACCCACCACTTCTGCAGCACCCGTACTTCCCCCTTTCACTGGCCAACCCGGAATTCAGGTGGAAACAGTTGACTTTACGCCACTGGATTTTTATTCACTGTTTTTCACCGAAGATCTCTATAGATCTATTGTGGACCAAAGCAATTTATACGCTGGTCAACACATCGCCGCTAATCCCCAGTCCTCCCTTGCCAGAGATTGGAGACCAATTACGGTCTCCGAATTTAAGACCTTTCTGGGCCTTTCCCTCCTCATGGGAATAAAAAGAGTAAGTTGCGGTCATATTGGTCCACTGACCCAATTTACCATTCACCCTTGTTCTCTGCTTCCATGGCCAGGGTACGATACGAGCAGATTTTGCGGTTCATGCACTTCAACGACAATGAACTCTGTCGTCCTCGTGGAGACCCTGCATACGATCGGCTCTACAAAATTCGGCCCCTCGTAAACCACTTCAACCAACGTTTTGCAGACTTGTTTACCCCCATCAAGTTGTCTGCGTTGATGAGTCCCTGATTAAATTTTCTGGCCGCTTGTCATTCAAACAGTACCTTCCCAGCAAGCGTGCCAGATACGGGGTCAAGATGTATAAGCTCTGTGACAGGGCCACAGGCTATACATATAGTTTTATGGTTTACGAGGGCAAAGATAGTCACGTAGAGCCGACAAACTGCCCTGACTACATAGGAAGCGCTGGCAAGATAGTGTGGGACTTGGTGTCACCCTTATTCGGAAAGGGGTAGCACTTGTACGTGGACAATTATTATACGAGCGTGCCACTTTTTAGTCACTTGTTTGATCAGCAGATTGGAGCATGTGGCACCGTGCGACCTAATCGCCGGGGCTTTCCCCAGCGGCTTGTAGATTCCCGTCTTAGGCTGGGGGAGAGAGCCTGCTTGAAGTATAATAATTTGCTCGCTATGAAGTGGAGGGATAAGAAGAATGTTTTCGTTCTCACCTCCCTTCATGCAGACACGACGACCCAAATTCCTACGGCGACTGGTGTTGTGGAGAAACCCCTCTGTGTCCACGAATACAACCTTAATATGGGAGGGGTGGACCTCAACGACCAGTTGTTGGCGAAGTACCTAGTTGCCCGTAAGGCCAGGCGCTGGTACAAAAAAGTGTCTGTTTATTTATTTCAATTGGCTTTGCTGAACGCTCATGTGCTATACAGAGCTTCAGGACAGACTGGATCCTTCCTTAAATTCCAGGAAGAGATCGTCAGAGCCCTTCTGTTTCCAGACGGTGCTCTACCTCACCTTCCCCAACCAAATGCAGTAAGCCGGCTGCATGAGAGGCATTTTCTTTATGCCATCCCGAGTACCCCTACCCAACGAGCCCCCCAAAAAAGATGTTGTGTCTACAGCAAGCGCGGATTTAGGCGTGACACCCGGTCTTATTGTCCCTCCTGTCCTGGCAATCCTGGTCTTTGCATGGGTGAATGCTTTGAACGCTACCATACATTAGTTGAGTATTAGCGTAGGGTTCAGCACTGCACAGACTAGGCACACTAACACAGGGTCTTCCAAGATGCCGTTGCATTTTGAGAGACCCAAACCTGGAACGAGTTACAAAAGTTAAAAGTTACTAAAAAAAAGTGTAAAAAAAAAAATAAAAAAAAAATAAAAAAAAATAAAAACACAAAAAAAAATATAAAATAAAAAAACCAAAAATAGTTGTTGTTTTATTGTTCTCTCTCTCTCTATTCTCTCTCTATTGTTCTGCTCTTTTTTACTCTATTCTATTCTGCAATGTTTTATTGTTATTATGTTTTACCATGTTTGCTTTTCAGATTTTTTATACTTTACCGTTTACTGTGTTTTGTTGGTAACCATTTTATTGTTTTCAGGTACGCCATTCAGTTGCAGCGCGGATTTATTTATCTTGACAGCAACAGCGTTTGCTCCCACGATATATAAAGCCGTGACTCCAGCGCTGTCGGAGGTGATTTCACCACCACAGTTACATACTTCAGCATATATGCCAAAGCGTGGGGGCAGCAGTGGGTGGAGGAGCAATTTGCTCCTGCCTTTTGCGGGAGGATGCCCCCATGCTTCGGCATATATAAATGGTGCATGTATGCCCATCATTAGAAGTGGGTGGATGAAGGGAGGTATTCTAATGGTGGGCATACCCACCGATCAATATCTTTTTTTCGTTCAGCCCACAGGCTGCATGAAAAAAAAGTTTACAATATATGCCTAACAAGGACCAGCAACGTACTGGTATGTTGCTGGACTTTGAGTGGTTATACCAGAATGATGCCTGCAGGTTTAGGTATCATCTTGGTATCATTCTTTTCAGCCAGCGGTCGGCTTTCATGTAAAAGCAATCCTAGCGGCTAATTAGCCTCTAGACTGCTTTTGCAAGCAGTGGGAGGGAATGCCCCCCCCACCGTCTTCCATGTTTTTCTCTGGCTTTCCTGTCCCAACAGGGAACCTGAAAATGCAGCCGGTGATTCAGCCAGCTGACCATAGAGCTGATCAGAGACCAGAATGGCTCCAAACATCTCTATGGCCTAAGAAACCGGAAGCTACGAGCATTTCATGACTTAGATTTCGCCGAATGTAAACAGCGCCATTGGGAAATTGGGAAAGCATTTTATCACACCGATCTTGGTGTGGTCAGATGCTTTGAGGGCAGAGGAGAGATCTAGGGTCTAATAGAGCCCAATTTAAAAAAAAAAGAGTACCTGTCACTACCTATTGCTATCATAGGGGATATTTACATTCCCTGAGATAACAATAAAATTAATTAAAAAAAAATAAAAATGAAAGGAACAGTTTAAAAATAAGATAAAAAAGCAAAAAAATAATAAAGAAAAAAAAAAGCACCCCTGTCCCCCCCTGCTTTCGCGCAAAGGCGAACGCAAGCGTCGGTCTGGCGTCAAATGTAAACAGCAATTGCACCATGCATGTGAGGTATCACCGCGAAGGACAGAACGAGGGCAGTAATTTTAGCAGTAGACCTCCTCTGTAAATCTAAAGTGGTAACCTGTAAAGGCTTTTAAAGGCTTTTAAAAATGTATTTATTTTGTCGCCGCTGCGCGTTTGTGCGCAATTTTAAAGCATGTCATGTTTGGTATCCATGTACTCGGCCTAAGATCATCTTTTTTATTTCATCAAACATTTGGGCAATATAGTGTGTTTTAGTGCATTAAAATTTAAAAAAGTGTGTTTTTTCCCAAAAAAATGCGTTTGAAAAATCGCTGCGCAAATACTGTGTGAAAAAAAAATATGAAACACTCACCATTTCAATCTGTAGGGCATTTGCTTTAAAAAAATATATAATGTTTGGGGGTTCAAAGTAATTTTCTTGCAAAAAAAAATAATTTTTTCATGTAATCAAAAAGTGTCAGAAAGGGCTTTGTTTTCAAGTGGTTAGAAGAGTGGGTGATGTGTGACATAAGCTTCTAAATGTTGTGCATAAAATGCCAGGACAGTTCAAACCCCCCCCCAAATGACCCCATTTTGGAAAGTAGACACCCCAAGCTATTTGCTGAGAGGCATGTCGAGTCCATGGAATATTTTATATTGTGACACAAGTTGCGGGAAAGAGACAAATCTTTTTTTTTTTTTTTTTTTTTTTTGCACAAAGTTGTCACTAAATGATATATTGCTCAAACATGCCATGGGAATATGTGCAATTACACCCCAAAATACATTCTGTTGCTTCTCCTAAGTATGGGGATACCACATGTGTGGGACTTTTTGGGAGCCTAGCCGCGCACGGGACCCCGAAAACCAAGCACCGCCTTCAGGCTTTCTAAGGGCGTAAATTTTTGATTTCACTCTTCACTGCCTAGCACAGTTTCGGAGGCCATGGAATGCCCAGATGGCACAACCCCCCCCCCCAAATGACCCCATTTTGGAAAATAGACACCCCAAGCTATTTGCTGAGAGGTATAGTGAGTATTTTGCAGACCTCACTTTTTGTCACAAACTTTTGAAAATTGAAAAAAGAAAAAAAAAAAAATTTTTCTTGTCTTTCTTCATTTTCAAAAACAAATGAGAGCTGCAAAATACTCACCATGCCTCTCAGCAAATAGCTTGGGGTGTCTACTTTCCAAAATGGGGTCATTTGGGGGGGTTTTGTGCCATCTTGGCATTTTATGGCCTTCAAAACTGTGATAGGTAGTGAGGAGTGGAATCATAACTTAACGCCCTTAAAAATCCTGAAGCTTGTGCTTGGTTTTCGGGGCCCCGTATGCGGCTAGGCTCCCAAAAAGTCCCACACATGTGGTATCCCCGTACTCAGGAGAAGCAGCAGAATGTATTTTGGGGTGTAATTCCACATATGCCCATGGCATGTTTGAGCAATATATCATTTAGTGACAACTTTGTGCAAAAAAAAAAATAAACAATTGTCACTTTCCCGCAACTTGTGTCAAAATATAAAATATTCCATGGACTCAACATGCCTCTCAGCAAATAGCTTGGGGTGTCTACTTTCCAAAATGGGGTCATTTGGGGGGGGTTTGTGCCATCTGGGCTTTTTATGGCCTTCAAAACTGTGATAGGCAGTGAGGAGTGAAATCACAACTTTACGCCCTTAGAAATCCTGAAGGCGGTGCTTGGTTTTCGGGGCCCCGTATGCGGCTAGGCTCCCAAAAAGTCCCACACATGTGGTATCCCCATACTCAGGAGAAGCAGCTAAATGTATTTTGGGGTGCAATTCCACATATGCCCATGGCCTGTGTGAGAAATATATCATTTAGTGACAACTTTGTGCAAAAAAAAAAAAATTGTCACTTTCCCGCAACTTGTGTCAAAAAATAAAATATTCCATGGACTCAACATGCCTCTCAGCAAATAGCTTCGGGTGTCTACTTTCCAAAATGGGGTCATTTGGGGGGGTTTTGTGCCATCTTGGCATTTTATGGCCTTCAAAACTGTGATAGGAAGTGAGGAGTGAAATCAAAAATTTATGCCCTTAGAAATCCTGAAGGCGGTGCTTGGTTTTCGGGGCCCCGTACACGGCTAGGCTCCCAAAAAGTCCTAAACATGTGGTATCCCCGTACTCAGGAGAAGCAGCAGAATGTATTTTGGGGTGTAATTCCACATATGCCCATGGCATGTTTGAGCAATATATCATTTAGTGACAACTTTGTGCAAAAAAAAAAAAAAGTGTTACATTCCCGCAACTTGTGTCAAAATATAAAATATTCCATGGACTCAACATGCCTCTCAGCAAATAGTTTGGGGTGTCTACTTTCCAAAATGGGGTCATTGGGGGGGTTTTGTGCCATCTTGGCATTTTATGGCCTTCAAAACTGTGATAGGTAGTGAGGAGTGAAATCACATTACGCCCTTAGAAATCCTGAAGGCGGTGCTTGGTTTTCGGGGCCCCGTATGCGGCTAGGCTCCCAAAAAGTCCCACACATGTGGTATCCCCATACTCAGGAGAAGCAGCTAAATGTATTTTGGGGTGCAATTCCACATATGCCCATGGCCTGTGTGAGAAATATATCATTTAGTGACAACTTTGTGCAAAAAAAAAAAAATTGTCACTTTCCCGCAACTTGTGTCAAAAAATAAAATATTCCATGGACTCAACATGCCTCTCAGCAAATAGCTTCGGGTGTCTACTTTCCAAAATGGGGTCATTTGGGGGGGTTTTGTGCCATCTTGGCATTTTATGGCCTTCAAAACTGTGATAGGAAGTGAGGAGTGAAATCAAAAATTTATGCCCTTAGAAATCCTGAAGGCGGTGCTTGGTTTTCGGGGCCCCGTACACGGCTAGGCTCCCAAAAAGTCCTAAACATGTGGTATCCCCGTACTCAGGAGAAGCAGCAGAATGTATTTTGGGGTGTAATTCCACATATGCCCATGGCATGTTTGAGCAATATATCATTTAGTGACAACTTTGTGCAAAAAAAAAAAAAAGTGTTACATTCCCGCAACTTGTGTCAAAATATAAAATATTCCATGGACTCAACATGCCTCTCAGCAAATAGTTTGGGGTGTCTACTTTCCAAAATGGGGTCATTGGGGGGGTTTTGTGCCATCTTGGCATTTTATGGCCTTCAAAACTGTGATAGGTAGTGAGGAGTGAAATCACATTACGCCCTTAGAAATCCTGAAGGCGGTGCTTGGTTTTCGGGGCCCCGTATGCGGCTAGGCTCCCAAAAAGTCCCACACATGTGGTATCCCCATACTCAGGAGAAGCAGCTAAATGTATTTTGGGGTGCAATTCCACATATGCCCATGGCCTGTGTGAGAAATATATCATTTAGTGACAACTTTGTGCAAAAAAAACAAATTGTCACTTTCCCGCAACTTGTGTCAAAAAAGAAAGTATTCCATGGACTCAACATGCCTCTCAGCAAATAGCTTGGGGTGTCTACTTTCCAAAATGGGGTCATTTGGGGGGGTTTTGTGCCATCTGGGCATTTTATGGCCTTCAAAACTGTGATAGGTAGTGAGGAGTGAAATCAAAAATTTATGCCCTTAGAAATCCTGAAGGCGGTGATTGGTTTTCGGGGCCCCGTACGCGGCTAGGCTCCCAAAAAGTCCCACACATGTGGTATCCCCATACTCAGGAGAAGCAGCTGAATGTATTTTGGGGTGCAATTCCACATAGGCCCATGGCCTGTGTGAGCAATATATCATTTAGTGACAACTTTTTGTAAATATTTTTTTTTTTTTTTTTTTGTCATTATTCAATCACTTGGGACAAAAAAAATAAATATTCAATGGGTTCAACATGCCTCTCAGCAATTTACTTGGGGTGTCTACTTTCCAAAATGGGGTCATTTGGGGGGGGTTTGTACTGCCCTGCCATTTTAGCACCTCAAGAAATGACATAGGCAGTCATAAACTAAAAGCTGTGTAAATTCCAGAAAATGTACCCTAGTTTGTAGACGCTATAACTTTTGCGCAAACCAATAAATATACGCTTATTGACATTTTTTTTACCAAAGACATGTGGCCGAATAAATTTTGGCCTGAATGTATGACTAAAATTGAGTTTATTGGATTTTTTTTATAACAAAAAGTAGAAAATATCTTTTTTTTTCAAAATTTTCGGTCTTTTTCCGTTTATAGCGCAAAAAATAAAAAACGCAGAGGTGATCAAATGCCATCAAAAGAAAGCTCTATTTGTGGGAAGAAAAGGACGCAAATTTCGTTTGGGTACAGCATTGCATGACCGCGCAATTAAAAGTTAAAGCGACGCAGTGCCAAATTGGAAAAAGACCTCTGGTCCTTAGGCAGCATAATGGTCCGGGGCTCAAGTGGTTAAAGAGGTTGTAAAGGCTAAATTGTTTTTTTTTTTTTTTTTATAACAAACATGTTATAGTTACCTGCTCTGCTACCTGCGCAGAGTGGTCTTAAACCTCCTCTTTCCCAGTGGCAAACTTGGCTCCTCCTCTTATCTATACACCACCATAGGATGCCATATGACCCCTATATTAGGCCTTGGTGGGTGGGGTGAAATATGTTAGGGAGCATGGCCCGAGGAGCAAAATTGTCTGAGGCTTTAACCACTTCCATACCAGGCCTATTCTGACACTCCTCGCCTACATGTAAAAATCATAATTTTTTTTGCTAGAAAATTACTCAGAATCCCCAAACATTATACAGTGGGGCAAAAAATTATTTAGTCAGCCACCAATTGTGCAAGTTCTCCCACTTAAAAAGATGAGAGAGGCCTGTAATTGTAATCATAGGTATATCTCAACTATGAGAGACAAAATGTGGAAACAAATCCAGACAATCACATTGTCTGATTTTTGAAAGAATTTATTTGCAAATTATGGTGGAAAATAAGTATTTGGTCACCTACAAACAAGCAAGATTTCTGGCTCTTACAGACCTGTATCTTCTTCTTTAAGAGGCTCCTCTGTCCTCCACTCATTACCTGTATTAATGGCACCTGTTTGAATTTGTTATCAGAAAAAAGACACCTGTCCACAACCTCAAACAGTCTCAACCTCCAAACTCCACTATGGTGAAGACCAAAGAGCTGTCGAAGGACACCAGAAACAAAATTGTAGACCTGCACCAGGCTGGGAAGACTGAATCTGCAATAGGCAAGCAGCTTGGTGTGAAGAAATCAACTGTGGGAGCAATAATTAGAAAATGGAAGACATACAAGACCACTGATAATCTCCCTCGATCTGGGGCTCCACGCAAGATCTCACCCCGTGGGGTCAAAATGATCACAAGAACGGTGAGCAAAAATCCCAGAACCACACGGGAGACCTATTGAATGACCTGCAGAGAGCTGAGACCAACGTAACAAAGGCTACTATCAGTAACACACTACGCTGCCAGGGCCTCAGATCCTGCAGTGCCAGACGTGTCCCCCTGCTTAAGCCACAACATGTCCGGGCCCGTCTGAGGTTTGCTAGATGATCCAGAAGAGGATTGGGAGAATGTCATATGGTCAGATGAAACCAAAGTAGAACTGTTTGGTAGAAACACAACTCGTCATGTTTGGAGAAGAGAGAATGCTGAGTTGCAACCAAAGAACACCGTACCTACTGTGAAGCATGGAGGTGGCAACATCATGCTTTGGGGCTGTTTCTCTGCAAAGGGAACAGGACGACTGATCCATGTACATGAAAGAATGAATGGGGCCATGTATCGTGAGATTTTGAGTGCAAACCTCCTCCCATCAGTAAGGGCATTGAAGATGAAACGTGGCTGGGTCTTTCAGCATGACAATGATCCAAAACACACTGCCCGGGCAATGAAGGAGTGGCTTCGTAAGAAGCATTTCAAGGTCCTGGAGTGGCCTAGCCAGTCTCCAGATCTCAACCCCATAGAAAACCCTTGGAGGGAGTTGAAATTCAGTGTTGCCCAGTAACAGCCCCAAAACATCACTGCTCTAGAGGAGATCTGCATGGAGGAATGGGGCAACATACCAGTAGCAGTGTATGACAACCTTGTGAAGACTTACAGAAAACGTTTGACCTCTATCATTGCCAACAAAGGATATATAACAAAGTATTGAGATGAACTTTTGATATTGACCAAATACTTATTTTCCACCATAATTTGCAAATAAATTCTTTCAAAAATCAGACATGTGATTGTCTGGAATGGTTTCCAACTTTTTTGTATAATGTGAAAGATGATGTTACACTGAGTGAATAGATACCTAACATGTCATGCTTTTAAATTGTGGAACTTTGGGACTTAAAAATCTCCATAGGCGACGCTTTAAATTTTTTTACAGGTTACCAATTTATAGTTAAAGAGGAGGGCTAGAATTGTTACTCTTGCCCTAATGTTCATGGCGATACCTCACATGTGTGGTTTGAAAGCCATTTACATATGTGGGTGCGACATACATATGCGTTCACTTCTTCATGCGAGCAAGCGGGGACGGGGGCGCTTTCAATTTTTTTTTTGTTTATTTTATTTATTTATTTTTTTTACACTTTCCCTTTCAATTTTTTTTAATCACTTTTATTCCTATTACAAGGAATGTAAACATCCTTTGTAATAGGAATAGGGCAGGAAAGGTCCTCTTAATGGAGAGATGTGGGGTCTATAAGATCCCACATCTCTCCTCTAGGCAGGAAAGGCTGAGATCCCCCAAAAAAATGGTCTTTCCAGCCAAGTATATGGCAGTGCTTGCAACTGCCAGACGTGCCGTCATAACATCGCAGCCGGGCCTCCGAAGATCATAGAGATTTCCGGGACCAACTGGTCCTTGGTATTCTCTATGATAAACTTCCGTCAGATTCCTTCTCCGGCTCACCGATCGCACGGCGAGCCGGTAGAAGCAATGGAGGGCGGTGGGAGGGGGGAATGTCTCCTCCCCCCACCTGTAAAAATGATCAAGCAGCCAAACTACTACTATGATTGTTCTTATGGAGCGGGGAATCGCTGGCTGAAAAATATGATATCTGAATGATGCCTGCAGCTGCACGCATCATTCAGATATCCCCACTTAAGGTCCAGGACGTCATATGAGGAAAGTGAAAAGTGGTTAACATGTATACCCTGTACATCCATAGCAGGATCGGCTATGGCAAATGGCAGTTTCAAGCTAAAGTGTTGATTGCTCACTGGATGAGTTCTTCTTATGCTGGCATCCAGTGGCGGCTGTCGGTCGATCCGTCGGTCATCCAGCCCCACACTTACCCCATTTAGGTCGCGGGTAGGCAGCGCTCGTGCGGGACGATTGGCAGCGACTTCCATAGCGTCTCCTCCTCCTCTGCATCACGGCGGCTTCCGCCGTGCATCTCCTCCCTCCTCCTCCTAGGCGTCCAATAGGATCTCTTGTTCTTTCAGCCAATCTGGTGATAGTCTCAGGACCCGCTTCCTGATTGGCCAGGAGGAGAATCAGTGTGACAATAGCGAATATTCATTCGCTATTGTGCTACAACTGGGTGGGCTGAGGACGCAATGCTCTGCACCCCAAGCCCACCATTTTTTAAAGCCTAGTAAAGTCTCTGGCTCTAATCACGTGCTTCAAAAAAAAAAAAAACTATTGGAATCCAGGCGTGTACCCGGCATGTAGATTAGGGGGCCGGATGCATGGATGGGGGGGCGGCACCCATGTGCCTCTATGGAATGGCCCGTCACTGCTGGCATCCCTACTATCCTGAGTGCTTATGAGCCTTTACAGGGAGAAAGTTGCTACAGACGGGTACAGCACTGGGCCAAGTGAGGTCTCCTACCAAAGCCTAATTCTCTATTGCAAGTTTTAAAGAATATGTTAACCCAACATTTCATATTCCTGATATAGGCCCAGTGTACCAAGTACTTGTGTGAAAAAGTATCCTGTTCTCTTTGTATTGCTTCCTTTGAGTGAAATACCTGCTGACCCTGACAGTCCTTTAACTTTCCTATTTCAAACTGACCACCCTAGGAATGAGAGCACATCCATCTTACCGTGACTAGTTTTCTGGTTGTGCTGAAAGACCAGCCAGCCTTTATTCCTATGGGCAAGACTTGTGCTGACACACCCCCTGCATAGCCATTCATTGGGTAGATCAGTGTACTGTTTCTCCACCCTCACCTCACTTCTTCTCCGTATGCTACCAGAGGAAGTCGCTTCCTATGGGGGCACACATGTGGGCTCGATCCCGAGCCAGACTGTAAGTAGCTATTGACACACACACAGTACTGCTTATTCCACCCTCCTCCCTGCTCCCTCATCACAGAATTTGATTGACAACAGCCAATGGCACCTGCTGCTCTCTCTTGAGTTATGTGAGGAGAGGGAGAGACAGCAGTATTGCTGCTCTCAGGCCCAGCACTGGATCAAGATTGGGCTCAGGTAAGTATTTAGGGAGAGGAGAAGCTCATTTTAACAGACCCAACCAGGACAGGGGTATTTGGAGGGAACTGCAAGGTAGCCTGTTGCCTACTGACAATAGGCCTGGCTTTTGAGGGAGGCTGGGGAAAGCTAATTGAGACAGCTCCAACGAGGACAGGGGCTTTTGGAGGGAACTACAGGGCAACCTCTCGCCTACTGACCATGGGCCCTGGCTTTTGAGGGGACTCTATTCTTTGAGAGGTGTGTGCCTGGGGGACCTTTGGAGTGGATTTGCCTTGGATTTGGGTCCACGTCTCCCCGAAAAACACACAGACTCTGGGAACCTAGGTCCTGGATACAGATTTGGGGCCCCTGTATTCCATTGGGGTTTGGAATAAGCAGCCCAGCCCAATCTTGGCTGCTTCAACCCTCCCCTCCCAGACTGAGAGACTCTAAGCAGAAGACTATAATCAGTTCAAACAACCTGATGCTGATGTCTCCTGCAGTGTACAGTGGTCAGTAGGATGTAGGGCAGTGTACAGAGGTCAGTAGGATGTAGGGCAGTGTACAGAGGTCAGTAGTAGGTAGGGTAGTGTATAAAGGTCAGTAGTGTGTAGGGCAGTTTACAGAGGTCAGTAGGTTATGTAGGGCAGTGTACAGAGATCAGTAGTAGGTACGGTAGTGTACAGAGTTCAGTAGTAGGTAGAGCAGTGTACAGAGGTCAGTAATATGTAGGGCAGTGTACAGAGGTCAGTAGTATGTAGGGCAGTGTACAGAGGTCAGTAGTAGGTAGGGTAATGTACAGAGTTCAGTAGTATGTAGGGCAGTGTACAGAGGTCAGTAGGATGTAGAGCAGTGTACAGAGGTCAGTCGTAGGTAGGGCAGTGTACAGAGGTCAGTAGGATGTAGAGCAGTATACAGAGGTCAGTAGACTGTAGGGCAGTGTACAGAGGTCAGTAGGATGTAGGGTAGTGTACAGAGGTCAGTAATATGTAGGGCAGTGTACAGAGTTAAGTAGTATGTAGGGTGGTGTACAGAGCTTGGCAGGATGTATGGCGGCATACAGAGGTTGGTAGGATGTAGGGCAGGGTACAGAGGTCGTTAGGATGTAGGGCAGGGTACAAAGGTGGGTAGGATGTAGAGCGGCGTACAGAGGTCAGTAGTATGTATGGTAGGGGTCGGGAGGGCATTGGTATTGGTGGGGGGATCAGGAGGGCTGGGGTGTCAGGAGGGTATGGTATTGGGGGACCAGGGGGGCTGGGGTGTCAGGAGGGTATGGTATTGGGGGGATCAGGAGGGCTGGGGTGTCAGGAGGGTGTGGTATTGGGGGGGCTCAGGAGGGCTGGGGTGTCAGGAGGGTATGGTATTAGCGGGAATCAGGAGGGCAGAGGTGTCAGGAGAGTATGGTATTGGGTGTGTCAGGAGGGTATGGTATTGGGGGGATCAGAAGGGCTGGGAGTGTCAGGAGGGTATGGTATTGGGGGATCAGGAGGGCTGGGGTTTTAGGAGGGTATGGTATTGGGGGGATCAGAAGTGCTGGGGGTGTCACGAGGGTATGGTATTGGGGGGGATCAGGAGGGCTGGGGTGTCAGAATGGTATGGTATTGGGGGGGTGTCAGGAGAGCATGGCATTGGGGGTATCAGGAGGGCTGGGGGTGTCAGGAGGGTATGGTATTGGGGGGTGTCAGGAGGGCTTGGAGAGCAGAGGAGTTCTTAATGCAGAGGGGTGCAAGGAATGTGCAGCGGTGCCGATTCCTCCCGGAAATTCTCTCTCACCATCCCACATGGTATCTGTGCATCGGGGAGGAGGGCCAGTGGTGAGGGAAGAGCAATAACACTACGAAGCACTCGGGTGTGTCCGAAGAAGAGCCCAAACCCGCCCAAGCTAGTCCGGAGGCTTTCCTCGCACCACAACCGCACATATACAAGGGGCGGGGACTGCCTCTGCAGCCTGGATTGTGTGAGCATGCGCATGCACCACTCTAGGGCAAGAAACAGGTCGCAACTGTGGGACGTCTTCAAGGTCTACCTGTCACCTGTCGGCCTTCGACAGGTAGCCCACAATCGACAGGTTGCAGACCCCCCAATGTAGAGAATGTTTTAAGGTAAAAAAACCTTTAGCCTTTACAACCACTTAAAGCTTACGGTTCACATATACTTTAACTAACTAAGCTACTGTTCATTCTCAGACACTGTTTCTGTCTGACATCACATCTACTCACCATACTAGCTGAAAGACAGTGAAAGTGTAGGAGGAATTCCCAAAATAGAAACTGTGGACCAGACTCATATCCTAGCGTCAGGCTAAATGTTTCAATGGAAGGACTAAAATAGTCATGTTTGCAAAAAAATATAAAATAACAGTAAACATTGTTCAAAGTATGACATATTTGTTGAAAAAAAAAATTTCTGGGTGACCAATGTATATTGATCGCGTGCACGAGAGCAGGAAGGGGATTTGTGTGTGTAAACACACAAATCCCTGTTTTCACAGGGGAGGAGAAACAGATTGTCTGTTCCTACTAAGTAGGAACAATAATCTGTCTTCTCCCCAGTCAGTCCCATCCCCTCACAGTTAGAACACACCTAGAGAACACACACCTAGCCCCTTGATCGCCCCCTATTGTTAACCCCTTCCCTGCCAGTGACATTTATACAGTAATCAGTGGCTATTTTAAGCTGTGATCGCTGTATAAATGTCAATGGTCCCAAAAAAGTGTCAAAAGTGTCTGATCTGTCCACCGCAATGTTGCAGTCCCGATAAAAATCGCAGATCGCCGCCATTACTAGTAAAAGAAATAAAATAAAAATGCCATAAATCTATCCCCTATTTTGCAGACGCTATAACTTTTGCGTAAATTACTCAATATGCTCTTACTGTGATTTTTTTTTAATCAAAAATATGTATACATATTGAATACATAAGAATACATATTGACCTAAACTGATTTTTTTTTTATTTTATTCTTACATTTGGGATATTTATTATAGCAAAAAGTCAAAAATATTTTTTTTTTTTTCAAAATTTTTTGCTCTTCTTTTGTTTATAGCGCAAAAAATAAAAACCGCAGAGGTGTTTATATACCACCATATTTTTTTCCTCTATTTGTGGAAAAAAAAGGACATAAATTTTGTTTGGGTACAACGTCGCACAACCGTGCAATTGTCAGTTAAAGCGATGCAGTGCCGTACTACAAAAAATAGCCTGGCCAGGAAGGGGGTAAATTCTTCCGGGGCTGAAGTGGTTAAAACAAAAGTGAAAAAAACAATTTCAACCTCCATAGTGTAATAAACGATGTGAACAATATTTATTAATGATTAAAAACGCACTCACAAAAGAGGAGCTTGTGCAAAGTGGAAAAAGTCAAAGCTGCTGCCTCTGAAACCCGGAGCCACTGTGGAATTCCCCTGCTTTGGCCGTGAGCAGGGAGAGAATGGCACAGGCAGGAGGGAGCCACTGCTGCAGGAAGACAACCCGACCAGGGATAGAAGTCGGAGCCTGGATGGAGAGTATGCCTGACACCGCTGGGAGTGCACTGGTGGATAGGAACATTTTTTAAAGCATGTCGCTTCTTTCTCAGCATATGTAAAAGTGGCTACCCAACGAAAATAAATGCAGCACTATAGGGTATGGCCGAGTTGCCCAGTCTGTGTTAACAGACGCAGACTCGTGGCTTGGTAGCGAGCACGTATGGGTGCCCCCAGGGTAAGTGGCTTTCCCTGGGGGCACTTGTCGAAGAGGAGGGGCCTGGAGTGCCAGTGGGGGACCCCAGAAAAGGAAGATCGGGGCTGCTCTGTGCAAAACCATGGCACAGAGCAGGTAAGTATGACATGTTTGTAATTTTAGTTAAAAAAGAAGATTTAATATCACTTTAAGTGAAGATGACAGATGCTGAGTAGTACTGATCATGCAAAGCTTTCACATTTCCTGGTAGTGTCAGTGCTTGCTCATTGCCTGCCACTCCCCCCATTAATTTCTATGGACAAGCCACTCTGATGAGCTATCTTACTGACCAAGTGAAATGCTTGGAAAGCTGGAGGGAGCAAGCAAGGCCAGATCAGAACAGACCGACATTCATGCAAAGCAGAAACACTGAAAGCTTCGGCCAACACATTTTACTAGTCTGCAGCCTTTTCTGGTCTTAAAGTGACAGATCCGCTCTTTATGGTTATGTTAAAACAATGAGAGGATTTCAGCCCTATTGTTTAGCAGATGAACTGGCAGATAAGAAGCCCCAATTCTTCCTTTTAATCAGGAAGTTGAGCCTAGTATTGCATAAAGGTCAACACAGCTATGGCAACAAATCAGAGCATATAGTTTGACTTGCCGCAAAATAATGCACCACAAATAAGTAGCGTGCAGTGAAATCTATCAGTCATATATTTCTGTGAGGTGGTCACAAAACTCTTCTAAAGACCCATTACACTGCCTAATCTTTACTATTTGTGAGGAAATGCTTTGAAAATACTACAGAGGAGTAGTTGACCTCAGCAGCATATTTGGATCCTTCTTTTGTGTCTTCATTGCCTGCAAGTAATTCACTTTAGACAGTCTTCCATATACTAACTTGTCCAGTTTCTTAATGGACAAAGCAGGTACATTCAAAATACTTAAAAACATCTAAGAGCTATTTCACTCAATATGTTCCCAGAACACCATACTACTTCCAATTATCCTGCTTTCGACAATCCTGAAAACAACAAATGAATAGCAGATGTCAGCTTCTATTGAAGGCTACTTACTGAATGCTAGCGGATCCTGCTATTGGAAACCTTTTTTTTTTAAGTGATTCCCTTTCTTCTGTTACCATGACAATGTTTGGCCCAATCCCATAGATTCTCAGATCTAAAGAACACTGTGTAGGCAAGTGGAATTATCATTAAAAAGAATGTCATTCAAATTTATAATGAAAGTCCTACTCCAAAAAATCTGTTTATCTTTATAAAAACTTTGCACTGCTAATATGACAGCTAAGAAGACAGTGATTTAAAAATAAGTGCATAAGCCCCTGTCATCCTAAAAATTTGGAATAACCGGTCATCACCTTAAATGATTTATAGACTCCAAGCCAGTTCTTCTTAACACTTAGCTAGCACTGTCAAGCATTCTTCAATGACTGTCACAATAAATACTTGATCTTAAAAGTCGAACACACTTGGACACACTCCAGTTTATACAAATGACAAATTTGAAAAACATGAACAGCAAGAAGGGCTATGCGAATATTGGATGTTTCCCAGAACCGTTTTGATGTCCAAGCATAATATGTAATATTATATAAATATTACATTTTGCTTAAGAAAAACTGATATTATCCAGCGGGTGACATTTTAAGTTGTAGAAATCACAAGTGTCCCCTGCTATTCTCAAATCGAGAGCTTGTAAAGTTTGTCAAACAACATCACAGTGGCTAGCATCATAGTGGTCTGGACATCTGGTTCTTTTCCCCTTAAGATCAAAGCTGTAATTTGTTCATTCATAGAGCACTAGGAACATTTTTCAAGCAGGCAAGTGATATGTTTTCCTATTTCCATATTTCACGCATGTTTAACGTATTTCAACCACAAAATACCAAGCTGCTCAGCTAAGTGTTTTTCAAGTTGTTTGTATTTTATTAAACCACATGAAGTATATTAAGTTATTTTTTCTTTTATAGAAATGCATAGAAAAGTATATCTGTGACTGTGATTTGTCTGAACATTTCATCCTTCATTTATCTGCTCATTGCCTTAGTAATTATGTTCTTTAACTAGGGTAAAGATGTGCCTGTCCTTACTAATTTAAAGGGTAACTCCACTTTCATGGGGAAAAGAAATTGCAAATAAATAATAATATAACATATACAATTGCGTCTCAAGTCATATTGTAATTGAATGTTATTAAAAGTTACCTTTCCTTTTCAATCTGCAGCTCTGTAGTTTTCTGTAAAATGCAATGCAATATGGCTACCTGGAAAAAGTTAAACCACCATGGGATAAACCCATATTATGTTGCCAACATCCTTTAAATTTAGAAAGAAAATGAGAAGTCCTGTGGGACTTCTAGGGCAGGCACAACGTATAAGGTACATATATTAACCACTTGCTTACTGGACAACTAAACCCCCCTCCTGCCCAGACCAATTTTCAGCTTTTAGCGCTGTCACTTTTTGAACGACAATTGCGTGGTCATACAACACTGTACCCAAATGAAATTTTTATAATTTTTTTTCACACAAATAAAGCTTTCTTTTGGTGGTATTTGATCACCTTTTGGGTTTTTTTTTTTTTGTTAAATTTAAAAAAAGAGATTAAAAAAAAAAATACATAACCGTTTTATATTTTGTTAATAAATTTTGCAAACAGGTAATTTTTCTCCTTCATTGATGTACACTGATGAGGCTACACTGATGGGCACTGATAGGCTGCATTGATGGGCACTGATAAGGCAACACTGATGGGCACTAATAGGTGGCACTGGTGGGGACTGATGAGGTGGCACTGGTGGGCACTGATAGGTGGCATTGGTGGGCACTGATGGGTAGCACTTATGGGCAGCATTGAAGGGCAATAATAGGTGGCACTGATAGGTGGCACTGATGGATGGCAGTGATGGGCACTGATAGGTGGCAGTGATGGGCACTGAAGGGTGGCAGTGATGAGCACTGATGGGTGGCAGTGATGGGCACTGATTGGCACTGATAGGTGACACTGATAGGCAGCACTGCTAGGTGGCACTGATGAGGCACTGATTGGCACCACTGGTGGGCATTGATAGGTGGCACTCGTGGGCATTGATAGATGGCACTGATTTTTGGCACTGTTATGCACTGGTGGGCACTAATTTGTGGCACTGTGGGCACTGCCAGGCGGCACAGGTTGGCACAGATCAGACGGCTTCGCCGCTTCCTCTTCGTGACCGATGTCCCTTTCACAGAAGACGGTGATCGGCTTTTTTTTCTCCTCACGCTGTCAGCAGAAAACGATTACTGATCTTCTGTCTACATCACGTGATCAGCTGATCACGCGGTACGGGGCCGGGATCGACCCCTTACTCCGATCTGTGATCACCCGAGTCTCATTGACTCGGTGATCACAGCACGCGCCCTACAGGGGGCGCGCGGGGAGTGTGCAAAGGAGAGGACGTCTATTGACGGCCTCCCGGCAAAGTAGGTCCACGCTGTAGCCATCATTCGGCTGTAGAGTGGATCTGAAGGAGTTGAAGTATATTAAAAAATATGAAGTTTATTGTTAAATAATAAAAACATTGGTGCATACGTCATCATTACTATATATAAAAACAGCAAGCTGTGCATAGGCTTATTAAAAGCTGATTGTTGATATTTGTCTCTTCTCATTGTGCCTGTGGGGCACAACGAGAAGAGACAACTATATCAACAATCAGCTTGTTATGAGCCTATGCACAACTTGCTGTTTTTATATATAGTAATGGTGATGTATGCACCAATGTTTTTATTAGGTAACAATAAGCTTTATATTTTTTAATATGCTTGCCTTATACTTTGTGTCTGTCCTAAAAGTCCCACAGTACTGGGAGGTACATTCTCCTTTTCTGTCTATGGCTACCTGGAGGTGTTCTGCACTTAGAATGTATACAGAATGCTCCACAGAAACATAATTTCCTGCTTGTGTGATTGGCTCACTGATTTTCCTGGAAGTCTACATTAAAATACAAGTCAGATATCAGGCATCCCCTGCAACTAAACTGTCATTTTTGGTGAGATACTCCTAATAGGAAATCACGTCTAAAGGAATGTAGAACCTGTAATTTTTCTCATCAGAGCCCTGCAGATGCAGCAGCTGATTAATAATTATGAAACCACCCCCATTAGATTCACTTACCATATAGACACAGACAAACACACAGGGATTTCTTCAGAAAAACAAGAGGTAGGACTCTGCAAAAAAGTTTGTTAAAATCCTTGTAATGTACATAGATCACCCAGTGGAGAATTGTTTTTTTTTCTCAACAAAAGTAGAGTTACTTTTTAAGCTTCTTTTAGCATGCACTATATTAGCTGTACTGACTCAGGTAAATAATGTATTTGTATGGAAAGGATTGTGTGGATTGGATAAAAAAGTATACACTGAGAGATGATAAAGTGTGTTCATTGGTTTATCTATTTTTTATGGTTTTATGGTTGACAATTTATTGATTTATTTAACAAATTTTTATGACTTACTCTTCATACCTTACTAAACATCCTTCTCCATCTGAGCAGTGCAAGGTAGTCCCCAGAGATCAGGATGACAAAAGGAAAGTGTTTCCCATAATAAGTACAATGATCTCTTACTGCTCATGAGTGGGCAGGTCATGGTCAAGGCTAATGGACTATTCACTTCCTCCCTTGTTTCATGGAACCATGAGGATTGGCATGTTTTACAGCAACTGCATCCCCAGCCCTTGGCTATATTAGGGACGAGGGATATGTTGATATTGTACATATGTAAATTAAAGAGACAATTGTATTTAAGGTGCCTATAGAAAGTGGGGGCTTGTTGTGTGTTGGGAGAAGTTCTGCTGGAATGAGCAAAAATAAAGTCCACACATACTGACTAGCTGTGTGAGCCTACTGTCATTTGGGACTGTTGGCCAGGAGGTGATGCATTTGGTGTACCCTTTGAGGCTCGATTCACACCTATGCATGTTGCTTTTGAGCGTTTTTGGAGGTTTTTTTTTCATGCTTGGCACGTTTTTGAGCAGCGTTTTTGCGGCGTTTTTGCGGCGTTTTTGCGGCGTTTTTGCCGCGATTTGCGTTTTGCGTTTTTTTTTTTTTTTTTCATTTTTTTTTACAGTCTTAAAAAAAAATTACAAAAAAAAAAAAACGGCAAAAACGCACCAAAAACGCACCAAAAACGCATCAAAAACGCTGCAAAAACGGTGCACTTGCGTTTTTGATGCTTGTCCATTGAAAACCATTACATGCAAAATGCTGCTTTTTGCATGAAAAAAAGTCCCCGACCCTTTCCAAAAACGCAGAGATACAAAAAAGCATTGATGTGAACATGTTCCATAGGAACCCATGTTAAAAAATTCCCGTGCATTTCTGCAAAATGCAAAATGCATCAAAAAACGCGCTAGTGTGAATGGGGCCTTAGAAAGGAGTTGACCTGATCTGTGTTCCTCTCATCAGAGTATGATGTACAATTATACTGAGACCCCTGACCCCTGACTCTTTCTCTTTTTAATTAGTTCATTCAACAGTCACCTGTTTTAGCTTACATTAATCCTTCGGTTTACACTGAGGTGACCTGTCAGGCAACTTAGCCGGTTGGCAAGTCATGCTCTAATCAGTGCAATGGAACCGTTCTAATCGGAGCGACTCAAGTGACTATTACAGAAGTCATTTGCAAGCCACGCTGAAGTTACGCTGTACGGGGCGGCTTCAGAGTTGGGCAACTTTGAAGCCGCCCCAGTGTGAACCGAGACTACAGTAACTGGAAGGTACCAAAGCTGCCTCAAATTGAAAAACTGTCATATAATAAAATACAGACTTTTTTCCTGGTGGTAAGAAATGTGAAATTTAGGGCAGAAACCAAAAAGTCCAAATATGCTCATCAGTCTTCCATTACTGCATAGAACTACTGAGAATTATCTAAATATTCAGATTTTTAGTAGACATGTGCATTCGTTTTCGTCCGAATGCATTTTCGTACGAATTTCAGGTATTTTCGTTATCGTTTTAAGAAACGATAACGAAAGTGCAGAGTCCGAAAAAGGAAAGATCCGACATAAACAAATGCTTTATTTTCGTTTTCGTTGCTACAACAGTTTGGTATAGATAGGAGATTCGACATGATGATAATAACAATCTGTGTCCATCAAACCTGTGGTCGAATGTGCCTAACCTTAACTCTTTTAGTCTAAGATTATTCTACATAGAGAGAAAAGATTCGACATAGAGAGGAAAGATTCGACGTAGGGGAGGAAAGATTCGACGTAGGGGAGAAAAGATTCGACGATGGGGAGAAAAGATAAATAAAAATAATGATGATGATGAATGTTATTGGCTGATTGTAACCAAAGAGGAGGAGCAGAAAAATAGCTAGAACTAAGTACACACGTACTTTGTCTTATGGTGTCTGTTGAAAGTTCTAAGAAGATTCGATGGAGCAGGTAAACTATACGGCGTCGTACAGTTTAGCTGCTCCGTCGAATCTTCTTTGAACATTCGACAGACACCATAAGCCTTCAATGACAGATTCGACCTTAATTTTCAGACGAATGCAATTTTTAACGAAAAACGAAATAAATAAAAACGAATTTCGGGAGTAACTAAATAAATTTATTTTTCAGACGAAAATGAAATTCCGAAACGAAATATTTCAGTGCGCACATGTCTAATTTTTAGTACAATATTTTTGTTTGTTAATGTTAATGATCTGGCATTTACCTTCAAATACTGGGTCAAGGCCAACACTGAAGGGATGTAAAAAGTAGTGAATGTGACATTCACCAAATATGCACTGCAGGTGAATCTTCCTGTGCAGGTGTTTTAAATTAAATTGCCTGGTGAATGTCACTTTCACTGCTTTATAAATATACCCCATTAAATGTATACATTATGACAATACTATTTCACAATGACATGTCCTGTTTTCAAATTTTCACAGTTCTTGAGTGTTTAAACACCCTAAATAAATTATATTATTATATATAAAAATATATATATTATAAAAACTGGAAAGGTCATAGAAAGAGCTATACCATTGAGGAATGGATTTTGATTGGTTGCTTTTAGTTACTGCACTTAAATATATCATTTAGGAATAGAAACTCTTTACTGAATAATGCTGGTCAGAGATGGACCGAAATTTGGCCGGCAGAGACAAGCCATATTTCAAAACCTATGGGTGGCTGTTCCCACTCGACAGAAGCCAATCTAACTTCTGTTGAACTGGCTTGTTGAAACATTGTTCTTGATCAGCAGTTGCAGTCAAAGGTCTGCAGCCCACTGATCACTGTATTCTGACAGCAGAGAGTGGCTGTCAGAATATAATTTCTTAGCAGGGATGATTCATCTATTAACCTCGATTGCGTGGATGGAGGAATCCATTTTTGTTTTTTTTCAGCCCACTGGCTAAATGAAAAAAAAATTATCTATATATGGCCAGCCCAAGATAGTAACTGTTTTGTTATAGAGGTATCAGGACATAGCTGAGAAGACCAGACCAGAGGCAGGAGAGAGGATGCAGAACTTAGCAATCATGGGTGGAGAATTGCATTCCACATTTATAATGCCTCTAAATGTGGAAGGAGAGCCGTGGCCAAAAGTTTTGAGAATGACACAAATATTAATTTTCACAAGATCTGCTGCTTCAGTGTTTTTAGATCTTTTTGTCAGACGTTACTATGGTATACTGAAGTATAATTACAAGCATTTCATAAGTGTCAAAGGCTTTTATTGACAATTACAAGACCTCTGCAATTCGCCCTGGCATGCTGTCAATCCACTTCTGGGCCACATCCTGACTGATGACAGCCCATTCTTGCATAATCAATGCTTGGAGCTTGTCAAAATTTGTGGATTTTTTTTGTTCACCCGCTTCTTGAGGATTGACCACAAGTTTTCAATGGGATTAAGGTCGGGGAAGTTTCCTGGTCATGGACCCAAAATTTTGTTCCCCAAGCAATGTATTTATCACTTTTGCCTTATGGCAAAGTGCTCCATCATGCTGGAAATAGCATTGTTCGTCACCAAACTTCTCATGGATGGTTGGATGAAGTTGCTCTCTGAGGATGTTTTCGTACCATTCTTTATTCATGGCTGTGTTCTTTGTTCTTAGGCAAAATTGTGAGTGAGCCCACTCCCTTGGCTGAGAAGCAACCCCACACATGAATGGTCTCCGGATACTTTACTGTTGACATAATACAGGACTGATGGTAGCACTCACCTTTTATTCTCCGGACTAGGTTTTTTACTGGAAAGAATGGGACTTTATATGCGCCATGTCACAGAATAAATATCTAGTTTATATTGATCATTAAATTGTTTATTATTTCCAAATCAAGTTCAAAACTATCAGTAATCTTTGGTAAAATACATGATATACTGTAAATAACAGTTCACTTGTATACACATACAATTATTATACAAAGTAAAATACAACATGATTAGCAGTACAATTTCATAGACCATTCATCCATTTATAATAAACATAAGCAATTGCTCTTAGTGAGCCAAACTTGTCTGGGCATCAGTTGAAAGTGTACTCGACGCACGTTTCATGGTTCACGCCACTCATCAGGAGTAAAATGCTCTGAAATTAAATCAATAACATATCTATAAATATAGAATACCCTTTAAAAAGAGAACCCTCTATCAAAAAAAGGGGGGTCTATAACCACTTCAGCCCCGAAAGATTTGGCTGCTCAATGACCAGGCCACTTTTTGCAAAACGGTACTGCGTCGCTTTAACTGAGAATTGCGCGGTCGTGCGACACTGTACCCAAACAAAATTGACGTCCTTTTTTTTCCCCACAAATAGAGCTTTCTTTTGGTGGTATTTGATCACCTCTGCAGTTTTTGTTTTTTGCACTATAAACAAAAGAAGAGCGACAATTTTGAAAAAAACACAGTATCTTTTACTTTTTGCTATAATAAATATCCCAAATTTTTTTTCAAAAAAACTAATTTTTTCCCCAGTTTAGGCCGATATGTATTCTTCTACATATTTTGGTAAAAAAAATCGCAATAAGTGTATATTGATTGGTTTGTGCAAAAGTTATAGCATCTACAAAATAGGGAATAGATTTATGGCATTTTTATTATTTTTTTTTTTTACTAGTAATGGCGAAGATCTATGATTTTTTATCGGGACTGCAATATTGCGGCTGACACATTTTTGGGACCATTGACAATTATACAGCGATCAGTGCTATAAAAATGCACGGATTACTGCAAAAAATGTCACTGGCAGGGGAGGGGTTAACACTGGGGGGGCGATCAAGGGGTTAACTGTGTTCCCTAGGTGTGTTCTAACTGCGGGGGGAAGGGACTGACTAGGGGAGGAGAGAGATCGGTGTTCATACTTAGTACACACAGATCCCGGTTCTCGCTCTGTCATGAGCAATCGCAGGTGCCCGGCAGGCACTCGCATCGGCTCCAGGTACACGCCGCAGGCATGCCCCCTACATCGCCTTAAAGGACTGACGTACAGCTACGACTGCCCGCCCAGGGGAGCCATTATCCAGTTCCCGCCCAGGGGAGCCGGTCGGGAACTGGATAACTTACAAAATGGTTCAATAGCGACGCCCAACCTATATCCAAGGGAAGACGGGGGACAGGGATGATGATCTCCCCCAGGGCTGATGTGAGGAATCCCATCCAAACCGGGGACTAGACATGTGCAGGATGAAAAATTTTGTTTAGTTTAGTTTAGTTTCGATTCATTATTTAATTAAATTTGTTTAGTTAAATTAGGTGCATTCATTACATTTGTTTTCGGGATTAGTTTAGTTTCGTATTCAAATTCGAAAAAAATTCTACCGCATTCGAAAAAAACAATCAAATTCGAAAAAAATTCTACCACATCTGAAAAAAAACTATCAAAGTCGAAAAAATTCTACCGCATTCAAAAAAAACTATCAAATTCGAAAAAAGTCTACCGCATTCGAAAAAAAATTTGACCGCATTTGAAAAAGTAAACTATATATACCCATTTTGCGAAATTCGATTTTTCATATAGAATGAAATCGAATTCCAATAGAAAAGATTTGAATAGAATAGAAAATAAGAATAGCATGCAAAAACAATAGAACAGAATAGAAAGAAATATAATATATTCTATTCTAATCTTTTCTATTCAAATTCGTATTCATTCTGTACCAAATTCCAATTCCGGAAGATGTTTTATATATATGTAGAATTCGATTTCATTCTATTTCTATATAACCATTTTCCGAAATTCGAATTTCGTATAGAATGAATTTGCATTCAAATAGAAAAGATTAGAATAAAATAGAAAATAATAGAATAACAGAATAGAATAAAATACAATATATGTTTTTCTAGTTTATTCTTATTGTTTCTGGAATGGAATGGTCAGCTGGCCCGCCTGAGCCACTCTTATCCCCAGAGAGGGGCGGGTCCCCACCAACGTCATGAAAAAACCCCACCAATGTGGCGGGGAATAGCGGCAGGCTTTTGCTTCATCAGCGGCATATGAAGTCAAGTCATTTATTTGAATGTGTACAGAGGACGTGATAGGTGGACTGTTGTTTTAATACAACTAATATCCTCTGTGCTGCACATGAATTTAGAAGATGCAGTCAATCCACTTGTTGGTAATATGTTTTTCCAGATTAAATGAACTGGATCACCGCATGGATCAGTTCGCCATGGCTCCTGAGTCGCGCGGCTCACCTGGAATCTCCCACTGTGGCCGCCCCAGTACAACCTATGTTGCAGGCTGACCCTGCTGCTGCGCCAGTCTCTGTGCAGGCACCTGCCTCGAGTGTTACCTCTATAAGAGGTATGTCTGGTTCTGCTTCGCTTCCCCATCGATATGGGGGAGATCCAGTCCAATGCAGAGGGTTTCTCAACCAGGTTGAGATATACTTTGAGATGCTGCCCCAGGCGTTTCCAAGCAGCAAAGTAGGTTTTGTGATATCTTTTCTTTCTAAGAGAGCCTTGGCCTGGGCAAACCCTCTATGGGAGATGCAAAAATCTGTTGTCTTGAGCTACTCTGCGTTTGTGCTTCATTTACAGGGGTATTTGATATTCCCACATGGTCTGCTTCTGCTGCCAAGTGCCTCATGTCCATCAAACAGAGTACAAGAACTGTTGCCGATTACGCCATTGAATTCCGTACTCTGGCAGCAGAGGTTGCGTGGAACAATGAGGCCCTCGTGGCTTCTTTTTCTTATGGTCTCTCGGATACCATCAAGGATGAGATAGCAGCCCAAAATATACCCACTGAGCTGGAGAAGTTGATCACGTTTGCCATCCTGATTGACTCCAGACTCAGAGAAAGATTCTCTTTTAAGTAGCGCTTGCGGAAGCCTCCTGCACGTTTGTCTCCGAGCTTTGCAGTCCCACCCGGGCCTCCCTCACCTCCCATGCCTCCTGGTACCGAGTTGGTCAGTGAAGGTGAACCCATGCACTTGGGCTTCACGCGTCTCTCTGCAGATGAAGGAACCTTTAGGAGGAGGGAGAGATTGTGCCTTTATTGTGGCCAGGCAAGTCACTTTTTGAAGTCTTGTCCTACCCGTCCAGTGAACGCCCGAACCTTGAGGTCCTGTCAGGGACAGACCTTAGGTGGCATTGTTTCATCCCAAGTAATCCAGAAGAATAAGCCCCTGGTTTCGGTTACCCTTTCTTGGGCTGAGTTGTCCATCGAGATGCAGGCTCTAATCGACTCTAGGGTTGCAGGCCTGTTCATTGATGCTGCCTTTGTATCGAAGCACTCGATTCCGCTGCAGCTGCGTGACACTCCACTTGCCATTGAGGCTCTTGATGGGAGACCTCTACAGCCTGCCCATGTGACTCATGAGACGGTTCCGAGTCCATGGCCGTAGGGGCTCTTCACCATGAGATAATTCAATTCCAAGTTATTTCCTCACCCAAGTTTTCGCTGGTTATTGGTTATCCTTGGTTACAGAGGCAAAACCCCCCTTTTGATTGGCTCCATGCTGAGGTTCTCTCCTGGTCACCACAATGCAGTGAGACATGCTTTCAGAAGGTAGCCAAGGTTCTGTGAACCTCTTCACTCTCCTCCCTGCCAGAAGAGCACCGCTATTTTAGTGATGTCTTTGACAAAGGTCAAGCCGGTAGTTTGCCTCCACACCGGCCATATGATTGCGCAATTGACCTTCAACCTGGGTCCATACCCCCTCGTGGCCATGTTTACCCTTTGTCGGTCTTGGAGGATAAGGCCATGGAGGAGTATGTTGCAGACGCACTTTCTCGAGGTTTCATCCGCAAATCCTCGTCTCCCGCTGGTGCTGGTTTCTTCTTGTATTGATTATAGGGGTCTCAATTGTTTCACGATTCCATTGATTACTAAGTTATTTGACCCCCTCAAGGGAGCAACGGTTTTCACGAAGCTTGATTTGAGAGGGGCATACAATCTCGTGAGAATTAAGGAGGGCGACGAGTGGAAAACTGCGTTTAATACCAGAACAGGCCATTATGAGTACCTCGTAATGCCTTTTGGCCATTGTAACGCCCCGGTAGTTTTCCAGGAATTTATTAACGCTGTCCTCCAAGATTTGTTGCAGGTATGTGTGGTGGTTTATCTCGATGATATCCTCATATTTTCCAAGTAAACTGGAGAAGTGCGAGTTCCATCGTGAACAGGTTAAATTCCTAGGCTATGTCATTTCCACTGCTGGTTTTTCGATGGACCCAGAGAAATTTTCAGCAGTCCTACAGTAGCCCCGACCCGTGGGTTTACGTCCGCTGCAGCGTTTCCTGGGCTTTGCCAATATTATCGGAAATTTATTAGTAACGTCTCGTCTCTGGTCAAGCCCCTGACTGATATGATCAGAAAGGATGGTAACCCTGTCTGAGGCTAGAAGAAAAATATTACAGCGCACACATGCAAAAAAACATTCACCTCCAGCAAGGCTAGTTTAAAAACACCTAAACATTCTCTGGGCTTAGCACCATATAGCAATATGGTGTGACCAAATCCCCATATTTTTGAAAATGTCTTTTTGAGAATGTTTAGGTGTTTTTAAACTAGCCTTACTGGAGGTGAATGTTTTTTTGCATGTGTGCGCTGTAATATTTTTCTTCTATTGTATGGTCTTATGGCTGTACCAGCTTTAATGTGAAGGTGTGCCCCCCAAATATCTTGTTTGTGTTTTGTATGGATTCTGACCAAATCCTTTTGGGATAGGAGCACCCTATTCCCTCATTAAGTACCTCTCATTAGTGTCCACTTGTGTCATAGGTGAAGACCTTAAAATTCTCCCATTTAGAAGAGTGTAGCTCTCATGGTTCAGAGAAGCAGGATCTCACAAATCTATGGATAGTGTAGGACCCACTAATCATGGGGTACTTTGTCGCAGTAAGTGGGCTTAGCACCATATAGCAATATGGTGTGACCATATCCCCATATTTTTGAAAATGTCTTTTTGAGAATGTTTAGGTGTTTTTAAACTAGCCTTGCTGGAGGTGAATTTTTTTTGCATGTGTGCGCTGTAATATTTTTCTTCTATTGTATGGTCTTATGGCTGCACCAGCTTTAATGTGAAGGTGTGCCCCCCAAATATCTTGTTCCTGTCTGAGGCTAAAGGCCTCTCTCCCAGAAGGGCACAATGGGCTCTTTTCTTGTCAAGTTTCATTTACATTGTCTCATTCTTACCTGATACTAAGAATGTAAGGGCTGACGCCTTGTCACAACAATTTTCCTCTACTTCCAAGTTGGAGTCGTTTCGGTTCCTGTGATTCCTCCTGATCGTATTCTGGCTATGGTTCGCACCAGTCTCACTTCTCCTTTGGGTGACAAAATTCTTGCTGCTCAGGTCCATGCTCTGCTTGAGGAACCTTGAGACCGCTGCTTTGTCCCAGAGAGTCTCTGTACTGCTGTGCTCCAGACTTACCATTCTCCCAAGGCTGCTGGCCACCCTGGGATGAATCAACTCATTTGGGCCATTTCCCAACAATTCTGGTGGCCTAGTCTACGTGCTGATGTAACTGCCTTCGTAGCTGCCTGTTCCGTGTGTGCTCAGAGTAAGACTCCACGACACCTTCCAGTGGGCCTCCTACAACCCATACCCAATGGAGAGAGGCCCTGGACCCACCTGTCTATGGATTTCATTGTGGAGTTACCCAACTCCCAGGGCAACACAGTTATCCTTATGGTGGTTGACCGGTTCTCAAAGATGTGTCATTGTATTCCACTTGAGAAGTTGCCCACTTCTAAGGAACTGGCTTCCATTTTTGCTTGGGAGATCTTTCGCTTACATGGGCTACCCAAGGTGATTGTCTCAGACAGGGGTAGTAAGTTTGTGTCCCGGTTCTGGCGAGCCTTTTTTGCACAGTTAGGAATTCAGCTTGTTTTCTCCTCTGCGTATCACCCACAGTCTAATGGGGCTATAGAATGAGCCACCAGTCCTTGGAGCAATTCCTACGTTGCTATGTTTCTGACCATCATAACAACTGGTCAGACCTATTATCGTGGGCAGAGTTTGTTCACAACAGTGCCGTGAATTCTGCTTCCCGATTGTCCCCATTTATGGCGAATTATGGTTTCCAACCTTCCATGTTGCCTGACTCGTTTGTTCCGCAGAGTATTCCTGCGTTAGAGGAGCATCTCCGTGGTCTTCGTTCCACTTGGGCACAAGTCCAGCAGGCTTTGCGTCATGCTAATGATAGGTACAGACTCCATGCTGACCGCAGATGCCTGCCTGCACCTTCCTACCAGGTTGGGGACAGAGTCTGGCTGTCGTCTTGCAACCTCTGACTTCATGTTCCCTCACTGAAGTTCCCACCTCGGTTTATTGGGCCTTTCTGTATTCTTTGCAGGATTAACCTAGTGGCTTACGCATTAGACCTTCCTTCTAATATGCGTATTTTGAATGTATTTCATGTCTCCTTATTAAAACCTTTGGTCTGCAACCACTTTACCACCTCGGTGCCACGTCCTCACCCTGTACAGATTGAGAACCATGAGGAGTATGAAGTACAGTCCATTGTTGACTCCCGTAGGTTCCGTGGGCGCATACAGTACCTGGTGCATTGGAAGGGGTACGGTCCGGAGGAACGCTCTTGGGTCTCATCCTCGGACGTACATGCCCCTGTCCTCCTCCGTGATTTCCATAGATGTTTTCCCCTCAAGTCTGGTGGTCCTCTGAGGGGGAGGGGTCGTTGAGGAGGGGCTACTGTCAGGGCTGGGTTCAGCCCTTCCTTCTCTAAGCTGGCCGCTCAGCTGTCGGCTAATTGCCAGCTCCCTTCTCTCTCCACAGTTACTCAGCTGTTGATCATATCCTGCTCATCAGTCCTGCGTACTTAAGCCGCCCAGTCCAGAGGGTCTCTGCCTTCGTCTTGATCTTGATGTTTTGACTACGTTTGTTCTTTTTACTTTTATTATTAAACAAGTGTGATTTAACTGTACTTCTTTCTCGGTCTGATTCATGGTTTCTAACTCTTCCCTTTTTCTCCTCACTGAGGAGCTAATTGCAGGAACCAATGAGAAGGAATTCAGCAGCAGCAGCAGCTGCAAAGGATCCTATGACTTAACCGATCTAAAATGGCCCCATAGCCTTGTATGGAGACAGGAACTACAAGAGCCAGCATGCTCTGGGGAAAAAGAACCAAAAGACGCTTGTTTTCCCGAGGGGATTTAGTTACCACGAGGCAGGAGAAGAGGCTGGACCCAGGGGAGAGGGGCTGCCTCCCAGGTCAGTCCACCGTGTTGTTCAGGTATCTACAGCCAGTCGGGACATCCAGCCTGAGAGAGGGGGAGTCTAGGTGCACATCCCCCGTCGGTGCAGGTGCGAAGCGTTCCATTGTGAAGTGACCAGTTGGGTCACCAGAAGAGCCTGCCTGTTCCAGGACGTTCGTTGGGCCTTTTGCCTACACTTATCAGAACCTGGGTCTTGTTAACGGCCTGTTAAGCAGTGAAAGTGTTCGCCTTGTTATTCGGATACTGTCAGCATACCACAGATACACTTTGCTAAGCAGGAATTTAAGTGCACCAACTAAAGTGGCTAGTAGAAGATCCAAGGCCTCATCCTTCTTCCAAGGGACTGAAGTTACTGGCCCCATATGGGCACGCACGCACATGTTCAGGGCTCTGTATATGTAGTGGGGGTGCGGGATAGTTTACCTTGGAGGCTAATCCATTGAATGCTGTGGTGTCAGGGAATAGAGGAGAGAGGTCTGACATAAGAGGGGGTCATTCCTCTACTCTCCACCTGCCTGGACTCATAGAGCCAATTTATGTAGAGGTAACCAATCTGACATAGAGTTGTCATTGTTGTAGTGTTTGCCTCTTCTCTTGGGATTATTTTCAGGTTTGAAATCCCCTGAAAGCAGCCTGAATATAGTATTGAGCTATATTGCTCTTGATCTCAGTTATTGCTCCCCAGTTGGATTACTTGAATATATACTGTTATTGTCTGTTACCCTTTTCCACAGAAATATTGCAGAAAAGACAGTTTCTGTGTTTTATCATATTGTGTGTGTTCTCATTGGTCCTTACACTTACACTATTGCCAGATGTGCCAGAGGCATTGAGACTATTATTGGGGTTGAGAGGCAGAGTACACAACCAACATACTTAAGCGGCTCCTGCGGGGATAGCGCTAAACCAATATCAACAAACATGTATATAAAAGATGTGCCCACCCTTTCCTTTAAGAAATCATAAATGGTGTTATAGACTGTGGTTTCAGATCGCCTCAAGCAAGTAATATATGACAACCTGAATATGTCTTATACATAAATTTATAATGGATACAGTTACCCGATACTATAATATTTCATTTTCTTTTTGGGTAGCATGTTACAAGTGAGCACTTATTTGTGATCTCTGTCCTTGAAGACAGATGATACAGCTTGCCTGCATGAGAGATGCAGAGACAGTTTTAAAGGATCTGCACACAGATGGTCTATACTACTGTGTGCAAAAGGAGCTGAAGTATAAGGCTGAAATCGAGGTCAACAGAAGATTTTCAATTTCATATCAAATATTTATGAAGTTGCTATTTCTGTAAATGGTGTGTCTCAGCATTTCTTTTGGCTTTTGCATCTTCTCAGTTAAGTTTATCAAGTTTGTTTTGCTTTTCCAATTGCTATTAGACAGGAGAGTGTTTAATCCTTGCAAGGTATAATAGGATAATTCTATTAAACAACCTTTAAACTTGCAATGTAACAGTACTATGAGAGTCAAAGGTCCACTAAAGCTTAGGACTCAAACAGCCTCATGCTCCACTGATATATTTTAGATCTTGTCCAGACATTAAAGGGGGTCTTTGACTTTGACGGATAAATCTGCCCAAGTTCAGTTCACCTGATATTTAGGTGAACCTGAACTTAGCAAATCCCATTGATGTCTTTGGGGAGGTGGGTTAGGTTTGAATCCTGTAATGAAACTCTACCCAACATTAGGGCTGATAAGCAAACTACTGTAAAAAAGGGCAAGTGAAGATGGGAACCATACTTTTAAATAACATGCTTGGTGGATGCCTTAAAGCATTTTTAAACTAAAATAACAAACAAGGCATACTTACCTGCTCTATGCAAAGGTTCTTCACAGAGCAGCCCAGATCCTCCTTTTCTGGGGTCACCAGCCGGTGCTCCAGGCCCCTCCTCTTCGGCAAATGCACCCCAGGGATGTGTCTTTTCCTAGGGGCACCCATGCGTGCATGCTCCTGAGACGCCCAGTCTGCGTCTATTGACCAGGGTGACTCACCCCCCCTCCTCGTCACGGCATTTGATTGACAGCAGCGGGAGCCAATGGCTGCCACTGCTATAGATCTCTCCAAGCACACTACGTGAGGTGCTTTACTAAGCAACAGTCTCACATTGAGACAAATGACAGGCTTAAACTACAAAATTGAAATTACAGTGTTTTATTTTACAGCAAAAACTGTGTCCAGTATTAAAGCACATTTAGTAGGCCACATTTGGAAAAAGCCCACACCTGTCAGCTTTAAATATATATATATATATATATATATATATATATATATATATATATATATATATATATATATATATATATATATATATATATATATATATACAGTATCTCACAAAAGTGAGTACACCCCTCACATATTTGTAAATATTTTATTATATCTTTTCATGTGACAACACTGAAGAAATTACACTTTGCTACAATGTAAAGTAGTGAGTTTACAGCTTGTATAAGAGTGTAAATTTGTTGTCCCCTCAAAATAACTCAACACACAGCCATTAATGTCTAAACCGCTGGCAACAAAAGTGAGTACACCCCTAAGTGAAAATGTCCAAATTGGGCCCAAAGTGTCAATATATTGTGTGGCCACCATTATTTTCGAGCACTGCTTTAACCCTCTTGGGCATGGAGTTCTCCAGAGCTTCACAGGTTGCCACTGGAGTCCTCTTCCACTCCTCCATGATGACATCACGGAGCTGGTGGATGTTAGAGACTTTGTGCTCCTCCACCTGCCGTACGAGGATGCCCCACGGATGCTCAATAGGGTTTAGGTCTGGAGACATGCTTGGCCAGTCCATCACCTTTACCCTCAGCTTCTTTAGCAAAGCAGTGGTCATCTTGGAGGTGTGTTTGGGGTTGTTATCATGTTGGAATACTGCCCTGCGGCCCAGTCTCCGAAGGGAGGGGATCATGTTCTGCTTCTGCAGTACATGTTGGCATTCATGGTTCCCTCAATGAACTGTAGCTCCCCAGCACTCATGCAGCCCCAGACCATGACACTCCCACCACCATGCTTGACTGTAGGACACAGGTCTTTGTACTCCTCATCTGGTTGCCGCCACACACGCTTGACACCATCTGAACCAAATAAGTTTATCTTGGTCTCATCAGACCACAGGACATGGTTCCAGTAATCCATGTCCTTAGTCTGCTTGTCTTCAGCAAACTGTTTGCTGGCTTTCTTTTTCTTGTGCATCATCTTTAGAAGAGGCTTCCTTCTGGGGCGACAGCCATGCATAGCAATTTGGTGCAGTGTGCAATATGGTCTGAGTACTGCCAGGCTGACCCCCCACCCCTTCAACCTCTGCAGCAATGCTTGCAACACTCATACGTCTATTTCCCAAAGACAACCTCTGGATATGACGCTGAGCACGTGCACTCAATTCTGTTTTTCAGATCCTCGGAGAGTTTTTGCCATGAGGTGCCATGTTGAACTTCCAGTGACCAGTATGAAAGAGTGAGGGCTATAACACCAAATTTAACACACCTGCTCCCCATTCACATATGAAACCTTGTAATAATAACGAGTTACATGACACCGGCGAGGGAAAATGGCTAATTGGGTCTAATTTGGACATTTTCACTTAGAGATGTACTCACTTTTGTTGCCAGCAGTTTAGAGTTATGTTTTGAGTTATTTTGAGAGAACAGAAAATTTACACTGTTATACAAGCTGTACACTCACCACTTTACTTTGTAGCAAAGTGTAATTTCTCCAGTGTTGTCACATGAAAAGATATAATAAAATATTTACAAAAACGGGGGGGGGGGGCAGGGCCGGACTGGCCTACCGGGATACCGGGAATTATCCCGGTAGGCTGGCTGCACTGTAGTACCGCTGGGGCCGCTCTCACTCACTGCCTGTGTCAGCATCAGCTGCAGCAGCGGCGGCCGCCGCTGCTGCACTATGCCAGCTGTGTGTCACTCACTGACTCACTCTCTGTGTGTGTCTCCGCTCTCCGGGGGGGCCGCTCACTGCCTGTGTCCTGACTGAGTGACGCTGAGTGAGCCCTGAGCCGCCGCTGCTGCACTATGCCATGGCTGCCTCCCTGTGTGTCACTCGTCACTGTCTCCTCCGTTCGCGCCGCCCACCACACTCATCATCATGGCTCAGCCTCGCTCTGTCTGTGTGCCTGAGGGGGAGGAGCAGGAGGAGAACGCCGTGCTGCTGCTTCATTTTGCCTCGTCCCGTGCGGCGCTAGCCAGCACCGCCCACTATCTGCACGAGGAGAGGATTTCAGTGAATGGCCGGCAGCAGCTGCTACAGCACAAGAATCAAGGTCTCTCTCTCTCTCTCTCTCTCTCTCTCTCTCTCTCTCTCTCTCTCTCTCTCTCTCTCTCTCTCTCTCTCTCTCGTTTTGTTCAAGTGCCAGATAACTTTGAAAAGCTGTATACAATCAAACGCTGCCACTGTGCCCATAGATTGCCAACACTGTGCCATACCCATCAATTGCCACCACTGTACCATCAAACACAGCCGCCCACTGTACCCATAAATTGCCACCACTGTGCCCATTAAACGCAGCCACTGTACCATCAAACGCAGCCACTGTACCCATCAATTGCAGCCACTGTGCCCATCAAACGCAACCACTGTACCATCAAACACAGCCACTGTACCCATAAATTGCCACCAATGTGCCCATTAAACGCAGCCACTGTACCATCAAACGCAACCACTGTACCATCAAACACAGCCACTGTACCCATAAATTGCCACCAATGTGCCCATTAAACGCAGCCACTGTACCATCAAACGCAGCCACTGTACCATCAACACAGCCGCCCACTGTACCCATAAATTGCCACCACTGTGCCCATTAAACGCTGCCACTGTACCATCAAACGCAGCCACTGTACCATCAAACGCAGCCACTGTACCCATCAATTGCAGCCACTGTGTCATCAAACGCAGCCACTGTACCATCAAACGCAGCCACTGTACCCATCAATTGCAGCCACTGTGCCCATCAAACGCAGCCACTGTACCATCAAACGCAGCCACTGTACCCATCAATTGCAGCCACTGTGCCCATCAAACGCAGCCACTGTACCATCAAACGCAGCCACTGTACCCATAAATTGCCACCACTGTGCCCATCAAACGCAGCCACTGTACCATCAAAGGCAGCCACTGTACCATCAAACGCAGCCACTGTACCCATAAATTGCCACCACTGTGCCCATTAAACGCAGCCACTGTACCATCAAACGCAGCCACTGTACCCATAAATTGCCACCACTGTGCCCATTAAACGCAGCCACTGTACCATCAAACGCAGCCACTGTACCCATCAATTGCAGCCACTGTGTCATCAAACGCAGCCACTGTACCATCAAACGCAGCCACTGTACCCATCAATTGCAGCCACTGTGCCCATCAAACGCAGCCACTGTACCATCAAACGCAGCCACTGTACCCATCAATTGCAGCCACTGTGCCCATCAAACGCAGCCACTGTACCATCAAACGCAGCCACTGTACCCATAAATTGCCACCACTGTGCCCATCAAACGCAGCCACTGTACCATCAAAGGCAGCCACTGTACCATCAAACGCAGCCACTGTACCCATAAATTGCCACCACTGTGCCCATTAAACGCAGCCACTGTACCATCAAACGCAGCCACTGTACCCATAAATTGCCACCACTGTGCCCATTAAACGCAGCCACTGTACCATCAAACGCAGCCACTGTACCCATCAATTGCAGCCACTGTACCATCAAACGCAGTTTTGAACATGTTTACGTCTTCCATACTTTGAAGTAAAGTTCTTTGATTATTCCTTATTCTGGCAATATATATCACCATAGCAATAAGTGGATTGTTCTTGATGATTGTTCCACTTTTACCACGTTTAACTGTAATTTGCTTTTATATATATATATATATATATATATATATATATATATATATATATATATATATATATATATATATATATATATATATATATATATATATAAAAAGCCCTATGTGCTTTTATATGTGTCTTATCTATATATAATGCACTCTTTAAATGTGCTTTAAAATGCATGGTTTTCCATTTTATGAACAAGAAAATAATGACGTTATGCTGTTGGGCTGGTATAATAATGCTATGGGGCTGGTATGACATTTTTTCCAGGGCTGGTTTTCATTCCCAGTCCGGCCCTGGGGGGGGGGACTCGCTTTCTTGAGATACTGTATAGGTGTAATGTATTTCCCAAAATATATATATTTTTATGCCCGCAAGCCCAATAAAAATTATTTGTAGCAGGCCCCATTTTGAACAAGACCACAACCTGCCATTTTAAAATCGAGTAATAAAAATGTTTGCGTCATCTTGTTGCTCAGAAAATCCCCCAAATGTTTGAAGTGCCCATGTACAAAGTATTTAATTATATACATTTGCAACTTTATGGCAGATTTCCAGAAATTATTTTTATCATTTTGAACACTAGCTGCTTACTGTTTGAATGAAGTTTCAGACACAGGTGCTGCCATTTCTAGCCTGCCATCCTTGTGATGCTTTAGTCCCTGACTTGGTATTCAATTAGAGAGAACTCAGAATTCCTGATATTTTGTTTCTACGTTAGGGGTTCTAAAAGTATTGAAATCAGAGGGTCAGCATTATAGACTAGAAACCAGCATTGTCAGGAGGTCAGCAATGGCAGTCCATGTATTACTCTACTGACAGGTTTCCTTTAATGGAAAATAGAGGTAAATCACATGCACTCAATGTCATTATACTAGTATGTACGTAAACACATATAATGATCACATTCACAAATAAAATACATATACACTTGGACATTACAAACCAGTGATAAAATATTGGAGCATATGTGATCACCCTTAATTACCTGTCAAATTACTAGTAATTTCTACATCTGACACTGGTAAGTAATGATCACCCTTACGCCGTGTACACACGAGCGGACTTTTCGTCAGGACTGAAGGAATCCGTCGGACAATCCGACCGTGTGTGGGCTTCATCGGACCTTCAGCGGACTTTTTCTGTCGAAAATCTGACGGATTTTAGATTTGGAACATGTTTCAAATCTTTCTGACGGACTCGAGCCCGGTTGAAAAATCAGTTTGTCTGTATGCTAGTCCGACAAAAAAGGACGCAAGGGCAGCTATTGGCTACTGGCTATGACCTTCCTTATTCTAGTCCCTTCGTACGTCATCACGTTCATACAGACTTTCGTAACTCCGTCGAAAGAACGTCAGAAAGACCGTCGGACATTTGATGCTGAAAAGTCCGCCCGTGTGTACACGGCTTTATGTTGTAAGATTACTGATTTATACGCCAAGAAAAACAAATTGTAGATTTTATGGACTAACTCGGGTATAAGTTATTAGTTTGGTGAAGGACAAAGTTAGCTTCACTAGTGGGATCTTAGAGCTGTATAAAACCCAAAAGCATACATTTATTATATTGCAGCCTACCAATTCTTAGATTTGAAGGCTGCATTCGTTTTCTTTTTTAGTTTTTATTTCCTTTATTTTCATCTGGTGATCCAGCGATTGAGTCTGTTATTTTTCTTGTTCAAATGTTTTATTAAAGAGAACACAGTGGTGTACAAGCACTACAAAGCATGCACTGAACTGCAATTTGGTACACTCTGATGTAGTTACGAACATATTATAGGTGTCATGCATTATGCGTCTGACAATACAGCAAAACAGATGTAAAGTGAGTCTGTTATTTTTCAACAAAACAAGCTGTCCTTCAGATGCAGCAGTTAAGCTGGATACACACTTTCTGAAACTCAGCAGATTCAGCAGAGACCGTCCCCTCTTCGGTCAGTGTGTACAGCAGCCTGGCTGACAGAAGCTGAAGGGACGTGCTGGAAAACCAGCATCTTGGTCAGTGTATTCTGGCGAGGGGGTGGGGGAAGTCCCTCTGTCAGAAAACAATAGCACAGAAGGAGAGATTGCTTTTGTTGGTACGGTGATCTGTTAGTGGTTTTTTTTTTTTTCGGTCAACCCATTGGGTTGAATAAAAAAAAACTTGCAGCATGTACCAGGCATTAGAGGGTTGAGAAAAACCATTTACTACTGACAGGAGTTCTTGCAAGTATCAGCTTTATCCCAAAAAGGGAAAAAAAACTGATTGCTGTAGCTGCCTAAAAAAGCGAGCTGGAGTTTGGCTTCAATTTGTTAGTGTATCGAAACCTGCTAGTACATCTAACACTCTCCTCCCCCCAACTGACAATGCTAGTGTCCTCAGCTGCCCTTGTGCTCTTGTAACACACCTCCTATATACAGGAGGTGTGTTACTGTCCAGGTGAAAACACAGAGGAAAAAACCTTAAAAAAGAGAACTAAAGCAGCGATCACATCTAATGATTGGTAAGCTACAAAATGTAACATTTTTGGTTTTGCATTTAATACCACTTTAATCACTTCCCTACCAGCCTATAGTAGATTGACATCTGCAAGGTGGCTTTGTTATCCTAACTGGGCGTCATATGACGTCCAGCAGGATAGGCCATTCGTGCACGCCGATCAGTAGTGCTGTGTGTCGCTCTGAAATACTGCATCTTCGATCGTGGTATAAAGCCTATGATGTAGGCTCTTAGCCATGTGATCAGCCGTGACCAATCACAGCTGATCACAGCAGGAAGTGCCGGTAATCGGCTTTCCTCGGTTCGTGCTGACAGGGAGAGCCAATCGGTGGCTTTCCTGATGGGGGGGTATTCAGCGCATTGGTTATTAGCGAAGCCCCATCAGAGGTGCCCACCACAGATGCTACTCAGTGCCCATCAGATGCCAATCAGTGCCATCAAAATGCCAATCCGTGCCCATCAGTAACACCTGTCAGTGTGAAGAAGGAAATTGGTGGCTGCACACCGGAGTAACAAAAGTCCCTTTATTGTTCTTCCATAAAACAGGATATAACACGACAGGATGATAAGAAGTGCATTGGGTAGACGTGTTTCACACAGTTACATTGTGCGTATTCATGACCTAATAATCAGTGCCGGTCAGTGCAGCCTCATCAGTGCCCGTCAGTAAACGAGAAATCAAAATTTTATAACAGAAACTAAGAAATACTTTTTTTTTAAAAAAAATTTTGTTTTTTTTAATTTGTTTAACAAAAAATAAAAAACCCAGTGGTGATCAAATACCACCAAAAGAAAGCTCTATTTGTGGGAAGAAAATGATACAAATTTAGTTTGGGTACAGTGTAGCATGACCGCGCAATTGTCATTCAAAATGTGACAGCACTGAAAACTGAAAATTGGCTTGGGCAGGAAGGAGGTGAAAGTGCCCCATATTGAAGTGGTTAAAGAGACCCTGTAAGATAGCTAAAACCTGTAAAGAGAAGACTTAATACTTACCTCTCCTATCACCTACGCGGCACCACTGAACACCACAATGTGAAGATTGGCTACCTGAAGTCTAATGGGAAAAAGACACTTCTAGGAATGTCATTGTTCTTTGTCCCCAGCAGCTCTCATTGCTTTTGCCTGCGTCCACCTCATTACCGTCTCCTGAAGGGTCCATGCAGGTCAGCAGGAGTAACCAGTGAGAACTGTGAGGGACACAGGAGATCAATACTCAGGAGATGATTTCTCAACAACAGAGTAGTGTTCAGTGGTGTAGATGGCGGGAGTGGTAAGTATTCAGTCTCTTATACAGAAACATAGTCTGCTGATACAGCTTATAGGATCTCTTTAAACAGTTTCTTCAACTGCAGATGTGTATAGCCTAATTATGACAACTTTTTATTTACTTTACTCCTTATTTCCTTTACGACTTCTAATTATTAAGGCAACTATTTATATACATTACGACTACTATTTATTGAAACTACTACATTTACATGGTAGCAGAGTGGCTGAGTGGTTAGCAGTCCTGCCTGACAACATTAGGGTCATTGGTTCAAATCCCAGCCATGGCACTACCTGCCTGCAGTTTGCAAGTTCTTGTGCATGGGTTTCACCTGAATGTTCTGGTTTCCTTCAAATAGATGCTGGTAGGTTAATTGGCCCTAGTATGTATAAGCGTGAGTTAGTTGTTTTTTTTTTGTTTTTTTTTTAGAAGCACATGATTAGAGCCTAAGGCGGGCTGGTGGGCTCACCCTGTTGTGTGACATTAGCTAATTAATATTCACTAATGTCTTTCTGTTTCTCCTTCTGGCCAATTAGGAAGCGGTTCCTGAGACCTTATTGGCCGGGAGTCCTAAGACCCCATTGGCCGGGAGTCCAAAGACCCAATTGGCCAGGAGAAGAAGCGATGGCTGGGAAATGGAGGAGAGGGAGGGGGGAAGATGCTATGACCTGCAAGGGGTAAGTGCGAGGCTGACGGGGGTCTGGCGGGCAAGAGGGTGAGCCAGCAGCCAGGGGGTGGGCGGTGTTGTCAATGGCGTGTGGTGGCAGTCTCGAGCGACGGGAGGCGTTAGTGTGGGGAGGTTGGCTGGAACGACGGGGGGTCTGTGGTCAGATCTGTCTGAGGCCCCGCCCGACCAACCGCCACTGGTTAGGGACCTTAGATTGTACACTCCTTGAGGGCAGGGACTGATGGGAATGAACAATATACAGTGCCTTGAAAAAGTATTCATACCCCTTGACATTTTCCACATTTTGTTATGTTACAACCAAAAAACGTAAATGTATTTTATTGGGATTTTATGTAATAGACCAACACAAAGTGGCACATAATTGTGACGTGGAAGGAAAATGATAAATGTGTTTTAAAATGTTTTACAAATAAATATCTGTAAAGTGTGGCGTGCCTTTGTATTCAGCCCCCTTTACTCTGATACCCCCAACTAAAATCTAGGGGAACCAACTGCCTTCAGAATTCATCTAATTAGTAAATAGAGTCCACCTATGTGTAATTTAATTTCAGTAAAAAAAAAACAAAAAAAAACAGCTGTTCTGTGAAGCCCTCAGAGGTTTGTTAGAGAACCTTAGTGAACAAACAGCATCATGAAGGCCAAGGAACACACAAGACAAGTCAGGGATAAAGTTTAAAGCAGAGTTATGTTATAAAAAAATATCTCAAACTTTTAACATCTCACAGAGCACTGATCAATCCATCATTCGAAAATGGAAAGAGTATGGAGAGAGGGAGGGAGATAATACAAACACCATTTATTATTTGCATACTAGCTCACCATGATTAGGGGTTCCCAGTGTGCTCTCCAAGAGAGCCTGGAGGTATCTTCTATTCGGTGTTAATATCCTTTTTACTATTTTTACACCCACAGATACACTTCAAGCCCTAATAATATACTGTAGCTAAGACTAAATCACTGAAATGAGGATATGAATTCTCTGATATGTCCATACTCTGACTCAAGTCCAAAGCCTTGAAGATATTTTTCTTATTTCTCAAACTGCTTTTTAGATCTGGTGTCATTCAGTAAATTAACATTTCAAGTAGTATATAAGACAGTGGAACAAAATGTTTTATTCAACTTTTTTCCATTTAATTTATAAATCAAAACCTTATTATTTAAGATATAATCATGATTACAAAATCAGAAATCTCCAGTGCTTTTTAACAAGCCATTATATTTTGACAGTTTCACATTATCATTTCGATTAAAAAAAGGTCAGCAAATTGCTCCCTTGATGATAATTGAGCAGTGAAAAATCCATTTTAGTAACATAGGAACAGCTAACTGCTCTGTGTTTCAGTCCTGCAGAATCATGGGGTCTATTGAGATGCTAGATTTGTCCTACAATGTTTATCTATGTGATAGAGCTGAAAGTGGTTATAACAGAACCCATGACTTGCAAAACTTTTACTTTTGGCCTCACAACTTACTGTATACTTTTTCTGCATCACAATGAGTGTCCGTTTACTATACCTTTACGGTGGTGCATAGTTCCTTTCGTAAAAATGTGATTATGTAAACTGGAAATCTAAATCTTCTGCCCTTGTTGTTTTAACTTTGGATACTAAAACATTTTTTTGTTCTGCCAGTAAATACCTTATACAGCCCACTTCCTGTTTATTGTCTGGTAAAAAGCCCAGTTTAATGACATCTTGCACGGCTCTCTCTCTCACTCTGGTGAGAGTTTGCCAGGAAGGGAGGGGGAATGAGTCATAAGAGGGCCAATGAGAGCTGCAGAGCTGGAGGTGTGCCTCTGTGTAAATCAAGGAAATGAACAGGCAGCAGCTTCAGCTGCCCACTCAGTGGAGGGTGATTTCTGCAGCATATTTGGCAAGTACAGAATCACAGCATATATAAAATAATATGCAAAGTGGTTGGAGGGAAGCTTCAGAATGGCAAAGATGTTTTTATTACAAATTATGTGAGCAGACTGCAGCTCCTCTTTAAGAAGGAAACTATAATCTTTTTTATATATGTGAAGGACATCAAATTAAAGGAGTCTATTTATAAAAAAAAAGGTTGTAGTGTGAATGTCTCAACATTTACTCAAAAGTCGAAAGCATAGTTCAATATAGGGCACTTAAACACCTTCCTGCCCAGACCAATTTTCAGCGCTGCTGCACTTTGAATGACAATTGCGCGGTCATGCTACACTGTACCCATACTAAATTTTAATCATTTTGTTCCCATAAATAGAGCTTTCCTTTGGTGGTATTTGATCACCTCTGGGATTTTTATTTTCTGCTAAACAAATTTAAAAAAAAACGAAAATTTAAATTTAAATTTGTTTCTGTTACAAAACTTTGTAAATAAGTAAGTTTTCTCCTTCACTGATGGGGCTGCACTGACGGGCACTTATAACGCGGCACTGATGGGCATCAATGAGGTGGCACTGATGGGCGCTGATGATGGGCACTAATATGCAGCACTGATGGGGCACTGATAGGAGGCACTGATATGCAGCACTGATGCATACATATAGGTGGCACTGATGGGCACTGAAAGGTGGCACAGATGGGCACTGATAGGCGGCATGGATGGGCACTGATAGGCGGCATGGATGGGCACTGATAGGCGGCATGGATGGGCACTGATAGGGGGCACAGATGGGCACTGATAGGGGGCATGGATGGACATGGATGGGCACTGATAGGTGGCACTGATGTACATTAATGGATGGTACTGATGGATGCCAATCAGTGCCAAACACTAATGCCTGCCAATCAGTGATCCCCATTGTGGGCACTGATTGGCATCCATTGTGGGAACTGATTGACAACCCTGGTGGCCATGTGGGGCATTCCTGGTGGTGACTAGTGGTGGGCATCTCTGGTGGTCCTGGTGGCATCCCTGGTGATCCAGTGTGGGCATCCTCAGGGGGGCTGCACTAATAATCAATCAGCACAAACCCCCCCGTCAGAGGAGCAGCTGATCGGCTCTCCTCTACTCGCGTCTGACAGACGCGAGTGAGGAAAAGCCAATCAACAGCTCTTCCTGTTTACATCGTGATCAGCCGTTATTGGACATGGCTGATCACGTGGTAAGGAGTCTCTGTCAGAGACTCTTTACCTACATCGGAGTTGCGGTGTGTCAGACTGACACACCGCAACAACGATCACTGCCATGCATGCCCCCGGGGGGCTTGATATCCTGGCAACGTCATATAATGTCCGGTCAGGATATCGCAACCACTTTGCCAACGTCATATTGCTATATGGCGGGCGGCAAGTGGTTAAGCAAAAATTGTTGATGTGGCACCACATCCAAAAATGTACAGACAAAGAAAAAAATTAAGGACTTTATTGGTTGCCAAATACTGTATAACCCCAATGAAAGGAAGTGGGCACTGAGGAAAAAAAAATACGACAGATATTAACAACACCAATTCAGTTAAAACCTTCATAAAAACATTTCACACAGTTGTCAAATGTGTATAATACATTCCCCACATTGGTATGACCTCACTATAATCTGGTAGAACCTAGCTCATATATATATATATATGTTATACATATGCAATTAAGCACAGATAACAAATCTCCTTGAATACACTGTGCCATATACAGGAAAAATAAGCCACTGGTCTTGATCTCTGGTCTTTACGCATTTCGCCAATAAATGGCTTCTTTAGGAGATCCTATTTACATTGAGGAATGAATCACAATTATTTACAAAATCCAATTATGTAGTAAGTACAAACATAAAAAAGTCTGTTTGGAACAAAAAAAAAAATAGATGTTGAGTACTCACATACATGAAACCAGGAATTTATAGCGCTCAGTCCATGTGGAGGGGTCCAAGCCAACTCAGAACATAGAAGCAGCACACCGGGGCTAATACAGCTGACATAGGAGCCCTCAAGAGCAGTTCATAGCCTAACAAGTTATGATAATAAGTAATATCAAATATCATTTTCATGTAATAATAGAGTGGATAAAAGTTAGGCATACGTAAAATCAAATAAGGGGACCAAAGACTCACTTGAGTAGAGACATTCACAGCCAACTTCAAAAATGATTTGTCACGAAAAGTGAGTGAAATCCATATGGCATAGCATGTGCTGAAAAATAAATAAATACTCATAAGAATTGTGCCCCAGGGACCATCCCAAACAAGAAGCACAAATGACAAAAACCACTGTCCATACTCACAAGGTGACAAATCTTCTTACTAACCTTAAATAACAGATAGATCTTAACAGCCGGTCCAGTTGTGTGTCTCCACAGTCACAAATCACAAGTCACAGATAATACCAGTAATGCTTGTAATATGTGTGAAATATCCATTTCTACTTGTTGCCTTTGTCAGGTCAAATGTAATATTCCGTATCATTTGATCCTAAAAGAAAATAGCCTTAAGGGCCAGTTCACATCATAAATCACACAGGAACGCGCTATGCGTTCCTGTGCAATTCCCATGTGATCCAGGTGCAGTGCGATTTCTGCCCATTCATTTGAATGGGCTGAAAATGCACCAGACCACACCAAAAGTAGTGCATGCACTACTTTACAAAACATAAAGCAACCAGATTGCATGGTACTACTGTACCATACGATCTGCTGCAAGGAAACACACTGCGTCATTAAGTTAACACTTACACCCACTGCAGGTCGCAAGTACAGTGCATTTTAAACACAGCGTTCTAGTGCGAAATGGCCCTAAGAACATTCAACCAGAAGAGCTAACATTTGACCACTAAAGACATTGTATCAACTCTGCATATTCAAAAAAGCATATATGGAACACAAGGGAATTTTAAAAGTACCACAAAGACAAATCACCAAAAATTCTGTAAAAATATCACATTTTTTGGCATACAAAGATATTAAAAAACTTAATTTGATAAAAGCTATAACAGAAATTCCATGCAGCTTTGGGTGTACAGTGGAACCTCGGATTACGAGCATATTCCGTTACGTATTGCGAAACACTCGTTATCTGCGTTACTCGCAATCCGAGGTTCCACTGTATGTACAGTGACTCCAGCTCAATGGCTTCCTCGGGAGACTTCTAAAAATTGTATACATGTGCCATTACATAGAAAACATAATATATATATATATATATATATATATATATATATATATATATATATATATATATATATATATATATATATATATATATAGTACACAACAATAAGGTGACAACACAATATTTACATACTGTTTTCTCAAAATGGTATTACTGTTCACATCTGAACATGCAGATACACCAATATAAGCATTTGGATACAACAATAGATATGGATCAAATTGAAGAGTCATCTTACCCAGGATGCCTGAATATCCATATCCACATCTATTGTTGTATCCATATGCGTATATTGGTGTATCTGCATGTTCAGATGTGAACAGTAATACCATTTTGGGAAAATCGTATTTAAATGTTGTGTTGGCACTTTATTATTGTGAAGGCTGAAAAAGACCTGTGCTGAATGAGAGGAGTATTACCTGAACAGATTAGAATAATAATTCCCCCTTTTTTATTGCCTAACATACCCTCTTGATGGTCATCTTAGCTCAGGTAGCCCATATGAATTTATAAGTTCAAAATCTTTTTTAAACTTTAGGTTTCCGTTTTTGTTCATTTTCTGACTAAATATACAGATGCATGGAATATTTGCATTACTAAAAATAAGAAAACATATTTTCCAACTTCTCAAAGTTAAAGCATCTATAAACCCTGAGACTGCTGTAGCGCTGGTAGATTTACAATCTACCGCAGATTAGGTAAATTTAGTAAATTGTGTGTTAGGAAGGTTAAAAGTTCGCCTCTGTTCCAGCTTGGCTGACGTTGTGTGTGCTTCCGTGCTGACCATTGGGTGTCACTGTTACCATTAGTCAGTATTGGAAGGGCAACGTGTTGAAGTGTATAGATGCTCCTCTGTCTCAGAGGCAAGCTCGGTGGAGGTGGTCCTCCGAGTTGCATTCTGGGCGAGGGTATTTATGGGACAGACGCCATGTTCTAAGGTCGTTTTGCAGCCACCTGCTGGCCCTCCTGGCCGACAGGTATGCGTTAAGGAGCTACCTCGTGGTCCCCTGATCGGGAGGCCCACGATGCTACGGCGCAGGGGTGGGTCCAGAGGCTTGTCTGGGGCCTACCACCGCGGCCGAGGAATGGTCCTGAGCTGTCGGTCCCATGTGACGAAGCTGGACAGCCGAGGAGATCCCAGGGGAGGACCCGTCTTGGAGAGATCACGCAGCATGCTGGTCTATGGAGGGGCCTGGTGACTCGGTTGCAGGACGTATCCAAAAGAAGTAATTATACAGCATAGTGTCGCCGGTTCGGCTTAAAGGTTCAGGCACTGTGACTGACTGTTCACTGCAGAAGATCTGATACATCCTGTGGCAGAGGATCGTGCAGATTTACCGCCCAAAAAAGTCTGTGGCAGAGACTTTAGATTCGTGCTGCGTACTGGCTGCTAGACTGGTGAGAGAGGCCTATCCAGACGAGCAAAGAGTGTGTCCCATGAGGGGAATGCATTCCACATAATTATCTGAATTCTACCGGGACATTTGTCGCTAAGATCTTGTAAGAAGATATTTGAGTTTCTCCTGAAGGTTTCCTTTTCCGTCTCTTTCCTGCTACTTCCTAAAGTTTGACTGTTCAATAAAGCATTGAAAATGCACTCCAGTGTTGGTGCGTGTGTCGTCCAGCAGTAAACTCAATGGAACCCCTAGACCCGGTGTCGGCGAAACAGAGGGAAGCAAAGTGAAGGTTACAGACCCACTTAAACCAGCAGCTCCACAGTGAGTTAGTGCTACCCTGCCAATAAATAACTACTCTTTATACACTGTCCCCAATCATTTGTAAACTAGGACTTATCCAAAAAAGGCCTATAAATAATATTTTAGCAATGTCCTATGTGTCCTCCATAACACCAACTACTGAGGACAGGATTGGAGCCTTGTAATGATGCTCAGCTTTATCTGGAAAAAGAGGAGATGACAGCGAGGCTCCCAGTTGGAGCTACTTCCAATACTCTTCTAATCTCCCCCACTTCACAGGCATTTTTTGTTTTCAACCCCTAAAAATCTTTTCCCTGTTCTTGTTTTCTTCCTGCTGATGTCACACCAATTTAAAGCTGATATCCAGGCAGGATAGGTTAGAGGGGATGGGAGTGGGGTTAATATTTGCCCAAAGATGAGTTTCAACCTGCTGTTTCATTAGTGAGATAATCTAGGACAGATTGTATCACTGCACACTGCACATGTTAAGACATCTGCCCACTAGTGCCCAGCCTAACACAAATCTCATCAATAGCCCCTCCATTTTGGTTGCTAGATTCAGATGGTCAAGCTGACTAGTAGTGTGAATGGTAAAACAGCCTCAGTTAAAAACAGGCCTGCCAAATGCTGATAATACTGCAAACACTATTTTTAACTGTCAGAGTAGATATAGCACTTTACCAAATCAAAAAATAATAATTGTTATGGAAATACTTCAACTAAATAAGGATACCTGTGTTAAAAACAGCCTATTTTAATAAGCACTAATATGGTTTTGTCTTTTAGCATTAGGTAGTCATCTTGTGATAGCTATGGAACATCTTTCAATCCTGTCTATGTTAAATTAAATTGCATAACTGATTTATATGGTGTTCTTTGTAGGAGGATGCGCTGAAGGTCTTGTAATGTGCTCTGCTCCATCATGAGGATTTAACTAAAGATGGGTAATTTGACTCTACAAAATAGTTTATGAGTTCTGTCAAAAAACTTGGGAAAAGACCCACTGGGTTGGATGGATGATCCAAGTCTCAAATGGAACCCCGACTGGCCAAAGGCAAGGCAAGAGCAAGAAAGTATCTCATGGTGTAGTTGTTAAAAAATACAACGTTTAATAAGGTTAAAACTACTTATAAAATACAGGCAGAAAAATCACATAGAACACAGGTAATCCCAATCAGTACCCCGGCAGACGTGATGATGTCACCGCTGTAGCTCCACCCCATGCGTTTCTTCCAAGAGGACGTCATCAGTGGGGCAATGGAGTTTCGCAGTGGGTCTTTTCCCCAAGTGCAGCCAGACCTCCATCTTTGAGGTCTTATCATTTGGTAAGCAGCATTTGAATGGGGGTGTGCACCTGGGTGAAGAGTGCCGTTCACTTTGGTTGGATCACTGGAACTTGGAGATATAAGAACATTTTTTTTTTTAACTTTGCACTAAGCACTTTTCTATTTATGAGGGATTTATTTGGTCTTTGTGAGCATGCACATGATATTCATTGATTTATATGTTTGAGCTCCTTTATGCATTTACACTTATATGTTTTGATATCTTATTTGATTAATTCTCCCTTTTTTTATTTTATTTCATGCATTTGCACTTTATTGTTGGATAGCACAACACATTTTGGTTTTATTGTTTACTTATATTTTTATGTGGACATTTGGTGAGTGCGGCTGTCACTGAAAAATATTTTTTGAATTTACTGTCTATATTTATGAAACTTAGCGCAACTGCTGTTTGATATAAAATATTATAGTACATGGTGATGAATTGGTGGCAGTTTGAGCAAAAGTATTATTTGCTAATTGTCAAATAAACTGTTGATACACATGCACTTTTGTATACAAATTGTCCCATAATATATATTTATTCCAACCACACTCACAAGAGTGTAAGCTGTAGATTGTTTTTCACCTCACCAACCCTAAAGTCTTACACACTACTGGAAGACGTGGCTGAACTTTGCAACTAACTGCTATCGTAATAGTGTCAGTGAAAAATAATGGGTATGGCATGCAGCATTACCTTTCGTAAAAGCTTCCCATTACCAGGTCAGCTATCACTGATTCATGTGCAAATTGCAGTTTACATACTTTACTTCTGGAAACTGAAAACTTAGTAGTAGCCTTAGAATTATAAATACACTATTCAAAGCTCTTTGAATCCTATATTTTTATATGCAATGTTGATATTGTAAATATTCCATTTTTTTTATTTGGTCAATAGTGATTTTGCCTGCATAAGCATTTAATCAGTCTTATCTTACAATAAAAGGGAATAGAGAATTCCCTTTGTATAGTCATTAAACCTAGCTGCAATTAAACGTAACAGGAAGAAACCAAAAATCAATATGTGGTAAGCACAACCCCAGAAATAGCTAATTAGAGGTCTTCACGAGGCTAAGTTACCCAGTGAAACCCACTGTCTATTCTGGAGACAGCTGCCATTTCAGTGGTTTTCAGAACTGCTGTAATTAAGGAGCAGGTTTGAAGCCAGTGCACTACATGGTTGATTTAGTGTCAGTCCAGGATTTTTCTGCCAGTTCACATATCAGTTAGAAAAAAAAATGTTTCTAATAGGAGCAGAAAACAGGAAGTAGAATTTCCAGCAGCATGTTCTCCTCCTACCTGTTACATGGTGTATATTATTATTATTATTATTATTATTATTAAGGATTTATATAGCACCAACAGTTTGCGCAGAGCTTTAAAACGTTAGGACAAACTGTACAGTTACAATACAATGCAATACAGGAGGAAACAGAGGGCCCTGCTCATAGGCTGTGCAGGAAATTCACAGCCTGTGCTATCATATGCTGAGAATGACTGAGCCCCTAGCGCTTATGCGGGGCTCCATGGGACAGTACAGAGGGCTGTAGTATGCTCCGCTGCCCCCCCCCCCTTTTCGCTATTTAGGTTGCCCCAGGAGATGGCAGATTGCAGAGCAACATGGCAACAGTTTCTGATTGGCTGAATTGAGCGGGATTGAGCCGGGCTGTATCATATAAGCTGACCGCTCCATTCACTGCCTGGGGAGACCTCGCCAAAGACGGACCCCCGCGCTGCTCCCACCCTCCCTCCCTAAATATATAAATTTTAAATTTGTCATGGCAGTTGTTATTGGGGTTTTGTCATCCAGTTCAGTTCTGGATGGACTACGTGATATCATTAATAAATTAAATAATTTATGGTTATGGAATTTTAAGTTAAAGATTTTGTTATAAATGATTATTGTTCATCTTGGGTAACCCCTTAATAAATGCAGTGGCCATTATTGCCAACATGAAATTGTGTTGTGTCTCTTTATTCTATATCCTCTTTTGGTCCTTTGTGCTGTCCACTGTACTTGTTCATATTGCCTATCAATGCACTCTGGCAGTCTTGTCCAATGCAGAACAGGAAAACTGATCATTTGCAGTTACCTGTCTTCTGACTGGTTTCAGGAGGTCAGTGAATTAGAAGGATGAGATGTTGTTGTCCAATACTGGACGGTGTGAAATGAAAATCTGTAATTGATATACTGTATATGTAGCACTAACTCACGGTGGAGCTGCTAGTTTAAGCGGGCCTGTCCTTTTTGCTCTACACCCTTCTTAAATTGTTCACTCCCCTTGACACAACTGTAGTGCAGTGTTGAAACAATATGAGCATTAACTTTAACCCACAATATATACTTACAATTAAGATTACCTCTACCTGGGTACTGGTAACTCCACCTGTAGGAGAAATGACAACACTGCACATAAACTTCAATAATGACCAAAAGTAACTTCTTTCTTTGAATAAGTAATATATTTATATAAAGAGTTATTTCAACGAATATACTATCACACCAACGTAGTGTGATAGTATAAGAACTGATTATGACAATCAATAACAATCACAGAAATATATATGTATATGTTGGTATGAATCTATACCCGGGAGCTCCCCCTGCTCTAGACCTTAAAGTCACTATACTAAAATGCAGGGCCCTGCAATGAAAAAGGTAGTCCAGACGTCTTCAGTCTTCGCTAGCTTTTATAATTGTAATCCGCAAAGGGTTCCTCCTGGGTGTTGCGTAGTGTAGTATTACAAACTAAAACAATTGTGATCCAATAGAATGACTAGGTGTCTTTATATGAAGAAACAAACATCTAACATCCGCTCTTGAACACCGAAGTCTATTCGGATGTAATGCTCTCAGACTTAACTTGTTCCGTGGGACTATCAGTCCCAGCAACACTCTGTACAGTTCTAAAGATGTGTGTGTAATACTCAAATAAACTTCTGGGTGTCAACCCTCTCACCACACAGGATCCAAGCAGGTGGATGTCTCCGGTTCAGCAGTTCTCAGTTCCGTATGGAGGCAGCACCACGCCGTCACACTGTTCCGTTCACAAACGACCGAGAGTCCTCGGTTACCTTCCCACGGGTCTTCCGGAACAATCACGTCTCTTGTCCAGCTCACTGCGATGCGATGGCAGGATACTACAGCTGCTCTGCTCCTTCGCCAGGTAGGCCGCAACCCTGTGGGACACACACCCACAGAGTTCTATTGGTAGGCCACGTGTCCCAGGCACAAGAGACCTAAAATGCCGCTGCTTATCCTTTTATATCCCCCACAATGCAGTTCAGTTCTGACTTTGTCCAGGAGCATTGTGGGTGGGTCAGAGCTACAGTTCCAAAGTAAACAATGAATCACTTCCGTGTCACTTAATCCTGAGATGTAAAATTATTGTACTTTATCAATTGTCCACAAGATGGCACTAACACAACTATTGTACTGAATAATACACATAGAGCTAGAAACAACAGTTGTCAGCGCTACATACTCCCCCTGCTCTAAATCTTTGGTCCCCAAAGATATGTAGGACCTTGTTTCTGCTACACATCTTAGCCTCTAAACGAGAACACAGGACCGACAGGGGAGCCTCCCACCAATTCTCAGGTGTTGGAAAGCTACTCTGTGTACCCACAACTGTCACTTTAGTATTGGATACAGGTGTGCCAAGGGGTGAAGCAGGGTTCTCATTGTCCAGACTGACTGAGGAGGAACTAGGCTCATCAATGTTCCTTTTGCTGGTAGACTTGGTTGTTTCAGAACACTCACCCAATGTATCGTATGTTAGTCTCTTGGGAGGGCGAATGTTCCTCTTTTCCCTATGTTTTTTTGGTGTGTCCCCTATTTCTGGCTGAACACCACTTTCTTCTACTTCAGTGGGAGATAAATGCTCTTCAGCTCTTCCAGACAATGGCACAAATTCTGGAGCTTCTGGCCTGAGGGCCTCACTACTCTCCTCAGCTGTGGGTGATGAAACACTCGTTTCAGTTTCGGGTATATTAGATGACCACAACCAGCTAATGTCCATCTCTCTCTCCTCATTGTCTTCAGTTGCTGAAGTCCCAGACTGGGACCTAGTTATAGGCCATTGTGCAACTTCTGATGTGGATGATAATTCCTCTTCGGGGATTATCCTGACTGCATCAGTAAGGGGCAAAAGGTGATTCCGATGCCAAGTTTTAGTTGGTCTAGCACTTCCTTCTGGCCTGATTTCAAATACTGGAAGCCCTGGGAGCTGTTTACACACAACGTATGGCTGCGGTCTCCAGCGATTTGCCAACTTGTGTTTGCCAGGAATACCCAAATTCCTTAGTAAGACTCGGTCACCTGGTTGAAAATCTTGGACCCTTACTTTAAGGTCAAAGTTTCTCTTATTCCTGTTCTCCCGGTTTTCTGACATGGTCTGGGCCTTCTCATAAGCAACCTTCAGACTCTTTCTCAGCCTATTTGCATATCCTCCATGGGAAGCTTCTGATGTGTGATCCAGAGAAGTTCCAAAAGCCAGGTCCACTGATAACCTAGCCTCACGCCCAAACATCAGCCGATAAGGTGAATATCCTGTGACATCACTCTTGGTGCTGTTGTATGCATGTACTAAAGCAGGAATATGCTTACTCCAGTTGGGCTTTTGCTTGAAGGTTAATGTCCCCAACATATTAAGAAGAGTTCTATTAAACCTCTCCGGCTGAGGGTCTCCTTGCGGATGATAGGGTGTAGTTCTGGATTTTTTTTATCTCCAGTAGATTCAGCAACCTCCTGATGAGTGTACTCTCAAAGTCCCTCCCCTGGTCTGAGTGGATCCTCTGTGGTAAGCCGTAATGGACGAAGAATTTCTCCACTAATGTCTTTGCCACTGTGACCGCCTTCTGATCTTTCGTGGAGAAAGCTTGAGCATATCTGGTAAAATGGTCTGTGACTACCAGAATATTTCCTTGTCCACTCAAGTCAGATTCTAAACACAGGAAGTCTATGAAAACTAGATCCATGGGGCCTTGGCTTGATAAATGTCCCATTGGGGCTGCCCGTTGTGGCAGTGTCTTTCTCTGGATACACCTATGGCAGGAGTGACAGTAACTCTCCACTTCTTTCCTCATGTAAGGCCAGTAGAATCTATCTCTTATCAATTGAAGAGTTCTTTCTGACCCCAAATGTCCATGACAATCATGTAGAGCGATTAATACTGTCTCTCTGTGCTTCTCTGGCAGCAACAGTTGCCACTTCTCCTCCGGATCTTCAGAGGGTCCCCTTTGGTAGACCACCCCTTGCAACAACTGCAACCGATCCCACTCTTTGTGTAACAACAGAGCTTCTTTTCGGGCGCTTTTCAAAAGTAGGTCAGGGTGTTTACCCTCCAGAGCTTCCAATACCAGGCTGAAGAGTGGATCCTCTTGTTGATCTTTCCTAAGATCTTTCCTTGATAATTTAAGTAAACCCTCTGCAGCAATCTGGGAGACATTGCAATAATACCTGGGTACTCCTGCCGTAGTCACTCCAATCTCTTCAGCTCTGGCTCCACCTTTCTCCTGCTTAATGGATCCTTCACAAAGGGCTCTTACCCCATCTGGGGCAAGTTGAGTCCAATCCTCTTGGGAGCTCAGGGGACTGTGGGGTCTTCTTGACAGCGCATCTACATCTCTGTTGCCCGCTCCCGGTGGTGAATAAGTATGTGAGGGGGTTGTTATCTGTTTTCACTACAAATTCGGCACCATAAAGATAATCCCTCAGCTTGTCTACCACCACCCACTTCAAGGCCAGAAACTCAAGTTTATGAGTTGGGTAGTTCTTCTCAGCAGGAGCCAAGCTTCGGCTCACATAAGCAACAGGCCTTAATTGTCCATTGTGATCCTGATAGAGCACTCCACCCAGCCCATCTCGGCTGGCATCCATGTACAGTTCATAGGGCTTGGTAGGATCCGCATGAGCTAACACTGGAGCAGTTGTAAGACTCTTCTTTAATAGACTGAATGTCTCCTCACATTCCTGAGTCCACTGATCCAGAATAGATTCCTTTTTCTTCCGGGGCTCCTCTTTTTGTCTCCCAGGAATCCTTAATCAGCCTCTTCCCAATTCTTTAGTAGCTCTGTAAGCCAAGAGGTAACAGCTTCCAGTTTCTCAGGATCAGTTGCTATCCCTTCTTCAGACACAATGTGCCCCAGATAGTTCACTGAAGATTGATATAACTGACATTTCTCCATTGAAAGTTTCAAACCCTCTTCATGTAACCTCTTTAGAACTTTTTCCAGTCGCTCTTCATGCTCGGCCAAACACAATAAGTATACTAAGACTTCAATCAAATTCATGTCGCCTACTGTCTTCTCCATGAGCCGCTGGAAAGTTGCTGGGGCCCCAGACAGACCTTGTGGCATCCGGTTGAATTCATAGAACCCTACAGGGGTGATGAAAGCAGTCTTCTCCTTATCCTCAGGACTCATGGGGATCTGATAATAGCCACTCTTCAGATCTAATACACTGAACCACTTCGCCCCTGACAAGCTCTGTAGGGCATCTTCTATACGGGGGGTAGTGTATTAATCTGGGATGGTCCGTCGGTTCAGAGTCCTGCAGTCGATACACAGCCGAAGTGACCCATTTTTCTTCCTCACCACCAATATCGGAGAGGCGTATGGACTCCTGGACTCTTTGATAATCCCAGTCCTTTTTAGCTCAGCCAGCTGTTCTCGGAGGTCTTCAAGGTCTCCCAATGGGATTCTCCTTACCCTTTCCCGGAAGGGCTTGTCTTCTTCCAGCTGGATCTTGTGCTCTGCACTTTTGGCATACCTCACGTCAAACTCACTCTGTGAGAAAACTTCCTTCTCTCATGAGCTGGGCTTTGGTCCTCTCCATCCAAGCAGGCATAAGAGAGGTGTTTTTTGGGTAGAAATTCTCTATGGGAATCTCTTCTTCGGAGCTCTTTGTTACATCTCTTGGTGAAACTGGGGTTGCTTGATTCGCCTGCCCAAGCAGCATTCTTGCTGGTATCTTCACAGGCAAGGCTGTCATGACACAGTTCTGTTTGCTGAGCTTTAAATTTTGAATGGCCTCGGAAGCAGGCCCCTTGAGACTTTCAGTGATCCGCTGCTTCTTCTGTGTTTCAGGGATGTCCCACTCATCCATCACCTGCGTGGTCTGTTCCAACCACTCTTCAAAAGTATCTTCTCCTTTGGGTACAGGCCGTTGGCCCAAGAAGATGCCCAGTTTTCGGTACCCAATCCCTGAATAGGTTGGGCTCCCTTTCTGACATTGGGACACCAAGTTTCCAAGGGCTGTGATGAGTTCGGGCTCAATTGCAATCAGTGCTGACTGCGAGGGACCCCTGACTCTTGTTAAACTCATCTGAGAGAAGGTGGCAGGATCCCCCCCCTGCTCTTCTGGGTGGGTCAGGTAAAATTTTGTCTTGTCAGCGAGTTCAACACTTTCACCCTTGCAGTTTTCCGGAACTCCCTTTCTCCATTCTAATAAGGCATAGGTGCGGCATGTCTCATGATCAGGTCTTACTGCGACCACCTTGGCTCTTTGTCCTAGGGATATTGTTTTCACCACTTGGTTAATGTGTTCCTTCTCCCAGATATCTCCCCAGAGTTCCATGGCTACGCTCGCTTCTGAGCGGACGCCTTCCGCTTCACACCACTGTGCCGCAGTGAGGGAATCCATTCTAGGGTTATTAAGAGGGTGCTTGGCTTTAGAGTGACAGTGATCCCGGACGAGCCCCCACATGTAGCACTAACTCACGGTGGAGCTGCTAGTTTAAGCGGTCCTGTCCTCTTTGCTCTACACCCTTCTTAAATTGTTCACTCCCCTTGACACAATTGTAGTGCAGTGTTGAAACAATATGAGCATTAACTTTAACCCACAATATACACTTACAATTAACCACTTGACCACTTGGCACTTAAACCCCCTTAATAACCAGACCAATTTTCAGCTTTTGGTGCTCTCACATTTTGAATGACAATTACTCAGTCATGCAACACTGTATCTATATGAAATTTTTGTCCTTTTTTTCCACACAAATAGAGCTTTCTTTTGGTGGTATTTAATCACCGCTGGGTTCTTTATTTTTTGCGCTATAAAAGAAAAAAGACAGAAAAATCTGTAAAAAAAATGCATTTTTCTTCATTTCTGTTATAAAATTTTGCAAATTATTAATTTTTCTTCATATATTTTGGCCAAAATTTATACCGCTACATATCTTTGGTAAAAATAACCCAAATCAGTGGATATTATTTGGTCTTTGTGAAAGTTATAGAGTCCAATAGCTATGGTACCATTATCTGAAAATTGGTCACACCTGAAGTACTGACGGCCTATCTAATTTCTTGAGACCCTAACATGCCAGAAAAGTACAAATACCCCCCAAATGACCCCTTTTTGGAAAGAAGACATTCCAAGGTATTTAGAAAGATGCATGGTGAGTTTTTTGAAGTTGTCATTTTTTCCCACAATTCTTTGCAAAATCAAGTTTTTTTTTTTACTTTTTTTTTTCACAAAATTGTCATATTAGCAGGTTATTTCTCACACACCGCATATGCATACCACAAATTACACCCCAAAACACATTCTGCTATTACTCCTGAGTATGGCGATACCACATGTGTGAGACTTTTACACAGCGTGGCCACATACAGAGGCCCAACATGTAGGGGAGCACCTCCAGGCGTTCTGGAGCACCCAGGCCAATTCTGACATTTCTCTCCTACATGTAAAAATCATAATTTATTAGCTAGAAAATTACATAGAACCCCAAAACATTAAATATTTAGCAAAGACCCTAGAGAATACAATGGTGGTCATTGCAACTTTTTATCTCGCACAGTATTTGCGCAGCAATTTTTTTAATGTGTTTTTTTTGGAAAAAAAACAGTTTTGTGCTTTAAAAAAAAACAAAACAGTAAAGTTAGCCCAATGTTTTTTGCATAATGTGAAACATGAAGTTACGCCGAGTAAATAGATACCCAACATGTCACCTTTCAAAATTGCACGCGCTTGTGGAATGGCGCCAAACTTTGCTACTCAAAAATCCCCATAGGCGACGCTTTAAATTTTTTTATTGGTTACATGTTTTGAGTTACAGAGGAGGTCTAGGGCCAAAATCATTGCTCTCACTCTACCGATCACAGCGATGCCTCACATGTGAGGTTTGAACACCGTTTTCATATGTGGGCGGGACTTACGTATGCGTTCGCTTCTGGATGCGAGCACACAGGGACAGGGGCGCTTTAAAATTTTTTTTTTTTTATTGTTCATTTTACTTTATTTATTTTAGTTTGAAAATTTTTTTTGACCACTTTTATTCCTATTACAAGGAATGTAAACATCCCTTGTAATAGGAATATGGCATGACAGGTCCTCTTTATAGTGAGATATGAGGTCAATAAGACCTCACATCTCACCTCTAGGCTGGGAAGCCTGAAATAAAAAATAAATAAATAAAAAAGATTCTGGCTTCAATCGTAGCGCTGAGTCGATAGAAGCACCGGAGGGCGGCGGGAGGAGGGTACATCCCCTCTCGCCTCCCGTAAGAATGATCAAGCAGTGGAACAGCCACTATGATCATTCTTATGGTGTAGGGAATCGCTGGCTGAAAAAGCTGATATCTGAATGATGCCTGTAGCTGCACCCATCATTCAGATATCCCCAAAAGTCAAGGACGTTGTATGACAGCCGGCGGACGGGAAGTGGTTAAAACGCATTTTTTTTTTTAATACAAAGTTGTCCATTTATACAACATTTCTAACACATAGCATGTACATACCAAAAATGACACTCCAAAATAGATTCTCCTACTCCTCCGGAGTACGGCGATACCACATGTGTGAGACTTCCACAGCCTGGCCACATACAGAGGCCGAGTACAGCCGAGTATGGCAGGGTATGGCTGAGTATGGCTCAGCATGGCAGGGTATGGCTGGGTATGGTTGAGTATTGCAGGGTATGGCGGGGTATTGCAGAGTATGGCAGGGTATTGTAGAATATGGGGGTATTGCAGAGTATGGCAGGGTATTGCAGGGTATCGCCGAGTATGACTAGGTATGGATGGGTATCACCGAGTATTGCAGAGTATGGCTGGATATGGCAGAGTATTGCGGGGTATTGCAGAGTACTGCGGGGTATTGCAGAGTACTGCGGGGTATTGCAGAGTACTGCGGGGTATTGCAGAGTAATGCGGGGTATTGCAGAGTAATGCGGGGTATTGCAGAGTACTGCGGGGTATTGCAGAGTATTGCGGGGTATTGCAGAGTACTGCGGGGTATTACAGAGTATTGTGGGGTATTGCAGAGTATTGCAGAGTATTGTGGGGGTATTGCAGAGTATTGTGGGGTATTGCAGAGTACTGCAGGGCATTGCAGAGCATTAGGGATGGCTGAGCATGGATGGATGGATGGCTGGATGTCACTGAGCAGCGCTGTGGGCACTAAACATCCAGCCCACATCGCTGCAGTCATCCATCCATCCCCCTCTCCTCTCACAGTGTACCGATCGGTACACGGGAGGGGAGGAGAGGAACCGGCGTCATGAGATGACGCCGGTTGGTTTACATGTGATCGCTCCGTCATTTGACGGAGCGATCACATGGTAAACGGCCGCGATCAGCGGCCATTTACCGGGATCCGTGATGCGCCAGGTCCTCCGGGGGGGCTACATCTGTGAAGCTTGTACCAAACAGGTAAAGTATTGCAGCTTGACAAAGGCCAATAAAAAAAATACATCTTGGAACTCTGCCAAAATAGACAATTGTACCCCACTTCCAAGCAATGTTTCCCATTTATAGTTCTGCCATCAAATATCTGTGTGCTAATTATACCATTTTTGTTTTACATAGGGGAGAAAAGACTCGGAGGACACCCCTCATCCAAGGAGACCACGGACCCCCCACCTCTGGAAGAAGGGGAACTAACACCAACCCAAGAAGAGCAGGAGGAAGAAGAAGATGTGGTGGAGATTGGCACCACAACAGGTGAGTGTCTGCGACCACAGGCTCAGGTAAAAGAGATGGATGGTGGCAGATTTCAATGATGTGATTAAAAAAAATAATAACATCATTGATGTTTTGGGGCGAATTTAAAACCCCACAAAATCACTTTTTGGATTGTGGTCCAATCTTTTAAAACTTTTTGCAATGTTTTGAAAAGCCAAATTTGGAGGATGCACACAGTGTGTCAACATGTGCTATCTGCCATCACGGGAGATCAATGGACGCGTTTTGGGGGTGCAACCCCTTCCTCAATTATAAAGTAGCGTTGAGGAAGGGCTTGCTCCCCCAAAACACGTCCCTTGATCCCCCCTGATGGCAGATAGCACATGTTGACATTCGTAAATTGGTGTGCATCTTCCAAATTTGGCTTTTCCAGGGGTGATTTCCCCCCATCTGAACGCTATATCACACCCAGTTCCTAAATACTGATGTCTGATATAGCCTTCAGGTTTTACCTAATGTGAACTTTGTAAGTTCAAGTTTTTTGGCTTTCTTGTTGGTTTTACACAGGCCTGTTTTATCTGAAATGGACATTTCGATTTTTGATAATGCTACTCCAAAAATTGTTATACAACAAACATGTTGGTTTGTTTTAAAAACCTTTGGTAAATGCACATGTGATTGTGCAGGTATAAAAAAGTTGGTTACTCAAGAATGTGTGGATTATTGTCTCAACACTACAACACTTTTGGGGTGATGTAATTGCTGTTTTCAGCAAAAATGGGGGTTATTTCCTAAGGGCATATCCTCTTTGCACTACAAGTGCAGTTTCAGTGCAGTTGCAAGTGCACTTGTAGTGAAATGTGTTTTTGCATTTAGGAAATAACAGCCAACAGTGCTTTGTATAATAAGGTTACACAATCACGACATTTTCTGGACTCAACACATTTCTGTCAGGGTCAGCTAAAACAAACACAAGCAGTAAATGTCCACAAAGAATTTCTTTTTTTTATTATAAAAAGGCTTAACAGATTGTCTGGCATATTGATAGCCCCCCTACCCGCAAAGAACTCCAGGTAGCGTAACCGGACATCACGGGCACTCAGGGAGGGCAAGCCAGGACGGCCACTTTCAAGCGCCGTCAGTGTGGTTTGATGTATGATTCCGGCCTCAGGCCCAACTGAGCCAGCATAGTTGTCCGAATGTTTCCTTAAAAAGTTCTGGAGAACACAGCACGCCAGTATAATATGGTTCAGTTTATACTCCGCCATATGGATGGGTGTCAGAAATAGTCGGAACCGGCTGGCCAGGATTCCAAATGTGTTCTCCACCACTCTTCGGGCTCTGGCCAGCCGGTAATTAAAAACCCTCTGTTCCGGGGTGAAGGTCCTCATTGGGAATGGCCGCATCAGGTGGTCCCCCAGCGCAAACGCTTCATCAGCAACGAACACAAATGGGAGTCCTTCCACATTGTCCTCTGGAGCTGGCAAGTCCAAGCTGCCATTCTGGAGACGCCTGTAGAACTCCGTCTGGGCGATGACTCCACCGTTGGACATCCGGCCATTCTTCCCCACGTCCACATACAAGAAGTCGTAATTAGCCGACACCACCGCCAACATCACTATACTATTAAACCCCTTGTAATTATAATAGTACGACCCCAAGTTGGGTGGTGGGACGATGTGGACGTGTTTCCCATCAATTGCCCCTCCGCAGTTAGGAAAGTCCCACTGCTCGGCAAAGTGGGAGGCCACAGTCTGCCATTCCTGTGGCATGGAAGGAAACTGTTGAGGAAAAAACAATAAACATTACTATTTTTACTCTGAAACATGGCAAGCAGATTAGACACAAACATTATGGGGCAACCTCCAGATAGCATTTAGTAAGGGGAATTTAACAAGGCCAAAGTATAAGGTACACCTATCATATTCCCCCTCCCCCCCCTCTCATGGGCCATTTCTAACATTATAGGGGGCGTGTGGAAATCTTGGACAGGTAACCCTCTTCACTTCATTGAGAGATGAATGCCTAAATAATGGGTATTACTTTGAACAGACCCTCCTTATTTACACTATTGGCAGCCCACTGGACAGGTAAGAAGTGTCATAATACAAAGATATAAATACACATTGTACACATTTGAGGACATTTGGACATTCTGCTATTACCTATCAAGATAATAATAGGATCCAAAAAATTTAAACTGTACCATTTGAAAGTATACAGGCAGGCCCTTGCACTACATGCTTTGGGGAATTCATCCATAAATCTGAGCACTAAAGAGGTGGGTATAGTGTGTATGGGTTTGGCAAAGTCAGCAGATAGATGATTGAGGATAGAGAATTGGGATCAGCTGACTTAGCAGTTGGGGGAGGGAGGGTTACTAAAAATTATTTGGGGACACCACAAAAAAAAAGCCTCTGGTACTCTGCCTGAATTTAAATAAAAAATAACATTTTCAAATATTTTAGGGGGTGTTTGGGGTAAAGCACTACTATGGAGCTGATAAAATACATTGTTAAGTGACTACATGAGGTGAATATAGGGCAGGAGACACCATGATGGGGAGGTTAATGAAGGGCAAATATGTATGAAGGACCTAAAATAATAATTACATAAAAATCCAGCATGCATGAGAACAAAGGGGACATTCACAGCATATTACAATCATGGTAATTAGGGAATGAGGAAAGAAATACAATATATTAGCAAACATTCAATACAATAAAATATATAAAAGGATAAAAATCTTACCTTCATATACTCCTTTTGCAGGACCTGGATGATGGCAGAACAGGTCTCTGGGATAATGATCCCAAGAGCCTGGGGGGAGATGCCTGTCAAGAACTTCAAGTCCTGCAGGCTTCTCCCTGTGGCCAAATACCGCAGGGTAGCGACCAACCTCTGCTCCGGAGTGATGGCTTTCCTCATGCAGATATCCTGCCTGCTGATATAGGGGGTCAGCGAAGCCAACAAACGGTGAAACACGGGGTCCGTCATCCTGAGAAAGTTCCTGAAATCATCAGGATTATTCTCACGGATCTCACGGAGCAAAGGCATATGAGAGAACTGGTCACGCTAAAGCAACCAATTCTTGGTCCACCCTGTTCATGGACTGGACTTGTGTCAAGGTCAGGACCCCAACACCAAGCCCCCGCACAGCACGAACTCTACGAGGAGTACGTATACGAAAGATGGCTAGAAAACGGTCGGCTGCTCAGAACGAAGTAACAGAACGCACTGAAGAACAGCAAGGCCTGTGAAGAGCGAACTGAAAAACAGTAACGAACTAACAAGAATACAATGACTACTTAAAGTCACTCGGAACTTGCTGCACGCACTGAAGAGCAGATACAAACCCACAAGCACAAACTGAACGGCAGAAAACGATCTGAAAGCCACGAGTCTGAAAAAGCGCGAATCGTCTCTCACCAAACTTTTACTAACACGAGATTAGCAAAAGGAGCCCAAAGGGTGCCGCGCTTGGTTCTGAACCGGCCTTTTCTAGTCTCGTCGTACGTGGTGTACGTGGCTGCGTGGTTGGCGATTGGAAATTCCGACAACTTTGTGCGACCGTGTGTAGACAAAAAAAGTTTGAGCCAACATCCGTCGGAAAAAATCCTAGGATTTTGTTGTCGGAATGTCCGAACAAAGTCCGACCGTGTGTACGCCCTATAAGAACTGATTATGACAATCAATAACAATCACAGAAATATATATGTATATGTTGGTATGAATCTATACCCGGGAGCTCCCCCTGCTCTAGACCTTAAAGTCACTATACTAAAATGCAGGGCCCTGCAATGAAAAAGGTAGTCCAGACATCTTCAGTCTTCGCTAGCTTTTATAATTGTAATCCGCAAAGGGTTCCTCCTGGGTGTTTCGTAGTGTAGTATAACACACTAAAACAATTGTAATCCAATAGAATGACTAGGTGTCTTTATATGGAGAAACAAACATCTAACATCCGCTCTTGAACATTGAAGTCTATTCGGATGTAATGCTCTCCGACTTAACTTGTTCCGTGGGACTATCAGTCCCAGCAACACTCTGTACAGTTCTAAAGATGTGTGTGTAAGGCCCCTTTCACACTGGGTCGGTGGGGGTGGTGGGGCAGTGGCGGTAAAACATCGCTATTTTTAGCGCTGTTTTACCGTCGTTTTTGCGGCGGTATTCGGCCGCTAGTGGTGCGGTTTTAACCCCCGCTGGCGGCCGAAAAAAGGTTAAAACCGCTCGCATAGCGCAGATATAGCCGCGGTATTGCCGCGCTGCCCCATTGATTTCAATGGGCAGGAGCGGTTTAGGAGCAGTGAATACACCGCTCCTTCACCGCTCCAAAGATGCGGCTTGCAGGAGTTTTTTTCTTCTCCTGCCAGCGCACCGCTTCAGTGTGAAAGCCCTCGGGCTTTCACACTGAACAAACAGTAGAGGCTGTTTTGGGTCGGTTTGCAGACGGTATTTTTAGCGCAATAACGCCTGCAAACCGCCCCAGTGTGTCTGGGTGTCAACCCTCTCACCACACAGGATCCAAGCAGGTGGATGTCTCCGGTTCAGCAGTTCTCAGTTCCGTATGGAGGCACCACCACGCCGTCACACTGTTCCGTTCACAAACAACCGGGAGTCCTCGGTTACCTCTCCACGAGTCTTCCGGAACAATCACGTCTCTTGTCCAGCTCACTGCGATGCTATGGCAGGATACTACAGCTGCTCTGCTCCTTCGCCAGGTAGGCCGCAACCATGTGGGACACACACACCCACAGAGTTCTGCTGGCAGGCCACGCGTCCCAGGCACAAGAGGCCTAAAATGGCCGCTGCTTACCCTTTTATATCCCCCCACAATGCAGTTCAGTTCTGACTTTGTCCAGGAGCATTGTGGGTGGGTCAGAGCTACAGTTCCAAAGTAAACAATGAATCACTTCCGTGTCACTTAATCCTGAGACGTAAACTTATTGTACTTTATCAATTGTCCACAAGATGGCACTAACACAACTATTGTACTGAATAATACACAGAGCTAGAAACAACAGTTGTCAGCGCTACATATAGAAAGAACAAACCTGAAAAATCACTAGACCTTCGAACTCAGGACAACATAGTGGGGCTTATTTATTAAAGCTGGATAGTGCACAATCAGGCTCACTTCTGCATAGAAGCCAATCAGCTTCTAACCTCAGCTTGTTCAATTAAGCTTCGACAATGAAACCTGGAAGCTAGTTTCTATGCATAAGTGATCCCGATTTTGCATTCTCCTGCTTTAGTAAATAAAACCAAATTGTGCACTTGGAAAAAACAATGGAGCACCTTTAAGGGGGAATGACCAAGGGCTAGATTATAATTGTGACACTGAGAAAAAATATAAGGACACTTACACTGGAACACCAGGAATCCTAATTCCAAGCACAACTGAAAAATACAATTATAATTAAACTGGGACAAAGTGAACTTCTAGTAGTAGGGATAGGGATTCCTAAAATAAATACAACAGAAGGGGCATGAAAATGACAGCAAATGGTAGATCATAGGTTAAGGTCAATAGCAAGTAGGCAGAGAAGTTTCAAATCTAAAATAAAAATGTTGCAGGATTTCAGGATATACTGTGCATACATTCTTCTATCATTTTATTATGCGTGTATGCCCAATATGTGAATATAATTCAATCATATACTGTAACAAATGGCACAGCATTTCATTACATATTGGATTAAAGAAATTCATCTAAATACAGTAAGAACTGAACATGGAAGAGCTTTGTTCTTAAAAATTTGAATCTGTTCTGTGACAATGTGCTTATTAAATGTCATGTGTTTTTGAGAGATCAAATTTTAAAAAAATGTGATTGTCATTGCGCTTTGATAATGGAAAAAGTATTAGTTGAGCGACCTCTTTTTTCTGAAATACTGACATCAACATTTTGCCAACCGTTTCAGAGCCTGTGCTACAGGAAGGAAACTGATATTAGACAGAATGAGCTGTGTTATCTGATCTGCGTTTGTTCTTGCCAAGGGCGCGGTATCCTTGAGCTTGCCAGTCAAGCCAAGAGATGAGTTCCCACATCTTCCTTCCTGTGTGCTGCTCTGCCACCTTCTCCTTATCTTTACACCAGTTTCCCTTTTTACGTGGTAAAGATTATTTTTTACAAACAACAGATGAGCATAGGAGCCTCTGGACCAAATAAATGGTTTAGTATAATGCATGGTTTTTTCTAGTTTAAGAGAAACCAATTAATCTACCAGTGTGGTATTTGACAATAGATGGGTGTGACCAGACATACGGAAATTTTTTTAAAACATCTTACATGCAGATATTGTTCAAGGTTGGAACCAAATTCTAAAAACACTGTGATACAGGGTAGCTATATAATGATTGTGTTTGTAAAGGTTCCCATTTACCAAGGTCATGGAATTGCAAGTTGGAAAGAGACCTAGGGATGTCCCTAGACCTACCAGAGTCGTCACGCAATTAAGGCGCCATTATCTCCAAGCAGAAGGAATGGTTTTCTTAGCCACATATTGCTATTTCTGTGAAGAGGGGAGTGACCATTGTCTGCTGCTGTATGGGTTAACAGCAGCCACTGCATTTGTGAAGAGTTGGGTGGCTCACCCACCCCCTTCTGCACTCTCCACCATTCAGAGACCTTGCACTACTATTCTCCCACATGGCATCACATGCTGTGAATGGAGGAGGAGCAGATGTATGCTAGGATCCCCACCATCCCTTCACAGACCATGATGCATTGTGGGAGAATATAAGTACAAAGCCTCTGAATGGAGGAGAGAGCAAAAGGGGGCAGGCAAGTTGGGCAAGTCTTCACACTAGCAGCAGTTCTGTTAACCTATACAGCACTGGAAGATAGCAGCTCAGGGCAATATCCTTCAGCTATGAAAGCGGCACGAAATGAGGATTTCTTTTACCCCTAACCAATGTATTTGTTGCTGTATCCCCCACAAAAAAAAATATAGAACAAGGTTTTTTTTACTTGTCTACTGGACACTTTTACCCCCTTCCTGCTCAGGCCAGCTTTCAGTTCTGTCCCAATCTGAATAGCGGTCATGCAACACCGAATTAATTTTTTTATAATTTTTTTGAGACAGATATAGCTTTCTTTTGGTGGTATTTTAATCATCATTGGGTTTTTTATTTTTTGCTAAACAAGCAAAAAAAAAGAAAATTTGGGGGAAAAAACCCTTTTCTTCGTTTCTATTATAAAATTTTGCAAACAGGTAATTTTTCCTCTTCACCGATTTGCACTAATGAGGCTGCACTGATGGGCACTGAGAAGCTGCACTGATGGGCACTGATAGATTGCGCTGATGGGCACTGATGAGGCTGCACTGATGGCCACTGATGAGGCAGCACTGATGGGCATTGATAAGCTGCCCTGATGGACACCAATGAAGGGGCAATGATGAGGCGGCACTGATGGGCACTGATATGATGCAGTGAGGGGCACTGATTGGCACTGATGGGGCTGCACTTATACCCAGGGCACTGATGATAAGTGCACTGATTATCAGTGTAAATGTCCCCTGTCACAGGAAAGCTGGTTATCGGCTTTCCTTTTCCTCAGTGACAGTGCAGAGGAAAGGAAATGCCGATAATTGGCATTTGCTTGCATGTGATCAGCTGTGATTAGGCACAACTGATCACATGGTAAAGAGACATCATCATTGGCTCTTTACACTGATCAGTGATCCGAGGGACACAGCTCACCACTGATCGCCGTGATGCGCAACCCCCGGGGGCACGCATGCATGGCGAGAATGGGAGGAGTCATCTGACGTCCTCCAAGGACAAGATCTTCAGACACAGCAAGCCAGTCACCAGTCCTTCTTGAACTTTGAACCTTTCCTTCATTAAACATTTAGATTACAACTTATAACATTTGTTAAAATTTTGTAAGTTACGTGTTCCAATAAATGCAAACTGAATGCACTATTTTGGTCCTCTTTTATCACAAACTAAAAGTCTGTTGCTTTACTGTGTTGTACTGTTATTTGCCTCTTCTGTTCTGCGCAATGTAACAAACACCAACTGATATTTAGCCATCCATATTGATTTTTTAATATTCCTTTTTTACATGTAAATAATTGTTGTCACAATATTTATACTCTAATTAGGAATCCAAGGCAATTATAATAGCCTCTGACTAAAGTGGTTCTTGAGACGCTAAGTAGACCTAAAGAAAAAAAAAATGCAATCATTTCAGGTGTCAGGTTTACTCTGCAGTACTCCGCAAATTGCCCAGGGAGAAACTGATACTTTGACAAATATTGGTTTCAGCTACAGGGAAGTAAGCATTAAGGCAGCCCAGAAGAAGAAAAAAAAACATCTTACAAGCAGTGTATGGAGCCACATAATGTAGCATTGTCATCATTATTCACTCATCATGCATTTAGCTCCACTTCACAGCTTCATGCTTGGTACTTTTTCATGAGACCATTTAAGATATATTTGCATTTCTCCACTCCCTACCAGTCTATTTCTGCAACAACAGCAAAGAAAAATGGGTAGCTGGTCCAGATCTAACATATCACAATATATCTGAAATCTGGTAATAGCTTGTAACCGAGGTATATGAGAAACTCTCAGTAGAAAAATTAGGGAACAGGAGAGCCCTTATCGTGCGCTACCATTATTACAAAGGAAAGATAAAAATTGGGGGCTATACATAGGCAAGAAAAACTAAAATACTAAATCACGTATTGTGAGGTTTGCAAGAAAACAACTGAAAGCGGTATACACAAGATTAAGAGTCGGTTTGTTAACAATATATCTGTCTCTACATAGTTCTTGGGAGGGTGATGGTCACATTGGAATGCTCTGGAATGGCTGCAATTTTCTCAAGAGAGAGCTTGGACTTGGTCAGTAGCAGCATAAAATGGGAAAAAAAGCCAGTCAGTGATGTTGGTGAACATTTTTGTGATAAACTGAACATCCCACATGACTCCAGCTCTGACAAACTTGTCACTACACAGCTTGATGAAGCGGCAGGACTGGGTATTATTATTTTGTTCACTGACAACTCTGTGACCACTCAAATCTTCACACGCCTGGGGCACCTCTGCTGACCTACAGGCCTTTTTTCCCATGCTATGATCTTGCAATATATATATATATATATATATATATATATATATATATATATATATATATATATATATATATATATATATATGTCATAGCAGTTTTCTTATCATATTTGTTTTGGCAGACAACAATCTGACCTGCAACTTTTAAAACATACTGTATGTACAGTAGAGGTACTGTGGAGACAGTTTTTATGGAAGGATCTTTAGTTTTGCCATAGTATTATACAGACTCGGCTAGTGATTCAGTCACTGCCAAGAGAAAAACTATGTGTCGGTGTATTCAGTAAGGTATAGCGCAATGGGCAAAGTTCCATATTCAGCGGTTTGATAAAATTTGGGCCCCTTGGAACCTATTGATATATGGTAAATCTCTATCTTTTGACACCTTTCTTTGACACCATTGTTTATAATCCCCTCCTATGGGTCATGTTGTGTCCTCTGCTATTGCTGTGCATCCAACTTTGTTTTTGTTTTTTCCTGTATACCGCCTTGATCCACAAATCTGTGACTGCTGTAACTGATCTGGTTAACATATCACAATGTCTTACTAATGCTATGATTAATTTAAACCTATTTGCATTCATGCATATTTCCTGTTGATGTCTACGTAACTTTAAGCTGTTCTGTTATGTGATATTTTGTCTATTGGTTATTTGTCTTAGCCTCATTTAGCCTTGTGTATTCTTGTGTTACCCCTGCTTTTGTTACTTTTTCCTTTTTAAAAACTCAATAAAAACACAATTATGAAAAAAAAGTGACATATCCCACTACAGCCAATTAAAATGAATCTTTCTCTGATTTTACTAGTACAACTGGCTAATATGTAATTTTTTTTTGTTTTTTTTTCCGTTTGCATATCTCTTTATTTACCTATTTACTGTGCCCTCTTCTTGAGAAGTTAAGTAAGGTCAGCCTGGTCTCAGTGACAATTGAATAGTCTGTCTCCTCTGCTGTAGCTTCACTGAGACGACTGTCTGCATTCAATGTCTGGCTTGTTCTCAGCGAATTGAGTCCCGCACAGAAAAGGATCTGGAATTCGATGGACTTGCAATTTCAGCTAATCAGGCCACAAAGCTAGAACTGTACTAGTATTACCAATGGATTTTGATTTCAGATGTTCTGTCATTATTTTGTTTACCTAATGATACTCATCATTATGAATCAACTTCTAATAAATTGTATTACATTTGGGGTGATTAAATAAATTGGTACAGATGGGTTTATTGCATTTTGCACTTTGCCTTATTGAATAAGCCTGATTGTGTTCCGTAATATGTTTCAGCAGAAGCACTTAAACTGACACTTATCCTCAGATAAAAAAAATAAAACTTGTATTATGGTTGAAAAGAGCATTTCATCAGAAAATCTCTACATTTTTGGGTAACAAATGGTAACAGACATGTAAAATCATCTCCCTTGGCTAAGGCAAATATATATATATATATATATATATATATATATATATATATATATATATATATATATATATATATATATATATATATACAACAATGTTATTGGCCAGTAGAGATGTGCACAACAAAAAAAATTGTTTTGTTTCTTTTCGGATTCATATGTTAAGTAAATCATTTTGTTTTGTCATTTGTTATTTTAAAAAGATTTGTTTTTGAAATTCATTTCATATATTTGGATTAGTTGTTCCAAATCGATTTGTAAATTGTGGAAGTTATTTTGGATTCATTCATTATGCCCTTTGAAAAAAAAAACAGCCCGGAAAAACTGGTTGTTAAGGAGCAGGCAGCTGCTGCAGCCTTAACAACTATGACTTCCCTGCCAACAGCAGAATGTAAACAAATGAAACAGCGCAGAATATCTGGTTTTTGAAGCAGTAGTAAAGTCTCTTTTACAATATAAGATAATGTGCCCCCTTCTGGTTTAAGTTCAAGGGCTGGAATGATCAGCTCCTGGGCCTCCAATTGTGCTACACAGAGCTCTCTAGAAACGTCTATTGCAGATCGTTGTGAACACAATGCTTTTGTATTGTGATTACATTGGAACGAATGTTATATCACAAGTGTTGTCACTTCCCCTGAGTACAGTGGCTGAGACAGAGCTGAAACAGTCTCCCTCTGAAACAGTCTCCCTCTGCAGCAATAGCTCACCGATATATTAACCTATTAAAAAGGAAAATAATATTTTCGCGCTAAGCCACTGTTACGAATGGATGCAGCAACACAAAATGTCTGAAAACTAGACAACAATGAACGAATGGATACAAAAAATTGTGCGCTGCTCCTTTAAGTCAGATATCAACCAGTGATGTCAATTGTGAGAAAATAAAGTGCAAGTGCTAATACATTGAATAATATGCAGTACAATATAACATAAAATAAAAAAATTAAAAATGCAATATTTTAAATAAAAAGTCCACTATCATGTGCCAATGAATAAAGTGCTCAGTACTCTTAATCCATTGCCACTTTTCAAAAGGTGTTCCAGTGCTGCCAAAACGCTCTCCTTGGTATGAAAAAGATAACCTCTTACCATATAGCATGGATCTTGATTACAGAGATCAAAACAAGCCCACACTCAATCTCCACAAAGGAAGCTTCGATCTCATAGGGAACTCAAATGTTCTTTAAACCAGCAGCTTGCCAGGCAGACTTATATGGTTTGCAAACAAGGAGAAGCCTCTTAGTATAAGTATATTTATTGAAAAGAAAGAAATACACTTACAGTAAGGTTGTGAAATCCAAGCAGTATCATAAAATCAAGCCAGCTGCAGTGTCACCCATCCTACTACCCACAATGACGTCACACGTGCACTCCGGCCAACGCATTTCCTTAAAAAATGCATCATCTGGGATTGGAGGATGCCTGGTGGCACTGCGGCCGACTTTATTTTATGATACTGCTTTTCACACAATTGGCATATCACTGGTTGATATCTGACTCTGACTTGCAGTAAGCAGTAGATCACTAATATAAGTGATCTGTTGCTTCACAGCTGGATGACCAAGTGTAAAAACAATATACTGTATATATACACAGTATCTCACAAAAGTGAGTACACCCCTCACATTTTTGTAAATATTTTATTCTATTTTTTCATGTGACAACACTGAAGAAATGACACTCTGCTACAATGTAAAGTAGTGAGTATACAGCTTGTATAACAGTGTAAATTTGCTGTCCCCTCAAAATAACTCAACACACAGCCATTAATGTCTAAACCGCTGGCAACAAAAGTGAATACACCCCTAATTGAAAATGTCCAAATTGGGCCCAAAATGTCAATATTTAGTGTGGCCACCATTATTTTCCAGCACTGCCTTAACCTCCTTGGGCATGGAGTTCACCAGAGCTTCACAGGTTGCCACTGGAGTCCTCTTCCACTCCTCCATGATGACATGAAGGAGATGGTGGATGTTAGAGACCTTGCGCTCCTCCGCCTTCCGTTTGAGGATGCCCCACCCTTAGCTTCTTTAGCAAGGCAGTGGTCATCTTGGATGCATGTTTGGGGTTGTTATCATGTTGGAATACTGCCCTGCGGGCCAGTCTCCGATGGGAGGGGACCATGCTCTGCTTCAGTATATCACAGTACATGTTGGCATTCATGGTTCCCTCAATGAACTGTAGCTCCCCAGTGCCGGCAGCACTCATGCAGCCCCAGACCATGACACTCCCACCCAGTGGCGGGACAAGGTAATTCAGTGCCCTGGGCAAAGATGCCAAAATGCGCCCCCCCTCCCGAGCAGGGGGCGGAGCTAGTTGAAGCATGTGCAGCACACCAAAACATATGTAATGGTTGTGTAGTGCACCAGTATTACACACACACACACACACATAATTATATTGCTTTGATGATGGCTTGGTTTACAGGAGTAAACCAAGTAATAGCAATAATGGCTAGAACTTGCTGAAGCTGACCTTGGCTTCTGTCAAATGGTCCTGCTGGAAATCCTCCTTTGATCATGCAGCACTGATCATTGTATTCTGATCAGTGGAGGAGTCCTGCTGTCAGAGTACAATAGAACAGAGGGGGGTTTTTGAAACTACCTTGTTTGTGTGCATGCAGGGATCTATTTTTCTTCCAGCAGGCTGAACAAAAAAAACTAATAGTGCCGGTTCACACAGGCCCTAGCCGCCTGACAAGTCGCCTCCCGTTCTGTACAATGGAACCGTTCTAATAGGAGCGACGCAAATCGCTCCGACTTAGAAAAAGGTTCCTGTACTACTTTGGGGGCGACTTGGGGCGACTTGCAAAGACTTCTATACAGAAGTCGTTTTGCAAGTCGCCGTGGCAGTCGTGTGCAGGTCGCCTCGGTGAGGTGACCTGCAAGTTGTGCCGCCCCTGTGTGAACCGGGGCATAGCATGTACCCAGTTTTAGACAATGTGTCAAGGAAAACATTTGTCATTCTTAGTACTCCTGCACATGAACAGTAAAAGATGAGCATACACTTTACAATCTGATTGTACAATTTCTGCACAATCTCCCTTCAATTTATCAAAACTTTGTAACATGAGGACAGACCTAAACAATTCATTATCCAATTAGTAGTATCCAATCAGGCAGGCCCTTGTACTACACAGTTGGTGGTAGATCCAAAAGATATTGTACAATCAAATTGTATAGTGAATGGTAAGCTAGCCATAGATGGATCATTTTTTTTGATCAGTTAGTGTCTGATTGAAAAAAACTGAGTCGATTTCCCTCATCCACAAAAGTGAGGTGGATGGAGGAATCCTCTCCACTGAGACATTACATTGTGATAGTGGTCAGAATACATTGATTAGCGCTGCATATCAAAGGAACATTTCCCAACAAGCTGGTTTGAAGAAGTTGATCATATTAGATCGACTTCTCTTTAGCAGGAATGGCCATAGATGGATTGAAACTCATCCAGTCGTTGGTGAACCAGCTGAATTTCATTCCATGTCCAGACTTGGTAGCTCCTGTGTAAAATCCCTGTTTTCTGAAGTTGGGGAGCTGAGGAAATCACTAAGCCTCCATGTACATGAGTTGTTTAGGCCCATTCAGACGTGTGTCCTGTGCAGGGCTCTCTTGTGCGTTGTGTGCATCCCTCTGCCAGTGTTCTATTAATTTCTTTTGGGACCCAAACCTGCAGCATGTCATATTAGAATACAGAGGCTATGTGCATGCAACCTCATGTCCCAGTAGAAATGAATGGGTGCTGGCACAGGGATGCACACAATGCTCATGCATCCCCATGCTGATAAATGACAGCCCTGCATGAGAGCTGCATGTCTGCACCTCATCATAAAAGGTCCTTAATAAAAAACAGATTCAGAAAGAACGGTTGTCTTCACAGCTAGAACTGTGATATCATGCCAGAAAAGAAGGTTACCTGTACAGAGACTTAGGAGAGAGACAGCACTCACTTTACAGTAGGACTGGAGAGGAGGGGACCCGAGGGAAAGGGCACAGGAGGGGAGGGGTCACAACACAGAGGACAAGTCAACTACACATTGTCCAGAGAAGGGAGGAAAAAAACAGGAGGCTAGGGGGCAGAGCTGGTGATGTCACGCAGTCATCGGGACACTGAAAGTAGAAGTGATAGAAATAAATGGAGAGGGGAAGGAGAAGCCGCTGTCCAGGCAAGCAGAGGAGCAGGAAAGCTGTATGTATCTGGAATCATAGGAAAGCATTGATATGCTTTCCCAACCTTATGCGCCCCGACCACTCCACTCTACTGTCGCTCAGGGACTTGTACAGTGCACTGTGCAGGTAGGGGGCGGGTGTAGTGCTATGATCTAGAATACACGCAGGAACAAAACCAATCTCTACCTACTCTGTTAGATTTGGCACTCAGCAGCACATTATGTGCTAGGCAAGGTTACACCTGGCAGACAGCGCCCTCTTCCTCCAACTAAATCATTCTTCCCAGGGCAGCTGCCTATCCCGCCTACCCCTAGTACCAGCTCTGCTCCCACTACCATGCTTGACTGTAGGCAATACACACTTGTCTTTGTACTCCTCACCTGGTTGCCCCCACACACGCTTGACACCATCTGAACCAAATAAATTTATCTTGGTCTCATCAGACCACAGGACATGGTTCCAGTAATCCATGTCCTTAGTCTGCTTGTCTTCAGCAAACTGTTTGTGGGCTTTCTTGTGCATCATCTTTAGAAGAGGCTTCCTTCTGGGATGGCAACCATGCAGACCAATTTGATGCAGTGTGTGGTGTATGGTCTGAGCACTGACAGGCTGACCCTCCCACCCCTTCAACCTCTGCAGCAATGCTGGAAGGACTCATATGTCGATTTCCGAAAGACAATCTCTGGGTATGAAGGTGAGCACGTGCACTCAGCTTCTTTGGTCGACCATGGCGAGGCCTGTTCTGAGTGGAACCTGTCCTGTTAATCCGCTGTATGGTCTTGGCCACCGTGCTGCAGCTCAGTTTCGGGGTCTTGGCAATCTTCTTATAGCCTAGGCCATCTTTATGTAGAGAAACAATTATTTTTTTGCCATGAGGTGCCATGTTGAACTTCCAGTGACCAGTATGAGAGAGTGAGAGCGATAACACCACATTTAGCACATATATATACTGTAAATAATCAACAGCTCCCAACAATGACATTGGATGATCTGGATGACATTTGCATGCACTGTGCTAGCATCAAAGGCTCATGTAAGTAAATAAAATGTCATTCAATTTTTTTGTGAACCTGTGAAAAAGTTGCCGTTGCGCTAATTTGTGCCCTCATCAACCCAACATAATTTTATCTTAATGCTATGCTAATAATTTACTTAAACCATTTTTTGCATGAATCAGAATGTAGCATTGAAAAGGAAAGGAAAGCTTTCCCAATGTAGAATGCACACATTCACTTTGAGCTTTAGTATTCTGCTACATTACAGACTTTGTTGAATATGTTTTGTGGCAAATATATAGGGGTTTGCAAATTATGTGAACATAGCATTGGGAAAGATTACTGGAAAATGCGTTTTCTTTTAACTATCTATTCTCAATGAAAGTCAAGAAAATAAAAATATACGTATCCATATTTACTACTAATTCAAAGCACTAACTATCCCCCACGCCTCAAAATAAAAAAAAGAAGATGTATAATATGTTATGGTAGACTACATTCTAAAAGGTATAAAAAAAAGTGATACTAAAGTCTTGTCTTTTATTGTTTAAAAATAAAGTGGATTTTCACAGATCAGTCCAGATCCTCCTCTTCTCGGGTCCCTCATTGGAACTCCTGGTCCCTCCCTCCTGCCTAGTGCCCCCGCAGCCAAGCCAAGCTCTGTGTGTCCATTCAGACACGGAGCGGTGGCTCAGCCTTGCCCCCTCTCTCTCCTCATTGGCTCACTGACTTTAATTGACAGCAGCAGGAGCCAATGGCACCCGCTGTGTGTCTCAGCCAATCAGGAGGGAGAGTCCTAAACAGCCGAATCTCTTGTGTAACATCGCTGGATTGAGATGGGGCTCAGGTAAATATTAGGAGGCTGCTGCACAAAGAAGGTTTTTTATTGTAATGCATAGAATACATTAAGATAAAAAAAACCTTCTGCCTTTAGAACCACTTTAAGAGGATTTAGGGAAGCAAAGACCTGGAAACTCAAGTGGTTAAAGCTTATATGAGATTTTAGTAATAAGGTTTACATATACTTAAAAGTTGATCGCCATGTTTAGTTACTTTTGTTTCCGAAATAACAGCAAGCACATGGTCCAGTCACCATTGTCTACACTAAACAGTTGTTAAAACAGTTCTATTTTGCGGTATGCTGTGACAGAATCTGGGACATTGCTTCAGTACACAGTTTCAATATTAAAATATTATAACTTGACATGAGAGGTTTCCATGAAATGTAATTATGACATGAAATGATGTAGAAGAAATATAATACATTCAACATTGAGACCATATAAATTGTCTTAATTTGGTTAAGATGATGTTATGCAGTAATCATTCTAAAAGGAACTACTGAACCCTTTTTTTTTTTACTTCCATTGTAGGTATAGCAGATTGTTCAGTTTAAGCTCATCCAGAAGTTTTAGTTCTATTCCTTAGACATAGGCCCTCTTTCAAAGAAATGATAAACAAAGTGAAAAGACAGAAACAGACAGCAAATATTTAGCATAAATATTCCATGTGGCTTTAAGCTTTAAGATTTAGTTTTTACATGTCAGTGTTACTGTGGAAATATATCTGTTTTTCCTATTTGCTTGTTTTGTTTTATACTGAACTAAGCATAATTTAAGTAAAAAAAAAAGATACTTTAGACACTCTACTTCCACCATGATGCTTCCATTCCTCATCTGTCCAGCTGATGGTTGTATTCCAATTCCACTTTCCAGTCTTTGCCACCTATGTTTAGGGTAGAAACACTGACTTATGAATCAGTCGTGAATCATTGATAGCATTAATTGGGCTGATTGGACAAAGATTTACTGGTTCACTGAATTTCTATTTAGGAAAGTGAATGCTCATTCAGCTCATTAAATAGCAAGAAACTAATTTGAATACACTATCGGGGCCAAGGAAAAAAAAAACCTGATTTTTGCTTGCACATTATTGAATGATTTAAATAAACACAGCTACACCCTATTCACTAAGCTCTGATTGAATATTCCATTTTTAAAGTGAACACTAATTTTGCTAAGTGAAAAAATTCTACTGAGACCAGAATGCCCATTTATGATGCATGCATGTGGCCATAATAATATTACTGATCATCTATGCAAGATATTGGTGGCACAGGCACGCAGAAAGATCCTGTGTAAAGCAAAGCATGAAATGGTATATAAATGCTTACAGATGTTTAAACATTAATGCAGCATATAGATGCATACAAAAAGCCCATTTCATTAAATGTATGCACGTACACATGTACATGCATTTACATTTGCGCATTTGCGTAGCGTAAATTACTAATCTCGGATGCAAATTTTACAGGCAGAGCGAGTTTATTGACCTTTAAGTATTATGTTCATGGGCTATGACAAGTCACCATGGCCAACGTTCACTGTGGCACACAAGGAAATAGGGGACTTTTTTTGGCACACAGATAACTGTCCATTTAAAGGCCAGTCAGTTGTGTGTGCCCCAGCCCACATTTATCCAGTCCCACCTTATCCCAATTAAATGAAATTGAAAAACATTGGTATCCCAATGTATCATTTTATCTTAATTATATGATATCTTGACCAACAGGAATGATTGTATAAATAAGAAATCAGTAAAACACATTTTATATTTTGTACTTTTCTTTAAAAGGAATGACCATATATTCCAAAAACCTTGCCCAGGGACATAATATAGAATGGTACCTATTCCTAAAGCCATGCAGGTTTCTGGTTACATCATTGTACTTTTCAGAGTGATCTTTAAAGCATTATATAGATAGATGATTACCTCTGAGCATTGGATGATACATGAAGACTGAGATATGAGAAGCTAATATTTTATGATGATTTCTAAAAGTCTGCCATTTAAGAACTGCATTAAGACATCTTAAAATCATGCCCTGCAACCTTATTGATTTAGGGAATACAAAACTATAACATAAAACTAGTGTATGTAACATAATATTTAACTCCATACATCTGATTCCCAAAATATCTAAAACATTATCACATCTTCAAGAAGAAGTAAGGGTATATACGTATGCAGTAGTGGCCCCAGCCGGTGTTTCCAGGAATAGAAGCGCTTATTTACCTCATTTCAATGTACAGTCTTACTAGTGCATTAAAAAAAACTTTGTTTCCTATTTTCACCTTTTAATTTGTACATAAACTATTACTGGATAGATATGTTTAGTGTTTTTGTGTAAATGTTCCATTTATTATGTTACTCCATTTGTGACCACAATACGCCTTTTTAAGTGAAAATGCTCCTTGCCATTAATTGTGCAGCAGAGAACTATGAATGCACAACTGTGTGTATTCCTAGTTCCTAGGCCCAATGTCAAACTAAGAAATTACTCATAGAGCTATTGTCAATTTAAAAGACACATATGCTATACTTCAAATGACTTACAGTTTAATTGATAAGCTGGTGCAAGATTGACGGTCGTATATACTTAAAGATACAGCAACCATGGGATAAGTCTCCAATTTTCAGGGAGTTACTTATGGGCTCGCTTGGATGGGTGGGGTGGCTCTTGGGTACCCCAGAATGTGTGGGGGAGGAGTGAGGTTAGTAGGAGGCTTTACGGCCCCCCTCTCTCCGACCCGGCCACAGGATGGGGACCTTACCTTTAATGTGTTACTATAGGGGACCCTCTCTGGGTCGTCCCAGAGAGGGGAACTGCTCCTTGGGGAGATTAAACATGCCATATCCCCCACCCATCCAATAAATACATCTATACAACTGCTACCTGATTGCTGTTGGTAATCAACTAGCTGAAGGGAGTTTGTCTCAGTCAATCCCACTTAAAAACCGCTAGACGTGTTCTATTTTCTACAGTGTCTCTTTCTGTTTTTGTTTTTCTTATTATTTTTGTTTTTCTTATTATCTTTGTTCAATGATCAAACTGAACATGCCAGATCCTGGTGGTTCATTGATTTCACCATATTGTAACTTGTTGGACATGTCTTGTTCTCAGTTTTTTCCCTTTGATAACTAAAATAAAGATTATTAAAAAAACAGACACATACCTACACTGCTAACCTTTCTAAGCTTCAGAAAACTCTGAAAAAGGGTTCACAAAAGTTAAAGTGGAATTAAATTTCACTTTTGAACTTGGAGCTACATTAAATCCTATAATAAGGCTTACCTGTAGGTACAGTGAATATCTCTTAAACTTGCAGTGTTTAGGAGATATTCACACAACATGCAGCCCGTGACGTCAACAGTGCATCTGCTATGAAGGGATGGCATACCGTGCCATCGTGCCAGTCTCGAGAGCAGCGGTAGTGACGTCATCACGGCCCCAGCCATTCATACAGCCGGAGCAAGTGAACCAGGTGAAGATGGCAGTGCCAAGGAGCTGTGACAGCACTGCGCTGGAGGGCTCCATGTACAGGTAAGTCTGTCATTATGTGCTAGTATGCGGTGCATACTAGTACATTATGACTTAAACCTGAAGAGGGGCTCATTGTTTTTTTTAGTTTTCTGGTGGTTTACTAACGCTTTAAGGTCTAAAGCAAAAGTGCCACATTGGCTTTTTGGAACTTCAGATAAAAGCTGTTATGAAATAAACCTAAATAGCACAGAAATCAGATTGCATTGACTACAGAATCACTCACAGAGGAGGGCAACACCCTTACTCTCTCCTAGCAAAGCTGTTGGGCTGACTTAGGCACCCACAGGCCAATTGTTTAGCTTGTTTTGGCCTTTCCTATCTGAACTTTCAGTATACATTGCAAAATGAGTATCATTGTATAAATGTTCATTTGTAAAGTAAGTTTTGCATATATACATTTTGTATATATATTTGTATATATTGTTGTATATATTTTATTAATAAAATATACAAAATATCTCAATATTATTAAATTTGTAAAATAAATAAATACAATAAATAATAAAAGAAAAAAACATAAACCCTTTATATATTGTGATTTTTCATTTTAATTTTTTTATGGTAAAAGAAAAAATATATTATGTTTACAGCAGAAATCTATACACACACGCTGACGCAACCCTACATTACCCTCCCCAATTTTCATAAAGAACTGGACCTATATGGATCATTATCAGGATCATCAGTCCAAATTGGAAGTCCTTCCTATTAACGCTCCTCACTCGGAAATACAATGCCTTTCCGCTAAATTTCCATAAGCATGGAGGACCTCCTCACTAAAATACCAGGGTGTCCGCCTTGCTCCAACCTATGATACTCTTTATAAAGAGGATTTTCTCCCTCTTTTTAAATCTATTAGGGCGACCGTCTCACAGTGAAAAACCTTTCAAATATCTTTATTAGGCTGAATGGTCTCTATCAAGATGAACATTCTCCCTAAACGTTTATCTTTTTCAGACTTTACCGATCCCTGCCCCTTCTCATTTCAAAAACATTGCAAACTAATCTACTGGATTTTATGTGGGCCTATAAAAGCCACAGGGTCTTGGAAGTTTGTATTGTTTGCCTCTTGGAGTGACACTGGCTTAGCATTTCTGAACCTGCTAACTTACTATCATGCCACACAACTGCGAGCCATGACCTCCTGGTCCACTTTATATTCACATAATCGATGGACAGAGATTGAGAAACTTTGGTAGCCCCTGTACATCTGAACAACTTGCTTTGGAATGGAGAGGTACCTGTGGCCCCTGGTAGGCTTTTGTTCAGCATGTCCTTTCTTCGCAATTCATGGAAAGCTTTGAATGAAAATATGAACTCATGTTGGAGGCCTCTTTGATGACCGCTTTTCTTTTCAACCTGGAAGTCCCAGATAGTCTGGCTTCAATGTCTCACCCTTGGCTGCAGGAGAAGCTGTTTCATTTTTGTCAGTTGGTGGATTCAACCACTCAAAAACTGCTCTCCATTAATACGCTTAAGGATAAATTTAATATACCGCTTACTGTTCTATATGGATACCTGCAGATACAACATTATGTACTTTTTATAACCTCTGCTTTACAATTTTCTAAACCAACCTTATTTAAAAGGCTGATAGTTCAGGGTTCCTCTCAGAAAGGTTCAATTTGAAATTTTCACAAATACCTAAATGCACATCCCTTCCAGACATTAGGAAAACATGCCTATATGCTTAAGTGGGAAAAATTTCTGGGAGAGGAACTCACACTTGAATTCTGTTGTCTGGTTCCAGGTGGCAAAGAGCTCTATTTGCACCCTCTATAAAGAATATAAAATAATTTATATTTGGTATCTCACCCCAGAACTCCTTCACAATACTCAACCTGAAGTCAGAGATTGCTGTTGGCAATTTCAATGAGACAAGGGCTCTCTCATCCATATGTATTGGAGTTGCCCACGAATTGCACCTTATTGTAAATCAGTACATCAATTGCTGCAATGCCTATTTAAATCCACATTCCCTTTTACTCCTAAAGTTTGAAGGTGTTCCTCAATCTAGATAATATAAAGTAGGGGCAGGTACCATCATCCACACTAGTTAGTATTGAAAAGGAACACCTGGGGATGCCCCAAACATGCCCCTGACAGAAATAGAAAAAATTGGACTATCTCAGTACCCAAGGATTCAACAAAAATATAATTAAAATATAACAATTTATTAATAGAAAAACATGATTAAAACAGGGGAGAGGGAAGGACAATTTTTACAGAAAAAGCTATATGCAGTCAATAGTTACAGCCATGCATGATTCTTTAAAAAGATTCAAAAGGTTGATGAACCCAAAAGATCACAAGGGGCACCAGATAGTAGATCTTGACAAGGTCCTCTACACTTCCTCAGGAGGAGTCAATCATTGTCATCTACAAAGTCATGTAACATGATTTCATAGGCAAACAGCCATAACATAGAATACATAACGTAGCAGAGAATGGGAAAAGAAGAAAAACAAATACACTTGGTAAGTAGGGATGAGCTTCGAGTTTGAGTCGAACTCATGTTCGACTCGAACATCGGCTGTTCGCCAGTTCGCAGAACAGCGAACAATTTGGGGTGTTCGCGGCAAATTCGAATGCCGCGGAACACCCTTTAAAAGTCTATGGGAGAAATCAAAAGTGCTAATTTTAAAGGCTTATATGCATGGTATTGTCATAAAAAGTGTTTGGGGACCTGGGTTCTGCCCCAGGGGACATGGATCAATGCAAAAAAAAGTTTTAAAAACGGTAGTTTTTTCGGGAGCAGTGATTTTAATAATGCTTAAAGTGAAACAATAAAAGTGTAATATCCCTTTAAATTTCATACCGGGGGGGTGTCTATAGTATGCCTGTAAAGGGCGCATGTTTCCCGTGTTTAGAACAGTCTGACAGCAAAATGACATTTCAAAGGAAAAAAAGTCATTTAAAACTACTCGCGGCTATTAATGAATTGCCGGTCCGACAATACACATAAAAGTTCCCACAGGGGAACCCCGAACCAAAATTTTTTTTAAAATGACATGGGGGGTCCCCCTAAATTCCAAACCAGGCCCTTTAGGTCTGGTATGGATATTAAGGGGAACCCCGGCCAAAATTTTTTTAAAAAATGGAGTGGGGTCCCCCTCAAAATCTATACCAGACCCTTCAGGTCTGGTATGGATTTTAAGAGGAACCCCGTGCCAAAATGTAAAAAAAAAACGGCGTGGGGTCCCCCCAAAAATCCATACCAGACCCTTATCCGAGCACACAACCTGGCAGGCCGCAGGAAAAGAGGGGGGATGAGAGAGCGGCCCCCCCCTCCTGAACTTTACCAGGCCACTTGCCCTAAACATTGGGAGGGAAACATGCGCCCCTTTACAGGCATACTATAGACACCCCCCAGGTACGAAATTTAAAGGGATATTATACTTTTATTGTTTCACTTTAAGCATTATTAAAATCACTGCTCCCGAAAAAACTGACATTTTTAAAACTTTTTTTAGCATTGATCCATGTCCCCTGGGGCAGGACCCAGGTCCCCAAACACTTTTTATGACAATAACTTGCATATAAGCCTTTAAAATGAGCACTTTTGATTATTCATGTTCGTGTCCCATAGACTTTAACGGTGTTCGCGTGTTCAAACAAATTTTTTGCCTTTTCGCAAGTTCTGGTGCGAACCGAACAGGGGGGTGTTCAGCTCATCCCTATTGGTAAGTAACATGAGATTGCCATGTGGTTTGGGGATCCATGGATCCATATATTGCTTACCCGGAGAAACCAATGAATAGTAAGACAGCAACACAGAAGCACCCGAAGGTAGTCCCCCCAAGGCGGACACGGGAGACACTAGGAGACGCTGAGTTCTACAATTCCAAAATGCATATATAGAAAGGTAGGTAATCTATTACCAGAGAGGGAAAACTAAGGGGAAAAAACTGTTAAAAAGGAAAAAAGAAAGGGAAAAGGGAGGGGGGGAGGCCAGAAAGAAAAAAGAAAAAGAGAAAAGGAAAAAAAGAAGAGAAAGGAAAAGGCAAGTAGAATTAAAAATAGGGATGGAATTAAATAGTTATCCATTTATCAAGAACCAACCTAGTGTGCCTGGGTATCCAGTATAGCAACCCGGGGGTCAGAGTCAAGAGGCTGAAGGCAAGTTCATCTCATGGCTGTAAGAATTTTTTTTTTGGAAAACTTTCACGATATTGCTTGCAGACAAGGACTATGTTGCAAATTTCCCAAAGGGAACCAACTCACCAATCTCAACAGGATCAGAGCCCCTGAAAAATATGTATGTATTTAAAGGAAGGGGACAATACGCAAACATAAGCATTTGTCCAAGGTTACACATGTAGATATATAGAGTCTAAATCTATAATGACAACAGTGCTCCCAAATGCACTTCATAACAAGTATCGAGCATTCAAAATGAATGTAAAGTATATTGCATTTGCAACGGTATTGTTGGAACAGAGATGACTCACCATGTGTTGCCTCAGACGCCATTTACCCCCGGGGAGTGGCCACCTAACTGGAAGCCACTCTATGCGTCCTTTTATGTCTCCGACCCAGCTCTCACGCCCTCCGGCCGGTTTACGCTGGCGTGTGACGTCACCAGGTCCATCTCTGACGCATTGACGCATGCGTGTGACCATATGGGGATACGGCCAGTGTGTTGGTCGTCATCCAGGTTAGGAATAGATAGAGCTCTCCGAGCCATCATCCCAATAGAAACATATATAAAGTAAGTAACAAAACATAACTTTTACTCCTAAATTATTCTTGTTGGGCCTGCCTCCTCCCAATTTGTCTAAACTGAACAGGAAACTCTTGAGGCACATCCTTACTGTGGCAAGATGCTCTTAACTGGAAACAGAAAGATCCCCCTTCTCAAGTGGCACTTTATGCCAGAATTAAGGATGTGGAACCCATGAAAATGTTGACAGTTCGGGTAAATGACACCAAAGACAGGCTCAACAAGGTTTGAGGCATCTAGCCAATGGCCTATCCTAAAGGTTTGGTTGCTTACCTTTGGTTATCAGGTTCTATCTATCTCTGCCAAGCTCATTCTGCTCGGTTTGCATAGTTATACTTAATTTATAGTTTTAGTTTCATGATGCCAATTTGGAAAGCTCTTCCTGTTGTGCATGTTACTACCCTACTTACAATAACCCAGTTATGCTTTTTTGTATAATTTAAGGTTCATTTTGAATAATTGTTGCTCTCGGGAAGATGAGCTTTTGGTATTATGACCTCTGCTTATTTTTTTTTTTTTTTTTAGCCTTTCCACTTACTATGCTTGAGATTTCATATCTTTTGTTGATACAAGCTTATTAAAAATTGTTATTTTAAAAAAAAAAATGACATACACAAGTGAATAGGTCAGAACAGTGACTCATGTGACTCACTAAGGTGGCTGTGTCAGGACTTATACAGTATATATATATAAACACATCTAAGAGAGGCAATCACAAGGAAAGGGTGTGTTTTTACAAAAATATGGGTATAGTAGCACCTAGCTTAGGCAGGTCAACAATATGATATGGTTCTAACTTTACCATGTGTTTGTGTACATATATATATGTGTATATATATATATATATATATATATATATATATATATATATATATATATATATATACGTATATATGTACCTGTACGTATACGTATATGTATATGTATACACACTAGGGATGAGCCCAATGTTCGAGTCAAACGTAAGTTCGACTCGAACATCGGGTGTTCGCCCGTTCTCCGAATACCCAACATTACGGGACATTTGTGGGCATTTGTGGGAAATTTGAGCGGAACGCGCCATAATGACGGCAAGACCGTCAATGCACTGCGAGATCGCAGTGCATTAACGGCTGTTGATTGGCCAAAGCATGCACCTGACCTGCTCTCTGCTGTGAGAGCCATGATTGGCCAAAGGCAGGGTGCCTTTGGCCAATCATGGCTGGGGGCTAAGTCCAGGCCCCACACTATGTACGGCTGCTTACACGGCAGCCGTACATAGTTTTATGAATGAGAGCTGCAAAATTACATTTGTAAAGGAAAAAATGTCATTTAAAACTGCTCGCGGCTGTAATGTATTGCCGAATCCCAGCAACATAGATAAAAATCACTGAAAAAATTGGCATGGGTTCCCCCCCAGTCCATTACCAGGCCCTTTGGGTCTGATATGGATATTAAGGGGAACACTGCACCAAAATTTAAAAATAAAATGGTGTAGGGGTCCCCCCCAAAATCCATACCTGGCCCTTCAGGGCTGGTATGGATATGAAGGGGAACACCGACCCAATTTTTTTTTTTAAATGGTGTAGGGATCCCCCTCAAAATCCATACCAGACTCTTATCCGAGCACGCAACCTGGCAGGCCACAAGAAAAGGGGGGCGAGAGAGTGCCCCCTCCCCCTCCTGAACCGTACCAGGCCACATGCCCTCAACATGGGAAAGGGAGTTTTGGGGTCCCCCAAAACACCTTGTCCCCATGTTGATGGGGACAAGAGCCTAATCCCCACAACCCTTGCCCAGTAGTTGTGGGAGTCTGTGCACGGGGGGCTTATCAGAATCTGTAAGCCCCCTTTAACAAGGGGACCCCCAGATCCTCCCCCATGTGAATGGGTATCGGGTACATTGTACCCCTACACATTCACCAAAAAAAGTGTCAAAATGGTAAAAATGAAAGGAGACAGTTTGGGATAAGTCCTTTATTTTTTTTAAAAAAAGCTCAGCGATGTCAAAAAGTATCAAAATGGTAAAAATGACAGGAGGCAGTTTGGGACAAGTCCTTTATTTAAAAAAAAAGTGTCCCACGATGTCATTTTCGTATTAAAAGGAGAAAAGGTTGTGGGACTTTATATGAAGCATAACTGCAAGGTAAGTATGCAAAGACATGTAACAATAGATATCAGCTTAATATTTTATATTTCATATATATATGTACACATATCTCAACATGGTCCACAATTATAGTGATAAACATATTGATATAAAGTACATTGTTTAGAGGTAGACATAAATGATCTTAAAATTAATGAAGATAAAAGTCCTGAGGAATCTCAAGCACATGACTGCAAGGTGTATATAGCTGCTCTACACGTTTCTTGGAGTTCATCCACTCATCAGGAGAAATTCGAAGTTAAAAATATCTATAAAAGATTAATGAATGCAAAAGAATCAAATAGCTGGCACGAGGGGGCAGAATTAAAAGGGGGGACATAAATTCCCCAATGTCAGAAACCATGAAACAGACTGAGACACAAGTACAGTTAGATCACACTTGTTTAATAATATTAACAAAAGGTAAACAGAGTAAACATAGTCAAAACATAGCCAGAGTCCAGGAACCGGAACGGTTAGTCAGACAAGCCAAAACGTCAGGGAGCCAGAGGGGCATAGTAGAACAGCAAGCAGGCTCTGGAGCCAGAAGGAATGTCAGCCAAGCAAGTCTTTAACAGGAACACAGGAGAGTGTCTCAAGAGATGTGACCAGGGCTGAAGGCAGAGATCATCTGGACTGGATGGCTAAAGTAGGCAGGACTGACGAGCAGGATATCATCAACAGGTGAGTCACTGTGGAGAGATAGGAGCTGGCAATTAGCAGACAGCTGAGCGGCCAGCTTTGAGAAGGAAGAGTTGAGCATAGCCCTGACACCCAATCACTCTTACCTACAGATAAACTGAATCTTCAAAAAGTAATATTGACAGCTGGGGCACCATGGGAACAACCCTCCCCGGGGGGCTGAGGCAATAGTCTCCACGGCCACACAGTGGCACAGTCAGCAGGGAGTGAAACATCTATGGGACTGTAATCCCCAAAAGCAATTGTTTAGTATATACTGAGTGATGATTCCAGAAGACTTCTGTGGAAAGATAAAAATGTGTAATTATGTGTGTGAACCCACACAAGGGCAGACGGTAAGATTACAGCCCATAAGGGCATGTGATAGTGTGGAAAGCTGGATGGAGAGTAGAACCACTAAGTGAAGGAAGCCACATAGCAAAGCAAAGCTAGTATAACAAAGGAATTACCAAAAAAAGCCCAGTGAAAAGGGTAGAAAAGCAATCAAACAACCAAAATGTACCTTAAACTTAAAAAGGGGGTGCATGTCAGCCAAAGTGTGTATGGCCTCGAATTGAAGAAGAGTAGTGCTCCATTAGCGTGTGCTAACTGTGGCAACATACAGCCGCAGTGTACCGCCAAAGTCACGCTACATAATCAGGGGGGAGGCGGCGCCATTGTCCGAACAGCTGATAGTATTCGGTAATTGGCGCTCAAATCTCCCTCGTAGTGATGGTAAAAATGACGGTAGACAATTTGGGACAAGTCCTTTATTTTAAAAAAAAGTGTCCCACGATGTCCATTCATCTTCGATCACAGCGTCTGGTGACGTAAACGGGTGACCCTGCCCTCTCTGACGTTACCTGACATCACATAACGTCAGAAGGGGCAGGGTCACCCATTTATGTCACCGGGTGGCCCCGTCCTCAGCTATATAACAGCTGTCAATGCAGAAAGCCTGCAGTCAGTTTTTCAGTTTTTTTTTTTTTTTCCTCGGTCCGTCGGACACTGTGAATGGACATTATTTTTTTAAATAAAGGACTTGTCCCAAATTGACTACTGTCATTTTTACAATTTTGACACTTGTTTTGTCAAATGTGTAGGGGTACAATGTACCCGATACCCATTCACATGGGGGGGCGAGATTTGGGGGTCCCCTTGTTAAAGGGGGCTTCCAGATTCCGATAAGCCCCCCACCCACAGACCCCCACAACCACCAGGCAAAGGTTGTGGGGATGAGGCCCTTGTCCCCTTCAACATGGGGACAAGGTGTTTTGGGGGGACCCGATAACACCCTCCCCATAATGAGGACATGTGGCCTGGTACGGTTCAGGAGGGAGAGACGCTCTCTCTCCCCCCTTTTCCCTTTTCAGGTTGCGTGTTTGGATAAGGGTCTGGTATGGATTTTGGGGGGCCCTACGCCATTTTTTTTATTTTGGCTTGGGGTTCTCCTTAATATCCATCCAGACCTGAAGGGCCTGATATGGATTTTGGTGGGACCCCCACACAGTTTTTTTTTTTTAATTTTGGTGCGGTGTTAACCTTAATATTTATACCAGACCCAAAGGGCCTGGTAATGGACTGGAGGGGTGGGCCATGCCATTTTTTTCAATGATTTTTATCTATATTGCCAGGATATGGTAATACATTACATTATAATACATTTTTTCCTTTAGAAATGTAATTTTGCTGTGGTACTGTTCTAAACATGGGAAAGATGCGCTACAAGAATACTAAGGACACCCCCCATGCATGATATTTAAAGGAATATTTAATTTTTATTGTTTCACTTTAAGCATTATTAAAATCACTGCTCCTGAAAAAACGTCAGTTTTTTGCATTGATACATGTCCCCTGGGCAGGACCCAGGTCCCCAAACACTTTTTGTGACAATAACTTGCATATAAGCCTTTAAAATTAGCACTTTTGATTTTTCATGTTCGTGTCCCATAGACTTTAACCCCTTGATATCCGCGCTATAGCCGAATGACGGCTACAGCGCGGACCTTAATTCCCGGGAGGCCGTCATATGACGGCCTCCCCTGTGCACGCGCCCTGCAGGGCGCGCACCCAGCGCAATGTGATCACCGAGTCACTGAGACACGGCTGATCACCGATCCAAGTAAGGGGGCGGTCCCGGCCCCTTACCATGTGATCAGCTGTCAGCCAATGACAGCTGACCACATGATCAAAACAAAAGCTCTGTGATCGTTTTTTTTTCTCCTCGTGCTGACAGTGCGAGGAGAAAAAAAAGCCGATCACCGGCTCCTTAGCAAGGGACATCGGTCCCGAAGAGGAGGAGGCAATAATGCCTCAATTGTGCCACAAGTACCCCCTGCCAGTGCCACCAGACACATTGCCACCTGACAGTGCCCACAGTGCCCACCAGTGCCACGTATCAATGCCCATGAGTGCCAACTATCAATGCCTACAAGTGCCAACTATCAATGCCCACAAGTGTCACCTATCAATGCCCACCAGTGGTGCCAATCAGTGCAACCTAGCAGTGTTGCCTATCAATGTACCAGATCAGTGCCCATCACTGCCACCCATCAGTGCCCACCACTGCCACCCATCAGTGCCCATCAGTGCCGCCTCATCAGCGTACATCAATGAAGGAGATAAATTACCCTTTTTAAAATTTTATAACAAAATATAAAAAAAAAAAATTTTTTTTTTTTTAAAATTCGATCTTTTTACATTTTTTTAACAAAAAATAAAAAACGCAGAGGTGATCAAATACCACCAAAAGAAAGCTCTATTTGTGGTGAAAAAATGATAAAAATTTCATTTGAGTACAGTGTTGCATGATCGCGCAATTGTCATTCAAAGTGCGTCAGCGCTGAAAGCTGAAAATTGGTCTGGATAGGAGGGGGGTTTAAGTGCCCTGTAAGCAAGTGGTTAATGATGTCTAAATTTCGCGCGTTCGCACAAATTTTTTGCCTGTTTGCAAGTTCTGGTGCGAACCGAACCAGGGGGGTGTTCAGCTCATCCCTAATACACATACTATATTTTTAAAGTATTTGGAGGCCTGCCTTTACACGCACATAAACTTTATTGGCATTCCAGTATTAGTACGTCGGGGCTCAATATTGAGTTGGCCCACCCTTTGCAGCTATAACAGCTTCAGCTCTTCTGGGAAGGCTGTCCACAATGTTTAGGAGTGTGTCTATGGAAATGTTTGACCATTCTTCTAGAAGAGCACTTGTGAGTTCAGGCAAGGATGTTGGACTAGAAGGCCTAGCTTGCAGTCTCGTCTCTAATTCATCCCAAAGGTGTTCTATCGGGTTGAGGTCAGGACTCTGTGCAGGCCAGTCAAGTTCCTCCAACCCAAACATCCATGTCTTTATAGATCTTGCTTTGTGCACTGGTCCAAATCATTTGGTGGTGGGGGGATTATGGGGTGAGGTTATTTTTCAGGGGTTGGGCCTGGCCCCTTAGTTCTAGTGAAGGAAACTCTTAAGGCATCAGCATACCAAAACATTTTAGACAATTTCATGCTCCCACATTTGTGGGAATAGTTTGGGGATGGCTCCTTCCTGTTTCAACATGACTGTGCACCAGTGCACAAAGCAAGGACTATAAAGACATGGAAGAGCAAGTTTGGGGTGGAGGAACTTGACTGGCCTGACCTCAACCTGATAGAACACCTTTGGGATGAATTAGAGCAGAGACTGCAAGCCAGGCCTTCTCGTCCTGCCCAGGACAATTTTCAGCTTTCTGTGCTGTCACACTTTAAACTACAATGGCACGGTTATGCAACACTGTACCCAGATTACATTTTTATCATTTTTTTTCACACAAATAAATGGTATTTGGTGGTATTTAATCACTGCTGGGTTTATTTGCTAAAAAAAAAAAAAAAAAAACGCAAAAAGACCGAAAAGTTTGAAAAAAAGGTTTTCTTAGTTTCGGTCAGTAAATTTAAATAATTTTTCTCCTTCATTGATGTGCGCTGATGAGGCTGCACTGATGGGCACTGATATGATAGGCTGCACTGATGGGCACTGATGAGGCTGCACTTATGGGCCCTGATGAGGCGGCACTTATTAGGTGGCACTGATGAGGAGGCACTAATATGCGGCACTGATGTGCACTGATATGCGGCACTGATGAACACTGATAGGTGGCACTGATAGGTGGCACTGATGGGCACTGATAGGCGGCACTGGTGAGCAATGATAGGCGGCGCGGATAGGTGGCACTGATGAGCACGGATAGGTGGCACTGATGAGCAGGCGCTGATGGGCACTGAAAGGCAGCACTGATTGGTGTCACTGATGGGCACTGATTGGTGTCACTGATGGGCACTGCTGGGGCTGTACTGTAACCAGGGCACTGATGATGCTGCTGATCAGCTCTCCTCGCCACACACTCTGTCAGTGTGAGCCAAGGGATAAACCGCACTTCCTTGTTTACATGTGACCGGATGTGATTGGACACAGCCAATCACATGAGAAAAGAGGAAAAGCGTGTGGCCTCACCAAACAAATTAACAAGGTATAAGTCAGTAGAATGTACCATCATCCAAATTAGTTGAGGAAGATCATTAGGGAGTATGGGCCCCACCCCAAACTCACCGAAAAAAAGGGGGCAAGTGGACTATTGCAGTTCAGTATGCATATATAGTACAAATCACTGCTAAAAAAAAATCACAAAGTTTATTTATACAAATGTAACAAAAGAAACAAAAAACACACATATAAGTTAAAAGAGTTCAGATGACATGATATTACGACATGTTTCGTGCTTCATCAGGACAGTACATCTGTGAATATAGATGAAAATACAATAATAATAAGTACCATGTAAAAGGTTTTTTACACAATTGCAAAATGGGGAAGATGAGATAAAATAATAGGAATGCTTCCCCGAGCCTTGGAGGGTGTACAACAGTACAACAGGAGGAAAGGAGTAGAGGTGGGGTATGGAAGGGAGATGAAGGACACAGTGAATAAAAGATAAAGCCAAGGAACCGGCAGGGAGTCAAGGCACCAGGGGAGAAGGGGGGGGGGAGAGAAAAAAAAAAAGGGGGGGGGAAGGGGAGGAGGAACCGTGATATGGTGGACAACCAGAAACCAAAAAGCTCCTTGTGGCATCAAAGTGCAAGTGAAAGTGGGGGACCCACCGTGAGAGCATAAAACCAAACATGGAGACAGCAAGTGAGGTAAAGAGCTAAGCAACCAAGGAGTACAGACAAGTGGGTGATAGTGGCAAAAAATAAAAGACTGGTAGTTACCTATATCAAAAAAGTATTATTGTATGGAGCCCAGAGATATGTCACAATTAGGGTCCATACAGGTATGTATGGAACCCGAAGTTGAATAAATCTCAGTTGGCTGTATCAAGCATGCATCACAAAAAATTTGGAATACAGAGTAAAAATAAATAAATAATATCATTAAACTGTTTAAAATTGGCATACAAATATATATTAGGAATCAAAACGTTATTATTTTGGTGAAAAAACATGAGTGTGAGTGGATTTCTGCCAGTCACAGGCTGTGTCATGCCCCCCCCCCCCCCAGCCTGTGTCGTAGAATAAGAGGGAGGTGAAGCCTCCATCAATCAAGATGTAATATCTCACTGAAAGGCCGACTTCAAATCAATGTTTCCCTATGAGAGCCATCTTAACTGGTCCGACACTAGTCGGTCCGACTTTGAAAATGCTCCCTGGACTACTTTAGTCTGACTTTGATCATACTTCAGCCCATTGAATATCACTGAAGTTGGATAAAAGTCTGATCGCGGTCTTAACTGATCCAACTTTGGCATGCGACTTGTGCTCTGATGATCTTGAAGGGGAACGCCACACCAAATTAAGAAAAAAAAAAAAACATCTTGACAGGGAACTCCAAATTTAAAAAAAAAACCAGCATGGGTTCCCCCTCCAAGTGCTGTCACGTACCTGATGGCGAACCTGACGTGTAGAGGAAAGCCTCTCATACAACTCCGGCTCAAGGGCCGCTGGTAGTGGAACAGCTGGCGCTGGAGCACGGTGGAGTAAGAGTGCCTATGGGAGTCCCGAAGTCTGTGCAGGAAGTTGCCGAAAACACACAGGTGGACGGCTGAACTTGACTGGAAGCAGACGGGAGCGTAGCTGGATCACTGGCAGGTCTTGGCAGCAGAGAGACAGATCAGATGACGCAGCTGGCAAGAACGTAGTCAGGTTACAGGCAGATTAGGCAACAGCTAGGCAGATCAGGTACCACAGCAGGCAGGAGGGAAGTCAGGTCACATGCAGGTTCGGCAGCAGGTAGGCAGATCAGGTATAACAGCAGGCAGGAGAGAAGTCAGGTCACAGGCAGGTTCGGCAGCAGGTAGGCAGATTGGGTATAACAGCAGGCAGGAGAGAAGTTAGGTCACAGGCAGGTTCGGCAGCAGGTAGGCAGATTGGGTATAACAGCAGGCAGGAGAGAAGTCAGGTCACAGGGAGGTTTGGCAGCAGGTAGGCAGATTGGGTATAAACAGCAGGCAGGAGAGAAGTCAGGTCACAGGCAGGTTCGGCAGCAGGTAGGAAAATCAGGTATAAACAGCAGGCAGGAGAGAAGTCAGGTAGCAGGCCGGAACGGTAATCAGGAATCAACACAGGTAGCAAGAATTCAGGTACACGCTGTAGACCAAGCCGCAACCAGCCAGTACTGAGTCTGTGTTTAAATAGGCGGTCTGGCACGCGCATGCACATTTACTGATGCGCCCGTGGTTGTTCTGCGAATCCCTTGCTGGTGCCTGTGCACAGGTGTTCGCCTGCGAGCATCAGCTGTATTCTGTGGATGACTTCCCTGACAAGAGCATACCAGGCCCTTCGGTTTGGCATGGATTTTAAGGGGAACTCCCACGCCAAAAAAAGGCCTCTTCCCGACAACCCTGGTCATTGGTTGTTGGGGTCTGCGGGCGGGGGGCTTATCGGAATTTGGAAGTCCCCTTTAACAAGAGAGCCCCCAGATCCCAGCCCCCCACCCTATGTGAATGAGTATGGGGTACATTGTACCCCTACCCATTCACCTAAAAAAAAGTGTCAAAAATTAAATGCAGTACACAGGTTTTTAAAGTAATTTATTAAGGCAGCTCCGGTGTCTCTTCCGATTTCTTCTCCCCTCTCTGGCTCTTCTCCCTCCTCCGCTGACGTCTTCTGCCTCTGCCGGTTCTTCTCCCCTCTCTGGGTCTTCTCCGCTCTCTGCTGATGTCTTCTAGCCCTCTCCGGTTCTTCTCCCTCTGTCCATTGTTTTCTGCCACTGCCGAGTTTTGTCCGCTGTCTTCTCGCTCTTTTGCCGGGTCTTCCCCGCTGTCTTCTCCCTCAGTTCTTCTTCCGATGTTGACTCAACGCTCTCTCCCGCTCTAATGCTGGGTGCGCAGTGTGCCACTACTTATATTGGCATGGGGCGGGGTCACCAGGTGATGTCATTCGGAGGCCCCGCCGGTGAGGATAGGGTGAGATAGTAGAGCACAGCAGTTACTCTTTTACCTCACCAAGTGGCACACCAAGTTTAGATGACATCAATAGTGAAATCGTACGGCCAGGTGTGGATTCCAGGAGTGAGGGGGATCGGACACCAAAGCCTGTCACAGGCTGTGCTGCGGTATCTGCTAAGCCCGTACGGCATCCATGGTGTAGAAATAGCATGGCCGTGTAACGGGAGCCAGAACGAAGCTTGAGAAGCACAGCAGAGCGTGGCGCCGGGCTATGACGTCACAAATGTGCAACGCATTTAGTATTCACGCTACAGATGGAAAGAATAGCAGCACTCCTTTTTCAAGCATATGCGGATTTGCTGTGACTTGCAGTCCCCCTCCTCTCTTCCAGTCCAGAGACGTGCTTGAACGCAACTTTGCAGTCTTTCATGTGAGTGGATATTGCTTTTTTAATAAATGTTATTGTCAGGAAAGAGGCAAGTACCAGTCTCGCCAATATCGCTGCCTTCTTTCACACATGCGCGGTAGAGCGGCACTCCGGCGCATCCCTGGGCACAATACAGCTAAACGGCTAATGCGCTTGCACAATTCGGCTAAACGGCTAATGTTTGTGTGCAATTCAGCGAAACGGCTAATGCGCGTGCGCGATTCAGCGCAACGGCAAACGCGCGTACACAATAGCGCGCACAACATGAGCATCCCACTGGCCTATAAAAGCCACTCTGTGCCATGACCAGATTGCTGGTTTGTCTTTCAGCTCCCCGTGTGTTTCCTGCTTTGTATCCTGATTCTTGATTACCTGTTGTGACCCGGATTGACCTTGACCTGCTCTGATCTCTACCTGCATCTGACCCTCGGCTTGCCTAACGGACTTCTCCACTTGCTTACTGTGTTTGACCCTCGGCCTGTCTATGGATATTACTTCCTGTCTCCAGTGATTGACCCTCAGCCTGCTCTTGGACTTTGCTATTGTCTTCAGTGCTCGGCCCCTGGCTTGCTCACAGACTTTGCTTCCAGTCACCTGTGTTTGACCCTCGGCCTGCCTACGGACTTTTACTATCAATCTTCAGTACTAGTCATCAGCCTGCTGACAGACCTGCTAACAGTCTTTGCACTAGACTGTTTTTGCCTATCCAGAGACTTTTACTAGTCAATGGTGTTTAACCCCCGGCCTGTTGTTGGATTAGCTGTTCATCCTCCTTCCTGAGCTTCAACATCTTCCAGTCCTGCACAGCTCTATCCCTGCCGGTGACCTTCACGCAAGACCTGCCCAGCCTGCTGGTGACTCGTGCCTCTTTGTGCCCTTCACCCCCTGTACCATCTCCAGGAGTGGAGTGCGCTTAGTCGCAAGAGGTTACCGCTCTCAGCATTTCGGCCTCGGTGAGTACCCTTATCTGACAGTTATGTTGATACATATTCAGAGGCGCCCCTCTCCTTGTGTTTTTTCTCAGCTCTTTGGACCTTGTTTCTGGTCTTTTCGGTGGCAGCCCTTATGGACTTGTCTATATATATTTTCATATATATACCTATTTCTGCCCCCTTGGACTATTAAGGAACACTGTATTGAGGTATTGTTGTATTGCACCTTTTTTACTTGTTAAAAGGGGCCTCTCACCCAGTGACCCCACCCCATGCCAATATAAGTTGCCCCATGTTGAGGGCATGTGGCCTGGTACGGTTCAGGAGGGGGGGCGCTTGCTCGTCCCCACCCCCTTTCCTGACCTGCCAGGCTGCGTGCTCAGATAAGGGTCTGGTATGGATTTTGGGGGGACCCCACACCATTTTTTTTTTTGACGTGGGGGGTTCCCCTTAAAAGCCATGCCAGACCAAGGGCCTGGTATGCTCTTGAAGGGGGAACCCATGCCGTTTGTTTTTTTTATTTGGTGTGGAGTTCCCCCTAAAGATTCATATCAGATACAAAGTGCCTGCATTGTCGGGATCAAAGTTGGATCCCCGATCATTGAAGTCGGACAGATGTTGAACTTCAAGTCGCAGGGCAAAGTCGGATCCACAGTCGTATGACTGTCCTGTCATATCAGTGTGAACCCGGCCTCAGTGTTTAAATCAAACTAAAAAGATTACATTGAAATGAGCTGATCCTGACAGCCACAGCTAACTACAATGTAACAAAAACATTTTACATTGAAGCTAGCACTGATTACTGTAACAAGCTTACGGTGACTAATGCAGAAAAAAACTGCAAATGATTTTATTACACAAATTAGAACCCTGCATTTTAAAATCACAATGGGTTCTATCGAGTTCACTTGTGGCTACTATTAACCTAGAGGAGGTCACATTGCAGGATGAGCCCTACGCGGCATTCCCAGCTCATGCAAGTTCTACATATGGTTAGCCTAATTCCAGTGACAATACTTTTTTTAGTTGATAGGTGAGGAGAAGTTTTAAGATGTTTATTACTGTCTGTGACCTCTCTGGGGACATTTTCCCTAATTTTCTGCCTTGTAGCACCCATACAATAAATGAGTGGCACAGAGACAAAAAGACATGGGCAGCAATACTTTTTGCCTCATCTATCTCGACAGGAAGTGAAGGGAAATCTCATCTCTCCTTTAGGGACACAAACAGCATTAAACACTTGAACAACGCTCCTACCTTTCAATCTAAAATTAATTAAAATACTGTGGCTAGAGTTGAGCTTCAAAAATAAATTCTAAAGTTTGGCATGCTGGTATACAATGGTTGACTGGTAACATTATATGCAGCTTATAGAAGAGACACTTATTTGGAATTCTGCCTACTAGGTGCATATTGCCAAATATTTATTGCAGCGATGTAAATGGGGATACTACTTTTACTGTAAACATTACTGTACTGAAAAATGCATGTCTTTCTGGTTTGAAGTAAGCACATGTGATAAAGAAAAGTGCATGCATACTTTTGTCAAATGTATTATTCAAAGAGCAGACAAAGGCGGATGTATCTTCACATTTCCTGTATCTGCATTTAAAGCATGGACAGTAGTTTTACTAGTTTCACTCCCATCATGCAGTATTATCATAACAATTCCATTAACAGAGATTGCTTGAAGAAATCACATGTATAAATAATACTCTACTGCTGAGCTATCAAACCACTTTGAAACCAAGCAGACATCTTATATAGTCCTTGACCCCAACAACTATTTAATTTTTGCTACATTAGAAGCTACCATTTCAAATTTCACCTACTGTGCCACCTGCCGGTGAAAAATAAAATGCTCTCGGCTTTTCAAGGTAGACGATACTGCGGATGTTATTAAAGTGGAGCTCCAGGAAGATGTCTTTTTTTTTTCAGCATTACTACAGTGGTGACGGAAAGTATTCAGACCCCCTTAAATTTTTCACTCTTTGTTATATTGCAGCCATTTGCTAAAATCATTTGAGTTCATTTTTTTTCCTCATTAACCAGTTGCCGACCGCCGCACGAACATATACGTCCTCAGAGCGGCACGGGCAGGCAAAAGGGCTTACAGGTACGTCCTTGCCTGCCCGCGGGTGGGGGGTCCTATCGGACCCCCCCCCCCGGTGCCTGCGGCGGTCGGCAAATCCTCCCCGGCGATCGGTGGTGAGGGGGAGGCCATCCATTCGTGGCCCCCCCCTCGTGATCGCTCCCAGCCAATGGGATCATTTCCCTGCCTCTGTATTGTACACAGAGGCAGAGGAAATGATGTCATCTCTCCTCGGCTCGGGAATTTTCCGTTCCGGCGCCGAGGAGAGAAGACTGTAAAGTGAGTGCACAACACACACACAGTAGAACATGCCAGGCACACAAAACACCCCCGATCCCCCTCCCCCCCGATTACCCCCCGATCCCCCCCAATCACCCCTCCCCCCTCCCTGTCACACTGACACCAAGCAGGTTTTTTTTTTTTTTTTCTGATTACTGCATTGGTGTCAGTTTGTGACAGTTACTGTGTTATGTCAGTTAGGGTTAGCCCCCTTTAGGTCTAGGATACCCCCCTAACCCCCCCTAATAAAGTTTTAACCCCTTGATCACCCCCTGTCGCCAGTGTCACTAAGCAATCATTTTTCTGATCACTGTATTAGTGTCGCTGGTGACGCTAGTTAGGGAGGTAAATATTTAGGTTCGCCGTCAGCGTTTTATAGCGACAGGGACCCCCATATACTATCTAATAAAGGTTTTAACCCTTTGATTGCCCCCTAGTTAACCCTTTCACCACTGATCACCGTATAACCGTTACGGTGATGCTGGTTAGTTAGTTTATTTTTTATAGTGTCAGGGAACCCGCCGTTTATTACCGAGTAAAGGTTTAGCCCCCTGATCGCCCGGCGGTGATATGCGTCGCCCCAGGCAGCGTCAGATTAGCGCCAGTACCGCTAACACCCACGCACGCAGCATACGCCTCCCTTAGTGGTATAGTATCTGAACGGATCAATATCTGATCCGATCAGATCTATACTAGCGTCCCCAGCAGTTTAGGGTTCCCAAAAACGCAGTGTTAGCGGGATCAGCCCAGATACCTGCTAGCACCTGCGTTTTGCCCCTCCGCCCGGCCCAGCCCAGCCCACCCAAGTGCAGTATCGATCGATCACTGTCACTTACAAAACACTAAACACATAACTGCAGCGTTCGCAGAGTCAGGCCTGATCCCTGCAATCGCTAACAGTTTTTTTGGTAGCATTTTGGAGAACTGGCAAGCACCAGCCCCAAGCAGCGTCAGGTTAGCGCCAGTACCGCTAACACCCACGCACGCACCGTACGCCTCCCTTAGTGGTATAGTATGTGAACGGATCAGATCAGCCCAGCCCACCCAAGTGCAGTATCGATCGATCACTGTCAATTACAAAGCACTAAACGCATAACTGCAGCGTTCGCAGAGTCAGGCCTGATCCCTGCGATCGCTAACAGTTTTTTTGGTAGCTTTTTATTGAACTGGCAAGCACCAGCGGCCTAGTACACCCCGGTCGTAGTCAAACCAGCACTGCAGTAACACTTGGTGACATGGCGAGTCCCATAAGTGCAGTTCAAGCTGGTGAGGTGGCAAGCACAAGTAGTGTCCCGCTGCCACCAAAAAGACAAACACAGGCCCATCGTGCCCATAGTGCCCTTCCTGCTGCATTCGCCAATCCTAAATGGGAACCCACCGCTTCTGCAGCGCCCGTACTTCCCCCATTCACATCCCCAACCAAATGCAGTCGGCTGCATGAGAGGCATTTTCTTTATGTCCTCCCGAGTACCCCTACCCAACAAACCCCCCCAAAAAAAGATGTGCCTGCATCAAGTGCGGATATAGGCGTGACACCCGCTATTATTGTCCCTCCTGTCCTGACAATCCTGGTCTTTGCATTGGTGAATGTTTTGAACGCTACCATTCACTAGTTGCGTATTAGCATAGGGTACAGCATTCCACAGACTAGGCGCACTTTCGCAGGGTCTCCCAAGATGCCATCACATTTTGAGAGACCCGAACCTGGAACCGGTTACAGTTATAAAAGTTGCAGTTACAAAAAAAGTGTAAAAAAAAAAAAACACACAAACAAAAATATAAAATAAAAAAAAATAGTTGTCGTTTTATTGTTCTCTCTCTCTCTATTCTCTCTATTGTTCTGCTCTTTTTTACTGTATTCTATTCTGCAATGTTTTATTGTTATTATGTTTTATCATGTTTGCTTTTCAGGTATGCAATTTTTATACTTTACCGTTTGCTGTGCTTTATTGTTAACCATTTTTTTGTCTTCAGGTACGCCATTCACGACTTTGAGTGGTTATACCAGAATGATGCCTGCAGGTTTAGGTATCATCTTGGTATCATTCTTTTCAGCCAGCGGTCGGCTTTCATGTAAAAGCAATCCTAGCGGCTAATTAGCCTCTAGACTGCTTTTACATGCAGTGGGAGAGAATGCCCCCCCCCCACCGTCTTCCGTGTTTTTCTCTGGCTCTCCTGTCTCAACAGGGAACCTGAGAATGCAGCCGGTGATTCAGCCAGCTGACCATAGAGCTGATCAGAGACCAGAGTGGCTCCAAACATCTCTATGGCCTAAGAAACCGGAAGCTACGAGCATTTTATGACTTAGATTTCGCCGGATGTAAATAGCGCCATTGGGAAATTGGGAAAGCATTTTATCACACCGATCTTGGTGTGGTCAGATGCTTTGAGGGCAGAGGAGAAATCTAGGGTCTAATAGACCCCAATTTTTTCAAATAAGAGTACCTGTCATACCTATTGCTATCACAGGGGATATTTACATTCCCTGAGATAACAATAAAAATGATTTAAAAAAAAAAATGAAAGGAACAGTTTAAAAATAAGATAAAAAAAAAAAAAAAGAAAAGAAAAAAAAAAAGCGCAAGCGTCGGTCTGGCGTCAAATGTAAACAGCAATTGCACCATGCATGTGAGGTATCACCGCGAAGGTCAGATCGAGGGCAGTAACTTTAGCAGTAGACCTCCTCTGTAAATCTAAAGTGGTAACCTGTAAAGGCTTTTAAAGGATTTTAAAAATGTATTTATTTTGTTGCCACTGCACGTTTGTGCGCAATTTTAAAGCATGTCATGTTTGGTATCCATGTACTCGGCCTAAGATCATCTTTTTTATTTCATCAAACATTTGGGCAATATAGTGTGTTTTAGTGCATTAAAATTTAAAAAAAGTGTGTTTTTTCCCCAAAAAATGCGTTTGAAAAATCGCTGCGCAAATACTGTGTGAAAAAAAAAAATGAAACACCCACCATTTTAATCTGTAGGGCATTTGCTTTAAAAAAATATATAATGTTTGGGGGTTCAAAGTAATTTTCTTGCAAAAAAAAATAATTTTTTCATGTAATCAAAAAGTGTCAGAAAGGGCTTTGTCTTCAAGTGGTTAGAAGAGTGGGTGATGTGTGACATAAGCTTCTAAATGTTGTGCATAAAATGCCAGGACAGTTCAAACCCCCCCCAAATGACCCCATTTTGGAAAGTAGACACCCCAAGCTATTTGCTGAGAGGCATGTCGAGTCCATGGAATATTTTATATTGTGACACAAGTTGCGGGAAAGAGACAAATTTTTTTTTTTTTTTGCACAAAGTTGTCACTAAATGATATATTGCTCAAACATGCCATGGGAATATGTGACATTACACCCCAAAATACATTCTGTTGCTTCTCCTGAGTATGGGGATACCACATGTGTGGGACTTTTTAGGAGCCTAGCCGCGTACGGGGCCCCGAAAACCAATCACCGCCTTCAGGATTTCTAAGGGTGTAAATTTTTGATTTTACTCCTCACTACCTATCACAGTTTTGAAGGCCATAAAATGCCCAGATGGCATAAAACCCCCCCAAATGACCCCATTTTGGAAAGTAGACACCCCAAGCTATTTGCTGAGAGGCATGTTGAGTCCATGGAATATTTTATATTTTGACACAAGTTGCGGGAAAGTGACAATTTTTTTTTTTTTGTTTTTTGCACAAAGTTGCCACTAAATGATATATTGCTCACACAGGCCATGGGCATATGTGGAATTGCACCCCAAAATACATTTAGCTGCTTCTCCTGAGTATGGGGATACCACATGTGTGGGACTCTTTAGGAGCCTAGCCGCGTACGGCGCCCCGAAAACCAATCACCGCCTTCAGGATTTCTAAGGGTGTAAATTTTTGATTTCACTCTTCACTGCCTATCACAGTTTCGGAGGCCATGGAATGCCCAGGTGGCACAACCCCCCCCCCCCCAAATGACCCCATTTTGGAAAGTAGACACCCCAAGCTATTTGCTGAGAGGTATAGTGAGTATTTTGCAGACCTCACTTTTTGTCACAAAGTTTTGAAAATTAAAAAAAGAAAAAAAAAAAATTTTTTCTTGTCTTTCTTCATTTTCAAAAACAAATGAGAGCTGCAAAATACTCACCATGCCTCTCAGCAAATAGCTTGGGGTGTCTACTTTCCAAAATGGGGTCATTTGGGGGGGGGGTTGTGCCACCTGGGCATTCCATGGCCTCCGAAACTGTGATAGGCAGTGAAGAGTGAAATCAAAAATTTACACCCTTAGAAATCCTGAAGGCGGTGATTGGTTTTCGGGGCCCCGTACGCGGCTAGGCTCCTAAAAAGTCCCACACATGTGGTATCCCCATACTCAGGAGAAGCAGCTAAATGTATTTTGGGGTGCAATTCCACATATGCCCATGGCCTGTGTGAGCAATATATCATTTAGTGGCAACTTTGTGCAAAAAACAAAAAAAAAAAAATTGTCACTTTCCCGCAACTTGTGTCAAAATATAAAATATTCCATGGACTCAACATGCCTCTCAGCAAATAGCTTGGGGTGTCTACTTTCCAAAATGGGGTCATTTGGGGGGGTTTTATGCCATCTGGGCATTTTATGGCCTTCAAAACTGTGATAGGTAGTGAGGAGTAAAATCAAAAACGTACGCCCTTAGAAATCCTGAAGGCAGTGATTGGTTTTCGGGGCCCCGTACGCGGCTAGGATCCCAAAAAGTCCCACACATGTGGTATCCCCATACTCAGGAGAAGCAGCTGAATGTATTTTGGGGTGCAATTCCACATATGCCCATGGCATATTCAATGGGCTCAACATGCCTCTCAGCAATTTCCTTGGGGTGTCTACTTTCCAAAATGGGGTCATTTGTGGAGGTTTTGTACTGCCCTGCCATTTTAGCACCTCAAGAAACGACATAGGCAGTCATAAACTAAAAGCTGTGTAAATTCCAGAAAATGTACCCTAGTTTGTAGGCGCTATAACTTTTGCGCAAACCAATAAATATATACTTATTGACATTTTTTTTACCAAAGACATGTGGCCGAATACATTTTGGCCTAAATGTATGACTAAAATTGAGTTTATTGGATTTTTTTTAGAACAAAAAGTAGAAAATATCATTTTTTTTCAAAATTTTCGGTCTTTTTCCGTGTAAAGCGCAAAAAATAAAAACGGCAGAGGTGATCAAATACCATCAAAAGAAAGCTCTATTTGTGGGAAGAAAAGGACGCAAATTTCGTTTGGGTACAGCATTGCATGACCGCGCAATTAGCAGTTAAAGCGACGCAGTGCCAAATTGTAAAAAGTGCTCTGGTCAGGAAGGGGGTATATCCTTCCAGGGCTGAAGTGGTTAATGTACACACAGCACCCCATATTGACAGAAAAACACAGAATTGTTGACATTTTTGCAGATTTATTAAAAAAGAAAAACTGAAATATCACATGGTCCTAAGTATTCAGACCCTTTGCTGTGACACTCATATATTTAACTCAGGTGCTGTCCATTTCTTCTGATGGTTCGACACCTTCATTTGAGTCCAGCTGTGTTTGATTATACTGATTGGACTTGATTAGGAAAGCCACACACCTGTCTATATAAGACCTTACAGCTCACAGTGCATGTCAGAGCAAATGAGAATCATGTGGTCAAAGGAACTGCCTGAAGAGCTCAGAGACAGAATTGTGGCAAGGCACAGATCTGGCCAAGGTTACAAAAAAATTCTGCTGCACTTAAGGTTCCTAAGAGCACAGTAGCCTCCATAATCCTTAAATGGAGGACATTTGGGATGACCGGAACCCTTCCTAAAGCTGGCCGTCCGTCCAAACTGAGCTATCGGGGAAGAAGAGCCTTGGTGAGAGAGGTAAAGAAGAACCCAAAGATCACTGTGGCTGAGCTCCAGAGATGCAGTCGGGAGATGGGAGAAAGTTGTAGAAAGTCAACCATCACTGCAGCCCTCCACCAGTCGGGGCTATATGGCAGAGTGGCCCGACAGAATCCTCTCCTCATTGCAAGACACATGAAAGCCCGCATGGATTTTTCTAAAAAACACCTGAAGGACTCCAAGATGGTGAGAAATAAGATTCTTTGGTCTGATGAGACCAAGATAGAACTTTTTGGCCTTAATTCTAAGTGGTATGTGTGGAGAAAAGCAGGCACTGCTCATCACCTGTCCAATACAGTCCCAACAGTGAAGCATGTTGGTGGCAGCATCATGCTGTGGGGGTGTTTTTCAACTGCAGGGACAGGACGACTGGTTGCAATTGAGGGAAAGATGAATGCGGCCAAGTACAGGGATATCCTGGACGAAAAACCTTCTCCAGAGTGCTCAGGACCTCAGACTGGGTCGAAGGTTTACCTTCCAACAAGACAATGACCCTAAGCACACAGCTAAAATAACGAAGGAGTGGCTTCACAACAACACAGTGACTGTTCTTGAATGGCCCAGCCAGAGCCCTGACTTAAACCCAATTGAGTATCTCTGGAGAGACCTAAAAATGGTTGTCCACCAACATTTACCATCCAACCTGACAGAACTGGAGAGGATCTGCAAGGAGGAATGGCAGAGGATCCCCAAATCCAGGTGTGAAAAACTTGTTGCATCTGTCCTAAAAAGACTCATGGCTGTATTAGATCAAAAGGGTGCTTCTACTAAATACTGAGCAAAGGGTCTGAATACTTAGGACCATGTGATATTTCAGTTTTTCTTTTTTAATAAATCTGCAAAAATGTCAACAATTCTGTGTTTTTCTGTCAATATGGGGTGCTGTGTGTACATTAATGAGGAAAAAAATGAACTTAAATGATTTTAGCAAATGGCTGCAATATAACAAAGAGTGAAAAATTTAAGGGGGTCTGAATACTTTCCGTCCCCACTGTACATTCCAGTTAAGCTTTACTCCTTTCTTGATTAGCTTCCTGCTAACAGGGCTGATGGCACATTGATGATGACTTACTGGTTATTTAACAAGCTGGAGGGTGACATAGGAAGCTGAGTTACTTAACCACTTGCCGACCGGGCCATAGCCGAAAGACGGCTACAGCGCGGTTGGAAAAGAGTTATCACCGCTCCAGGAGGATTAGACAGGCAAAAGGTAAATCCTTCTTGGTTTGGAGGTTGTTGGTGCTGGCTATTGCTAGTAGCAATAAAACGAAAATAAATGCTGGACAGCCGCACTCATAAGTTTGCCTCGTTTATTCAAAAAATTCACATCAAGATCAAAATAGCAGCAGACAGGAGAAGAGCTGACGTTTCGCACGAACGTTAGTGCTTACTCAGCTACAAGGCCCTTCTTGCAAAGCTCCATCCTGATTTCTCAGAATATATGACTAAATGGGCATCCAACCTCATGTTCAACTCACAGCAGAGGACTAGGAGAAGTCGTTCACTGTTCCTCACCGTTTGTCTCTGGCAACTAGGGCCCAAGAGACAAATTTCAAAATGATCTTTGGTACCTTTGATTGGTATCAATGTCTGACACTGTTGAATCAGATTTATCTGTCCATTTCAGGCACTGTTTGATGGCAGCAAGAAAGGTTATCCCACGCTATTGGCAGACAACCCAAGTTCCTTCTTTGATTACGTGGGTTACAGAGATGGATCACATTGAGAGGATAGAGTCCTATATGCCACGCAAACTGGATACATATGAACAATGATACCAAACATGGTTCTCTTGGAAGATGTTCAGGTAGTCATCTGAGTTGCTTCTCAACTATCTCTGTTTCCTATTATTCTTTTTCCTCCTGCCTTTCCCCCTTACCTCCCTTTACCCCCCTCCCCACCCCACCCTCCAATGACTCATTTGTTTCAAGACTAGGGACTGATCACGGTTCCCATCGGTGTTGTGTGGCTGTAGCCTGTTAACACCCCTGATGAGCCTCCAAATTGGTGCTGTGTATCTTGGTGCCTACAATTGTTTTGCTATTTATTTTATATTATGTTATGTGTTCATGTTTTTGCTGCCCCCTCTGGTACACATATACTAACTTTGTGTTACTGTTTTGTATTTTGGAAATGTTTTCCATAAACTCACATTGAACATACAAATGTGGTTAATCAATTTATTTGCTATTGCTAACTGCCCCCAGCATATCGTGATGGCTAACTAAGGAACTGAAAAGAAAAATTGTGCTTGCATTGAAAGCTCTTATGTATTTTTTGTATATTAAAAACTTTCTATTTTTAAGGATAGTTATTTTAAACTTTTCAAGAAAAGTAAAATTATTTTTGAATATCATTTTATGTATTTGCTGGTTTTCAAGTGTATATCAAAAACCTAGAGAAAATAATGAACCCACTGATCAATTAGCAGATCGATAGCTGTGTTTTGACATTTTGCATTAAGCACAAACTAATTGCTCAAATCTAAATGCTTTTTAAACCATATCTGTGGAATCAATAATGCAGTAACTACAAGTGAAATAGAAGAACCAAGTGCACAGACGGAATTGGACGCTACAGAAAACACCAGCTAATATTAGGAATAAAGTGTGAGCTTGTACTTCTGTCAGCGATGATACTTTCATACTTTGCTCTCAAGCAGATTTAAATTTTTTGAGTAACTGTGTACTTGGACCTATTGATGTTATTATTCTTAAAGGACTCTTACAATATATTGATATTTACTGTTTATATATATAAAATATATATGTATATATACAGTCAGGTCCATAAATATTGGTACATCAACACAATTCTAATCTTTTTGGCTCTAAACACCACCACAATGGATTTGAAATGAAACAAACAAGATGTGCTTTAACTGCAGACTTTCAGCTTTAATTTGAGGGTATTTACATCCAAATCAGGGGAATGGTGTAGGAATTACAACAGTTTGTATATGTGCCTCACACTTTTTAAGGGACCAAAAGTAAGGGGACAATTGGCTGCTCAGCTGTTCCATGGCCAGGTGTGTGTTATTCCCTCATTATCCCATTTACAAGGAGAAGATAAAAGGTCCAGAGTTCATTTCAAGTGTGCTATTTGCATTTGGAATCTGCTGCTGTCAACTCTCAATATGAGAGTTCCAAAGAGCTGTCACTATCAGTGAAGCAAGCCATCATTAGGCTGAAAAAACAAAACAAACCCATCAGAGAGATAGCAAAAACATTAGGTGTGGCCAAATCAACTGTTTGGAACATCCTTAAAAAAAAAGAACGCACTGGTGAGCTCAGCAACACCAAAAGACCCGGAAGACCACGGAAAACAACTGTGGTGGATGACCGAAGAATTCTTTCCCTGGTGAAGAAAACACCCATCACAACAGTTGGCCAGATCAGGAACACTCTCCAGGAGGTAGGTGTATGTGTGTCAAAGTCAACAATCAAGAGAAGACTTCACCAGAGTGAATACAGAGGGTTCACCACAAGATGTAAACCATTGGTGAGCCTCAAAAACAGGAAGGCCAGGACATCTAAAAAAGCCTTCACAGTTTTGGAACAACATCTTATGGACAGAAGAGAACAAGATCAACTTGTACCAGAGTGATGGGAAGAGAAGAGTATGGAGAAAGAAAGGAACTGCTCATGATCCAAAGCATACCACCTCATCAGTGAAGCACGGTGGTGGTAGTGTGATGGCGTGGGCATGTATGGCTGCCAATGGAACTGGTTCTTTTGTATTTATTGATGATGTGACTGCTGACAAAAGCAGCAGGATGAATTCTGAAGTGTTTCGGGCAATATTATCTGCTCATATTCAGCAAAATGCTTCAGAACTCATCAGACGGCGCTTCACAGTGCACATGGACAATGACCCGAAGCATACTGCGAAAGCAACCAAAGAGTTTTTTAAGGGAAAGAAGTGGAATGTTATGCAATGGCCAAGTCAATCACCTAACCTGAATCCGATTGAGCATGCATTTCACTTGCTGAAGACAAAACTGAAGGGAAAATGCCCCAAGAACAAGCAGGAACTGAAGACAGCTGCAGTAGAGGCCTGGCAGAGCATCACCAGGGATGAAACCCAGCGTTTGGTGATGTCTATGTGTTCCAGACTTCAGGCTGTAATTGACTGCAAAGGATTTGCAACCAAGTATTAAAAAGTGAAAGTTTGATGGATGATTGTTAATCTGTCCCTTGGTCCCTTAAAAAGTGGGAGGCACATATACAAACTGTTGTAATTCCTACGCTGTTCACCTGATTTGGATGTAAATACCCTCAAATTAAAGCTGAAAGTCTGCAGTTAAAACACATCTTGTTCATTTCATTTCAAATCCATTGTGGTGGTGTATAGAGCCAAAAAGATTAGAACGATGTCCCAATATTTATGGACCTGACTGTATATACACAGTATCTCACCCCTCACATTTTTGTAAATATTTTATTATATCTTTTCATGTGACAACACTGAAGAAATGAAACTTTGCTATAATGTAAAGTAATGAGTGTACAGCTTGTATAACAGTATAAATATGCTGTCCCCTCAAAATAACTCAACAAACAGCCATTAATTTTTAAACTGCTGGCAACAAAAGTGAGTAAACCCCTAAGTGAAAATGTCCAAATTGGGCCCAATTAGCCATTTTCCCTCCCCGATGTCATGTAACTCGTTAGTGTTACAAGCTCTCAGGTGTGAATGGGGAGCAGGTGTGTTAAATTTGGTGTTATCACTCTCTTGCCCTCATACTGGAAGTTCAACATGGCACCTCATGGCAAATAACTCCCTGAGGATCTGAAAAAAATATTGTTGCTCTACATTAAGATGGCCTAAGCTATAAGAAGATTGCCAAGACCCTGAAATTGAGCTGCAGCACGGTGGCCAAGACTATACAGCGTTTTAACAGGACAGGTTCCTCTCAGAACAGGCCTCGCCATGGTCACCCAAGAAGTTGAGTGCACATGCTCAGCATCATATCCAGAGGTTGTCTTTGGGAAATAGACGTATGAGTGCTGCCAGCATTGCTGCAGAGGTTGAAGGGGTGGGGGGTCAGCCTGTCAGTACTCAGACCATACGCCGCACACTGCATCAAATTGGTCTGCATGGGTGTTGTCCCAGAAGGAAGCCTCTTCTAAAGATGATGCACAAGAAAGCCCACAAACAGTTTGCTAAAGACAAGCAGACTAAGGACATGGATTACTGGAACCATGTCCTGTAGTCTGATGAGACCAAAATAAACTTATTTGGTTCAGATGGTGTCAAGCATGTGTGGCGGCAACCAGGTGAGGAGTACAAAGACAAGTGTGTCTTGCCTACAGTCAAGCATGGTGGTGGGAGTGTTATGTTCTGGGGCTGCATGAGTGCTGCCGGCACTGGGGAACTATAGTTCATTGAGGGAACCATGAATGCCAACATGTAGTGTGACATACTGAAGCAGAGAGTGATCCCCTCCCTTTCCTTGACTGGGCCGCCGGGCAGTATTTCAACATGATAGCAACCACAAACACAGCTCCAAGACGACCATTGACTTGCTAAAGAAGCAGAGGGTAAAGGTGATGGACTGGCCAAGCATGTCTCCAGACCTAAACCCTATTGAGCATCTGTGGGGAATCCTCAAATGGAAGGTGGAGGAGCGTAAGGTCTTTAACATCCACCAGCTCTGTGATGTCATCATAGAGGAGTGGAAGAGGACTCCAATGGCAACCCTTGAAGCTCTAGTGAACTCCATGCCCAAGAGGGTTAAGGCAGTGCTGGAAAATAATGGTGGCCACACAAAATATTGACACTTTGGGCCCAATTTGGACATTTTCACTTAGGGGTGTACTCACTTTTGTTGCCAGTGGTTTAGACGTTAATGGCTGTGTGTTGAGTTATTTTGAGGTGACAGCAAATTTACACTGTTATACAAGCTGTACACTCACTACTTTACATTGCAGCAAAGTGTAATTTCTTCAGTGTTGTCACATGAAAATATATAATAAAATATTGACAAAAATGTAAGGGGTGTACTTTTGTGAGATACTGTATATATTGGAGTTTTTAACGAGACATGTAATACTCCAGATATCAGCCTACATTCTTAAATTCTCACTTGTATCAGGAAATCCTATCTGAGATTTCTAATCAGGCTGACAGAGTTTAGAGCAGAATAGGATTAAATAATTCAAACCCTATCTGCAATCTCTTGTCTACACTAGTATAAAGCACAAAGAAGGTCAGGCAAAAGATTAAACTTGTCAGCTTAAACCTAGACTCCTAGAACCACAGGAAATAAAGTTACCCTTAGTTGCCAAACAATTATTTCATGTCTATGGACCTGACCACCTGCTAACAACTGAGATTAGTGTACACCAAGGCTGTCCCATATTTACATGAATGCACTGTTAGATAAACATTGACGTTTATAACACCACATCCCAAACCTGGTGTGGTTGGGGCTAGGAGGAGGGCAGGAGGGGCAGCTTCCCTGGGCACAGGGCCTTTATGTGCTGGGGGGCAGCCTTAAGGCATCAGCCCATACAGTGCATTCAACTGTACAGAGCCCACCCACACCCCTTCCATCCTTTAGCCTCCTGTCCCACCGAACACTTTCAAAATCAGATTTGACCTCTTCCATTGCGGACAATAGGATGCAACTTGTCATGCGATTTGAAACTATCAAATCGCATGACAAGTCGCACCGGTGTGACTGGAGACTTACTGAATAACCCTGCTGCCTGGGGGCTGCCCTACCTTACAGAAGGAGCTGGTGCAGAGGAACTGTGTTATCTCCAATGTTGAGGCCCATTGTCTGCACCAGTGGCATTCATAGGGGGTGTGGGGGTATGGTCCACACCAGGTATCGACATTCCAGGGGTGCTGGCCAGCTGCCAAACATTTTTTTTTGTGCACCTTGACCCAAGTTGCACTATAGTGCTAGTATCATAGTAACAATCAGGGCACCCACATTAGAGGAAGAGGGGGCACAGATTCTCATCTTTGTTCTAGGCATTGGATGAAATTGTCCAAGCACTGTCTGAATGTGCATGCCCTTCAGACAACTTTCCGAGGTCTATAGCGACCTATAGAGTCTTTGATGTTTATTTACTTAAAGTTTTACATTTTATGGGAGATTTTGGTCACCTTAAATACCAACTTGATTCTGAAAAAAGTTAACATTTTTAATTCTCCCCATTGGATTGGGTATTTGAATTGGTTACAGATCAGTGTAAAGTTTATAACTTTGGTATATCAGCCTCATTTTAGTAAACTGAGATTTGATTGCCTGCTAAAAACTGCTGCAAATTTGAATTACTTCTTAGAAAAAAAGACCATGGGGGTGATTTACGAAAGCCATGCGTAGAGGCGCACGGCGAGGCGCAACAAACATTTCCATATTTACGAATTGGTGCTCCGGTAACAGAGCCCAAGGCCCCCATTTACTATAGCAATCTCAGCGCACGGGAGAATGCAATCTGTGCGCCACTATGGACATGGCGCACGGCATCTCCAAATCAATATTGACAGAAGATGCAGGTGCCAATATTATAGGGTAATGTGAGGAAGTTTAGTAACAACTGCCCAAGTAACAAATATGCCCATAATAGAATGAGAAAGTAACTTTTTTAGAGAAAGCCTTCTGTGCCTGCAAGTTCGTTTAGAACTGCGTGAGATCAATGTAAGCAGTGTGCATGCGCAATCGACTGTTGCGCTCGTTCACATGCGTTTGTTCACTGCAGGGCCAAAATCTTAGTAAATGTTAAGCAACGTACATGCAATTGCAAGGGTTGAACGGGAGCACCTCTAAACTTGACAATACTTTTTTTAAGCTGGTTCACCCTTATGTATTATTTTAAGGAGATTTGCACACAGGTCATGTTAGCATGTTACGTTGCCAACATGAGACATAAAATTATGTAAAAAGACTCTCGCTCCTCTAGCTCCTCCTAAAAGGGCATTTAACCTTTCCCCTCTAATGCATATGAGTTCCTTGGGCTAGCTTTTGCTTTTAAAGGAGAACTCCACACTCCATTCTACAATGTTCTTGTCCCCCCCTCTAATGCATATGATTTCCTTGGGCTAGCTTTTGCTTTTAAAGGAGAACTCCATACTCCATTCTACAATGTTCTTCTCTCCCCCCTCTAATCCCTTGGATTTCCATGGGCTAACTTTTGTTTTTAAAGGGGAACTCCACACTCCACTCCATTCTCAAAAGGCTGTGAGCTGCCTTCACCAATCCAAATAACATCCTTTTTTCAGAGCATACAACAGGGCAAGCTAGGAAAGGGGTGAGAAGAGCGATCGCCCAACCCCCTCCTGAACCATACAAGGCCACATGCACTTAACATAGCTGGCTGCCTTTGGGGCATGTTGGGGTCAGCCCAATACCAACTACAAAGCACCTTGTACCCACTAGTTTAAAGGGGCTTTCCACATTCCGTAAAGCCCCCTGTCTGCAGCCCCCCACTTTTCTGGGCATGCTCATAGAGTGTGTTTTTTAGAATTATTAATTTAAGGACATCCTTAACATGTGTACCCACTTTGAAGGTCTGTCTCTACATTGGGTGAACTTGCATTTTGTGTGTTTCATGGACTGTGCATGTGTTTTCAATTGCCTCATTAGCACACAAACCAAAGTTAAATAAAACTTGCAGATAGCATTCTTTACCTTGCCCTAAAAAGAGGTGTGTGTGCTGAGCTAATATCTAGCTCAAGACAATCCTATTCTAATTGTGGGCATTTGAGGGAAACAAAGTGAGTGTTAGATCCCCTGCTTGTCTTTTTTAGGTTGGGCTTTATGTCCCTTTTCTGAAAATTGGCTTCACTTCCCGTTACATAGCCAAACAGGAAGTAAGGGTAAAACCCTACCAATGTCTTTCCTTGGGGACAAACAGGTCAATCTAAATAGTTTGCCAATAGTTTTACCCTCACTTCCTGTTTAGCTATGTGACAGGAAGTGAATAAATTTGAAGAGAAACTGGCAAAATTTGAGAGGTGTCTTCACCCTATCAGGGGTGCAGACATCCCCAAAAACTGACAAGACTTCTAATCCCTCTGCACTCTATCCCCAATAAAAAATAAGAAAGGATTTAATTTAGATTAACTTTGCAAAGACATATTCCTAAGTACAACTGTGATGCATGTCAATGGCGCATTTAGACCTTGTTTAATAGAAAACACCAGTTGCCTTTCACTATAAACATTTGTTAGACCAGTCCTGGAAATCTGCATCTTCTTTACTAATAATTTCCATAAAAATTGGGTTCGCGCAGGTAGATGCACCAAATGCATCTAGATTCGCAACCGCTGTGTATGTGAGATGCGAAACAGCTGTGTGCGCGGAGGTATGTACCCATGGCACATATCTGGTTCCCGGAAGTGGTGGCAAGCACACAAGAATGACATCACGCCCCTCCAGGAAGTTGCTTGCTAATTTCTTCCCACTACCATGCCCAGCTCACTGTTCTCTGAGGAAAAGGTGATCCTTATTTGCAAGGTATGGGTCCCTGGTGGGAAACTGCAGAGCCGGGTTTGGGGATGCAGGAGTCCAGAAGCCGGTGGAAGTCCCGTTGTTGGGTGGAGCAGACAAACTGTAAGCAAGCAGAGGGTCAAACACAGGCAATAAGCAAGACAAGTCCGTAAAACAGGCCGGAGGTCAAACACTGGTATCGGGCAGAGGAAGTCCGTTAATCAGGCCAGGGGTCAAACACTGGTATCAAGCAGAGGAAGTCCATTAATCAGGTCGGGGGTCAAACACTGGTATCAAGCAGAGGAAGTCTGTTAATCAGGCCCGGGGTCAAACACTGGTATCAAGCAGAGGAAGTCCATTAATCAGGCCGGGGGTCAAACACTGGTATCAAGCAGAGGAAGTCCGTTAATCAGGCCGGGGGTCAAATACTGGTATCAAGCAGAGGAAGTCTGTAAATCAGGCCGGGGGTCAATCCAGGAGAGAAGCAGCGTGGTAAGAGCAGTCCAGGTCACAACAGGAGATCAGGTAAGCATAAACAGGAAACAGGAAGCAACAGGAGCTGAAGACAAACCAGCAACCAGTCTGGGTGCTGGGGCTGATTTAAATAGCCCTGCCAGAGTGTCACGGTGGGCATGCATGAGTCACCGCGCGCACACGCACGCGCTGCTCCATCGGGCCGCGTGCACGCATGCGCCGAAGTGCCAATCCAGCGCGCACGCACCCAGGGACCGGATGAATGTGACTGGAGAAGACCCTTCTCTGACACCAGCAGAGAGAAGTTGGGTAGATGCCACACTCCCAATTCCGGAGGCATAATAATGGTTTAGCACAGGGGTCTTCAAACTACGGCCCTCCAGTTGTTCAGGAACTACAATTCCCATCATGCCTAGTCATGTCTGTGAATGTCAGTTTTACAATGCCTCATGGGATGTGTAGTTCTGCAACAGCTGGAGAGCCGTAGTTTGAAGATTCCTGATCACTCTAGCATGTTTGGAAAAAGGTGTTTTTTCATGTGCCTTGTATAATGCCCAAGAAATATCGTTAGGAAAACACAAGTGGGTCATGGCACATCTACATTCCAAATTTGGCACTTAAGATGGTCATGCACTATGCAATCTGATTGGCCAATCTCTGTACAACTCGATATTTAGGCAAAATAGGTAATAGGAAGATGCACTTGAACAATTTATTCAAAATATAGGAAATCAAACAGGCTCTTGCACTAAATCTAATTTATTTAAGATCTAACTGATTACAGTGTATGGTCACCTTTAACGATCAAGATCTGAAAATATAAATTTATTGGGTTTAGAAACACTTCTCTGTACTTTGTAATGTATTGAAAGATTTGGGTAAGAAAATTAAAAAAAAACACATTTCAAAGATATATTAGAAGTGATAGGAATGAGATTAGCATCAAAAAGGTTAATTAACTGAGAACACCTACTAATTGCCTAACAAGACACATCCGATGAGATGAAATTTACCAATTGTATTGGGCGTGCGCTATTATCAATGAGAAAACCGCAGTTACCCTAGCGCCAGTTGCAGTTTTCATATGCGGGTACTTATTATCGCTATTTGCGCGTCAATGTGCGCCGCTTCGTATGTTCAATTAATTAATTTTCCGGCGCACCAATTAAATGTATGAACTGGTACAGTACCTTCTTCTTAGTAAATCACCCCCCCCTGTATTCATGATTACAGTTGCTGAATACATGTCACAAGATCAATTTCTTTGGAAAATGTTGCAATGTAATAGTTACCACATGGCATGAAATATTTCCACAACCTTGCTGGACATATAATGGTTTATTATACCATACATCTATTTTACAGTATGTACCCTTTCAGTTTCTATGGTTTATACATTATCCTGTTTAGTGTTTTTCTAATTTATGTCTTGGAAACTCTACTTGATGTCACAGTCTACTGGCGCTCCACCTAAATACATTTCTTTGATTTATTGAGTTTTGTATGATGCAGTGTCCCTACATAAACGCTTTTGTATTTATGTTTTATATCAAATGAAAGCAGTTTGAAACTGCTACTATATTTGTGCATCTGCAATTGCAATTCGTTTTGCTCATGACATTTTAAAATGTATTTTAAGAGGCATGTTTCTAGTTAACTGACAAAAGCAAGGTTGTAAACAATACAGTAAGTTTCAAGAATAGTTAAATATGACAATGAACACAATGGATATGCAGGGACTGTGATAAATTACTTTTGCAGCATTACCCATGTCTTGCCTAGCCGCCCCATGCCTATGTTTTGAACTAAGGTTCTTAGATCAATCAATGAATGGTTGTGGGACAGTTAGATAAGGCACAGAAAATTACAAATAATTGTCAAAGTTACCCAAAGACCAATTTAGCTTCCTGCACACACCCACCAAAGGGTATACAGCATTCATGGAGCATTAAGAGCAAGCATAAGGGAGCCAAAAGTGTAGAGTACAGCCTCCCATTGCAGTGAATAGCTCTACACTGCTAAGCATGCTGTTTGTATAGGCTCATGTAGGTGCAAACATTCAGAGCATACAACCCTAAATGCAAACTGTCTGGGCAGGGTTGCAAGCCTGTGCACATGCATGAGTTTACACAAGCACCAGCACAAACCCTTGTATAGTAGCATACATCAGTGGCAATGGAGGCCTATACGCTGCTTCTGTGGCTCTCTGGCACTGGCTATTTACGCTAAATGCAAGCTGTATACACTCTTGCAGCCATGTGCACTAAGCCTTAAAGTGTATGTGTAGCCGAAAGTTTTTCTTTTTAATAGAACAGTGAAGGGTTAAAACACTCAAGTTTATTATATTCTGTGTGCTTCCCATTTGGGAGATTACCCTTCACTTCCTGTTCCTGAGATGAACAGAAAATTCCATGAAATCCCAACAAAAGTGAGGGGAATTGAAACATTGGAAAGGGTGTCCCCACTGGCAGATTTCCACCTTAATTCCTGTGCCATGGACAACCTAAAATTTTGGAATAAAATTTGCCTTTACATACACTATATTGGCAGAAGACGCTGAAGTCACACACTAATCTAGACTTATCACTACAGTAATAAACTAGATCAAGTATAAAGATGACAGGGGATAAAGCATATATCGGTGCATAAAACTCTCTGCACTCAGTGTAAAAAATTAATTGAAAATGAATAAACCAAGAAAAGCTGCACTCTACTGTATATAGTGACAAAATACATAAGCACTTTAACAATACTCATAACAAGAATTGTGCAAGTCATACTATCAATGAATGGGACTGCAATTTGTACCACAATGATATGAAAATCAGCATGACACCAGGCCCAGTCCTCCGATGGCAGATCCCCCTTGAACAGCTCCCTCCTGGTTACCCACATGAGGGATTATGCTGACAATAGCCCACCATAAAAGATACAAAGAGCTCTGTTGTGCACAGGGGCGGACTGACCATTGAGCCACTCGGGCACTGCCCGAGGGCCCTGGGCCACTAGGGGGCCCTATCAGGGTTGCCAGCCTCAGTAAAACCAGGGACAGTATGGACCAGGGACAGCCAATAGACAGTATGGACCAGGGACAGCCAATAGAAACATGTCTGTGTATACTGTGTGTACATGTATGTGTATACTGTGTGTGTGTATACTATGTGGCCCCATAATCTCTGATTGCCTGGTGGCCCCATAATCTCCTATTACCCGGGGGGCCCATGAGTTGTCAGTCCGCCCCTGGTTGTGCATTAACGAACTTACTAAATTTATTAAAAATGCACTTATCAACACTTGCAATCGCATCCAGATAATAATCGTAGACCCTCATGCCACTGTGGCTGTGCATGATGACGTCACTATCAATCTCTGCCCGATGCATTTCGATGAGTAGCATCCTCAGGGTAAGCAGCAGTTCTGGATGGAGCTGTTGAAGGGGGATCTGCAGTCTAGGTCTGGTGTCATGCCGATTGTCTTTGGGATATAACCATACAATGCCTGTTCTGTAATATAGGGCCTTCATTTCTGGTAACCAGCTTGCATACTCATGTGGTGGGTGATGGTGCATGAAAGTAGCTGCTAGTAGCCCACAGAAGTTTCCCTTCATACATGGATAATTCTTTTGAACTCTGTTGATGCAGATTTCTTATAGGAGTCTTTTGTGTTGCACATTGCACTTTATTTATTTGCACAGATTGCACTTTTATTGTTTATATTGTATATTTACTTAAATATTTATGTACTATCATTGTGGTACAAATTATATATGTATGTTTATATTGTATTATAAATATATTATATTGTGCATTATATTATATTATATTATATTATGTATATAAGGAATAGCTCACCTATTATTTTTATGAAAATCATATATATGGTGAGTAAACAACTACAATGAAAAATAAAGCACAAAGTTCAGTACCTATTGGCAACATGCAGTAATCAAACAACCAGATTTTAGTCCTATTTGATGCCAAATGTAACTGCAATGAATACCTTATCAATGTATTTTTAATGCCTTACCAGATAATATTGTACATGTTTAAGGCAGAGGACCCTTTATTAACTATGATTTCTGATAGCCAGTTAAAGGAACCCCATCTATAATCTAGAAATAGAAATACTGCTTTGTCGGTTACCAGTGTATATAATGTATATGTACAATAGTACAGAGTAAATAAAAAAAAAATCAGAGCATAAAAATTAGAGTTGTACAGATGGCATTAAAATCAAAGGTTTTAAAGCTGAATACTAGGCGATTATAGAAGACACGAATTAGAGTAGCTCTTTAATAATTAATATATCATAAAATGTATTTTTGAAATGGAAGCAGTATAACTACCTGAATTTGACCTGGCATCAGCCTTTTACAGTCCTCGTACAGCGGGGCTGGAGTGAAAGATAAAAAGCGTTCCAATGAGCCAATCAATTCATTGCTGAAAAGAAGCATGCTGATATCAGTAGATAGCAGAGTGACAGAGATATAAGCTTTTTCTTTTTGTGCTGCATCTCCTTTTACTATCAAGTCACAGGCTGGGGCAGGTTCACGATGACCTGAGCTCATAAGAAGTGGATTGAATGATGCTTGTAATCAGACTGAGGACACCTAGTGGCACAAGGTAAAACAAGGGAAGTTATCCTGATTGAAGGAAAATATTCCAGCAAAAACTGTTTTTTTTTATTTTGTTTTTTAATGGACTATTAATTTCTATCTTGTTTTTTTGGCTGGAGTTATGCTATAACAGAAATAAATAAAAAAAATAAATAAATAACTTCCAGGGACATTTTTTGGATGCTTTAATTTTTTGCAAGCAATAAGTGCAAAATAAAAAAAGGAAAGCATTTATTTGAAGACTGCTGTATATAAAGTGAATGGACATTTATTCTTTTTTTTCTTTTTTTGATGGTCAAAGAATTTGGCACAGCAATACAGAACAATACAAAGTTACATCACGTCCAATGAACATTTTGTTAAAATATTATTTAAATATTAAATAAACCAAAGCACATCAGTATTCCAATATTTTTTATTTCCAAATTGATAAGTAGTGGATGCACAGCATATCACAGAATGAAGAGTGACTACAAAATATAGCAGGCAGCTTTTTTCATTCTAGGCTCCGTCCTTGGTACTGACCCGTATGAATCAGGTACAGTCAGGCAATTTTCAATAAACATATATCTTTAAATAATAAATAGTATATTATATTCTACAATATTAGTAGCAGAATGAATATCCATAAAATAATAAAATAATGTCAGATCTAAAAAAATGTTTTTTCTTTCAGATATATGTTTCATTGAGCTCCAATACATTTAATATCTGTTACTTAACGATGAAAGGGGATATGTGGTGTAGACCTATGGGACCAACTATTACTGAACATTCTTGTTTATATTTGGAAACAATTTAACCATGCAGAACGTTAGGCACAGTATTAGCTACTGCTAGGAAGCATCAGATATGCAGAATATGCAGAACTATGTTAGCAGTTCAAGGTCACTGTATGAGATAGTGAGAGCTGTCATTTTGCAACGCTTTCAGCTCCTCAACTTTACAAATAATGTTATTACTTAATCATTTCCATTAGTGAACTCAGCCAATGCAGGAATATGAGCCAGATAAAGACTTACTTTGGAGTATTGTAGCCAGAAAGTGAAATCCAAAAAGCATCTCTGCTTTTCCAAATCATGCAAAGGATGGAAATAAAAACATGAGCTAATTTTTCTCATTACTTGATCACCATTACAGAGAGCTAAACTTATTATTGAGCACAGTGTTTTCCAAACTTTGTTACAATATCACCATTGCAAAAGCTGAAGCCTCAGTTGGCACCTTTACTAATAAATCTGAATTCCAGGCAAGCAATACTTAATTTAAATATATATATATATGGGCAATGTTACAATGTATTACATAATAATAATACTATTTTTGAGATGTATTGGAGGAGATTTACTTAAACTTGAGAGTGCAAAATCTGGTGCAGCTCTGCATAGAAACCAATCACCTTCCAGGTTTTTATTGTCAAAAGATTAATGGAACAAGCTGAAGTCAGAAGCAGATTGGCTACTATGCACAGCTGCACCAGATGCTGAGTGCTCCAGTTTTAGTAAATCTCTCCCATAATTTCCCAGTCTACACAAAAGTGATATTGCAATTATAGGCACAGTCCGGGGGCCTAAGTCAGACTCTGACTGCTTATATTTCTTCAGAACAACATACTCAAAGAGGTGCTGGGAACTTTTAAACCTGCATTTGTAGTCAGGTGAAGGAACATTTCAAACAAACTCAATAGGTCTGGTGCAGCAGCTCCCACACAGCAAGACTTCTCCTGATGGTCACCCAACAGTAGTTCAAACTATAGAAGTAAAGAAAGGAGAACCAGACTAAAACAAGATAAAGGAGGCCAAGATCATTTTAATTGTTGGTAACTGTTGGCAGAAAAAGCCATATGAAACTATCCAAAGCATTTCGGGGGTAACACCACTCCCTCTTCATTGAGGCTCAACCCAGGATAAATCTTGGATAGGCTCAGAGAAAACAGTGACATCATAGATCTATATCAGAACCAGTATTATGTGCTGCACACGGAGTAACAACTTGACAGCATTGGATGAGTCTATTTTATTTTGACAGCTGCCAGCAGTGGCTGTCAGTATACCTGAATAGTGCTGCTTCATGCGTCATGCAACCACTGTTCAGCTGGCAAAACTTTCCACCTGGCTTCTTTGATTTTCAAGTCAAAGGACATCAGGCGGGAGGGGCCTCACAGAGAAACAAACTAAAGCTGGTTTATCGGGAACCAACTCAAATTCATTCAGTATATGACCAAGTTTAAATCAGTGGAGAGCACAGAAGAGGCTTTTCTGGCTAGTAAAGGTAATAGCAAGCATCTTAAGGAGCTATTTGAGGTATCAAGCATTGTGCTTTTCATTTAGTATCAATCAAACTGCATTGTTCTTGAATCAGAGGCATTAAGAGAAAGAGGTGATGGCCATGAGTTATTTAACCTGCAAAGAGTGAAGTCATTACTCTCTGTGGTCCCCACCACTTTATGCCCACATCCTAAGCCTTTGCTGCTGAACTTAGAGATAACTCTCTAGAGGTGAAAAATTCTCATCTGAATGCCCAGTATAGTAGCCATAATGGTGCCACATCCCGATAAACAAGTACAAAAATTGGAACTTTATGGAAGGGACTTTTGGAAAGGCACTACTATGACAAGAAATATATATATATATATATTACAAAATATATTATTGGATACAATCTTAAAACAGTAAAATATACACACAACAATAATACAGCAGGATTAGCACAAGATGATGAGATTTTCTTCATCCAAAGAGCAGCTCTATATCCCAAAGTTGTGGGTAACTTATGTGTTTCGACTGGGTCTTCCTCTGGGGGTTCTCAAGAGCAATAGATTAAACAACTGTCTAAAATATAAACAGTGGTAAATAACATGAAACCATATGAATACGCATGAACACATATATGTAGAGAAATATCAAATAAGGCAACTTACTACATATGGCAAAGGACGCATGCATGCAGAGTCACCAGGGTCACTCCAAAGCTTCTACAAGTAGAAAACAATTCTCTCTAGAGGTAGGATCATACAAATTGTAAAAATGTAAAGGAAAGTATGCACTTTTACATTTGCTGCCAACCTCTACCTTCACTGCCTCCAATACCATGTTGCCTTTGGCACTGGGCAAAAGCAGTTAAAGGGCCTTAGGCCAGCCATACACAGTTCGAATCTTGGCCAGTTCAGCAGGATCCGGCCAAGATTCGAACCGTTAATGGGCAGGCTGAATGTACCAAGTTGTTTGATCAACTTGGGTACAGCCAGCCTGCCGGATTCTCTTGCGATTACCGCTAGCGGCTACTATAGCCGCTAGCGATAATCACTAACTTTTCCTGTGGCAGGGACGGCTTCCCCTGCAAAAAAAATTTGCACTGTGTATGACCAGCCTTAGCTATATACTGTACCACCTACATGAGTGTAATTGTTTTCTAATGTCCAGTACAATCTCTATTAGATGAACGTAAAGGGCTCCTAGATTATTTTTAGTGAATAAAATGCATATAAAATATAAAATCTATCAAAAATCCTGTACACGGAGACAAATATTTCTGATTTGCAGGTGTATGCTATTGAAGCAAATATTTCACACAAACAGCTGGCATAAAAATGACAAGTGCATGAATTTATATGTATTTATAAATATACATATACAGTATTCATTGAAATATTGTTTGATGAGCCATTATGCTGCACATTGAATTTAGTGGTTAGAAACATGCTTACATTGTGATTATCCAGCAGCTGTACGTCATTAAAAATTTGCATAACATTGCTCCCCCATAAAGTAAATAACACTTTGCAAGGAAGCTTGCTTTGAATGCCTAATGATAGGTTGGGAAGCATTCAGAAATCAAGGGACATGGCCATTAGATGCTAACAGTAATCAGGATCAGTACTGAAATCAGAGGCATTTCAGCCGTTTGACTCTCTGTGTGTGTGGTTTAAAGCTTACATTTACAATGTGTAATTCTGTGGTCAGCTTCATCATATTAATGGGACAGCTAAGGAAATGGAGAGTGGAAAAGTTGTATATGTGTGAGACCACAAAGTATCTCAGTGGGAGGTGCATGGGCTCAGGGCTGTTATTAAGGGTATATGTAAAATATATTAATACACATTTGCCAGCATTTAAAAGCTACTTTCAGATACACTTTGATGCTATATTTGGCGTATGCTGATCTCCTTACACAGGTCAATTACAACTTCGTAACAAGCCACTGGAAATGTATATGGGGAGGACAAGTAAAAACAGAAAAACCTAACAATATACAGCGGATAAAATAAGTATTCAACACGTCTACGTAAATATATTTAAAGGTGCTATTGACATTAAATTTTTACCACACGTTGGTAACAACCCATACACTCCATACATATAAAGAAACCAAAAAAAATACGTTCAGAAATAAAGTTACTGTATAGCCGCATACACACGGGCGGACTTTTCGACCGGACTGGTCCGGCGGACAATCCAATCGTGTGTGGGCTTCATCGGACCTTCAGCGGACTTTTCCAGACGAAAATCTGACGGACTTTAGATTTGGAACATGCTTCAAATCTTTACATCGTAATTCCGCCGGACCCAGAAATCCGCTCGTCTGTATGCTAGTCCGACGGACAAAAACCGACGCTTGGCCAGCTATTGGCTACTGACTATCAACTTCCTTATTTTAGTCCGGTGTGCGTCATCATGTACGAATCTGTCGGACTTTGGTGTGATCGTGCATAGGTAAGTCTGTTGGTTAAAAAGTCCGTCGGAAGTCCGTCAAAAGTCCGTTGAAAGTCCGTCGGACCAGTCCGGTCGACAAGTCCGACCGTGTGTACGCTGCATAAGTGTTAAAAAATGGAATGACACAGGGAAAAAAGTATTGAGCACATGAAGAAAGGGAGGTGCAAAAAGGCATGGAAAGTCAAGACACCAGCTGAAATATATCAGTAATTAGAAAGTAATCCTGCCCTTGTCAGTGCAAATTAATATCAGCTGGTTCAGTCTCAACTGATGGCCTATAAAAAGGTGTCTCATTACCAAGGTGTCACACAAGATAGGTGCCACGATAGGTAAAAGCAAAGAGCTCTCCCAAGACCTTTGCACCCTTGCAACCTTATTGTTGCAAAACATACTGATGGCATTGGTTACAGAAGTATTTCCAAAATTCTGAATGTTCCAGTGATCACTGTTTGGGCCATAATCCGAAAGTGGAAAGAACATAATTTCACCATAAACCGGCCATGACCAGGTGCTCCTCGCAAGATTTCTGACAGATGTGTGAAAAAAAATTATCAGAAGAGTTGTCCAAGAGCCAAGGACCACTTGTGGAGAGCATCAGAAAGACGTGGAATTTGCAGGTACAATTATTTCAAAGAAAACGATAAGTAAGGCACTCAACCTCTATGGCCTGTATGCACGCTCACCATGCAAGACTCCATTGCTGAAGAAAAAGCTTGTTGAAGCTCATTTAAAGTTTGCTGCACAACATTTAGACAAGCCTGTGAAATACTGGGAGAATATAGTCTGGTCAGATGAGACCAAGATTGAACTCTTTGGATGCCATAATACACACAATGTTTGGAGGTCAAATGGCACAGCACATCACAACAAAAACACCATACCAACAGTGAAATTTGGAGGTGGGAACATCATGGTGTGGGGCTGTTTTTCAGCATTCAGTACTGGCAAACTTCATGTCTTTGAAGGAAGGATGAATGTAAAAACGTGGCAAGACATTCTTGATAAAAATCTACTGCCATCTACCAAGATAATGAAGATGAAATGAGGGTGGACATTTCAGCAAGACAAAAATCCCAAACAGAAAGCCAAGGAAACTCTTAACTGATTTCAAAGAATGAAAATAAAGCTGCTAGAATGGCCCAGCCAATCACCTGACCTGAAGCCAATAAAAAATCTACGGAAAGAACTAAAGATCAGAGTTCATAAAAGAGGCCCACGGAACCCTTAAGAAGACTTTTTGTCTGGAAGAATAGGCCAAAATCACATCTAAACAATGCATGCGACTAGTTTCTCTATACAGGAGGCATCTTGAAGCTGTCATTACCAACACAGGATTTTATACGAAGTATTAAATACATTTCAGTTAGCACGTTCAATACTTTTTCCCTGTGTCATTCCATTTTATTACACATAACTGAACATTTCTGAACTTATTTGTTTTGGTTTCTTTGTATGTATGGATTGCATGGGTTGTTACCAACATGTGGTGAAACTGTAATGTCAATCCCTGTATACAGTATCTGTTTGAAGGAATTTGGAATAGGGTGGCTCTTTGCCTTCATAACAGATAAAGTTCACTTTGGATTGTGTTAATACAGGCCCTGAACTATGAGTAGTGGGATTTTGCTTTGTTCTTCAAGAAGAAAAGTTTCTTTTTTTTAAGGATGACAGAGACCTACCTTATACTTTGCACACCAGAAGCCATTGGTCCTGATGTTAATGAAACCACTTTTGCATTTGTGTGTGGGGGGCATTATTATCCTGGAACATGGGCATTTCATTAGAAACAGTATATACACCATACTGTACACTTTGGTCTGTGAAATGGTACTTTATTTCCTCTTGTTATATGACAAGCCAATCATTGAACTTAAAGTGTCACTAAACGCACGCTTAAAAAAAAAACATAGGCAAGTCACAAATACGTGAGTAATAATATATTGACACCCCTCAGGGCTTTATTTGGGCGAACGAGCATTCTAAAGTTGATTTTTTATTCGCTAATATTCTGTTCTGCCCCACAAACCTCAAAAATGGCATCTAACAATTCCATTCTAAGGCTTGATCATTGCAAGTATTATCATGGTCATGTGCATTGCCAGCCTCAGACTACATCTCCCAGGATGTCTTGCACCGGTATTCAGCAATGTACATGCATACCCCATCATTCAACAGCTTGATGACGAACTTGGAGAGGGGACTTGTGACGGCGCCCAGCATTGTAGACAACTAAAAAACAACTCAAGGGCATCACAGTGCCAGTAAATAAAATAAGGAGGCAAGCTATGTACATACTGATTGGAACCAATTCCTAATGGCACTATTATACCTTCACCCAGATTGGTTCTGTACCTGCCACTGATATTCATGCACTAATGGGACAAGAGAACCAGAACCCAGCTCTAAATCCCCATTTCTCTCACACCACACCTGGAATTAAATGTTAGAAAAAGCTTGTAAGAACAGAGAGGAAAAACAAGGCACAAACATAAAATAAAGCTTGTATTCAACCATAAATCCCAGGAAGGTGCTCTTTATATTTTCCACGCATCCAAGAGAATTAGTCATCTGTCACATCCTTATAGCCATATACCATAACAGCTGTGCTCTTGTGAGTTAAAACAGAAAACAAAAATACATAACATTTCATCTAAAAAGGTCTTTTTAAAATTTTACCAAAGTGCAAATCCAAGGAGGCATGTCTTGGATACAGTCGCACAGGCCCTATTCAAAACCGTCTCATTAAATTCAAGTGATTAGCTTGTATTTGTCTTGAGGCAACAGAGAAATATGGTTGTGGCACATAAAGCAACTCTGACATTTGTAAATCCCTGGTTAAGAAATTGTAATTCACAAGGAAATCTATTTAATCTGTGGCCAACACTGCCACCCAGACTCTGAACCCAATAGCCAGAGGCCAATGTTTTTACACCTGTGTTGTCATCTAGAAAAGAAAAGGAAGTCTATTATCACAAAGCTAGAGCAAAGACAATGCCAATTATCTGAGTCTTTGAACATTTCACAGGAGACTGGAAAGGAAAAGATCATTTCAGCAATTCTCAAATGTCATTGGAAGAATAGAGATGCTTAACATTTAGGAGGTATAATGTGTAATGCATGGCCACCTGCAGGACAAATGTTGTACTGCTGTGTTCCAAACACACAGGGGGATGGTTGTTTCCTTTTACGAAGCCCCCAAATGTACAAATACATTCAATTCTGCTTATTTTACTAATAGTGGTGGTCACAGCAGTAATATCATTTATTTAGACAGTATATTTTGCACAGCTTTAAAAAGCTCCTTTACATCATTTTGTTCCAGTGGATCATAGAATGTATTGTTCATGTCATTCACAAAGGTTCAGATGTTCTCTAAAGCCAATGTACCTATCTAAAAATGTGTTACATACCTGTATGTTTGTTTCAGTTTTTGTTTTATTTGTGGGAGGAAACAAAAGTACCAAATAGTAATAGTAATAGTTCACCTGTTACTGACTCCAGCCTGAACACAGACTACTCTTCTGCCTACATTATTGTACTTTATCTGATGGACAGCTGCTGACCTGGTTTGCCTGACTTGGCACCAGTCCTGAGTTTCTGTGCCATACAAAAAAAAAAAAACCTGCCCTTCATCTATCCATCAGATTACATGTGCTTCCATTGTGGAGACTCTAATAAGTTAGAGGTAGGGCCTGCAGGATACAGGGTGCCTTGCGGGGGCCTGCAGCTTATGCAAGTATATGCAAATGTGTGCAACTAAACCCTTGTTTTTAACGCATACTGTTTGACAGGTCAATTTGGTTGGTCGCAGGCTGGTTGGTAAGTTGAGCTTGGAAATTCCTTGGTTTTATTTGACATGCGTTTGCCCTTCCAGTGCTCCTTGCTGTGAAGACCGGTTATAGGTGGGGGCAGTGACCATTTTTGTATTGTTGACATATTGGTCAGGCAACGCACTGACACCTTTGCTGCCATAGTGAAATGTGCTGGGTGTTCAATGTGTTCCTGCACCTTTAAGGAGGGGTGGGCTCCCTCCAGTCATCTGTCCTTCATCTATCCATCAGAATACATGTGCTCCCACTGTGGAGACTCTTATAAGTTAGAGTTAGGGTCTGCAGGATACAGGGTGCCTTGCTGGGGCCTGCAGCTTATGCATGCATTTGCAAATGTATGCAACTAAACCCCTGTTTTTAACGCATATGGTTAGACAGGTCAGTTTGGTTGGTCGCAGGCTGGATGCTAAGTTGAGCTTGGAAATTCCTTGGTTTTATTTGATTGAGTTTCTGTGTCATGGTCATCTCCAGCATGCAGTCCCTTAGACCACACTCTTGCCTATACACCTGCCCCATGTCACAAGTGTACAGCCCCCACAGCCTACCACCTGTCTGCTGCCCCTGTGGTCGTCGTGTTGATATCCCTGTATATACAAGGGTTCTTTAAAAGGTTTCACACTTTTTTAAACTCTATTATATTATAAAAGTGCAAAAATGTTTTGAGGACCCCTCATATAACTCACAGGCAGTAGTGGACATAGTCACGAAAGAACCCCTGAACCCTTTTCATGGTTCATATCATAAAATTCAACTGCATTCAGACAGCAAACAACTCTCTTCTCTTCCAATGAAATGATATCAAGAAAAAATGAGAAAAGTATTTTGGATATCTCAGTGATTATAAGGCAGAGAGTGAAGTAAGAATTCACCATTCAGCAACACCAGAGGTACAGAGGGGGACATTGTGAAGTATGCCACCTGCTTCTCACCTACCCTAGAAGTCAGCACTCAACAGTGACTAGGTCGCTATGATAGTGGGAAGGTGCCCCAGCACATGCTCAACTAAAAACTAGTATTCATGGCCCCTTACGTTTTAGGGAGCCCTTGTGCTGCTGCATGGTCTGCACAGATTGTATGTTTGCACCTGATTATTTCGTAAGACAATGATCAAAGTGTAGCACAACTATAGGGAAATCAAGTACTATTTTTATAGTGATCTGACCTGTGGAAAAATAAATCTAATTGGATGACATACGTTATTACACCATGCATGTTAGTTTGAGAATAAAAGGATAGGTTTTTCATTTTCTCAATTATATGATTATATCTTATCCAAGAGCTATAAATGTAACTGCATTCTGAGGTTTTAAGGGAAAAAAATTAAGCACAGGTGCGAGCAACAGGTCGAGAAAATTTTACAATGACTTTGGAACAGCACAGATATATGAGACATCATTGTGTGTTCATGCATGTGTTATTCAAGGAATTGGCTTAACACATTTCTGCACACTGATGTTGCATAGTCTTTTGATGGAAGATGTCCTCACCTAAACATCTGTTGTAGACAAAAATATATTTGGATTTTTGCCTTCTGGCTGATGTGCAAAATTTAAAAACATCTAGTTTTAATAATGCCGACTGTAACACAAGGCTTTACGAACTTAAATCCCCAGTATACCTCTCAGATGAATCCAACATCAGAAAGCCAAGCAATAGAATTAAAATGTTTATAAATTAAATTTGATATATTAACTGCCTTTTTTATTAGGTTCACACAGGCAATTGAAGCATCCAATGTTCACATTCTGCTTGTTGCTATATTAAGCACAACAAACATGCTTTTAAGCAAACAAACCTGAACAAAACTGGAGCTTACGGTAATAGCAAACCAATCTGATTGGTAGCTATGTGCAAATGTTTCATTTTTATCCTAGCTCCCTTTCCTCCTTTGTTTTATAAAATTAGATTCAGATCATGCAGACTGCCACTTGAAGCAAATTAATTTGTACCCACTGGTATATCTGGGACCATTTCTGCTGTAGCACCCTGTAGTGTGCTAGAATAGGATGTACATAGTTTTTGTTATTATAGATAAATGACTGTGTTGAATCTGGGTCAGGGTGAGTGATCCAGGGAGGCCGGATGACTTCTCAGGCAACATCTCTGGTACCTCCCCCTACTTGCTGGAACCTTGGAGAAGTTTCAAGAAGAATGAGAGGGAGGTTAGGAAGAGCTGCCTGGGGTATTGAGGAGGGCCCCAGCCAATCCCCAGAAAATGAGCTATCAGGGGGTAGGCCCCTCTTAAATACTCAGAGTCAGGCCAGCATGGGCTGTGTGGAGTGCAGGTGGAAGCTGGAGATAGAGTGCTGAGGAGGCTGTCAGAGGCCCTTGAGGGTAGCCCCTAGTCTGGGGGGTGACCTCAGGCCTGGAGCTCAGGTGCTAGAGGGATCCTCTTAAGACACACAGAGGAGCCCTGTCCAGAGGCACGGGAACAATAGTGAGGACAGCAGGAGCCAGTTATCACATCCGGGAGATCTCCAGGGAGAAGACAGCCAGTGGCTGGTGAGTGCGACAGTCTGGGAGGACTGTGGGAAGTAGCCAGGAGGGATAGTGAAAGGGGCAGCTGCTGCCAGACTGACTAGCAGTGCCTGAAGAGGTGGTGCTGGGATCAGTAGCCACAGGAATGTAGCTGGACACTGGATTTTTCTCTACACACCAAAGGGGCCAGCGGCCCCTGCCTTTAAAGGGCTTTTGCTTGGTCTGGCTAAGTGCCTTGCCAGATCCACCAAACAGTGTTCCAGCTGGGTCTGTGTTATTTCTGCAAGCAAGAGATGTGCTGGAGGAAGAGGAGTGTATACAGACAGTGTATACAGTTAAAGTGTCCCTGAAGAAATTTTTGTTCCAGTCAAGTGGGCATCTCATAATCATCTCATCCCCATCCAAGTTTATTAACCCCTAATATAACAAAAAACTAAGATGCTGGACTGTTTCCTGTCTCAAGTGAGCCTGTGAAAATTCGGTGTACCTGGCTGTGCAGGGTGGGGATCAGTGGCGGCTGGTGTTTTTTTTTGGGGGGGCGGCAGACCCCCGAGCCCCTCCGCCCACTCGCTGTCTTACCCCATCTAGGTGGCGGGTATTGGCAGCGGGCATCGGCAGCAGGATCGGGCACGGGCAGCAGGCATCAGACATCTCCTCCATTCCTCCATCTCGGCAGCCGTGCCTCTCCTCCCCTCCTCCTAGGCGTCCTGTCCTTTGAGCCAATCGGGTGACAAAACGCAAACTCCGCTTCCTGACTGGCCAGGAGGAGGATCAGTGTTACAACAGCGAATATTCATTCGCTGTTGTGACACACCTGGGTGTACTCTGTTCACATTCTCTGTGCCCCGAGCCCACCCTATTTTGAAGCCTATTAGAGCCTATTAGAGCCTTCAAAAAAACATCCACCCCCAATGGAATCCATGCATCCAGCATCCTGAAAGGGGCCGGACGCATGGATAGGGGAGGCGGCACCCGTGTGCCCTTAATGGACGGGCCGTCCCTATTCACCAGCGGCTGTTACAGGGGATGCGCTACACTGCCATGAAGAAGAAATGTCAGTGCTCCAATTCAAATGGCGTTAATAAATATAACACGTCAGGTGAATGTGACTACATGTTAACACCCTTGAAATAAATTTCCAATCTCAGGGGGACCCCTAAAAATGACTATACCTACAACTCATGATGCTTTTGTTTGATGGTCAGTAGGAAGAATGCTCTTTACACTTATGGTGATTGGGAAGAATTCCCCCCTTATAGATAGCTAAAAGAACCAATGGTGTCAGTGGGAACTTATCTCAGAAGCAGACATTTCTCATTGCTCATGCTCAAGGAACCTTTAGCAACCTCTAGAGGAATCCTAGGGTTCCATAGAAATCCTGCCTCAGAAGTATGACTACATGTTAACACTGAAAATTCTGAATTGACCCTTTGCACACTGTTATACACCTTTACATATTTCTAAAAAAACCCAAAAACTTTAGCATTAAACAGGAATTTGTGGTTCAGACACTGTATATTGCAATACATATATAAAAGCTGGGCAACTGTGTCAAAGTCCATCTAGTCCCTACCAAAATTCCTGTTTGTTTTTTTGAAAAAAAATTGCTAGTGTATAACAGTGTGCAAAGCGGTCAATTTAGAATTTTAACACGTGGTCACACCCCCATTTTGGTAAATGATGTGTGATTTATATTTAAGCTATTTGTATTTGAGTACAGGCATTTATTTTCCATATCTATTGCATGATGAAGGTCAGCGACCCAATCTGAACCTGTAGCTCTTCTTTAACTGTGCCTTTCTGGCCCATATAATAAATAGTGAGTATTTGGTATTTTGCACAGTCAAGTAGGGACTGGCCAGAGATGGATTATTTTGACACAGTTGGCCAGCTTGAACATGTATTGCACTATATGTGAACCAAAAATTCCTGTTTTTTTTTTAAGTTTGTTATAAATATATAAAGGTGTAAAACGGTGTGCAATGGGGCAATTCAGAAATTTCAGTTTTACCATTCTCAGATGAGAATTTTGCTGCAGCATTGGATAAAGCTCACACTTTACTCGTGTTTGGCTGGTGGTTACCTAGTGGCTTTTGGTGTATGCACTGCCAGAAAAAAATAAATAGAATAAAATTGTGAAGCAGAGGAAGGGTGAAGGCATTCTTGTACTGCTTTGTGTGTATACTAACAGGAACGTAGTCCAAGTAGTGGAGTGGCTGTTCAGTGGCAATTTGGAAAGCGGGAATATACAGTACATGGTCATATTTTGAGAGTTTACTTCTACTCTACTTTGTAAAAAAAAAAAAAAAGATGTCATTGCTCAGGCGTGATGCCAATGTGCATCTATTTAAGTGCTTGTTAATTTAATTTTTTACAATCTCAGGGAGCCCCTGTTAAAAAAATATACTATAACTCAAAGCATGAGGAAGGGTTAGAAATAAAAAAAAAAAATAACCAACCAATCTTCTATGTACCATTTTTAGCCCCCGAATAATTAGATATGTATTTTAAAAGTATGTTCTGCACCTATAAAACATTTGTGGAAGCCACAAACACTAAGGAAGGCTAGGTTCACACTACCAATGGATCACTTTTCAGAGTGTGGCTAAGCAGAGGCAATCCTAAGAATGGCTTTTTTTCTTCTTTTTTCTTTTGCCAAGCAGCAATTTATAATGGGGTTAATGCTCCCCAACCACGAACCAAGCATTTGGCTCGCAGTTGCAACATGGCTCCGTTAACTCGAGTGGCCAAGTTTGAAAGGGGGAGGGGCACACTGTCAACTGGGCATGCTGTGTTAAATTGGCCACAGCATGTGAAAAGTTTTTCCAGTTTTTCTTACCACACTAGGTAGGCTGCCAGGGGGTGGTCAAACTGTGGCTTTGCCACCTGTTTTTCCCACCCCTCAGCTGTCCAGGTAAAGGAGACCTAAATGTAAGGCCGGCCCATACACGGTTCGCATCTCAGCCGATTCAGCAGGAATGGGCCGAGATTCGTACAGTTAATGAGCAGGCTGAATGTACCAGGTTGATTGATCAATCAGCTTAGGAACAACCAGCCTGCCAGGTTCTCTTGCGAATATCACTAGCAGCTTTAGCGCCGTCACTGTCTTCTCCTGGCAGGCGCAGCTTTCCCCACCTGTCCCTGTCCCTTTGCCAGGAGCAGACAATTGGCAGGAGGGATTTCTCTGTCAGCACTGTCTGTGTTGATGGGGGAATAGTGCGAATTTCTTTCCTGCAACCCTAGGCTGCAGGAAAGAAAATTACACTGTGTATCGTCTGCCTTACTCATTTAATACTGTGCATAGACAGTATGTTAAAATTCTCTTCTACTCGACCCAAAATGTTTATCAACAACATTTTTCAAAAAAGCAGGTACATAAGAAGTCGAAAAACCCGCCAGAAATCAAGTGTGCTGATAGCTTTCTGGGCTTCTTGTCTCTGCTACACTAAAACCTCAAGCAGTGGTATCACCCCTTCCCATACTACCTCTGTTGGCTACAGTACATCCCCCCATGTTATGGAAATTATAGAGAAAAGGAGGAGGGCTTCTGTAGTACACAAGTACTGTATAAGCAGATGTGGCTGTGCAGAGGCTACAGGAGATCAGCAGCACTGAGATGGAATAGAGGATGAAAAAATCATGCCAATTGTTTGTGATACACAGTGCCTTAGCTATGAAAATGTTTTCATTGAGGTTTTACATTTATTTTAAATATACACTATTTTATTATTATAAGAGGTTATATGGCACCATTTTGTATTTACTCCTGCTGTTAGCTTATATTTTATGGGGAACAAACATACATTTACAGTCAAGTGTGGTTTGGCAAAATGCAGGTATATGTGAGAATTCTAAGCTTTATTCTATGACTTCTTGAGTATGTTTTCATATTTAGCACAAACCATTATTCATGTTCTCTTAAACAGCGATATGTACTACTAGATCAAATGGTCAGTTTTCCTTAATTCCCAGAAGCATTTTGCCTTAATGAGCTCATGTCCCAAAGGATACGTGTGCTGTAAAAGGCACAATGCCCATCACACTATTGCAAAGACTGATTTATTATTAACCATTTTCCGATCACTGGCTGTATCCGTATTATTCACAATATCCGTTCACAAACATTTCCTTGTATTATCTGTAGAATACACCTTGTGTACGAAAACATACAATGTAAATGCTTAAAATATGCCTAAAATACCTAATGCCTGAATAACCCTTCAGCACAAATAGTAAAATGACATTGGGGAACACGAGCTAAGTCCCACCTCTTTGCTCTCTTGTTCAATAATTTTTATTAAAGCTTTTCAAAACAAATGCAAAAAGGGGAGAAAGTCCCCAAAATGATCCATCCAGAGACAGGTATGTATATTGAGATATATCATAAGCAAGTGCCATTATCAAACTTGTTACAGATACAGTCATCTTACATATATTACAGGGGCATAGGTACAGGGGTCACCATTGCAACCTGGCCCCATTGCGACCTGGCCCCATGCTCCAAAGGGCCCGTGCGGCCCTCCTGTACACCCGGATAGGAGGGAGGCAGGGGTGGGGGCATGTAGAGGAACTGATCCCGCCATGTAGCTGCGTAATGTCCACTGAATGTCTGCAGGAGGGAAATGGAGGGCATCAGTTCCTCTACATGCTGCTCCGACCTCCTCCCTATCCCTGTCCTGCTTCCCCAGGCAGGGCAGACTGTGTACTTCCCTGCCCCCCTCCTGCCTGGTTTCCCCCTCCCCTGGCTGCTGCAGGGGATCTGTCAGGATGGAGAGTGGTGAATGTGTCATTTACCAGGCCTTTCCTTGTCTTAATGAATAGAGTCAGTACCGATCACTGACTCTTTTTTTTTTTTGTTCATTCATAGCTGGGGCATAGTAAACTATGTTTACTATGCTTCAGTTTTTGAATGAATGGGAAGCTCTGTACAGAGCTATTCCTGTGTATTCATTCTGTGCTGCTGAGACTGCAGGGAAAGTGACTGATGAATCTGTCCTCAATCCTTTTCTCTATCTCAAAAGTGAGACATCAGGGGTTTGTTTAGACCCCTGATATTTCACCAAAGCCAGTGGGGTCCTAAAAATATGTAAAAATATGTAAACAAAATAAAAAACGAAATTGTAAAAAAATAAAAAAATAAAAATAAATAAAATGGTAAAAAAAATGGTTAAAAAAAACAAAAATTAAAAAACACCCGTGGCAGAAATACCAGGGTCGCAAAGGTTGCAATTGTGACTGGGCTCTGGCATTCCGCCACCATGGGGGGGGGGCCCAATACATCAGGTAGGTTGCCAAAATAAAGAGGGTCCCACGATGGGAGTAAAGGGCCTGGGATCATTGGGAAGGGCCCGGTCAGGGCCAGGGGGGCATTTCATGGTTTCTTGCATTGGGGTCCTGAAGGTTCTAATTACACCTCTGATATATTATGAAATTGTAAGGTGATATACTGTATACAGTTATAAATAACCTAGTAATGTAACGGTACTAAGAGTTAGGCAGGAATTCTAAGTTATGGCAAATGTGTATTAACAAAGAATTTAACAGAAATTGGAAAGTTAGAAAAGGAGGAAAAGTTAGTGTTGGAATACATTGTTCATGATTATATATGAGATCATTTGTAAAAAGCAGCACATATTGCACACATTACACATTGGTAGGCACATAGTTAAAGCTTTGATCACCCTAAATGTTAATCACGTCCCAGCCAGTGTCATTAGTACAGTGACAGTGTATAGTATTAGCACTGATCACTGTATTAGTGTCACTGGTGATGTCAGAGGCAGTTAGTCAGTTCCAACCCAGTGTAAATTAGTGTCAGATTGTCCGCCACACTATCACAGTCCTGCTATAAGTCACTGATCACTGCCATTACTAGTATTATAACGAAAAAAATACAGTATATATACCGTAGTTTGTAGACATTATAACTTTCACGCAAACCAATCAATATACACTTACTGGGATTTTTTTTTTTTACCAAAGACATGTAGCAGAATACATTTTGGTCAAAATTTATGAAGAAATTAGACTTTTTTTAAATATCTTATTGGAAAGTAAAAAATATTGGGGGACTACCGGTAAATAGAAAAAAATGGCCTGGTCATGAAGGGGGTACAACTTTCTGAGCTGAGGTGGGTAAATAAACATTTTCAGATTGGCCAGTACAGGGAGTTCTCAGAAGCGCTATGCAATCAATGCCTCTCTGCTTAACAACTATTATAAAAAATTGAATCACATAGAATGTGCATTAACTGGAAATGTGAACAAAATACATATAGGTATGATATGCAAATCACTATATAGATGCCAAGAAGAACCAGATTAAAGTCATAGCGGAGAAGAGAAACCCAATTCAGCACAATTGTTTAAAAAAAGAGTATGGAAGTTTAGGATTGACTATTGCTATGCCATGGGTTTGTATCTATTTACAAAACTATAAAACTATAATGTATTTGATTTCTAGTAGTATAGTTTAAACTACCCCTGTATGTTTTAAAAAGTATTTAATTTATGTAAATAATTGTGAATATGCAATATATAATTAGCAAATAAGTATCACAATTAAGCAAAAAGTTTGTGACCTATACCTCTTGCAAAACAATTGGTAATTACAGACGATCGGACATTCCGACAACAAAATCCATGGATTTTTTTCTGATGGATGTTGGCTCAAACTTGTCTTGCATACACACGGTCACACAAATCTTGTCGGAAATTCCGAACGCCAAGAACGCGGTGACGTACAACACGTACGACGAGCCGAGAAAAGTGAAGTTCAATAGCCAGTGTGGCTCTTCTGCTTGATTCCGAGCATGCGTGGAATTTTGTGTGTCGGACTTGTGTACACAAGATCAGAATTTCCGACAAGTTTTGTTGTCGGAAAATTTGAGAACCTGCTCTCAAACATTTGTTGGCGGTGTATGCTCCATAGAACAAATGTTCTATGGAGCATACACACTGTCGGACTTTCCGACAACAAGCTCACATCCAACATTTGTTGTAGGAAAATCCTATCGTGTGTACAGGGCATAACACTTTTTCTGATTTCCAATGTAATCACGTTTTAAGAATCACAATTAAGCAGTTTAGGCCCGGAATCTCTTTACAACATTTTTGGTAAACCTTAAGGCCCATACACACGATCTGACTTTTGGACAACAAACATGCAAATTACCTGTTTTAAGGCAACATCCGACCGTGTGTATGCTCCATCGGACAAACTTTTTTCGGTTTTCATCGGACAAATGTTGGCTGTGCAAACAGACAAACTTTCTGGCAACAAAAGTCCTATGGTGCAAAATCCTATCGTGTGTACACAAGTCCATAGGACTTTAGTCCAAAGTACAAACACGCATGCTCAGGCCTGTACTGGCCATAGGGACTACCGGGAGATTCCCGGTGGGCTGATGGCTCAGTGGGCCAGTCAGGTGCAGTCCTGTCACTCTGACAGTGAGTGATCGCAATTTCACTCCTGTCAGGAGGAGAAGCTTCCTTCCATTAGGCGTTATGCTCCCTCCAGCCTGCAGGGGGAGATAGACCAACGGCAGACTTTCCTTCCTCTCTCCCCTATCACTTGTTATCAAATGACTGGAGAGAGGAACGAGAAGCTACCTTCAAAATGGTGAGTAGATGTGGGAGGGGGAGAAGAGGGAGGACACTGATGTGAAGGGCTGCTGATGGGGGCTCTCTGATGGGGACTGTGATGTGAAGTGGGCTGCTGGTGGGGACTGCTATGTGAAGTGAGCTGTTGGTGGGGACTCTGATGTGAAGTGAGCTGCTGGTGGGGACTCTGATGTAAAGTGGGCTGCTGGTGGGGACTCTGATGTGAAGTGAGCTGCTGGTGGGGACTGCTATGTGAAGTGGGCTGCTGGTGGGGACTCTGATGTGAAGGGAGCTGCTGGTGGGGACTCTGATGTGAAGGGAGCTGCTGGTGGGGACTGCTATGTGAAGTGGGCTGCTGGTGGGGACTCTGATGTGAAGGGAGCTGCTGGTGGGGACTCTGATGTGAAGGGAGCTGCTGACTGGGACACTCTGATGTAAGGGGGGCACTGTTTGGGACACTCTGATGTAAGGAGGGTGCTGTTGGGGACACTCTGATGTAAGGGGGGCACTGTTGGGGACACTCTGATGTAAGGGGGGCGCTGTTGGGGACACTCTGATGTAAGGGGGACACTGTTGGGGACACTCTGATGTAAGGGGGGACACTGTTGGGGACACTCTGATGTAAGGGGGGACACTGTTGGGGACACTCTGATGTAAGAGGGGCGCTGTTGGGGACACTCTGATGTAAGGGGGGCGCTGTTCGGGACACTCTGATGTAAGGGGAGCGCTGTTGGGGACACTCTGATGTAAGGGGGGCGCTGTTGGGGACACTCTGATGTAAGGGGGGCGCTGTTGGGGACACTATGATGTAAGGGGGGCGCTGTTGGGGACACTATGATGTAAGGGGGACGCTGTTGGGGACACTCTGATGTAAGGGGGACGCTGTTGGGGACACTCTGATGTAAGGGGGACGCTGTTGGGGACACTCTGATGTAAGGGGGACGCTGTTGAGGACACTCTGATGTAAGGGGGACGCTGTTGGGAACACTCTGATGTAAGGGGGACGCTGTTGGAGACACTCTGATGTAAGGAGGGCGCTGTTGGGGACACTCTGATGTAAGGGGGGCGCTGTTGGGGACACTCTGATGTAAGGGGGATGCTGTTGGGGACACTCTGATGTAAGGGGGACGCTGTTGGGGACACTCTGATGTAAGGGGGTGCTGTTGGGGACACTCTGATGTAAGGAAGGCGCTGTTGGGGACACTCTGATGTAAGGGGGGCACTGTTGGGGACACTCTGATGTAAGGGGGGCGCTGTTGGGGACACTCAAAATAAAGTGGGCCAGTCATGAGGAAGTCCAGGGCCAAATTTTTGTCCCAGTCCAGCCCTGCGCATGCTCAGAACCAATGCAAAAGATTAGACAACAATACAGAAGTTGACCAAAGGGTGGCGGTAAAGAGCTGAAAAACCTCGTGATTTGGTGAAAGTTGGCTGAAAAAGTCCTGCCGTGTGTATGCATCCCAAGTTCACGGCCAACGCCCTTTGGACAGAAATGCACGGAAAAGTTTGTTTGAAGTCCGATCGTGTGTATGAGGCTTAACACTTTTTTGTCATTTATGATTTTTATTCAGTCTCTTTCGACAAATAACATATTCCACTCATGCACCATTAAAAGATGTATGCATCTTTGGAAATATTCATCACAGCTCAACACCTTGGACAAACATCAACACTTTTCTAGTACTCAATGTAATCACCTTTTTAAGAAGTAATTATGTATTTTGTCTAATTCTGTTTTCTCTCAACTGCCTACCAATTTGCGGTTTAACCACAGGGTCCAAGTTTACTTGACCATTAATGAAGTGATGCATCATTCAACAGTGCATACAGCCAAACAGTAAGGGCATTAAACTGCTACAGTAGTTATTAACAGGCTAAGCAAAAAAAAAAAAAAAAAGAAAAAAAAATAAGTGCTACATTTATTCAAGGCCTACTTTGTCCATGCCGCTAAGAGAAGTTAAATTCTCTTTGTACACTTTGCTCTCTGAGAGTAAATAATTGATAACACAGATATCCTATCAATATTTTTTTTTCTTTTTAATGGTTAAGCATGTGTTAATAATTCAAAAATCTATGGACAGCATCTATGCACTCCTGTGATTTTTGAAAGCCCCAGTGCTCTTCAAAGGAAGTCTATCATTATCATGAACAAGTTAAAAGCCTAGTGTCCTCCACTTTTCTGTCTAGTTTTTTTTTTTTTTTTTTTTTTTTTGTAAGAAGTGTTTTCTAGGAACTGTCTCTCTACCATGAATTCTAAATGTATAGGAGTGTCCAATAGTCTGGCGTAAAAAAGCCAGTTTATAGAAGCATGGTTTGATTTTCTGTGCAATTATCATACAGTACGGCCTTAATGGGACAGTTGGATAACTTTTGGTGGCTACAATACTGATATTTGTTATTCTAAACTTTGTAATAAATTTGTTTATGTACCCACCATTTATAATTTTATAGTTAAATGTCTTACAATGTCATTTCTGTGCTAATAAATTGCAAAAAGAAAGAAGTCATACAAGCTAAAAGTACTATAAGATGTACAAACAAGGTGAAGATTTATGCAGCGTACACACAAGCAGACTTTTCGATCGGACTGGTCCGACGGACCAAGTCTGGCGGACAATCCGATTGTGTGTGGGCTTCATCGGACCTTCAGCGGACTTTTCCAGTCGAAAATCTGACGGACTTTAGATTTGAAACATGCTTCAAATCTTTCCGACGGACTCGAATCCGGTCGAAAAATCCGCTCGTCTGTATGCTAGTCCGGTGGACGAAAACCCACGCTAGGGCAGCTATTGGCTACTGGCTATCATCTTCCTTATTTTAGTCCGGTCGTATGTCATTACCGAATCCAGCGGACATGACACCCACTGGCATCCGATCTGATCCTGCCCGCTAAAAAGAGACAGATGTGGATCCATTCCCCATCTGCTTGGTGGATTGGATCAGACAACAGTTGAATGGAAACGGACTGTGTCTGGTCTGTATAGCGGACCTGTCATTCGCCTGCGTACTGGGGATCAGCGGAAAGATCCCTCTGCTTGACTAGGGCCGCACCAGATTTTGTGTGCACCAGATTGACTTAAACTCCCCTTAAAGCAGAGTTCAACTCAAAAGTGTAACTTCCACTTATCCATCTCCTCCTCCCCTCCAGGGCAATATTTGGCACCTTTCAGGGGGGAGGGGGGAACAGATACCTGTTTTTGACAGGTACCATTCCCCACTTGCAGAGACGGCGCCGCCTCTCGGAAGTCCGGCCCCCCTCCTCCTTCCTCCGCCACTGAGCCAATTAGAAAGAGCAGTGCACTTCGCGCATGTGCAGTAGGGAACCGGCTGTGAAGCCGAAAGGCTTCACTGCCGGGTCCCCTTACCAGGAATGCTGGCAATCCGAAGATCGGCTAGACTGCAGACATCAGGGACTCCCTGGACAGGTAAGTGTCCATATTTTAAAAGTCAGCAGCTGCAGTATTTGTAGCTGCACCTCCTCTTTAACTTCTCTTATTTATTTATTTTTTTTGTTTTTCAATTTATTTTTGAATTGTTAAACTTCCAAGAAGTACAACTATTAGAGCACAATTGTATTGGCACTAACAACTGTACTTGCCTTTATGCTATCTAAATAAACCTGCCATTAGTCTAACTCATGAAAAAAAGCATTATTGTGCACGTAAAAGGACCATAATCCCCAGAAATCATATCTTTTCATGTGACAACACTGAAGAAATTACACTTTGCTACAATGTAAAGTAGTGAGTGTACAGCTTGTATAACAGTGTAAATTTGCTGTCCCCTTAACCGGTTCACGACCGGCACACGCCGATGTACGTCGGCAGAATGGCACGGCTGGGCAAATGGGCGTACCCATACGTCCCTTTCAATTTGCCGCTGTGTCATTGCATGCGCACGCTGGCCGGGAGTTCCGTGAGTCGGGTCGCGGGTCCCGCAGACTCAATCGCCATGGGGATACCCACGATCGCCTCACAGAGAGGACGAACGGGGAGATGCTAATGTAAACAAGCATCTCCCCGTTCTGCCTAGTGACAGTGTCACTGATCTCTGCTCCCTGTGATCGGGAGCAGAGATCAGTGACGTGTCACACATAGCCACACCCCCCACAGTTAGTAACACTCCCCAGGACATACTTAACCCCTCCCTAGCCCCCTAGTGGTTAACCCCTTCACTGCCACTGTCATTTACACAGGAATCAGTGCATTTTTATAGCACTGATTGCTGTATGAATGATAATGGTCCCAAAACTGTGTCAAAAATGTCTGATGTGTCCGCCATAATGTCGCATTCACGATAAAAATCGCTGATGGCCGCCATTACTAGTAAAAAATAAATAAATAAAAATGCCATAAAACTATCCCCTATTTTGTAGACGCTATAACTTTTGCACAAACCAATCAAACGCTTATTGCAATTTTTTTTTACCAAAAATATGTAGAAGAATACATATCGGCCTAAACTGAGGAAAAAAAAGTGTTTTTTTAAATATTTTTTGGGGATATTTATTATAGCAAAAAGTAAAAAAATAATGCGTTTTTTTCAAAATTTATGCTATTTTTTTGTTTATAGCGCAAAAAATAAAAACCACAGAGGTGATCAAATACCACCAAAAGAAAGCTCTATTTGTGGAAAAAAAAGGACGTCAATTTTGTTTCGGAGCCACGTCGCACGACCGTGCAATTGTCAGTTAAAGCGACGCAGTGCTGAATCTCAAAAAACGCTCTGGTCAGAAAGGGGGTAAATTCTTCCGGGGGCTGAAGTGGTTAAAATAACTCAACACACAGTCATTAATGTCTAAACCGCTGGCAACAAAAGTGAGTACACCCCTAAGTGAAAATGTCCAAATTGGGCCCAAAGTGTCAATATTTAGTGTGGCCACCATTATTTCCCAGCGCTGCCTTAACTCTCTTGGGCACGGAGTTCACCAGAGATTCACAGGTTTCCACTGGAGTCCTCTTCCGCTTCTCCATGACGACATCACAGAGCTGGTGAATGTTAGAGACCTTGCGCTCCTCCACCTTCCATTTGAGGATGCCCCACAGATGCTCAATAGGGTTTACGTCTGGAGACAAACTTGGGCAGTCCATCATCTTTACCCTCAGCTTCTTTATCTAGGCAGTGGTCGTCTTGGACATTAATGGCTGCCTGTTGAGTTATTTTGAGGGGACAGCAAATTTACACTGTTATACAAGCTGTACACTCACTACTTTACATTGTAGCAAAGTGTCATTTCTTCAGTGTTGTCACATGAAAAGATATAATAAAATATTTACAAATATGTGAGGGGTGTACTCACTTTTTGTGAGATACTGGGGGTTATTTACTAAAGGCAAATCCACTTTGCACTGCAAGTGCACTTGGAAGTGCAGTTGCTCCAAATCTAAGAGGTAGATCTGAAATGAGTGGAAGCTCTGCTGATTTTATCATCCAATCACGTACAAGCTAAAATGCTGTTTTTTTACTTTTCTTGCATGTCCCCCTCAGATCTACAGCTACTGCACTTGGTAGTGCACTCTCAGTGCAATTTCAAGTGCACTTTGCACTTGTAGTGCAAAGTGGATTTGCCTTTCGTAAATAACCCCCTCTGTGGGGTACAGTACTTGTGGAGTGCAGCGTGGAAGGTATGACACCGATGGCGGTGCTGAGGATGGTCTATGTGGACAGCTTTACCCCGGATGCCTGCATACTTAGATGTGCCTGTTTTAATTATCTACCATGTGAGTTGCTAAATGTTGTACATTCATTAAATGTAACCATATTGCTACACTTAGAGGCTCCTCTTTTCTCTTTTATACTCAGTTGTGACGTGAAGCTACTTGTATATCAAGACATTGCTTTTATATCAAGTCAAAATTTATTAAAACATTTTGCTTGTCTTGCAAAACGCTGTCAAACCAAGTTACTCGCAAACCAAGATTTTACTGCAATAAAATATTTACAAAAATGTGAGGGGTGTACTAACTTTTGTGAGATACTGTATGTATTCACGATTATATATATAGATATATATCTATATATATAGATGTAGATATATATCTATATCTATAGATATATATCTATATCTATATATAGATATAGATATATATCTATATACATACATACACTATATTGTCAAAAATATTGGGACACCTACCTTTACACGCACATGAACTTTAATGGCATCCCAGCCCTAATTATTTTTTATCGTAGGTGTATTTTAACTACTTAAGGACCAAGCCTATTTTTCAAACTTGGTGTTTACAAGTTAAAATCATTTTTTTTTTGCTAGAAAATTACTTATTAATTACCCCAAACATTATATTATTTTTTTCAGACATCCTAAAGAATAAAATGGCAGTTGTTGCAATACTTTGTCACACCCTATTAGCGCAGTGGTCTTACGAGCGCAATCTATTTGGAAAAAATACACTTTTTTGAATGAAAAAATAAGACAACAGTAAAGTTAGCCCAGTTTTTCTTTTTTTTTATATTGTAAAAGATAATGTTAAGCCAAGTAAATTGATACCCATATATAGATGTCATGCTTCAAAATTGTGCCCGCTCGTGGAATGGCGACAAACTTTGACCTTTAAAAATCTCCATAGGCGATGTTTAAAAATGTCTACAGGTTACCAGTTTTGAGTTACAGAGGAGGTCTTTTGCTAGAAGTATTGCTCTCGCTCCAACGATCACGGCCATACCTCACATGTGTGGTTTGAACAGGTTTTCATATGCGGGCGCAACTTACGTATGCGTTCGCTTCTGCGCACGAGCTCGGTGGGACAGGGCGCTTAACATTTTTTTTTTCTTATTTATTTTACTTTTTAGGAGCTATTTGAGTAGGAGAGAGAGAGACACAGCAGCACACTGTGTGAAAAGGTCCATTGCTGGACTTGTGTACTTGCTGGGGCTGTTATCGTTCAGCCATGAGGTGAGAGGATGGGGAGACCACATCTTTCTATACACTTGAGATTGGTTGCTGACACCGGATATTCTTTGATGAACTATCTTTCACTTTCTTTAATTGAGATTGTCACAATTTGGATTGCAATGTCTATGGGACCTATTTTATCGAGGACACTTTGTTTTCACTATATTAAGCACTTTTTCTTGATTCACATTGGACCTTAATCATTATTATTTATTATAATAATTTTCTTTACATTTGTGTGGAGCTTTGCATGTCATCAAATGCTCTCTACTTATTAATTTTATATTGATGTTGCACAGATTGCACATTTGCACCTTTACTATACACTTGTAATTGATATTTGTGTTTCTAGTGTGTTATATTAGTATTTATTGCTATTTATATTTATTTCAAACCAATTTACTTGCACAATGGTTTCATGAATTTATTAGTGTGCACTATAATATTGTGTTTTGTTTGATCCTTTTTATTTTTAGAAAATTACCATTTATTTTCACTTAATATTAGAAGACATTCTTTCTTCTCCTGGATATTATCTATCACTCTTTGAGAGGCTCCACTAGTGGCCAGTTTTGGAAGTGGGGTATTTTGTATTCATTCTTTGATGTAACAATGGTTCGTCATAATCTTTGGTTACACAGTGTGATGGAAGATTAATTGTAAGACACAATTATCATTTGGATTTTCCGTATTGAATCTCCATTATACTTGGTTGTTTTACATTTTTAGTTGATTTTAGTAGTTTATTTTAAATATACATTTTTTAGTAAGTGCCACATATTATACCACTCTCTAAATCCTAAGGCCCCTTTCACACGATCGGACCGTTCAGGTCCGCCTGTCAGTTTTGACGGCGGACCTGAACGGGCGCTCCATGTTAGCCTATGGAGCGACATGTCTCCGCTGACATCCGACCCCGTCCGATCCACTAAAAGCAGACGGATGGCTCTACGTCCAGATCCATTGCTGGCGGATCGGGTGAGATCTGATGAAAACGGACATGCTGTCCGTTTTCTTCCGATCCCTCCATAGGCAGCAGCGGCGCCTGACAAGCCCCTCCCTGCACAGTGAGCAGAGAGGGACCTGTCATCCGCCGGCTCAGCGGAGATCAATGGACTGATCTCCCGCTGAGCCGGCGGACTGAGGCGGGCTCCATGGAAACTGAGTCCGCCTCGTGTGAATGAGGCCTTAGGGTTTCTTGGCAGTCCCTCTGCAACTCCAAGTTCCAGCTTCCTCCATAAATTTTCTATAGGATTAAGGCCTGAAGACTGGCTAGGCCACTCCATGACCTTAATGTGCTTCTTCTTGGGCCACCCCTTTGTGGCCTTGGCAGTATGTTTTGGGTCATTGTCATGCTGGAAGACCTATCCACGACCCATCTTCAGTGTTCTGGCTGAGGGAAGAAGGTTCTCACCCAAGATTTTACAATACATGGTCCCTTGAGTTAGGTTTATGTTCACATATATGAGAATTGGATGTGGCTTTCTACGCATCCAATTCGCATGACAGGAGAGTGTTCACACTGCTCCGGGGCAGCCGTGGTCTGTATTTGGAAAGGGTCCTGTGCATCTTCTTGTCTGATTCAGGTGCCAAGTTGGGCAAAAATTCAGACCTGATTTGCACCTGAATCGGTGAACAGGGACACACCAGTCCCCATGCTGTGTAAACAGAGCCTTAATGTATTTTCTCCTAATTATGTAAAATATTCCCATTGCACATATTCCTGAAAATGGCAAATAGCGGGTCGGAAAGTAATACTAAAACTCACTATTATGTGAAGTCGCCACACCCTGACGTACTTCCGGTCCCAGCGCTGGCTTGCGTTTCAGCGTGGTTACGGCTCCAGCCTGGGGATCTCATCACCTGCCCCTGCTGATCATGCGGAGTCCCTGCAGTAACCACTCAACCACACTCCATCAGCTTCATAACGGGGTATTCAAAGGTTTATATAAGCTGTTTCTTGACCCTCTGCTACCTGAGGCTGGCCAGCGAACAAGGACTGATGACATGCCTGTTTCTTCCTACCTCTGTCAGTGCATTTTAACCTTTTGTTTAACCTATTGTTTTTAATAAATTGATACACTTAGATGGCGGTGCCTTCTGTTTGTTTGCTGAATAGAGGGTGGGTGCTGTAGCAACTACCCGCTAGGAACCAGTGACAACTTAAGGGTTAAAGTGTATATCGCCAGCACATGGTGGATCTCCAAAATAGGGACCAAATGTTTATTACAAATGTAGCGCCCTCCTAGTTAGGTAGGTAGGTAGGTTACCCACCCTTTGCAGTTATAACAGCTTCAACTCTTCTGGGAAGGCTGTCCACAATGTTTAGGAGTGTGTCTATGGGAATGTTTGACCATTCTTCCAGAAGCGCATTTGTGAGGTCGGGCACTGATGTGAACGAGAAGGCCTTGCTCGCAGTCTCCGCTCTGATTCATCCTAAAGGTATTCTATCGGGTTGAGGTCAGGACTCTGTGCAGGCCAGTCAAGTTCCTCTACCCCAAACTCATCCACACCATATTGCCAAAAGTATTGGGCCACCCCTCAAAATCATTTGATGGAAGGGGGATTATGGTGCGGCGCTGTTTTTCAGGGGTTGGGCTTGGCCCCTTAGTTACAGTAAAAGGAACTCTTAGGGTGTCAGCATATCAAGACTTTTTGGACAATTTCATGCTCCCAACTTCTATTCCAACATGCCTGTGCACCTGAGCACAAAGCAAGGTCCATAAAGACATGGATAAGCGAGTATATAGTGGATTTGGGACACAGAGCTGTCTTGGGGTTTTGGGTACATAGCCATGGTATTTGTTGCACAGTTTGAAATATGTACATAGGAGTTTGGTCTGTGGTAGCTTACAATACAGATTTATAGTTTTGAAAGTGTTTATTGATTGAGGAAATCCCATTTCTACTAGGCACATCTATTGGCCGGAAAGCAGGAAGTCACACACCAAGGTTGTCAGCTTACACCCAACTTTAATATGTGCAGCAAGAAGCCAGCTGTGAAGCCACAAGCCACGGCTGGCTTCCCACACTAAAGATGCCGGCGCCCGGAACCAAGAGACTAGTGAAGAGCTAGCCTGGGTGAGGATTACACTGGATCCCTGAACATGTTAGTGTCCTATATTAAAAGTCAGCAGCTTTACGCATGTAGTAAGGGAATATGATATATGCATTGGAATTAGAACATAAAGATTTGAGATATTCTAACATCCCATACACTAAAAAGACTGTGAAGTTTGAAGCTTTATACAGAAAGTTGTTAATGGTTCTGGAATGTACCCTCAATAAAGAGTTAATAATGTAAGAACTGAATAATTCAAAGGACTCATACACACACATTGTTTTATAGCAATCTTACAAACATTGACATATAATATCATATAGAAAATTCTGCATTGTAAGGTGAAACAGAACTTGCCTTTTCACAGCTGAGTGAAGACTTCCCTGTGAGGCTTTGGACTGTACAGTTAACTGCCAGCAGACTTCACACACACAGTATCCCAAATCCCCCCATGTAAGAGGCTCATTAATCAAATAATTGTGCTGTCATGTCTTCCTGGATGAAGAAAACAGGTGAAAACTGAAATATTATTTTTATCTCCACTGTGTGCACGCTTTGCCAAAACTTCACAATAAAATGTGTAAAAAAATATTAGTTACAACTTGTGTTCGGAATAAAGAATAAATTAATATCCATCTGAAATGCATATGTAGCGCTAACCTCATAGGAGCCGCCAGATAGGATGGGACCTCTGTTCTTTTCCTCGATCTTCTAAAGAACCTCAACCCCTCTGACACCAGGCTGAGTGTCACGGTACTACTTACAGTGAGCCCACAGACGAGAAGGTAAGTAGTAAGTGGGCGTGGAGTCTAAGGACCAGCCGGTATTCTGCCAGGGACCCCCTCACGAGGGTTTGGGCTTAGCTGCATGCTGACCCCAGGTCACGACCCCTGGGTTCACCCCGCTTGCTAGGGAAGTACCAGAAGACACTGTCAGACAAGGATGGATGGATGAAGCAAAGGAGAGCCGGATGGCGAGCCAAGGTCAGGGCTGGCTGCAGACAATGTAATCAGAGTCAGTACACAAGAGATCAGTTCACGAGAGGTCAGGTTAAAGCAGGTACACAAAGCGGGCTCAGAAACAAATGTTGCTCAAGCAACCAGAACTGGTCAGAGAGGGATTTAAATAGAGAAGCACATGAGGGGCTGGACAGGAAGTTGCAGGAAGGAATCACATATTAAGAAACAGGTGAGGGCGGCGACACCCATAGCTGCAGAGTGCAGCAGAGCTGAACACAAGCTAGTGGAACAACAGGTGCCAGCCGACCTACAGCAGTAAAGGTGAGACACAGATCAGCTCCGCAGCTGATCTGTGACATTGAGTGTACAAACATACAATATCACAGTAAAGGCAAACTTGAAATATTGTCACCCAGTAGGGTTGGTAACTAGGCAAGCATAAAATGCATTAACCCCTTGCCGCCACCACCTCCTGGCCCCTTTAGAAGTTCTAAATGCCGGGAGGTGGAGGCGGGCATTCCATTAATGTGACCACTGTGATTGGCTGTCGCACTCAGCACAGTAATGTTGTGTTTAATGCCTCTTGGCATTAAAGATCACTAGCCGAGAGGCCACATATATGCATATGGTCAGCGGGAAGGGGTTACCAATGGTAATAACACAATTTAGCATACAAATTGATCTAATCTTATACCTAGTCCTTACTGTTAATCAAACAAAAGCCAAGGAAAAATCTTGGAAAAATTCTAAGCTCTACTTACCAACCAGCCTGCGACCAACCAGATTAACCTGTCTAACAGTATGCATTTAAAAACAGGGGTTTAGTTGCACAAATTTGCAAATACATACGTAAGCCACAGGCCCCGGCAAAGCACCCTGTGATCTGTAGACCCTACCTCTAACTTATAAGAGGCTCCAGAGTGGAAGCATATGGATTCTGATAAGATAGAAGGCAGATGGATTGGAGGGAGCTCACCCCTCCTTAAAGGTACAGGAGAACATTGAACACCCAGCATGTAGCACATTGGCTGCAAAGATGTAAATGCGTTGCCTGACCTAAAGTCGAGCATACAAAAAATGTGCCACTGCCTTCACCTATAACTGGCCTTTGTAGTAAGGAGCATTGGAAGGCAATGCATATCAAACAAAAGCCAGCATAAAAAGTAGCAAGGCCACCTCAAGTGTAGTAGTGAGCAGTAGTGAAGTTTAATCTACCGAGTGCTGGAACTATAGTGCCAAAGCACATTTATAGCAGCATTGCTAGTTGTAGACCAAATGATTATGCATTGTCCAAAAGAAAAGGAGGATAGTAGCGAAGGTGGCAGGGAAACACGGGGGGCTAACAGAATAATTAATATAGTTGGTGCTATCGTTGGGCCCTTTAAGAGCATTTTTGCACTTATCGACAGTCCCAGTTAACTTGCATGCAGTATAGTACAGTATAGGTATGGTATAGTCTCGGCACAGGTGTAAGGTAGATTTAGTTCAGATGTGGTAAAGTTTTGTTATAATGCAGTATAGGGTTGGTAAAAGTGCAGCCTAGGTTTGAAATAAGTGCAATATGGGTGCGGTATGGATTGAGTACACTTGGTGTCATGCTCTCAGCAGATCAGTCTCTGCTAGCAGTATCAGCAATCAGCAAATAGCCTTCTCACCAGTTCTCTGGATGCTGCGGTGACCTCTCGCTGTAGAAGAGGTGCCCCCTCAGTCTCTCTCCTAAAGCATCCAGTGATCAGCAGTGGGAAGCAGAGGGCGGTGCTGCATTGCCCCCGGGTGTCCTCAGTCTCAGATCTTCGCGAATATGGTCTTCAGCTGGCAGCTCCCTCTAACTCTCATGGTGGTAGGAGGAAGCACTTTCCTCTGGGGTTTCAAATAAATCCTCTCTCTACTCATCCTACTGCACAGTGCATATTGGAATCTGAAGTGTACCTATTATAGTGTAGCCATTATATGGCTGCCGTCTCAAACTATAACTCCAAGCACTCTCAGCGCTTTGCATAGAAGTCTAGGGGCTTGTTTGGCTTTAGCTTTTCCCCTGCTGGCCAGAGGAGAATGGAGCAGCATAGCATCAGTATCTCAGTAGAGGAGGAGGAGAATAAAAAGCAATGGGGTTTATTTGCTAGAATGGGAGAGTGCAAAATCTGTTCTGCATAGAAACCAATCAGCTTCCAGGTTTTTTGTCAAAGCTTAATTCAACAAGCTGAAGTTAGAAGCTGATTGGCTACCATGCACAGCTGCATCAGATTTTGTACTCTCCAGTTTTATTAAATCAGCCTCCATGTCTACTTCTCCATATTGCTGTAGCTCAGCACCTGGCTACACATACTATATTGTATAATTGAGCATATATTAACCTGACTTAGACTAAAAAATTGGTATTTCTAGGGCAGGTGTCTTAAACTCATTTCACCGTGGGCCACATCAGCATTATGGTTGTCTTCAAAGGGCTGGCTGTATCTATAAGACTATACAAATTTATCCTGCGCTTTTTTCTCAGAGAATAGGTGCAGAAACACAACCATGTCCCTGCCAAACCGCATCGAACAGTGGGTGTGGCCAAATTGCACTCACAGTGTCAGGATCTTAAAGGGGCAATAATTACCAGAAATGCGTCATGTGCAGAGTTCAGAGATGCGCAACGTACAGAGCAAAGTTTCAGGGGTGCCCTATGCGCAGAATGCAGATTTTAAAGATGCACTACATACATAGTGCAGAGTTCAGGGGTGCACTACATACAAAAAGCAGGGTACAGGGTTCAGGGTGCCCTATGCACAGAGTGTAGAGTTCAGGGCTGCACTATATACAGGTTGAGGAGTACACTACATACAGAGTGCAGGGTGTGCTATGCACAGTGTGCTGGGTTCAGCTCTCTTTCACGGGCTCTTCCGCATCCCCCACCTCTGAACATATTTCCCTCTATATTTCCCTGGGTGCGAGGGCCACATGAAATAGCCTGGTGGGCCTTGCGGTTGACACATGTGTGCTCTAGTGTGTCTGAGCTGTTCAGACATAGGGACTGTTTACACCAGGTGCACTTGGACATTGGCAAAGCTACCCAGAGCAATCCCAATGCATAAAAAGGCAAAAAAGCTTTGCTCCCTATCAGGCCAGTTAATACCACTATGCTGCAGTGGAATACAGCATGCAGTATTTTTTTCACTGCGCTGCACTCAGTAGAATGTAAAGATGTCACATATCACAACTTCTAACCAAAAAAATAAATTGTGTGATGCTCCAAAATCTTCTCAACACTATTACTCCCAGTTCACACCAGTAGCAGCTGCTGGTGTGAACATGCCCTTAAGCAGCCCATAGGTGATTTGATTTTCTTTCCTTCCACCAAGGGTAGGGGTATGGGGAGCTTTCCCGGCCAGCAGAACAAAATGATTACTGCTAGCGGCTATAGCCACTGAGAGTAATCGCGTGTAAAAAGGATCCAATGGGCTGGTTGTACCCAAGTTGATCAAAGGATCAACTTGGGTACAGCCAGCCTGCCCATAAATATATTGAATTTCAGCTGGTCCCTGCTGAACCAGATGAGATTCGATCCATCTATGGCTAGCTTTAGCCTCTATGACTAAAATAGCTAATTGCAACCTTTGCATATTCTACACTTAGCTTTTATTACTGCACCAACAGTCTAAATGTTTAAAGCAAATAATAACCTGCTGGCTGGAGAGTTGTTTCTGTATCTTACTACATTAATATGAGGGGGCTGTATTTTATTTCCAGTTAAGCCCTGATTCTCACATAACTCTGCTTAAACCAGGTCATCATACAGGAACTAGCTGTGAACGAATGTAACTGTCAAGAATACTGAGATCATACTAATATTTACAGATCAAAATTACATAATTCTACATCAGTCACTGCCTTATGTCACAAGACTGGACTTGCCACAGAAACTTTAGAATATCAGCAGTGTGGATAATAAGTTTATTAGAAAACTATACAGTCAAGTCCATAAATATTGGGACATGGACACAATTCTAATGTTTTTGGCTCTATACACCACCACAATGGATTTGAAATGAAACAAACAAGATGTGCTTTAACTGCAGACTTTCAGCTTTAATTTGAGGGTATTTCCAAATCAGGTGAACGGTGTAGTAATTACAACAGTTTGTATATGTGCCTCCCACTTTTTAAGGGACCAAAAGTAATGGGACAGATTAACAATCATCCATCAAACTTTCACTTTTTAATACTTGGTTGCAAATCCTTTGCAGTCAATTACAGCCTGAAGTCTGGAACGCATAGACATCACCAGACGCTGGGTTTCATCCCTAGTGATGCTCTGCCAGGCCTCTACTGCAACTGTCTTCAGTTCCTGCTTGTTTTTGGGGCATTTTCCCTTCAGTTTTGTCTTCAGTAAGTGAAATGCATGCTCAATCGGATTCAGGTCAGGTGATTGACTTGGCCATTGCATAGCATTCCACTTCTTTCCCCTAAAAAACTCTTTGGTTGCTTTCGCAGTATGCTTCGGGTCATTGTCCATCTGCACTGTGAAGTGCCATCCAATGAGTTCTGAAGCATTTTGCTTAATATAAGCAGATAATATTGCCCGAAACACTTCAGAATTCATCCTGCTACTTTTTTCAGCAGTCACATCATCAATAAATACAAGAGAACCAGTTCCATTGGCAGCCATACATGCCCACACCATGACACTACCACCACCATGCTTCACTGATGAGGTGGTATGCTTTGGATCATGAGCAGTTCCTTTCCTTCTCCATACTCTTCTCTTCCCATCACTCTGGTACAAGTTGATCTTGGTCTCATCTGTCCATAGGATGTTGTTCCAGAACTGTGAACGTTTTTTTAGATGTTGTTTGGCGAACTCTAATCTGGCCTTCCTGTTTTTGAGGCTCACCAATGGTTTACATCTTGTGGTGAACCCTCTGTATTCACTCTGGTGAAGTCTTCTCTTGATTGTTGACTTTGACACACATACACCTACCTCCTGGAGAGTGTTCCTGATCTGGCCAACTGTTGTGAAGGGTGTTTTCTTCACCAGGGAAAGAATTCTTCGGTCATCCACCACAGTTGTTTTCCGTGGTCTTCCGGGTCTTTTGGTGTTCCTGAGCTCACCAGTGCGTTCTTTCTTTTTAAGGATGTTCCAAACAGTTGATTTGGCCACACCTAATGTTTTTGCTATCTCTCTGATGGGTTTGTTTTGTTTTTTTCAGCCTAATGATGACTTGCTTCATTGATAGTGACAGCTCTTTGGAACTCTCATATTAAGAGTTGACAGCAACAGATTCCAAATGCAAATAGCACACTTGAAATTAACTCTGGACCTTTTATCTTCTCCTTGTAAATGGGATAATGAAGGAATAACACACACCTGGCCATGGAACAGCTGAGCAGCCAATTGTCCCATTACTTTTGGTCCCTTAAAAAGTGGAAGGCACATATACAAACTGTTGTAATTCCTACACCGTTCACCTGATTTGGATGTAAATACCCTCAAATTAAAGCTGAAAGTCTGCAGTTAAAGCACATCTTGTTTGTTTAATTTTAAAGCCATTGTGGTGGTGTATAGAGCCAAAAAGATTAGAAGTGTGTCGATGTCCCAATATTTATGAACCTGACTGTACACTTGGCCATTAGCAAGTGCTGCAAATGAGGACTCCAAATATTTTCCTTAAAGTGGAACTTCACCAATAGGGTAAGTTCCACTCTTCTTCCTCCTCCCCCCTCCCCCCCTTCACATTTGGCATGGGGCGGGAGGTGGGTATCTTATTTTGACAGGTACCTGCTTCCCCACTTCTGGTCAGATCGCCGCAGCGATGTGAGCGGACGTTCAGCCCCCCTCCTTCCCTCACAGCCTTCTGGAACATGTCACAGGTCCCAGAAAGCTGTGAATCAATCAGATGGCACAGCAAGGCTTGTGCATGTGCAGTGAGCAGCCAGCTGTGTAACCACAAGCAGACACAGACTGCTGCCCACAGTTAGTATGCTGGTGCCAGGGACCGAAGCCTGGTGAAGAGACCAACTGGGTGAGGAGGTGAGTGTCTGTTTATTAAAAGTCAGCAGCTACATTTTTTGGAGCTGCTGACTTAAATTTTTTTTTAAATATGACTGAAGAACCTCTTTAATCTGTAGCCATGCCCCCATAGGGGTTGCTGAATGTAGCGCTTCACCTGTCACCCTGCCCAGCCAGACATCCATCTCTCAGTCACTCAGAGACATAGAACAGTCTATAGCTATTTTTTTGTTTTTTTTTATTCAGGGGATCAAACTTGGATGAGAAATTGGGAATTATGGGATGCCCAGCAATAATACTTGGGACTTCTATATACTCTCCAGTATATACACTCCAGTCTTCTCTCCAGCACTTACTCTTGCTTAAGACCTCATATACTTCACTCCTCTAGCACTTCACTTGCTTCACACCGTTACTCCTCCAGCACTTCACTTGCTGCAGACTGTTACTCTACCAGCACTTCCCTTGCTTCAGACTATTACTCCTCCAGACTAGTTAGCACTGCATGGTTAGGCCTTACACTAATTCAGCCAGGCCTCAATGAACTGCCTTTTGCAGGCAGGGACCTCGGGGCCCTGTGGTGTAGAAATAGTTCAGGTGCTAACTGTCCTCTGTTCAGCTATCAATCCCAGATAGCTCTCTTCAGGCCCTGCCAGCCAGCCTGGCTGCAATGACCTCTCTCCACTACTCTTCCCACAGTCCTCTCTTCTGGTTCTGCACCCATCTCAAACTACAATCTCCCAGTTCTCTCAGGCGTGCCTCCCCAGTCCTCCCGATTGTGGTCAGGGCTCCTCAAGTTACCCCAGGCAGCTCCACCTCTCCTCCCCTCCTCTCTTTCCAGCACTTTCTAGAAGGAAGAGGGAGGTGATAGTGACGCTACCTGTGAGTCACCCAGCCCTACCCTAGGCCACTCCCAGCCCAGAATGAAAACAAACAGGCCTAGCCACCAGCTAGGCCTGCCTAAATTTTGCTACTCTCCAGAAAAATCCTCACTCCAGCCCCTACCTAACTAGAGGGTGCTACAAAGTTAATTGATATGATCCACAGTGACATGAGATACCAGTGACTAAATCATTTATTGTACTGTATATAGAAACAATGTAAGGCCTTTATTAACTTGATAATCCCAGTATTTAATGTTAAAACAGAACTGTAATCATCCCGCTGAAAACACATGTAGCACTTCCCTACTTCCTTACACCTGGGAGACTGTTGGTGACCCTAAGCAGCTCAGTGGGCTAGCATCTCAAACCTCCAAGAGTGGACTTCTTGACTCTTTGTGGGGTGGAGAAAATTGGGCAGGACACAGGATACCTGAAAGAGAAAGAAAAATAAAATCCAGACTTCCCCATTAGCGTTAGTCAATACAGAAATAAGGACATTTGAAGTGGAACTTCATTTAAAAGTGAAAGTTCCTCTGATGCTCCTCCCCACCTCCTCTGCCACCATTGAAAGTTTTTTTCTGGGAGCAGGTACCTATTCCAAACAGCTACCCAATCCCTCTACCACTAGGTAAGAATTGCAGAAGTTCAGCACCCTCTCCCAGCCCGCAACCCTTTGAAACACATCATATGTCCCAGGAGGCTGTGGGACTAGTCTGCAAGTGCAATGCATCTCATGCAGTGGGGAGCCAGCTGTGAAACAGGAGGTCACAGCAGGCTTCCTACAGCCAAGGCGGCAGTGCCAGGGACCCAAAAACCTGCGAAAAACCGGCCAAGGTGAAGACAGCACTGGACCCCTGGACTGGTAAATGTCTATTTATGAAAAGTTAGCAACTGCAGTATTTGTAGCTGCTGACTTTTACATTTTTTATAAACAACCAAAGTTCCTCTTTAAGCCGAGACCAGCAATATGTACTCTTAAGACTGTTGAGCAGCTTCAGGCAGTACAAAAATCTTTCCAGTTTGAGCCACCAGACTTCCTGCAATGTCCACAGGCATTGGCTTCAACTCAAGCTTCTTTGCACCAACCCTGGGCTGGCCAAGCAGTGAAACCTCTTTTTGTATGAGAACAGGAGATACCCATACCAAACATTCAGTCTGACTGATCTGGGCAGATTGTAATGGGAGACAGACTGATCTGGATGGGATTATACTGGGGGACAGACTGGCCTGTAGGGCACTGTTTTGGGGGACAGACTGACCTTGGGAGGGGATTTACTGGGGACAAACTGAACTGGGGAGAATTGTATGGGGGGGTGACTGGCCTGGGGGGATTATTCTTTGAAACAAACTGACCTTGGGGGGAATTGATCCCCATGATTAATCTCCATGGGACGGAGCAAAACATGTCGGGGGCATGGTCTGGCTGGAGTCTGGGCTGAGACTGCCTTTCATCTCACTTCATGCAGATGGGTCTGCTTGTGCAGATTATGGATATTTTTTTTTACATTGTTGGGGGATATGTACCAAGAGACAGACTGATCTAAGGGGACTGTACTGAAAAACAGACTGACTTGGGAGGGGGATTGTACTGGGGGACACGCTGACCTGGGGGGAATTGTTCTGGAGGGGTAGACTGACCTGGGAGGATTGTACTGGGAGATAGGCTGACCTTCGGGGTATTGTACTGTGGGACAGACTGACATGGGGTGGATTGTACTGGGAAACAGACTGACCTGGGGGGACTGTACTGGGGGCAGGCCGACCTGGGGGAATTGTACTGAAAGGCAGACTGACATGGGGGATTGTACTGGGGGGGGGCAGATTGACCTGGGGGAATAGTACTAGGGTACAGACTGACCTAGTGGGGATAGGAAATTATACTGGGGGTCAGAGTACAATCCTTCCCCAGGTCAGTCTGTCCCCCAGTACAATCCCCCCAAGTCTGGAAGGGGAATGGTAATGTGGGACAGACTGACCTAGGGGGATTGTTCTGGGGGGCAGACTGACCTGGGGGGGACTTTACTGGGGACAGACTGACCTAGGGGGACATGGGATTGTACTGGGCAACCAACTGACCTGGGAGGGATTGTACTGAGGGACAAACTGACCTGAGGGAATTGTACTGGAAGACAGCCTGACCTGAATTTAGGGAGGGAGGGATTGTTCAGACTGTGACAGGCTGGCTTGTGGGGTGTAATGATTGTACTGGGGACAGACTGACCTCGGGGGGATAGGGCATTTTACTGGGGGACAAACTGAGGTGTGTATTAGTTAGAGGAAGCGACAATAATTTATATAGACTGTATATATTATTATAATAATCTATATAGGCCTATTGAAGGAGCAGTGGCTCCGAGCGCGTAGCCTTCTCTCAACCTCCCTGCTAGCCCTCCTCCCTGGATGATCCCTCCGCTGGATACCGAACCCGGAAGCAGACGGACGACCTGTGACGTCATGCACGCTCCGCGTGCGCTCCACGCCGGCCCCTAGCCTCTTCCTGATGGCCACAGAAGGAGCTCCCGGCTGGTAATCCACCTTCTGCAGCCCAGCATCCCTGCAGCGTCACCACCACAGGATCAGAGGGAACACCGAGGACCCAATACCTATACAGATGAGCCTTTTATATGTTTTTATCCTGTAAGTGTGTTTTTACCTGGTGTCATTAAACATCATTTGTTAATACTACACTCAGGTGACGCTTCCTTCTCTACCCCTCCCTTGATTCCACAACATGGCTGGTTGACGAACGGCCGCTCAGAAAAAAACTGAAAAGCACAAACTGAAAAGCGTGAAAGGTAAAGCGCGAAATGAAAAGTGCAAATCAATGCTTACCAAACTTCTACTAACACGAAATTAGCAGAAGGAGCCCAAAGGGTGGCGCCTTACAATTGAACTTTCTCTTTATCGGCTCGTAGTACGTCTAGTACGTCACTACGTTCGTGTTTGTTGGCCACCAATTGTGTACAATTTGTATGCAAGACAAAATCTAGGCACACGCCCTTCGTACAAAAGTCTGACGTGGAAAATCTGATTGTGTGTACGGCGCTTTAGAGACTGTAGCTGATACAGCAGTGTAAAACTGGCCAGCAACAGAACAATTTTAATGAGAAAGAATTGCACACAAAAAAAGTAGTACAGTTGTTTTACCAAAAGAATTAAAGGAGTTGTAAAGTCACAAAGTTTTTATCTTAATGCATTGTATGCATTAAGTTTAAAAAATCTTCTGTTTGCAGCAGCCACCCCAGCGCCCCCTAATCCTTCCCGGAGCCCCATCTCTGTCCAGCGATGTCCACGAGTGTCTCGGCCGTTCGAGACTCTCCCTCCTGATTGGCTAAGACACTGCAGTAGCGCCATTGGCTCCCACTGCTGTCAATCAAAGCCAGTCAACCAATTAGGAGAGAGAGAGGCGGTGCTGGCCCACAGCTCTGTGTCTAAATGGACACAGGGAGCTGTGACTCGGCTCGGATGCCCTCATAGCAATCTGCTTGCTGTGGGGGCACTCGACAGGAGGGAGTGGCCAGGAGCATAGAAGAGGCACCCGAGAAGAGGAGGATCAGGGCTGCTCTGTGCAAATCCACTGCAACAGAGCAGGTAAGTATAACATGTTTGTTTTTACTGAAAAAAAATGAGACTTTAAAATCAATTTTAGAGACCATAGATGACACAGCAGTGTAAAACTGGCCAGTCACAGCACAATCTTGTTAACAAGGCTAGACCCAAATTTACTACAGACAAAGAGCACAGGCTGGGTTTTTACTACAAAATCCTCCCCTGTGTCCCTATTGGCAGGAGGAGGAAAGCCAATGGCAGGAGCAATTACAGGAGCAAATCAGAAGAACTTTAATAAGCAGCAGCTGCAAAGTATTCTGGAATATGCAGTCCTCATCTAAAACGGCCCCATAGCTTTCTATGGAGACAGAACTACAATAGCCAGCCTGCTCTGTGGGAAAAGAAACTAGAGATTCCATCTTGCTGATCTGAGGATATTGCTCAGACTCTACGAGGCAGAGGAAAAGATTAGACCTAGAGGAGAGGTGCTGCCTCCTAGGTCAGTGCACTGCATGATTTCAGGCATCCACAGCCAGTCGGGACATCCAGTCTGAGAGAGGGGGATCCCGGGTGCATATCCAGATGCACCTGCACTGACGGTGTGAAGTCGGGTCACTAGAAGAGCCTACCTGTTCCAGGACATTCGTTTGGGCCTGGGCCGCAGGATTGGGTGAGAGGGCTTTTGCCCATTTGCAGTAAACAAGGACACTGCACACAGACAGAGTTAATGGACACTGTATACAGACATCATTGCTGATAGTCATCTTGCTGACACTTGTAGTGCCAAAGAGCTAAAGGATAAGGCCATCCATTCACAGAGACACTGTATACAGACACCATTGTCCTTTCACCTTGCTGAGGAAGATCCTGCATTCTTTACTTGATAATCCAGGCCAGTTGTGTTGTCTGGCCCGGCTTTTCTGGAGTTTAAGTGCACCAACAAGAGTGGCTAGCTGAAGATACAAAACCTCATCTTTCTTCAAGGACTGAAACAACTTGTGCAATATGGGCCCACACACACATACTCAGGGCTCTGTATACGTGGGACAGTTTATCTGGGCAGTTAAGCCATTAAATAGTGATTTGAGTACAGTGTTTGAAGTTGGGCCTGTGGTGTCATGGGACAGAAGAGAGAGGCCTGACATAAAGAGGGTTATCCCTCTGTTCTCCTCCTGCCTGTACTCATAGGTCCAACCTGAGTAAAGGTAACCAATCTGGTACAGATTGCCATATTGTGATTTATGTTATTGGTACTGTTTGTTACTCTTTTCCACAGAAATATTGCAGTAAAAACTATTTTTGTGTATTATCATAAAGTGTGTGTTTCTCATTGGTCCTTGCACTCAGTGGCGGCTGGTTTTAAAAATTTTATTTTTTGGAGGGGGCTCAAACGAACTGAAAAATACTGAAACAAAAACATCAACTGCATCCACTGTGCCATCAAATGCAGCCACTGTGCCCAGCAAATGCAGCCAACTGTGCCCAGCAAATACAGCCAACTGTGCCCATCATATGCAGCCACTCTGCCCATCATATGCAGCCAACTGTGCCCATCATATGCAGCCTTTGTGCCCATCATATGCAGCCAACTGCGCCCATCATATGCAGCCACTCTGCTCATCATATGCAGCCAACTGTGCCCATCATATGCAGCCTCTGGGCCCAGCAAATGCAGCCAACTGTGCCCATCATATGCAGCCAACTGTGCCCAACATATTCAGCCAACTGTGCCCAGAAAATGCAGCCAACTGTGCCCATCATATGCAGCCAATGTGCCCAGTAAATGCAGCCAACTGTGCCCAGCAAATGCAGCCAACTGTGCCCATCATATGCAGCCTTTGTGCCCATAATATGCAGCCTCTGTGCCCATAATATGCAGCCATCGTGGTGGCGGGTCAAGCAGCGGGTGACGGCGGCAAGCTGTGGGACGGGTAGCGCGGTCAGGCGATGGCTTCGGTGTCCTCCCTGCGTCTCTTCTTCTGCTAAGCGGCCAATGGGATCGCCTCTGCCTTCAGCCAATCAGGTGACTGGTATTAAACCCGCATCTCCTGATTGGCGGAGAGGCGGTTCAGTGTTAGAAAAGCAAATATTAATTTGCTTTTCTAACTCATCTGGGTGGACTGTGAGCGCAATGCTCTGCGCTCACAGACCACCTTTTTTGAAGCCTATTAGAGCCTATGGCTCTAATCAGGTGCTAAAAAAATACACCGCCGCTGCTGTAATTCAGATGCCTGGTGTCCAAAAAGGGGCCAGACGCCTGAATAGGGGGTGGCTACAGCAGCCATGGATAGATTTATGCAATGCATGAATCTATCCATTTTACATAGAAAGGGTGGCTGGAGAGAGGGGACGGCGCCTGTGCGCCCTTAATGGACACACCGCCACTGCTTGCACTTACATTAGTGGGTGTGCGGGATAGTTTACCTTGGGGGCTAATCCATTGAATGCTGATTTGGGTACAGTGTCTGTAGTTGGGCCTGTGGTGTCAGGGGATAGAAGAGAGAGGTATGACATAAGAGGGGGTCATTCCTCTACTCTCCTCCTGCCTGGACTCATAGAGCCAATTTATATAGAGGTAACCAATCTGACATAGAGTTGTCATTGTTGTAGTGTTTGCCTCTGCTCTTGGGGTTATTCTCAGGTTTGGAATCCCCTGAAAGCAGCCTGAATATAGTATTGAGCTATATTGCTCTTGATCTCAGTTATTGCTCTCCAGTTGGATTACTTGAATATATACTGTTACTGTCTGTTACCCTTTTCCACAGAAATATTGCAGTAAAGACAGTTTCTGTGTTTTATCATATTGTGTGTGTTCTCACTGGTCCCTACACTTACGCTATTGCCAGGTGTGCCAGAGGGGGCTGAGACAGTTATTGGGGTTAAGAGGCTGAGTACACAACAAACATACATAAGCGGCTCCTGCGGGGGTAGCGCTACAATGCTTTTTTTATGCCTTGTTTAAACATATGTCATCATGCAAAATAGCCCGATAGCCTGTACTATATAGAGAATTTCTATATGTCTGCAGGTTTGCTGATGTCCTTGCGTTAAAACATCCATCCATCTGTGGACTTATTCACCCTTTTTTTACACCTGTAGACCACCCTTAATAACTTCACCAGCAACACATAGCAGGTACACATACTTATTTATATATTTGGACTTATGTAGTGATTTCAATTTTTTTGCGTTTCTATTAATTAACATTCCACTTTCTTACCAGACTGTGGACTGCTCCCTTTAAAGGGTTAGACGCTCTTTTTTACATCCATTAGAAGATGGCTTATCCATAGGATTATACCAGTTGACCTGGTACTGTTGTTTGAAGTGTAGGTACCACTATCCATTTTCTTGCTTAGACAAATCTAAACTTGCTGGTGTATCAGCTCATCAGTGGTTCTGTTTTCGAATAGTGCCTTAAGCTCATTGTCCCGCTCTGGGTCATGAGTCGGCCTCCCAAACCCTGGCTATCCCCTGGTGGAGACTAGAGGACAAAGTCGATGATTGCTCATGTTTTTATTCCTGGCTATTCCGTCAATCTCTAAATCACTTTCAAACAGATATTTTTGTTATACGAATGTGATAACAATGTGAACAGATTTGTACCGCACATTATGTGTTGTAACAAAATTTTTAATGCAGTGTTACCATTATAAAGTGTAGCTCTGTGTTTCTTCAGTGGATACACCCCTGAAGAAGATTATGAAAGCGTTGGATGTTCACTACTTGCCCCAGGGAGTGCCCCAGGGATAGTGCGGACAAAGACAAATAGTAGGGCGGGATACACCAAGAAAACAACGTAGTATAAAAATCTATCAATTTTATTTGGTACAAAGATAAATTAGCATCAATAACAAATACATTCAAAAACACATAAAAGCAACAAATAGAACATATGCCAAATAGTGAAACAGCTGCTATTATTGGAGCACACCAGGGTTCCAGACCTCCTTCCAAAATTCCTATATTTGGGATGCGACAAAGATTGCTGGGATTCCAAATATCCCTGGTTAGTTTCTCTCTTTTTTCTTAATTGCGATGTTCACTACTTGGAGCATTCTGTTTGATGTATTTAAATAGGAACCCTACTATCCATTGTATCGTATTGTATCTTGGAATAGCCACTCTGTTTCTGTATAACACGTTTTTATATTCTGTGATATGAATAAGAACCTCTTTTATATATTTTTATACATTTCTTCAAGATATAATTTACTATAGATTATGAGTCATTGCCATTTAAAGTCCCACACATGAGGGTTCTCTTTCCATTCAATGTATCCCTGAAACAAAGCCCAGTTATTTTTTAAAAAGTTTGCCATAGGCAGGAACAATATTAAAAAAAAAAACAGGCAGCAAAAGGGTTAATTTTATAAAGAGCTAGCAATCAGCATTAACTTTTTCTAACTGACCCCAACCTCTCTTTGTCAGTTGTCTGCTTTCCCCACAACAGCTTTCAGTTCAATGGGGGGGATTTACTAAAACAGGTGCACACAGAATCTGGTGCAGTTATACATGCCGGTATTAACCAATCAGCTTCTAGGTTTTATTGGCAAAGCTTAACTGAACAAGGTAAACTTAGAAGATGATTGGTTACTATGCAGAACTGTACCAGATTCTGTGTGTACCAGTTTTATTAAATCTCCCCCAATGGCTACTCTGTCCTCTTTTCTTTTATACTACAGGGGCTTATCAAAAAGATCCCTCATTGGTCCTTCTAACCCTGCTCACCATAGTTTGGACGTTTTGTACTGCATTATGGTTTTGAAAAAAATATTTTGGATGAATCTGCACTAAAACTCTTCACCTCATCCTTATACCAAATGTTTAATACCATCCCAAATATATAAGTCCAGTGCATGAGTATAATTGAAGTTCATGCTCTACAAATCAATGATTTGTGTCACACGGGCTCCCTATGATATTTCCACACAGACATAATTACAGATCGATCTATCTATCTATCTATCTATCTATCTATCTATCTATCTATCTATCTATCTATCTATCTATCTATCTATCTATCTATCTATCTATCTATCTATCTATCTATCTATCTTTCTATCATTTTTTAATCACAAAGCACCCTCCCTTAAGCAGTCACTGCACTAGTATTAATACATATAATAAATCTTATTAAACATATCCTTGTGCAGAAACACATAGGGAATTTCACCATGACAGGACAGATATGATATAGGTAATAGAATGTAGATAATATACAGGGTTTATGATTTTCAGTCTGAGTTTCTGTCCATGGTATGTAAGATGACCCCCCCCCCCCTCTATCTCCACTTGTGTTCCTTCCCTCCTCTTACGCAAATCTGTACAGAAATTAAAGCCTTCGAACAATCAGCTCAGCCGTTGCTGGGGTGGCTTCTCACGTCGTTAGCTGCAAGCATGACAGCCGATGAAAGAAATGCAGCTAAATCTGACTCACTTGTGCGTGTGTGTTTCTTTTTATAAACGTAGGGAAGCTTTAAAAATAAATCCGAACCGAAGTGCTCAGTGATGGAGTGTGCTGTTTGCGGGGGCAGAGGTATACTTGTTGACTATGGTAAAGTTTCTAAAACCTTGTATTACTTTGCTTCCTGTCTTACTTTTCTCAGACATCCATTTATTGTATTATTATGACTATTTTTACTAACAGCAGCAGCGGCACTGTAAACAACATACTAAGGCTGGGTTCACATATATGCGAATTGGATGTGGGTTTCCCTGCATGCAATTTGCATGACAGGCGAGTGTGACCGGCTCTCAATGAAGCCAGTTCACACAGGTCCAGGGCGGCCGCAGTCCGGATTGCAAAAGGGTCCTATGCATTGTTGGGTCCAGTTCAGGTGCGAATTCAGGCAAAAATATGGACTTGAATCGCACCTGAACCGGTGAACAGACGCGCACCAGACTCCAGGCACGAACCTGCGGCTGCACATATGTGAACCTGGCCTTAAATGTGTGCAATTTACAAAACAGACACTGCATGCAATAGGTATAGGCACCAGTAGGTGGATAGGGGTTTGTTACTTAACCAGTTGATATCCGCGCTATAGCCGAATGACGGCCACAGCGCGGACCCGAATTCCCGGGAGGCCGTCATATGATGGCCTCCCCTGTGCACGTGCCCTACAGGGCGCGCGTGGATCGCGCTGTGATCACCGAGTCACTGTGACTCGGGGGATCACCGATCGCCGGCCCCTTACCATGTGATCAGCTGTCAGCCAATGACAGCTGATCACATGATCAAAACAAAAGCTCTGTGATCGTTTTTTTTTCCTCCTCACGCTGACAGTGCGAGAAGAAAAAAAAGCCGATCACCGGCTCACCAGCAAGGGACATTGGTCCCGAAGAGGAGGAGGCAATAATGCCTCAATTGTGCCTCAATTGTGCCACCAGTACCCCCTGCCAGTGCCACCTGACATTGCCACATCACAGTGCCCATAGTGCCCATCAGTGCTACCTATCAATGCCTACAAGTGCCACCTATCAATGCCTACAAGTGCTACCTATCAATGCCCACCATTGCCACCTAACAATGCCCACCAGTGGTGCCAATCAGTGCCACCTAGCAGTGTTGCAGATCAATGCACCAGATCAGTGCCCATTATTGCCACCAATCAGTGCCCATCACTGCCACCCATCAGTGCCCATCACTGCCACCTATCGGTGCCCATTTGTGCCGCCTCATCAGCGTACATCAATGAAGGAGAAAAATTAGCCTTTTTAAAATTTTAAAACAAAAAAAATTTTATTTTTTTTAAATTTTTAACAAAAAATAAAAACCGCAGAGGTGATCAAATACCACCAAAAGAAAGCTCTATTTGTGGGGAAAAAATGATAAAAATTTAATTTGGGTACAGTGTTGTATGATCGCGCAATTGTCATTCAAAGTGCGTCAGCGCTGAAAGCTGAAAATTGGTCTGGATAGGAGGGGGGTTTAAGTGCTCTGTAAGTAAGTGGTTAAAGTGGTTGTAAACCTCCAGTGCTTCCTCCAGAATATCACCGATCAGTAGGCGTGTCTGCATGCTGGAGCTTAGGAGGTGGAGTCGTGACCTCACTGGACTCTCCTCCTATCTCTACATTCCCCCACCCCAGGTGATCTCCAGGATGACAGCGGGACAGTGTGAACCCCTGATGGCTGGCCCTGCTCCCTTAAGAGAACCGACCATTCGGAACTCGTGAAAGGCACCACCTGACTATAGCTTGGCAAATAATGCTAAGGCGCAGAGCAGCCAATTGTGGGTGGGCCAGAGGAGGTAGGGGGAGCAATCCATTAGAGAATGCTCCAGCATTCCTTAAGGAGACACATGTCTCCTTCTCTCATGCTTGTTTATGAGAGAACTACGTAGTCTATCCGTCACAGTAGCGGGCGTGTGCTTTTAAGCCCTGCAAGAAAGCGATGCTTAAAGCTCCTTTGGCTGTAGTTCTCCTGTGGATCACAGGAGTGCACTTTGTTCTGCACTCCTGTGACCCGTTTTCATCAGACAGTGGACCGCTGTCTGCTGATGTCACAGAGCTAGTCCAGGCTCGGGCAAGATTGAGACACAGTAGTCGGGATCCGCCCACATGCCTGGACCAGCACCCGGGTTAGCCTCTCAGCGAGCTGCTGAGAGCCTAAGCTGACTGCTCACGCCCCCTCCACAGCCCAGCGCTCCAGTGAGCAAAGAGGGGGCAGAGCAGAGAGCTGTGACTGATAGTCACTAGCTCTCTGCTCAGGGAGCTGTGAAAACCGAGTGATCAGCGGTGTTAGATCGCTCGGTTCTCAGTGTAAGAGCCAGCGGAGGACAGGTGCAGCATTGTACCGATGCTGCATCCATCTAGTTAAGTATAAATCTGCAAAAACCCCAAGCTCCATATTTCTCTTAACTGTACCAGGTAAACCGCTTAGTTTAATGTTTATAGTTCAGGTTTACAACCACATTAAAGGGTGCTGCCTAAGAGATATTCTGGAGCTGTACATAGAATGAGTTATAAGGGCGGAGGACAGTAAATCATTGTAAATCTAGAGAGGACAACCTCAGGTTAGTTTGTACAAGATCAAAAATATAGGTGAGACATAATTAGTGAAATCATCAGCCAAGCCCTCAAAAATAATTTTACCTTTGCATTTAAAAACAAATGTGAACAGATTCTAAGGAAGTGTTTATGGGTAATTAAAGTTGCATAAACTCATGTGTATGCAAAGAATACATTCAGATATTCCTAAATTAACCATTCTTTTTCCCCAATGGGGCTTGATGATTCAACACAAATGCTCTATTTCTTTGCAGTGTACTTGTTTAAAGTTGACCTGTTTGTCAAATAGATGCAATATATACCCCACAGACTGGGAGATAGAACCACATAATGCTTACAATTTACATTTATTACTAGATTGTAGGAGGTGTTGGGCTGTGGTTTGTCACTGTGCACAGTGCTTCTCAGACATCCACTGGTCTGTAAGCTCATACTATATTACAGTTGAAAAAGTGTCTTGTTGATGGACGCTATCTTTCTACTTGAAAGAAAGGTACCTGCAATATATTTAGTGCTATTTATAAAAAGAAATGCCTTATTTCTGTGATCATTCAATTTCCAAAACCAAGGTTTAAGCACCAATGTGTGTTGACAATTTTTAGGAGTGCTGGTTAAGCCCCACCCACAAGGAACATCTAAATCTGCTTCTATAAATGCAGGCTGCTTGATCCTGGGCATACTTTCTAAACAGGACTCAGGGCTTCAACTTACGAATTTCATCCTTGCAACTTTCATCCTTGCAACTTTATGGACAGAGGAGGATTTGGTGGAAAAGGTAGACACCTGCAGGCATCATGTATTGCCACGTTTAAAAGTATAGTTTTAGTTATAGCACTGACTTCTTATAACAAAGGGTAGTTACAAATTCTCACTTCTAGCACAAAAGGCAAAAAGGAGTTTAGTCTTATTGGCAAATGGGCAGAACCATGCAAGTACCACATTTTTGACTCTTTTAGCCATCTGTCCATCTAAAACTGCTGGTGTACAGCACAGATTGGCCATGTATTTTACAGAGCCAGTATTACCAACTTACATATAGCTTACATCTTAGGCCTCATCAGTGCTAGATATGGCTTTATGGTGTAGGGCTTGGGAGTTGATAGAAACCGCGCAACCATTAAGATTGTGGTATTGTGCGGTTTCCCTAATGTTATGAACTGTAGTTGGACTGTGAAAGATTCACATTGTACTCGCACATACTGGATAATACCAAGTACAGTATACTTAATCACAGCATTAGGCTTATGATTATACTTACAACAGAATAAAAAAGCAAGTTATTATGTCCTATCTGACCAAGACATTTTTTAATCCAACTTTGGTATCCCAAAGTTGTGTCTTGTGATGGTTTACCAAATCTGTGAAATCACTGCAGTTTTAAAAGTATTAGACAACTGGAATAGTCAAAATATTCAAAGTTAATACCACAAGAATAATCCTTTTATATAAAAAGTGACAGTTATTTTCAGCCAAGTTCAAAGATTTCAATGAGATTTAAAAATGAAAGTCATATGGCTGGAATGTGCCCCGATTCCTATTTTAAACCATTGTGAATTGATCCTAAATGTAAAAATGTAGCCTTGAGTATATGGGCATTTATTTGCATCAATGCCAGCTTCAAATGGGATTGCAAAAACATCCCAGAATAATGTCTGAAATGTCTCAAATGCAATCTGGATGCATCTGACATTTGCTGCATTATTCTCTATGCAAGCTCTTCGACTTCCTTCATGTTAAATCACAGTGTGCATAGTTACATACATTAAATTATAATTTTTTATTTTATTTGTGAATGTATTACTATCCAGTAAGGTGTAAAAAGCTGGCACAATACTACAAATATGTACTATAAAATATGGAAATATTTAGAGTGTCCTCCATATGCAATGGCCAGCATAAAATGACCCTCTGTAGCGCCAATACATCTTGTAATACTTTGCTCTTTGATGACATCTAGAGGTTGCTGACTGAATCACAAGTATCAAAAATATATAACTGTAACAACAAATGACTGAACAATATACATGTATTTCAATACAATATTCCCCCTTAGCAATTAAATAAAATCAACATATATATATATATATATATATATATATATATATATAAATCAATCCATATGCACGTATATATTAAGACAAGCGATCGTCTGTGTTTTTTAATGAACTGTTAGAGGCAGAATGTTTAACAATTGATGCATCTTGTCACCATGGCAACCTCCCAGAGAAGGTCAGAACAGAATTCTTTATATGGAATTGTAAGATTTGTGCTAGGAAATCATTTTATTACATTTTGAAAAAGCTTAAAAATCTTTGTAAAAACTACTATTATTAAATGTTTGCTGGATGGAGTCGGCTGCTGCTGTTTTAAGAGGTTTCGGTGCTAGCCATGTGTCTGCTCAGAATTTTAATGGTTGTTTACCAAGTGAAATATGCCACTGAAAGGCAGAATGTTTTCAGACACACAAGGTGTGAACGTCATCTAGTGTTTTAAATAGAATTCTTACCATCATGAAATGTTATTTTTCTTGTTCAGCCTATTTGTGCTTTTTTTTTTTTTTTTTTCACCGTGTTCTCCCTTTGACAAACGACAAGTCAGAAAAAAAAAATGTTAATTCACTTTGATTAATGCTGCCAGATTTTTCATAAAAATGGCTGTGTTTTGCATATGCATATGTCTTGCTCTGAACACCTCAATAAGTGTATATGATATGAAGTAGTACTCTGATTTAAAGTAGACTTACAATCAAAATATACATTTCCCATGAATCAATAGGGCATATATCAGCATGTAAAAAGAAGCCTGGAGTGTCACCTGCTGGCTGGAAATGAAAATACAATATTTGCATATGCAATATTTCACATTTATCGAACTAAATAAAAAAAAAAGTGAAAAAAGGCAAAATCTACTTATACCCATTTCGTACTCACAGTCATTCCACCTGTAGCTATGGCAGCAACAAACAGTAAGAGGACAATGTTGTAGATATTTAATTGGCTACAACATTAGACAATAAGACTATGACTGAGCTTAAAAAGTATAATTATGAGCAGGGCTAGCCGTGAAACTGACTTAAAACATATCTGTGGTCAAAATGTAAAATCATATATTTATTTCCACATTGTTTTTAATTATCTCTAGGCTACTCCTATTAATTAGAACGGTCTTGAAGTCTGTTAAAGCGGAGTTCCGCCTAAGAAAAAAAAAAAATTAAAGGTCAGCAGCTACAAATACTGCAGCTGCTGATGTTTAAAATAAGGACACTTACCTGTCCAGGGCTTCCGCGATGTCCTCACCTGAAGCCGACCCATCCTTTGGCTCCTGGTTGGAGGCTCCAGCATTGCTAGTAGGGGAATCAGGAAGTGAAGCCTTGCAGCTTCACAGCCTGGTTCCTTACTGCGCATGCACGAGTTGTGCTGCGTGTTCTGAGTGGTCCCTGCTATCTTCTGGGACCTGTGTGTCTCCCAGAAGACAGCAGGGGGGGGGGGGGGCGTAGATCACCGCAGATACTGTGGCGATCTTTCCCCTGGAGTGGGAGCAAATACCCGTATTAGGTATTTGCTCCCCCTGAAAGGTGCCAAATGGAGGGGGGGAGGAATCTGGACAGCGGAAGTTCATTTTTTTGGGTGGAAATCCACTTTAGCTTACTAAATTTCTGTGACATATTCACCATGTCCTCTGTATAGACACCTCAGTGTAACACATTTTACAAAGCCTGCCTTCTGAATTACAGAGGTGCTGCCAGGAGGAGTTTCAGGAAGCGGGGTCAGTACAGGAATCAGTGCTAAATCATGTAGGCTTTATAAATTAAGAGTAAACATCAGGGGTGAAACTGCAAAGCATACAGGGAATCCAGGACATTGTGGCAAGCAGACAGACAGAACTCACAAGATGAAAGGACTTTTTTTGAGTAAGCTTATATTGGAATGTCAAAAAAATAATTATTGTTTGTATTGCTATTGTAACGCTGATGTTATCAAATAAAAGTGTATGCTGCAACCATAGATCTCCTTTAAAGAGAACAAGTGAGACACCTTAATATTTTGATTTTCTTGTTTAGGAAACAAATTGGCAGTAGTTACAATTGTAATGTACATGGTGGTAGAGCCTGGTGTGCGTTTGGAATGCAGGGGCAAAAGGACCGGACACGCTGGCAGGGGAACAGGAGTCAGTGAAGGATAGGCTGGTGTGGATGAAGGTTCGGCACAAAGCAGAGTTGGACAGTTCAGGTCAGCAAATAGCGAGCAGATTAGGTTCAGACGGCAGGCTGGAGAGTAATCAAGAGACAGGCCCGGGTCGATAACATCAGAGAGGATGAGCAGAAGGAGCAGGCAGAAGTGAATTTCAGGGACAAGCCAGGGGTCGGTACAGGCAGAGTTCAGGTGGAGTCAAAGGCAGGATCAGGTTGGCAACAGAAGAATAACAGGAACTGATAACAGGAACACATGAATGTAATAGACCAAACAGCAAGTGAAGTGTAGCACCCTCTAGTTAGGTAGGTGCTAGAGTGACAATTTTTCTGGAGTGTAGGAAAGTTTAGGCAGGCCTAGCTGGTGGCTAGGCCTGTTTGTTTTCATTCTGGGCTGGGAGTGTCTCAGGGCAGGACTGGGTGACTCACAGGTAGCATCACTGTCACCTCCCTTTTCCTTCTAGAAAGTGCTGGAAGGAGAGGAGGGGAGAAGAGGTGGAGCTGCCTGGGGTATATTAAGGAGCCCTGACCAATCCCCAAATTGGACTGGCAGGAGGCAGGCCTCCTTAAATACCTGGGGTGAGCCCAGTTGGGGAGGAGTTGTCGGGTGGAAGAGATGGAGTAAGGGAGTGTGGAGGCTGTCGGGGCCCACGGGGAACTCCCCAGTCTGGGGGGATGACCTTGGGCTTGGGCTTGGGTGCATCCAGGAGGAGTGATGAGATCCTGAAAGGAGAGGCACATGTTAGAGCAAGTAGAGGACAGTAGGAGAGAACACTTCTAAGAGTCTCCAGGGAGGACAACTGGTCACAGCCAAGAAGGCTGGTGAGTGAGCACAGTCGGGAGGACTGGGGAGGCATGCCTGAGAGAACTGTGAGATAGCAATTTGAGACAGGTGCAGAACCAGAAGAGAGAGGACTGTGGAAATGCAGTCAGTTCTTTGTTCAGTTCTTAGTTCTTTGCATCCATGCTGGCTGGCAGGGCCTGTAGAGAGCTATCTGGAAGTGGTAGCTGAGCAGAGGATAGTTAGCACCTGAACTATTTTACACCACAGGGGCCCGAGGTCCCTGCCTGCAAAAGACAGTTCACAGAGGTCTGGCTAAAGTAGTGTCAGGCCCAACCATGCGGTGCTAGCTGGTCTGGAGGAGTAACAGTCTGCAGCAAGGGAAGTGCTAGTGGAGTAACAGTCTGCAGCAAGTGACGTGCTGGAGGAGAAACAGTGTGCAGCAAGTGTTTGTGCTGGAGAGAATACTAGAGTGTATATACTGGATTCTATATAGAAGTACTAAGCACGTTTGCACTGAATATTCCTGGGCATCCCATAACTTCGTATCCAAGTTTAATCCCCTCAATAAAAAAACAAAAACAAAGCTATGGACTGTTCTATGTCTATGAGTGACTGAGAGATGGATGTCTGGCTGGGCAGGGTGACAGGTGAAGGCACACAAATGTTCCTTTCCTGACAACAATAATGCTTTTGCTTTCCCAAAGTGGAACTATAACCGTAAAGCACTTAAAAGTTCTTCCACAATACAGTTCAATAATGTAAGACCAATAGCAGGGTGTTTTAGCATTGTTTCTTCAGGCAGGTACACTTGAGGCTAATACAGTGGGGACGGTAAGTATTTAGACCGCCTTAAATTTTTCACTCTTTGTTATATTGCAGCCATTTGCTAAAATCATTTAAGTTCATTTTTTTCCTCATTAATGTACACACAGCACCCCGTATTGACAAAAAAACACAGATTTGTTGACATTTTTGCAGATTTATTAAAAAAGAAAAACTGAAAAATCACATGGTCCTAAGTATACAGACCCTTTGCTGTGACACTCATATATTTAACTCAGGTGCTGTCCATTTCTTCTGATCGTCCTTGAGATGGTTCTACACCTTCATTTGAGTCCAGCTGTGTTTGATTATACTGATTGGACTTGATTAGGAAAGCCACACACCTGTCTATAACAATCCCCCCCTGCTATTCCAAATTGCAGTCTCAAATTACCTGGGACTTTCTACCTCTCTTTCAGTATATCAGTCAGTTATGATTTATTTAAAACAAACTAAAATGTATTACAAATGCCAGCTTTTTAATAACTAACACGTTTCATTCATTGTCTTCATCAGAGATTTAAAAAATACTGGATGCATTGGTTATTATAATGGGCATGCAATTACACCCATACAACTCCAGGAAAGTAATGAGAGCATGCTTTTCATAATCTCCTTCTTTTATAGGGAATTGCCAGTATGCCCTGGTCTGGTGTAATAAGAAGTAACAGTACTATCCCAAAGCCATGAGAGACTCCTTGACCCTAAGTAAGCGGTAGGTATCAGAGTGAGTACAAGTACACTGAGGGGCTGGTAAGGTCTGGCAGCAGCATTCATGATAGACTGAAGAGGGAATAAACAGTAGTATAAGAATGTGTTGCTTAGATAAAATAAAATTACTAATATGCAAAGAATTACACAATTAGTAGTAGTAGCCAGCAGACACAAGTCCAATGATCATGAACCAAAAAATTGTAAAGTTCCAAATGTGCAGAGCTATAAATTAAAATAAAACATCTATAAACATTTCACATATGTTGAAACTGCTAAATTCATATGGAGATAAGATAGAAGAACCCAACACTGGATTCAATGTGGTAAAAGGCAGCACTCAGCAGCACCACAGTGATCCATTCAAGCCTCTTACCAGAGATCTATGACCCTCAGATTATAGAGTGGTCAGAAAAGCTTAAGGGCAAAACTGATCTCTCAGATGCTCCAATGACACTGAAGTTCCCAGAGGTAAATCGTCACTCAATAGCCGGCCCAGATCCAATAACTGCAGACATATCCCTTCACTTTGATCTGAATGGCCGATGATAGGTTCTCTTTACAGCCAGACACCCCTAGGTGCCTGATCCAATCCCACCTTCACCTCCGGTGTTCCCCCTGTTTATACTAACAGAATCTGCTTCCCTTCCAATAGGAGTTGCTGGCATCTGTGTGTAATTAAGCACTGTTATCTTGATGCAAGGTGCACCAATGAATATGAGTGAGCATTTTTATGGTTTTAGAATACAATTTTAAACAAATTGAGGGTTTTATATCATGCAAGTTTTCATTTCTTTTTGGATGACAAACCAAAAAGTGTTTCTGCACTGAAGTGTAAGTAAGCCAACAGCTGCACTTTTTTATCACCTGAATATCAAAAGTGGTGTAAAAACAAATATACACACAAATAACTATGCGCTTCTTGTTACAAGACAAAGTAATTCATTTTTTTCATTTTTTGCAGTACAAAAATGTACCTATAAGCAATCAAGCAGTGAATTAAATAGTCCATAAAGATGATTATTTTTATATAAAATAATGTAATTAGTCCATGTGCCAACAAAAAAATAAAACAAAAGGTGTGGTAGGAATATTCCTAATTCCTCTTAATATAATGATGCATTCCACCAGATCTTATGCCCCGTGCATATTATGCCTCCTATGGTGGCTTACTGAGTCTGTATTGTGGTTATGAAGACTGTATTGGTAAACATTATATGTGGGAACCAAGTTGACCATACTTCCCTTAGAGCCCTTTCACACTGGGGCGGGGGTGGCGTCGGCGGTAAAACGCCGCTATTATTAGCAGCGTTTTACCGTCGGTATGCGGCCGCTAGCGGGGCGGTTTTACCCCCGCTAGCGGCCGAGAAAGGGTTAAATACCACCGCAAAGCGCCTCTGCAGAGGCGCTTTGCCGGCGGTATAGCTGCGCCGTCCCATTGGTTTCAATGGGCAGGAGCGGTATACACACCACTCCTTCACCGCTCCGAAGATGCTGCTGGCAGGACTTTTTTTACCGTCCTGCCAGCGCATCGCTCCAGTGTGAAAGCCCTCAGGGCTTTCACACTGGAATGAAAGTAGCGGCACTTTCGGGTCGGTTTGCAGGCGCTATTATTAGCGCAATAGCGCCTGCAAACCGCCCCAGTGTGAAAGGGCTCTTACTTGGAGACACCAGCAGGGGTCTGTTGCTTCTTATGCATGCTTGATCTCTGTAATTGGGGATCATGACCATCTGGTAGAGGCTTTAAGGCTTGGTTCACACCTATGCATTTTTTTATTGCTTTGCAGAAACGCAGTACAGTCCATTTAAAGGAGAAGTCCACCCTGAGCTCATTCGGCTGGGCTTCTCCTAAAGGTCACAGAAGTGCAATTCGTTTTGCACTCCTGAGACCCATTTTCAGCAGAGAGCTGAAGTCCACTCTCTGCTAACGTCACCAAGATCAGTCCAGGCACCGCGTCATCCCGACTTCGGAAGTCTGGACCTGCCAGGTGCCTGGACTGATAGGCATCTCAGCCTCTCAGTGAGCTACTGAGAGGGCCGCTCCCTGCCCCTCAACAGCTCAGCACTCCAGTGAGCGTGGAGGAGCAGAGCAGGAGAGATGCTGATTGACAGCGAGATAACTGAGCCATAGGTGTATATATACATATACACTGTATATGATTCATATTTTATAGCACTGAAGTGTGAGATAACTGCAGCCTGGAACAAGTACTTTATTTTATTTATTTTTTATATTTAACTTGGGCTAAGTACATATTTTCTTTGAGTGCCCTGGGTTTTTTAAGATTTGATGTTTCTTTTATGGCTATTATTATTAATTGTATTATTATTTTGTTATTGTAAGATTACATGGCTTGGTTCTCAGTGAGGAGGCGGCGGGGGGACAGATGCAGCATTGGACCGATGCTGCATCCACCTAGGTAAGCATTAATATGGGATAAAAAAAAAATCCCATACTTCTCTTTTAATATGTTTTCCTATGGGACACATTCACATCTATGCTTTTTTCAACCACTGCGTTTTTGGAAAGGGTCAGGGACTTTTTTTAAAGCAAAAACTGTGCATTTTGGTTCCATAGACTTCAGTTTAGAAGCTGCAGAAAAGCATGTTGTGCGTTTTGCATTTTTTAATCCACCCAACAACAAATTGGGCAAAACAAAAAGCATAAAAACTGCACTTGTACTGTAACAAGAAGCGCATTATCATCTGTGTGTTTGTTTCTTTTTGGCTGTATCTGGACCTGAGTGGAGACAGGAGGTAAAGATTGAGCTGCTGATCCGGGACCCCCTAAGGGGAAAAGGACCATATGACCCATATTGCAAATAGAGCTATGGTCATCCGGTGAGTGTTCTGTGTCAAAGGTGGCAGCACTTGGGTGTTTGTTTGGACAGAAGAATATAAGAAAGTCTTTATGAAGCATGAAATATCATATATATATATATATATATATATATATATATATATATATATATATATATATATATATATATTGTGACAGCAGGCAGGTAAAATCACCTGGTTGTATCCAGGATGGAAAATATGTATGCCCTAGATTCAGGCTTTATGCTGACTTATACCACTAGGGGGGAGTGCTGGGAGTCCTGCAGGGGAAGAGTTAATGAGCCCAGCTAAAGTAAGTGGGCTCATTAAGACCTATAGAAAACACCCCAGCATGCTTAGGGAGATGCTCCATCCTGGAACCAGTTCTGTGTGTGTAGACTGTTGAGTATGGTATCTGTCCTGTCCTGTCCTGTCCTGTCCTGTGAGTTAACGCCTGTGTGGCAAACTTCTCAAAGAGAGATAGGGACTGGGGCAGCACAAGGCTGCACCCAGTTGTTAGATAGGGAATCTACTGTGTAGTAAGCGGTCAAACTGACCAGGATTTCTTTTCATGTTTCTTTTTGTTTTGCTGTTATATTTTTCACTGCATTAAGCATAAATAAACCGCACCTTTGTTTTTTTTTTCACCTGCAATGCTGTCTGCTGTGCCTGATTTTGTGTGGTGAACCCATCCAGGGGGTCACATACACCCGCTGCCGAGCTAACCCCCTCACAATATAAATATATATATACACACACACACACACATATACACTGTATATAATTCATATTTTATAGCACTGAAGTGTGAGATAACTGCAGCTTGGAACAACTACTTTATTTTATTAATTTTTTTTATATTTAACTTGGGCTAAATACATATTTTCTTTGAGTGCCCTGGGTTTTTTAAGATTTGATGTTTCTATTATTATTATTATTTTATTTTGTTATTGTAAGATTATAATTGTCTTGTATAACAGGTGAATGTTGCAAAATGATCCTACACTATATTACTAAAAGTATCGGGACGCCTACCTTTACGAATTTTAAAGGCATCCCAGTCTTAGCCCATAGGGTTCAATTTTGAGTTGGCCCACCCTTTGCAGCTATAACAGCTTCAACTCTTCTGGGAAGGCTGTCCACAAGGTTTAGGAGTATGTCTATGGGAATGTTTGACCATTCTTCCAGAAGCGCATTTGTGAGGTCAGGCACTGATATTGGACAAGAAGGTCTGGCTCGCAATCTCTGCTCTAATTCATCCCATAGGTGTTCTATTGGGTAGAGGTCAGGATTCTCTGCAGGCCAGTCAAGTTCCTCCACCCCAAACTCGCTCATCCCTATCTTTAGGGACCTTGACTTGTGTACTGGTGAGCAGTCATGTTGGAACAGGAAGGGGCCATCCCCAAATGGCATTTTCGAGGTTTGTGAGGCAGAGCAAAATATTAGCAAATGAAAATCAAGTTTGGAATAGTCGTTCACCCAAATAAAGCCCTGGGGAGCATTAATATAAGGTTTAGGAGTGTATCTATGGGAATGTTTGACCATTCTTTCAGAAGTGCATTTGTGAGGACAGGCACTAATGTTGAACGAGAAGGCCTGGCTCGCAGTCTCTGCTCTAATTCATCCCAAAGGTGTTCTATTGGGTACACTAAAGCACGGTACACACAAGTGTAATATCAGCTGGTACAGTAGAAACTGGCTGACTTTTGGCCTGGCTACTGTTGAATGAGTGTGCTGGATAACCAGCATCTGACTGGCATCCTATCAGCACTGGCAGTTCTGGCGGGGGGGGGGGGGTCCCCCTGTCAGAACACAGAAGCACAAGGGGGGAGATTGCTGCACTAATATTGCTTGTGTTAGTACAGTGAACTGTCAGTTTTTGTTTATTCAGCCCACTGGGTTGAATGGGTAGTGTTTACCAGGCTTTAACTCAAAAAATCAAAAAATCAATTTGCACCCAAGTTGTCTATACATGTGTAGCACCCCCTAGGGTGCTAGAGTTAGTTTTTGCACAGTGTAGGTACATTTTTCAGGCTTGGCTGGCAGCAAAGCCTGTGTTGTTTTTCTGGGTCAGGGTTTAGTGACTCAGGGAGGCTGGTATGACTCACAGGCAGCATCTGTGATACCTTCATCTACTTCTGGAAATGAGCAGAAGATTCCAGAAGAATGAGAGTGGAGAGGAGGAGGAGCTGCCTGGACTATTTATGAGCACCCTGACCAATCCCCAGGAGCAAGGAAGGGACAGCAGGAGAACACTGCCGGCCAAATCTCCAGGGAGGAAGACAGCCAGGAGGGCTGGTGAGTGTTAAAGTCAGAGGACTGAGAGGCATGCCTGAAGGAACTGGATGCAAACACTCTGGGATGAATGCAGAGTCAGTCTGGGAGGACTGTGGAGTTTTAGCCAGGAGGGTTAGTGAAAGGGGCAGCTGCAGCCAGATGGGCTGGCAGTGCCTGAAGAGGCCACAGGAATAGGACAGCTAAGCACTGGGACTTCTTTCCTGCTACACTACCAAAGGGGCCCACAGTCCCTGTCTGCAAAGGGCACCTCTCTGGATCGAACTGCGTCTATGTTGGATCATCCATACAGTGCTAGCTGGTCCTGGGAGATGTAGTTCTACAGGCAAGATTGTGCTGGAGGTAGAAGAGGAAGTGCATATGTGTGTATAAGTATATACAGTAGTTTTTGTCCCTGAGGAATTCTTTTTGTGTTGATCAAATGGGCATCCCATAATACCCTATTCCCCATCCAAGTTCAACTCCCCTAATACAATACAAAAAACCAAAGCCACAAGGACTGATTTGCTGACTCCAGCATGTGTGGAAAATTTGTGTGCCTTTCTGTGCAGGGTGGGAGATACCCATATTCACCAGCGGCTCCTACGGGGGTAGCGCTACACATGTAAACATGAACCTACTTCACGAGCAGTGAATAAAGTAACCTGAACTGTTCTTACCTGTCCAATCAGTAGTTGGTGTTCATTTGGTAGGATTCTTTTCTCTCCACAGGCAATCAAATTGCAGCACACTTGAATCTTAACCTTTGGGTCATACGATCTCAATCTATGTATGGATAACTTTAAAGGAAAATTCCACTTAAAAAAAAATACAATGTATATTATAATTGCCATGCAATCAATTTTGTAATTTATTGGTATTAAAAATTAACAGCACATTTAAATCTGAAGCCACGGTAATTTTCCAAAAATTCATTACAATATGGGAACCTGGAGGTGTTCTGTACACAAGTGGTATACAGAAAGCCCTTAAGCCGCGTACACACGGTCGGACTTTTCAGCTACAAAAGTCCGACAGCCTGTCCGACAGACTTTCGACGGACTTTTGGCAGACTTTCGACGGACTTGCGGCGGACTTTCTAACGAACAGTCTTGCCTACACACGATCACACAAAAGTCCGTCGAATTCGTACGTGATGACGTACACCGGACTAAAATAAGGAAGTTCATAGCCAGTAGCCAATAGCTGCCCTAGCGTGGGTTTTTGTCCGTCGGACTAGCATACAGACGAGCGGATTTTTCGACCGGACTCGAGTTTGACGGAAAGATTTGAAGCATGTTTCAAATCTAAAGTCCGTCGGATTTGAGGCAGAAAAAGTCAGTTGAAAGTCCGGAGAAGCCCACACACGATCGGATTTCCAGCCAGCTTTAGTCCGTCAGCGTCCGTTGGACTTTTGTAGACGAAAAGTCCGACCGTGTGTACGCCCCATTAGAATTGTCATTTTCTGCTTGTGTGATTAGCTTACTGATTTTCTTAGATGTCTGCACTAAAATGCAAGTTAAGTTTTAGGATTTCTATGCATTAGGAATTTCATTTTGATGACATATATTCTAATGCCAGGTACACACGAGCGGTTTTGCCGTTGAAATAAACTCTGAAGGTTTCTCCGACAGAATTCCGCTCAAGCTGTCTTGCACACACACGGTCACACCAAATTCTGACCGTCAAGAACGTGGTGACGTACAACACGTACGACAGGACAACAACACATACGATGTCTCGTACTTGCTTCAGAGCATGCATCATTTTTGGTACGTCGGAACAGCATATAGACGAGCAGTTTTCCTGATAGAGAACATGTTCTATATTTTTCCGACAGAACAAATTCCTATCTAAGTCCGTCTGAATTTTCGATGTAAACAGTCCGATGGGGCATACACATGGTCGGAATATACGATGAAAAGCTCCCATCGGACTTTTTCTGATGGACATTCCGCACATGTGTATGCGGCATAAGGGGTAATCAGCTTTTAAAAAGATGCAGACACTGCAACTTTCCTCATTAGGATACTGAAATTGCACCAGGTGGTAATAATGGCTGCATACCGTCCCATTCAGGAATCAGTCTTACAAAGACCTAGTGGAACAAACAGCTTTTTCCTTCAGAACAGAAAAGGGTAGGACTTTACTACAAAGTTTGTTAAAATCCTTACAATGTACCGTACATAGATCACCCAGAGGGGATTGCTTTTTTTTTCTCAACAAAAGTGGATTAATTCTTTATTTTTTCTTGAAGTTTAAGATACATCGCCGATAAATGCAGCCTTGCCAGTGTCCATAAATGCAGCCTTGCCAGTGTCTATAAATGCAGTCTCACCAGTGCCCATCAGTGCAGCCTCACCAGTGCCCATCAATGCAGCCTCACCAACGCCCATCAATGTAGCCTCACCAGTGTCCATCAATTAGGATTGCCACATCATCCCTTTAATCCAGGACACATATTAATTACACAGGTTCTGATACTGATTTATTGCAGAAAAGGCACCAAGTGAGTTTAATTACCACCTTAATCATCCACAGAACCTGCGTAATTAATGTGTGCCCTGGATTAAAGGGATGATGTAGCAACCCTACCATCAATGCAGCCTAACCAGTGTCCATCAATGCAGCCTCACCAGTGCCCATCAATGCAGCCTGATCACTGGGGCAGGGCAAATGGGGTGTATGGGGGGGTCAGCTGGGGGTGTCAGGGACCTGGCAGCTCAGCTCAGCAGGTCCCTGCATGCCATGGCCTCCTGGGGAAACTGCCCTGCCTCCAAGACTCAGGCGTCTGGGAGTTGTAGTTTCTCTGCGCTTGAGTGCGGACTACAACTCCCAGAATGCAAAAACGGCCATTGTAGCAGTAAGATTGGTGTCCTGTAAAAGTAGGTATCCCTTGCTGCGACTGTGCATGCGCCGGTTTGAGGCAAAGCAAGCCGAGCGCAGCCGAAGACAACTGAGGTGAACTAACACCTTACATGCCGAGTGATCGGCTGGATTATAGAGACACAGGCTGGATCTGGATGACAGCAGGACATGATGAGCCACAAACTGGTTGGGAGGAGGGGACAGCAGCAAGCTGTATCAGCAAGACACGAGCCAGATGAGGGGGAGACAGGCTGGATGAGGGGGGACACAGGCTGGAGAAGGGGGAGGCACAGGGGTCCCCCTCATCCAGCCTGTACCCCCCCTTGTCCAGCCCATGTGCCCATGTCACCCCTCATCCAGCCTGTGTCCCCCGTGTCACCCCCTTATCCAGCCTCTGTTCCCCCTCATCCAGCCTCTGTTCCCCCTCATCCAGCCTGTGTTCCCCCCTCATCCAGCCTGTGTTCCCCGTGTCACCCCTCATCCAACCTGTGTCACCCCTCATCCAGCCTATGTCCCCCTGTGTCACCCCTTATCCAGCCTGTGTCACCCCTCATCCAGGCTGTGTCACCCCTCACCCAGCCTGTGTTACCCCTCATCCAGAGTGTGTTCCTCCCTCACCCAGCCTGTGTTCCCCCCGTGTTCCTCCCTCATCCAGCCTGTGTTCCTCCCTCATCCAGCCTGTGTTCCCCCCTCATCCAGCCTGTGTACCCCCCCCCATCCAACCTCATAACACCCAATAAGGAGACAGTATGCGACCGGTCTAAACTACTTGGCATGTTCACCAATGCCAGGAGTCTGGCAAACAAGATGGGAGAACTAGAGCTACTATTGTACGAGGAGGATTTAGATTTTGTAGGAATGTCAGAGACTTGGTTTAACAGCTCTCATGATTGGCTGGCAACCATTCAAGGGTATTCCCTATATCACAGGGATCGAGAGGGTAAAAAAAGGGGAGGGGTATGCCTGTATATTAAAAATGATGTACAAGTGAATGTGAGAGATGACATCACTAAGGGCGCAAGAGAGGAGGTGGGATCCTTATGGGTAGAGCTGCAAAGGGATGAAACTAAGGGGAAAGTAATACTGGGAGTATGCTATAGGCCACCTAACCAGATTAGCGGCAAGGATGGGAAATGTCATCATAATGGGGGATTTTAATTATCCAGGTCAGATCATATTGGTCCCATAAAGAATGATGAAGGGAATCTGGTTACTAAGGATGGAGAGATGGCGAAGGTATTGAATTAATTCTTCGCCTTAGTCTTCACGAGGGAATTGGGGGGGCTTCAGTAACCAAAACTGCAATGTTTATCCTCATGACACGTCACAGGAAGAACCCTCATGGCTAACAGAGGACAGAATTAGAAATAGACTTGAAAAACTTAAAACTAATAACTCACCGGGACCAGGTGGCTCCTTAGGGAACTCAGTCAAGTAATTGCCAGACCATTGTTCATAATTTTTACAATCTACTGACTGGAATGGTACCAGCCGATTGGAGAAAAGCCAATGTAGCACCAATATTTAAAAAAGGGCCAAGATTCATCCCTGGGAATTACAGACCAGTTAGCCTAACATCAATAGTATGCAAGCTTTTGGAGGAGATGACTATATACAAGATTTTAGTAATGACAATGGTATCATTAGCAGTAATCAGCATGGATTCATGAAGAATCGTTCTTGCCAAACCAATCTATTAACCTTATACGAGGAGGTGAGCTGCCATCTAGATAAAGGAAGGCCTGTAGATGTGGTGTATCTAGATTTTGCAAAAGCATTTGATACAGTTCCCAATAAACTTTTACTGTACAAAGTAAGGTCCGTTGCCATGGACCATAGGGTGAGTACATGGATTGAAAACTGGCTACAGGGGCGAGTTCAGAGGGTAGTGATAAATGGAGAGTACTCAGAATGGGCAGGGGTGGAAAGTGGGGTCCCCCAAGGTTCTGTCCTGGGACCAATCCTATTTAATTTATTCATAGATGACCTGGATGATGGGATAAACAGTTCAGTCTCTGTATTTGCAGACGATACTAAGCTAAGCAGGGCAATAACTTCTCCGCAGGATGTGAAAACCTTGCAAGAAGATCTGAACAAATTAATGGGGTGGGCAACTACATGGCAAATGAGGTTTAATGTGGAAAAATGTAAAATAATGCATTTGGGTGGTAAAAATATGAATGCAATCTACTCACTGGGGGGGGAGAACCTCTGGGGGAATCTCGGCAGGAAAAGGACCTGGGGGTCCTAGTAGATGATAGGCTCAGCAATGGCATGCAATGCCAAGCTGCTGCAAGCAAAGCAAACAGAATATTGGCATGCATTAAAAATGGGATTAACTCCAGAGATAAAACGATAATTCTCCCACTCTACAAGATTCTGGTCCGGCCGCACCTGGAGTATGCTGTCCAGTTCTGGACACCAGTCCTCAGGAAGGATGTACTGGAACTGGAGAGAGTCCGGAGAAGGGCAATAAAACGAATAAAGGGACTGGAGGACATTAGTTATGAGGAAAGGTTACAAGCTCAAACCTACTTTCACTTTTACTTACTTTCTCACTGCTTCACTGGTGGCCGTGGCTGTGCCCCTAGCCCGACTTCCTGGACCTAGAGATGGAAAAAAAATGGCAGCGGCCACTGGCTGTTTTCAATATGTGTAGCAGCAGCACAGGCGGCGTACCCCCTGCCCTTGGTGCACAAACCCCCAGGGGTACGCGTACCACAGGTTGAGAAACCCTGTTCTATGTCACAAACTTATTAGATCCCTGATCTGACTGCCCTACCCGGACTTGGCTTTATTGGGTGTTTAGATTCAGTTGCATTGATAAGCAAAAGTGATGTCACAGTACTTTTTTTTTTTATCAAAATAAAAATTGTTTTGGTCAGCCAGTGACATTTTACCAGATAGTGTTCATGCGTCATGGATCTTAATTAGATCCTCCTTAATTTAGAAACAGGCCGTAATTAACACATCAATAGCCAGTTCAAAAACACTTACATAAATCAAACAATTGTTTGGACAGGTTTATGGCAGAATGATGAGGGGTAAATTATATTGTATGTATAAAGTTACATGCAACACTCATAATATTGTCTTATAATCACATTTGAGGCTAAATTAACATTGGTTTGAGATAGTAATGTAAACATAACTACTTTAGAAGCTATCTATTGCAAATCTAAAAAGGATAAATGCTATAAAAACTTTGTACTGCATAAAAAAAAAAAAAAACATACTGAAGCTTGTAGGTATTTTTAGTTTATCAATTAGTTCTCTGCAAGATACAAAGAAAGCATGGGATGTAAGTTGGGAGAAGAGTTGCAAGGTAGACAGCACTGAAAAAGTATTTAAATCCCCTTCAGTGCATGAGACTAAAAAGTGATTCTAATAATTATAAAAATGCTATCAGAAGTAAGATTATCCTAAGAGAAGAGCAGCACTTTACCATCTTAACCATCAAATGAAAGCAAAAACTTTGGAGCAAAACCATTTTCATTCTACATTTAACAGACTGAATATTTAAGCTTTAAAAAAGGCATGTTCAAGTTAATCAATAAATATAAAAACAAGTATGGAATCACATAATCACATAGTTATACATCAAACTGCAAGTAGATTTAAAAAAAAATGTATCTTCTTGTATCTTCTAAACACATGGGTTTATAGGACAGATAAGGCTCGGGAGAGTTATCATATGTTTCAGGGCACTTTCACATTGAGGCGCCGGGGCGTCGGGATAAAGTGATGCTATTTTTAGCGGCTCTTTACCGTCATTTTAGCGGCACTTTTCGCCCACTAGCGGGGTGCGTTTAACCCCCGTTAGCGTCCGAAAAAGGGTTCAAAGCGCCGCTGTGGAGGCGCTTTGCCGGCGCTGCCCATTGATTTCAATGGGCAGGGGCGCTTAGGAGCGGTGTATACACCGCTCTCAAAGTGCCTCAAGGATGCTGCTTGCAGGACTTTTTTTAGCATCCTGCTAGTGCACCGCTCCAGTGTGAAAGCACTCAGGATTTCACACTGGAGTGACAGGAGAGGCGCTTTACAGGTGCTATTTTTAGCGCTATAGCGCCTGTAAAGCGCCTCAGTGTGAAAGTAGCCTAAAAAAATTCTAATAAAAAGCAACAAAAAAAAAAACTTATAGGACCTATTTTAAGTTGACTCTATTTTTTTTTTATATCTCTGTTGTCTAAAAAAGGGAAAGGACAGAGAGTTACAAAAATAGGTATATCATTAGTAGGTCACGGTGTGCCTATTGTTTTCATCTTAAATGTATATCCAAAGCCAAAATTTAGTTCGTTTTGGATAAAGCAGTATGAGATTTGAACCTCTGTCTGGTTTTTAGTGCTTTCTGTTTCCCCCACTAGTACAATGTACCCTCACTATTTGTCCTGTGACCACTGCTATTGAATAGGAAGTGAAAAGAAGTCCAAATTTTTGAGTTGTCACCAAGAAAGGATAAACAGAAGAGAGAAATTTTCCAATGGGAGTACTTGCTGCAATGTCAACTAGGAGGGGTTTTCCCTTATTTTACAGAAATTTTGTTTCAGTTCCTTTTGTGTCTAGAGGTCAGGAAGTGAAAAGAGATGCCACCAAGGGGACACCTTTGTCAAAAAAAAAAAAAAATTACGGTTTCCTATGCTATACAGATGTCATGGTTATGCAATAGAGTTTCTCTGTCAGCTTACCTGTCTCCATGTGTTCATCTCTAAAGACCAACTGCCTCTCACCTGACTGGTTTTATAACCTCTCCTCTAAGCATGGCCCCACCCCAGGCCCTATCAGGGAACCCTATATTAACCTGTGCATTGCAAGACAGCAGTGCTGATCAACCTTCGTGTGTTAGCCTCCATAATAATTTGCTGTGTTTCCTGGGTCTGATTCCTGTTACCGACTTTGGCCTGTTCTTGACTCTCCCTGTCTGCTTGTTACCCTGACCTTTGGCGTGTTATGTTTATCCTTGTCTGCTAGTCGCCCTGACCTTTGGCTTACCCCTTACTTCCCTGTTGTTCCAGCCTGCTGCCTCCTTCCTCTTCTCCTGTAGTCTAAGGTGAGCATGAGCTGTGAGACCCTGGGGGCCGCGACCTGGAGCCAGACTGCAGCGCAGTCCATCCTCACCACTAGAGGCTCTGGTGAACACCCGCTGGCTCCGCGCCCTGGGGAATCTATGCTCTAGCTCACACTGGGATCCATGTTAGAGTAATGTCGGAAAATAGGGTATCTGCCTTTATCGCATCAAAGTCTTGAGTGGGGGAATAAAGTTTGGCAAGGTTAGAGCGAAACACCTCAAGTATTTTAATGGGATTACTAGTGAAAGTGTCATGAGAGGTTTTTAATCTTATAGACGACTGTGGGTGGTGGATCGCCCTTAAACTGCATGCCAGGTTTGTTGGCCTTAAGGTAGGGGATATGTTGGCGTTTACGGATAAGTTTGCCTGCCGAGTCAGTCAGGAATAGGTCAAAGTCTAGACGGGATTTATTTAAACGCGCATTGGTGGTAGCATTAGGGGTGGTTTGAAAAGCTGCGTGGCTTGCGTTGAAGTCGGCCTCTAGCTGTCCGAACAGGATTTTATGATCCCGTTTAAGGGCTGCTGCCTGTTGGGTCAGTCTGCCATGAATGACAGCTTTGTGAGCTTCCCACAGTGTCAGAGAGGAAATATCATCCATATCATTAGTTGAGAGATATTCTGTGAGAGCTACCTCAATCTCTAAACGATGAGAAGGATGGGCTAGCCTAGTGTCGTTGATACACCAGGCTGTGTCGTGCGACCTGGGTATCGGGGAGGCTATAGTGGTGTACACTACACAGTGGTCAGTCCGTGTAAAGGGAATGATACTAGAGAAAACTATCTCCAGGATCATAATAGTTGGGGTAAAGATGTGGTCTATGCGTGAGAGTGAATTGTGTGGGTGGTGAGTAGTGTGTAGTGTGCATAGCGCCTACTAGTAGGGTTGAATTCTCGCCAAGTGTCGACTAGACCGTGAGTGAAGAGCAGGTGTTGGAAGGTTATTTTGCTGGGGCTGGAGAGTGGGATTGGTGGAGATTTATCAAGGAAAGGAAAAACAGCCACATTGGAATCCCCGCAGAGAATGACTATGCCAAACTTGTGTTTTTCTACCACTTGGAAAAGATGGGATAGAAAGGACATCAGGGCGTTTATTGGGAGCATAATATGACACAATCGTGATCGCGGTGTCTGAGACAAAGCCTATGAGTATTAGGTATCTTCCCTCAGGATCATTAAAATGTGAACTAAGGGTAAATGGCATGGAGCGATGGAAACCGATAAGGGTCCCTTGTTGCTTGGTTGTGGCTGAGGCAGTGTAGAATTGCGGATAGAAGGAGCAGAGGAATTTATGGGTAAGCCTTGTCAATAAAATGGGTTTCTTGTAAGCAGATATGAGCCTTAGTGGCTGCAAAAGAATGCAGCGCCTTGGTGCGTATATGGGGGATGTTGAAGCCTTGAACATTTAAGGAAAGGATGTTTATGGGGGCCATATTGTGTCCAGGACAGTCATTATAGCAGGGGGGGCAAAGCCTAAGACAAGAACCTCAACTACCATGTGGAGAGAGAGAAGAGAGGAGAAAGAGACAAAGTAAGAGAGAACATAGTATAATCGAATAACCCTATTAGGTGTAAATGACAACAGTAAGCAACAACATAACAGTAGGGTGTGGGAGCATCTTAGAGTTTCGAACTGTCCCCGAGAGGCTCCATAACCACCATCAGAGTCCCGCATAGCAGGAGCAGGAGTCTGGGGGCGGTGAGTGAGGCAGCAAGCAGTTCCTAAGGGGGAACAACACCGGAGAACTACAAAAACGAATCAAATAAATGACAGTTAACTAACTTTAAATGTAGCAGCAACATGACAGTCTTGTCAGAGTCAGTTCAGAGCTGGTAGCTAACTGGCTAAAAACCTGTAAGGAAAAAAACTGGTGAGTAAGACAATACAGTGCAGAAATAACCTGGACCTTGGGATAAGTAGGAAAGTAGAGGCTACCAAGTTGGAACCAGTTGGTAAACGCATGGGCAGAGTAGTAACTATATCCCCGATAATAGTCCAGTCAACTCTGTGGACCCTGGGAGCTTCTGTACAGGCACTCAGTGAACAGATTATAGGTATGAATGACTCAGTGAACCTTATCGATCCAGGCAGACATAAGCGTAGAGTTGTGTGTTGAGAGATGTAACAGTCCAAAGAGGATGGGTGCAGGAAAAGTTCAGGGAGAAATCAATGGAGGGGAGCCCAGGTCCATGGGCCGGGTTCTGCTATATTGTCATTAGAAAGTTACAACAACCAGTGTGGGTTGCTGGGGGTTTCATTGGAGACAAATCTGAGCCCTGGAGTGAAGTCAGTCCATCGAATTCTCAGTGGATGGTGCCGGATTATCAAAGCGACCACGCTTGTAGGGATTCTGACGTGTGGAAGCTGAATGACTAGAGCCGGCCACTGCTTATTTTTGTGGGGAACGAGAGGCCGAGCGCCTGCAAAATGAGTCTCTGTGTGGGATGTGATCCACGAGGCCCAGGTCCATTGGCTGACTGCAGCTCCTCTGCTGAGTGACAGACATATTTGGTTTCAAGATGAGTGAAACGGATCGAGAATGGAAATCCCTAGTGGTATGGTATTTGGTTGCATTCAAGCACTTGCAGATGGGGTTTGAGTGCACGTCTTTTTGCCACTGTGAGTGGGGAGAGGTCTGCAAAGAGCTGGCACGTGTGGCCCTGGAAGGTGAGGGATAATATCTCCGGGTGGGGCCATTAGGTTTGCGCGGGGCCAGGGCTCTATGCACCCTATCCATCTCTAGCTTCTCAACGGGGATAGCAGGTTGTAGTTCCTGGAAGAGGGCAATCATGGTGGCCTGGACATCAAGAATGTTAGCTTAGTAGATTAGAGCGATGCTCTGTATTTTCCTGGTCCTCTAAACGGGCCTGCAGCATTAAATTCTCCTCTTTGTGATTTTCAAATTCAGCGGTGTAAAGCTGTGTGTGGTTTTCTATTTCATCCACCCACACTTCCAGCTCTGCAGTTCTCTGACCCAGCTCTCTAATCTTTTGTGTCACTTTGTCAGTTATGTGGTCTGATGTCTGCTTTAGGGCTTTCTGTAGCATTTGTTCGAATTGTTTGAACATGCTAGACTGAATTACTGACTGAGAGCTTCCAGTGTCAATATCACTGGCAAAATATTGTGTCTTCAGGCTGCGTGTCTGTGGCTTGATAGAGCGTGGTGTGCTGGGTTGTGAGGAAGCTGACGGAGCCATCTTGGCAGATGGCCTGGACAGAGCATACTTGATGTTACCGGCCTTATATTTGGTTTTAGGGCCCCCCCAGGACCATGGTTGCAATAGCGGAGGACTCTGTAAGGCTAGGAGCGATCACAGGTATCGTTTGTGGAGCCGCTGCGGCTTGTAATTCTCCGGCGTGGTCGTCCCTGGAGCGGAGCTCTAAGCCTGCATGTCCGCTTGCTCAGGCTCTGCTCATGCGCCTCCCATCCCACAGATTTTCAATTGGATTCAGGTCTGGGCTCTGGCTGGGTCATTGCAAGACTTGAATCTTCTTCTGGTAAAGCCATTCCTTTGTTGATTTGGATGTATGCTTTGGGTTGTTGCCATGCTGAAAGATGAAGTTCCTCTTCAAAAGCCTGAAGGTTTTGTGCCAATATTGACTGGTATTTGGAACTGTTCCTAATTCCCTTCACCTCGACTAAGGCCCCTGTTCCAGCTGAAGAAAAACAGCCCCAAAGCATGATGCTACCACCTCCATGCTTCACTGTGTGTATGGTGTTCTTTTGGTGATGTGTAGTGTTGTTTTTGTGCCAAACATATCTTTTGGAATTATGGCCAAAAAGGAGACTTCAGATGTGTTATTGCAAAATTTACTCAGGCTTGGATGTTTTCCTTCGTAAGAAAAGGCTTCCATCTAGCCATTCTACCCCATAGGTCAGACATATGAAGAATACAGGAGATTGTTGTCACATGTACCACAGAGCCTGCAGCTCCTTTAATGTTGCTGTAGGCCTCTTGGCAGCCTCCCTGACCAGTTTTCATCTCGTCTTTTCATCAATTTTGGAGGGACGTCCAGTTCTTGGTAATGTCACTGTTGTGTCATATTTTCTCCACTTGATGATGACTGTCTTCACTGTGTTCCATGGTATATCTAATGCCTTGGAAATTCTTTTATACCCTTCTTCTGGCTGATACCTTTTAACAATGAGATCCCTCTGATGCTTTGGAAGCTCTCTGCGGACCATGGCTTTTGCTGTGGGATGCGACTAAGAAAAGGTCAGTAAAAACCTACTAGAATAGCTGAACTGATGTTGCTCCAGGTGAGACGGGGATGATGCAGACGTGAGACGTCTGACGGGGGGAGGGGCCTAAAGGTGGCGCCGGAGTGATAGGTGGAGGCACACAGGACGGAGCGGACCGGCGTGAATGAGGCGAGCGGCGAGGTGGGAGTTTGCTGCTGCCTCGCTCCCTGAAAGATCCAGAGAACACCGAGAGCCGCTCTGTCATCCCGATAGTGGAGCGGAGAGTCGACCCCCCATACAGAGCATACACTGGGGTAGAGCAGCTGCTGAACGCCGAAGTGGGCGGAGAGAAAAGAGACCTGGATAAGATCTACTAATTGGCAGTGCTCCCCAACAGAGCCTATGGATTGGTGAAACAAGAGCCGCAGACAGCATAGAAGTGAGCGGCAGCAGCGGCAATCCCCCTATCCCCCCCCTTCCCTGGGACTGGTCAATCAACACAACAGGTGGTAACATCACAGCAGGAACGGTGAGTGCATAGCACAGAAGAAGACCATCTCCCCAGGTATGACTATATAATTATATGAACTGCTATGAACTGCTATATACCAAATGATACCAAATGATAAGGTCTGAAGAGGCTGAAGGTTAATTGAGGGAGGAGGCCAGAAAGGGGAAGAGACAAGGGGAAGAAAAGAAGAGGAAAGAGCATTATATAAATATGCCAATTGATATATTGACCCCGAGATTCATGGTGCGATTACAAAAGTGACAACGGGAAGGAGGTGGGGAACCCGCAGAAAGGGGTTTTGAATCCAAGAAGGTTAAGAGCTGCTGTATTGCACCTAATCCCCGGATAGTGGAATCCAAGTGTACTTGAGTACTCACAGCAACAGAGGCACACGGAGCACTAGGGGCTGAAGACAGGGTGGAAGGGGGTACGAGACGTCTATCTAGGTAACCACCACCTTTAAAAAACAAGTCAGTGAAGTATGAGAGGACGCAGTCAGAAAACAGCGGAACCTAAAACCCCAGGGAGAGTCTCAATACAAGTACAATACAGAAGTATCTCAAGGAAGTTAGTGCCAAAAGTCCTGCAGCAGACAAGAAACTAGCGGGAACGAAAGATAAAAAAACTCAGTTGAAACAAAAAGGGGGACAGGGAGAGAAGCGTAGAGAAGATATGGAGCAAGCGGGCGCAGGAGCCTTGAGCGACCTAGAAGATCCGAGAGATGCTTCACTCTTTATAAATAAAATAGAGATGACAGAAATGTTCATAAAGTTGGAAAATGTCATTAAATCAGAAATATTAAACGTTCGGTCAGATATGAGCCATCTTTTGCGCAGAGTGGAAGAAATAGAAGGTGCCACAGACGCCCAGGCAAAAGAGATACAGGATTTAAAAGAGCAAATGAAGAAAATGCAAAATGATAATCGCTTATTGATTTATAAGCTAGAAGAACAAGAAAATCAGAGTTGCAGGCAGAACCTGCGAATAAGAGACCTCCCTGAACAACACAACGAGGACTTAAGGAATAAGTTTCAAAAAATTTTCAATCCAATCCTGGGAAGAAGAGAAGATGAGGCTCTGCGGATCGAAAGGGCTCATAGGATCACAAAACCCCCAAACATAAGACAAGACATACCAAGGGATATAATAGTTAAATTCCACTCGTATGAAGACAAGGAGAAGATATGGACCAATCTCAGGGGGAACCCCCCTTTAAGTTTCGATAATAAAGAGTTAAAAAAATTTTCAGACCTATCGGCGGGAACATTGGCAAGAAGAAGACAATTAAAGCCCCTGCTGGACCATCTTAAAAAGAACAACCTAAAATATAGCTGGGGGTTCCCAACATCCCTTCTGGTAATAAAGGATGGCAGAACACACAAAATGAGGTTTCCGGAGGAGATTAGGGACTTCTGTGAAAACCTGGGGATCTCCCCACCAGAAATGCCTGTACCAGGAATATAGAGAAGATATAAGAAGATTGGGCAATAACAACTGAAGGAGAGAGGACTTTTCCCTGGAGGACTTTTTTTTTTTGTCTTTATCTCCTCCGTTCCATTTCGTAAATCCTGCGTTTAAGCAGGGGATGAGTGTAGAGATTTAAGCCTCAAAGACGGAGACTCAATTTAAGGTTCTGTGGGGAGGGGGATGGGGGGGTGGGGCTAGGGGAAGTGACATAAACAACTCATAAAAAGGCTCCGAGGTTGGGGGGTTATAGAGGAGATGTTTGATCAGAGGGGACTGTGTGCCTAGTTCCCAAGAGCCCACTTCCCTGTCATCTAGGGTGACAGGGCAGAGGGCACCGGTGGCCACCTGAGGAGCGTCACCCCTGGGAAGAGGCCCGCGATATGAGATCTAGTTGGATTCTTATATGCGGGCGGATGGTCGGTAGGGCCGGAGTGGGGGTTGGGAGGGGTTGGGGGGAGGGGGGATGGAGGGGAGAGGGGGGTGGTTACCTGCAGAAGGGGAGTACCCAGAGATTGGGAGAGTAAGAGGGATGCAGTATAGCCATGCCTGATCTAAAATTGATGACCTATAACGTTAAGGGCCTGAACTCCCCAGGAAAAAGACATAAGATTCTCAAGGAGCTCCAGCATTACAGAGTGGATGTAGTTTTCCTCCAGGAAACACACTTGACCCAGGAATCAAATGTGAGATTATATTCTCCCCGATTTCCCACTTGGTTTTATAGTGATACCCCAATAAGGAGATCTAAGGGCGTGGCAATCGGGATCTCTGGTTCCGTGAAGTTCACCGAGGTGGGGAGATTGACGGATCCAGAGGGTCGATTTTTATTTCTTAAAGGCACCCTGGAGAATAGAAAGCTCACATTTGTAAATGTATACTGTCCTAATAAAAACCCGATAGCATTTCTAAAAGGGGTACTCTCTAGATTGTTGGAATTTAGGGAGGGAGAGGTGGCACTGGCGGGGGATTTTAACTTCTGCCTGGACCCTGATCAAGATAGTAAGTCCCGTGCACAGGGGACAAGTAAGGCTCAGCTGAGTAAGATTAAAAGACGAATTCAGGAATGCCATTTAATAGATGTGTGGAGGATGCAACATTTAAGAACTTTAGACTATACCTTTTTCTCCCCTGTGCACGGGACGTACTCTAGATTAGACTATATAATGCTGGATCATAGCTTGTTAGATCTGGTCGAGGAGTGCAGAATAGAGGTCACTTCTATATCAGATCATGCGCCAGTCACTTTAAGGATCAGGTTTGTAGAACCGCAAAGACAGATGTATGCATGGAAGTTGAACGAGAACTTACTCCGAGATCCCGAGAAGTTATAGATAAGATTAAAGAAGAAATAGAATTTTTTTTTAGAGTTAATGATATAGAAGGAATTTCACCGGCGATCTTATGGGCGACGCATAAAGCGTACATAAGAGGGGTACTGATTTCCATAGGGGCAGGGGTGAAAAGAAAAAGAAGAGAGGAGAGGTAAAAGCTCATTGAGGAGATTCAGGCACTAGAACAGGATCATAAAAAATCAAAGGGTCAAGGTCATAACTGCTATTCTACATTTAGTCGCAAAAAGGGAAGAGTTGAGGGACATTATGGAACAAGACTCAAAAAGGGCCCTAGACAAACTATTAAAAGACAGGTATTTGTGGGGAAATAAATCTAGTAAACATCTGGCAAGGATTCTGAGGAAAAAAAGGGAGAGGAACTACATCCTGAAAATACAAAATAAAAAAGGAGAAGCAGTCGGTACAAGTATAGGTATAGTGGAAGAATTTAGAAAGTATTTTAAAGATCTATATTCTATCAGACAGAAGGGAGAAGGAGAAAGCATAAAGGAAGGGAAAATGGCAGAATTCCTAAAGGAAACAGAGGTAGTGAGGATTTCTGAAGAGGAGAGAGATCTCCTGGACAGACCCATAGAGGAGGTGGAAATTCTCGCTGCTTTAAAAAGTATCCCCAATGGGAAAAGTCCGGGTCCCGACGACTTTACCGCATTATACCTAAAAAAATTTAAACAGATTTTGGTACCCAAATTGACCCACTATTGGAATGAACTAGGCCCTGACTGTACAATGGGGGGCGAGGCCCTGGTAGCGGCCATAACACTAATCCATAAAGAAGGCAAAAATAGAGATCAATGCTCTAGTTACAGACCCATTTCAATATTAAATGCCGATGTAAAGCTCTATGCTAAAGTCTTGGCAGGCAGATTAAGAGACAGAATGACTACCTTGGTCCATCCAGATCAGGTAGGGTTTGTGCCGGGAAGGCAGAGTAGAGACAATGGAGTGCGTTCAGTACTCCTGGCAGAGTCCATTAAACGAGGTGGGCCCCCAGTTCTATTCTTGTTGTTGGACACAGAAAAAGCGTTCGACAGGGTAGACTGGGGGTGGATGATTAAAACACTAGAAACAATGGGAATAGGCCCGAGATATTTTTCTTGGGTAAAAATACTATATACTAAGCCAACAGCATTTGTCCAATGTCCAAAGTCCAATGGAGTTTCCTCTGAGCCTTTCCGGATGGATAATGGTACAAGGCAAGGCTGTCCATTGTCCCCCCTACTATTTGTTCTAACATTAGAACCTTTACTATCTACCATACGGAATAATCCAGACTGTAGTGGGGTGAGGATAGGAGCAGAGGAACATAAACTAGCGGCCTTTGCCGATGATGTGATGTTCTTCATTTCAAACCCTAGGATAACGATCCCGAATATCCTTAGTGTTCTAAAAAGATTTGGGGAGATTTCAAATTTTAAAATAAACCTCGGGAAGTCCGAGGTGCTCAATGTGAGTGTGGGAATGCAAGAGGAAAAGAATCTTGCGAGATCGTTTCCTTTTCCTTGGAGGAAAACCATAAGCTATCTGGGGGTCAAGTTGTCGAACAATCTGAAGGAATTGTATTTGAATAACTATATCCCTCTGTTAGATGAAATTAGAAGAGAGGTTAGGGGTCTGACTTCCCGTCCCCTTTCTTGGATCGGTCGCATTAATGCGGTAAAAATAGTTATTACGCCTAAAATATTGTATAAGTTCCAGATGCTCCCTATCCCCCTCCCCCAGTTGTATTTTAGGGCCTTAAGGGGCCTGATATTGAGGTTTGTCTGGGGTGGCAAAAAACCCCGAATCGCTGGATCGGTCCTGTGTAGGAGGAAAGAAAGAGGAGGACTGGCGCTGCCAGATTTTAATAAATATTATAAAGCGGTGGTACTAACACGAGTTATAGAATGGTCAAAGGGGGAATCATATAGGAGATGGGTAAATTTAGAACACAGTCTGAGTGGTAAGGACTTAAGCCACATAATTTGGAATCCACCTAAGTATAGAGCACTCAACACAGAGATTTCTGCACTAACACAAAATGCACTGAAGCTATGGGATCAGGTACACGTACACAACAAGTGGTCGTACAACTCACCTTTGATATATCTTAAAGATAACAATTTTTTTGAACCAGGGAGGAGGGAGGTGGGAGGGAATTGGATTAAAAGGGATAGTTTACAAATAAAAGATGTAATTAAAAAAGGGAAAATATGCACGTATTTTGAATTAAAAGATAAGACTGACAACCTTGCTATTGATCCATGGAGGTACCTCCAGCTATCTCTTTTCATTGGAAACCTACCGAAACCACTCAGAGGAGATGATGAGTATAGGCCACTCGAGTGGCTCTGTGAGGGGGAGCAGCGGAGGGGCCTGGTCTCACAAGTTTACAAGGTTCTGAGAGGGAGGAGCAGGAGGTGCCCCAGTTTATCAAGGCATGGGAAAAGGAATTAGGGTCACGGTGCAGTAATATCACATTAGGTAAAATTTTGAAGATGATACACAAATCAGCTGTAGACAGTAAGAGGACCGAGATTAATTTTAAATGTCTAGCAAGGTGATACGCCACCCCAGACAAAATGAATAAGTTTGATCCAACAAGATCGAACAATTGCTGGAGGAGGTGTGGAGCTGTGGGGATGATGGCGCACATTTGGTGGGAGTGTGCCATCATCAGAATCTTTTGGGAAAGGATATTACAATTGACCAAGGTCATTACGGGCAAAAAAGTGGTAGGAGATCCATGGGTCTGCCTGTTTCATGGTACAGAAGAGCCTATAAAACAATATCAAAATTCTATAGTCCCTATACTTCTGGACTTGGCCAAGAGGCAGATTGCGAAGAACTGGTTAGAGCCAAACAGTCCAAATATCCGAGACTGGCTCTTCTGTATAAATGAAATATATAACATGGAGTGTGTAGATGGAGAGGGAATAAGTTTGGAAGAAGGGGAGGACCGAGTGGATAAATGGTCAGGCTGGCGGGAGTACAAAAGATCATGGAGTTACCTGGAAGAGGTAATAAGGAGTGATTGACTGGGAGGGAATTACGGACAGTCTAGGCATAAAAGCAGTACCCTGATCTGCAGAGGGGGGTGGGGGAGGGCTAGGGGGGGCGAACGGGGGGGGAGGGGGGAGTGCAAGAGGGTATGTAATGGAATGTGATTGGTAAGATGTTGTAGACTCTCTGTTGGAGGAGAGTCATATACCCTCTTTTTCTTTTTGTATTGGAAAATTTATATAAATAAAGATTTAAAAGAATAGCTGAACTTTATTTGGGGTTAATCAGAGGCACTTTAAATGATGGCAGGTGTGTACTGACTCCTATTTAACATGAGTTTGAATGTGATTGCTTAAGTCTGAACACAGCTACATCCCCAGTTTTAAGAGGGTATGCACACTTATGCAACCACATTATTTTAGTGTTTTATTTTTACTTCCCCTCTTCTAAAAGATTTCAGTTTGTTTTTCAACCGAGTTGTACAGTTTATAGGTCACATTAAAGGTGGAAAAAGTTCTGAAGTGATTTATCTTTGTCTCATTTTTTTTTTACATCACAGAAATCTGACATTTAACAGGGGCGTGTAGACTTTTTATATCACTGTAGTTTAAAAGGACAGTAATATTGCCTCTCCCATTGACTCCAACATATTAACACTGATATTGTTAAATTGTGAATTTTGGAGAAGCAAAAACTGCCAACTTCACTCCTACAACAATTTGTTATGATGTCATGGACAAGCTAGAACACATAGAAAAATGTGAAATCTTTAATACCCTTTTAAAAATGAATACTATCCAGACCAATATTTTACTTGCCAGATGCATGATGTGTTTATATTTTCAGTTGTTAAGGTGTGCAAGAATTTTTAAGGAAATGAAACAGGACTACGTGCTATTTGCCGAGGAGGTGTAATTAGTGGAATGCATAGGTTTTCATCACTTGCTATATCTCATCTATGGGCAGGGTTGCTGGCTCTGTTCAAAGTGTTGCTTAACCATCGTACAATAGTATCTATTCTCAATCCATGTGGCAGAGTTCTGGATGCCATCCATATAATTTCTGCATGTTTCTCAACAGAATTAGGGTTTGAAACTTTGTCAAAAATTACATATGCTTTCTTCCAAGTTTAGATCATTTTAAAGGTGTTTAAGACAGTTTTGACAACAAAAGAAAGCAAAAAAAAAAATGAGATATGTATTTAAGAACTTGTGCCTACCATTTCATAAACATATTTTCTTTTACATCAATTCTGTGTGCCTTTCAGCTAACATATTATTTTGCTTTCCCTCATGTGACCTTCTATAACTAAAAAGAAAAGATGTCTTTCAGTTTCTGCATCCACATAAATGACTTCAGCTGTATTGTATCTCATCAAAGCACTTAGCAATATTTATTCATTGTGTTTAGCATTCATTTTTTTTTTTTTTTAAAGCTTATCATTTCACTCTTTTATTCACATTATCTATAACGGCGATCAACAACTGCACAGCAACATATCAACAAATACAGTGATGTACTGATGGTCAAAGTGCTGTGCCTGTTGTGTTTTGTGTTTAGGGGCTTCTATATTTCATTATGCATATAGACTTTAGGCTGGCCATACATGGTCAAATTTCAAAAGAATTTTCTTTTGAAAATCCAGAAATTTCATGCGTTTTGTGATCCAATTGTGCCACCATTGAATTTGAAATTTGACCAACCAAGCCTTTAATTTCACCGCTTGTTGCTACAGAAAATAATTTTCGTGGCTGGGAATCTTCTTTTCATTCCGGGAATTTTCTTTTCTTGCACTCATGCGCATTTCTTTTTCGATTACATTTCTCGCATGATTCTCCCATCATTAGATTAGAAAATCGTTCAATTTTCCAAAAATTACCAAAATACCCGATTACTCCAATTCGACGGCCACTCGAAAATCAGCTGTTGCTGCAGACCACTAATGATGCGAAATTCGAACAAAAATTCAAATGAAAATTCTTTCAAAATTCGACCGATGTATGGCCTGCCTTAGTCAAATCTTTAATCTCCTGCAAACATAAGAAGTGTTAAATGACCTCCAATAGGAAAATTATACATTTAAATGTCACGTCTACCCCCTAAATATTTTCCTTTTACACAAATTTTATTGGGTTTAACAGAAATTGATTCCATAATAAACAGAAATGGAATCATCTTTAAAGTAATTAAAAGAATGTATGGTAGTAAAAAGTTACACAAAAGTGCAAACAAAGTATACAACAAATAAGTTTAGGTGGTAATTGTAGAGAGAAGACCTTAGTTGCACGTTACATAAATACCAAGAAGTATAAATTGAAAGAGAAGTATTTTTTATTTCTTTGCAGAATCATACTTGCCTAGGTGGATGCAGCATCGGTCCCCCTCCGGCTCTAACACTGAGAACTGAGCGATCAAACACTGCAGATCGCTCGGTTCTAAGGGCTCCCCGATCTAGGAGCTGGTGACTGTCAGTTAGCAGCTCTCTGCCGACCCCCCCACGCTCACTGGAGCGCTAGGCTGTGGAAGGGGTGGAATTGACCGGCTCAGGCTCTCAGGGTCTCGCTAAGAGGCTAATCCCGGTGCAAGTCCAGGGATGTGGGCAGATCCCGACTTCATTGTCGCGATCTTGCCCGAGCCTGGACTGGCTCCCTGCTGTCAGCCGACAGCGGGCTGCTAAAAATGGGTTACAGGAGTGCAGAAAGAACTGCACTCCTGTGAGCTTTGGCTGTACTTCTCCTTTAAAGGGAAAAGGTATCAGTATAACATAACTAAAAGTTTAAACAAGAGGGAAGGGGTAGCGGTGTTCATTAAATTTGTTTGTTCATTCATGTTCATTTACAATCTCAGAATATGTAGGAGTAGGCAATTTGCCTCTGAGGTGAGTTGTAGGAAGTATTGAGGCAAACTGTACATGGAAGGTATAAAAGTTGAGAAGAAAAATAAAATGAAAAAGATAACAGAGTAGAAAGAGAGAAGGAAAGAGGGGGAGTGTAGGGGGGGAAAGAAGGCATAGGGTGGGCAGGGTTCTCCCATACAGGTAACACATCTGTGTACAATTCTTAATTTATTTAAAATATAAACAGAGAGCAAGGAATGGTCAAGGTTGAGATTTCTGTTAAATTTAACAATGGGGTTCATATCTTAGGAAATTCTGAGTGTGTATTGTTCAATATGGAAGTAAGCTTTTCATGAATCATGGTTTATTAAATATTTTCCTAATCGCAATGTAATTCTTTCTATTGCACACAAAAAAGCAAATAAATCATATGTTTTTGACAATACATGATTTCCTCAAAGTTTAGGAAGGCAACCTCGATGATTGATGTAGTGGGACAAAGTCTATGAAAAACCTCTGTTTCTTTATGAAATATGTTTGGCAATACAGATAAGAGGTGTGCAATATAGTCATTTTTTAAGCCATGTTATTCAAAGAACTGCAGTAAGAATAATTTCTTTAGAACTGCAATTTAAATCTTTTCCCTTGGTTCCCTATCCCCAATCGCTATCATTAAAATAAAAAAAAAAAAGAAATACCTAAATGCCCTTTTACTCACTTAAATTCACAGGCAAGTGCCATTCCAATCACAAGTCCTCTCCCTTCCTCTTGTACAGAAAGTGGGGCCCTTCTTTGGGTGTCTATGTCACTCTGTGTGTGACACAGACCCACAGAAAAGAATAAAAAACCTGAAAATGATCAACCACTGAATAATGACACTCAATATAACACCAACCCTAAAAAATACTGTAGGGATCTGATGACCACTACTGTTAGCTGCTAATATCAAAGTGTTATGTACAATTATGTATTGGCATTTCCTGTCTCTGGGGAGAGAGGGAGAGAGAAAGAGAGATGACGTAACATGTCCATGTACTGTACAGGAGCTGCATTACTGCAATACAGACCAGAAGCAATTAGGTAATTGTTTGTGTTCTGAATGTTTCACTGTAGTTGTCAATAACTTCTTGATCTTATTTCACATGCACAGAACCAGATAGCTAGGTCTGTAATAGTATATGCATGTAGTGGTCACCTTCCAGTATATTAGTAGGTGAACCTGTTTATTGCAATAGAGTTTACAGTATATGCAGCTCTTGTCCTTTTAGTTATATGTAGCTCCTGTAGTTTTAGTTAACCCTGTCCTTACTGGTCTTGGATTCTATTACTAGTTTTAGCTTAGGGCTCAATAACCAACATAGGACAGTGTCGGTTGGGAATCCAACAGTGGCGGCTGGCGGTTTTTCTTTGGGGGGGAGGGGGCCGACAAACACCCCCGCTCGCTGTCTGCCAGTCAATCCGGCACTTACCCCATCAAGGTGACAAATGGCGGGTGTCAAGCATCAGGCAGCGTCTCTTGCATCCTCTCCCCCATCACGGAGGCTTCCATCATGCAGCTCCTCCCACACATCCAATAGGATCCTTTCCTGTCCTTTCAGCCAATCGGGTGATGGGATCCACTTCCTGATTGGCCCGGGAGGAGGATCAGTGTTATAATAACAAATATTCATTCGGTATTGTAACACACCTGGATGGGTTCGGTTCTCATTCTCACTTGAAATTATCTTCCAGTCACCTTCTCTCATGCTGTTATATATTTAATTGGACTCAAACATAAGAGAGAGAGAAACACATGTCTAAGTGAAAACGTCTTTAAAAAAATATGAATAATTGCACTTATTTTCATTTCATTGATTTTTTTTACATGCACAATTTATTTATTTTCATGGGACCTTGAGGTTTTCTGGTGGTAGTGTTGTGGACATATGTGTGGCATGAACACTTTCTATTGGCTGTCCAGCAGTGAGGAATTTTCTGGTTACAGAATATCAGCAGTGATGTAAGCACATGCAAAAGTAGCACTGGGCTTAGTTGAGTGTATCCCTCCTCCAAAGTAGAGATTGCATTAAACAGGGGGAGGGTGGAAGTGGGTTTCATTTTTGATTGGAGAAACTGCTATATCCTAAAAGCAAACTTTTCTGTTAAAAAAAAAAGTTGTTTATAGTGTCCCAATGCTTGTAATTAAAGGATTGAATTTCCTTAGTGCAAAGATGGTGTGTAGTATATCACTACAGAATTTACAGTTTGGAGTACATGGATTCCATAAGGACATGACAAGATACTAAGTTTGAGTTATTTAAATACACTAACTTCTTTTTTGTTCCATAATATTTTACAAGGACATAACTAAATGAAAAAAACAGGTTTCATATGTATCTAGTAAAATAAACTTGCTTTTTTAATACAAATTTATAGCATACTTGGGTGTAATAAACTCTATAAACCAAACTGTATAAAAAAAGCATATGTGTACTGCAAAATCAAGCACTTAGTAAAGTTGCTGTGGTCATAAAACACACAATATAATCTATTTTTTTTGTTAAGGTAGAAAACTGAAGCTTCCCAGCTAAATTAAGCGTTTCAGAAAAATATTTTTCCTTTAGTTTAATAGATTGAAATTACAGATACTATTTTGAAGAGCTATGATTTCATCCATCTACAGTGTACAGCATTTAAAATAGCTTGGTTTGGGAATATATACAGTATACATAGTTCCAGCAAAGGGAGGCAGTGGTGCAGCAATGCGGTCAAAACCACTTGTCGCACGGGGGAAACCCAGCTATTACACAGTGGTCAGCTGGGCCCTAACTGCTTCACACATGAGGCTTAGGCAAGATGAGATCAGCTGGGGGGATCCGGCTGCAATAGGGAAAGAGGCCTGGATGCTGTTACTATGTCAACTGCTTCTTTCAAGCCATGTGTGCCTGCTTTACCCAGGGGAGCTTGTGATGTGTCGATACACACACAAATGTATTATACAAGGACCTAACCTATGGACGTATATCCCCAAACCATTGGCCTCCATCTTTTAACTGTGGCCAACACACCTATCACCACACACCCTCTGGCAGCAGTCGTAATCCACACAGTTTAGTTTCTATTCCTCTTTTCCCAAAACCAGTCTTCCCTTCTCATGCACCCTTTGAAATGCCCACTCTGTTTGTAATAGACTCACCTCTGTCCATGAACTTTTTATCACTAACTCCTTTAATCTACTTGCTGTTACTGAAACTTTGCTTCAAGACTCCGACTCTACTTTTCCTGCTTCCCTCTCCCATGATGGTCTTCTCTGGACTCACTCTCTCAGACCCAGTCCACAGTAGGGAGGAGGTGTTGGAATCCCTCTATCCCCACAAAGCACCTTTTAGTTTCTTCACTCACCTCCCTCTCTAACCCTCTTCTAAGTCAAGGCCTTCTGGACCAGTATCAACCTTCCTTGATGACTTCTCTGCCTGGCTACCCTACTTTTCTCTCTTCTGAAATTCCCATAATCATTCTCAGTAAATGTCCCTGCTAATATTAACCAGTGGCGTAGCGTAGGGGGTGCGGAGGGGGCCATGGCCCCGGGCGCAACATTTAGGAGGGTGAAATCCCATGCCAGTGGGTGTCAGTACTGGCTCCGTCTTCCTAATTTCCATTTCCTGTGTCCCTGCCCTCTGGCCGCCATGTTCAGTCTCCAACACCCTGTGATTGGGCAAATTGGGTCATGTGCGGCACTGGAGCTGGCCTGTCCGTGATCCTGGTTGCTCCTGAAGTCCTGACTCTGCCTCGCTGTGAGTGTGAGCCACCGCTGTCAATTCCTTATACTCTTCTCCGAAACGATAGAAGGCAAAAAAATGTGAGACTCCCTCATGAGAGTAGAGTCATGTTGCTGGCCCCTGGGGAAGTGGACATGGTCTGGGGAGAGGGAGCAGCCAGCCAGAGAGAGTCACACCATGTAGTGGTCAGTATAGGAATACTGTAGGTAGGTCAATGTAGTGTAGTGGGCAGTGTAGAGTAGTGGAAAGCATAGTGTAGTGTAGTGGACGGCATAGTGTAGTGGACAGTGTAGTGTAGTGGACAGCATAGTGTAGTGGTCAGTTTAGTGGACAGTGTAGTGGACAGTGTAGTGTAGTGGTCAGTGTAGTGTCGTGGACAGCATAGTGTAGTGGACAGCGTAGTGTAGTGGACAGTGTAGTGTAGTGGACATCATAGTATTGTGGTCAGTGTAGTGGTCAGTGTAGTATAGTGTAGTGGTCAGTCTAGTGTAGTGGACAGCATAGTGTAGTGTAGTGGTCAGTGTAGCATACTGGACAGTGTAGTATAGTGGATAGTGTAGTGGACAGGTCAGTGTAGTGTAGTGGACAGTGTAGTGGTCAGTGTAGTGTAGTGGATGGGTAGGTCAGTGTAGTGGACAGGTAGGTCAGTGTAGTGGTCAGTATAGGAATCAGGTCGGTCAGTGTAGTGGTCAGCATAGGAACCAGGTAGGTCAGTAAAGTGGACAGTTAGGTCAGTGTAGTGGTCAGTATAGGAATCAGGTAGATCAGTGCAGTGGACAGGTAGGTCAGTATAGTGGGCAGTATAGGAATCATGTAGGTCAGTGTAGAGGTTAGTGTAGTGGTTGGTGTAGGAATCAGGTAGGTCAGTGTAGTGGTTGATGTAGGAATCAGGTAGGTCAGTGTAAGGGTCAGTGTAGGAATCAGATAGGTCAGTGTAAGGGTCAGTGTAGTAGTGGACAGGTAGGTCAGTGTAGTGGTCAGTATAGGAATCAGGTAGGTTAGTGTAGGAATCATGTAAGTTATTGTAAGGGTCAGTGTAGTGGTCAGTGTAGGAATCAGGCTGGCCAGTACTATTGTAGGAAGGGAAGGGATGGGACCAGACTCAGGAAATGTTAAAAGTCTGCAGGTTAGGGGGCCTTGCCCCGGGTGCTGACAACCTATGCTATGCCTATGCTACGCTGGTATTAACACATCTGCTACTTTTAAACTTCTCAGTCTAACCTCCTCTTTTGAAAAGAAGCAATGGATACATGCTTCTACTCACTCTTAAGGCAACACCCTTGACCTTGTATTCTCCTAAATATGCACACTGTGCAACCTCTCCAATAATTTTTCATTTTCCTCTCTCTGATCTCTACCTTACTGGTTTCATTCTCTCCCTGTCTTCAGGCAGTTGACCAACTCTCCCTTCAACTTCTAACAGTTACCCATAGAAACCTTTGCCACTTTAACCCTTGACCTGACCACCTCTATGACAAAATCTCACCCTGTCATGCCCCAACCTAGCAATTTCTGTCTACAACAGTTCACTTTCATCCTCCTTGGACACACTTGCCCCCCCTCACTACACACAGAATCAGCTCCTGACTGCTACAACTTTGGCAAACAGATAGCACCTGAAGTCTCAAAAAAACGTAGCAGAGCTACATACCTATAGTTAGTGACTGCAGTATAATATGTTACACCATTAAATATGGTGAAAATGGTTTTGTTGGACTTACTTTTAAACCTCCATCTATTATGCCTGTTTAATGGGTACTGCTCCATGAAATATTCTGACATCTGGGTCCCTCGTCTTTGCGCCATCAACCCACACATCTGGGTAGCTGTCATACTCTCTATAGGTGGCTGGGGTGTGGGGATGAGAGGTGGAAACGGATAGCCCCCCCTTTCCTCTTCTCACCCCCCCAACCCTTCTTCTTTTCCCACCCGCCTCCCACCTTTCTCCCTTTCTTTCTGGATGCCCCAACCTGCCCCTCCTCCCTTCCTTCTTGATCCCCCTTCTTTTCTTCCCTTCTCCTTGACATCAGCACATGCCCAGTTGGACACCCATAGTGGGATTACTGGCAGGATTGCCAGTTTCCCCAATGACAAGTCGCTTTTTTAACTCATACTTGCCCTCATGCGTCCCCTAAAGCAATCTCTACAACACCGGGTCTTTGGCTCATTACACACTGTCGTCATTTTTGGAAATTGCTGTAAACTCTGACAGTCATGTTTGTTGCTTATACCTAGCCTGTCTTCTTTGGCCTCCAAAAGGCAGACTTGAATGCACATTTCTTATTGCTGATATGCCTTAACGAAATGTATTTTCAGTATTCCATTTGTTATGGGCATGTGTCATGGGCTCTTATGTACTTGTTTTCTTTCAATAAAGTATTTGTGAAACTGAATATGGTAATGCAGTACTATGCAGCTGTGTCCAATTTAGTTATGAAAATGAAAGAGGTCAAGGTTGGATTACAGGTTCAGTGGGGAGATTCATAATCCAGAAAATATTAGTAAAAGCTGAGATTGTTCAAATTGGTTAATCAAACCAGAAGAACCATGTTTGTAGTAGAGGAAAGTGTGTCCAACAATGAAGCCCAGATCTTGTAAAATTTTGCAGTGCATCCTCTGTTTGGAAGGTAGATGTCAGGGCTGAGCTTAGCCCTTCCTTCTCTGAGCTGGCCGCTGCCAGCTCCTAGCTCTCCACAGTGACTCACCTGTTGACGATAGCCTGCTTGTCAGTCCTGCTTACTTAAAGTGGTTGTATAGTCTTTTTTTTAACTTTTACCTACAGGTAAGCCTATAATAAGGCTTACGGTTTAGGAGATATTCCCCTTGCTATGAGCCGCTGACTGCAGCGGCGCATGCGCACAGGGGATTCTCGGCTGAAGGCCCGGCAACTGCCGGACCTTGCCGGGTAAGAAATCTCCCGCGCGCATGCGCGGGAGTGATGACATCGCGGCTCCAGCCACTCACAGCGCTGGAACCGCGATACCCGGAAGACACGCCGAGGCAACATGACAGCTCCCTCGGCGTGGACCAGGTAAGATTCCGACGCCTCGTTCTAAGGTAAGTATTTCATAATGAGCTAGTATGCGGTGCATACTAGCTCATTATGCCTTTTGCTTTACAGGGGTAAAAAAAAAAAAAATTTCAGCTTTAAGCCGTCCAGCCCAGATCTTCTCTGCCTTTGCCTGGTCAACATCACAGAGATTCTCTGATTCTCTCCTGCGTGCCTGTTAAAGACTTGCTTAGCTGACGTCGCTTCTGGTTCCAGATTCTGCTTGTTGTTCCACTACGCTGATCCCTGACTTCCTGGCTTATCTGACTATCCATTTCGGTTACCGAACTGTGGCTATGTTTTGACTACATTTGTTCTATTTACTTTTATTATTATTAAACAAGTGTGATTTAACTGTACCTCTGTTTTGGTCTGATTCATGGTTTCTGACAGTAGATTAATACATAGGCAAACTTGCATTGGCAAGTTTTTTCAGAATGCAACTGTAGGAGGTGCTTGCTTTTTCCATGACAGATTTTGCCTTCCTGGTATAGAAATAAAACAGACTAAGGAGGGTCAGTTCCACGTTTATGGAAGCTGAGTCAAGTTCTAGTCCAAGTATGCAGGTTTTTGGAGAGGCAGATGTTGTAATATGTTGTAATGTTCACCGATTTATGTGGGACATTGTTGTGTGTATGTACACATGCAGTCAATGTTGACCAGGCCAGAATGACAATGACAGAATGGTTGATTTGTCCAACTGAATTTTAACAGCTGAAGACTCTTTGATGTGGTAATCTTATGCAAGTCTATTTGAACATCTCAAAGGGTATTCAGGTGTTATCTGTTAATATAATTACACATATCTAAAGGGGACTTGTTGATGTTGATATGCGGGAGTGCAAATTGGGGTGGTTCACGGCTGTTCACGGCTGGGGGTTGTTGTCTGTTTGAAAGACTAAAGCTAATCAAAGTCCTAAATTGAAACGGCCAATCAAAGTGCTCAGCCATTCAATATTTAGTGAATATAACACGGCATTCAGTCTATAGGTTTGTAAGTGAGGCTTGTCTGTGTATGAGGGAGGCTTGTCTGTGCATGGCTGGGAAGACTGAATTATATGGGAAGACTGAATAATATGGGTCTCTGAATTATATTTCCTCTGTCGGATTTCTTTGTCATCTGTGGACTTTGGACTTTGTTCTGTGTTGGAAGTCAATAAAGTGCATCTCTCTGGAAGAATTGGGTTGCTGCGGAAGAGTACTTACATCATCATTATAATAATACCTAAATATTAATTATCATACCCACTCTACATCTATACACCCAATACATATTTATACCCGATCACTACACTGGTGCCGTTCAAGCGACCAGAAGAGCATTTTCGGACTTAGTAACAGAAGTCGGTGGTGACAACAATCCTGTGAGGTGGACAGAAGTCTGATGAAGAACCAAGAGCTGTGCTGTGACTCTAATGTCTGGTTGTGACATAAGAGAGTCTAATCTACAAAATTTAACAAGTTGGGAACCCCAGAATTATTCTCTGGAGACTGGAAACAACAACAAAAAAAAAAAGGACTGTGTCGTGTACCAGAAGACCTGAAGTGGAAGCTGAAGGAGTAACTAATGCGGTGAGTAAAATATTTCCTTTTTTTAATCATTAGTAATATAGTCAAAATGCTTACTCAGTGTGGAGCTAGTGTCAGTTCTGATAAAGTTAACAGATGGGTATTAAAATGTATTAAGCGCCATGGCGGTCCTTATGAAATTCCAGAAAAATGTAAGCAGACGTGGACGATGATGAAGGAATTTTTAGAGAAAAATGTTTTTGATAGCAAAATTTCAGAAAGTAAAAGAAAAGGTTGTATTATACAGGGCTTGTTATCTTGCTGTTTAACAATGGAAAGTTCTTTAAAAGGTAAGGTTGAGGAAATTACTCAGTTACAGAAGGCAGTTGATAATAGCAACAATGTTTGTGAGAGGTTACAAAACCAATCAGACACTGAGACAGTAAATTTAAAATTGCATGCGGTTACCATTGGAGAAGCTTTACTTGAGAAAACTAAACGTTGTGATGAATTATCAGAGGAAAATGAGAGATTAAAATTAAGAATTATGGAATTAGAGAAGAGATCTCAGGAATGCAGATATGCATCAAATCTTGGATTCAGCAATCTGCAGCAAACGGAACCTCATATTAAATCTGATAATTCATTACCAGCTGCCCCCACTGTGACTACCACAGTTTATAACAATAATAATAATACAGGTGAAGTTCAGCTTGTAATGAAGCCTTTGAAATCAAAATTATTAGACGCAATTCTTAAAGAAATAGGAATGGTTCCATACCATGATTTAAACAGATTTTTAAAATGGTTTTGTGACGTGCAGCAAGTCAGAGATATGTACAATCTCAACCCATCTGACTTAGAAAGAGTTTTGCAACATTCTGTAGGAAGTGGTCTTTGGATGAGAATTAAACAAATCTGTATTCAGCCTCTGAGGACAAGGGACATATTACTGGAATTATTATGTGTTTTGTATGGTGTACATTCTGATGTTACTATTCATGGAAAGATCCAACAAATGCAAAATGAATCTCCCTATGAATTGTCACACAGGATAGCAACTATTATGGAATCATTGGTTGGTAATAATCTTGCATTTGAGCGTGGTGGCTCGATACATATGAGTATGTTTCTAGATGCATTGCATGAAGATATCAAACAAAATATTTTATTAGTTACCCCAAATCCTCATGATTTAAAAGACATATTGTTGAGAGCAGACCATTTATGGAGAAAGTCAAATGAGCAGGCTGTCAAAATTGATTTAGCCACATTGTTTAGGACAAATACTGAACATAAAGATCAGAAGATAATATCCTATGATAACACCCAGAGAGGACACTCCGGGTCAAACATAGGTGATATTAATATGAAAAACAGAGCTGAACAAAATAATAATAAGAAAAGGTCCAAGACTTGGATACCGTTTTCTCAGTTAAAACAGAAATATGACCAGCTGAAAATTGAGTATGACAAGATGAGAGGGGAACGTAATACATTATTAGAGCAGTTGAAGGGGGTACAGGGTGTTATGAATGTACAAGATGTACATTCTCCAGATCTGTTTTTGAATGCAGATGACACTTCTCTAGCAGTGGGGGTGAATTAGCTCCAAACTGTAAACGTGTAAATAGTGTTTTGTTTTAACTTCAAACAACGTTTAAAGACCTTGCTAATTAGTTTTGTTGGAGAGTTTTTTTGTCTTTCAGGGACGTCTGAAGATGCTTGCATGTGAATAGCAGAAGCACAGTCTGAAATTGCTGGCTAGTGTGGGAGAATTATGGGAGAAATGCTGAATAGACAATATATTACTATACATGGAATTATAAAGTATTCATGGACTCTCTCGAAATTCATCAAGCAATGGACCTTTTTTTTCTTTTTTCTTCAACACCCTAATTTTTAATTTTTCTCCCTTTTCCTGATATATTTTGCTTTTCATTGTTTTATTTCTTGAACTTTATCTTAAAACCAAAGAGAAGCATTTTAACCTAAAATAACTTTCATAACATCTGTACATATTACATAATGCGTATTGATCAATATGTTTGACATCTAAGGTGAGATGCTGCACAATGGCTTGGCATAGCATAAATCATAGTATGTTGGGTGGTTTTCCTAAATTTATAAGAGGGGTGAGTGAAATTCATCACTCTAGTCATGATTTGAAACTTTGTTGATTCAGTTGTTTATAATATGCTAAAGGCTATGACATATATGGATGAAAGAGACCTTTCTACCTTTCATGGTGAAGATACTAGCAAGAATTTCCACTGCTGCTTTGTCTGGATAGAAGATCTGATAAACACTGATGTCAAGCTGATTCTATCTGAACCATTGTGTGGGGGTATATGTATATGTTGGTATACCATTCAGGTGTAATTGTGGACTGAATGATCCAAGTAACTGCTCTATTGAAGGCAATGAGGGGTCGGCCTACAGCAAATTACAAAAGCAAATTTTGACTGGCAATCAACAAAGATGGACTCATGAATGTCAAGTGCAAGGAAATAGTTTTACTGCCATATCCAAACCTTTTTGACCTTGAAAGTGAGTGCTGGTACATTGATGGTTTTTCTTACTATAAAGATGAAAGTAGAGTGTTTGCGTAAAAGTATCTTTAAACATGAAAAGCTTGAGCCTGTAGATGAGAAAATCCTGGACTTATGTGGATTGGAGTTCCCAGAGCATACCAAGTTTACTTTCAGTGAGATGGTGAGAGATGTGATGAAGTCAGACCAAAGGATAGACTGTGACATCAGCTCGTCTTTGCGCAATATTCAAGATCTTGATGTGATATAAGGCCTAACAGCTATATGGGCCACTGACGTTTACCAAATCCTTTTCCAGTCATGGTCTAAAAGTTATATTATCTAATAACTGTTTCATGGGGATATTTTAGAGGCTGGCGAAGAGAGATGTAACCAGTTTCAACTTCATATTTTATATGAGCCATTGTAAAGCATCCAGTACCTTAAATCGTAATGATATTTTTTGTTGTTTGATTTATGGGTCAGTTCTAGTAGTTAGAACCGACCCAAGTGGGGGTATATGTTGTAATATGTTGTAATGTTCACCGATTTATGTGGGACATTGTTGTGTGTATGTACACATGCAGTCAATGTTGACCAGGCCAGAATGACAATGACAGAATGGTTGATTTGTCCAACTGAATTTTAACAGCTGAAGACTCTTTGATGTGGTAATCTTATGCAAGTCTATTTGAACATCTCAAAGGGTATTCAGGTGGTATCTGTTAATATAATTACACATATCTAAAGGGGACTTGTTGATGTTGATATGCGGGAGTGCAAATTGGGGTGGTTCATGGCTGTTCACGGCTGGGGGTTGTTGTCTGTTTGAAAGACTAAAGCTAATCAAAGTCCTAAATTGAAACGGCCAATCAAAGTGCTCAGCCATTCAATATTTAGTGAATATAACACGGCATTCAGTCTATAGGTTTGTAAGTGAGGCTTGTCTGTGTATGAGGGAGGCTTGTCTGTGCATGGCTGGGAAGACTGAATTATATGGGAAGACTGAATAATATGGGTCTCTGAATTATATTTCCTCTGTCGGATTTCTTTGTCATCTGTGGACTTTGGACTTTGTTCTGTGTTGGAAGTCAATAAAGTGCATCTCTCTGGAAGAATTGGGTTGCTGCGGAAGAGTACTTACATCATCATTATAATAATACCTAAATATTAATTATCATACCCACTCTACATCATATCACCCAATATACATTAATATACTCGATCACTACAGCAGAGAGTAGAAACTTGAAAAGTTTTGCAGTGTAGTACTCCTCCTAATAGATGGTAATGAACCGACAGATCTAGCAGACATGGGAAAATGTCTGTCCTCTGGACCACACTACCAGCAGGCAGGTGATATGGCCAAATTGAATTTGTTAATTTCATAGGGGTGAAGTAGGCCTTATGTAGAAATTTAAAGTGGATACATTTATATCTGGCTGAGACTAGAGAGCTGAAGGGGGTCTCCTGAGCATCTTTCCAGTCCTCATCATCTAGGTTAGGTTCATCCAAAGTCCTCCAGTCTTGGCATTCTACACACATTCAAAATATCAAAAGAAAAGATGAATGCACTTCACCACTACTGAAATCAGGAGCAGGAAAAGGCAACCCTCTGGTAGCAAATTGATAACCCTCTAGCTTGGGTTACATTAGCGGCTGGTGGTAATTTTTTTTTGGGGGGGGCAAGCAGTGCACCCCCCCATGAGCAGCTTCTCCTTTTTGCCTGCTCGGTGGCTTCCGTCTCCTCCCTCCTCCTCAGTAGCCAATCAGAACGCTTCTCCTTTGGGACATCCGGGAAGCAGGTCTCAGACCCGCGCTTCCCGATTGGCGGAGAGGCAATTCATTCTAAGAATAGTGAATATTCATTCGCTATTCTCACACACACCTGGGCATTCTCAGCACCCTGAGCCCATCCTGTTTTGAAGCCTATTAGAGCCTCTCGCTCTAATTGGTGCTTCAAAATACCACCCACCCAGCATTGGAATCCATGCGCCCGGAGTCCTGAAAGGGGCTGGATGCATGGATAGGGGGTGGCGGCAATGGATAGGGGAAGCAGCACCAGTGCGCCCTTAATGGACAGGTCGCCCCTGCTGGGTTATCTGCTAGGATGGAAGAAGAAACGGTTCCTTTAGTTACAAGGATCTTCTAGCAGTATTGTGCCCATGATAACATGACCTTTCTTGTAATATGGCATCTCTGGTACTATGGCACAAATTCTGATGCTTTAATACTATTGCGCTTTCTGATTATTTCTATGTGTGCCAATATGGCACAACCAAATCAGGGATGAGATTGGAATTTGTTTATGAGGCCTAAAGAAAACCTGAAATCACGTCTGTGTGGCGTAGTAAGCATTCCCTGCAGCTGTCCGCTACATAATGCAGTGAGTGTTTGACAGCTTTTGGCCTGACATCAGGTACACTTTAAGGAAGTAGAGCGTCCTTGTCTCCAGGCTTCTCAGCTATAAATGTATTTATTTTACATTTATTTTTAAAATGGAGCTGAAAAACTCTTACAACACATCCAAAGAGAAAGCATAGATACAGAGTTGGACAAATATTATCAAGTGGACAATAGCCATGTAAAAGGTTACCTAATAAACCAAAAATATGTATCTATGTTGTTATAATAATGATAAATTACTATTTGCAATCAAGTACCAGGATACAGTTTGATTTCTTTCTTAGGAATTCTCTACTCAGCGTTGATGATGTCTCATCGCGTTTTATCACTGTACCCTCTGTGGATAGTGCTGATGCTGTTTTATGTTAGCTGTCTTCTCTAACTAGAGAGAAAAGCTCCATTTGGTGTCAGTTTAGCAAAAAGCAATACTATAGGAGAAATCTAACAATGATGGAATGTGCACTTATAGCAGTACACAAGTCATAACAGTTTGCAGTCCACAAAGGTCCAAATATTGTTTTTGAAGACAAAAAAAATTGAATTAGTGCCTACACCTCTACACCTATATAAATCTGTATGTGGAAGATACCAGGTGGGCAAAGCGTGCACAAATATGTCACAGGATGCTATGCTATTAAAAAACTCTCTCTGTACTGTATGGATGTAAATATACAGTATCTCACAAAAGTGAGTATCTTTTCATGTGACAACACTGAAGAAATGACACTTTGCTACAATGTAAAGTAGTGAGTGTACAGCTTGTATAACAGTGTAAATTTGCTGTCCCCTCAAAATAACTCAACACACAGCCATTAATGTCTAAACATTTGGCAACAAAAAAGTGAGTACACTCCTAACTGAAAATGTCCAAATTGGGCACAATTAGCCATTTTCCTTCCCCGGTGACTCGTTAGTGTTATAAGGTCTCGGGTGTGAATGGGGATCAATTGTTAAATTTGGTGTTATCACTCTCACTCTCTCATACTGCTCACTGGAAGTTCAACAGGGCACTCTACGGCAAAGAACTCTCTGAGGATCTAAAAAAAAGAATTGTTGCTCCACATAAAGATGGCCTAGGCTATAAGAAGATTGCCAAGACCCTGAAACTGAGCTGCAGCACGGTGGCCAAGACCATACAGTGGTTTAACAGGGCAGGTTCCACTCAGAATAGGCCTCGCCATGGTCGACCAAAGAAGTTGAGTGCACATGCTCAGCGTCATATCCAGTCTTTGGGAAATAGACGTATGAGTGCTGCCAGAATTGCTGCAGAGGATGAAAAGGTGGGGGTCAGCCTATCAGTGCTCAGGCCATACGCCGCACAGTGCATCAAATTGGTCTGCATGGCTGTCATCCCAGAAGGAAGCCTCCAAGAAAGCCCACAAACAGCAGACTAAAGACATGGATTACTGGAACCATGTCCTGTGGTCTGATGAGACCAAGATAAACTTTGGTTCGTGTGTGGCAGCGTTCAGGTGAAGAGTACAAAGACAAGTGTGTCTTGCCTACAGTCAAGCATGGTGATGGAAGTGTCATGGTCTGGGGCTGAATGCGTGCTGCCGGCACTGGGGAGCTACAGTTCATTGAGGGAACCATGAATGACAACATGTACTGTGACATACTGAAGCAGAGCATGATCCTCTCCCATTGGAGACTGGGCCGCAGGGCAGAATTCCAACATAACGACCCCAAACACACCTCCAAGATGACCACTGCCTTGCTAAAGCAGCTGAGGGTAAAGGCGATGGACTGGCCAAGCATGTCTCCAGACCTAAGCCCTATTAAGCATCTGTGGGACATCCTCAAAGGGAAGGTGCAGGAGTGCAAGGTCTCTAACATCCACCAGCTCCGTGATGTCATCATGGAGGAGTGGAAGAGGACTCCAGTGGCAACCTGTGAAGCTCTGGTGAACTCCATGCCCAAGAGGGTTAAGTGCTGGAAAATAATGGTGACCACACAAAATATTGACACTTTGGGCCCAATTTGGACATTTTCACTTAGGGGTGTACTCACGTTTGTTGCCAACTGTTTAGACATTAATGGCTGTGTGTTGAGTTATTTTGAGGGGACAGCAAATTTACACTGTTATACAAGCTGTACACTTACTACTTTACATTGTAGCAAAGTGTCATTTCTTAAGTGTTGTCACATGAAAAAATAGAATAAAATATTTACAAAAATGTGAGGGGTGTACTCACTTTTGTGAGGTACTGTGTACATATATACATATACATACATACACGCTCTACACATACTGTATATACAACATTGTAAACACACATGCATATTTATTTTTTGGAGCTTGTCTCTTTCCACTATGTTTTGGGGGAAAGAGGGCTCTGGCCACCCTCTGGCCTTTTGGAAGGTGTTTTTTTTTTTGTTTTTTTTGTTTAGTACTGCACAAACTTTCCATTAAACTCAATTGTTATGTGAGGTGCAAAACATTCCAAAAATGAAAGAAGCACCCGCAAAGGCTGTTTATTCAATAGTAATTGGTTTAATAAAAGAAACATGTATAGCATATATGTATGCAGGAGGCCACTGCTGGCCTCCTTCTGAAAATGTCAGTTGCCTGGATTTATATTTTGTAGGCCACTAACTCGGCACAAGCATGCACAAAAGGATGAAGTCAACATTTTTTGATCTACTTGTGAAAAATGTTGTGGACACTGGATCAGCAGGACAGCCAAGCAACCTACATTTTCAGCAAGATTAAAATGATGTTGGCCTAAACATTTCTCCACAAGATAAAGGGTCAGACTACTCCAAAAATGTAATGTTTCTGGTTCCAAATAGCTGAATTACTTAATTGATTATGTATCTTGAGGATTCTATTGGTAAGATGTTTGATTTCCTGAGTTCTCAGATTTGCTGAAGCCCCTATCCTATGCTAGAGGACACTGAAATGTGTATGGAACCACCCAGCACATCGGGAGGTACTTCACATGCTGCCTGTCAGAGCATCTTGCCCTCTGCCTGGTGCGACATTCTGTAGAACATTAATGGCACAGTACGATTTGCAAAATATGTGGCTGCCCTGTCTAAAGACAATGGGTGATGCTGATATATTTTTTAATATCTGGTTTAGTTGTTAAGATTAATTTGCCAACTTTAGAAGACCACTCCTCTCAACAAAAATGTTTTTGAAGATATAAAGCCCTGGTGCACAACATGCGGCCTACCAGCTCCCTGTGTGTGGCTTGGAAAAACTGTGTTGGGCACCTGCTGTCTTAGATGGATAAGCGAGTTTGGGGTGGAGGAACTTGACTGGCCTGCACAGAGTCCTGACCTCAACCCGATAGAACACTTTGGGATGAATTAGAGCAGAGACTGTGAGCCAGGCCTTCTCGTCCAACATGAACTTTTGATCAAGGGTATAACATTAGCCATGGTAGACCTTGCAACTTGGAAGCACATGGGACCTGATGCACTGGTTATACCACATCTGAATGACATTTATATAAATAAAGTTTAAGAAACTTTTCAAAGCAGATAGTATTCTTACAAAAGACTATTGTCTGATTAGAGGGTCAAATGGGTCCCCTAAATGTTTTGCTATGGGGCCCTACATTTGGTATAGGCAACTAGGCACTGTTTTAAACGTTTTAGGGATATGAACTCAAATGGATGTAAGACATATTCAACCAAACACCTTTTGCCTGCTGGATTCTCCCCCCAGAAGTCTCTAGTACGAGTCTGCTAATGTCGGAAGAAACACAATTTCCACAGAGAATGTTTACAGAACATGAAGAAGGGGTTGTATGTAAAAGCCATTAAGTGCCTCACTTATAGAATGAAATATAGTCAAAAGTAGTGTGCAGCCCAGAGAACTCCCTAGTGCCAAGATATGGATTACATTAACTTCTGAAGTGAAATGGACTCCCTGTATCACAGACAGGTTAATAAAAGAAGGAAAACATCTGCATTAATCACAATGCACTGAAAAATTGTGAAGATGATAAAACTGTAGGCAATAGCTAGACTCATTCTTTTCTAGAAAAAGTGACAAATGTCATGGTTTTGATTAAGGAAAAAGAAGCAACAGTTACAAATATAGCCTATGCAATAGAGGAAGATGTTGTCTGAAGTACACCCTGCATAAAACGTAGTCTGAGACAATTCGTTTACAGAAAATAGCATAGACCTATTTGGTCTTAATTACATTTTGTGCACTGCAGTTTTTTTCATCGCTCAAATTATCTTTGAAGGGCCAGAGATTGTAGCATAAATGTCTTCCAGAATAACAAATGAAATTTCAATTACAGACTAAACATTTGATTTGTAAACAAGACATACACTTAGAGGGCATTTGACACAAGCCTCTGTTTTTTTACCACAAATCTCCAAAGAGCAACATGCTGAACAATGGTGATCAGAAATCTAGATTTCCCTAACCACTATAAAACAAAGGTCTGTGGTCTGGATTCATTAGTGGAAATAGAAAAATGATATTGATCAGTTGAGGAAATGCTAGTCTTGATTCAACTGTTATGTACCTTGATGTATGCTGTTGACTTATGATCCCGCAAAAGAAGTTTGAATAGTCTAAGTTATAGGACATTGCTTAGAGATTAATCAACAGCATTGAATGCATATGTTAAGAAAGGACAGAAAGTAAAATTGTCATATGTATGATTTCATACTTTTATTCAAACTGATAGTAGCAGCAAAACATAGGTATTCATTAGTGATTTCAGCCTGAGATGTATATACAATTGTGAAAAAAAGTTAGAGACCTTTGCATCAAAATGCAAGGTCTGTTTACCTTAACCACTTCAGCCACGGAAGGATTTACCCCCTTCCTGACCAGAGCACTTTTTACAATTTGGCACTGCGTCGATTTAACTGCTAATTGCGCGGTCATGCAATGCTGTACCCAAACGAAACCCAGCGAAATTTGATCACCTCTGCGTTTTTTATTTTTTGCGCTATAAACGGAAAAAGACCAAAAATTTTGAAAAAAAAATGATATTTTTTACTTTTTGTTTTTAAAAAAATCCAATACACTCAATTTTAGTCATACATTTAGGCCAAAAAAAAGTTATAGCGTCTACAAACTAGGGTACATTTTCTGGAATTTACACAGCTTTTAGTTTATGACATTTCCCCATATGACCCCATTTTGGAAAGTAGACACTCCAAGGAAATTGCTGAGAGGCATGTTGAGCCCATTGAATATTAATTTTTTTGTCCCAAGTGATTAAATAATGGCAAAAAAAAAAAAATTACACAAAGTTGTCACTAAATGATATATTGCTCACACAGGCCATGGGCATATGTGGAATTGCACCCCAAAATACATTTAGCTGCTTCTCCTGAGTACGGGGATACCACATGTGTGGGACTTTTTGGGAGCTTAGCCACGTACAGGGCCCCGAAAACCAAGCACCCCCTTCAAAAATTTACGCCCTTAGAAATTCTGATTCACTCCTCACTACCTATCAGTTTTGAAGGCCATAAAATGCCAAGATAGCACAAAACCCCCCCAAATGACCCCATTTTGGAAAGTAGACACCCCAAGCTATTTGCTGAGAGGCATGGTGAGTATTTTGCAGCTCTCATTTGATTTTGAAAATGAAGAAAGACAAGAAAACATTTTTTTTTCTTTTTTGAAGAGTGAAATCAAAAATTTACGCCCTTAGAAAGCCTGAAGGCGGTGCTTGGTTTTGGGGTCCCGTACGCGGCTAGGCTCCCAAAAAGTCTCACACATGTTGTATCCCCGTACTCAGGAGAAGCAACAGAATGTATTTTGGTGTGTAATTTCACATATTCCCATGGCATGTTTGAGCAATATATCATTGAGTGACAACTTTGTGCAAAAAAAAAAAAAAAATTGTCTTTTTCCCGCAACTTATGCCACAATATAAAATATTCCATGGACTCGACATGCCTCTCAGCAAATAGCTTGGGGTGTCTACTTTCCAAAATGGGGTAATTTGGGGGGGGTGGAACTGTGCTGGCATTTTATGCACAACATTTAGAAGCTTATGTCACACATCACCCACTCTTCTAACCACTTGAAGACAAAGCCCTTTCTTACACTTTTTGTTTACATGAAAAAATTATTTTTTTTTGCAAGAAAATTACTTTGAACCCCCAAACATTATATATTTTTTTAAAGCAAATGTCCTACAGATTAAAATGGTGGGTGTTTCATTTTTTTTTTCTACACAGTATTTGCGCAGCGATTTTTCAAACGCATTTTTTGGGGGAAAAAACACACTTTTTTAAATTTTAATGCACTAAAACACACTATATTGCCCAAATGTTTGATGAAATAAAAAAGATGATCTTAGGCCGAGTACATGGATAGTCACTATCATAATTATGGTTCTGGCTAAGAGTATTGTCACTTGTATCTAATTCATTGAAACGGTAATGCGGAAATGCATATGGCAGCATACACTTATGTGCATGGGCGCCTATATGAGTGAATGTTTCTCCCGCAGACATAAAATTGAGTGGTTTGACTGCTCAATTTTGTATTTTCATTATTAAGACTGGTAAATAAAAGTTTTCCTATGAGAAATCATGTAGGTATGTCTGACGCTTGCGACGCCGTACGATTTGTAGATGCAACGTACGGTGGAACGCAAGCTTCCTGTTAATCAAGCATAGTTGAAATGCAAGCCGCTTCAGAACGAGGCTTGCTTAAGCGCATTTCCGTTCCCGAGTCATGACGTCATGACGGCATATCGCGAGATGTGCGGGGAATCATCTCCGCACACACAAGGAAATAGTTTTTGCTTTAACTACATTGCAACATCGGTACCGGATATAATACTATCTTCTCCTCACTATATTAGTATGGGTAGAAGTGGAATTTTGTCACATTGGGATTATTGGGCTATATTATATTGAGGTGGAACGCAAAATACACCCGCAAGATTGAGGCTTGGAACGCACGCGGGTCCGCCATTTTGGGCAACCCAGAAGTGCTAATTTACGGAATTGAATGGGCTGGAGTCACATCATAAGGATTACAGTACCTATATTAGGGAGTCAGGCTGCAGTGGATGGATACCCCTAGACGAAGTCTTGTTAGACAAAACGCGTCGGGAGGACTCCACTGCCTCCTTCATTTTATGTACAAGCTCTTTTTTATCTTCTTAAATGTAAGTGTATTTCTTTTTATAATAAAAATACTTTGTTTACGGAATCACACTATGTGGCCCCTTTTCTATCTCCTATGGGCCATATGCTGGGATACTTAACGTTATATGTGGAGAAGACACTTCCATGAAGTTCCCTGGGATCCCTTCGCCTCCAGGTTGCCAAGGTCTTCCCCCCATTGCTGGTGTGCAATACAAGCTGGTTTGACCCTTACAGTATATGATGCTTTGGGTTCAAACCCTCCGGTAAGCTTCCATCTTCACTGGCTGTGGGAATTGCACGTTTTCGTGAAGACACTGTGGTGTGGTGTATCGAATTGGTCTTTTCACTTACCAACTAACAAGATCTAATATACACATATGGTGGACTAATTAGTAACCTGCTGTGTATTGTTTCTTTATATAGAGTCATATGCTGGTGACGGCATTCTGCACATTTTTCACAGGTGGTGACCATTAAGGTCCTCATTATTTACAGACTTTAACCATTAGTCCATTGATGGACATTTAATTTGTTTTTTATGGACATTTATTCTTTATTTAAAGCACCGGATATTTACTCATTTTAATTTTATAATTTGTATATTCAGGGTACATTTTCATTTTCATTTAGCGCTACACTTTTGGTTTTCTATTGGAGTACATGGATACCAAACATGACATGCTTTAAAATTGTGCACAAACGTGCAGTTGCGACAAACTAAATACATTTTTAAAAGCCTTTAAAAGCCATTACAGGTTACCACTTTAGATTTACAGAGGAGGTCTACTGCTAAAATTACTGCCCTCGATCTGACCTTCGCGGTGATACCTCACGTGCATGGTGCAATTGCTGTTTACATTTGACGCCAGACCGACGCTTGTGTTCGTTCGCCTTTGCGCGAAAGCAGGGGGGGACAGGGGTGCTTTTTTTTTTTCCTTTATTTTTTTTGCTTTTTTATCTTATTTTTAAACTGTTCCTTTCATTTTGATTTTAATCATTTTTATTGTTATCTCAGGGAATGTATATATCCCCTATGATAGCAATAGGTAGTGACAGGTACTCTTTTTTAAAAAAATTGGGGTCTATTAGACCCTAGATCTCTCCTCTGCACTCAAAGCATCTGATCACACCAAGATCGGTGTGATAAAATGCTTTCCCAAATTCCCAATGGCGCTGTTTACATCCGGCGAAATCTAAGTCATGAAATGCTCGTAGCTTCCGGTTTCTTAGGCCATAGAGATGTTTGGAGCCATTCTGGTCTCTGATCAACTCTATGGTCAGCTGGCTGAATCACCGGCTGCATTCTCAGGTTCCCTGTTGGGACAGGAGAGCCAGAGAAAAACATGGAAGACGGTGGGGGGGGGCATTCCCTCCCACTGCTTGTAAAAGCAGTCTAGAGGCTAATTAGCTGCTAGGATTGCTTTTACATGAAAGCCGATCGCTGGCTGAAGAGAATGATACCAAGATGATACCTAAACCTGCAGGCATCATTCTAGTATAACCACTCAAAGTCCAGCAACATACCAGTACGTTGCTGGTCTTGTTGGGCATATATTGTAAACTTTTTTTTCATGCAGCTTGTGGGCTGAACGAAAAAAAGAGATTGATCGGTGGGTATGCCCACCATTAGAATACCTCCCTTCATCCACCCACTTCTAATGATGGGCATACATGCACCGTTTATAAATGCCGAAGCATGGGGGCATCCTTCCGCAAAAGGTAGGAGCAAATCGCTCCTCCGCCCACTGCTGCCCCCATGCTTCGGCATATAGGCTGAAGTATGTAACTGTGGTGGTGAAATCACCTCCGGCAGCGCTGGAGTCACGGCTTTATGTATCGTGGGAGCAAACGCTGTTGCTGTCAAGATAAATAAATCCGCGCTGCAACTGAATGGCGCACCTGCTAAGCAAATGATGGTTAACAATAAAACAAAGTAACATTACAGTATAACAGTAAGACTTATCATACCTGCAAAGCAAATACAAAAAAAACATAGTAAAAAATAAAACATTTAATGCAGCCTGTGCCTAAAATATATATATGCCGAAGCATGGGGGCATCCTCTCGCAAAAGGTAGGAGCAAATCTCTCCTCCACCCACTGCTTCCCCCATGCTGCGGCATATATGCTGAAGTATGTAACTGTGGTGGTGAAATCACCTCCGGCAGCGCTGGAGTCACCGCTTTATGTATCGTGGGAGCAAACGCTGTTGCTGTCAAGATAAATAAATCCGCGATGCAACTGAATGGCGCACCTGCTAAGCAAATGATGGTTAACAATAAAACAAAGTAACATTACAGTATAACAGTAATGCCCCGTACACACGGTCGGATTTTCCGATGGAAAATGTCCGATCGGAGCGTGTTGTCGGAAATTCCGACCGTGTGTGGGCTCCATCGGACATTTTCCATCGGATTTTCCGACACACAAAGTTTGAGAGCAGGCTATAAAATTTTCCGACAACAAAATCCGTTGTCGGAAATTCCGATCGTGTGTACACAAATCCGACGGACAAAGTGCTACGCATGCTCAGAATAAATAAAGAGATTAAAGCTATTGGCCACTGTCCCGTTTATAGTCCCGGCGTACGTGTTTTACGTCACCGTGTTTAGAACGATCGGATTTTCCGACAACTTTGTGTGACTGTGTGTATGCAAGACAAGTTTGAGCCAACATCCGTTGGAAAAAATCCTAGGATTTTGTTGTCGGAATGTCCGAACAAAGTCCGACCGTGTGTACAGGGCATTAGACTTACCATACCTGCAAAGCAAATACAAAAAAAACATAGTAAAAAATAAAACATTTAATGCAATCTGTGCCTAAAATATATATATGCCGAAGCATGGGGGCATCCTCCCGCAAAAGGTAGGAGCAAATCGCTCCTCCACCCACTGCTGCCCCCGTGCTTCGGCATATATGCTGAAGTATGTAACTGTGGTGGTGAAATCACCTCCGACAGTGCTGGAGTCACGGCTTTATGTATCGTGGGAGCAAACGCTGTTGCTGTCAAGATACATAAATCCGCTCTGCAGCTGAATGGCGTACCTGAAAACAAAAAAATGGTTAACAATAAAACACAGTAAACAGTAAAGTATAAAAAAATTGCATACCTATAAAGCAAACATGATAAAAACATAATAACAATAAAACATCGCAGAATAGAATACAGTAAAAAAGAGCAGAACAATAGAGAGAATAGAGAGAGAACAATAAAACGACAACTATTTTAGTTTTTTTTTTTTATAATTTTTTTTGTTTTTTGTTTTTACACTTTTTTTTTTTGTAACTTTTGTAACTGTAACCGTTTCCAGGTTCAGGTCTCTCAAAATGCGATGGCATCTTGGGAGACCCTGTGAAAGTGTGTCCTAGTCTGTGCAGTGCTGTACACTACGCCAATACTCAACTAGTGTATGGTAGCGTTCAAAACATTCACCAATGCAAAGACCAGGATTGCCAGGACAGGAGGGACAATAATAGCAGGTGTCACTCCTATATCCGCGCTTTCTGCAGACAGGACATTTTCTTTGGGGGGCTCGTTGGGTAGGGGTACGCGGGAGGACATAAGGAAAATGCCTCTCATGCAGCCAGCTTACTGCATTTGGATTGGGAAGGTGAGGTGGAGCACCGTCTGGAAACAGAAGGGCTCTGACGATCTCTTCCTGGAATTTAGGGAAGGATCCATTCCGTCCTGAAGCTCTGTATAGCACATGAGCGTTCAGCAAAGCCAATTGAAATAAGTATACAGACACTTTTTTATACCAGCGTCTGGCCTTACGGGCAACTAGGTACAGCACCAACAACTGGTCGGTGAGGTCCACCCCTCCCATATTGAGGTTATATTCGTGGACACAGAAGGGTTTCTCCACAACACCAGTCGACGTAGTAATTTGGACCGTCGTGTCTGCATGAAGGGAGGTAAGAACGAAAACATTCTTATTATCCCTCCACTTCATAGCGAGCAAATTATTACACTGCAAGCAGACTCTCTCCCCCAGCCTAAGACGGGAATCTACAAGCCCCTGGGGAAAGCCCCGGTGATTAGGTCGCACGGTGCCACATGCTCCAATCTGATGATCAAAAAGGTGACTAAAAATTGGCACGCTCGTGTAATAATTGTCCACATACGTATAAGCGGTACCCCTTTCCGAATAAGGGTGACACCAAGTCCCACACAATCTTGCCAGCGCTTCCTATGTAGTCAGGGCAGTTTGTCGGCACTACGTGGCTATCTTTTCCATCGTAAACCATAAAACTACACGTATAGCCTGTGGCCCTGTCACAGAGCTTATACATCTTGACCCCGTATCTGGCACGCTTGCTGGGAAGGTACTGTTTGAATGACAAGCGGCCAGAAAACGTAATCAGGGACTCATCAATGCAGACAACTTGATGGGGAGTAAACAAGTCTGCAAAACGTTGGTTGAAGTGGTTTACGAGGGGCCGAATTTTGTAGAGCCGATCGTATTCAGGGTCTCCACAAGGACGTCAGAGTTCATTGTTGTTGAAGTGCATGAACCGCAAAATCTGCTCGTATCGTGCCCTGGCCATGGAAGCAGAGAACACAGGCATATGGTGAATTGGGTCAGTGGACCAATATGACCGCAACTCACTCTTTTTGGTTATGCTCATGAGGAGGGAAAGGCCCAGAAAGATCTTAAATTCGGAAACCGTAATTGGTTTCCAATCTCTGGCAAGGGAGGACTGAGGAATAGTGGCGATGTGTTGACCAGCGTACAAATTGCTTTGGTCCACAATAGATCTATAGAGATCTTCGGTGAAAAACAGCGAATAAAAATCAAGTGGCGTAAAATCAACTGTTTCCACATGAATGCCGGGTTGGCCAGTGAATGGGGGAAGTACGGGTGCTGCAGAAGTGGTGGGTTCCCAATTCGGATTGGCAAATGCAGCAGGAAGGGCACTATGGGCACGACGGGCCTGTGTTCGTCTTCTTGGTGGCAGCAGGACACTACTTGTGCTTGCCACCTCACCAGCTTGAACTGCACTTATGGGATTCGCCACGTCACCAAGTGTTACTGCAGTGCTGGATGTACGACCAGGGTGTACTAGGCTGCTGGTGCTTGCCAGTTCACCAGAAGGAATAGCGGCGCTAGTACTTCTCTGCTCCAGATGAGAGCCCTGCGGTTCTTGCACCTCAACAGCAGAAGAAGAAGTTCGGGGTCTGGTACGCCTGACCTTGGCAGGGACCACAACTCCGTCGTCAGAGCTATCTGTCATGGAGCCGCTGTCCTCTACAGGATCGTATTCTGAGCCTGAATCTGACAGATGAGTGACTTCCTCTTCACTATCTGTCATGCTCAGTGTAGGCCTCTTCACTAGTGTACCTTCGATTTGCCATTTTGGGCTCTAAATTTAGTGGTACACTAGTGAGACTCATAGGCAAAAAAGCTCCTGACTGTTAGCGACTGATTCAAAATGCTACCAAAAAACTGTTAGCAATCGCAGGGATCAGGCCTGACTCTGCGAACGCTGCAGTTATGTGTTTAGTGTTTTGTAAGTGACTGCACTTGGGTGGGCTGGGCAGGGCAGGGCTGGGCCAAGGGGCAAAACGTAGGTGCTAGCAGGTATCTGGGCTGATCCCGCTAACACTGCTTTTTTGGGGACCCTAAACTGCTGGGGACGCTAGTATAGATCTGATCGGATCAGGTATTGATCCGTTCAGATACTATACCACTAAGGGAGGTGTATACTGCATGCGTGGGTGTTAGCGGTACTGGCGCTAACATGACGCTGCCTGGGGCGACGCAGACCTTATCTGACCCTAAAAACGTAACTTATATCACCGCCGGGCAATTAGGGGGTTAAACCTTTATTAGGTAATAAACGGCGGGTGCCCTAAAACTATAATAAACAAACTAACCAGCGTCACCCATAACACTTATACGGTGATCACTAGTGAAAGGGTTAACTAGGGGGCAATCAGGGGGTTAAAACCTTTATTAGGTAGTATATAGGGGTCCCTGACGCTATAAAATGCTGACGGCGAACCTATATACTTACCTCCCTAACTAGCGTCACCTGTGACACTAATACAGCGATCAAAAAAACAATTGCTTAGTGACACTGGCGACGGGGGGTGATCACGGGGTTAAAACTTTATTATGGGGGTTAGGGGGGTACCCTAGACCTAAAGGGGGCTAACCCTAACTGCCCTACCACTTATAACTGTCACAAACTGACACCAATGCAATAATCAGGAAAAAAAAAACTGCTATTGCTGTCACTGTGACAGGGGGTAATCGGGGGGTGACTGGGGGGTGAAAAGTGTGCCTGCGTGTTCTACTGTAAGTGTAGTGTTGGTGCAAACTCACATTGATGTCTTCTCTCCTCTGCGCCGGAACGAAAAGACCGGCTCCAGGAGAGATGACATCACTTCCTCCGCTTCTGTTTACATTACAGAAGCCGAGGAAGCCTGTCATTCGCCAGAAGCGATCGCCAGGGGATGGCCACGAATGAGTGGCCCCCCCTCACCTCTGATCGCCCCTGACCTGAATCCGACCGCCACAGGCACCGGGGGGGTCCGATCGGACCCCCAGCCCGCGAGCAGGGAGGGACGTACAGGTAAGCCCTTATGCCTGCCCGTGCCATTGTGCCGACGTACATCGGGGTGCGGCGGTCGGCAACTGGTTAAGTTGCCCCTATAAAAACACAAATTTAATGCCAAATAAATTAAAGAGACTCCTCTTATCTTGGAAATCCCCAACACTATCTTTTGACCTCTTAAAGAATAAATTGTCCTGGATAATGTTACATGAACGCCTCTCTACCATACTGAAGGACAAGCTTCCCCGATTCGAAAAAACCTGACGGGGACAACCTCGTCCGATCTGAGGCTAGCCTCTTAGTGCCCTAGGAGAGGCTCGCTGTCCCTTTTCTTCATCCCTTCCTTTCTTCTTTTCTTCTCGGTTTTTCTCCTTCCCACTTATTAAACCTGGCAGTTTGGGGAGAGGTGTAGAGCCACTGGTTGGCTGCCATTAGCCCACTCCCCATATGAGGGGAGTGGGCCAATGGCAATCAAGAGGCAATAATCTTGCTGGAAGTCGTAAAATCATTATGTGTTCCACCTGGAATAACAAACAGATGCTCCGACTTCCTGATGGCAGAAGTCGCCTTGATTAAACATTTTAAAGCTTGGCCCACATCCAATGGGCTAATTTCTTGAGTACTCTCCAAAAGGAACATAGGAGGACAACCTCTTGTGTGATATAGACTCTGAGGGTCAGTTTAGGCACAAAATTCGAGCATTGGCATGAGTACCTCCCTGTCTGGGAAGTATTGATTAAGAGGAAGGGAATTTTTTAGGGACTTTCAGGAAACCTAAACCTGGTAAGGTAAGTATTTCCATCCCTATGGGACTTTAAGTGAAATTATGGCCCGGTAAGGTCACATATTTCCATCCCTGTTGAGTCAAGAAGAAGGGGGAACAAGGAAATGGGACTTTATATGAAGCACATGGAAGCAAGAAGATAATTGAGCGGAACAATGACATCATTGTCATTGTATGTCCATACCTCACCAACGCTTTGTTTCTTTTTTTTCACTGGGGTTTTTTTCTTTATAGGCACAACCTCATGTGTGCACACTTTCACAGATGGCTTTTGTGTTTTTCACTCTCACCTTTCTCCCACCATGTTTTTCTGGCAGTCCACCTGTCGGTCTTAACTCACCATCCTCCTCCATGAGCACAATATCTCCCCCCCCTCCTTTTTCCCCCTCTTTCTACCATCCCATTTATATACTTCCACTTGGTTTCAGTGTTCCCTCAGGGTCCCGTGCTTGCCCTGTGGGCGGCCTGTATGGATCGTCTGCTGGTGGGCCTTCCACTACGGCTCCCGTTTGGAGGTTTTCCGGATACCTCGGCACTTCACCACCGCACCATTATTGAGACCTGCGGACCTCAATCAGTGAGTATGCACTCATGTGCTGCTAGTGGTGTCACCGCATCCCTATTCATTGTGATAATAATTACTGATTACACTTTTATCAATACTATCTTAGATTACCACGGCATGCTCCTGACGAGTGGCGTATTAGCCACGAAATGCGTAGAGCTACATGATGCCGTGTTTCTCTCTCTCTACCTGTTCTAAGTTTACATACTATAACTACCTCTACGGGTTTAGTGAGGCCATAGGTCCTGCAGGTTTTTACCTTGCAATCATTTTACCAATTATGTTTGGGAGGAACTTTGGATTATATCATGGAATTCACAACGCTCTTTATTGAGAAAGTGTTACCACTCCATTGTCTATATTATATTACCATGCTTATCTGTTTTATTTCTGACGTCATGACACTTTGTTATCATTTTATTATTATTGCTGTTATTGTGTGTCAACATTATGTGTACTTTTTATTGTGACATGAATACATTTCGTTGTTCCACTCAATTATCTTCTTGCTTCCGTGTGCTTCATATAAAGTCCCATTTCCTTGTTCCCCCTTCTTCCTGCCTGGGAAGTACGCAAGTATGGGTGCTTTAAACCCCAAGGCCACCAATGCTGACTCTCTTCTGGCTGATTATTTTGCCACCGGTAAAGCAGTTTTCAGTGAGAGGTACCACAGGGTGATTGAAGGCATCTGCTGCAATAACGTCCAACAGCAATGGGTAATCCCATTTTGGAAACAATTCGAGGTTTCAACCAAATTGCATTATGAAAAACAGTATAATTAGGTGTTGGGTGCCCACTGTATGCCGGTGAAGGCAGAGATAGCCGAAATGTGTGACTATAGCATACTTAGGCATAGACCTAAATCAAGCCACGCCTGCAGGCATTTCAGAACAGACTTCTGAAGAGTCCAGCGTAAAATCCTGATCAGCAATAATACTGGGAATTTATGCAATATTCTACTATAGGCACAGTTAGCACAGTCCTTTCCTGTTTTCGTAAGAGTATTTACAATCTTCACAGAGCATTCAACTCCATTAGCCTCTGCCTCTCTAGACCCAAGCCATCAGCCCGAGCCTGTCGGATGCTGGATGAATGGGACTTTGGAGAAGATTTGATCTTACATACAGAGGGATTCAATCCAAGACACTTATAAGGATGAGCAAAAGGTACCAAGGCCCCTTCGGCCAATCTGGGATCATCACCAGAACTGTCACCTTCCCCCGCCACAGCCTCAGCTGGAAGCTGAGAATCAGAGGGAGCAGCAGAAAGGCATAAGCTGTCTTGGAGATCCACTCTGCAGTCAGCACCTCCACCCCAAATGCTTGCGAATTCTGGGCCCTGGAATGGAATTTCAGCAACTTGGTGTTGACTGGGGATGTGAGCGGTCTACCTCTGGAAGAAAAATGCCAAGCTCTGTTAGTTCTCGAAAGACTCACAGTAGTCTGGACCATTCATTGTTGTCCAGACTTGTGCTGGACAAATAGTTTGCCTGAAGATTCTTCTGACCAGGCACATAGGCCGCAGATAGCTGCAGAAGATTGACTTGGACAGATTCTAGAATTAGAGAACCTCCTTCAGAAGGGAGAGACTGAGCCTTGTTTCCAGATGTAGGCCACAGTCGTTGTGCTGTCCAACTTTACCAGAACAGGCTTACCCCGGAACATTGCAGATGATTTAGTTTCTTCAACCATAAGTTTAGGCCACTGGTCCAGAAACCCGACTTGAATGGGAGCGAGAGTTAAACTGAGACTACCTGAGCTGCTGGAGCGAGGCAATTTCTATGGCTCAATCTGAGACGTGAAGGATGAAAGATTCTCCAAATATAGCTCAATATGCTTGACTTAATGGACCACGTGTCAATCACCAAAGCCGTACCTGTGTCCACAGAGGAGCCACATAGTGCCCATAAGGCATTTGAGTAGCACAATCCCAAAATAACAGAAAGCATCCTGACGTGGAACTCTTTACAGACCTCTTGGTTTATGCATTGGCTTCCCAGTTTTTCCTGGACTCCTAGCCAGAAATGCAGAAGCTAAGCTCTCTGGAGTGAGCATGGAAACTGACTCTTGAGTTTTTTGGTATCCTTTAACTCAGCAGACATTCATCTTGAGGCAGGAAGCCAAACTAACTGCTATTAAACTTAGGTTTGACCTTCTACGATCAAGAAAAATGCAGTGATAGCGTTTGTCCTTGAAGGCCACATCTTCTGATGGTAAGGTCATGTATATGGCCAATCCCACAAGGGACACACACCCCAACCCCTGGACATCTTTCAGTTCAAAAGGGCATAACTTTTACATCCTGCTGTGACAACATACTCCAATCTTGTAGAACGAGCACTTGATCCATTTAACATAAGGGCATTGTCAAGCTGTCCTCTGGAGGTACTTACATTTATTTCCAAAGCTTTACTTCTACTCAAAGGCATTTCACCAACCTTACCAATCTGGACAAAGGTTGTCTTCATCTTCCTGTTCAGAAGAGACTGAAGAGGATTGATTGGCTTGAGAAGGCCCTGAATAGAAGACTGGACATTGCCAGAATAGATAGCCCTTGCAGAAGATGAATTCAGCAATTCCTTTAGAGTGTCTTGACCATATGCTTAATTGTGACAACTTGGTCACCATCATCTTAATCACAGCCTGCCTGAACAAAGTAGGAATCACATGTTTATTCACCTCTACTTGGTAGGAAGCTGACAAGGGTTAATTTGTCTGAGGAGGTTCTGAGACTACTCATTTGTACCGTATATGACCCCTTCACAGAGTGTATTGACCACATGCTTAATAAAAGTGACAACCGGTTAAGTGTTGTCGTCATCTTTATCCTAGGTTGCTTGAACAAGGGAACATTCTTGCAGTCATGTTCGTCTGTCTTCTCTTTGGAAGAATCTGAAGCAGATTGTTTGCCTGGGAAGGCTTGGAGACTGCTCAGTAACGCTTTCACAGGGTGAGTGAAAACACTCCTTTAGAGTGTAGAGTATATAGACCACAGGTTTAAAAAATGTGACAACCTGTTAGGTGTCGTCATCTTTATCCTTGGTTGCTTGAACAAAGCAGAATTTATGCAGTCATGTCCATTCGGAAATTGGGCTGTTTCGCCTGGTATGGCTAGGCAGCTTCTCATTGCCAGAGCAGATAACCCTTTCAAAGGGTGAGCAGAAACCACTCCTTCAGAGTGTATTGACAATGTGTTTATTGAATGTGACAGCCTATTAGATGTCATCCTTATCCCTGGCTGCTTGAGCCAGTGGGATACATACTGTCATGTCCATCCGGAAATTCGGAAAACGGTCTGTTTCACCTGGTATGGCTAGGCAGCTTCTCATTGCCAGAGCAAATAACTATTTGAAAGGGTGAGCAGAAACCACTCCTTTAGAGTGTGTTGGCAATGTGTTTATTGAATGTGACATCCTATTACGTGTCATCCTTATCCCTGGCTGCTTGAGCCAGTGGGATACATACTGTCATGCCCATCTATTTATTCCTCTTCTAAAGTCTGAAGAGGGATGTTTGCTTGGGAAAGCTATGAGACTGCTCCTTTCCAAAGAATTTAACCCCTTCACAGGGTAAGTGGGAATAACTCCTTTAAGTGTATTGGCCACTTGTTTAATAAATAAGACAACCCGTTAGGTATCATTATCCTCCTCATCTCTTGTTGCTTAATCAAAGCAAGAGTCACACAATCATGTTCATCCACATCTTCTTTACTGAAGAGCTTGAAGAGGGCTGTTTTGTTCTGAGACTAGTAATTACCAATAGATAACCTTTCCACAGGGTTTTGCGTGCCAATTAACAAACCAGCCCATAAAAATAATTAAATGCAGTAAAATAGTTTGCTTAGTATCAAACCTTAAGGGGTTAACCACTGCTAGAGGGAGACCGAAGCCTCCATCTACAGTTCTGATTCACCAGGTGGTTAATGAGCTAAATCTTGCCCTGCCAGGAATCAGGATATGATGAAACATTTTGTTCATAACATAACAACAAAAAGGTAGGAATTTGCAACAGAATTTCTCCAATGTACACAAACCAAGGGAATTGTAGACCTCATAAACATGCTTCTCCCTTTTTTTTTTTTTTTATGAAAAACTGGAGAGCACATAGAAATATAAAAGGATATCCCATATCTCAACAGGCCATGGCTGGCTCCAGTAGTCATCCACAGGTGACTCCTCTACCTTCTCTGGAAATGCTGGTCTTTTGAGGGGGTTGGCATAATGGAACAACAATAAAGCAAACATCAGAAGCCACCAACAGGTTATTGCCATGTGTGAACCGATAGTGTTATACAGAGTACTCCCTGTGGAGGAGCTCAGGCTATGCATAGTGGCTGCAGGGAGCAAGGGACAACAGTACCCAGCAATGCAGAATTCATTTGGATACAAAGCATTTTCAAATTTAGCTCACCCATCCTCCGTCATCCGACCGTAAACACCGGCACAGAGCAAGTGCGCATGTATAGGGGAGACTCTGCCAACACCGCTGCCCACTTTACATGGACCCAGTGGACCCCAGACAAGCCTGATAAAAGCCACCCCGAGGATGAGCAGCGGGGCTCCCTGTATTATGGGTCATTTAGCCGAGACACCAGGGACTGAGTCCAGCCTAATCCACACGCATGGATGGACGGCCAGCCCTTTAGACCAGCCAGGTAGAGGAGAACACCTAGGTCCTGTGCATAGGAGGAAAAAAGAAGAACACAGAGGCTGTAGGTGGGCTCAAATTTATATGGGTTAAGTCCTGGAGGCATGGGGGGGCGGAGCCTATACCCAGCTGTGCTGACTTGGAGCCGTCAGGAATGCAGAATGTGCATTTAGTAGACAATTGGTCCTGCACAGTTGGCCTTTCAGAGACTGCACCTAGATTGTGGGGATCCAGCTGGACACTATGGGGGTCATTTACTATAGCGCCGAAAAAAGATCCTGCAGTCCCGGAAAATAGCACCCAATTAAGGCCAATTAAGACTTCAACTCTCAGAAACTGGGCGCTAATGCAAATGGAAAGCAGCGCTATTGCCGGCAAACATGCCTGTCAGATCGAGAGTAAGAGGTGCAGCGCTAGCAAATGGTAATAATAAACAGTGAATTCATCATATGATAATCCTAATAAATTCATAGGTTATGTAGTCCGTCAAGAAGAATTCAAAAATCCATCAGAAAAAGCTGAAGAGGAAGAGCCGTCACCAACACCCAATAATACAGACTCTTACCGCCATTGCATTGAATATACACAGTATAGAGATGTATGGTTAGTTGGATTCCCGCTCCATATAATTCACTGCATTAGAGAGGTCCCTCTTTCACTGACAAACCAGGTGTATACAGCTTGGTAACCAAGCGGAATGTTCCCAAAGGTACAACCAGGTAACCACATGAGAAAAGAAGAGGAAGACTCTCATTGCGCAAACATCTGATAGTAAGCTTAATTTATTGACATGAAGCAGTAGATCAAAAACTCACATGTAGTGAATAAAATACAGGCAGTCGGAAAGCGTCCAGCGCTTCCTACCGGCGAGATGGCGGCCACTCCCCCGTCCATAATACTATGTCACGCGTCCATCGTACAGCCCGACATTTCGTCACAAGTGTGCGTCCTCAGGGGCGTGGCTATGACGTGTGACGTTGCTGCTTATAAAGGGAATGAGTGGGAAAAGAAACCGGATATGGTCCTGCGTTCCATATGGCGGAAATGACCTATTCCCCTCCAGTGGGACGCAACAACCGAAAATGACGTGCGTTCCAAAAAACGAAACTTATGAAAGTAAACAAAGAGCCGAACAAACCTTGCGCTCCAGAGAGCAGAAGTTAGGTAAAAACTCACTGCTCCATATTAACCGGAGATGACCCGCTCTCCACAGATCAGAAATCAGTCCCCCACCATGGAGACAGATACCTGGAAAAAATCAAAATGTGTTTCCCTGGCTGAAGATTGAATACAGCTCACCAACATATAGGAAACACAATTTTAGAATACAATAATATTGCTTCAACAGTGAAACTAATCACTGCCTGAAAGCTGAAATATAGTTATCAAAAAATATTAATAAAAATGACACAAAAAACGTCAGCACACAACTTCCTTCAAAAATATATCTGTAATGGTTATAATAATGGATTAGAAAGGAAAGATTAATACCTCTCAAGATTCTAAATAGATCTACTATGGGCAGGGATCGTACGTGCATGTGGACTCATAGAGTGGTGACCTCTTGTGGTAGGTACATATAACAACACAAAAAAACATTAAATAAAATAAAGTAACATTTCCATAGAGGGAATATAGATACTACTAATAAACTCTATGGTAAAATATGTGACCGAACTTAACAAAAGACATAGATCACATCGACCACCAGGCCTCAAAAATACGTAAGCTATATATAAATCTCAAAAAGACATATTTTTAACCATTATTTAAAAAAATATTAACCATTATCAATAAATGCGTTTATATCCCATTCGATATTCATACCAAATGGGGTGTAAGTCTGGGCCTGATATATCCACTTAATCATTTCTTGCAACCGTTGGTTATTAAGACCCCCTCATATCTGAGAAATTCTACCCAGGTGATTAACACTCTTCAACGTTTGGATTGGAAAGACACATACATTGCAACTGCTGATGTGTCTTCATTATATAGTGTGATCACGCACCAGCATGGGAGGGAAGCAGTTGAATATTTTTTACAACAGGATACTCTCCATGAACAGCAGAGGTCTTTCATTTTGCGACTTCTTGATTATGCCATGGAACGGAATTATTTCTGGCATGATGGCTCCTATTATTTGCAAAAAAGGGGAGTGGCCATGGGGACTAAATTTGCCCCTAGCATGGCTAACCTGTTCATGGCCAAATGGGAGGAGGATGTCGTCTATCAAGAGTCCGGACCTGAGCTGGTACTCTGGAAGAGGTACATAGACGACATCCTCCTCCTGTGGGATGGTAGTTTTGAATCCCTCAATAATTTAATTACTGGCCTGAATAATAATGATAGGGGCATCATCTTAACACATGAAGCTAGTTGTACAGAGATCCATTTTCTCAATCTCAGAATAAGAGTAGCAGATGGACAGCTTATCACATCAACATATTTCAAAAGAAACCAATCGTAACGGTTTCATTGATATTAAAAGCTGCCATCACAGGGCTTGGTTGGAATCCATTCCCAGGAGTCAATTTCTGAGGTTGAGGCGAAACTGCACAAACCTTGATGATTTCTGTGGGGAAGCCTTAGTCCTCAGAGGACAATTTCTGGAGAAAGGTTATGGGGAAAGGGAACTTGATGAGGCATTTAGTGTAGCCTTAAATAAAAATAGAGATGATCTGTTGGTCACCAAACTCAAAACTAAGGATGATACTTTTAAGTTTTTTCTCTCATCACTGGCTATTCCAACCAGCATTATGAAATAAAAAGGATAATGCGAAAACATTGGAAAGTTTTGAAAGAGGATCGGGTCCTGGGCCCAGTTCTACCAGAACAACCTCAAGTCGTATATCGAGGTGTTCCTCCCCTGAGGCTACAAATTGTTCCGAATATAGTCGATCCACCCAAGCAGCTGTCCTTATTTGAAAATATGGGGGGTTTTTATCCGTGCAGAAAATGTCCTATTTGCCAAATCAATGCATGTAGAACTAGAACAGATTCTTTCCAGTCAACATCCACTCAAGAGACCTTCCCCAATAAATCTTTCATCACATGTACGACAAAATATGTGGTCTATGTGATCAAATGTTCTTGTGGGAAGCAATATGTAGGACAAACGAAATGCATGCTACATGTGAGGTTAAGTGAGCATGTGGCTAACATCAGACGTGGCTTCCCTAAGCATAGTCTCTCTCATCACTATGCACATAGGCATGATTGCAATCCTGAGGGGACTACATTTTTGGCATAGACAAATTTTGTGGTGACTGGAGGGGTAGCAACATGGTTAGGGAAGTTTCACGTCTGGAAACTAAGTGGATCTATCAGGCCCAGACTTACACCCCATTCGGTATGAATATCGAATGGGATATAAACGCATTTATTGATAATGGTTAATATTTTTTTAAATAATGGTTAAAAATATGTCTTTTTGAGATTTATATATAGCTTACGTATTTTTGAGGCCTGGTGGTCGATGTGATCTATGTCTTTTGTTAAGTCACATATTTTACCATGGAGTTTATTAGTAGTATCTATATTCCCTCTATGGAAATGTTACTTTATTTTATTGTTTTTATGTGTTGTTATATGTACCTACCACAAGAGGTCGCCACTCTATGAGTCCACATGCACGTACGATCCTCGCCCAGAGTAGATCTATTTAGAATCTTGAGAGGAATTAATATTTCCTTTCCAATCCATTATTATAACCATTACAGATATGATTTTGAAGGAAGTTATGTGCTGACGTTTTTTGTGTAATTTTTATTAATATTTTTTTATAACTATAGTTCAGCTTTCAGGCAGTGATTAGTTTCACTGTTGAAGCAATATTATTTTATTCTAAATTTGTGTTTCCTATATGTTGGTGAGCTGTATTCAATCTTCAGCCAGGGAAACAAATTTTGATTATATTGCTACCTTTTTTCCGGGTATCTGTCTCCATGGTGGGGGACTGATTTCTGATCTGTGGAGAGCGGGTCATCTCCGGTTAATGTGGAGCAGTGAGTTTTTACCTAACTTCCGCTCTCTGGAGCGCAAGGTTTGTTCGGCTCTTTGTTTACTTCCATAAGTTTTGGTTTTTCGAACGCACGTCATTTCCGGTCGTTGCGTCCCACTGGCGGGGAATAGGTAATTTCCGCCATATGGAATGCAGGACCATATCCATTTTCTTTTCCCATTCATCCCCTTTATAAGCGGCAATGTCACACATCATAGCCACGCCCCTGAGGACGCACACTTGTGACGAAACGTCGGGCTGTACGAGGGACGCGTGACGTAGTATTGTGGATGGGGGAGTGGCCGCCATCTCGTCGGTAGGAAGCACTGGACGCTTTCCGACTGCCTGTATTTTATTCACTACATGTGAGTTTTTGATCTACTGCTTCAATAAATTAAGCTTACTATCAGATGTTTGCGCAATGAGAGTCTTCCTCTTCTTTTCTCATGTGGTTACTGGGTTGTACCTTTGGGAACATTCTGCTTGGTTACCAAGCTGTATACACCTTTATTTGTCAGTGAAAGAGGGACCTCTCAAATGCAGTGAATTATATGGAGCGGGAATCCAACTAACCATACATCTCTATACTGTGTATATCCAATGCACTGGCGGTAAGAGTCAGTATTTTTGGGTGTTGGTGACGGCTCTTCCTCTTCAGCTTTTTCTGATGGATTTTTGAATTCTTCTTGATGGACTACATAACCTATTCATTTATTAGGATTATCATATGATGAATTCACTGATGAATTCACTGTTTATCATTACCATTTACTAGCACTGCACCTCTTATTCTCTACCTTTTTTATTGTATCCAGCAATATAGTGCTAGCAGCTTTTTATAAATTATAATTTATATTTTTACTAGGTTTAGCACAACAAATCTTCTTCGTTTGGATGCCTGTCAGATCACATATGCGCGAATAGTGGAATTCAATGGGGTTCGAACCTACAAAATCCAAAAGTTCTCACTAAAGAGTTACAGTATATGCAAGTTCTTTGCCATAAAAAGTGTATGGGGACCTGGGTCCTGTCCCAGGGGACATGTATCAATTGGAAAAAAGTTTTTAAAACGGCTGTTTTTTCAGGAGCAGTGATTTTAATAATGCCTAAAGTGAAACAATAAAAAAATTCCTTTAAATATCATGCCTGGGGGTGTCCTTAGTATGCCTGTAAAGTAGCAGCAAAATTACATTTCTAAAGGAAAAAAAGTCTTTTAAAACTGCTTGCGGCTGTAATGTATTGTCGGATCCTGGCAATGTACCGTATATACTCGAGTATAAGTCGTTCCGAGTATAAGTCGAGGCCCTAATTTACCACAAAAAAATGGGAAAAAAACTTACTGACCCGAGTATAATGCCGCGTACACACGGTCGGACTTTTCGTCTACAAAAGTCCGACAGCCTGTCCGACAGACTTCCGGCAGACTTTCGGCAGACTTGCAGCAGACTTTCTAACGAACGGACTTGCCTACACACGACCACACAAAAGTCCGACGGATTCGTACGTGATGACGTACACCGGACTAAAATAAGGAAGTTCATAGCCAGTAGCCAATAGCTGCCCTAGCATGGGTTTTTGTCCGTCGGACTAGCACACAGACGAGCGGATTTCGGGGTCCGTCGTAGTTACGACGTAAAGATTTGAAGCATGTTTCAAATCTAAAGTCCGTCGGATTTGAGGCTGAAAAAGTCTGCTGAAAGTCCGGAGAAGCCCACACACGATCGGATTACCAGCCAGCTTTAGTCCGTCGGCGTCCGTTGGACTTTTGTAGACGAAAAGTCCGACCGTGTGTACGCGGCATTAGACGAGGGTGAGAAATGCACAGCTACTGTAAGTGGAAAAGAGGGTCAACAATGCCCATTTGCAGCCTCACTGTGCCCATTTGCATGCCTCCCTGTGCCCATTTGCAGCCATAGGTCCCCCGATCTTCAAACTTGGTAGTTAAGGGTTCCTAGATGCCCCCTAGCTGCAGCCAAAATTTGGAGTCTCTGAACCCAAAGGGTCCCGAAATGACATTGCTGCAGATGGACACAGTTAACTGAATTTGGGGCCCCGTATCTCGGGGCCACTTAATGCTAGGAACCCCAAATTTGGTGTGCAAACTAAGAGGAACTAGAACCATAAAATATTGGAGTTTGGAGTTTGTAGCACCAAGTGGCCCCGAGATACAGGGCCCCAAAAATCGGTTCAGAAAATGTCAAGCACTTTTCTGCAACAGAGAATGACATTTTCCGAACCTACTTTGGGGCCCAGTATCTCGGGGCCACTTGGTGCTAGGAACTCCAGCTTGGGATATGTTGCTACTGGGTTTACACACCAAACTTGGGATTCCTAGCACCAGGTGGCCCTGAGATACGGGGCCCCAAAAATCGGTTCAGAAAATGTCAAGCACTTTTCTGCAACAGAGAATGACATTTTCCGAACCTACTTTGGGGCCCCATATCTCGGGGCCACTTGGTGCTAGGAACCCCAAAATCGGTTCAGAAAATGAAATTTTTTGCTGCAGAAAAGTGCTTGAGTATAAGTCGAGGGGGGCACTTTCAGCACATAAAAATGTGCTGAAAAACTCGACTTATACTCAAGTATATACGGTAGATAAAAATCATTGATAGAAATGGCGTGAGTCCCCCCCCCCCTGTCCATTACTAGGCCCTTCAGGTCTGGTATGGATATTAAGGGGAACCCTGCTCCATAATTTGAAAAAAAAATGGTGGAGGGGACCCCCCAAAATCCATACCAGATCCTTTTCCGAGCACGCAACCTGGCAGGCCGCAGGAAAAGAGGGGCGGACGAGAGAGCGCCCCCCCTGAACCGTACCAGTCCACATGCCCTCAACATGGGGAGGCTGCTTTGGGGTCCCTCCCAAAACACCTTGTCCCCATGTTAATGGGGACAAGGCCTCATCCCCACAACCCTTGCCCGGTGGTTGTAGGGGTCTGTAGGCGGAGGGCTTATCAGAATCTGGAAGCCCCATTTAACAAGGGGGCCCCCAGATCCCAGCCCTCCCCCATGTGAATGGGTATCGGGTACATTGTGCTCCTACCCATTCACCAAAAAAAAGCAGTGAAATGTGACAAAAAAAACAATAGCCGGTTTTTGATAATTCCTTTATTGTAAAATAGCTCTGAGTGGTCTTCCCCCGAGCCGTGTCTCTCACCGTCATCTTTTCCTGGTGCTGTCTCTCTTGCCACCATCTTCTGTCATCGTCTCTACCGCCACAGCCTACTTCTCCCACTTCTGTGTTCTACCTCGCCGCCGTCATCTTCCTCCATTGTGTTGTCCCCCACTGTCTGGCGTCTCTTACACAGCCATGGGGCGTGACCATCCGCTGACGTCACACGTAAAGCCCGTCCCCTTTTTTCCAAAAAATAAATGGGGCGGGCTTTCTGTGTGATGCCAATGGATGGCCACGCCCCATGGCTGTGTAAGACGGCAGACAGTGGGGGACAACACAATGGAGGAAGACGGCGGCAAGGAGGAAGACAGCGGCAAGGAAGAACACAGCAATGGGAGAAGTAGGCCGTGGCGGGAGAGATGGCGACACCAAATTTGGGGTTTCTAGCACCAAGTGGCCCTGAGATACGGGGCCCCAAAATCGGTTCAGAAAATGAAATTTTTTGCTGCAGAAAAGTGCTTGAGTATAAGTCGAGGGGGGCACTTTCAGCACATAAAAATGTGCTGAAAAACTCGACTTATACTCAAGTATATACGGTAGATAAAAATCATTGATAGAAATGGCGTGAGTCCCCCCCCCCCGTCCATTACTAGGCCCTTCAGGTCTGTTATGGATATTAAGGGGAACCCTGCTCCATAATTTGAAAAAAAAAGTGGTGGAGGGGACCCCCCAAAATCCATACCAGATCCTTTTCCGAGCACGCAACCTGGCAGGCCACAGGAAAAGAGGGGCAGACGAGAGAGCGCCCCCCCTGAACCGTACCAGTCCACATGCCCTCAACATGGGGAGGCTGCTTTGGGGTCCCTCCCAAAACACCTTGTCCCCATGTTAATGGGGACAAGGCCTCATCCCCACAACCCTTGCCCGGTGGTTGTAGGGGTCTGTAGGCGGAGGGCTTATCGGAATCTGGAAGCCCCATTTAACAAGGGGGCCCCCAGATCCCAGCCCTCCCCCATGTGAATGGGTATCGGGTACATTGTGCTCCTACCCATTCACCAAAAAAAAGCAGTGAAATGTGACAAAAAAAAAAATAGCCGGTTTTTGACAATTCCTTTATTGTAAAATAGCTCTGAGTGGTCTTCCCCCGAGCCGTGTCTCTCACTGTCATCTTTTCCTGGTGCTGTCTCTCTTGCCACCATCTTCTGTCATCGTCTCTACCGCCACGGCCTACTTCTCCCACTTCTGTGTTCTACCTCGCCACCGTCATCTTCCTCCATTGTGTTGTCCCCCACTGTCTGGCGTCTCTTACACAGCCATGGGGCGTGACCATCCGCTGACGTCACACGTAAAGCCCGTCCCCTTTTTTCCAAAAAATAAAGGGAGCGGGCTTTCTGTGTGATGCCAATGGATGGCCACGCCCCATGGCTGTGTAAGACGGCAGACAGTGGGGGACAACACAGTGGAGGAAGACGGCGGCGAGGAGGAAGACAGCGGCAAGGAAGAACACAGCAGTGGGAGAAGTAGGCCGTGGCGGGAGAGACGGCGACAGAAGATGGCGGCAAGAGAGATAGCACCAGGAGAAGATGACAGAGGGAGACACGGCTCAGGGAGAAGACCACTCTGAGCTATTTTACAATAAATATATATATATATATATATATATATATATATATATATATATATATATATATATATATATATATATATATATATATATTATGCACACACACATAAACCAGTGGCAGCTGGTGCTCTAAATTTTTTGGGGGGCGCAAGCAAACTGAAACATTCTTAAAAAACGCATCAATTGCAGCCTCACTGTGCCCATCAATTGCCACCACTGTGCCCTCAAACGCAGCCACTGTGCCCATCAAACGCAGCCACTGTGCCCATCAAACGCAGCCACTGTGCCTATCAATTGCCGCCACTGTGCCTATCAAACACAGCCACTGTGCCATCAAATGCTGCCACTGTGACCCCCCTGCCCGCTCGCAGTCTGCCCGGCACTTACCCTGTCTCAGTGGGGCAGCGGGTGACGGCGACGAGCGGGGTCCTCCATGCGTCTCCTCCCATCCTCGCCTCCTGATAAGCATCCAATAACGTCACCTGTCGTTTCAGCCAATTGGTGGAGAGGCGGTTCAGTGTTAGGAAAGCGAATATTCATTCGCTTTTCTAACACACCTGGGTGGACTGTGAGCGCCCAGCATGGCACTCGCACTTCACCTATTTTGAAGCCTATTAGTGCTTTAAAAACACCCCCGCCGGTGTAATTCAGGTGCCCGGCATCCGAAAAGGGGCCAGGCGCCTGAATAGGAGGGGCAGTGGCTATAGATAGATTTATGCTATGCATGAATCTATCTATTTGTGATAGAGGGGTGGCTGTAGAGAGGGGGCGGCGCCCGTGCGCCCTTATGAACGCACCGCCACTGATATAAACACATACACATACATACACATGAGCACACCTACACACCTGCTTAGGATCGGGGAGCTTGTCTCCGCTCCTCCTATCGAAGTACTGTATACAGGGGGCCCTCAAGGGCCCCCTACAGCAAGGGGCCTGGTTGCCATGGCAACCTCAGCGACCCCTATAATTCCACCACTGGTGTCAGTAGAAAGCTAATGACACCCCCAAATCAGTTCACATATCGCAGAGCGAACTGCAAATTCAGACAACACCCATGCAATCCGATTCTGCTGCGGACCAATAAAAGGGTCCTATGCGAGTTTGGTCCGAATGCTATGCAAATTCAACCATACAATATGTATGGCTGAGTTTACATCACACAGACATCGCATGTGATTTGCAGTGTGGGGCAAATTACAGCCGATGTTGGACAGCACAGCAGTGTGAACCGGCCCTAAGGCCCCTTTCACACTTTGCGACTTGTCCTGTGACTCCTGCGTCCATAGACCTCAAGATTACACTGGCATTGCTTCAAATCACATCAAATTTGCGGCAAAAAGCGCTGCAAAATCGCGGGACTTTCAGGTCGCACAAGTGTGAAAGGGGTCTTATGGACCTCAAGTTGTATGAAAAGTCGTCCAATTGAGAAAGGAACCTAATGAGATTCATTAATAACACCTTTGAATTAGGCCATTTGCACTTGTGTGACCAATGCCTGTGTAATCTTGCGGTATATGGGCCTCAAGTCACATCAAAGCCAAACCAAAGTAGTGCAGGGACGAATTTGACCCACTTGCAGGATGCACAAGTGAGAATAGTGCCTAATTCCAAGATATTATCCATGAATCTCATTCATATTGCTGCGACCTGAAAGTCACTATTTTGCTGACAATTTGCTGCTGCAACTTGGCCCCAACTTCTGGGAATGCCTGTGTAATATTATGCCCTATGTACCTCAAGTCACATGAAAGTCGCACCAAAGTAGTACAGGGACTACTTTGAAGTTGTTGCAACTTGAAGTGGCACAGATATGAAGGGTTATCATTGAGAATCATGGGGTACAACTTGTCATGCAACTCGGAGGTCCAAATTTGCTGGAAAAGTCGCCCAACTGTGAAACAAGTCATATATATTTTAATAGAAAGGAGCTCTCATTTATACTTGCATAGTCCTTACTGTTTTACATCAGCAGAACAAATGCAGGAAGTGATGTGTGCACATGGGCTAGAAGCAAATGTGTGGTGATGCCAAACAAATCAATGAACCCCACTCACACCAAATCCAACTACCACATCCACCCCACATTGAGTAAGCACAAGTACATATCCTACACTTACCCGGCAAATGAGCAGCACCTCCTCTTTGCTAAAGAGACCTCACCATGTCCACCTAGATGGAAATCCTGACCAGCACAGGAACTTCCGGGTGATTACAATGACTTATTTCCAGGTCAGAAGGTGAAACCACTCTCTTTTGATCGCAGCTGCGAATATTTGATCGCAGCCACGATTGGAATTTTTTTCTTTTTGTTTATTTGCAGATATGCAAATCTGTATTTCTACATATGATATTTGAAGGTAAACTTAAGGGAGTTCAATAAGAAATGGTGTCTGGAATAGCAGCAGGTAAATTACAAAGACAAAGGCCCAGTTTCAGCCCTGGTTCACACTGACGTCGGGAGGAAATCGTGCGAGTTCAGCTGATCTCATTCCCGCATGTCAGTCCCAACTGCGGGGGGAATTTCAGAGGCTCCTGTGCAGGTTTCTGCACTGATGTCAATAAAAAGCGCACCCCAAAGTCGCCAAAAAGTAGTACAGAAACTACTTTTGGAAATTGCAGCGCCACACCAATTAGAACGGTGCAATTGCTGCCAATTTGACATGTCAAATCGCATCAATGTGAACCAGGGCTGACACATACAACACTGCCTATACACCAGCTGAATTCATAACCTGCAATTCTCCACAGCTGTTATATATAAAGATTCCACCTTTATCATTTACTTGCAGGTGTGCTGAAGAAATTGTTTTTTTGGTGCACAAATAAATATAGAAATTATAAGATAAAAAAATAGTAAAGGTCTTGCGAGCTACCAAATCAAAGTTCCCCTATCTTATAATAGTATATCGACAGCTGCTAGCACTAATCACCTCCCATACTAACGAGTGAGAATCACAGATAAATAAATAAATCATGTGCTGCGCTATCCCCTCATCACATGTTTATATCAAAAAGAAACTCCATAGCGTGATACCTTTTTAAAAGATTTTATTTACTGCAAGCAAAGCCCTATTATAGGGCACTCACATGTGTCTGGTGCTTTAGTGCACCACTCTATAGCATGCCTTACTAGCGCCAAGCCATGGATGAGATCATGTGCTTCTACTCCATAAGGTGGACCAGCTGTCTCCCGCACTGTCCAGTCCCCTCCCCTATGCGTGTCGATACAAGGGAAATATCGTATTTTCATCAGGGGGATGATATTTATATGTGAGGAGGCTACATCTTTTTTTTACTCAAACAAAAAGGGTTTTATTGAGCATATGAAAAAGAACAAACAGTTCCAGAGCATAGTCAGTACATATAAATTGCACGGTATAGCATACAGAGAAGGGAACAATTAATACACTGTATTCCTCACTCTCAACAGAGGCTAAGTACATCGCAAGACTTTATTATCAGTAATTACCTTCCACTGTTCATCCGTTACATTCAAGTACCTAACATATATATATATATATATATATATATATTTATATATATATATACATTTTGATCAATTTGTCCTATATGGGCTTTAAAATAAGCGGTCATATATCAAATCTACTGGCGCTAGACCAGGGACATCTAACCAGGGGGCCCAGAGTTTCTCGTATTTTGTACTGATCCCCCTATGCTGAGGAGGCTACATCTTTGAGCAGTGTTTGAACCTTGCAACCTGACCTGGAATCCGTTTTGATGATTCAAGAGCGTGTATTGACCAAACTTGCGGGGTCACACGCTCTGAGGTGAGGGGCCATTACCTTGGGGTGGGGAGCACCTGAGTGTAATTACTACTGCAGATCGCTATATTCACAGTCACCTATCAAGTCACGTTTATTATTGCTGTATTAAGGACACTGAAAACTGATCCTGGGTGGTCAGAGTATCACGGACTTATATGCACTTGAACACTTTAAGGATCACTTTTGTATCAACATTTATATTTTATGAAATGTGTGTATAATCACGTTATATGATGTTGTAAGCTGAATTACGACTTTAGTCGCTTATATATTATTATTATTATTATATTCTTATATTTGATTTATAGGCACATCACTTTAATTAGCAATTTTGTTTTTTAGGTCTTCGCTGCCCGCCTCCCCCGTGTGAAGTGGTAACGGGGTAAAATAAAAAAATAAAAGTGACCCACAAGGTCTATTCATCTCCTTCTTCTCTCGCTCCGAAGGACTGGAAAAAAAAAAGCCGCACGCCGCCACCGATCTGCCTCCATGGAAGGCACCTGCTGTAATGACTGGCCTCTCAGGTGACAGTTCTTTTATAACTGAGGGCGGGGCCACACGATGATGTCACTGGGTGACCCCGCCCCCTCTGACACGTGGGGACATCCCTATGGCTTTCCCGTAGCGTCAGAGGGGGCCGGGCCACCCGGTGACATAACCAAGTGACCTCCGCCCCCTCTGACGCTACGGGAGAGCCATAGGGCCATTTAAACTTGGGGGGAACCCCACGCAATTTTTTTTTTAAATTTTGGCACGGGGTTCCCCTTAATATCCATACCAGACCTGAAGGGCCTGGTATGGAATTTGGGGGGACCCCCACGCAATTTTTTTAAAAATTTTGGTTTGGGGTTCCCCTTAAAATTCATATCAGACCCAAAGGGCCTGGTAATGGACTGTGGGGGAATCCCATGCCATTTTTTTCAATGACTTTTATGTGTATTGCCGGGACCGACAATTCATTATAGCCGCGAGTACTTTTAAATTACTTTTTTTCCTTTAGAAATGTCATTTTGCTCTCAGACTAAACACGGGAAACATGCGCCCTTTACAGGCATACTATAGACACCCCCCAGGTATGAAATGTAACCACTTCAGCCCCATAAGAATTTACCCCCTTCCTGACCAGAGCACTTTTTCCGATTCGGCACTGCGTCGCTTTAACTGACAATTGCGCGGTCGTGCGACGTGACTCCCAAACAAAATTGACGTCCTTTTTTTCCCACAAATAGAGCTTTCTTTTGGTGGTATTTGATCGCCTCTGCGGTTTTTATTTTTTGCGCTATAAACAAAAAGAGAGCGACAATTTTGAAAAAAACGCATTATTTTTTACTTTTTGCTATAATAAATATCCCACAAAAATATATAAAAAAAACTATTTTTTTCCTCAGTTTAGGCCGATACATATTCTTCTACATATTTTTGGTGAAAAAAAATCGCAATAAGCGATTATTGATCGGTTTGCTCAAAAGTTATAACGTTTACAAAAGAGGGAATAGTTTTATGGCATTTTTATTAATTTTTTTTTTTTTAAATGGTGGCGATCAGCGATTTTTATCAAGACTACAACATTATGGTGGACACATCGGACATTTTTGACACATTTTTGGGACCATTGTCATTTATACAGCAATCAGTGCTAAAAAAATGCACTGATTCCTGTGTAAATGACACTGGCAGTGAAGGGGTTAACCACTAGGGGGCGGGGAGGGGTTAAATCAGTACTAGGGATGTGTTTCTAACTGTCAGGGGGATGGGCTGTGTGTGTGACGTCACTGATCTCTGCTCCGATGAGAGGGAGCAGAGATCGAGTGACACTGTCACTAGGCAGAACGGGGAGATGCTGTTTACATCAGCATCTCCCCGTTCTTCCTCCCCATAAGGCGATCGCGGGTATCGAGTCCGCGGGACCCGTGACCTGACTCACGGAGCTTGCCGCGGGCGCGCGTGCCCGGTGGCCACCTCTTAAAGGGCAACGTACAGGTACGTGATTTTGCCTGTACGAGCCCTTCTGCTGCAGTATATCTGCGTGAGGCAGTCGGCAAGCGGTTAAAGGAATATTTCACTTTTATTGTTTCACTTTAAGCATTAATAAAATCACTGCTCCCAAAAAAAAGGCCGTTTTTAAAACTTTTTTTGCCCTGATACATGTCCCCTGGGGCAAGACCCAGGTCCCCAAACACTTTTTATGACAATACCATGCATATAAGCCTTTTTAAATTAGCACTTTGGATTATTCATGTTCATGTCCCATAGACTTTAACAGTGTTTCCGTGTTCAAACAAATTTTTTGCCTGTTCGTATGTTCTGCTGTGAACCAAACTAGGGGGGTGTTTGGCTCATCCCTACTTAAAATGCTGGGTTAAGGAGTGCGTTATGCTCAAACTCAGTGTTAAAGCTTGTGTTGTGCTCAGAATGTAGGGTTAAGTAGTGCATTGTGCTCAGAATGCAGGATTAAGGAAGGCGTTGCTATCAGAATGCAGGGATCAGGAGTGCTTGCTCTCAGAATGCAGGGATCAGTAATGCGTTGCTCTCAGAATGCAGGGATCAAGAGTGCATTGCTCTCAGAATGCAGGGATCAGGAGTGCGCAGAGGCGGCTCTCTAATTAGGCGGTCGCCTAAGGTCTCGCGCTCCTAGGGGCCTCGCGGACGCCTAATTTGCCTAATGTGTGTGTGGAAGTTGGAGTGAATGTCCCCTGGTCGGTGACCCCAGGGCCGTGTTTATGGCTGCAAATAGTTTTCCACAGCCAGGGGGCGGATTGACCACTTAATCACTTCCTGAGGTCCCAGGGTCAGTGCGTTGTGGCTCCATGTACTTCCCTCCTTCAGCTCCTCCCCTTCTGCCACGCTATGCGGATCTCCTGCAATGTGCAGAGCGCGGCAGCTGAGCAGCTCCCTGATCCACTCTCCAGGACAGATGCTGACGGTCTCTGTAATGGAGGAACCTGCCAGAGCTGGTGCCTGGCGATCGGGGAGCCTGTCTGCGGCTCGTGGTACAGCTTGACAGACGGTCCTGCCGATACAGACACATCCCATGACGTCACCCCCCCCTGACCGAGGGTGCCCCGAAAATCACTGCTGCCAGCCACCCCACACACACAGCCATGATCTGTATATCATCGGGTATATGATGCCACCTACTGACCACCAGTCATACATTCATCCCACCTGTACCCTTCTGCCAGCTTCCTATCACCCCACCCCTGTCATCATCATCCCACCTATACCCCTCTGCCAGCTTCCTACCACCGCACCCCCTGTCATTTTCATCCCACCTGTACCCCACTGCCAGCTTCCAACCACCCCCCTGTCATCTTCATTCTACCTGTACTCTATTGCCAGTTTCCTACCACCCCCCACCCCCATCATCATCATCCCACCTGTACCCCACTGCCAGCTTCCTACCACCCCCAGTCATCATCATACCCACTGTACCCCTCTGCCAGCTTCCTACCACCCCTGTCTTCATCATCCCACCTGTACCCCACTGCCAGCTTCCAACCACCCCCTGTCATCTTTATCCCACCCCCCTGTCATCTTTAGCCCGCTCACCCCGCCAGTCCCTGGGTGGGCGGGGTGAGCGGGCCGCCACACACTGGGGTAAAGCCATGGAGATTCCAGACAGCTGTAACAACCCCCCCCCCCCACACACACACACACACAAACACACACACTGAGAACATCTCATCAGCTGCAGCCAATAACAGGCTCTAATGTCATCCTAGCCTTCTCCAAAGTTGTAGTTCTCCACACTACACACTGGTCAGCCATTACCTGCGCTCTGCAGAGACTACACCTCCCAAAATGCACTCTTGGGTGCTCAAATCAAATGTCTTGGTTTCTCTTGCTTGTAGTTGGGAATGGAGGAGTGTATAGAGGGATCATCTGTCTGTACCCTGTCTGTGGTGGGATCATGTGAGGTTGTGGCTCCAGTATTTGGCTGCTGCAACATTGTGGTGTTACTGTGTTAGCCGGATGAGAGTTTGCTTGTCATTACCATTATCATTAGGACCATCTCCTTTATCATGTCTGCAGTCACTGACCATCTCTTGTATTATAGCCACACAGTCTCTGACCATCTCCTGTATCATATCTACAGTCTTTGGGGGGGGGCTACAGAGGAGTCAAGAGTGGGAACGCTGCTAGGGCAGGGGTCATGGAAGGAGTCAGGTGTGTGTGGACTGTGAAGAGGAGAATATTGGATGAGACCAGACCCGCCACACTGGAGCTCAGAGAGAACTGTCTGAGCCCTGCACAGTGCACCTAAGAGAAGGTCAGTGACAGAGCCGCCAGGCCAGTCTGAGTGGGGAGGGTCACTGATGTAAGAGGGAGTGAATACAGTAAGGTAAGGGGGCACTGATATAAAAGGTTCCCCCTTATATCAGTAACCCCCGCACCATCAAATTTCATTTCATAATTTTCAATTACATCAGCGTTCTCCTTTATACCAAAGTCTGCACCATTCCCCCTTGCATCAAATTTCCCCTTTCACGGTAAGGGGTTCTCCTGCAGACTCTGATGTACGTGGGAACTCTGTGCTGGCTGGATTATATTAACCTGACCTTGATGTTAAATGGAGAAATATGGTTTTTGACACTTTTGCTATAACTTAAGCACATTGCTAATATACCCTATGTTTAATGATTTTTGATTGAAGAGTAATTGGTTAGAGAAAATTCTAGAAACTGTGTATACATTGTTCATATGATTTAAGGCTCTTAATATATGCAATTTATACAGTTAATCTCTATCGCTTTAATTTTTTTTTCCCATTATGGGCGTGAGTGGGGCCTCATGTCTAAGATTTGCCTAAGGCCTCACAAAGTCTAGAGCTGCCTCTGGAAGTGCGTTATGCTCAGAATGCAGGGATCAGGAGTGTGTTATGCTCAGAACGCAGGGATCAGGAGTGTGTTATGCTCAGAAAGCAGTGATCAGGGGTGTGTTATGCTCAGAATGCAGGGATCAGGGGTGTGTTGCTCTCAGAATGCAGGGATTAGGAGTGTGTTGCTCTCAGAATGCAGGAATCAGAGGGGTGTTGTGGTCAGAATGCAGCGATCAGAAGTGTGTTGCTCTCAGAATGCAGGGATCAGGAGTGTGTTGAGGTCAGAATGCAGGGATCAGGAGTGTGTTGCGGTCAGAATGCAGAGATCAGGAGTGTGTTGCGGTCAAAATGCAGGGATCAGGAGTGTGTTGCGGTCAGAATGCAGGGATCAGGAGTGTGTTGCGGTCAGAATGCAGGGATCAGGAGTGTGTTGCGGTCAGAATGCAGGGATCAGGAGTGTGTTGCTCTCAGAATGCAGGGATCAGGAGTGTGTTGTGCTCAGAATGCAGAGTTAAAGAGTGTGTTACACACAGAATGTGACCCTGCCCATAACAGTATCCTCTGACCCTTAACAACCCCCTCCCACACACACACACACACAGTGGTGTCCTCTGCCCCCCTTTCCCCTATAGCAGTAACCTGTGTACCCCCTTCCCTCCCATAGCAGTGTCCCACTGCGCCACAACCACGTACATTGCATGGCTGTAGGGCGGTTATGGTGCAGCCCCATTGAAGGTGACATGCTATTTACTTTTTGCCACATGTACTGCCCTGAAATGAGTGGTCAGGGTGGTAAAGTCATGGCTCAACTGCCTGTTTTTACTGGCCTTGTTTAACCACTTCAATCTGGGCCATAGTCATATGACATCCGCAGTTGGGATTTCCCATCGTCAGCAGGCGTCATATGACGTCCTCGGCTTCTCGACGTCCTGCGTGCCCCCGGGGATGAGGCATGTCCCTCGGACACAGCCCATCCCAGATCCATGTAAAGAGCCAATTAAAAAAAATGGCTTTTTACCACATGACCGGCTGTGTCCAATCACAGCCAGCCACATGCACTGTCCACGTGCACAGCACGCAGAGCGACGATCAGGGATGAGGCTTTTCACGTGACCGGCTGTGTCCAATCATAGTCGGTCACAGAATGTCAACAAACCGCGATAACGAAATGTTACCGGGTTCTCCAACTCACACACCGATTCTGTATGAGAAGGAGATTGCGGTAACAGCTTGTTACCGCTTACAGTGCACAACAACACACACTGATTGCCCCCCCAATAAAGAGGACCTGTCACCAGCCATCAAAATACCTGTCACCAGCCATCAAAGTCTCTGAGTACCTGTCACAGCCCATCGGAGTACCCGAGTACCTGTCACAGCCCATCGGAGTACCCGAGTACCTGTCACAGTCAATCTGAGTACCCGAGTACCTGTCACAGCCCATCTGAGTACCCGAGTACCTGTCACAGTCCATCTGAGTACCCGAGTACCTGTCACAGTCCATCTGAGTACCCGAGTACCTGTCACAGTCCACCTGAGTACCCGAGTACCTGTCACAGTCCATCTGAGTACCTGTCATAGTTCATCTGAGTACCTGTCACAGCCCACCTGAGTACTTGTCACAGCCCATCTAAGTACCAGTCACCAGCCCATCAGAGTACCTGAGTACCTATCTGCAGCTCATCAGAGTGCCCTAGTGCCTCTCTGCAGCCCATCAGAGTACCTGAGTACCTGTCACCAGCCCATCAGAGTACCCAAGTACCTGTCATCAGCCTATCAGAGTACCTATCTGCAGCTCATCAGGTTATCCGTGTCTCCAGCCCATCAGAGTACCCGAGTACCTATCTGCAGCCCATGCCTCATAGAATATACGTTGGGGTGTTTGCTTTCCAAAATGGGGTCATTTTGTGAGTAATTCCACTGTCCTGGTGCTCCAAGACCTTCAAAAGTGTGATAGGAAGGAATTAAATGAGATGTGTAATTGATGCTCCTAGAATGTCTCAAGGTACTACTTCAATGTTGGACCTCTCCATGTGGCCAGGCTGTGTAAAAGTCTCACATGTGGTATCGCCATACTCAGGATGAGTAGCAGAATATATTTTGGGGTGTAATTTTTGCTATATACATGCTGTGTGTTTGAAATATCTTATAAATTAACTTTGTGTAAAAAAAAAAAAAAAATAGGTTTTCATTTTCTTTCCACATTTTCCGAAGACGTGTGGAAAAAAATGAACTGTTCAAAAGACCAGAATGCCTTATAGAATAGACATTGGGGTGTTTGCTTTCCAAAATGGGGTAATTTTTGTGGGTAATTCCACTGTCCTGGTGCTCCAGGGCCTTCAAAAATGTAATGGGTCATTAGGAAATTATAGGTGTAATTTATGCCTCCAGAACGCCTGATGGCGCTCCCTGCATGTTGGGCTTCTCTGTATGGCCAGGCTATGTAAAAGTAACACATGTGGTATCGCCTTGCTCGGGAGGCGTAGCAGAATGTATTTTTGGGTGTAATTGGAAGTATGCATATGCTGTGTGTGAGAAATAACTTGTTATTATGACAATTTTGTGAAAAAAAAAATAATTTCTTCACTTTCCCAAGAATTGTGGGAAAAAATTACAACGTCAAAAAAACTCACCATGCCTCTTACTAAATACCTTGGACTGTCTACTTTTCAAAAAGGGGTCATTTGGGGGTATGTGTACTGTCCTGACATTTTAGAGCCTTAAGAAATGAGATAGGCCATCAGTACATTAGGTGTGATCAATTTTCAATGATTTGCACCATAGCTTGTAGACTCTATAACTTTCACACAGACCTAATATCACACACTAATTTGAGTTATTTTTACCAAAGATATGTAGCAGTGGTGATTAAATACCACCAAAAGAAAGCTCTATTTGTAAGAAAAAATGATAACAATTGTGTTTGAGTACAGTGTTGCATGACTGAGTAATTGGCATTCAAAGTGTGAGAGCACTGAAAGTTGAAAATTGGTCTGGGCAGAAAGGGTGTAAAAGTGTCCTGTATTGAAGTGGTTAAACTTGTGGTTGTGAGGGTGGCAAAAACAGGTGGTAAGGACATGATTTTACCAATACCCCCGTTGCTTTTAGTGGGCAGTATTGCCTGTTTAATGCTACCAATTTAAGTGCAGCTGATACCATAAATGGCTACTGAGGTAAATTTCTCGGGACCTGTTTTTATGTCAACAAGTGTCCCCTCAGCCTTATTGTTAAATTTCAGAGAGTAGAAAAAAAAAAAAGCTACTGCATATAATCGGGTACACAAAAAAAGAACAAAATCCAAACACAAAGAATACTGAAAGAATCATTTAAATTACCATACATAAAAATAATTTCAATTACCCTAAATTAGACAGTAACTTTTACCTAAGCAGCTTAAAAAAACAGAGTTTCTATTTCTGCAAAAATTCACCAAAACCTCTATGCTCATCCTTACTGGACAGAGAAAAAAATGTTTTAAAGTGGTACATCACTTGTTCTTTTAGCCTTCAATTACTGGTTCATGCAATTTTCATGAAAACAAATATTTTATTTTAGGGCACAGGTGACTCATTGGTTTCAGTAGGAGACACAATTATTTGAGGGTACCTGTGCAGAAATATTGTCCTTTCTCAGGGTTTGATCATGGGAGGATCCCCCTCATATAACAGGATTTGTGATAATTTGTGCAGGGAAACCACTAACTTCCTTGCATGTATCACTTCTTTGCTGCCGAAAATATTGCAGAATATAAATTGCTAGCAAGAGAGGGACACATGACAGGACTGCAATTGTGACACAAGCCTAAATAAGGTGGAATTCATAAAAAAAAGAAAAAGAAAAAAAAAAAAAAAAAGGATTTTTACATATTATTACTGACAGTGATGTGAAAGCGCATTTGCAAACCCAACCTGAAGCGCAATATATTGAATGTTACCATTTTTTAGAAGTGGTACCTGCATTATTTTTTGGGTGCAGGCTTATTTTTCTCTTTATTTTCATAATGCAAGTGTGAATAAACAATGGATGTGTGGAAAATTGGTTGGTACCAGCAAGGGAGCTATAATAACTGTGGTGAGATCAATTTAGCACTGTTATGAATCCAAACTGGTTGATGCTATGCAGTGCATGAAGCAATGGCCAACTGCAAATCACTGTAATGCCCTGTACACACGGTCGGATTTTCCGACGAAAAATGTGCGATTGGAGCTTGTTGTCGGAAATTCCGATCGTGTGTGGGCTCCATCTGACTTTTTCCGTCGGAATTTCCGACACGCAACGTTTGAGAGCAGGCTATAAAATTTTCCAACAAAAAAATCCGATCGGTTAAATTCCGATTGTGTGTACCCAAATCTGACGCACAAAGTGCCACGCATGCTCAGGATAAATTAAGAGACGAAAGCTATTGGCTACTGCCCCGTTTATAGTCCTGACGTACGTGTTTTACGTCACTGCGTTCAGAACGATCGGATTTTCCGACAACTTTGTGCGGTCGTGTGTATGCAAGACAAGTTTGCGCCAACATCCGTCGGTAAAAATACATGGATTTTGTTGTCGGAATGTCCGATCAATGTTCAATCATGTGTCATAACAGGTAGAAGCAAGTTAAAAAGCAATTCTGATGGTTTGCATAGTCCACAGTGTTCCTCACGTATATAAATGTTTTTTTGCTTACATATATACTTTAAAAAGGCCAGTCCACTCAAAAGTAACATTGCAATTATAGATAGAATGTAGTGTGCTGAATCACCCCTGGCCCCTGAAATCTCCTGTAGTGTTTCTGGCGCAATCTCTCTACAATGGTTCTGGGCTCTGTTTTCACCCATCCACGGGTGCTCTCTCTATGGATTTTCAAACTCCACAGGAAAAAAATACATTCAAAAATATCCTACTCAGAGTGGTGTTCCCTTGTGGTGGGTGTGTGGCAGTGATGCAGGCTAAGGAACTCAAGCACAGAGATCCTGGAACTACTATACCCTTGTGATATAAGATAAATATTTATTTAAATTGTTAACATTCATCAAAAATGGAAATATCAGGTTTTAAGTGGACTGATCATTTACGTAATCTGGACAGAGGTACTGATTAACCTACCTACCCACAGTGTAGCAGTGCATATTTGCAAACTAATTGGCTAAGTGTATATGATGCTGATTCAAAACTAAAATAAAAAATGGTTTATGGTCTCTTGCTATGAATAACAAGTAGTAAGTGCATATTTGCAAGCCAAAGTAGCAGTACTGTCACTGGTCATGATTTTAAAAAAAAGGCAGTGGCTGTGGCACTGAAATCTAAGCAGTGATCATTTAATGCAAAGCTGTGAGATTTTAATGAATGTCCTGCGCTGAGAGCCCCCTTCAGGGTGCAAGAGGGTTGTTAACACTTTAATAATGGGTAAAGATTCTATATCAACCAACTGTTTTTAAGTTCCACCTTCCACTCTGGGTTAACTAGCATTAAGTCCATTGCCACACTTACCAAGATTTTGCATGAGTAACCCGTTTCCCAGCAGGTTGTAGGACTCCTCCAGTGCTGTTCGAAAGGCTGCCTTTCTGGTTCATATGCACAAATATGCCAGTGCTATATTTACCCACCTTCACCATGAAATGAACTTCATTTGAGGAGACATGACAAACTGACTGATTTGTTAGTACTGCTCCAGGGATCATAAATCATATAAAAGAACATAGATGTAAACTTATTTGAATACAGCTGATATACGGTTTTGTTTAGAATTAAATAATAGATACACCGATTGATTTTAAAGGTGTAGAGTACTCATTCTGTCCAGTGAAACGTGTGCAATGTGCATGCGCAAAAGTAAAATGAGTTTCCACAAACCTGCCCCTAGCCTTAACCTGCTGCTTAGGCCAAGTTCAAATCCAGGACGTTCACAAAACTCCTCCCACCCCTCCTAATAACGATCCTTCTCCCTCCTGTTTACTTTCTGGGGTCCTTCAGGTGTCCACATAATTGCCTGCTTATTGTGAACACCTCCTAGTGGTGGAAACGACATTTCCAGTGACCAGATCCCCTCTCTTTGGCTCCAGAAGCAGGAGAACCAACGGCGGCAGTGAGGGGAAGATAAAAAGCAGGGGGAAAAAAAGTCTGATGCCCAAGGCAGGATTTTAGCTTTGCTCATACAAGAAACTGTGATCCATTACAATGTAGGTTTGATTAGGAAGGTTTGGAAAACATCTAAATTTTATTTTTTTCTGGGTTTTCTTCGGTTTTAGCCTTCACTTTAACCAGAAATTAAAACTTAAAGGGAAACTTTAGGCCACAATTGAAAATGGGCCAACAGGCAGGAAGTGACTCGTGGGAGTGAGGTCATCCCCGCCAGGCCAATGAAAGCAGTGCACGATCGAGACCCAGAAGCCTGCTGCCCGAAGAGTTCAGCGGAAGGGTAGGGAGCTCAGGGACGCTGCATCACTGTAGCTGAGGCGAGTATAGTTCTGCTTTAAAGTGTAACTAAACCCGCCTATCCCTTTCATCCAAGGAAGCTGGAATATTAGCCTCTGTTTGATCTGTAACTGCCATGGTGCTGCACGTGACCAGTTATGACACCAGTCATTTGATGGTCTGACAGTTTGGTTAAGAGCACAAGCAAATGTGACGGCATTGCAAGAATGTAACTGTTTTTTGAAACCATTAAAACGATGGGGTTAGTTCTGCTTTGCCCGACCCTCCAATTTTAAGTAGAATTCCTGCCTAAACCTAGTCTTAAAAATGTCCCCTCCCCCTCCTAACCCTTATACTAACTAACCCGGGTAAAAACACTGTATATGCTTACCTATTTGTAGCCAGCTCTGGTCCGGTCATGTGATCCCTTGTGTCAGCAAGCGGCAGCTGCAGGGGAGAGGAGAAAGTGCTCGACAATGGCTGGGAAATAGGGAACTAGTGACATTACCCACATGCTTCCATGTCCCAGCAGTTATCAGTGCTCTGCTCTGCAGCCGTCGCTGGCTAGCGCAGGGGAGCCAGATCACATGATGGGACTGGTGCAGGCTAAGCATATGCATCTTTTTTTACACAGGGTGGTCAGTATAGGTAGTAGGGGGGAGGGGACATTTTCAAAACTAGTTAGGTCTACTGCAGGTATAAAATACATGCGCCAAAGGTGTATTTTACATACCTAAAGAATCTTCCAAGCATTTCTGTAACTGCAAAATTCTAATAAAGCTACACCTCAATACAGTCTTATTGGTTAACCCCATGGGTGGGCAAACCCCAACACCATCAGGTAATGCCAAAGCTTTGCATTTCAAAACAGCCCAAAATTCACTAGGTTGCTGTAGCAACAAGCAGGTACCTCTAGGCCTCTACACTTTTACACATGCAGCAGGTTTTGTTTTATTAAGACAGATTGGGTGGGGTTTTATTGAAACTGGAGCAGACAGAATCTGAAGTGAGAGCCCATTCACACAGGGGCAACTTTGGATCCGACTTCAAGTCGCCCCAAGTCGCCCCTAGTCGCCTCAAGTCGCGCTACATGAAAAAATCAATGTAAATGAATGGATCTGTCTTAAGGCTGGGTTCACACTGGTCCGACAAACGCTCCGACATTGGGAGCTCATGTCGCATGACGTGTGAAATTTAATGTTTCCCTATGGGAGCCATCCTAACTGGTCCGACACAAGTCGTTCCGACTTTATAAATGCTCCCTGTACTACTTTGGTCCGACTTTGATCCTACTTCAGCCTATTGACTATCATTGAAGTCGGATCAAAGTCGGATTGCCGTCTTGCATGATCCGACTTCGGCACGCGACTTGTGCTCAGATGTTCTTGAGGGGGAACTCCGCGCCAAATTGTAAATAAAAAACCGGCATGGGTTCCCCCTCCAGGAGCATACCAGGCCCTTGGGTCTGGTATGGACCTTGAGGGGAACCCCCTACGCCGATAAAAACGGCGTGGGGGTCCCCCCCAATCCATACCAGACCCTTATCCGAGCACGCAGCCCGGCCGGACAGGAATGGGGGTGGGGACGAGCGAGCGCCCCCCCCTCCTGAACCGTACCAGGCCGCATGCCCTCAACATGGGGGGGTTGGTGCCTTGGGGGAGGGGGCGCGCTGCGGCCCCCCACCCCAAAGCACCTTGTCCCCATGTTGATGAGGACAAGGGCCTCTTCCCGACAACCCTGGCCGTTGGTTGTCGGGGTCTGCGGGCGGAGGGCTTATCGGAATCCAGGAGCCCCCTTTAATAAGGGGGCCCCCAGATCCCGGCCCCCCACCCTATGTGAATGAGTATGGGGTACATGGTACCCCTACCCATTCACCTAGGGAAGTGTCAATAAAAAAAACCACAGTACACAGGTTTCAAAATTAATTTATTGGGCAGCTCCGGTATCTTCTTCCGACTTCTCCCGGTGTTCCACCTCTTCTCCCGGGCCCCGCCGCTATCTTCTTCCAGCTCTATTGCCAGCGAGGGGCCCGGTCTGCTGCCGCTGTCTTGTCGCCGCTGTCTCGCCGCTTTTATCGGCGTAGGGGGTTCCCCTCAAGGTCCATACCAGACCCAAGGGCCTGGTATGTTCTTGGAGGGGGAACCCATGCCGGTTTTTTATTTAAAATTTGGCGCGGAGTTCCCCCTAAAGATTCATACCAAACACAGTGCCGGGCATTGGCGGGGATCCAAGTCGGATCCCCGTTCATTGAAAATCGGACACATGCCGGCTTCATGTCGCAGGGCAAAGTCGGATCCAAAGTAGGACGGCTGTCGTGTCGCACCAGTGTGAACCCAGCCTCATGCACACTACTGCAGTCGCTCCGACTTCAGAAAAGTTCCTGTACTACTTCAATCCGACTTGAAGGCAACTTGTACCCATTGATTTCAATAGAAGTTGCCTCCAAGTCTGATCACTGTTCATACTGAGGCAACTTTACAGGAAGCAGAAAAGAAACAGAAAGTAATTTCCTCCACTAAACAGCCAGCCCCCTCCTTCTCACACACAGCTGATAAGCTCTGATTGGCCACTTGTAAAGTTCCCTGTCCTGGAGGCGACTTCAAGTTGTGTTGTAAGTTGCCCCAAGTCGTGCTGTGATTCATACTCAAGTCGTGTCCAAGTTGCCTCCCAAAGTCGCGCTGGAAGTCGTGTTGCCCCTGTGTGAATGGGCTCTAACTGTGTTGTAACTAACCTTCAACTTGTTTAGTTAAAGTGGAGTTCCAGCCTGTAAAAAAAAAAAATTAAAGGCAGCAGCTACAAATACTGTAGCTGCTGACTTTTAATATAAGGGCACTTACCTGTCCAGGTATCCCGTGATATCAGCACCCCTAGCCGATTCGTCCATCGGCATCGGGTGCAGGCGCTGGCATCCTTACTAAGGGAAACAGGAAGTGAAGCCTTGCAGCTTCACAGCCTGTTTCCTATTGCGCATGCGCGAGTCTCGCTGTGCTTTCTGAATGGTGCCGCTGTCTTCTGGGACCTGTGTGTCACCCAGAAGGCAGCGGTGGGCAAAGGAGGAGGGGCCAGAAATTTCGTAGATCAGTGCGATCATTGTTCAGCGATCTTACCCAGAAGTAGGAGCTGGTACCTGGTTTTGACAGGTATCTGCTCCCCCAAATAAAGTTCCAAATGTGGCAGTGGCGGGGGGGGGAGGGTGCAAACAAGCGGAGCTTCCACTTTTGGATGGAGATCCGCTTTAAGCTTTGAAAATGAAAGAAAGAAAAGCTGATTGGTTGCCACGCACAGCTTCTCTAGGCTGCTTCAATCTCAGCAATTTCCCCTCAACCCTTAACCTCACACTTATAATAAATATGTAAGCCTTTACATTTTTTCTCAACTCTAATACTTATTCCCCTGAAACCTAACCTTAGAGTGGAACTAGGACAAATATTTTTTTTGTCCCATTTTGGATAGTGTAGAAAAGGGTTATAAACCCTGTTAGTTTTCTTCCAAAGTGAGGGAATCCCTGGTTTTCATCAGTACTAGTGTGCCAACTGGAAGTTTTACCATCTATTCATGTACTGTCCCAAAATTTGGGACTTTTATTCACTTTCAGTGATAATGGTATATAGGACAAATAGAGTGGGTGAATTTCCCTAATGAGGGCACAAACAGCAATACAAACATGACAGGTGTTCTAATCCCAGAATGCCTTTAGCTATACTTTAATTCCTAACCCCTTCAAATCCATACTACTTACTTTCGCCTCACCAAAAGTTTTGGGCATTTCTGTGCTTAAACCACCCTTCTCCCTGCATTAAAACAAAGCAAAGACAAATACAATTGCCAAAAACCATCACTTCCTCAACTGTTCCAGAAGTATGGTTTGCAGTGGCCCAATTATTTTTTATTATAAATGCCATTCTTCATGACAGTTCTTGATAAAACATGAAGAGCATACAGTAAAATGGTATCTGTTTGTCAGAATAACACATCCAAACAGCAAAACAAAAAACAGTACCAATATTCCCTTTAATTCCAGTTTCCATTTCCAGATCAGTGATAAATAATGAAGACAAATCTCATGTTAATACAAATCATTTCAGAGTGTATAAGATGCGCTTAAGGAAAGGAGCTGAAATCTTTCTAGAGAACCTACAACTCCTTGATAACGGCACACAAAACTTGTAGTCATAATAATGATAAACACATATGGGCACAATTTACTCTACTGTAATCTGAACAATGTTAGATTGAATAGTTCATGGCCACAAGCTTCATTGTTTTTACTCCTCCAACACCAAGATAACTACATGTATGATTCAGAGTTCTTACTTAGCAGAATTTTATCAGCTGCTTGAAATAATAGAGTAATGCATTTTACAAATCTCCAAGCACCAATACACTATAGATTATTAAAGAGGAAGTCTATCAGCTTCAAAATACTGCTGGAGATCCCCACGGGTTCTAGTTTTAGTATACAGCAGTCTTAACATGTTCTAATTCATGGCAATGTTATTTATCTGTTCCCTGCATAAATATATGGGTGACATCATTGCTCAGGATAAAGTATTCTTATACTGTATATTATAAGCTTGCACCATTGGAGGGGAGATACTGAACCTGCTTGTGTCCATCAAGAAATCAGCTTTATATGTACATACAGTTTAGGTGCAATAGCAGTCAGCTCACCTCGTGTGTCAATATGTGATATACAATAGACTACTACGCAGCATATCTACAGTATAAGGTATGCTTAAAAACAAGTTGTTGCTATATGAAATCTAGGTAGGTTGGTTGGTATGCAGGTGGTTCATGCAGTAAGCAAAATGTTCACATCGTACAATGAATAAAAATGTAAAAAATCTGTTGATTTGGAGGATATTTTTTGCATCTCAGTCCTGAAATTTGAGTTCCTACCCTTAAGCCTAGTACACACAGGCCAAATGTCGCCCCGTGTGTATGGCAGCTGGTCTGACAGAAGGTGGCCGCTCGGCTGGCCTTTGTCAAAGGTTCATGGCCACAAAGGTCTCCCGACTGGCTCACGATCAGCGCTCTCAGCCAGTGGCTGAGAGCGCTGACTGGAGTGTTCTGGCAGGGGGACCACCCCCCCTGTCAGAACACAATAGAACAGCAGGGGAGTTTGCTGTACTAACATTGGATTGTTAGTACAGTGGCTCCAACCTGAGCTGTCAGTTTCTTTCATTCAGCCTGCTGGGTTGAACAAAAAAAAAGAACTAGCAGTGTGTACTAGGCTAGTCAGTTTTACTTTCTCTAAAACCACTACATAATATACAATAGATTTCTTCATAACCAAATAATATTGGCTGTTATGGATGATTACTTTCAACAAAAACTATAGCCTAAACAGTTAAACTGACCTAATTTTAATTAAAAAATAATTATGTAATATACTGTGACCTTCTAAACTACAGCTGCTTTTTGACAGAGAGCTCCATAAGGTGCCATACCCAAGGTCCGCTGGGTCTCGACAGTGGCAGAACAGTGGTCTTCCTATGTAAACTAGGCAGATCCTCGTTCTGTTAGTAGGGAAGACAGAGATACTGTGTTTCTGCTAAGCAGGAACACGGATCTCTGTCTTCCCACAGTTAAAGCACACCCCCCACCCTGTTTGAAAGCACTTCCTAGGAACACATTTAACCCTTTGAGCGCCCCTGTTAACCCCTTCCCTGCCAATGTCATTAATAAAGTGACAGTGCTTTTTTTTTTTTCTTTTTAGCATTTGTCCTCCGCAATGTCGCAGTCCCACTAAAAGTCGCTGATTGCCGCCATTACTAGCAAAAAAAATGTATAAAAATTTCATAAAAATATTCCATAGTTTGTAGGTGCCATAACTTTTGCACAAACCAATCATTATTGGGATTTTTACCAAAAACATGTAGCAGAATACATATTGACCTAAATTGATGAGGAAATTGAATATAATTTATAACAGAAAGTAGAAAATAATGTTTTTGTTTTTTTCAAAATTGTCCGTCTCTTTTTGTTTATAGTGCAAAAAATATAAACCGCAGAGGTGATCAAATGCCACCAAAAGAAAGCTTTATTTGGGGGAAAAAAAGGACGCAAATTTCGTTTGGGTACAGCATTGCAGGACCCCACAATTGGCAGTTAAATTAACGCAGTGCCGTATCGCAAAAAATGGCCTGGTCATGAAGGGGGGTAAACCTTCCAGAGGGCAAGTGGTGCAGATGAATTCTGTGATTGTACAGGTGTGATTGTCCGCCCCATTGTGCCTTCTTTCCAGCATTATACTTCAGATAAAAATTTTAGCGTAAACACAGTTACTTTTAAGGGGGCTACTAGGACAACTTGCATTTGTTTGAGGCACTTCCATGTATTAATGAAGAGAGGTCCCATAATCAGACAGCTCATCAAGTTTTCCTGATCTCATAACTACTGTACCTTTTGTTGAAATCTGGTATTTTATACCACATAAGAAACATCCTATTGTTATGGTAAGTCTACCAAACATTGGATATAAAAGTGGGAACTGTAATAGTCCATTCATTGCTCTGAATGGAGTAAAGTGTATCCAATGTACTAATATTATTTTGTGTTTCCATTTCACTGTTCTAAACACCCAGTACAAAACTATCTGGCGTCAGTTCTCTTTTGTGCTAGATCTTTGCGAGTGGACAGCAGATATCTAACACAGAGGGCAGTGAATGAATTGATACCATATATGCAAGAAGCTGGATATTAACAATGTGTATTATGTTACATATCAGCTTTTCTTCATACCCTTCACTCAAAACATCATAATGAACTTACTTATTTTCTATAACAGTACCATTAATATAAACTGATGAAAGACGATTGTATTTACAATGTTATGGTACATCAAAAAAGTTAACTGCTTAGTCACTGTGATTTTTCACTTTTGGCTAAAGACAGAAAGGTAGGTAAAGAAAACATAAGATATACAGAAATGTATACGTAACTTGCATCCTGAAAAAACAAGGACACTATGGGGATGCATAATTGGATATAGACAAACTGATGGATCAGCAACCCAAAACTGAAGATTCAAATTTGATGACATTAGGATTTTTGGATTTCCTCTATAGCAACAACTTGTTGTAATTAGGTTATATCAAGTAATAAAACCTTTAAATGAATTTAACAATAGAACCTAAAAGAACTTCTCTATACAAAGTCAAACTTACAATATAGTAAGCAAGCAGTTTTATGGTGTTACATCTACTTATGTGAAAAGAGTGACCAAAATGAACAAAAAACACTTTGGGGCACATTTGTAAAGCAGTGACCCTGACAGTCACCAAACTTTCATTGCAAGTGAATTTTCCAGATGCATATGTTTGAAATAACAGTGATTGATTCACCACCAGTGATTGTTTGGTGAAAATCACATTCACTGCTTTTTAAATATGCCATTTAAGTCTTTAAGATTTGACAAACTTCAAAGAAAAAAAAAAAAGAAAAAAAAAACCATTTAGAAAAAAAGCCAGACACACTGTCCCAATAAAAACAGATTACAAACACAAACAAGTCCAGATATAAAGCAGTGTAGTTAATGTGCTGGAGTTAATACAATAATGTTTATACTGAGACTTTAACCAAAGTTTCCAAGTTTTACAACCTGAACAGTGCAAATACGAATAAATTACACACAGACATACAGTATGGTTTTATAGCAAGAAATATTATACAATATTGTGCAACAGACAATACAGAATGGATTTTCAGACATGTCAGCCACCTGTATGCCATCAAAGTTAAAGAATTTATTTGCAGCAAGTCTGCCATAAAAGCCATGCAATATAGACAGGAAAACAAATGAAGCTACTTTTATATGCCCAAAGTGGAAACAGCACAATCCAAGAAAAACTCAACAGAATGTTTGCTCAAGCCAGCAACACCTTTATTCTTTTCATTGGCTTGAACTACACCTATCCATGGTTGATCCCCGCCTGCCAAAACATTTCCTGCCAATCCCATGTGATGTTAACACACTTTCTGGTTATGTGTTGTTTCTGAGTAAGTTCGTGTAGCTTCAGGATCTGAAAAGCTTTCATCATCCACTGCAGAGGTTTCAAAGTCCACAACAGTGTCTGGTAGATCAGGATCACCTTCGTCATTGCTTTCTGCACTGTAATCCACTTCCTCCAGAAAGCGTGGCTCGTCGTCTTCCAAGACGTAAGTGGTGGGGCTGGAAAAAGTTAAAAAAAAAAGTTATTAAAAAATGTTAAAAGCTGTACTCTGAGATCCCAGAAAAAGGAAATTTGAGAACCGTAAACCCTATAAACATGTAGTTGACAGAATTCACAGAAAATATGTAATTTTGCTGTTTAAAAAAGAACCTTTAATGATCCAGTGCAACCACCCAATAATATCTCACTGCTGATCTGGAAATTGGTACATGCTGTTGAGTCAAATTACAACAAGTGTTGGGTGACCAACATTCCTGCACATAACAGTGCTTTGCTACGTTTACAAGTATATAAATAGCAGGTCATTTTAATGGTACAAGCAGGGTGTTTTATACATAAATGGGAGCAATCCTGCTAATTTTACATGTCATTTAACCTGTATCTTTGGGGGAAAAAAAGGTAATTAAATTATGAGATGCATTTTGGAAACAAATCATTCTAACTGACTAAACAAAAGTGTGTGCTCTTTAACCGTGTTGATCAAATACATTTTTTTACCTCTATATTACAATTACTTTTCAGGTGCCTTCAGATGCATTTCAATTTATTTTGAGCATCACCAAAGAGTAAATTTTTTGCCCTTACATACATACTGTATGTCCATCGAAACCTTTAAAAAATTGGAAATACCCAAGTCCCAACCATAATGTCACAAGTTACATTTATGTTTTAAAAGCTGCCTTCTGTAATGTCACATCATCTGTTTTTTTTTTTTCTCACCGTGCAGTCTCAATGATTGTACTGACAATGTAATGTTTTTGCACAGATTTTCTTTATTACACTCAGGACTACAAGTATTTAATTTCCAAAATATTGGAAAGAGGGGAGGCCTCAGCTGTTAAAGCGCAAAATATATTTTAATTTTAACTAGCGGGTAGGATATCGATTGGAGGGTCATTGGTTAACTGGTTTGAAACCATTGGGTATATTGAAAAGATTGTACGATCAATTGTTGGGTCTGTGGGCAAAGCTTGAATGAAAGAGTCTCAGAAATCAAATACATTTTTGACCCATGATTCCTTATGTAAGGAGGCCTCCAGCCATTCCATGTGGAGAACATTAGAGAGTTTGTCTATAACAAAGAGATGGCAAGGGGTTCTAGGTAGATCAACCTATGTAAAAAAAAAAAAATGTCGTGCTACAAGGGATATGACAACGAGGAGTTTGCATCCTTTCAATATTTTAACACCTGTGATGTTGATTAGACCTAGGAGTGCCCATTCAGGGGTTAGAGGTAAGTAGTTTACTAAGTGTGTGGTAGCATAATGCACAACTGTGTTCCAAAATTGTTTAATCTTGAGATATGCCCAGAAGGCATGGAAGGCATGGAACAGGTCTGCATCGAATAGTCCACATATTGGGCAGCAAGAGGAGGAGCTTAGGCCCATATGAGATGAGCGATGTGGAAATATATAAGAATGATGGAAAAGATGAACCATCATCTCGCAGGACATTGTAGCTCTGATTGTTTCCCAAGATAAACATAAAGAAGTTGGGGGAAATTCTTGTTCCATTATCAAGACCAGTCCTAGTAGAGGTATAGTCCAGCAGTTACCAGAATAAAATTGAATAAAAGGCTTTTTTTACCTGGGTTTGGATATCCTAAAAGTGTATTCAATAAATCTGTTCAGTCATTTCAAGAAAATTTCTTAATAGTAGAGACAATGTAGGATCTCATTTTGGGAAAAGGAACAGGTTAGTAGATAACTATGGAAATTTCTCTAGAGCTGGAGGGGAAACGTTGGTTATTGTTAATATCCACCAAAGATTTTATATAACTAAGACCTGCATGGTGTCACTGTTTAAGGGTAGGAAGCCCAGAGAATTCCAGGAGATGTGTTGTTCCACAGGGGAATAAAAGAGATGCGTGGCTATTGAGCATGCTCGTGCGTATTTTGTACCATGCCAACCATATAAAGTATAAGTAAGGTGATTCTCTGACAGGGGAATGTATAATTTTTGTATATGAAGAGCGTATAATAGGTTGTTCCAAAGGGTCGTGGTTTGGTCAAGTTCAGTGTCTGTGTGCATCCAGGTGCCATGAATGCAAACTCTTACAAATCTATTTAGAGATGCTAAGTTCTAGATAGTTCTAGATCAGGAAAATTCTGTCCTCCATTACTAGGGGGGTTGTTGTAAGGTACGTAGACCTATTGTTGCTCTCCTGCTGCCCCAGGTGAATTCTCGGAACACCTTATAGATATGTTTGGGGGTCAGAGTTTTTAAGGAGTAGAGGGAGGAACTGTATGGTATAAAAATGTTTAGGAAAGGCTGCCATTTTTTTTAATCAAGCTTATTCTGGTGAGATAAGAGATTTTGAAGTGTGTCCGAGCAGCGAGGGATGCTTGTATGGAGTGAAGCAAAGGAGGGATGTTAACCTTGTATAGATTATGGGGTTATTGGATATAAGATTTGGATTAAGAATTCTTTTTTCTTTCACCAAGTAAAAGGGTAGAGATTGCTCCAAGGGGACTTGTGATGGTTAGTTAAAAAGAGTGCCTTTAATTAATGAAAGTCGATAGAGTAACTGGAGATTAGACCAACTGATTTAATGAGAGATATTATACTGGGAAGGGAACATTCTGGGTGGGAAAGGTATAGGAGCAGGTCATCTGTAAAAGCAGTGACTTTAATCGTTTTATGGCCTTTGACCATACCTTGGAACGTAGTTTTGGATTCTACAAGGTGAAGGAGGGGGTCTAGTGCGAGGTGAAAAAAAAAATGGGAGAAAGGGGGCATCCTTGCCTAGTGCCTCAGGACATTGATATTGGGGAAGAAACTTGTTTTTTGATAATAAGCTTGGTGTGGGGGTTATGATAAATATATTGTATCAAGGAACAAAATACCCAATACCCAGTGTCCAATATCCTTAGTAAAAAGAATGTTATTCAGGAGTGACCAGTCAATTTTGTGAAAAGCCTTCTCAGCATTAAAGCTAATTATAGTCTGTATTGAATAATGATATGGGACGGTAAGAATCAACGAATTTGGGATTTTTCACCGATTTTAAAATTAGGATTGTGTATGCCTCGTTAAACTCTGGATAGGGGGTATGGTCAAGAATGAGGATGGTAAGTACTGAGGATATCTCTGTGGATAGGAACTTGTACAAATCAGCCGGATAGCCATCTTGTCCAGGGGTTTTATGGTTATCTGAGCATTTGATGGCCTGTTGGATTTCCAGAGTAGTGATTGGGGAGTTAAGTTGCTCATGTTGATCAGCTTGGTCTATCAGTTGTTGGAGTAGGAGTGGTTGAGAGGTTTGAGCGATGTAAAGATTAACTTTTTACATGTAGTGATAATTTGGGGGGTTGGGATTGTATTTCATGTTTTAACATTTGCAGCCAGCAGGTGTATGAGGCTAGTAAAAAGGTTTTTATAAGGCTCATTTGCTTTCTGTAAAAAAAAAAACAAAAAAAAACCACTCCATTAATCCTGACTATAGGGTTATATCGCCTTCTGCAGGAGTAGGACTATGCAAAACAAAAAAAAAAAACTTAGCTATGCCCATGGGCCGTCCTCAGCTGGTATATAACCCCCTCCCTGCTATAAGCATTCAGTTTAGTTGCAAGCAGTATTAGAAGTATCAAAACTCCTTAGAGGGGTGGGTGCTGTGTCTGTCAAACTCAGAGAAATTGATTTTACGGTGAGTACAAAAATCCTATTTTCTCTCTAGTTCATCAACGGACACAGCGCTCCATCCTGACTATAGGGACGTCCAAAAGCAGTGCCAAAGGGAAAATGAGGGGTGGGTAAAATAACCCAAGGCTAAACACAAGAGCCCTAACCAGGACATAGGAGCCCCATCTGAAATAAAAAATGAAAGAAAAACACCCCTTAAGAGGGAACAGCCCCTCTTAAACAGCAGCCTGCAAAACTTTAAAGCCAAAAGAAGCATAAACAGGTGCCAACATATCTACTTTGTAGAATTTGGTGAAAGTAGGCACCGACGACCAAGTGTTTACCTTGCAAATCTGAGATATTGACGCTTTATGACGAAAGGCCCAAGAAGTACTAAGCGCCCAAGTAGAATGTGCCGTGACAGGGAAAGGAGGAACCTGACCTTTAATACAATAGGCCTGAGTCACCATCTGTCTGATCTATCTGGAGATGGTAGCCGAAGAAGCGGCCAGCCCTTTCCTTGGTCCTTGTGTAACCAGAAAATGCGAGTCTGACCTCTGAAAAGACTCCATGGCTGCCAGATACACCTGAATCGCTCAAACCACATACAAGGCATGCAAAGCAAATTCCTTGGGACGAGCCAGCTTGGGACATAAGGAAGGCACCACAAACACAATGCCCTCATTCAAATGGAAGTCCGAGACAACTTTAGGTAGGAACAATGGACAGGGACGAAGAACCACCTTATCTCTGTGGACCATCAAATAGGAAGTATGACAGGACAATGCGCCAACTCTGACACCCTACAGGCCGATGTAACAGCCACAAAAATATCACCATCTTGGACAATGTAGGCAAGGGAATCTCCAGAATATTCTCATTTGGAGGTTTCTGGAGAACCGAGAACACTAAGTTTAAAACCCACGGCGGCAAAAGAGACCGTACAGGCGGAGCCACATGTCGAACTCCCTAAATGAAGGTACGATCTAAAGAGTGCATAGCTAGGGGTCGCTGAAAGAAGATTGCTAAGGCAGGTACCTAGCCCTTGGAACTCAAGGCCAACTTCTGCTAAACGCCCTGTTGAAAAAAGGCCAAGATCCAAGCCACAGAAAAGGAGCGAGGATGAGCGCCAATCAACTCACACCAAGAAATGTACGCTTTCCACGTACAATGGTATATCTTGCTAGAAGTTGACTTCCTCGCCTTCAACATAGAAGAAATCACTGATCCAGATAAACCTCTATCCCTCAGTACCTGGCTTTCAAAAGCCAAACCATCAAAACCAGCGACTGTAAAGCAGGATGGAAGCTCAGCCCTTGGGCAACTGGTTCTCTCTGAGAGGTAGCCCCCAAGGGACGTTTACAGCCACCAGAATGACCGGAAGACCGTCACCCTCAATCCTTCGCAGGAACCATGGAAGAAGCTTGAGAAGAGGAAGGTATTGGCCCCACAGTGGCACTAGAACAACCGTGGCATCTACCAGAGGAACCCGTAACATCGCCACGAACCTCTGTATCTTCCTGTTGAACCGAACCTGCTGAAAGAACTGCATACAGGCCTGTGAAAACGGAACTACCTTGAAGGTGGACACCCCCAGACCCAAAACATGTATGCAAGTCGGGAAAAAGACTGCATGACAGCAGCCGGCGCATCACGGCCTGGGATTCCAGAGGTTTGACCTGAAGAAAGACTACCCTGGTCAACAATAAATCCAGAGTCAGACCCAGGTAATTCAATTTCCTGGTTGGGGATAGGGGGGACTTTGGGTAGTTTGGATGTCAACCGAACCTTTGCAGGAATTACAGTTGTGCCATTTCTTGGCCATTTTTCAGAGAATATGAATGATAACACAAAAACCTTTCTTTCACTCATGGTTAATGTTTGGCTGAAGCCATTTATTATCAACCAACTGTATTTACTCTTTTTAAAACATAATGAAAACATAAACTACCCAAATGACCCTGATTAAAAGTTTACAAACCCCAGTTCTTAATACCATGCATTGCCCCCTTTAACATCAATGACAGTTTGAAGTCTTTTGTGGTATTTGTGGATGAGGCTCTTTATCTTCTCAGATGGTAAAGCTGCCCATTCCTCTTGGCAAAAAGCCTCCAGTTCCTGTAAATTCTTGGGCTGTCTTGCATGAACTGCACGTTTGAGATCTCCCCAGAGTGGCTCAATGATATTGAGGTCAGGAGACTGAGATGGCCACTCCAGAACCTTCACTTTATTCTGCTGTAGCCAATGACAGGTTGACTTAGCCTTGTCTTTTGGATCATTGTCATGTTGGAATGTCCAAGTACTTCCCATGCGCAGCTTCCTGGCTTATGAATGCAAATGTTCCTCCAGTATTTTTTGACAACATACTGCATTCATCTTGCCATCAATTTTGACCAAATTTCCTGTGCCTTTGTAGCTCACACGTCCCCAAAACATCAGCGATCCACCTCTGTTTTTCACAGTAGGAATAATGTACCTTTCATCATAGGCCTTGTTGACTCCTCTCCAAATTAAGCATTTATTGAATTTGGCCAAAAAGCTAAATTTTGGTTTCATCACTCCAAATGACTGTGCCAGAAGGTGTGAGGCTTGCCTTTGTGCTGTTTGGCGTATTGTAAGCGGGATACTTTGTGGCATTTGCGTAGTAATGGCTTACTTCTGGTGACTCGACCATGCAGCCCACCTTTCTTCAACTACCTCCTTATTGTGCATCTTGAAACAGCCACACCACATGTTTTCAGAGAGTCCTGTATTTCACCTGAAGTTATTTGTGGGTTTTTCTTTGCATCCTGAACAATTTTCCTGCAGTTGTGACTGAAATTTTAGTTGCTATACCTGACCGTGGTTTGGTTTCAACAGAACCCCTCATATTCAACTTTTTGATTAGAGTTTGAACACTGCTGATTGGCTTCCTCAATTCCTTGGATATCTTTTTATATCCCTTTCCTGTTTTATACAGTTCAACTACCTTTTCCCGTAGATCCTTTGACAATTTTTTTGCTTTCCCCATGACTCAGAATCCAGAAACGTCAGCGCAGCACTGGATGAAAGATGCAAGAGTCTGTCAGGAGTCCAGAAACGCATTGACCTTTTATACACACACACCAATTACAAGCAAACAGATCACAGGCGAGGATGGTTACCTTTATTAGCCATTAAAACCCCTTTGTGTCAATTTGTGTGCGTGTTATCAGGTCAAAATCACCAGGGTATGTAAACTTTTGATCAGGGACATTTGGGTAGTTTCTGTTTTCATCATGATTTAAAAAGAGTAAATATAGTTGATTGATAATACATGGCTTCAGCCAAACACTAACCATGAGTGACAGAAAACTTTGTGTTATCATTCATATTCTCTGAAAAATTGCCAAGAAATCATAAATTCTGCCAGGGTATGTAAACTTATGAGCACAACTGTATATCCGCACAAGGAGACTCAGGGCCTAAAACCTGACAAACTCTGCCCCCCTTCTATGGTGCCCTCATTTTGTGGATCCCCTTGATGCTCACGAAGGAGGTCTACGAGGCCAGAAACCAGCAAAGATGTCCCCCCACCCCAGTTATGGGTGAGAGCAGAGCTTTATGATGAAGGGGTCTTGTCTGCTGGTCTGGAGAAGCCAGCACTAGGCTTACCAGACCAAGGTTGAGTCCCGGGGAAGACTTGAAAGATCTATTTCCCTTATCTGCAGTCCCGGAAGCACGAAAAAAAAAAAATTATGGGCTGAGAAGGAGGGCCTACGTTTGGGCAGATCGATGAGAGCTTTCTTGGAGGCTTGGTCTGCAGACCAATTCTTAAGCCACAGCATGAACCTAATCACTGCCACTGAAACAGAGAGCTTGGACAGCACGGGAGCCGCATCCAAAGATACATCACATATAAACTACAACCCCTAGACCAACTGGTCTGCCAGATCGACGTAAGCAGAGGGAACCTGCTGATTCCCCAGACCCTGGCACAAAAGCTTGGCCCATTCAGTTAGGGTCTGAGACATCAGGCCGATGCCAGGTCCGGTCGCAATGCCGAACCTGCCATAGTAATCATACTGCGTGCCACCGACTCCGCTTTCCTATCGTCCGGGTCTTTAAAAGGACGGAGATTCCTCTACTGGGATCATGGTTGCTTTATTCAACCTGGAAACAGGAGAGTCCACCACCGGTGGACCGGTCAACTTTTTAAAAAGTGATTCCTCAAAAGGGTAACGTACTGCAAAACGTTTGGGGACCACAAAAGGTTGCTTTGGTTGCCCCCACTCCTTATAGACAAATTTGTCATTATAGGGTAGATAAGGAAACACCTTAGCTGTATGAGACCTCTTGTGTGTACCAAAAGGGACAGCCACGTCTGTGGCCACATTAGCCATATCCTCCAATTTTAAAGTCTCACACACTGCAGTAACAAGTGTGTCCACCAGCATTTTCTCATTCACTGTTGTGATCGTGGGAGGAGTCATCCTCACTATTGGAGGGATCAGGGAGCATGGTATCAAGTCCCACTGGCCGGGCCAAGTCCACGGCGGCACCAGACTCAGAATTAGATGAGACAGACTGAGCAGGAGAAGGCGGAGGAAGCTTGCCCACACACCACTTCCACCTGGGATACCAAGGACTCTAGGACCGCTGTCAGCACATTAATCAGGTACTGGTGTTCCGAGGTACCCAGTGCCTCCATGAGGGGGTCAGTGGGGGAGAAGTGACCCTGAAAGCTCCATAGGATAAGGGAGAACCCGCAGCAACAAAAAAGTTTTGGCACCACTATGGACGTCCCCCACACGCAGGGCACTTGCTAGCAGAGAAAGAGAGAGAGGGGGACCCCCAAGGACTCATCACTACCAGCCGGAGGAGCGTCATATGTTTGGATCCAGCAGCCCGCCATTTATGCTAGCAGTCCCTATATCCAAAAGAAGGAAGAGGGGGGCCCTGAGCCCAGGCACCGCCACGTGGCTCTGGCCGTCTCCAGCATCACACTGAAACCCAGGGAAAATGGGTCTTGTGATGTCACGGACCATCAAAACATGGCCGCCAGCCAAAGACCAAACAAACCTAAAGGAAAATGACCGCCGTGATTTCGCGCACCACACGAACATGGCCACTGGTCAAAGACCAAACCAAGGTAAAATGGCCACTGAAAGCTGCTAAATGCTGGCAGACGAGTCGCTGCTGCGCCATCTGCACTGGGACTCCCACCAGACCCCAGGTACTGAACCCCATGCTTGCTAAGGCAGTGCATTCACCACCACATGAGGCCCCCCCAGAGAACATTCACGGGGGGGGGTCCACCCATGGATCCTAAAAGAACTGAGCTCTGTCATTTCAAAGCCATTGTAGCTAATTTTTAGGGACTCATTAATGACAGGAATAATACCACTGGATTGGCGTAGGGCCACCATGGTGCCTATATTTAAAAAGCGAAAAAAGTCTTTACCAAGTAACTACAGACCTGTTCGTTTAACTTCTATAGTCGGGGAGATACTGGAGAGTTTAATAAAAGGCCACATAGATGAGTTTTTGCTGGAAAAAAATATTTTAAGCAACAGACAGCATGGATTCATGAAATACAGAAGTTGTCAAACAAATCTGATTTCTTTTTATGAGGAGGTAAGTAAAACTTTGGACAGAGGGGTGGCTGTGGACGTGATATACTTGGATTTTGCAAAAGCATTCGATACAGTTCCCCACACACAGCTAATGTGTAAGGTAAAGTCTACAATATATATACACGTTTGTAAATGGATAGAAAACTGGCTAAAAGACAGAATTAAGAGAGTAGTGGTTAATGATTCTTACTCTGAATGGTTTAAGGTTATCAGTGGTGTACCCCAGGGTTCAGTGCTGGGACCCTTGCTTTTTAATATCTTTATAAATGATATAGAGTCTGAGATTAAAAAGTGCCATTTCAGTTTTTGCAGATGACACTAAGCTATGCAGTGGAATAACGTCCTTACAGGATGTCTCCAATTTACAAGCCAACCTCAATTTACTGTCTAATTGGGCGACTATGTGGCAGATAAGGTTTAATGTTGATAAAGTAAAGTAACTTGGGGGCTAAGAATATGCAAGCATCATACATACTAGGGGGGAGTACAAATGGGTGCGTCCATAGCGGAGAAGGATCTGGGGGTTTTGGTAGATCATATGCTCAATAATAACATGCAATGCCAAGCTGTGGTTTCCAAAGCGAGCAAAGTCCTTTCTTGTATTAAGAGAGGTATGGACTCCAGAGAGAGAGAGTGATATCATTTTGCCCCTGCACAAATCATTAGTAAGACCTTATCTGGAATATGCAGTTTATTTCAGTTGAAAAGAGGAGATTAAGGGGACATATGATCAACATGTACAAATATATAAGGGTTCCATATAGTGAACTTGGTGTTGAGTTATTCACTTTACGGTCAACGCAGAGGACAAGGGGGGCACTATTTACGCCTAGAGGAAAAGAGATTTAATTTCCAAATACGGAAACGTTTCTTCACAGTAAGAGCTGTGAAAATGTGGAATAGGCTCCCTCCAGAGGTGGTTCTGGCCAGCTCAGTAGATCGCTTTAAGAAAGGCCTGGATTATTTCCTAAATGTACATAATATAACTGGGTACTAACATTTATAGGTAAAGTTGATCTAAGGAAAATCCAATTGCCTCTCTGGGATCAGGAAGGAATTTTTTCCCCTGCTGTAGCAAATTGGATCATGCTTTGCTGTGGTTTTTCACCTTCCTCTGGGTATAGGATTGTGTATATGGAATTGGATATTTTTTATTTATTTATTTTTATGGTTGAACTGGATGTACTTGTGTCTTTTTTCAACCTGATTAACTATAAGTGTGGATGGAGAGTAGATGGGGGGGAGGAGTCCAGCTTAACTGAGGGATTAGGATGGGAGTAGAGAACCTGCAGGCAGTAAAGGTCCACCAAACCCCACACAAAGGAGGCGAGGGGGGTTTGTACTTACCTCTCCATGGATGCAGGTATCGACACAGGTATGGATTCAGGTATCTCGACACCGAAGTGGGGGGTTTTGGGCCAGGGGGATGCTGCGGCTCTAACAAGAGTTGGGTCGTATGCAAACCTGCGAGACGTAACTTGCGGGCCAGCCTCTGTCCATTGAAGCTATGATGCGGCCAACCTATCGTGTAGCTGCGGTCTGCACGCACTCGCTGGCTGGACTGGGGAGATCACAGGATCTAGATTTTTCAGCCCGTCACTCAGCCCGGCAGCTGATTGTAGATCTCCCAGGAGAAAAGAAAGGGCAAAAAGATGCATGGAAGGAGAAAAAAGAAAAAAATAGCTAGGACCAAAAGATTCCAGCAGGGAGCCTAGGTCTTTACTCCTGACTAGACAGAAACAAACTGAATGCCTATAGCAGGGAGGGGGTTATATACCAGCTGAGGATGGCCCATGGGCATAGCTAAGTTTTTTTGTTCTGCCTAGTCCTACTCCTGCAGAAGGCGATATAACCCTATAGTCAGGATAAATGGAGCGCTGTGTCCGTCGATGAAGTAAAGAGAAACTTTATTTTAAATAGGCCACTATAGCAGGATATGAGAGTGTACACACTCGCTGAACAACTGAAAGAGGAGATCCACCCCTTAACCTTCTTCTTAAGTAGACACCCGCCTTTTAATTAGCAGGAGATGTCCACAAGTACAGAGGTAATTTAAATTAGAAATTCTATGCTCTTTTAACACTGAAGCACCCTCTACCCAATCAAATCACACAAACTGCTTTTCTGTTTTTTGAAGCCAACTTTCTATCAGCACATTTTCCTTTGGTACTTTTTTTATTGTACTATTACATTTTTTTGGCTGTTACAATGTTTTGCTTTCCAAGTTTAAAATTAACCTGTCAAAGCAGAAATATTGGAGAGTTGCCATTGTGACCATGTTCTTAAAAGGGCCACAGAATTTTCAAAAGGAGAAGGCCAGGTGCATGAAAAGGAACCTTGAAGATCCTTTGGATTAACTTTCTGTAATGTTTTAAATGAAGGGGGCCAATAATAAAAATGTTCTATGTTCCACAGCCATCGTGAATAATCCCTGTAATGTGTATATTATGTGTGAAATTTAATTTTCTACTGATTTCCTATGATTGTCAACGCCATCTATTGGCCATAATGCGGTATTTTAATGAAATACAGCAATCAGGAAAATAAATACCACATTATGGTCACTATATGGATCTGATGAACTTAGAAAAAAAATTTAAAATGACATTTCACTAATATTAGACACATTACGTACATCAAATTTTTAATAAAACAGACCCATAAATGTGTTGTGGGGAGTTATTTTAGTAAAAAGGGGTTTTTAAAACCAGTATAAGAAAAATGGGCTTGAAGCTCATCAGCAGAAGGCTTCTGTTTTGAGTTAGAGCCCTATTTTTTCTATGCCTACCAAAAACCCATCTGATGCTAAAGGAGCAAGGGGTCTACATGTTCACATCCCTGTCATTATGAGATCACCATCTAACTCAAGTGCAGAGACTTTGTCAATACAAGCCAGGTTAGTATTTAAATAATCATCTTCCCAGATATGTAAGTTTTATGTGTGTTAAAGAAGAATTCCAGCCTATGGGGGGGGGGGGGATTGGCTGAGTAAATAGCGAACCAATGCTGCACCCACCTAGGTGGGTATAATTTTTTTCCTAAATCCCAAAATTCTCTTAACTCGCTCCCATAGGTAAAACTCCACTGCACTGGACTTTTTTCTGTGGGGCCGCATATATGCATATCTCCCTTTGTGCTGGGGGCCCAGAACAGAGACCGGGGTCTCATTAAGAGCCCCGGGCCCCGTACTAATGATCGGGACCCGGAACTCCTGATTTTGGGTCACCTGATCACTGTGGTAGCCTCTGATTGGCTACCATAGTGATCAATCACTGTTTCTCTCTTTGTGAATGGAGAGAAAGATACAATGTATCTCTCTATCTCTCGTGCAGAGAGAAAAAAAAAGTGTGTGTAAAAAAAATAATAAAATAAATAAATAATAAAAAAATAAAAGAAGGGGGCGTGACTGGAAGTCGACCTGCATGGACGCTTGATCTCCTAGCTCTCTCTCAGCCCGCAGCCTTGCAGCCTTTTAAGGGGACTTTCTACACCCTCACATGGGCAGATCCAGGAGAACCAGCTCCTCTAAAGTTTGTGGATCCTCTCAACCTCCTCCCGGACCCTCTACAACCTTCCGTGGGTAGTTCACACCACCTCCCATGCCGCCCGGCGGGGCCGACAAAATGGCACCAGGTGCCTCCACCTCCTGCACGTGGACCTCTCCACGGCCTGTTTCTCAAGCTCCGGCTCTACACCAGGACCCATCCGAGCCTCCGTGGCCAGCATCGGGCAGTAACTCAGCACCGGCCGACGTAGTGAGTCTCTCCCCCCATGCAGGCTATATGGTGGCGGTGCCATGTGATGTAGGGCCCGCTGCACTAGGCCAGATCCCCGTCTCATACAGGCAGTGTATAGATGCCTTTCCCCGGCTGCTGCGAACGGCATCGGACCCTGGCATGCATGCTGGGGAACCCGGCTCTCCCTCTCCTTCTGAGGACTTTCCATCCCTCCCAGGCCCCACGTACTTCCGGGACTTATTGGCGTCACAGGTTGGCCCCCGGGGGGAGACGCACCACATCTGGCCTATTCCTCTGCTCCTGCCTCCCCCAAGTCTCAGTGGGAGTCACGCTCCAGAGATCCCAGCTCCTCTAGGAAGAGTGCTGAATTCTCTTTCACCTATGCTCAGGCTGTCAGCTCTCCTGCTCCTCCCCACACAAAGGGCCCAGCAGCGCAGGCCTCATCACCCTTCCAAGCCCCGGCGTGGTATGAGCCATGGGAACCTCCAGTGCTGCCTAACATCCAGGCCCAATACGACACTGCGGTGAGGCCTCTGCTACCGCCTTCCCCCTCTCAATTACAGCCACACAAAGCGGCCGTCGATTCCCATCATCAAGTGCCTCCCCCATGGCAATCATACCTCCAAGCTATACTGACTAAAGAGGACGTTAACCCTTTCATAACTAAGCCTATTTTTGAAATTTGGTGTTTACAAGTTAAAATCCGTATTTTTTGCTAGAAAATTACTTAGAACCCCCAAACATTATATATATATTTTTTAGCAGAGAATCTAGAGAATAAAATGGAGATTGTTGCAATATTTTATATCACACGGTATTTGTGCAGCGGTGTTTTAAACACAAATTTTGGGGAAAAGGGACACTTTCATGAATTTAAAAAAAAACAAACAGTAAAGGTACCCCAATTTTTTTCTATAATGTGAAAGATGATGTTACGCCGAGTAAATAGATACCAAACATGTCACGCTTTATAATTGCACGTACTCGTGGAATGGCGACAAACTACGGTACCGAAGAATTTCCATAGGCGACACTTTACATTTTTTTTACGGTTACCAGGTTAGAGTTACAGAGGAGGTCCAGTGCTTGAATTATTGCTCTCGCTCTGACGATCGATACCTCACATGTGTGATTTGAACACCGTTTACATATGTGGGTGCGACTTCCACGAGCTTAAATCTGAAAAATCGCTGCAGACCTCCTTCCTCTGCAACCCTGAGCTGCCTGGTAGTCTCACTCATTAGATGTCCTCTTCCTGGGCATCATGGAATTTATTCCATTTTGGACACTTGGTAGACCCTAGATCCCGTAAATACCTAACGTAAATACCTAACATTTCCTGAACCTCCAGAAAAATATGAATTACCCCACCAGGTGTTCTATGGATATCTGCAGATAAGCCACCATGCTCAAACCTTAACTTCAAACTTGCAATTCTCAGCACCATCCCCTTTTGAATGCATAATATTGGAGGGGTCAGCGCTTAGGGGCTTGAGATTTGACATATACCGGGTACTTAATGCCTATTCCATACCAAACCGGGGTAAACATGCATATATGCTTCGCTGGGAAAAGATATTGGGTGAAAAAATTCCTGAGACGATGTGGTGGACGATCTGGTCTCAGGAGGCCAAGAGCTCTTTCTGTATGCTCTACAAGGAAAACGCCTATAAAATTCTTTATTTCTGGTACCTGACTCCAGATGTGCGCCACATCATCTACCCTTCTAGCTCCGAGCAATGCTGGCGATGCCATGGGAACAAAGGCACCCTTTACCACATTCACTGGAGTTGTCCCTTGATAGTGCCATTTTGGCATTCAACACAGCACTTGCTAACCCGCCATTTTGAGGTACCGGTCCCTATGAAGCCGACATTTTTCCTGCTAGGTGTATCACCACTAAATATTGCTAAACCTTACAAGAAGCTACTTACACACATCCATACAGCTACACACTGCTTAGTTGTCCTCAACTGGAAGCGGCGTTTCCCACCTTCCCCAGACGCCCTGTACGCCAGAATAAAAGATGTGGAGCTAATGGAAAAAAATACAGCTAGACATTATAATTGTCTCCGTTCTGCTCGACACAGCCCCGCCTCCTCCTGACCTGCGCCTGTGATAGATAGAACACCAGTCCAATGCTGCGATGAATTCTATCTATCAAAGGCACGGGGTCAGGAGGAGGCGGGGCTGTGTTGAGCAGAGAGGAGACATATAATGTAAGCGACGGTAACAGCGTGCTATCCAGATTCCCGTGGCTCTCCTCTTCCTCCAGCCATGCATTCCTCTGCCCAGGCGAGGCTGCAATGGGCACAGTAAGGCTGAAATGGGCAGAGTGGGACTGCACTGGGCACAGTATGGTTGCAAAGGGCATAGTATGGCTGCAATGAGCACAGTAAGGCTGAAATGGGCACAGTATGGCTGCAATGGGCACAGTATTGCTGCAATGGGCACAGTATTGCTGCAATGGGCACAGTATTGCTGCAATGGGCACAGTAAGGCTGAAATGGGCACAGTGAGGCTGCAATAGGCACAGTGAGGCTGCAACGAGCACAGTGTGGCTGCAGTGGGCACGGTGTGGCTGCAATGGTGGGTACAGTGTGGCTGCAATGGTGGGTACAGTGTGGCTGCAATGGTGGGTACAGTGTGGCTGCAATGGTTGGTACAGTGTGGCTGCAATGGTGGGCACAGGGTGGCTGCAATGGTGGGCACGGGTGAGGCTGCATTGAGGGGCACAGGTGAGGCTGCATTGAGGGGCACAGGTGAGGCTGCACAGATAAAGTTGTTGTTAATATTTATAATATTTTTGTAACTTATTTTTGCATAAAACATTTAAGTGTCATTTCATGAGATAATTTATGAGGGCGTGTCTAGGGGCGGAAATAGGGGCGGGGCAGGGTAGGGATTGAGTGGGGCACTGGTGGCGAGTAACTTTTGAGACCTGGCTAGTAGCTCAGGACTTGAAATTTTGAGCCCTGTATATATAATGTTTGTGGGTTCTAAGTAATTTTCTAGCAAAACATACTGATTTTATCTTGTAAGCAACAATTGTCAGAAAAAGGCTTAGGCATGGAGGGGTTAAGATTTGTTTTACCCTTAGCTACGAAAGGGTTAAGTTTAACATGCTAAAGCAAGAACATTTGTGAATGTTCACCTTTAAATATACAGTACATTAAATAACATATACAAAACAAAAACATAGGGGAAAAGGGTCACTGTAGAATTAAAAAAAATCTATTCTAGATAACACATACCTGTATAAGCAAACTAATTCAAAGCAATATTTGTCAGCTTGGTGAAAGTTAATGAACCATAAATGTTACTGGAAAAAAAAAAATCAAAAGGGATGAAGCTTTTGGATACAGAGTTTGCTTAGGAAAAAAAACAATGCGCTCCCTACACCCAGTTTCATTGCTCTCCTGTGGGCTAGATAAATATAATTGTTGAGAACCTTTAAGTGCTTCTAAATATTTCAAGGGATAAGTATCTCAGACAAGCTTCTGCAGCCTGCTACATCTTCATTTTTATTCCTAATCAAATAATGTGCATTATATTGATCTCAAACATTGTGCACAGACAGGTTTTAAGCATTCCTAATATATTAACAGCAAGCTACTGACAAACCCAGAGCTGCAGATATGATTAAAAGCATGAATGTAGAGAACAAACCCACCAACGTGAATTCTTAAGAGCACTTCTATGATATGTAAGAGAACAAATAACAGGCTCTTTTTAAAAGGTCAAGTTGTATTTAATTCATGTTGTTGCATTTTTAAAGCACACCCATATTTAAGTAGTAAACACATTTTTTTAATGGGCAGGTGGTTAGGTAGTATTGTATTTTGAAAATCACATTTAAAAGTTACCGTTAAAGTATAAGGCAAATTTTATTTTTTACATTTTGGATGGAGTGAAAAGGGATTAGTACCCTCGTTAGGTAGATTCGCCCTAATTGTCCTGTTTACTGTTATTGCTGACAGTGAAAGAAAATCCCAAATTTTGGTTGTCCCTGAATGAGGACTAGAGGGAAATCTTCCAATAAGGACACTAGTTCTGGTGACCCAGGTGACATCCAGGGATTCAGTCACTTTGGAGGGATTTCCTCTCATTTTCTGTTTTGGCTATGGGGCAGGAAGTAAATCTCCACAATTGGACATAGATGGCAAAAACATGACTGGGGCTTTAACACTCCCTTACTCTCTACCTCAAATTCCAATAACCCTTGCCCTCCATCCAAAACAGTAAATTGTGCACAGACCTCTGATACAAGCGATAGTCAGGCTGCACTGTTCTGATCACCTCAGCACCTTGCAATGTCCTGATCAGATCAGCATCTGGCATGTTTAACCACTTAAAGACCAGAAGGATTTGCCCCCTTAATGACCTGGCCATTTTTTGTGAAACAGTACTGCGTCGCTTTAAATGACAATTGCGCAGTCCTGCGATGTTGTACCCAAACAAATTGACATCCTTTTTTCCCCAAAAATAGAGCTTTTGGAGGTATTTGATCACCTCTGCGGTTTTTATTTTTTGTGCTATAGCAAAAAAAAGAGCAACAATTTTGAAAAAGAAAACTGTATTTTTTACTTTTTTGCTATAATAACTATCCAAAAAAATAAAAAATTTAAAATAAGGAATTTCTTCTTCACTTTAGGCCTATATGTATTCTTCTACATATTTTTAAGTGCATATTGATTGGTTTGCACAAAAGTTATAGCGTCTACGAAATAGGGGATAGATTTATGGCATTTTTCTATGTTTATTTTTTGCTAGTAATGGCAGCGATCTGCAATTTTTAGCAGGACTGCGACATTGCGGTGGACAGGCCGGACACATTTAACACTTTTTTGCGACCTTTGACATTTATACAGTGATCAGAGCTGAAAATAGCCACTGATTACTAAATAAATGTCACTGGTAGGGAAGGGGTTAACACTAGGGGGCAATCAAGGGGTTAAGTGTTCCCTAGGGAGGTGTTTCTAACTGTGGGGGCAGTGAACTGACTAGAGGAGAAGAGATATCGCTGTTCTTGATCACTAGGAACAGCAGATCTCTCTCTGCTCCCCTGTCAGAACGGGGATCTGTCTGTTTACATTGACAGATCCCTGTTCTGGCTCTCTGAGGAGCAATCGCGGGTGGCCGGCAGCCATCGGCCACGTGCATCAGCTCCGGCGGCACGCGCGCCCCCTATAGCGTCTTAAGGACAACTGCGGCGGCTGGTCCACAAGTAGTTAATCTAAAATAGAGATGGACACCCCTGCTGCAGTGCACACATGCAGCACTTGGTCCATACAAATAGAAGGTCCAATTCTTCCGGGGCTGAAGTGGTTAAGAGGAATTTACAAAAGACAATTCTATATTTATTATAGGCTGGGCGGGAAGCAGTTAAACATTAGACATAATTTTTTAATTTATATATGTATATTGTATTCTGATCATTTGTATCTCTTTTTCACTTAACTCCAAGCAAGATGTGGTTGAACCTTTTAGGCTTTCATGATGAAAAAAATACATTTTTGTAGATGTTGTAAGTGGTTAAAAACACAAAATCAAAGGAAAGTCTCTGTCATTGTTGACATCAATTGCTATTTGATTAAAGGTTACACAAAAAGCTTTCTAGCTAGACTGAATGAATTAAGATAAAGTGGAACTCTGGGAGGGTTGTGTCCCTATAAAGGATCAAAGAAACAAAATGAACAAGAAAATGCTGAACTTACCTAACACTCTACATTCTCTTTTACTTTGCTTAAAAAAAAACAAAAAAAAACTATTTTGTTATGTTAACTACTTGATGAGACACAATGGCTTCTTCATGAACTCTTTTAGGCCCAAAAGTTTGCTTTTCTTTCCCTGGTTTGTTTGGAAATGTAGTATTTAATTTACTAAACTTTTGACAAGAAAAATAATCTGCATTCCAGTGTTTGATCCAAAAAGGTCAATAACAATGTATTAATATGTTCTATATTACTACTGCATAGACCAGTGATGGCGAACCTTGGCACCCCAGATGTTTTGGAACTACATTTCTCATGATGCTCAACTTCGCTGCAGAGTACATGAGCATCATGGGAAATGTAGTTCCAAAACATCTGGGGTGCCAAGGTTCGCCATCACTGGCATATAGACCATACTGTACAGACCATAGACAATGATAATCATTATGGGCCAATTTAACTTTAAAGTGGTTGTAAAGCCCCAATGCCATTAAAGAGCCACTGCAACCCTAAGCAATCAATATCCTTCCTGATATGCTCCAAAAGTTAAAAATCGCTGGTTTTGTACCTTTCTTTAATGCAGTATTGCTCCCTTTCATGTGACCGCAGTCCCCCTGCACTGGAAAACACAAAGCTGCTGGTGGGCATGCACATGATCTTCTAACTCTATTACTCATGAGAAGACATGTGGAGTGGAAGGGGAGATAAGAGACGGGACTGAGTGAGACAGAGTGGAGCTGGCTGGCTGGGAGTACTGAAACAACTGCACACAAGCATGTGATATGCATAGCTCATATGAAAGGGAAATGAGAGGAGGGACTAAGTCCAGCAGAGCGGAGATGGCTGGCTGGGAGATTTGGGACTGACAACGGAACAGGGAAGTGTCAGTGAGCAGTCACATTTGCCTGCTCAAAGCAATCATTGCCTGTCCAAGAAGGGAGGGGGTCCTGAATGGGTTGATTATATCGATGTTTCTAATCAACCATTTACAAAAGTAAAAAATGAAAAATACAGAAGTGGATGCCTGTAATTATAGAAATATGGGGGAGAATATTATTCTTGCCTGGAATTTCACTTTAAGTGAAGTTACCCTTCACAAACCCTCCCACGGCCTCAGAGGCAGATACGGTATTTACTTCCAGCCGCATTCTGGAAATCTTTATTGTGCAGCCCTGTCCGCGGTTTAGCTTGCAAATGATCCCAGACAGGTCCTGCATGTACCTGCATATACACACACACTCAGGAAAGAGTACAGATCAGCCATAAGAATAAAGCAGCAGAGGAAAGGAGTTTTGCTAGCTTGGACTTGCATGTTTGTGTTAAATACCGACAGGAAAGTGCATTCACAAAAAGAAATTGGAAAGTTGTTGGGACAAATTTCTATAGCGGAGTTGGGTTGTGATCACTAGTAGCTATAGGAATGACTCGCCAGACCCTTGAGTGCTCTCAAATCTCAGAATATGCAGCCTGCATATGCGCTGAGTACTGTCAAATCTTGACGTCCCGCTACGTATACTGCCTATATAAAATCCTTACAATACCGATTGTTGGCTGGCTTGAAAAAGAAGTGTCACCCTGAAACGCACTGTCTGACCCCACATATTATTACTGTTCCTCCACAAATTCACAGAGCAGCCACTGATATTTGACAACATTCACAGCGGGCCTACCCAGATCTCAGCAGCTACCATTGTGTGCTGCAGGCTACTTTCTGATTGGTGTTACATCATACTCTGTGAATGTCATTTATGATGGAAACTGGCTTCTCCAGTGTAACGGTTCTATTGTTCCTATTTTAATAATTTTTACCTTTATAACTGGTGGACTTGCTGCACCCTTTACTTTTTCTATTTTCTTTTACTTTTTTACTATGACCTGACTTCCTTGACTAGTATACAACTCTACCCAGTTTAAATGCTTTAGTATCCCCTGCATTGGCCAACAAGGTGACAGTCGGTGGGTCTTATTCCCAAAGCCAGTCCTCGAGCAAGAAATCTGAACAAGTTGGTTATTTTTGGAGGACAGCTTTGTTAATATTTCTCTGCCATAGGGTCCTGCTCCGCTTCCATCCAAAAATGTTTGGTCAGTCCAAAAAAAATGCAGAAAAGCAAAGTCGACCTTAAGGCTGGGTTCACACTGCTGCGGTGCGGGAACGCAGCGAATTTACTGCGGGTTCCCGCATCGCACCAACTCGCACGGCAGTTCACACTGCCATATGCAAACTGCTGGGGAGTGTCATACAATGTTAATGACACCCCCAGTTCAGCCCGCATATCGCAATGCGAACTGACAATTCGGACATTTTCGGATCGCATAGGTGTGAACACCCATGCGATCCGATTTTGGTCCGAACAAAAAAAAGGGTCCTGTGCGAGTTTGGACCGAATGCGGTGCGATATCAGCCATACTATCTGTATGGCTGATATCGCACAGCACAGACATCGCATGTGATGTGAACAGCAGTGCGCTGCGAATCACATGCGATGTCTGCCACCGCAGCAGTGTGAACCCAGCCTTAGCGTAAATTAAAAAACTGGCAAAAGGGAAGGAGAGACTTACTATGTCTTTTGTGCAAAAAAATATTCTTACATTCCTCCTTGCAAACTTCCTAAACTGTACACTTAATCTGCTGGGTGCTTGACTGAATGAACTCCCATGCCTATGCACGGGGACTACATCATCCTGGCAAAGTCAAATTAGATGGTCAAAGATGCTAAACTTGAAATAAATGGGTGAGATAATGTCAGTGCTGGCGAGGGAGCTTAGTGGCATCACATTTCTGCGGGAAAGTGAGTACAGTTCCATTCTAAGGTTGTAGATCCCATAAAACATAATTTTTACCTGTATTTGAGTATCAGCAAGTCATAATTGTAAATGAAAGGTAGCCATGATGTACAAATGAAATGTGTTTGTTGTGGGCACCCAAATAGGTATTGCACCCACTTTACAACCTCACGCACACTGGGCATTTTAAAAGCTGCTTCTAGAGGTGTCTTGCAGTATTTTTTTCTGCCCCTCAAGGTTAGTCATGCACACATAGGTGTTTACAGGCAGGGGCATTTAGAGGCAGAAAAAAAATTCACTGCCAGCGCACTCAGTAGCAGCAGCATTTTGGCAGAAAGAATGTCTGGCGTGCCTAAACGTGCTTAAGCGCTAGGCGCGTCAAGCACTTGACCGTTCATTCATTTCAATGGCCAGAATAAATTCATATTCTGGCCAATGAAAGCAATAAACACCCAAGCTCTTGACACACTTAAGCGCGTCTAATCGCATTTGCAAAATTTTGGTTTTTGACACTGCTTTTCTCCTGCGAGGAGAAAGGCGTTGAAGAGCTTGGCAAATGCCCAGTGTGAATAAGGCTTTACATATTTCTTTACAATATAATTTGTTTGGTCTTTATTAGAATAATTGCTACCAAAAATTAAAACATCTTATCATGGTGGGATATTTAGCATGTGTCAAGTCTTGTGCAGAAAGACAGGTACAGTATGCTTTCAGGTACATTTAGCTTGTGTTTGAGATAATTGAGACACTTCCAAGTCTCTGGCAGATTTGACCCAAAGTTGGCCTACTAATCTGGATTTGACCTCTTCTAATCTGATTTAAGCCGCTCTCCCAATAATAATGATGTGTTTAAAAGCATTTAAAAGCATGTATTAAAAGGAATAAGACCTGGGCCCAATCATGTACTTAAGGAGTTAATCACAAGGCTGAAGTAAACCTGAGAAAATGCCACTGATAGTTTAAATTAAAAGCATAGTCATCCGCAAATGGTTGTTTATTAACACAGTCATCTAAGTACCATTAAAATAAATCTAATTGTAATCACTTCATCAGGCATTAGTCTGTGTGTTTAACCTACAATATGGTTGCACCTTTTTAAACAGCTCTGTATGGCTAAGTGACAAAAGTACAATCTGTGCATTAATTATTTGTTCAATTTGCATGCTATCCAATGCTTAGCAGTATAACGTTTAATGGGGAATTGGCATAGTTACAAACAAGGCAGCTGTTTTATAGTTCTGGTGTTTCAAAGGGACAGCATGCACATAAATTCATTCTCTTAAAAACTGTACAGAGCTGCTGGGGTGATCAATTCCCGAAAGTTCCCCTCCACACTATCATTTCACAGCGATAGCTGGCTTCTTTTCCTGACAACAATACTATTCACATCTGTGTGAAAGACAAAGAACAGACAGAATCACTTCCACAGGACAGTAACGCCTTACAATTTGTCAATGCCAAATGTTATCCAAGTTCTCTGCTGTATGTCATTTTATTTATTGAATGATCAATGATTGATCAATGCATTTAAAGGGATATTAAAGGCAGTTTTTTAAAACAATCATGTCATACCTGCTCTGTGCAGTGATTTTGCACAGAGCAGCTGCGATCCTCCTTTTCTCAGGAACCCCGTCAATGTTCCTGGTCCCTCTCACCGAGCACCAAGCTGCTTGCTAAGGGGGCACCCCAGCAGGATTCGCTTCAGAGCCACTGCTCTGTGCGTCTATTCACACACGGAGTGCAGCTCTGTCCCGCCCTCTCCTCACTGGCTCATTGGCTGGGATTGCCAATGCCTCCCCCTGCTATTCCAGACAATGAAGAGACCCAGGAGAGCAGCTGCTCTCCTGCACATCACTGGATCAAGATGGGGGGTAGGTAAGTATTAGGGGGGCTGCTGCACTCAGGTGGTTTCGCCTTCATGCATCTGCAAGCGCTGACCGGTGTGTTCCGTGGAGGGGATGAAAGTCTCCCTGTCAGAACACAAATGCATAGCGGGCTGAACGAAAAACACTTATAGGGCGTACACACGGTCGGACTTTGTTCGGATATTCCGACAACAAAATCCTAGGATTTTTTCCGACGGATGTTGGCTCAAACTTGTTTTGCCTACACACGGTCGCACAAAGTTGTCGGAATTTCCGATCGCCAACAACGCGGTGATGTACACCACGTACGACGAGACTAGAAAAGGCCGGTTCAGAACCAAGCGCGGCACCCTTTGGGCTCCTTTTGCTAATCTCGTGTTAGTAAAAGTTTGGTGAGAGACGATTCGCGCTTTTTCAGACTCGTGGCTTTCAGATTGTTTTCTGACGTTCAGTTTGTGCTTGTGGGTTTGTATCTGCTCTTCAGTGCGTGCAGTCAGTTCGTATCGGAGTTTTCTGTGTGATCTTGCCTGCTCGTTGCTGTTTTTCAGGTCGCTCTTCACAGGCCTTGCTGTTCTTCAGTGCGTTCTGTTACTTCGTTCTGAGCAGCCGACCGTTTTCTAGCCATGTTTCGTATGCGTACTCCCCGTAGAGTTCGTGCTGTGCGGGGGCTTGGTGTTGGGGTCCTGACCTTGACACAAGTCCAGTCCATGAACAGGGTGGGGAGGAGTTCATGGACCAAGAATTGGTTGCTTCAGCGTGACCAGTTCTCTCATATGCCTTTGCTCCGTGATATCCGTGAGAATAATCCTGATGATTTCAGGAACTTTCTCCGGATGACGGACCCCGTGTTTCACCGTTTGTTGGCTTTGCTGACCCCTTATATTAGCAGGCAGGATACCTGCATGAGGCAAGACATCACTCCGGAGCAGAGGTTGGTCGCTACCTTGCGGTATTTGGCCACAGGGAGAAGTCTGCAGGACCTCAAGTTCTTGACAGGCATCTCCCCCCAGGCTCTTCTTTGTGGACATTTACTGCTTGTGTTTGTTTTAGCTGACCCTGACAGAAATGTGTGGAGTGCTGAAAATATCGTGATTGTGTAACCTTATACAAAAGCACTGTTGGCTGTTATTTACTAAATGCAAAGACACTTTTCACTACAAGTGCACTTGCAACTGCACTGAAACTGCACTTGTAGTGCAAAGTGGATTTCCCCTTAGGAAATAACCCCCATTTTCTCATAAAACAACAATTACATCACCCCAAAAGTGTTGTAGCGTTGAGACAATAATCCACACATTCTTGATGAACAATCTTTTTAATACCTGCACAATCACATGTGCATTTACCAAAGGTTTTTCTGACAAACCAACATGTTTGTTGTATAACAATTTTTGTGGTGTCATTATCCAAAATCAAAATGTGCATTTTATTGAAAACAGGCCTGTGTAAAACCCACAAGAAAGACACAAATCTGGATCTTACAAAGTTCACATATGGTAGAACTTGAAGGCAATATCAGACATGAGTATTTAGGAACTGTGTTTGATATTGCGTTCAGATGGGGGGAAATCACCCCTGGAAAAGCCAAATTTGGAAGATGCACACAAATTTCACAATGTCAACATGTGCTATCTGCCATCACGGGGGATCAAGGGACGTGTTTTGGGGGAGAAAGCCCTTCCTCACCGCTACTTTATTATTGAGGAAGGGGTTGCACCCCCAAAACGCGTCAATTGATCTCCCGTGATGGCAGATAGCACATGTTGACACACTGTGTGCATCCTCCAAATTTGGCTTTGGGAAAAATCACAAAAACATTTCGCACATTGTAGCAGACAAAAGAAGAAAGTGATTTGGAGGGGCTTTAAACTCGCCCCAAAACATCAATGATGTTTTTATATTTTGGAATAACATCATTGATGTTTTGCTTGATGTTTTCCAATTGTAAATTACACCCCATGATCTCCCCGATCAGGATCTGGGCACTTTCGGATGTGAAAGGATCTGGATCCACAACCTCACGATCACCTAAAAAGAGAGGAAACCCAAAATAAATTAGGTTTCAAAAAAATGCCGCCATCCATCTCTTATCTGAGCCTGTGGTTGCAGACACTCACCTGTTGTGGTGACTAGTTCCACCACATCTTCTTCTTCCTCCTGCTCAGCTTGTGTTGGGGGGATTTCCCCTTCTTCCAGAGGGGGGGGGGCTCTGGTCTCCTCGGATGAGGGGTGTCCTCCGAGTCTTTTCTCCCCTATGTAAAACAAAAATGGTATAATTAGCACACAGATATTTAATGTCAGAACTATAAAGATGAAACATTGCTTGGAAGTGGGGTACAATTGTCTATTTTAGCAGAGTTCCAAGATGTATATTTTTTATTGCCCTTTGTCAAGCTGCAATACTTTACCTGTTTGGTAAAAGCTTCACAGATGTAGCCCCCCCTATAGTATACACTGGGGCACCTGTGTGGCCCCCCTAATAAAAATGGTGTTCTTGTGTCCCACACTAGTGCTCCAGTGTCAAGATGTGAAAACAGCTGCTCAGTGTCCTCTCCTTACACACAATCTAGTTTGCATTTCATTCTAGTAACAAAGCCATCTACACAACCCAATTCTTTGAAGACAAGTATAGGGCGTCAAAATGGTGGCCAAATGCATATGGCCTAAACAATGGTATTTTATCGTCCGAAATAACAATGTGTGATCCGAACGAATAATGTGCCCATGAACATGAAAGTTGCCATTTTAAACTGTACAACAGTTCCTAAAAGCACATGGAGCAGCACGAACGTCATAAACATAAAGAATAGGAACACAGCACAACTACTTACTTTTTTGCAGCACTCTCTGGATCTTTCTGTACTGCTCATATTCTCGTAATTTCAGGTCCGACCACCGCTTCCTGAGCTGATCTTTCGATCGTCGTACCCCGAATTTCCGGTGCAGACTCCTGACCACTTTCGCCATGATCTTGGCCTTTCTGACATTGGGGTTGGGGTAAGGCCCATACTTTCCATCATAGTCGGCCTTCTTCAGGATGTCCACCATCTCCAACATCTCCCCAAAGGACATATTTGAGTCCTTTAATCTCCTTCTGGATCGGGACGTTTCAGGCTCCAGCCTTTCCTCCTCCTCCTCGTTGCTACAATTAGCACGATCCTGCTGTCTATCCGCCATGTGCTCTTCCCCCACTGCGCCGAACGAAAAGGGGCGGGGAATAGATTAGAAAGAACGTCAGGGGCGGGCGGAGTTATACGCATGCGCAGTGTGTATAAATCGTAACGCGCGCGTCTTACTACGATCTGTGAGCGGAGGAAGGAGCATCGGAGACGCCGATCGTGCTAACGAAGGTAGGATCTAAACTTGGGCCTATACTGCTTCGAAATGGAAGCCTATATTGTAACAAGATTAGGGGAGTTTGGCCTGACATTAGGCTTTGTCTTGTGTTGTGTCTTACAGAGAAAATGGATGGGTTCAACGACCACAATTTCCTGCCCCTGTTCATAGACAAGTACAGGGAGCTGCCCTGTCTGTGGCAAGTGAGACACCCCCACTATAATCACAAACAGAAGAGGCAGGCAGCGCTGGAGAAACTGCTGGAGTTGGTGAAGCCGGTGGTCCCCACAGCAACCATCCCTTATTTGAAAGCTAAAATTGGTGGCCTGAGGAGCACGTATCTGAGGGAGCGCAAGAAGGTCACAGATTCCCAGAGGTCCGGAGCTGCAGCAGATGACATTTATGTCCCCAGGCTGTGGTACTACGAGAGACTGCGATTTCTGTCAGACCACACTGAAGTCAGGGAATCCCTCTCCACTCTTCCTTCCACTCTTCCTTCCACCCCAGCTGAGGCTTCCGATGTCCAACCTGGGCCTTCCAGCCAGGAAGAAGTGGAGGAGCCCAGCTGGAGTCAGGTATAGCATTTTTCTACAGATTTCTGGGCAATAAAGAAATTATGTTTACTAGATGTTATTATTGATCACTAATTGCTGATTGAAAGTGCTTTACATATCAATAGACAGTAGTGGGCACCCAAAATTGGGAAAAGAATGAAAACTGCTGGGCTCAGAAGGATAGTCTGTTATATTTGTTAACATTCAATTTGCAGCAGTCAGGAGGTGAAAATTGTGTGTGATTGATGAATAAAAAACTAAAACTATGTCCCTTTTTCATACACAGGAAGACCTCAGCCAGGAGGAGGTTGTGGAATGTGGCAGCCAGGAGGAGGCGGGGATTAGTGGCAGCCAGGAGGAGGCGGGGCTAAGTTGCAGCCAGGAGAAGCCTGGGACCAGTCGCAGCCAGGAGAAGCCTGGGACCAGTCGCAGCCTGACTGAGTCTCAGGTTCCTCCCCTCCGCCTTCCATACAAAAGGGCCAGGAAGGCCACTCCCAGTCCTGTGCAGGATTCAGCATACAGGCTGATCCAGGAAGCTTCGGCGTCCCTCAGAGCCTTCCCCAGTCCTGAAGAGGCCTTTGCCTGCATGGCTGCCACAAAATTGCAGGGCATGCAGGAGGGCCAACGCAAGATCTCTGAGGACCTGATTTATAAAGTCCTACGTAAGGGGTTGAGTGGGGAACTGACACACAAGACGGATGTCATGGAGAGGGACGATCCTCCTCCTCTTCCTCCTGCTGCCACAACTAGACCACCACAGCCAAAGCCTGGAAGGAAGCGTGGAGGGAAGACCAAAGAGTGATGGCCCTGGGTTCAGTCTGGTCTGACAGTATCTGCAGTCTCTTGTATGACCACAGCCTGGGGACACAGATGTCATCTGCTGCTTTCCGGATCTCTGGGACTTCTGGACCAGACTGCCCTCCCTTAGATAAGGACTCCTCAGGCCACCAATTTTGCTTTGAAATAATTGATGTGTGCCCTGGGGGTCCAAGGCTTCACCCACTTCTGCAGTTTCTCCAGCATTGCCTCCCTCTTTGTTTAGTTGTGAGCCCTTAATAAAAATTTTTTAGGGAAATTCTACTCTCCTGTGTGTGTTTTCATCCAAAAAGGACAGTTTGTTGGTGAGGATTCAGGTACATTTCTAAAGTACAATATGAAATTAACAAGGGACAACAACACCAAACAATCTCCTACAGATTAAATAGAACAACATATTAGTGGAGTTGTGGGAACTTGTCACCAAAAACACACACAAACATTTTCGGGAGTACAAATCAAAATCACAAAAAAAAAAAAAACAAAAAAAAAGAAAAACACAAAAAAAGAATCGACATTAAAGTCCAAAAATAACAAAAAATTTTGTTGTCAGATGTGAGAAATCTAAATATATTGAGGGAATCCCGATAAATATAACGAAAGAAGTTTGTGAGAAGTGTGTGTGAATATGAGCATCAAAACTACTTAATTCTTGTCACATTATAAAGAAGAAGAGAGTGCGCTGTATTAAACCATTTTGAACATTGCAGCGTGACGAAAGTGCTGTATCCATTCCGAACGCTACGTTTACCAGAACGAGCTGTCCCGTGTCGGAATTTCTTCTGAGCATGCGTGGCACTTTGTGCGTCGGAACAGGCCACACACGGTCGGAATTGACGCGATCGGATTTTGTTGTCGGAAAATGTTATCTCCTGCTGTCCAACTTTGTGTGTCGGAAAATCCGATGGAAAATGTCCAATGGAGCCCACACACGGTCGGAATTTCCGACAACACGCTCCGATCGGACATTGTCCATCGGAAAATCTGACCGTGTGTACGGGGCATTACTGTGGGTACCAAGCATATGATGTTTATGGTTTAAAAGGTACATTAAACCAAGTTACTGGTTCTAAAATAGAGCAAGCAAAAGTGAGAAACCTTTACCAACCAAAGTAATGGCTGGCGTACTTTTAAAATGTTGGAGATTTGCTTGAGACAGATAAAAAACTTGGACAATAGCCTGAAAAGCCACACACAATGCAACTTTAGGGAAATAAGAGCACATTACTAAATAATGTACAATGAATGTTCCCTCTACATAACGCATGCTCTTTGCTGGTCTAATGATTTCACCATTATAGTAGGTATTACTTGGGATTAAAGTAACAAAATAAATACAGCGACATATCAATAATTCAATTGCTATGTTTGGTGCTTACTCACTATCAATTATACTCATTCTCAATAGGGAATCAATGAGACCATCACAAATTACTTAGAATAGAGGCAACAAATGGCAGACATGTAATGTGAAACCAAGGAACACATAATATAATAATAAAGCAATAGGCAAGTGGCTATGACATTTTTTATTCTGAACAAAATAAAATAGGTAAGGGGATATGAAACATATTTTTTTAAAAGCAGGATGTTAATTGCTGAGGAATAAATACTGTATGCCTAGTGAAAGGCTGTTACTGCACCAGAAATAGTCATAATGTGCATCTGCATGTTGATAGATATGAAAAGGATCAGCTTGAAATAAATCAATTTCCTTTCTCATTCACAGGGACACAGGATTCAGTTATTAATTGGGTTATACTGCTGTCTACAGGAAGATCTGGCCACTGGCCAACCCCCCCCCCCCCCCCTCCCGAGTGTCCAGCTAGGTATAATCCTTTCCCAATCCTAGTATGCTTTAAGTTTTCCCTAGTGTGCTAGGGGGATGGACATCTTTTTGCTAGTGTTTCTGCCTTTTTACCGTGGGATATCATCTTCCCGCCAGTGCTCCCAATTACAAGAGATACAAGGTTTCAGCTTGGTTAGTCCTTGCTGCCACCTACAGCGACCTGGTCACCACCAGCCATTTGAATCTCTAGAGCAGTCAAAACTAAATGGCGGACCGTGGTCCAATAACAGACTGAATGACAGTCCTATCCGGACCATGGCTCTGCCACTTAGCAGCCTGGGTATCTTCTCCCATCTGTCATCCTCCTTCCCCGGCACAACATTGATCCCATAGCAGATAGAAGGAGCAGCATGTTCGGACCGAGGGGGGGACGTGCTTTTCAGTTAACAAGCCAATGATTTATTGCTAGGATGTGGGACAGTCCTAGCAACCAATTACCTGTCTGTTAACTTGAAAAGCATGTCCCGCCCTCTGTCCGGACATGCTGTGCATTCTGCCTTCTACCTGCTGTGTAAATTAGAATCGAAAAGGTTGGAGGAATATTGTGATTGGCAGAAGGAAATATAATGTAAGGGAGGGGACAGTCATATAAAGGGGACTGGATTGCAAGAAAGGAAGGGGGGTTGTGAAGGAAACTATTATACAAAAAAAATGAGGGGGGCTGTGAAGGGAACTGGGATAGGGACTGAAATGCAAGTAAGGGGGGCTGTAAAGTGGACTGAGGTTCAAGGAAGAGGGGCTGTGAGGGGGATTGGGATTCAAGTAAGGGGAGGAGAAGGGGACTGGAATTCCAGGAAGGGGGGTGAAGGGAACTGATGTAAAGGGTGGAGATCTGTGATGTGAAGGGGACAGAGGACATTTAAGTAAAGGAGGTGCTGTGACTTAAAGGGGGGCTGTGATGTAAAACAGGGGGACTTGGATGCAAAGGGGGGCTGTGATGTAAAGCAAGCACCGTAATGTAAAGAAGGGGCTGTATTGTAAAGAAGGGTGCTCTGATTTAAAGGGGGTTCTGCAACGTAAAAGGGGGATATGGTGTAAAGGGGGCCTGTGATAAGAAGAGGGCTGTGATGTAAAGGGAAGGACTGAAGGACACTGAAGTAAAAGTAAAAACTGTAATGTAAAGAGGGGGACTGTAATGTCAAGAAACTGAGTAATGGCACAAACATGAGACTCAGAACTTTGCTGGATCAAAATTTTAAAGACCGGATCTCCATGAATTTTAATTCAATACCCCTGCTCTGAAGTTCTCAGTTATGTTGTCTCTGTTAAGTAGTGCAACATGTTTAATCCTAAGCACAAGATGAACAGTCTTGATTTATTGGATCTCTCCAGATCACAGTCTACTAAGAGTTCTAAGACAGCCTAAAGTGTCCCTCCTCATAGACCTGGCATCAACAGCCTGAGTCATTTCCTCTGCTGCCTTAGTTCTGTCAGTTGTAGCCCACTCAACTGCCTTTTCTAGGAAGGAGGTTTCCCCATGCATGCTGGATTTTATGTGCCAAATTGCAAATATAATTGCTGACTTGAAATGCAGAGGCTGTAAGCGTACTACCCCTTGCCCTTCAGAATCATTACATACTGTAGCAGCCTCTAAGCCATCTGCATGCTCAGTCCAACATATCCTTGACTGGAGATTTTTTCTCTGAGGATTTGCAGCAGCTGCCATAGCTCCAAGGCTTAAAGATGCCATATTAGCTCTTATTGATGAGGTACATGTAACCTTAAAATTGTAAGTATAGCCTCTAGCTTTCACTAGTGTTGTATAGTCTGAGGTCCTAAGACAATCAAAACTTTTCAGATACATTCCATACTTGAATTAGTTCTTTATGCAGACTGGATAAACCATTCACTCCTCCCAACTGTTTAATAGACCAATAACTGCTTGAGGGGGCCTTTTCAAAAAAATGGGACATTGCCACTGTGGACCTAGCAATATCCCATCTTAATAAAACATTGACTAAACCTGTTGAGGATGCACCAGTGTTTAAGTTGATGAACTTCAGTAACTCTTTCCAAATCATTTTCACTAGCAGACCCTTCTCTGCAATCTGCCATAGCCTATTCCCCTTAGGGGAATGGACTAAACACATGTCAGGATTCAGCTACTATCCTGACTGACCTTTTAATTGTAGAGTGCTTAGGGCTTATGCCTTGAGTCCTACACTATTCAGTAGATCGGTTAGTCATTACTGTGTGTTATTTTCAGAAAGAATCTCCTGTCAGTGTGTAGAGAACTCTGACTGAAATACTGGTTAGCAACCAGTACAGCAATTAAAAAAATGCTTGTTGTGCATGCCTTTTTTCCTTTTGATGGTGACCATTTTGGTGCTTCTTTAGATACCCTCATAAAGCATATCCTTATGGGTAAAAGTTCTTATTTGCTTCAGCTGAAACAGTCTATGCCTCAAGCTGGGAGGATTGACCTCCTTCCCCCAAGAAAAGTTCCTTTCATTAATAACATGTTTCAAACTTCAGGCCGAGATCCAAGCCAGGGGCCCATTTCAATCTCAAACACTGGGCCTCTAAATCCCTAAGTCTGCTGACCAGTCCTCTTAGGCATGAAGAGACACCCCAACTTTCTAAAGTGGAAGGCTGTATGTTGGCTTCTGTGGACATGTGGACAGCAAGTATCTTGGATGCCTGAGTATGAGACACAGTTTCCAAGGACTACAAGGTAGAGTTCGGCTCTTGCCTCCCTTTCCACTTTATGATGTCCAACCAGCCTTTGTCTCGACACACATTAGCAGACATCCATGCTGCTTATACAGATATTTTGAACCAAGTAGCTATTTTCCATTGTTCCAATGGTGGAAAGGTTTAAGGGTTTTTACTCAAACCTTTTTAATATCCTTAAACCAAAATGGGCAACCTGACCCATCTTGGATCTGAGGGCTTTAAATGCAATCATTTAAATCCAAACATTTGGCATGAAATCTACAAGATCTTTCATAGTCTCTCCCCATCAGGGAGACTTTCTAGCCTCTGTGGACATCAGTGATGCATTTTTCTAGCACATCAACACTATCTCCATTTTGCTGTGTGTGTTAACATTCTCAGTCTGTGGCCCTATTATTGGTCTATCTTCTACATAAGTGTTCATCATGGCGCTGGCATCCTAGCCTTACAATACTCACAGAGCATTCTCACTGGGGCATTTTTGGCCATTCTGCTATTGGGGGAACAGTCGGCACAAGTTAAGACGTACAATGTTATACAGACAGTCCAGATGTTAACCACCTCCCGCCCGGCTGGCCTATTGTTAAATGACAGCCAGATGTGAGCACTATTATTCTGGTAGAACGTCATATGACGTCCTCCCACTGGAGCACCTCGGGCACGCAGCGGCACGATCCGTCACCCACTGTCACCCACATTGGGTCACAGTGGAAGACAGGTGGTTATACCAGGCTGGCTCTAGTACCATGTGATAGCTGTGACTAAATATATAGTGATCACATGTCAATAGTACACAATGGCTTTCATTCATAGCCATTCTTTGTGTACTATTATGATCTCTGTGATGTAGATTGTGCTGTGCAGGTTTACCTCCCAGTCACTGTTTCCATTTAAAAGACAGGCTCTCTAACATTCCTGTGGTGTCTGTGAAGGGGAAACAGCTTCTTGCTCCAACATTTCCCGTGACTGAAACAAATCGTTTAAGCCTATGGTCCTAAAGATCCTACCTTTTCCTGTAAAAGCGCACTTTACTAAGCTTTTGAGTGCTTCTCGGGCCTTTTGACATCAGGCATCTCTTTCCAAGATTTTGAAGGCCACAAGCTAGTCCAACCATACATTTTATAAGTTTTACAAGGTGGATGTTCAGGCCTCATCTGATGGCAGTTTTAGGCGTAAGGTCCTTCAGGCAGCTCTTTGAGCTGCAGGATGATCCCAATTCCATTGTTTTTGGTATGTTGACCTGTTAGTATTTTTGTTACTGTTGGCCACCTCTCAGCTTTCAGATGTCCCAATTGTTTCTGAATAACTGAATTATGTGTCCCTTAATGTACGGAAAAGAAAATAGGCTTTTTGTACTTACCATATAATCTGTTTCTTGGAATTAACTAATGGAAATAGGCTCCACCCCTTTGTGTTTTTTGATTTGCTCCCACTACTGCTTTTCTACAAAACTGAAACACGCTGAGAGTGGAACAATTATATAACAAGTTTAGTCAGAACAAATGATCGGCATACTTGCTCTAGGTTAAACTTAAAGCAGTTGGATCAGCATGAGAGCCAGGCAACTAGCTTTTTAGAAGCAAAGGTCAGAAGTGGCAGAATGAATATTTCTCTCAAAACAGGATTTACCTAGTCTCGGGATCAGCAATATATAGACATGTGTACAGAGAATCACTGTGTGCCGATGCGCAAAATCTAGATGGACTTTCTTCTCTTCCTTTGCAGAGATCTCAGAAGACTCTAATAGAGTACATAATTCACTAATACACAGTCAGAATACTAGTTCTAGGGTGATAAAGCAGAACCTCTTCATCTCCACTGCATGATAAGTTACTACTAATTAGAAGCTGCTTAAACGTGTTTAGATTTGAGAATCGATGATCTTTAAACCTAAAATAAAAGCTGCTGGTTGTTTTAAATAAATGGCAACAATTATAAAGCTAATATGCTTAAACTTAGTCTTCAATCTCTGCATCCTAGATCACCTCAATGTCTGCAAACAGAAATAAGAAAATAACTCACTCTTTCCTAGAGCAGCACGTGTACATAGCAATCTTTCTGTGTAAGTATATAAGTAATTTCCTTTTCAGTTAAATTATATTGCCAAACATATTGTAATCAAATGTGTGAAGTTAAAAGCTGTGGAACAGCACATGCATCTGTAATCTTTAAAAAAAAGGCTGAGGTCACAAGAAATGACAACAGAAGTAACAGTGCTGTGCTTGATACATGATGTTCTAGTATATAACGAAGTAACATTTTGACTGCTTAACATAAACCTAATTTATTACATTACCTTGCAACCTTGCAGCTGGACTCGATCAGATCATTCTCAATATCAAGTAGGCTTGGAGGCAGGCTAAATTCCATGGGAGAGGTCAGTCTCTTTAGGCGAAGTAATCCTACACAGAATTTAGCACCCATCTCTTCTAGCTCCTTTGTCCCAATCTGCAAGCCCTGAAAGAAGCAATGACATATTTTACATCACCAATATGAAAAACAGCTCTTCTCTAACAGTTCATAAATACTCATCATATTATTAGCAATACAGTATATACTCATATGAAGTTTATTTAACAGCTCTGGGGCTCAGAAGGTCCCTAGCCTTCTGCTTAGGCTTTGCAGCAATTAATTTTTTTCCTTTATTTATAGCATAGGGGTTGTTAGCCCTATGCAGGACTTCAAACAAGGAGGATGAGAAGCTGGTACCACCACATCACATGCCCTGGGTATTGGTTACAAGCATTGTTTGAATACAGCTTATTGCCACTGTAAAATGCCCCCTAACATACGCCAATTATTTGTGTAGCGATATGGACTACCAGCAGAAGGCACTGTACTTTTCAGTGTTTCTAGACATCGCTTATCCCTCTGGTTATCAGTGTAACCAGTGACCTCATATTTGTGTGCCCAACAAAGTGAATTATGGGACGTATAGTTCTCCTTCAGATAGTTGCTTTGCACCCATGTACCCTAAGACTACACATCCCAGGGATCTTTGCTGTAACATGAAGTTTGCTGGGAGTAGCTATAAAAGGAGCAGAAAGTCCGGGCAGAGTCTCTTCCTCCTGGGCCTGACGCAAGACAGACCTCTCTGTGCAACAGGGAGAGAGGTCGCGGCCTATCACGCGGAGTCTTAGTTCCAACCGGAGGTCTAAGAGGCGTAGCCCTGTTACTCGCTGTCGGACATCTTGTCGCCAACATCTCTCAGATTGCCTGCCTGTCGGTGTGGATGTGTGTGGCAAGTTTTACTTTGGAAGGCCGAGACCGCGGATCCACTGCACGAGTGCTGCTACACGAGTTCCTGTCCAGAAGACATCGGAGGGATTTGATCATTGGTGAGAGGGCAAATTGCTCAACCTTTAGCTACTCATTACCACTATTACAGAGACACTTTGCACAGACATCTTTACCCCAAGAACACTTTACTGCATTGCTGCAACATTGTGCTCAGACACCTTTAGACCTTCACCACTAGGAATTTATTGCTTTCATCGTAATCAAATGGATTACAGTTAACAAGCTCCAACTAGCTAGCGAAGAACATCAGATCTGCAAAGTGGAACTCTTTTGCCATTACTACAGGACTCTCTGTAGACTTGCTCCTTTCATTAGGATAGCATGAGCTGGCTAGTAGGGATGAGCTTCGAGTTCGAGTCGAACCCATGTTCGACTCAAACATTGCATGTTCGACCGTTCGTCAAATTGCGAACGATATGGGCCATTCGTGCCAAATTCAAGTGGCGCGTCGCGGCCCATAATTCACTGCGGCATCACAGTGCATTGCTGGCTGATGATTGGCCAAGCATGCACTATGACCCGCATGCTTGGCCAATCACAGCGCCATCTGTACAGAGAGCCGTAATTGGCCAAAGCCAGGGTGGCTTGGCCAATTATGGCTCAGGGGGTTTAGTACACGCCCCACACTATATAAGGCCACCTGCACGTCGGCCCTGTGTAGTGTGTTCTGGCGTTGAGAGAGAGACAGTGTCATTTAATTTAAGATAGATAGCGCAGGCAGGCGAGTCAGTTAGCTGCACTTACAGTGTATTGTGTATATATATATATATATATATATATATATATATATATATATATATATACACTGTATTCAGTTTAGCTAGATCTGTTCCTGTTATTCTCTTCCTACTGACAGGCAGGCAGGTGTTTTTACAGTATTTACTGCTACCTGAAGAAAATTACTGGTGTTCTTCTGATCCCATTGGTCCTATTAGCTGCAATATTTACAGTTAGTGTAGTGCATCCTCTGCACAGTGTGCACCTAAAGCTACCTGAAGAAAATTGGTGGTGTTCTTCTGATCCTATTAGTACTGCAGGCAGCTTCAGTATTTACAAGTTAGTGTAGTGCGTCCTCTGCACAGTGTGCACCTAAAGCTACCTGAAGAAAATTGGTGGTGTTCTGATCCTATTAGTGCCACATGCAGGCAGCTGCAGTATTTACAGTTAGTGTAATGCGTCCTCTGCACAGTGTGCACCTAAAGCTACCTGAAGAAAATTGGTGGTGTTCTTCTGATCCTATTAGTACCGCAGGTAGCTGCAGTATTTACAGTTAGTGTAGTGCGTCCTCTGCACATTGGGCACCTAAAGCTACCTGAAGACAATTGCTGTTGTTCTGATCCTATTAATACCACAGGCAGGCAGCTGCAGTATTTACAGTTAGTGTACTGTGTCCTCTGCACAGTGTGCACCTAAAGCTACCTGAAGACTATTGGTAGTGTACTTCTGATCCTATTAGTACCACAGGCAGGCAGCTGCAGTATTTACAGTTAGTGTAGTGCGTCCTCTGCACAGTGTGCACCTAAAGCTACCTGAAGACAATTGGTGGTGTTCTTCTGATCCTATTAGTACCGCAGGCAGCTGCAGTATTTACAGTTAGTGTAGTGCGTCCTCTGCACAGTGGGCACCTAAAGCTACCTGAAGACAATTGCTGTTGTTCTGATCCTATTAATACCACAGGCAGGCAGCTGCAGTATTTACAGTTAGTGTACTGTGTCCTCTGCACAGTGTGCACCTAAAGCTACCTGAAGACAATTGGTGGTGTTCTTCTGATCCTATTAGTACCACAGGCAGGCAGCTGCAGTATTTACAGTTAGTGTAGTGCTTCCTCTGCACAGTGTGCACCTAAAGCTACCTGAAGAAAATTGGTGGTGTTCTTCTGATCCTATTAGTACCGCAGGCAGCTGCAGTATTTACAGTTAGTGTAGTGCGTCCTCTGCATAGTGGGCATCTAAAGCTACCTGAAGACAATTGCTGCTGTTCTGATCCTATTAATAGCAAAGGCAGGCAGCTGCAGCATTTACAGTTAGTGTACTGTGTCCTCTGCACAGTGTGGACCTAAAGCTACCTGAAGACAATTGGTGGTGTTCTGTTGATCCTATTAGTACCACAGGCAGGCAGCTGCAGTATTTACAGTTAGTGTAGTGCGTCCTCTGCACAGTGTGCACCTAAAGCTACCTGAAGACAATTGCTGTTGTTCTGATCCTATTAGTACCACAGGCAGGTGGCTGCAGTATTTACAGTTAGTGTACTGTATCCTCTGCACAGTGTGCACCTAAAGCTACCTGAAGGCAATTGCTGTTCTGATCCTATTCATACCACAGGCAGGCAGCTACAGTATTTACAGTTAGTGTACTGTGTCCTCTGCACAGTGTGCACCTAAAGCTACCTGAAGACAATTGCTGGCATTCTCATACTAATAATACTACAGGCAGGCAGTTGATTCTGCTAGCTGCAGTATCAGTATATATATACATCCCAGCTTTGTGCAGCTACATCTCACTGCAGGCCATTAGTATGTCTGGAAGGCCAACAAGGTGAGGCAGACAGTCACAAGCCAATAAACAAGGGCAAGCAGGCTCTGTGTCTAGTGGCAACAGTGCTGGTCGTGGAGACGGTGCATACTCATCAGCACGTGGCCGTGGGACACGCTTGTCCTTTTTTCTGGCAGCTGGCCACGTTGAGCCGCAACATTCGGAAGACTTGGTAGAGTGGATGACCAAGCCATCTTCATCCTCCTCATCCTCTCTCACCCAGGCTCAGGGTACTTTGTCTGGCAAAGCAGCTGCCAACGTGGCCTCTTCCCTCGGCTCAATGGCATCAGTCACTCCTTCCCTAGCCCCACCATGTCCTCCTGAGGAGTCCCCCGAACTGTTTGACCACAGTGTTGGGTATATGCTCCAGGAGGATGCCCAGCGTTTTGAAGGCTCCGATGATGATACCCAGCTAGAGGAAGGCAGTAACGTGAGCCCAGAGAGAGGGGGTGCCCAAGAAGGACAGCAATCTGGCAGTCATGTTCCCCCAGCTGCAGCATACTGCCAGCTTTTCTCCAGTGATGAGGAGGGAGGGGATGATGAGGTCACTGACTCCACGTGGGTGCCTGATAGGAGAGAGGAGGAGGAGGAGGCACATCTCCAACGAGGCAGGATGCCCTCCAGGGGCCAGCTTAAGGGCAGCACACCGCAGAGCTCCGCATGTGCAGGGCGCTGCTGTCTCTGTGCATTATTCCAAAAGTTCTTTGGTGTGGGCTTTTTTTGAGACGAGTGCATCAGATCCCACCGCTGCTATTTGCAACATATGTCTCAAGCGTATCTCGCATGGCCAAACCATTACCCGCTTGGGCACCACATGCTTGACCAGACATATGTCCACCTGCCATGCAGTTCGTTGGCAAGCGTACCTAAAAGACCCACACCAAAGAACAAAGTGGACCTCTCCTTGCTACTCATCAGCTGGGATCTCCAACCCCACTATACCTTCAGTCCTGCACTGAGAGGAATAAAGGTGCAGAATTAGGTGTGTCACAGCCAAGTACTTGCGGGCAATCTGCTATCAGTACACCGACGTCAGATTGTACCAGGCAAATTTCCCTGCCCCAGCTGCTGCACCACCGAAAGAAGTTCGCTCCCAGCCAACCACATGCCCAGCGGTTGAATGCTAGCTTGGCTAAATTGCTAGCACTTCAACTGCTGCCTTTTCAGTTGGTAGACTCTGCCCCTTCCGTGAGTTTGTGGAATGTGCGGTTCCTCAGTGGCAGGTTCCCAAACGCCACTTTTTCTCACGGATTCCGGCTCTCTACCGGCATGTGGAAGGCAATGTCTTGGCCTCGCTGGACAGGGCGGTCAAGTGCATATTACCACTGACTCATGGTCCAGCATGCATGGACAGGGACGTTACCTATCTTTCACCGCGCACTGGGTGACTCTTCTGGCAGTTGGGAAGGATGCAGGACAGGGTGCGGTAGTGTTGGAGGTTGTTCCGCCACCACGCCTCCAAAATTCTACTAGTGGTGATTCTGCCACACCTCTCTCCTCCACCCTTCCTCTTCTTCTTCCTCCATGGCCTCTTCCTGTGCTGATTTGTCCTCGGAACCAGCGGTGCTCCGTAGGCGTTCAAGGGTCTACGCAAGCATGCAGGCAAAAAGATGCCATGCGGTGCTTGAGCTGGTGTACTTGGGGGACAGGAGCCACACTGGGGCAGAGATTCTGTCAGCTCTGTAGGGGCAGGTTCAGAGGTGGTTGATGCCACGCCAGCTTAAAGTGGAGTTCCACCCACTTTTACAACTCTTCAGCATCCCTCACTGAACTGTGCACTGTAAACGAATTGGATATTTAAAAAAAAAAATTCTCAGCACCTACTGTATATCTGCTGTATTCATTTTTCACTTCCTCCTCCCTGGCCGTGGCCCATCGCATCATTTCCTGTTTGCAATGCCTTCTGGAAAGGGGCGGCAACTTCCTCTGACACTGCCGTTGCTATGGAAACCTGACCTGAAACCTATTACACTGCTTGTGCTGCACTGAGCATGTGCGAGATCTGCAAGGATGAGATCCAGGAAGAAATACAGTCTGGCTTCAGATGCCCACACTTAAGATGGCCACGGCCTGCTGTAAGTTTATAAAATAACAAACTACTGCTATAAACTAACAAAACAGACCTTAGTTTACAGACTAACTTTACTAGAATACATAAAGCTTGTGTAGTATAGGGGTATTTTTATTTAAAAAGTATAATTTCGGCCGGAACACCACTTTAAGCCAGGTATGGTGGTTTGCGACAATGGCACCAACCTCCTCTCCGCCCTCCGACAGGGACAACTGACCCATGTGCCCTGTTTGGCTCACGTCCTTAACTTGGTGGTGCAGCGGTTCTTGGACAGGTACCCAGGTTTACAGGATGTCCTGAGGCAGGCCAGGGAAGTCTGTGTGCATTTCCGCAGGTCATATAATGCCAGTGCTCGGCTGGCTGACCTCCAAAAGGAATTTAACCTGCCCAAGAACCGCCTAATCTGTGACATGCCCACCAGGTGGAACTCAACATTTGCCATGCTCCAGTGGCTGCACACACAGCAGAGGGCCATCAATGAGCACCTATGCGACTATGGCACCAGGACAGGGTCAGGGACCTTGGGTTTTTTACCCCACGCTAGTGGGCTATGATCAGGGATGCATGCACTGTCCTATCACCATTTGAGGAGGCCACGAGGATGGTGAGCAGTGACAGTGCATGCATCAGTGACACTGTCCTTCTTGTCCACCTGTTGGAGCACACGCTGTGTGGAATAATAGACAGGGCACTTGAGGCTGAACAGAGGGAGGAAGAGGAGTACTTCCTTACCTCTCAAGGCCCCCTTTATCCAGACAGTGTTCCTGCGTGGCCGCAGATCACACAGGAAGAGGAGGAGGAGGAGGAGGATTGTGTCAGCATGGAGGTGGAGCCTGACACTCAGTATCAGCAGCAGTCTTTAAGGGATCATTTACAGTCCCAAGAAACACATGGACTTGTACGTGGCTGGGAGGAGGTGGCTGCGGATCATGTCGTCCTTAGTGACCCAGAGGACTCTGGACCGAATGCCTCAGCAAACCTACGCTGCATGGCCTCCCTGATCCTGCAAAGCCTGCGGAAGGATCCTTGTATTCGTGGTACCAAGGGGAGGGATGATTACTGGCTGGCAACCCTCCTTGATCCACATTACAAGGGTAAGGTTGCGGACCTCATCTTGCTGTCGCAGAGGGAGCAGAGGATGAAACATCTTCGGGGGGCCTTGCAGAAAGGTTTGTGCAATGCGTTTCCAGAGCCTGGGAGGTTGCGATTTCCTGGTCCTCCTGGACAACCTGTTGCTGAGGATTCAGTCAGTCACAGAAGGAACGGTAGAGACGATGGCCGTCTGACCGATGCGTTCAGACAATTTATTAGTCCGCAGCCCCAAGGTCTGATCGGTTCCAGCAACCATCGCCAGCGTCTGATTCACATGGTGCAGGATAACTTAGGGGCAAGATCAGACTTGGACACCTTTCCTACCGAAAATCCTCTGGGTTACTGGGTCTTAAGGATGGATCACTGGCCAGAGCTTGCACAGTATGCAGTTGAGCTACTGGTCTGTCCTGCATCCAGCATTCTTTCGGAATGCACATTCAGTGCTGCTGGAGGCTTTGTAACCGATCACAAGGTGCGCCTGTCGACTGAATCGGTCGATCGGCTGACCTTCATAAAAATGAATCAGTCTTGGATCACCAGCTACCAAGCACCTGATGCTGATGTAACCGATTTATTTTTTTTAAATGTGAGATCCCTTGCCTATGCTGATGCTGAGTGACTATCCTGTTATCCTCTTCCTCCTCAATTTTCATGCTGATAGCTTGTAAGAACATTTTTGGTTCTGGGCACCGCCACCAGTGCCCAAGGCCCAATTTTTCAGCCCCTGTTTAACAGGGGCGTATAATTACAATATTTGATGCGATACTTTGCAGCAGGGCTCATTCCTGCACTCCAACTAGAGTATCTGTGAGGGGTTGCAGTGTTGTGGCACCAGCACCAGTGCCCAAGGCCCAAATTTTCAGCCCCTGTTTAACAGGGACATGTAATTACAATTCTTGATCTAATATTTCCCAGCAGGGCCCATTCCTGCGCCCACCAAGAGTAACTGTGAGGGCTTACAGTGTTGTGGCAACACCACCACCAAAGGCCCAATTTTTCTGCCCCTGTTCAACAGGTGCATGTAATTACAGTTCTTGATATAATATTTCACAACAGGGCCCGTTCCAGCGCCCACCAAGAGTAACTGTGAGGACTTACAGTGTTGTGGCACCAGCACCACCACCACCAAAGGCCCAATTTTTCTACCACTGTTAAACAATGGCATGTAATTACAATTCTTGATCTAATATTTCACAGCATGGCCCGTTCCTGCATCCACCAAGAGTAACGGTGAGGGCTTACAGTGTTGTGGCAACACCAACACCTAAGGCCCCAATTTCTGCAGAGTATATAGGGCAGGCCCCTACTTTCAAACATCCAACTTACAAACGACTCCTACTTGCAAACGGAAGGAGACAACAGGAAGTGAGATGAAATCCTACCCATAGGAATGGAAATTCTCTCCTGTAAGAGTTAATATGGGAAAAACATGTCTCCTCTTCACTGATGCTTTATCACCAATCCTTGTTTCACTAAAACCCCCAAATTTTCAAAAAACATTTGTCATTGGGACAGAAAGTGAGGTGAGATCTTCTGAAGAGGTGCACAGATAGCAAAACAAATGTTACAGGGGTGATAACCCTTCCCTATGTTTTCCAAAAAGCTTAAAAATAGATTTTTTGGCTGGAGCTACACTTTAAAAATGTACCAGTTCAAAATTACAAACAGGTTTTACTTACCAACAAACCTACAGTCCCTGTCTTGTTTGCACCTCCTGTATACTGCTGTTCAGAGTATATAGGGCCTGGGGGCCCCACGCCTTTCCTTTTTTCAATTTGGGTGTGGGGTTTACCTTAATATCCATACAAGACCCAAAGGGCCTGGTAATGGACTGGGGGGGGGGGTACCCTTGCCGTTTGTCTCACTGATTTTCATCCATATTGCCGGGACCCGACATTACATTAAAGCCGCAAGCAGTTATAAATGAATTTTATTCCTTTAAAAAATGTCATTTTGTGCAGGGACTGTTCTAAGCACGGGAAACGCACGCCACTTTACAGGCATACTATAAACACCCCCCAGGTACGATATTTAAAGGAATATTTCACTTTTATTTCACTTTAAGCATCATTAAAATCACTGCTCCCAAAAAAACGTCAGTTTTTAAAACTTTTTTTTGCATTGATACATGTCCCCTGGGGCAGGACCCGGGTCCCCAAACCCTTTTTAGGACAATAACTTGTATATTAGCCTTTAAAATTAGCACTTTTGATTTCGAACGTTCGAGTCCCATAGACTTTAATGGGGTTCTAAAGTTTGCGCAAACTTTCTGTCCGTTCGCAGGTTCTGGTGCGAACCAGGGGGTGTTCGGCTCATCCCTACTGGCTAGGTAACATCTCTCTCAGTGTGGCAGCATAGGTAGTTAACTGAAACATCCGCTAGGAGGTGACTTCTGATCTAAAGAGATTGCAGAGTTGGGGCTGTTATCTCGGCTCTGCAGACATACTTACCACTCTCTTTGAAATAACTTTCTCCTATTTGGTTCAAGTAACGTATTTCAGAACCTAATCATACGACATTGATTATTGTCACACAGTGCTACAAGGATGTCTGAACCCAGAGTGTCAGGTAGAAGTTCTGGGGCCCCAACCGACAGAAGCACTGTTCTGGAGATCTCGGGGAGTGAGCATACCAAGAGGGAGATCAGAAGGTGGCTGAGAGCTCTGGTGCCAGGACACCGGGCCTACATGGTGGAGACTGAAGTCTCAGAGGAGATGGATCAAGTCAGGGCACTGATAGAATGGCAGGAAGAGGTGCCAGCAAGCTTTCAGGAGGAAGAGGTCCGCTTAATGGAGGGAGTGACTGCAAGAGTATTCCCACTCAAAAGCGAGAAAGGAGGGACTGAGAAGCCATCCCCAACAAAAGCTCACAAGAGAAATCCTGTGCATACGGGGATCGACACCCAAGGGGCCAGCGCCCCTCCACTCTCTTTCTACACAGATATGAGTTGCCTGGTCGATAGCCTGGTGAAGAATGGGTCTGGAAATGCTAATCAGAGTTATCGAAGACTTAGATTTTATTTTTCTCGTCACAGTTACCGACACCTGTTTGGGAAGATGAGTTTGAAACATGGATGAGTCAAGCTTTACAGGCTATGGAAGAGTGGAGTGTTTCAGAGGCTATGAAACGACAACTACTTAGTGAGAGCCTTCGAGGCCCAGCGGATGTGATCTGTAACCTAAGGATGGGCAAGAGGGTTTGTGTTGCCATGGACTACATTGAGGCTTTGTGTGCTGTTTTTGGAAGGGTTGAAACAACCGCTGATTTGATGTACAAGTTCAACCACACCCATCAACAGAGAGGAGAGAGTCTGTCCTAATACATCTCTCGGGTAGATCGGATGCTATATCAAATCATTCTCAAGAAAGGTCTTGACCCTAAAGACACTGAGCCCGGCCCAATCATCCTATTGTGTTGAAGCTGCTGCTAAAAAGAACCCAGGTGGTACCGACCTATCCTGAATTGATAAGGGAGGTTTGAGAGGAAGGGGCTCTGTTGGAAGAGAAGAGTCAACGACCAAAAGATGTGAATCCTGCTACTGGGAACAAAGAGAAAGTGGTGGCCCACGCTCTCCATGCAGAAATAGTTTTCCGATGACGACAGTGGAACTGAGTCTGAACCGAAGGGACCGGCTCTCCCTGACGTCCAAAAACCCGTTGCAGAACTAGGGCTAACCGAACTGATGACTCAGGTGGCCCAGGCTCAGACTCAAATGTACCGCACCCTGATGCAAGTGATGGAGACCCAAGCAAAAGTTCAGGAGCAAGGGACTCATGCAAGTAAATCAAAACTATACCCAGAACGAGAAAAGAGGTGTTACAGACGTGGAGAAACTGGACATTTCCAAGCTCAGTGCCCCAAGGCTGGTGTCAGCCCTCAACTCCTCAATGAAGTTCTGAGAGCGTTACAGAAATTACTTTTTCCTAAGCCAGGGGGAAACTTCAGGGGAATATAGTTTAGAAATGATCTCTGCTAATTAAGGAATGTGCAGTATGCAGGACATCACCCACCCTGGACCTGACAAAATACCTGTTTAGGTTACTGTAAAGTTAGGAAATAGTGCTGTCAAAAGCCACATTGGTGTGTGGATTGTTCAATGCATGGCTGCTTTTGTTGGACCATTCATAATAACAGATCTAGCCTTCACTGTGAATTGTAAAATCTACTGCATATCATGCCACTGCTACCTATAGACAAGGTGGAATGACATTGGTTGGTCTGATCTGCATGGGCAACTTTAGATCACAATACACTCTGGTTAAAAAAAATATATATATTCAAGCATGTATTCTTCGCTTAAATTACAAACAGTACCTCTCAGTGTTCTCAGCCTCCTCAAAATCTCCAGATTCCATTGTTTTTGCTGCTGTGGTCTGATATCCTGTTAGAGGGTGGTTACATTCATTCACCATCGTCCCATTGTATAAAGGAATGTAGCCACCCTCTCTTGCTCCCTCCCCAGATAGACTATGGGATTTGTAGTAAGCAAATAACAACCCACAAGAGCGCAAGTAAAGTGCATTGCTGATTCCAAACAAACAGAATTAAAAGGAGAGGTTTGGGAGCTAACTGACCACATTACAAGACGGCACAAAAACATAGTAAAACAATTTTATGAAAAACTGATTACAGGGTCATTAAGTAATGGATGTGTATGCGTTATTTTTGGAAAATAAGGATATCATTTAGTGATACTTTAGGAAAAGTAGAGAAAATACAGTGTAGGTTTAGGATTGAATCCCCAATTCCACAAAATGGCTTTACCATTCATACATGTGCACATTTTCATTTCTGCCCTATACTGGAAAGCCATTTAAAGAGGAGTACATAGTGGGGGTGTGCATGTACATTATCAGTGGACCAGCTAAATAATTCAGAAAGAGGTGATGTGCAAAAGAAGCTGATAGCATAGACTAGGAGAAGGCTGTTATAAGTGTGCTGGGTTGGGGAACACATACAGAATGGCTTTTGTTACGTACCTGATATTATTTGGCTACCTAAATCAATTTAATGCACAGATTTTGTGTCAATATAGTGGTGGAGGATCAAAGTCCTCTAACCACTTTTCTACTGGGGCCATGTTTATTTTTCACACAAGTTAAAATTTGCTAGAATGTTACTTGAAACCCCCAAACAATTATATACAGAATATAGAGATAGTAGTTAAGATTCTTTATTTGTGCAAAAGTTCATTTCCTAGAAAAAAAAACACAAGATATATTTTAGTGCACACAAACAAAACACAATACCCATTTTTTTTTAGGGGGGGGGGATAAATAATGGGGTTTTCAAGTAGCTAGACACCAAACATGTCAAGCCTTAAAATTGCGTTTCACAAGCGAAATGGTGAAAAACTACAGTACCCAAAATTGTCCATTAGTTATGCTTCAAAAGCCTTTACAGGTCATCAATTTAGAGTTAACCATGAATTATAATCCCAGAATTATTGCTCTCATGTGAGTATTTGCGGTAATACCGAATATGTGTGGTGGAATCATTGTTTACATAAACATCCCTGCCCTACATGCGTTTTTGCATTCTGGTGTGTGCACAGGGCAAAAGGCCTGCTTTTCCTTTTTTATTTTATTTTTATTCATTTTATTTTAATTTTTGCACACTTTTAAATAATATTTTCTTTTTATGGAGACATCAAGGGTCTATCAGACCCTAATGTCCCCCTGCCCTCCACTCCTGCTAATCAAGCAAAGGACTTTGGTATAAACTAGCTGCTCCTCTAATTGTGCATACATGTTAATTTCAAGCATCCCATTTTAAAACAGAGAAATAGACTTACATTTTTCTATATGTTTATTTTTTTGCCAAATGCAATGATAAAACTTAGAAATACAACCCATCCCCTTTGGGTACACATACAAATTACTATTTAAAAAAGGAAGAACTAAAATACATGGCAAACATTTTCTAGTTGCTACTTTCAAGCTACAGAGTTTGTAGTAAGTGAAATTGATTTCAGGTCACCACCAGTTGGAAGGTACCTGCTAAGTGTTCCCATTTGTCGTTGTAATGACCCATTATCTTCCCTGAGACTGTCTGTGCAAAGTGGGCTCCATCCTCAATGTCATTTCTGTGTATAATAAACAATAATGGCCTTGGTATTCGCCCCAGTGGAGCATCCTTCTACACCATCAGGAGTGTGCGCCATTCATCACTACTTCGCATGCCAATTGACAAATTAAATCTAGATTTATTTTGTTTATATAGGTTTCACAAAATACTTTTAATGCTTTATTAATAATTGCAGCACTTGGACTGCATCCAAGTTTCCATTTGTCAATGATCTTTTATTAAAAGGGACACAAACCCTAAAACACTTATTGCCTTAATTTAACTTAAAAAAAAACATTAATAAACATTTATAAAAGCAGATGTAAAAGTTCTCAAACGCCAACGCCATAAACTCAATTAAAAAAACCCATGAAGAATGAGGCATTTTAATTCCTGTACATTATTTCCTTATTGTAACACTCTTTATTAATAAGGCATCACCACATCACTACACCATATTTCCTACATTTTTGAGGGATTCAAAAGAATACTGGATGGATTTTTGCTGCCCAAAATATATTGTTAATTATAGAAAGGCAAAAGATTGGACCGTAGGACAGGTGAATGTCTGATTATTAAAAGTCAGCAGCTACACTTTTATGCCGCTCATGTGACTGCCCGGTCCAGCCCACGTCTCTCCTCTCAGTCTCACGTCTATCGTCTCTCCTGACGTCAGTGTGAATTCGCAGCCCCCCCCCACCGACTGTAGCTATCAGATCAGAAGAGAGGCGGGTGGGGCTGACGTCAGGAGATACGTGAGGGGAGAGAGGTGGGCCGGACCGAGCAGTCACATGAGCGGGATATACAGTTATATACACAGACTACAAAACGAGGTATGAAGCTGCATATATTTAAAAAAAGACACATACAGCGGTGGCCATTTAATGGTTTGCAATTGCATTTATTAACAAAAGCCATTTTGACAAAAACGCACTCTTCCGGGAGGGGCGGGGCAAGTCGGGATGATGTCACCCGACATAGTTTTTTTGGGTCTCTTGCATTAATGCCGCATCGGGGACCGCAATGCATCGATTTAGCGAATAAATTCCACACCCCTATAATTTATGTCCCTAGAATGCCACTACAGTGCCTATCAGTGTTTGACAAAAGTGTAATAAGTAGTCAAATTAGATGTGTAATTTATGGTACTCCCTGCATGTTGGGCCTCTCTATGTGGGCAGGCTGTGAAAAAATCTCACACATCTGGTATCGCCATACTCAGGAGAAGTAGTAGAATGTATTTTAGGGTGTAATTTGTGGTATGCATATGCTGTGTGTGAGCAATAACTTGTTATTATGACAACTTTGTGAAAAAAAAGAAAAATCTTCATTTTGCAAAGAATTGTGGGAAAAAAATGACAACTTCAAAAAACCCACTATACCTCATACTAAATACCTTGGAATGTCCACTTTCCAAAAAGGGGTCATTTTGGGGGGTATTTGTACTTTTCTGGCTTGTTAGTGTCTCAAGAAATGAGATAGACTGTCAGTACATCAGGTGTGATCAATTTTCAGAGATTGGCACCATAGCTTGTAGACTCTATAACTTTCACAAAGACCAAATAATATACACTTATTGTGGTTATTTTTACCAAAGATATGTAGCAGTATAAATTTGGCCAAAATGTATGAAGAAAAATTACTAATTTGCAAAATTTTATAACCGAGACAAAGAAAAATGCATTTTCTTTTACAAAATTTGTGGTCTTTTTCATTTATAGCGCAAAAAATAAAAAACCCAGTGGTTATCAAATACCACCAAAAGAGAGCTCTATTTGTGTGAAAAAAAGGACAAAAATGTCATATGGGTAGAGTGTTGCATGACTAATTCAAAATGTGAGAGCACTGAAAGCTGAAAATTGGTCTGGTTATGAAGGGAGTTTAAGTGCCTTGTTGGCAAGTGGTAAAGTTTATTAGAAACGAAGAGAGAGTTACACTTTATCCCAGGTAGTTATAATATAAGATTTAGCCTAGGTTCAGACTAGTGCGATGCGGGAACCAGCACGATTACAGCGCCGGTTCCCACATTGCTCCTCTCCCGCAGACAGTTCACACTGCCTTCTTCGAACCGCTGCGGGTGTCAATACATTGTTAATGACACCCCCAGATCGGTTCACAGATCGCAGTGCGAACTGTGAACTCGCACAGCAATCGGATCCCACAGGTGGGAACACCCATGCGATCCGATTATAGTGTGGGGAAAAACAAGTCCCTGCACCTGTTTCTGTGCAAATTCAATGCAAGTTCAGCCATACAACTGTATGGCTGAACTCGCATTGCTCAGACAATGCATGTGATTGGCACCTGCGGTGCGGATGCAAATCACATGCGATGTCAAAGATCGCATGAGTGTGAACCCAGGCTAACACTAAAACATTGCTAAAGAGAAAAAAACGTAACCGTTTACATATAGCTTAAGTATTCTATGTATAAAGGTTTTTTGCCCAAAGTGCACTGTTAAATAAATATATAAATACAGTATATATATATATATATATATATATATATATATATATATATATATATATATATATATATACAGGCAGTCCCCGAGTTACGAACGACTCCTACTTACGAATGGCCTCAAATGTCAGCCACTTGTGCTCCGCGTTGGTCCTGGATACTTCCAGACACATCCCATACTGCAGTACTACATGTACAGCATGGCCAGAAGAGCCCCAGATAACATAACAAGCGCCCGGAACGTCCCACATCCATGCACAGGCAGACGTTACACTTATGAATGCAGTATATATATATATATATATATATATATATATATATACACACACACAGTGGGGACGGAAAGTATTCAGACCCCCTTAAATTTTTCACTCTTTGTTATATTGCAGCCATTTGCTAAAATCATTAAGTTAATTTTTTTTCCTCATTAATGTACACACAGCACCCCATGTTGACAGAAAAACACAGAATTGTTGACATTTTTGCAGATTTATTAAAAAAGAAAAACTAAAATATCACATGGTCCTAAGTATTCAGACCCTTTGCTGTGACACTGATATATTTAACTCAGGTGCTGTCCATTTCTTCTGATCATCCTTGAGATGGTTCTACACCTTCATTTGAGTTCAGCTGTGTTTGATTATACTGATTGGACTTGATTAGGAAAGCCACACACCTGTCTATATAAGACCTTACAGCTCACAGTGCATGTCAGAGCAAATGAGAATCATGAGGTCAAAGGAACTGCCTGAAGAGCTCAGAGACAGAATTGTGGCAAGGCACAGATCTGGCCAAGGTTACAAAAAAATTTCTGCTGCACTTAAGGTTCCTAAGAGCACAGTGGCCTCCATAATCCTTAAATGGAAGATGTTCGGGACGACCAGAACCCTTCCTAGAGCTGGCTGTCCGGCCAAACTGAGCTATCGGGGAAGAAGAGCCTTGGTGAGAGAGGTAAAGAAGAACCCAAAAATCACTGTGGCTGAGCTCCAGAGATGCAGTCGGGAGAAAGTTGTAGAAAGTCAACCATCACTGCAGCCCTCCACCAGTCGGGGCTTTATGGCAGAGTGGCCCGACGGAAGCCTCTCCTCAGTGCAAGACACATGAAAGCCCGCATGGAGTTTGCTAAAAAAAACACCTGAAGGACTCCAAGATGGTGAGAAAGGATATTTTCTGGTCTGATGAGACCAAGATAGAACTTTTTGGCCTTAATTCTAAGCGGTATGTGTGGAGAAAAACAGGCACTGCTCATCACCTGTCCAATACAGTCCCAACAGTGAAGCATGGTGGTGGCAGCATCATGCTATGGGGGTGTTTTTCAGCTGCAGGGACAGGATGACTGATTGCAATCGAGGGAAAGAAGAATGCGGTCAAGTACAGGGATATCCTGGACGAAAACCTTCTCCAGAGTGCTCAGGACCTCAGACTGGGCTGAAGGATTACCTTCCAACAAGACAATGACCCTAAGCACACAGCTAAAATAATGAAGGAGTGGCTTCACAACAACTCTGTGACTGTTGAATGGCCCAGCCAGAGCCCTGACTTAAACCCATCTCTAGAGAGACCTAAAAAATGGCTGTCTACCAACGTTTACCATCCAGCCTGACAGAACTGGAGAGGATCTGCAAGGAGGAATGGCAGAGGATCCTCAAATCCAGGTGTGAAAAACTTGTTGCATCTTTCCCAAAAAGACTCATGGCTGTATTAGATCAAAAGGGTGCTTCTACTAAATACTGAGCAAAGGGTCTGAATACTTATGACCATGTGATATTTCAGTTTTTCTTTTTTAATAAATCTGCAAAAAAGTCAACAATTCTGTGTTTTTCTGTCAATATGGGGTGCTGTGTGTACAATAATGAGGAAAAAAAAAAACTTAAATGATTTTAGCAAATGGCTGCAATATAACAAAGAGTGAAAAATGTAAGGGGGTCTGAATACTTTCCGTCCCCACTGTATATATATATATATATATATATATATATTAAATGACTGGGTGTTGTGATGTAGCAGACTGAACCTGTGGTCATAGACAACCTAATGATTTATGAGGCTTGGTTTCAGAATACAATAAGGATCAATCAATCAGATTACTACATAAAGGATGATCTAGAACCAATTCACTAGTAAGATCATAATTTGTCTCTGTCACATCTAAAACCACTTAGCAATTATGAGGATATACAGTAGTTGTATACAATGTGTAACATAAACCTTTGTGTGTCTGAATAGCTGCAGTAATGTACTGGGTAATATTGTCAACAGGGGGTTTCTATCGTTTCCATAAAAAGGTTTACAAATTTATGGACATAAAACAGATGTGTAGGTTTACAGAATCCCTGCTATGCACACTTTTTTCCATTAAACCTGAAAAAGTACAGTGTAAAGCAGTCAAAATAAGCCATTAAATATAAAATCTATTAAAACTGATTGTTCTGGCTTAAAAAAATGTGTTGGATTGTCACAGGGACATTAGACTAAAAGCTCTTAGAGAGGTAAAGACTAATAAAAAAAAATACAGTAAAGAGCGCAAATCTTAAACTCCTCCAATAAATAAAAAAAAGATATGCCACAAAATAAGCACTCTTCATTATGAAGCAAATAACTAGGGCCCTCTAGTGGTAGCTTTTCAGGCTAACCAAATAAAAGCTGTCACTTCTAATGATAGCAGCCAAGGGTTGTAAAATGTTAGTTTTTACCAGATCCAAAAAAATCTAGAGATATGTTTTAATGTCAAAGAAGAGTAATACTGCAAGCTTTTTGAGAATGCACAGGTATCTTCATCAGGCTTGCTTGACAAAGAGACTAAATCAAACTAAACGATGCAGATCATAAGCATTTCTATTATACATGGGTACAAGGCAGGGATGACTGTTCTTTGTATTTTTGCAACACCTAGCAAGCTCCAAGCTGAACTGTTGAATCCCACACTGCTGAAAGACTTTCGGTCGCTGGATAAGCAGGTGTTTGTAAGCCAACAATATTCTCATTATTTAGCAGCTTGATCAGCCCTAATTACATCTTACCCCACCCTCTATCAGTATACATATTTTATTTATTTCTTTAAATGTTACTATGTCGGATAAACTGTTTTTCAAGCATCACTGTGCTCAGACTATGGACACGGAAAGATCCGTGTTTTTGCTCAGCAGAAACACAAAATCTCCACCTTCCTCTCTGACAGAACAGCGGTCTGCTCTGTTTACATAGGCAGACCGTCGATCTGCCTCTCCTGTAAACGACCGGTGTCCAATCACAGTGGAAGTGGACCCCCGGTGGCGCACGTGCGCCCCAGACCCGGAAGAAGACACAATGTACAGGTACGTTGTTTCGCACAGCCAGGCCACCCTGCCACAGTAAATATGCAGTGGGCAGTCTGAAACTGGTTAACTGGCAATTACACGGTTATGCAACACTGCACCCAAACTAAATTTATAAAAAAAATGCTTTACACAAATCGAGCTTTCTTTTGGTGGTATTTATCACCACTGAGTTTTTTATAAATGAAAAAAGACCGAACATTTTGAAAAAAACAAAAAACAATATTTTCTACTTTGTTATAAAACATATCCAATAAAATCGAATTTCTTCATAAATGTGGGCCAAAATTCCTGCCACATGTTGCAAGTGCTGGCAGTGGCGGGGCTGATCCTGCCAACACTGCATTTTTGCAGACATACTATTGGGACACTAATATATTTCTGATTGTGATCAAGATACTGATCCAATGGTGGTGACCAGCCATATAGTGTGACTGTGATAGTGTGGCGGACAATCTGGTGCTAGCTGACACTGGCTGGGAGGGACACTGATGCACACGGATGTGGCTAGTGACACCAATACAGTGATAAAACTGTACACTGTACTAATAAAACTGTCTGGATGAGAGTAGTGATCAGGAGGACAATCAACGCTTTAACTGTGTTCCTAACAAGTGTATGCAAGTGTATGTGTGCTGCTTTTATCCAAAGATCTGACTGGGTCTCTCCTTGTTTTCAGTACTAAACAGTAACGGATAGCAGGGAGAAATCCAACCAGAACCTGTGTTTACAAACACACAGATCTCTGTGCTGTGACTGGCCACAGCCAATCAGCATAGTATAGAGCCAAAATGATTGACTGTAACCTGCTGACAAACTCGTGCTGTGTTCAATCACAGCACAGATCAGCAGGGGGTGTGCGCGCCTCTGAACCAGAAAGTTTACCACAACGTAAACTGTCCTTCCAGTTTACGCTGTGATTGGACGCAGCTGATCACATGGTAAAAAGCCTATGTCAGAGGCTCTTTACCGAGATCGGTAATGCAGTGTGTCAGACTGACACATCATACCAACGATCGCCGCTCTGCCCGCAATCGCGGCTTATGCCCTGTACACACGGTCGGATTTTCTGATGGAAAATGTCCGATCGGAGCATGTTGTCGGAAATTCCGACCATGTGTGGGCTCCATCGGACATTTTCCATCGGATTTTCCGACACACAGAGTTTGAGAGCAGGATATAAAATTTTCCGACAACGGATTTTGTTCCGATCGTGTATACACAAATCCGACGGACAAAGTGCCACACATGCTCAGAATAAATAAAGAGATGAAAGCTATTGGCCACTGCCCCGTTTATAGACCCAACGTAGGTGTTTTACGTCACCGCGTTTAGAACGATCGGATTTTCCGACAACTTTGTGTGACCGTGTGTATGCAAGACAAGTTTGAGCCAACATCCGTCGGAAAAAATCCTAGGATTTTGTTGTCGGAATGTCCGAACAAAGTCCGACCGTGTGTACGGGGGCATTATTCTGCTGGACATCATATGACATCCAGTCAGGATAACTTAACCACTTTCTCCATAGGCGACGTTTAAAAAATTCTACAGGTTGCATGTTTTAAATTACAGAGGAGGTCTAGTGCTAGAATTATTGCTCTCGCTCTACCGATCGCGGCGATACCTCACATGTGTGGTTTGAACACCGTCTTCATATACGGGCGATGCTCATGTATGCGTTCGCTTTTGCACGCAAGCTCGGCGGGACAGGGCACGTTTAAATAAAAAAAATTCTTATTTTACGTTTTATTTTTTATTTTTACACTGTTCCTTAAAAAAAAAATTGTGTCATTTTTATTTCTATTACAAGGAATGTAAACATCCCTTGTAACAGAAGAAAAACATGACAGGACCTGTTAAATATGAGATCTGGGGTCAAAAAGACCTCAGATCTCATATTTACACTAAAATTGCAATAAAAAAAAAAGAAATGTAATTTAACCACTTGCCGCCCGTCATATAGCAAAATGACATCGGCAAAGTGGTTGCGATATCCTGGCTGGACGTCATATGACGTTATCAGGGTACCAGGCCACTGCACGCCCTGCATTGCGGCGATCGTTGTTGCAGCATTTCAGTCTGACACACCGCAACTCCAATCTAGATAAAGAGTCTCTGACAGAGACTCTTTACCACGTGATCAGCCGTGTCCAACCACGGCTGATCATGATGTAAACAGGAAGAACCGTTGATTGGCTTTTCCTAACTCGCGTCTGACAGACGCGAGTAGAGGAGAGCCGATTGGCTGCTCTCCTGACAGGGGGTGGGTCTGTACTGACTGTTTATCAGAGTAGCCCCCCCCCCCCGGATGACCGCCTAGGACCACCAGGATGCCGCAGGACCACCAGGGATGGCCACCACACTGGACCACCAGGGAAATGCCAATCAGTGCCTAGGCAGCTGCCGATTAGTCCCAAAGAAAAATGCCTGCCAGTGCCAGTGCCACCAGTGATGCCTATCAGTGAAATCTATCAGTGCCAGCCATCAGTGCCACCTATCAGTGCCAAGCAGTGCCGTCTATCAGTGCCACCCATAAATACCCATCAGTGCAGCCTTTCTGTGCCCATCAGTGTCGCCTATCAGTGCCCACCAGTGCCACCTATCAGTGCCCATCGTCAGTGCCCATCAATGCCACCTCATCGGTGCTGCCTTATCAGTGCCCATCAGTGCAGCTCATCAGTGCCCATCAGTGAAGGAGAAAACTTACTAATTTACAAAATTTTATAACAAAAACAAAGAAAACCTTTTTTTTTTTCAAAATTTTCGGTCTTTTTTTATTAGTTTAGCAAAAAAATAAAAACCACAGAGGTGATCAAATACCCCCAAAAGAAAGCTCTATTTGTGGGAACAAAATGATAAAAACTTAGTTTGGGTACAGTGTAGCATGACCGCGCAATTGTCATTTAAATAGTGACAGCACTGAAAGCTGAAAATTGGCCTGGGCAGGAAGGTGCGAAAGTGTCCTGTATTGAAGTGGTTAAAAAAAAATAAAAAATTTAGGAGCTATGGGCGGAAGTGACGTTTTGATGTTGCTTCCGTGCTGCAATGGTATGGAGGCAGGTGGGGGCCATCTTCCCCTCGTTCGTCTCCATACGATGCCAGAGAGAGGACCTGATCGCTTCCGCTGCTACGACGGCTCCGGTAAGTGACGGAGGGCATCGCAGAGCGGCGGGAGCAAATCCACCGCAGAGACCACTTTTATCTGAAACCAGATCGCACACGGAAGAGGATACCGGGGTTATATTAGCTAGCTGCTGCCATAAAAACGATATCCCTCTTCAAAGTGCTGACCTAGATGGGCATGAGCAGGTCCGGAAGTGGTTAAAGCATATTAAATTACCCTTGTCAGTTCACACCAGATGCAGTTCTGTGCGCTTTTTTTCTGCACTGGCCAGTTCACACCAGATGCAGTTCTGCGCAGTTCCATGTGCTTTTTTTCTGCACTAAAAATGCATGCACAGTGTTTTCCATGTATTCCAATGGCTCTCGTTCACACCATGCAGTCAGGTTCCGGTCAGTTTCCGGTACAGAAACTGACTAGAAACTGACCGGAAACTTACTGCATGGTGTGAACTAGAGCCATTGGAATACATTGAAAACACTGTGCGTGCATTTTTAGTGCAGAAAAAAAGCGCACAGAACTGCATCTGGTGTGAACTGGCTCAGGCTTAATGGCAATTTTTCACACAGAGAATGTTAGACACGTTAGGATTTATAGAATCCACAGTCATCTGCTGTAAAAGTCATCCATTTTTTCCAAATTAGTATAAATACAGAGAAATTCCCAAGTTGTAAAAATATTGCTGACATAGAAATACCTGCTTCTTCATACAGTTAGCATATACACACCTAGATAAAACACAATGAATCAGTGTTGGTGACCTCTTTGTGCCCTAACCCTCAATGGCCAAACTGTCTCCAGTTTAGTGGTGAACATAACAAGTGAAATACAATGTTTGCAGTGTGACACCCGTGGAAACCTCATAGAGAGTCCTGTGCAATGTAATCATTAAAACCTTGGTACTTCTGGACAAGGACAGTGCCCAATAAATTATTCGATGCAAACAAAGATTTAAAGCTCAAAGGTATTCCCTACATAAGATCAGAAATTCTCCCAAATGAACAAGCATTGGTGCAATTAAAGACTACGTAAGGTTAAAGACCATAAATGAGCTGAAATGTAGCCACCAGCTAGTTTTATCCTTTAGGTACCTCAAAAGATGATAAGAAAATAAAATTCTAAATCTTTAATAGAATGTGTTTCCAATACATGAGATTCCAATGTGCAGTTTGTAGATACTGACAATTCAATTTTATCACCATGAACTGAGGAAGTGGCAATTTAAAGCCACAAATTCTTTTTTATTTGGCGAAAAAAAGAAATGTGACGTTTTTTAATAAATCAGACAACTCCTACCCATTCTTAGACATACCCCTCTGGGCACCCCTGCCGATCGGACCACTGAGAGGTTTTTTTTCACACATTCCTCTTCTTGCACTTTCTGTTTCCCTATACCCACCTAAGAACCCCACAGAGAAGCCAGGATGGGAGTTCCTGAGTCATAGAGAGCGACTACTCTGACTGTTCGTGGAGACAGGCTTTGACTGGCGTGCTTGGAAGGTTGCATGTTTCCCACCCCTGCCTTAACAGAATTACAGTGCCTTGAAAAAGTATTCATACTCCTTGAAATTTTCCACATTGATGTCATGTTACAACCAAAAACGTAAATGTATTTTATTGGGATTTAATGTGATAGACCAACACAAAGTGGCACATAATTCTAAAGTGGAAAATGGTTTTCAAAATTTTTTACAAATAAATATGTGAAAAGTGTGGTGTGCATTTGTATTCAGCCCCATTTACTCTGATACCCCTAACTAAAATCTAGTGGAACCAATTGCCTTCAGAAGTCACCTAATTAATAAACAGTCCGCCTGTATGTAATTTAATCTCAGTATAAATACAGCTGTTCTATGAAACCCTCAGAGTTTGTTAGAGAACCTTTCTAAACAAACAGCATCACAAAAGGCCAAAGAACACATCAGACAGGTCAGGGATAAAGTTGTGGAGAAGTTTAACCACCAAAAGAAAGCTCTATTTGTGGGAACAAAATGATAAAAATTTAGTTTGGGCACAGTGTAGCATGACCGCGCAATTGTCATTCAAACTGCGACAGCGCTGAAAGCTGAAAATTGGTCTGGGCAGGAGGGTGTCTAACTGCCCTGTATTGAAGTGGTTAAAGCAGGGTTAGGTTATAAAAAAATATCCCACGCTTTGAACATCTCACGGAGCACTGTTCAATCCATCATCTGGAAATGGAAAGAGTATGGCACAACTGCAAACCTACCAAGGCATGGCCGTCCACCTAAACGGACAGGCCGGGCAAGGAGAGCATTAATCAGAAAAGCAGCCAAGAGGCTCATGGTAACTCTGGAGGAGCTGCAGAGATCCACAGCTCAGGTGGGAGAATCTGTCCACAGGACAACCATTAGTTGTGCACTACACAAATCTGGCCTTTATGGAAGAGTGGCAAGAAGGAAGCCAATGTTGAAAGAAAGCCATAAGAAGTTTGTTTGCAGTTTGCAAGAAGCCTTGTGGGGGCCAAAGCAAACATGTGGAAGAAGGTGCTCTGGTCAGATGAGACCAAAGTTGAACTTTTTGCCTAAAAGCAAATTGCTACATGTGACGGAAAACTAACACTGCACATCACCCTGAACACACCATCCCCACCGTGAAACATGGTGGTGGCAGCATTATGTTGTGGGTGTGCTTTTCTTCAGCAGGGACAGGTAAGCTGTATGGGAAGATGGATGATGCCAAATACAGGGCAATCTTATGAAGCGTACACACGAGCGGACTTCTCGTTGGACTGAACTCCGAAGGACTTTTCGACGGAGTTCCGACGAAACGGACTTGCCTACACACGATCCCACCAAAGTCCGATCGTTTCAAACGTGATGACGTACGACCGGACTAGAAAAGGAAGTTCAATAGCCAGTAGCCAATAGCTGCCCTTGCGTTGTTTTCGGTCCGTCGGACTAGCATACAGACGAACGTTTTTTTCGATAGGAATCGAGTCCGTCGGAGAGATTTGAAACATGTTCTATTTCTAAGGTCCATCAGATTTTTCGACAGAAAAGGTCTGATGAAGCCCACACATGATCGGAATGTCTGACGGATTCGTTCCGTCGGACCTTTTCTGCCGGAAAGTCCGGTCGTGTGTACGCGGCACTAGAAGAAAAACCTGTAAGTATCTGCAAAAGACTTCAGAACTGGGGCAGAGGTTCACATTCCAGCAGGACAACGACCCTAAACATACAGCCAGAGCTACAATGGAATGGTTTAGATCAAAGCATATTCATATGTTAGAATGGCCCAGTCAAAGTCCAGACCTAAATCCAATATAGTACAAAAGTTTCCCCTTAGGGGTGGGACTTTTTAGGCACAGACTGTGAGACAATATAAAAAAGTAGATTACCAAACATATTGTCTCACAGTCTGTGCCTAAAAAGTCCCACCCCTAAGGGGAAACTTTTGTACTATATTTAAACTAGAGATGCTGGTCGCTGTATAACAGACTTATTTTAGAACCTCCATTTTTTTTATATCTAAATCCAATATAGAATCTGTGGTAAGACTTGAAAATTGCTGCTCACAGACGCTTTCCATCCAATCTGACAGAGCTTAAGCTATTTTGCAAATAAGAATGGGCAAAAATATCACTCTCTAGATGTGCAAAGCTGGTAGAGACATCCCCAAAAAGACTTGCAGCTGTAATTTCAGAGAAAGGCGGTTCTACAAAAGTAGTGACTCAGGGGGCCTGAATACAAACGCACGCCACACTTTTTAGATATTTGTAAAACTTTTTGAAAATCATTTATCATTTTCCTTCCACTTCATAATTATGTGCCACTTTTCGTTGGTTTATCACATAAAATCCCAATAAAATACATTTATGTTTTTGGTTGTAACATGACAAAATGTGGAAAATTTCAAGGGGTATAAATACTTTTTCAAGACACTATAAGTCCGTTTTTATCTTTCTTCCTTGTACTGTGGAACAACTCCCCATGGCTTTTACCTTTTCTGAAGCAATTTGAAACAATCTACTACAGTATAAGAGTTTTTCCATCCCCCTCTTTTCTTTTTTTTTTTGTGGATACCAGAGATCCCTGGCCAGCTCTTCAGGACTGAATCCTTCTGGATACATCTCTTTCACAGGCTTGTCATACAGAACATTTGAGGTGCTCACTGGAACACAGGGGGCGGGGAGATATTTTGATTTATGTTTATTATTTTTACTTATACAAGTGAACATCTTAGTTTGGACATGTTATACATTAGGCCCTAAACCAGGCATCGCAGTGAAAGATACACTAGCCAAATAGGCAGGTCAACTGTCAACATTTCTATTCACACTACTCATACTATCCCCTACCTTGTACTTTCCCTGGTCACAGCCACACAGTGTGCTTTCCATTGTGTAACTTCTCTGGACACCCAGCTCTCTCCACACCACTACACGGGCTGTAGATTCCTTGGATTTCTCAACCACAAAACTACAGCTGTTCATGCAAAATGCTGGAGCAATCTGGCTCAGAACTTTAGGAAGAGTCTGGAAAAATAGAAAACAGTAACAGATAATATTAAGAATACAATTGTGTACATTTAGGCATATATATATATATATATATATATATATATATATATATATATATATATACACAGATGCAAGGATTTTTTTAATCAAAATAATGAATTTTAAAATTCACAGTATGTTCAATAAATTCCGGAAGTCAAAGACATCTCTATGGAAGTCATGGCTAACCATTTCATTTTATTGTCACTACTCAATCTGCATCCTGTGAGTACAGGTAGTCATAAACCTACCACATCACAACTCCTTACACTCACATGTAAGAGCACTAAGACTACGATCCCAGAAGAGGTATTTAATAAGACAATACAATACCAGACTGAAGCATAAATAGTACTGCCTACTTATTTTGTAGGGGAGCAAACATAAAATGGCATTGAAACAGGAGAAGGCACACATGGCAGGGTCACGTGTGCAGGCAAGTGGAAGAGGGATCAAGGGGCTTCCACTTATCTAGGAATCTGAAATTAGGAGGAACAGGGAGGAAGGAGAAAGAAAGAGGAGCAGTGGGTGGGTGAACAGGACCAGGGAAGAAACACAAAAGAAAAAGAAACGGGGATGGAGGACCGACTAGGAAAAAAGGGGTAGGGGGAACGAAAGGCGGAAGGGTCACCCGGTCATTCTTCTCCCTGGGGAGAGCGAGGCATGTGGAATTTTACTGGGCAGTGGAAAGTTCGTTAAAGTAAGAATCGGTATACACAAAATAATTCCACGGCCTCCAGATTTCAGAACACACCTCTTCCATATTACACAGTGTAGCTGTGAGTTCTTCCATGTCTTGTATCTTGTTGACTTTAGTGAACCATAGGGGCGGTCAGCATCTCTCCAGTTGAGTGGAATGCAGGCCTTAGCGACATTTAGGAGTTGCATCGTGAGAGAAGATTTGTATTTTTTTAACGGGTCGTTCTGTCAAAAAGTTGTTTAATGATAGCGGTTACATCTTGCCAAAACTGTTGAATTTTAGGACATTCCCTGAAAAATGTGGATCATAGCCCCACCCACCGCGCCACAACGCCAACAGGGTCTAGGGCCTGGGGGAACATATGGTGAAGTTGGGTGGGGACCCTGTACCATCTGGTAAGGATCTTATAACTTTTCTCCTGTACCCACTTGGCAATGAACGACTTCTAAACAAAATGGAGAATCTTTAGTCTTTGGAGGGGAGTAAGGCTCAGACCCAGATCGTTTCCCATTTAATGAAAAATGGAGGAACATGTTCATCTCCAGGGTGAATCAGGGAATAATATAGCAAGGAGAGGGAATGACATATTGGTTCCCCTCTGTGACATAGTGATTCAAAACGTGAATGGGCGAAAGATACCTGGGTACAGGAACAAAGCCGGAGAAAATAGCACAGTTGAAAGCCACCCTAAAGGGGCGTGGCTTGGCAATGGCGCTGTGAGGCTGCTTCTTTAGGGAGCTCCGTGCTTCGTTCGGACCGGAACCGGATTTATTACACCTACCGGATAAATAACTACATGCCCATGACGGACAGACCCCCGGGATCTCCCGCAACAAAAAAAACCGCGGACATTGCAGCCTATTTCTTGCGGAATTCGGCCACTCCGTCACAGGCCCAGGAATCCAAGATGGCGCCGCCGCGCAGCAACAACAACGCTGGCACTGCTTCGCTCAAAAAGACGGGTAAAGGACCCCCCAATGCCACACAAGGTAACGGGTCTCTTCCCAACAGACCGGACTCCCCGATCCTATCCCCAGAAATCCCGGGGTTAGACAGTAGCTCATTCGCACAAACTATACAATCTGCTAGTACACAGGGGCCAGCACTCCCTGAAGGCTGGAAAGAGCTGATCGCCCTTCTCCCCACCAAAAAGGATATCTCTGACTCTGCAGCTACAATTGTGAATACCCTTTCTAAAGAAATCCATGACCTTAACCAGAGGATTGATACAGTGGACTCCAGGGTATCTGAAGTGGAAACATCCACCTCCCTGCTTGAATCCAGAATGTCAGCAATGGAAAAGGTTCATGTCGATTATAAAAAGCGCTTGATCCTGATGCAATTATCCATAGACGATGGCGAAAATCGCAGCAGGAGGAACAACATTAGGGTACGCGGCTTACCTGAAGCCACATCAGGGAATGATCTCAGAGCCACGATAGTAGCCATATTTAACCGACTGCTGGACAAACCTCCTACAGCTGAGCTGGAATTAGACCGAGTGCACCGTGTACAGGGTCCTAGGGGAGGAGAAGAACCCGCACCGAGAGATGTGTTGGCGAGAGTCCATTACTACACAATTAAGGAGGAAATTCTGCAAAGAGCATGGACTCGGGGTCCCGTGGACTTTGATGGGGCGTCTGTGCAATTATTCCCGGATTTATCGCGACTCACTCTACGCATGAGGGGCCAACTACGACCATTACTTGAAGCAATCAGATCAACAGGAGCTACATACCGATGGGGACACCCCTTCCACTTGATAGTACAGAAAGGGAACAACTCTTTTGTTCTGCGATGGCCCGACCAGCTTCCTGATCTGTTCGGATTTTTGGCAATCCCCGGTTTCTCAGTACCCAACTGGCTGGACTTTCCAATAACCTCCAGCAACCCACGTTCTGCATCTCCGAGACCCCAAAGACCCAGTAGACGACAATGGCGTTCCAGATCCAGAACCTCTCCGAGAGACAACCTCACCTCACCAGAGTCTTGATTGGACTAACCTTCCTGATCTCACAATTTATCCACACGGTTCCGTGAGTGGGTTATAGTTAGTCTAAGGGGCTTATCTTGTTTATACACCTAAGAGGGGCCCAGCCTCTAGACACAGGGAGGCAATTGCCTAAAGTAGTCACTTAGACCCAAATGACATGGGGGACTTCGCGCTGCCCCCCCCTTCCATCACTTACTGCTTCCAACGGAGACATTTTTTGTTCGTGTTTTTGTTCTGTTGCCCTCCGTTTGCAGTTTATTGCAGTTTTTTTTCTCATTTTATGTTGAGGGGGCGGGGGAGTGGCGCTGAAGGAGCCCTAATTCACAAGACACGGAATGGTATATAATCTAATGATGTACTGAGGTTTGATACTGGAACTTACTGTGATAGCTTTATTGCTGACGGGAAGCTAGTGTGCGTGTTCCTCTGTGTTCCAATATGTTGCGATACGGGGGGATACATACAGGCGACCTGAACGGTTCTGCAATACGGCAAATTGAGTTATTTTTGGAAAGTTTTATTATTATTTGGTATGTTTTATTATAAACGGTAGTAGTCCGGTATCTCTTAACATGCCGGTTCCCACCTGTCGACACGTCTCCCGCTGTATCACAGAGTCTAGCCTTCCACTCCCACTAATAGGTAGCGCATAAGTGCGCAAGGCTTAGTTTAGCAACAGGGGGATAACTCGTTTATCCCTCTTAGCATTTGTTCTTTTCCACCTTCCTGCTCTGTTTCTATACCTGTTTCTTTATTTTCTAGTCCCCCCCCCCCTCTTCTTCTCCCCTCCCCTTCTTTTTTCTCCCACCCCCCCTCTTCTCCACCCCCCCTACTCCTCTTCTTTCTTCACCCCTTTCACTCCTGTCTGCAACCCCCCCATTGCCCCCTGCTTTATACCTCACTGATCAGTTCCCCCCCCCCTTTTTTTTTTTTTTTTTTTCTTTTTTTTCTTTCTTTCTTTCTTGTTTTTCCGGTATGGTATTGGTGAGCGACATGGCCCCCCTGGGAATCCCCCCGGGTTCACATAAGCAGGGTGAGATAAAGTTTACCTCACTCAATGTTAGAGGTCTGGCGACACCAGAAAAGCTCTCCAGACTCCTCTCTGACCTGAAAAAATCGCGCTCACAGGTGGCGTTTATTCAGGAAACACATTTCAAACAGTCGGCAGTTCCCAGACTTGGCAACAGGGATTTCCCCAATGTATATCATGCCCCCTCCCCCCTGCCGAAATCCAAGGGGGTCAGCATACTAATAGCAAGATCTATACCGTGGACGCTGTTAGAAGAGAGAGCAGACCCTCTGGGGCGGTACCTATTTCTGAAAGGCAAGATTAGAAATTCCATAGTGACCCTGGTCAATGTCTATCTCCCTAATTCTGATCACTTATCCTTCTTGCGAGCACTCACTCCCTTGATCCTGGAATTCCGAGAGGGTATGTTTCTGATGGGCGGAGACTTTAACTTTGCCCCAGAGCCGCTCCTCGACGTTTCAAGAGGGGCATCCCACTTGTCTTTCAACTACCTGAAAAAGCTCAAACAGGAGCTAGCTAGCCTACAGTTGGTTGACCCCTGGAGGGTCATGCACCCGGAGGAGAGGGATTACACCTACTTCTCCGCGGTGCATAGAACTTACTCCAGGATAGACTTCTTCCAAATCCAGCATAAAGATCTCCCATATGTCACTTCATCCCAAATTGACTACATATCACTATCGGACCATGCTCCCACACATGTAACCATGTGCTGGGATACGGACATAAGATCCCCCCCCACATGGAAACTGAACGAATCCCTCCTACAAATTCCGGAAGTACGTGCAGAGATAAGTAGGACATTAACCAACTATTTTTCAGAGAACACAGACCCATTGTTGTCCTCTATGACAATATGGGAGGCCCACAAATGTGTAGTAAGAGGGGAACTAATTAGGATCGGGGCTGCCAAAAAAAGGGAAAGAACCAAACAGATCGAACTCATGATATCCCAGGTACGATCTCTCGAGCAGCTACACAAGAAGTCTATGGCCGAAGCACATCTCAAGGCTCTACTGAAGGCCAGGGGTGAACTGAAAGACCTCTTGTACCATAAAACCATACAGAATCTGGCTTGGGCTAAAAGAACCATGTTCGAATTTTCCAATAAGCCAGGAACCATGCTGGCCAGGCTTCTAAGGGCTCCGAGACAGCGCACCTATATCCCATCTATAATGAACCCACAAGGAGCAAAAGTCCATACCTCTAGGGATATAGCCAGAGAATTTGTTGAGTATTATCAACAGCTTTATAATATACATAGGGAGGAACCCACGGGCTCTCTGGTGGAGAAAGAGAGACTAGCGGGTGAATACATCAGGTCCTCGGGCATGCCTACTTTGCCAGCTGAAATAAGTGACGCTCTTGAAGCGGATATTACCCAGGAAGAACTATTGCTAGCCCTGGCACAAACGAAACCCAGGAAGGCACCGGGGCCGGATGGCTTCACCCTGACCTATTACCAGACTTTTGAGCCCAACTTATCGTCACAATTTTTGAAAGCATACAACTCACTAAGGGGGAATAATACTAATACTAACATGGTAGACCCCTTACGGGCATTTATATCCCTGATCCCAAAAGAAGGGAAAGATCCTAATTATTGCAGTAATTATCGCCCGATTGCGTTGCTTAACGTAGATTTGAAACTATTTTCCAAAATCCTCGCCAATAGAATCTTACCACATATCCCTCAGTTGGTTCACCTAGACCAGGCGGGGTTTGTGCCGCTAAGGGAGTCGAGAGACAACACCATCAGAGTGCTCAATCTAATCCATGAAGCGAGATCAGTCCGGAAGCCTTTTCTGCTCCTATCTACGGACGCAGAGAAGGCCTTCGACCGGGTGGCCTGGCATTTTATGCGGGCCACCCTAGAACATATTGGTATGGGCCCAAACATGAGAGGCTGGATGTCGTCTTTGTACTCGACTCCCTCGGCTGCGGTACGGGTCAACGAGTGGCGTTCAGATTTCTTCAATATTACAAATGGGACGAGACAGGGATGCCCCCTGTCCCCACTGATTTTCATCCTCACCCTTGAACCATTCATGTGTAGCATCCGTGGGCACCCTAATGTTACAGGCATTGTCAAGCCCTCGGGGCATCACAAAATCGCGGCTTTCGCCGATGATCTGATCTTCTTTGTCTCAAACCCATGTATCACTCTTCCCAACATCTTGTCTGCTCTTAGGGTGTATGGGGAATTATCAAATTTCAAAGTCAATTGTGCCAAGTCCGCGGTATTAAACATCACAGTACCAGCTAAGGAAGCAGTAAACATGAGCAAATCATTCCCCTTTGGGTGGGCGGAGAAATCTATCCGCTATCTTGGGGTGGACATCACCCCGGACTTGGCACATTTATACAACAGCAATTTTGTACCCCTACTCCAGAGACTAAAGACAGATCTCCAGTTGTGGCACAAGCTTACCCTAACCTGGTTCGGGCGTTGCAACGCCCTGAAAATGACAGCCCTTCCCCGGATTTTATATATACTTCAAACACTACCAATTCAGCTACCAACTACCTTCTTTAAACAAATTCAGTCTACCATTAGAGAATTTATCTGGTCTCACAAATCCCCCAGAATGAAACTACAATCACTGACTAAATCTAAGGACAAGGGGGGGGGTGGGGCTCCCGGATATATTTCGTTATTACCAAGCGGTTCACTTAGCCAGGATTGTAGACTGGCACTGCAATGGGGACTCAAAACAATGGGTGGGGATGGAAATTGAGGATGTCTCTATTCCCTTACTCCCATCACCATGGCTCTTGTCCACTCCGCCAGCAGATATGAAATCTCACCCACTGATAGGGGCCACCCTTCGAGTGGTGAGGAAAATATTCCGAGCTACGGACATATCACCGCTATCCTCTCCCATGACACCTATCATAGGTAACCCCGACTTTTCCCCCGGACTCACAAGCCGTAGATTGAGACAATTAAAGTTTAATGAGAAGCAGTCTCTAGGCGAGATCTGGCCCCAGGGTGACTTCCCAACTGCCTCCGCACTTTCCAAACTCATAGATCCCCCATTGGACGGCCTCAGCGCTCTCCAACTTAGGCACTACCTGAAGACCCTCCAGGAACTATCATATGTCCCTCGGAGCTACACCCCTCTAGAGTCACTCTGCCGATCTGGAGAACCTATTAGACACACACTGTCCTACTTGTACAGTCTACTTTCGGGTCAGAGAGGGGACTCAACCCCGGAGTTCCTCCTGAAGTGGGAAAGGGATCTGGGGACCCAGTTCTCCACTAAGCAAAGAGAGAAGGTCTTGATCTTGGCACACAAATCCTCTATAGCGAGCCAATATCAAGAAGCGGGATATAAAATATTGACCAGGTGGTACAGAGTCCCATATGTGTTAAACAAAATGAATCCGTCACTGTCGGATAGGTGTTGGAGATGTGACAGGGAGGTGGGCAATCTGTTCCACATTTTTTGGTCGTGCCCGCTTCTGAGACCCTTTTGGGAGGAAGTAACCTCGACCATCCAAAATCTGACCTCGGTTGATCTCAAAGACAACCCGGCCGCATGCCTCCTGCACCTGACCACAAGACCGATTCAAAAATACAAGAAAACGCTGACTATGCAGCTTCTTAACGCTGCTAGAACCTGCATCCCGGCGCTCTGGCGGGATCCTCTACCTCCGACTAGGGCCCTGTGGTATTCAAAAGTGAACTGTATTCTACGCATGGAGGAATTGACGGCAACTCTGCAAAACAAAGAGGAACAATTTATTGATAAATGGAGACCCTGGAGATATTTTGTCGGTACAGACGCCTATCTACAGGACCTAGCCCAGACACAATCCTCACCCACCTGAGCGAGGACCCTGTTAACGCAGATATCTATATACAACCTCCTAGTGTGTGATGGGTGGGGTCGGGGGGGGGGCGGTGTCGCAGCCACTCCTATATAAATTACCCTATTTTGTCCTCCTTCCTCCCCTTTCACGCATCCCCCTCCCCTCCGCTTACTTGGCTTTTCTATCCGTTTTCTAATCTCTTCTTCTCTGTTTTTTTCTGTATCTTGATCCGCTCACTAAGCAGCCGTGGTGACGGCGAAAACGAATAAAATGGGAATAATATTATTTTATGATGAGCAGGTAACACTCATATATACAGCAATAGACATATCTCTCTATGAAGATTTAATTACTACCATAAATATCAAAACTGTTCATAAACCAATCTAGTGTTATGCAAGGAAGCCCGTTGTAGGCAACCTTAATAAGTTTTTATATTCTGAATAGAACAGTCATACTTTTGGCTGGAACCTATCTAGGCTACTATATCTGTTTGATAAATAACTTGGACTTTGGTTTACAATCAGATTTTATGTGATTCAAAAATGTTTCAACATGGAATATGTAAGGCACTGTAACCCAGATTGTATTTCTATGCCTTCAGTGTATTTGCAATAAAGGAATTTAAAAAAAGAAAGCCACCCTAAAAGTCCAGAGTAGGGGCGATAAAATGGGCTAACTCGGAGGAAATCAAGGTCCCTGTTGACGTAAGGAAGTCTGTCAGGTGAGTAAAGCCCTGAGATTTAAGACTACAAAACTGCCGCCATGAAGACCTGGAGTGAATTTGGGATTACCTGAGATGAAAATCATAGGCGAGGGAATTGGAGAAATTGAAGAATTTTGAAACGTTTCCTGTGCGACCTGTAGAGTACTGCTTAAGGTAGGATGCACACACAGCTCTCTAGGTATGGAGGAAGATATCCAAAGCCAACTCAAAGCAGTACCCTCAGAGTCTTCCAATTCCATGGAGACCCAGAGCTTGACCTCCCCATGGCAATGCCCCAAGCAATAATTTAATAATACAGCTACATAGCAGCAACAGACTCCCAGGGAATAAAAAAAAGGTAAATGAGCCCAAAACAAATTGTTAACAGTAGCAACACCACACTGCAGGAGTACTAGTGAAGTTTTAGCAGCCACCTGGCAACCACTGGATCAAGTGAAACATAGAAGAGAGCCTAGACTGTGGAGTGTAAACTTTGGGGCTCTATAGACCCCAGAACTCGATTTTAACAGGGACATCAGCTCAGAAAGGAAAGCAGAGACTTATTCCTGGAGGTAAGGGTAGGAATAAAAATTGTTATACCTTGCGGAAAATTTCTCAGTGTGTATGAGGCCTAAGGTATCAAACGTGGGAAATGTTGTGGCAGAAAAATTTAGGAACAACAAGAAACATTGTGGAGGTATGGAGAACAAAAGTGAAAGAGGAGTCCAAGGAAGTTTACTGCTGATGGAAACAGGAGGACTGGAACTTATGAGGGTCCCCCCAAAAGGGAATACCTCTTTTTAACCACTTGCCGACCGACTCACGCCGATATACGTCAGCAAAATGGCACGGGTGCGCAAAACAACGTATGGGTACATTGTCTTCTTTAAGAGCCACTGACCACCCGTGATCGCGGGCACGAGAGCCAGAACGGGGATTTGTGTATGTAAACACACAAATGCCTGTTCTGTCAGGGGAGAAGAGACAGATCGTTTGTTCCTAATAAGTAGGAACAGCGATATGTCTCCTCCCCCAGTCAGTCACATCCCCATACAGTAAGAAACACTAACTAGGAAACACATTTAACCTTAACCCCTTGATCGCCCCCTAGTGTTAACCCCTTCCGTACCAGTGACATTTACACAGTAATCAGTGCATTTTTATAGCACTGATCGCTGTATAAATGTCAGTGGTCCCAAAAATGTGTCAAAAGTGTCCGATCTGTCCGCCGCAATGTCGCAGTACCGCTAAAAATCACAGATCACCGCCATTACTAGTAAAAAAAAAATGCCATAAAAATGCCATAAATCTTTCCCATATTTTGTAGATGCTATAAACTTTGCACAATCCAATCAATATACGCTTATTGTGTTTTTTTTACCAAAAACATGTAGAAGAATATATATTGGCCCAAACCGATGAAGAAATTTGTTTTTTAAAAACATTTTTGGGGATATTTATTATAGAAAAAAGTAAAAAATATATTTTTTTTTTTCAAAATTGTTACTCGTTTTTGTTTATAGCGCAAAAAATAAAAACCGCAGAGGTGATCAAATACCTCCAAAAGAAAGCTCTATTTGTGGGAAAAAAAGGACGCAAATTTCGTTTGGGTACAGTATTGCATTACCGCGCAATTACCAGTTAAAGCGATGCAGTGCCAAATTGTAAAAAGTGCTCTGGTCAGGAAGGGGGTAAAACCTTCCGGGGCTGGTTTAAAGGATTTAGTTTGGGATGGCCATAAGGTTCTGTAAGAGTCCCAGTGGGTGACCAAAACAAGTCCTCTGTAGTAGAAGGCTGCGCAAGGAGTGAAAAGTGTCAGGAGACAGGAAGAGGCTGTATAAGGTCGAAAGAACCTACACAATTCTAACTGAAATGCCAAAAATATGGCTAGTTCAAAGTATGTAAAGAATGATGGATGAATAGGGAATTCAGGATGAAGTTTTCTATTAGCCTGCTAGGTGGAGCTGTTTTACCAAAAGATTACAGAGTAGGGGAATCAACCTGCCTGAATGAGGATGTAAAAGGAGGCACCCAATGCAAGGATTGAATGTGCTACCTTATGGAATATCTGGGTGGTAAGGGTATTAGGAAATTGCCTTACCAGGCTGTTGTGCATCCATAGGCTAAGAAGTCTGGCTGATCACGGCAATCAAGTGCCGTAGCTGCTATGAACCATAGGTAGAGGGGAAGTGGAACAGCCCAAGAAACCCTGGGAACAAGGAGATTGGTACCGTTCCTAATACTATTTGGCAATAAGTCACCCCACACCAATGCCAAGAGCTAGGCAGGGAAGGGCAGACTAAACACCTTACCCCATAACAGGCAAATTGGTGAACTGCAGCCATGGGAGAGATGGAAAAGAGTGTGTTAGGGCTCAGGACAAGGCCTGAGGGCTAAGCCAGGGAGGTCATATCATTGCAAGAACAGTGTTGCTCATCTGGGTTCGAGATTGTGTAACTAACCTCCTTGAGTAGAAGGGATTAGGAACATTAAAGAAAAAAAAAATCATTAGGGGAAACGGATAGTGACAAGAAAGTCTCAACAAAAAAATACATTTTTGGACGTGTACAGAAGGCCTTCTTCTAACAGTATTTTTAAATATACAGGGTCCATGTAGCACTAGGCGTATCTATCCAGAGATTAGTATGCAAGACTAGTATGCACTACCTCAATCAACAAATCCACAGTAACCAACATACGGTGAGAGGGTAAGGAAGTAAATAGTTGAGGAGAGAAATCTCAAGACTCCTTCAAATTTCCCCTTGGTTCGTGTTGCAGGGAGTATGTCAGGCAATCCTATTATTTGAATAGAATTATAATCAAGCGAAGGTGAGGCAGAAGAAAGCTTGCAGTTCATAGCTGTTTCTGATTTTAGAAGTGGCAAAAGCCTCTGAAATAAATCAGACATAGTGGCTGTGAATTTAGCTTTAGTCAAACACATCGATGTAGAATGTCTGTAAGAGAGCTGAAGTTATGAGGTTGCAGCGGTGTCAGTATTAGACTTTGCTCCGAAGCTACCACTAGTAACCTAAGAGAAACTGGGAGTTTTCTCTGGGCATGCAGCAGACTCACCAGTGTTTGTCACATGTGATTTCACTCCCAAGTGCCTGTGATCCTCCGCTGCTAAATGAGGGTCTTCCCCTGCGAGGTACTCACGAAATGGATGTATATTAAGGGAGTTCACCGTGTCCACTATGATGGAGTCACAGTGACCCAGGAGCTAACTGAGTCCCCATGGCTATTTCATTACCGAGTCAAGCAACAGGTAATGTGGCAAATTATCAACTTGTGTTGTCAGCAGAAAATGGCAGCCAGGAGTGCACAGAGTCTTATAAGCACTGCATCAGTAGCCAGAAAGGAACTTCTGGCTGGGATGTGGGAAAAAAGGCCAAATTTGAACACTATAATAAAGTAACATATTACAGTGCAATTAGGAAAAACAATAATAGTGACAGTCCCTGTACACATGTGCCCGTAGAGCTGCTTGTGTGCATAGCACTGCAGTATGTCTTGTAGGATAAGGATGTAGTGTATACTACAGAGCCACCAAGACGTGTAAGCCAGGAACTGGTGTGTAAAAGGGGGTTAGGAAAAACCTGTCTTACTTTGTGCATGTCACTGGCCCCATCATGGTGGATATACCCTCATAGGAGTCTTCAATGCCTGGGTGCCATAGGAATGGACCACGGCCTTGCACCTGTGGTCCTGGACCATGGAACCCTGCATTCAAGTACACTTGCACTACATGCCAATGTGAGTGCAGGATGCAGTGCCCAAAGCATACAATACAGGACAGCCCTTTGGGGTCTGGGTATGGTTCCCAAGGTGTGCTTGAGCCAGTTGAAAGAGGTAACTAAACATAGTGAAAAGATATTAGGAAAGTCTTCTTAACCACTTCAGCCCCCCAGAAGGATTTACCCCCTTCCTGACCAGAGCATTTTTTGCGATACGGCACTGCGTCCCTTTAACGGACAAATGCATCCAAACAAAATTGACGTACTTTTTTCCCACAAATAGAGATTTCTTTTGGTGGTATTTGATCACCCCTGCGTTTTTTATTTTTTGCCCTATAAACAAAAAAAGAGCGACAATTTTGAAAAAAAAAGCAATATTTTTTACTTTTTGCTATAATAAATATCCCAAAAGAATATATATAAAAAAACTAATTTCTTCCTCAGTTTAGGCCGATATGTATTCTTCTACATTTTTTCGGTAAAAAAAAAAAAAAAAAAATCGCAATAAGCGTATATTGATTGGTTTGCACAAAAGTTATAGCGATGATTAAAAGAGGCACATCTAAGTATGCAGGCATCTGGGGTAAAGCTGTCCACATAGACCACCGCCAGCTCTCACCACTGTCAGTCTGCAATCATGACCGGGAAGATTACCCTGTAGTAGAGCAATCTGGAAGCGAGGCTTGAACCGCTCATGGAGCGCAGTGTGGAAGGGATGACGTGATGGCGGTGTGGCGGACGGTCTATGTGGACAACCTTAGCACGGATGCCTGCATACTTAGATGTGCCTGTTTTAATCATCAACCGCGTGATTTGCTCAATGTTGTACCTTCATTAAATGTAACCATATTGCTACACTTAGAGGCGCCTCGCTTTTATACTCAGTTGTGACATGACGCTATCAAGACATCGCTTATACATTAAGTCGAAATGTATTTAAAATTTTGCTTGTCTTGAAAATCGCTCTCAAACCAAGTTACTCTCAAACCAAGGTTTTACTGTATAGCCAAACCAGACAAATGATGTTCTTTCATCTGTAACACATTGTTTCATTGAATCCAAGGTCGAGCAAACAAAACCGTAAATATTTCCGAAGATAATCATTATTAGCAGAGGCTCACCACAGTCATTCACAGTGTTGTAATGTCCCCAGGTTTACAGCAGGCCAAACTCATAAAGAGTATTATAGTACTGACAGAAACACTAGGGTAACTGATTAAAACACTCAATGAAAAGAAAAGGTCAATTGGTAAATTTAGGCATTATTTATTAAAATACTGGATAAAGAAACTGAATTCATTAGTATGTTGTCAAAGCAACCAAATTCAAACTGCAGTGTAAAATAACAATTGGGTCACTGAAAATTTTAATCTGATGGGATGCTGTGGACCATTACGCAATCTTTTTTAAGAACCAAATTGCAATCATGTTTAGTAACCCAGATAACTGAGTTTCTCATTGTCGACTCTTTAGTGAAACTCTTTTGCAGCTGAAAGGTGTGGGTGAACATACTGCTTTTTTGTACATGTATACATGAAATATAGTGAAGCACTCCACCTAATATATATTGAGTGACACAAAACATAGTTGTGCAAACAAAAATGGAATACAAATACATTAATAGATATCTTTCTCATATAATGTGCAAAAATAATCCAGCAGAAATGTGAATAAATATTTCTTATAAAATGTGCGCACATATCCTGTGCAATATAAAACATATGTGAAAAAAGTATTTTATCATAAACTGTGCCAAACTGATCCAAGAAACAGTCCCAATAGGTGACACAAAGAGAACACCAGATTTCTGTAAAAACAAAACAAAAAAAAAAAAAAAAAACAGTTATCACCATGAAACCAGTGGATGTGCAACACACCAACCAGGTCACCTTTGAAAAAGGCTGGAGGGACGCAATGCACCACACGGACATGGTTTTGCAGACGTCATCGCCCTGAGTGAGCCCATGACAGAACTGTGGAATCTCCTCAGGCGGTAACCATTGTGGAAAGAGACATGTTTATATACAGTGACTTGAAAAATCATTCATACCCCTTGAAATTTTATACATTTTGCCATGTTACAACCAAAAACGTAAATGTATTTTATTGGGATTTTATGTAGACCAACACAAAGTGGCACATAATTGTGAAGTGTAAAGAAAATGTTAAGTGGTTTTCAAAATTTTTTTACAAATAAATATGTGAAAAGTGTGGTGTGCATTTGTATTCAGCCCCCCTGAGTCAATAATTTGTAGAACCACCTTTCGCTGCAATTACAGCTGCAAGTCTTTCTTTATCGTACATCATGGGACACAGAGCCTTAAGTAATTACTTAATGGGCAATAGGCCACCTTCAGGTGTTGACACTGGTAAACCCAGTCAAAGAAAGTTTACTCCCTATATAACACCTCCTCCTTCCAGGAGCACATCAGTTTTTTCGCCAGTGTCTAAGGTGTTGGTCACGAGTGAAGAAGTGCTCTGAGGAGTTCCAGGAGGGATCCATGCTGGATTTAAATTCCTCCATAAAAAGAAGCCAGATCCATCCAAAGTGCCACTGAGGCCTAAGATGGATGGTACCTGGGACCTCGTATCTGAAGCACGAGGTTTTGCCTGTAAAGACTCTCTTTGTAGGGCTGGACCCCAGGAACCCAGGGTTTAGGTCTTGTTACATTACCTAAAGATTCCTGGTGGGGTGCTTGTACATGGCCCAAGGCAGTTGGAACCCCGTTTTAGGGACCCGGTCCTTGAAGGTTTGCTAAACGCAGCCCGTCGTGATGGGTGAAGGTTGGATTTTCTGTTAATTCAGCAAAATCCTGCGGCAAGGAGAAGGTAAGGGAAGAAACCTAGGTATTAAAAACATCTATGTATGTCTTCCATTAGAGGAAAAAATGTTGTCATGCCTTAAAATCTCCACTAGATGGAGTCTATGCATATACCTTACTCTGTTGTCTTCACTGTTGGCTCAGTCAGTGTCTGGCTGCACAGCGTGTGGAGGGAGATTTGCAAGGTAAATTTCTCCCACTGATGGGACCAGGGGGTTAGGGGGACAGCAGTGGTGTGCCTCCCTTACATTACCCCCCCACGTGCGCCGTGGGGGATGCGGAGGTCCTGCTATTTTACCGCTAAAAGTTTGTTACTGTGGCTGTATTTTTTACATATCTGTGCATCACTGCAGGAGTCTCTACCTCCCCTCCCCCCCCTCGTGTTGGGTCTGGGACCCGAAAAAACGCCACGCTCAGGCGCGGGAAACATTTTTAAATAAAAAAGGAGGCGGAATTTTTTCTGAGGGGGCGGTTCTAAACACAGGTGCCGTGAACGTCCACGAGGATGCACACCAGGCTAAAAGCAGATAAATACAGCTGTGTCAGTCTCTCCTCTGCTGATGAGGAGGGAACAAGCTGCCTGCACACAGGGACACACGAGCTGTGGGACACGTATGGGTTGCAAAAACTAGCATTCCTGATTCAGGAAGGATACTCTTTTTTCAGCATAGGCTGAACTTTATAGCGGCTTTTAAAGTCATGACTATTTTCAGCAATTTAGTGCAAATTGTATAGTGCCTGTTTTTGTACTTAGGACTATGCCTGCCAAAAAAGACACCACAAAAGCCAAAAGAGTAAAGGTTTCACCCCAGGCATTGGGATCTTGAGCTGTATTTCCACGCTGTCATCCTCACCTGAATTACCAGTTATGGCAACTCAGGGTGAACCATTGGAACAAATTGATGGTGCAGCTGCCTCTCACATCTCAGCACCTGCATACATGACTGAAAATGCCCTTTCCTCCTTCCTCCAGGGTCTGGAAGAAAGATTAGCGGCTTTAATCACATCCTCCATTCAAATGGATAGGAAGTGTACTAGGTCCCCTTCCTCCACTTCAGCTTTGCAAGGCGAACAGTGGGCACACGATGAGGTGTTACCCTCAATCGATCAGGAAGAAAAGCAAACCGATGATTCCTCTGCAGAGGAAGCAACGGTAGATGAGCCTTTTTCAGCTTCTCAATCTGAGATTGCTGATACAATCTCTTACAAAAATGGTTTGTTCCACTTTCATGCTGCCTCTAACAGAGTCTCATGAAAACTCGGCCTCTTCCTTAGGTTCTTTAAAACCTTCCCATCCTTTGCATGCGTTTCGAGCACATGCATTACTAGAACAGCTTATTTTTGCTGAATGGGATCACCCGGATAAGCATTTTCTCCCTCCTAAGAGGTTTTGAATTCTCTATCCTCTGGAGGAGAAATTTTCCAAAATATGGAAAGTACCAGCAATTGACGCTGCGATTTCCAATGTGAATAATAACTTAACTTGCCCTGTAGACAATGCACAGATGCTTAAGGATCCAACAGATAAGAAGTTGGAATCCCTGCTAAAATCTGCCTTTTCCATAGCAGGTGCCGTCACTAAGTCCACAGTCGCCTCGATAGGCATCTGTCAGTCCCTAAAGGATCAATTTAAACAGGCCCTTGGAGAGCTTTCTACACAACAAGCTCTGGATTTGACTGAACTACCTAAGGCATTACGTTTTGCCATAGTTGCCATTAAATATTCTATTCACCAGGCATCCCGCCTTACACTTATGCTTGTACATATGCATAAAATCCTGTAGTTGAAAAATTGGTCAGCTAAAACACCATGTATAAACCTCCTAACTGGGTTCCTCTTTCATGGGGGGCAACTATTTGGAGAAGACTTGGATAAATATATCAAGACAATTTCTAGTGGGAAAAGTACTCTTTTACCAGTCAAAATAAAATATAAACGCCCTTTATTTAAACGGGCTCTTTCTCCTACACCAGGGGCTTCCGCCTCTAGGCAGTGGCGACGGCCTCCGCCATCAGACTCTAGAGGAAAACCTCAGGGTCAGACCCAGACTCAAAATAAGCCCTGGGGTAGGAAATCTGCAAAACAGAATCCTAAAGCCTCATCATGAAGAGGCAACCCCCCTCACCAAGGTGGGGGGAAGACTTTTCAGAAGTCTGGAAAAAGGAAATTCAGGACAGATGGGTCATCTCCATGCTAACGCTGGGGTACAAGCTGGAATTTCGGGACATTCCACCGTCTCGTTTCCTGAGATCAAGCGTTCCCAAAAATCCAAAAACCCAAAAAGAAACAATCTCTGTTTCAGGCTCTAGACCGATTAATATCTCAAGGGGTGATCATACATATCCCCACAAAAGAGCAAGGTGTGTGGTATTATTCAAATCTTTTCATGGTACCAAAACCAAATGGAGACGTCAGACCCATTCTAGATCTAAGAAAGCTAAATCAATTCCTGAAGATCTGTTCCTTTCGCATGGAGAAAAACAGGTCGGTAGTTTCTATCCTTCTAGGAAGAGAACTTCTGGCGTCAATCGACATCAGGGATGCATATCTGAATGTCCCTATATTTCCTGCTCGTCAAAAGTTTCTGCGGTTCGAGTTAGAACAGCAGCATTTCCAGTTTGTAGCCCTGCCCTTTGGGCTAGATACAGCACCCACCAAGGTGCTGGCCCCACCTTTAGCCAGGTTAAGGGCACAGGGCATAACAGTCGTAGTGTACCTAGACAATCTATTACTTATAGATCAATCGGTAACTCGTTTGGAGCAAAGCGTACACACCGCAACCAACTATCTGAAAAGTTTGGATTGGATTCTCAACCTAGAGAAATCTTCCTTAACCCTTTCATGACCCCCAAACATTAAATATATTTTTTTTAGCAGAGAATCTAGAAAATAAAATGGCGATTGTTGCAATATTTTATATCACGCGGTATTTGTTCAGCGGTGTTTTAAACGCAACTTTTTGAGAAAAGGGACACTTTCATGAATTTTAAAAACACCAAACAGTAAAGTTAGCCCAATTTTTTTGTATAATGTGAAAGATGATGTTACGTCGAGTAAATAGATACCAAACATGTCAGGCTTTATAATGGCACGCACTCATGGAATGGCGACAAACTACGGTACCTAAAAATCTCCATAGGCAATGCTTTAATTTTTTTTTTTACGGTTACCAGGTTAGAGTTACAGAGGAGGTCTAGTGCTAGAATTATTGCTCTTGCTCTGATGATAGCGGCGATACCTCACATGTGTGATTTGAACACCGTTTACATATGCGGGCACAACTTCCGTATGCGTTTTCTTTGCTGCGCGAGCTCGTGGGGACGGGGGCGCTTTAAAAAAAAAAAAAATTCTTATTTATTTTATTTGTTTTTATATTAATAAATTTTGTTTTTTAAAAAAAGAATTTTTGATCACTTTTATTGCTGTCACAAGGAATGTAAACATCCCTTGTGACAGTAATAGGTGGTGACAGGTACTCTTTATGGAGGGATCGGGGGTCTAAAAGACCTCCAATCCCTCCTTTGCACTTAAAAGTATTCAGATCGCCGAAAACGGCAATTCTGAATACTGAATACTTCACGGCTTCGTTCCAGACTATTACTAGCCGCCGGAGGATTGGTGATTGGGCCTCCCGATGGAATGGAGGCACGGTAAGAGCGGCCCCTCCCGCTCCTCCGGTATAACAGCCGAGTGACTTTTAGCCGCATCGGTTGTTATACCTGGATAGCTGATCGCCGGCTCTAAAAAACAGTACCGGGATGATGCCTGCAGCTGTGGGCATCATCCCAGTATACCCCCCGAAAGCAGAGTACGCACATCTGCGTACGCTCGGCGGGAAGGGGTTAATACTGCTAAAAAGTCTGGAGTACTTCGGTCTGATCATAGACACAGCCCAGGAAAGCGTGTTCTTGCCTCAAGCAAAGATCAACTCCATAAGAGAGCTGGTGCCGAGGGTCAGGTCAGATGGCAATCCCTCCTTTTGCCTCTGCATGAAGTTGCTAAGAACCATGGTGGCTTCATTCGAAGCAGTTCCCTATGCCCAGTTCCATTCAAGACTGTTGCAAAACAGTATCCTGTCTGCTTGGAACAAAGCAATTCAAGCTTTAGACTTGCCAATGTGGCTGTCCCCAAGAGTGTCCCAAAGCCTCACTTGGTGGTTATTAACTCAGAATCTGCTAAAAGGAAAATCCTTTATTCCAGTCATTTGGAAAGTGGTAACGACGGATGCCAGCCTTTCAGGCTGGGGAGCAGTACTAGAAAAGACAACTGTCCAAGGACAGTGGTCAAAAACCAAAAAAGAATCTTGCCCATCAATATCCTAGAGATTCGGGCAGTACGTCTGGCTCTAAAGGCCTGGACTTTCAGGTTACAGGATTGTCCTGTCAGGATTCAATCCGACAATGCTACAGCTGTGGCCTATATCAATCACCAAGGGGGCACCAAAAGCCTCTCAGCACAGAGAGAGGTGAACCATATTCTAACTTGAGCAGAAAGGAATGTTCCATGCCTTTCTGCAATCTTCATTCCGGGAGTAGAGAATTGGCAGGCGAACTACTTAAGTCGCAGGGGAATGGTCTCTTCACCCCGACATATTTTGGGCTGTTTGCCAAAGATAGGGGACTCCGGACGTAGATCTTCTAGCATCCAGGTTCAATGCAAAGTTGGTCAACTTTGTGGCCAGAACAAGGAATCCATTCGCATCCAGAATGGATGTGTTGGTGACCCCATGGGATCAGTTTTTACTGATCTATGCATTTCCCCCTATTCAGTTGCTGCCTCGACTTCTTTGCAGGATCAAGCTGGAAAGAAAGCCAATAATTCTGGTGGCACCAGCATGGGGCAGAAGGTCAAGGTACGCAGAAAAAGATGGCACTGGAGGGCCCATGGGCCCTCAGACGACGTCTATGATGAAACGTGTAAGGTGGAGCCACGCACACACGTCAATACCGGTACGCTGTCATGGAGTTTGGAATGCAGTTGGAGCGCACACTGTTTACTGGCCCCTGACCATCTGTGTTTACCACAGACTGTAGTTTCGTTTTGGAGGTTCTTTTAACCACTGTATGGGATGTTTGTTTTTAACCACTTGATGATCGCCTCACGCCGATGTACGTCGGCAAGGCGGCACGGACAGGCAAAATCACGTACATGTACGTGATTTGCCTTCCGCGGGTGGGGGGTCCGATCGGACCCCCCCCCCCCCGGTGCCCGAGGCGGTCGTCTTTTGTTCCCCGGCGATCGGAGGTGAGGGGGAGGCCATCCGTTCGTGGCCCCCCCCTCGCGATCGCCGCCGGCCAATGGGAACATTCCTTTGCTGCTGTATGCTAAACAGCAGCAAAGGAAATGATGTCATCTCTCCTCGGCTCGGTAGTTTCCGTTCCAGCGCCGAGGGGAGAAGACATCACTGTGAGTGAAAACACACTACACAACACAGTAGAACATGCCAGGCACACAAAACACCCCGATCCCCCCCCCCAATCGCCCCCCAATCACCCCCTCCTGTCACAAACTGACACCAAGCAGGTTTTTTTTTTTTTTTTTTTCTGATTACTGTATTGGTGTCAGTTTGTGACAGTTATGTGTTAGGGCAGTTAGTGTTAGCCCCCTTTAGGTCTAGGGTACCCCCCTAACACCCCCTAATAAAGTTTTAACCCCTTGATCACCCCCAGTCACCAGTGTCGCTAAGCGATCATTTTTCTGATCGCTGTATTAGTGTCGCTGGTGACGCCAGTTAGGGACGTAAATATTTAGGTTCGCCGTCAGCGTTTTATAGTGACAGGGACCCCCATATACTACCTAATAAAGGTTTTAACCCCTTGATTGCCCCCTAGTTAACCCTTTCACCACTGATCACCGTATAAGTGTTACGGTTGACGCTGGTTAGTTCGTTTATTTTTTATAGTGTCAGGGCACCCGCCGTTTATTACCGAATAAAGGTTTAGCCCCCTGATCGCCCGGCGGTGATATGCGTCGCCCCAGGCAGCATCAGATTAGCGCCAGTACCGCTAACACCCACGCACGCAGCATACGCCTCCCTTAGTGGTATAGTATCTGATCGGATCAATATCTGATCCGATCAGATCTATACTAGCATCCCCAGCAGTTTAGGGTTCCCAAAAACGCAGTGTTAGCGGGATCAGCCCAGATACCTGCTAGCACCTGCGTTTTGCCCCTCCGCCCGGCCCACCCAAGTGCAGTATCGATCGATCACTGACACTTACAAAACACTAAATGCATAACTGCAGCGTTTGCAGAGTCAGGCCTGATCCCTGCGATCGCTAACAGTTTTTTTGGTAGCATTTTGGTGAACTGGCAAGCACCAGCCCCAAGCAGCGTCAGATTAGCGCCAGTACCGCTAACACCCACGCACGCAGCATACGCCTCCCTTAGTTGTATAGTATTTGAACGGATCAATATCTGATCTGATCAGATCTATACTGGCGTCCCCAGCAGTTTAGGGTTCCCAAAAACGCAGTGTTAGCGGGATCAGCCCAGATACCTGCTAGCACCTGCATTTTGCCCCTCCGCCCAGCCCAGCTCAGCCCACCCAAGTGCAGTATCGATCGATCACTGTCACTTACAAAACACTTAACGCATAACTGCAGCGTTCGCAGAGTCAGGCCTGATCCCTGCATTCGCTAACAGTTTTTTTGGTAGCTTTTTATTGAACTGGCAAGTGCCAGCGGCCTAGTACACCCCGGTCGTAGTCAAACCAGCACTGCAGTAACACTTGGTGACGTGGCGAGTCCCATAAGTGCAGTTCAAGCTGGTGAGGTGGCAAGCACAAGTAGTGTCGCGCTGCCACCAAGAAGACAAACACAGGCCCGTCGTGCCCATAGTGCCCTTCCTGCTGCATTCGCCAATCCTAATTGGGAACCCACCGCTTCTGCAGCGCCCGTACTTCCCCCATTCACATCCCCAACCAAATGCAGTCAGCTGCATGAGAGGCATTTTCTTTATGTCCTCCCGAGTACCCCTACCCAACGAACCCCCCCAAAAAAGATGTTGTGTCTGCAACAAGCGCGGATATAGGCGTGACACCCGCTATTATTGTCCCTCCTGTCCTGACAATCCTGGTCTTTGCATTGGTGAAGGTTTTGAACGCTACCATTCACTAGTTGAGTATTAGCGTAGGGTACAGCATTGCACAGACTAGGCACACTTTCACAGGGTCTCCCAAGATGCCATCGCATTTTGAGAGACCCGAACCTGGAACCGGTTACAGTTATAAAAGTTAGTTACAAAAAAAAAGTGTAAAAAAAAATATATATAAAATAAAAAATAATAGTTGTCGTTTCATTGTTCTCTCTCTCTCTATTCTCTCTCTATTGTTCTGCTCTTTTTTACTGTATTCTATTCTGCATTGTTTTATTGTTATTATGTTTTATCATGTTTGCTTTTCAGGTATGCAATTTTTTATACTTTACCGTTTACTGTGCTTTATTGTTAACCATTTTTTTGTCTTCAGGTACGCCATTCACGACTTTGAATGGTTATACCAGAATGATGCCTGCAGGTTTAGGTATCATCTTGGTATCATTCTTTTCAGCCAGCGGTCGGCTTTCATGTAAAAGCAATCCTAGCAGCTAATTAGCCTCTAGACTGCTTTTACAAGCCGTGGGAGGGAATGCCCCCCCCCCCCCACCGTCTTCCGTGTTTTTCTCTTGCTCTCCTGTCTCAACAGGGAACCTGAGAATGCAGCCGGTGATTCAGCCAGCTGACCATAGAGCTGATCAGAGACCAGAGTGGCTCCAAACATCTCTATGGCCTAAGAAACCGGAAGCTACGAGCATTTTATGACTTAGATTTCGCCGGATGTAAATAGCGCCATTGGGAAATTGGGGAAGCATTTTATCACACCGATCTTGGTGTCGTCAGATGCTTTGAGGGCAGAGGAGAGATCTAGGGTCTAATAGACCCCAATTTTTTCAAAAAAGAGTACCTGTCACTACCTATTGCTATCATAGGGGATATTTACATTCCCCGAGATAACAATAAAAATGATTTAAAAAAAAAAATGAAAGGAACAGTTTAAAAATAAGATAAAAAAGCAAAAAAAATAATAAAGAAAAAAAAAAAAAGCACCCCTGTCGCCCCCTGCTCTCGCACAAGCGGCGGTCTGTCGTCAAACGTAAACAGCAATTGCACCATGCATGTGAGGTATTGCCGCGAAGGTCAGATCGAGGGCAGTAATTTTTGCAGTAGACCTCCTCTGTAAATCTAAAGTGGTAACCTGTAAAGGCTTTTAAAGGCTTTTAAAAATGTATTTATTTTGTTGCCACTGCACGTTTGTGCGCAATTTTAAAGCATGTCATGTTTGGTATCCATGTACTCGGCCTAAGATCATCTTTTTTATTTCATCAAACATTTGGGCAATATAGTGTGTTTTAGTGCATTAAAATTTAAAAAAGTGTGTTTTTTCCCCAAAAAATGCGTTTGAAAAATCGCTGCGCAAATACTGTGTGAAAAAAAAAATTAAACACCCACCATTTTAATCTGTAGGGCATTTGCTTTAAAAAAAATATATAATGTTTGGGGGTTCAAAGTAATTTTTTTGCAAAAAAAAAATAACTTTTTCATGTAAACAATGAGTGTCAGAAAGGGCTTTGTCTTCAAGTGGTTAGAAGAGTGAGTGATGTGTGACATAAGCTTCTAAATGTTGTGCATAAAATGCCAGGACAGTTCAAAACCCCCCCAAATGACCCCATTTTGGAAAGTAGACACCCCAAGCTATTTGCTGAGAGGCATGTCGAGTCCATGGAATATTTTATATTGCGACACAAGTTTTGCACAAAGTTGTCACCTAATGATATATTGCTCAAACATGCCATGGGAATATGTGAAATTACACCCCAAAATACATTCTGCTGCTTCTCCTGAGTACGGGGATACCACATGTGTGAGACTTTTTGGGAGCCTAGCCGCGTACGGGACCCCGAAAACCAAGCACCGCCTTCAGGCTTTCTAAGGGCGTGAATTTTTGATTTCACTCTTCACTGCCTATCACAGTTTCGGAGGCCATGAAAAGCCCAGGTGGCACAAAACCCCCCCAAATGACCCCATTTTGGAAAGTAGACACCCAAAGCTATTTGCTGAGAGGTATAGTGAGTATTTTGCAGACCTCACTTTTTGTCACAAAGTTTTGAAAATTGAAAAAAGAAAAAAAAAATGTTTTTTCTTGTCTTTCTTCATTTTCAAAAACAAATGAGAACTGCAAAATACTCACCATGCCTCTCAGCAAATAGCTTGGGGTGTCTACTTTCCAAAATGGGGTCATTTGGGGGGGTTTTGTGCCACCTGGGCATTCCATGGTCTCCGAAACTGTGATAGGCAGTGAAGAGTGAAATCAAAAATTTTCACCCTTAGAAATCCTGAAGGCGGTGATTGGATTTCGGGGCCCTGTACGTGGCTAGGCTCCCAAAAAGTCCCACACATGTGGTATCCCCATACTCAGGAGAAGCAGCTAAATGTATTTTGGGGTGCAATTCCACATCTGCCCATGGCCTGTGTGAGCAATATATCATTTAGTGACAACTTTGTGCAAAAAAAAAAAAAAAAAAAAGTGTCACTTTCCCGCAACTTGTGTGGGGTGGGGGTTATATAGGGAGTAAACTTCCTTTGATTGGATTTACCAGTGTCAACACCTGAAGGTGGCCTATAATCCATTAAGTAATTACTTAAGGCTCTGTGTCCCATGATGTACTCCAAGAAAAGGATTTTACAGGTAAGCTGTAATAAAAATCCTATTTTTTGGGAATGTCTCCTACCAGCTTTGCACATCTAGGAAGTGAAAGTTTTGCCCATTCTTCTTTGCAAAATAGCTCAAGCTCTGTCAGATTGGATGGAGAGCGTCTGAACAGCAATTTTCAAGTCTTGCCACAGACTCGCAATTGGATTTAAATCTGGACTTTGATTGGGCACTTCTAACACATGAATATGCTTTGAGCTAAAACATTCTATTGTAGCTCTGGCTGTATGTTTAGGGTAGTTGTCCTGCTGGAATGTGAACTTCCACCCTAGTCTCAAGTCTTTTGCATACTCCAACAGGTTTTCCTCCAAGATTGCCCTGTATTTGGCTCTATCCATCTTCCCATTAACTCTGACCAGCTTCCCTGTTCCTGCTGAAGAAAAGCATCCCCACAACATGATGCTGCCACCACCATGTTTCACGGTGGGGATGGTGTGTTCAGGAGTGATGTGCAGTGTTAGTTTTCTGCCACACATAGCGTTTTGCTTTTAGGCCAAAAAGTTAAATTTTGGTCTCATCTGACCAGAGCACCTTCTTCCACATGTTTGCTGTTCCCCCCACATGGCTTCTCGCAAACTGCAAATAGGACTTATTATGGCTTTCTTTCAACAATGGCTTTCTTCTTGCCACTCTTCCATAAAGGCCAGATTTGTGCAGTGCACGGCTAATAGTTGTCCTGTGGATAGATTCTCCCACCTGAGCTGTGGATCTCTGCAGCTCCTCCAGAGTTACCATGGGCCTCTTGGCTGCTTCTCTGATCAATGCTCTCCTTGCCCAGCCTGACAGTTTAGGTGGCCGGCCATGTAGGTTTGCAGTTGTGCCATACTCTTTCCATTTTTGGATGATGGATTGATCAGTGCTCCGTGAGATGTTCAAAGCTTGGGATATTTTTTTTATAAGCTAACCCTGCTTTAAACTTCTCCACAACTTTATGCCTGACCTATCTGGTGTATTATTTTGCCTTCATGATGCTGTTTGTTCACTAAGCTTTTCTAACAAACCTCCGAGGGCTTCACTGAACAGCTGTATTTACACTGAGATTAAATTACACACAGATGGACTCTAATTAACTCTTTACTAATTAGATGACTTCTGAAGGCAATTGGTTCCACTAGATTATATTTTGTATATTTATATTTTATATTTATTTTGTATTATTTTTAAACAATTTTGAAAACCATGTATCATTTTCCTCCCACTTAATAATTATATGCCACTTTGTGTTTGTTGGTCTATCACATAAAATCTCAATAAAATACATTTACGTTTTTGGTTGTAGCATGACAAAATGTAGAAAATTTAAAGGGGTATGAATACTTTTTTAAGGCACTGTATATGCTGGCATTTTTATTTAGCGGTGTTGCATTATATAGTCTCCTTTATGTTCCTATATGATTGCCTGAGTCCTGCGGAGAAAGAGTTTTGCTACAGGTGGAAGTTTGTAAACCCTGCTTCTTAAAGCGATATTAGACCTCTTATGCAGTTGTGGGGTCCATCACAGAAGATGAGGGCAGTGTGTGACGGTCCTCACAAGATTGCGGATCCACTGGTTTCATGGTGGTGAGTGTTTTATCACAGAAGTCTGGGGTTATCTTCGTGTCACCTATTGGGACTATTTCTTGGATTTGGCAGAGTTTATTATAAAATACTTTTCATAATCTGCTTTTTAGTGCATCAGATTAATGTGCATATTTCATAAGAAAAATATTTATTCACATTTCTGCTGAATTATTTTTGCACATTGTATAAGAATGATATCTACTTATGTGTTTGTATTCTATTTTTGTTTTCTCAATTATATTTTTGGATAGTTGCATGCTTTGTGCACTCTATATATATACAGTATTAAGTGAAATGCTTCAATCTATTTAATCTATGTATGTACTATTGATGTGCTTTGACTACACGTTTTTAGTGGGAGCTGCTCCTGATAGTTGTTTATGTAGATAAATATATTAAGGATAGTGTGGGGGTATATCTTTTTTATTTTGTACTTACCCTATAGCCACTTTCTTCCATCATATCACAGGAAGCTGCACTAGCATTTGTGTGCCACACTGTCTCCTTAATACTGCAGCCATACATGAAGACATTTTTCTTACGAGAGTGCCCATGGTAATCACAGTAAACCTAAAGGGTACAGGAGAAAAAAATCTAACTGACATATCAACCATAGTATACTTTGCAAAGGACATGGAACAAACTCTACAGCATACCTAACAGGTCTAATTTTTCTGGTATTTTTTTCCCTCTTTTTTAGTAAATAAAATGAGAATAGTCTTAACTTAAATGTTGGTAATTAAACTGTTCTTCCTGTGTTTCATGTAGATAGAGTGTACTTTTTCAGTTTTTGCAATGATCAGTACTAGAGAGTAAAGGCTAGCAAGGAAATCACCATGTACCAGCATGATTTTCTTTTTTACCAGAGAGCTTAGAGAGGACCTTCATTCTACCTTTGAAGATTGCATATTTCATACCTTCCCCTCTCATATTAACACATTTTTTTTTTTTTTGGGGTGGCAAGTACCTCCATAGGGTACTTGCTCTGACTTCTTTATACCACACCTAGGTGAGGATGACATTTGCTGGGTCCACTCCTCCTCCCGCCCACAGCCTCGTGGAATATGTCACACATCCTAAGAGCCTTCAGGACAATCTCCACCAGTTCACACATCAGAAGTCACAGCCTGCTTCTGTACCCAAGATGGCAGCCTGGGACAGAAGACAACACTGAAGATATGAAGTTGTAGGAAGACAGAGCGATATACTACAATGGACTGGTAAGTACCTGTTTCGTAAAAAAAATCCACTGCTACAGAACTTGTAGCTGCTGACTTTTACTTTTTGCAGACACGGCTGAAGTTTCTCTTTAACTGGTTTTCTACCAAGGGGCATTAATAAATGCCCTGGTAAACAAGGGGATAAAACAAGCTCATGGCTGCAGTAGCAGGGGCTTATCCGGTAGGCTGTAGAGCTCCCAATCACTCTTATAGGACTGTAAAATTGCAACTGCCACTGTTTTATTCCACAGGGTCTTTCCTTTCATAAAATATAATGCTTTGGGGTTTAAGCAGTTTTATAGCAAAGCATGCAGTTTGTAATATGTGGATGAAAAATCTAAAAATTTCTCCGGCAGGGAAGTGATTAAAAACCATCAAGTCTATTCAATCACTGTAATAGCATACTGCTATACTGTAAGCATTTCTTGAAATACAGGGTCTGCATTTCTAAAGGCATAACAGAGCACACATAATTGGCATCCATCTTCTAATGCCCCGTACACACGGTCTGACTTTGTTCGGACATTCCGACAACAAAATCCTCGGATTTTTTCCGACGGATGTTGGCTCAAACTTGTTTTGCCTACACACGGTCGCACAAAGTTGTCGGAATTTCCGATCGCCAAGAACGCGGTGACGTCAAGCACGTACGACGAGACTAGAAAAGGCCAGTTCAGAACCAAGCGCGGCACCCTTTGGGCTCCTTTTGCTAATCTCGTGTTAGTAAAAGTTTGGTGAGAGACGATTCGCGCTTTTTCAGACTTGTGGCTTTCAGATCGTTTTCTGCCGTTCAGTTTGTACTTGTGGGTTTGTATCTGCTCTTCAGTGCGTGCAGTCAGTTCGTATTGGAGTTTTCTGTGCGATCTTGTCCGCTCGTTGCTGTTTTTCAGGTCGCTCTTCACAGGCCTTGCTGTTCTTCAGTGCGTTCTGTTACTTCGTTCTGAGCAGCCGACCGTTTTCTAGCCATGTTTCGTATGCGTACTCCTCGTAGAGTTCGTGCTGTGCGGGGGCTTGGTGTTGGGGTCCTGACCTTGACACAAGTCCAGTCCATGAACAGGGTGGGGAGGAGTTCATGGACCAAGAATTGGTTGCTTCAGCGTGACCAGTTCTGTCATATGCCTTTGCTCCGTGAGATCCGTGAGAATAATCCTGATGATTTCAGGAACTTTCTCCGGATGACGGACCCCGTATTTCACCGTTTGTTGGCTTCGCTGACCCCCTATATTAGCAGGCAGGATACCTGCATGAGGCAAGCCATCACTCCGGAGCAGAGGCTGGTCGCTACCTTGCGGTATTTGGCCACAGGGAGAAGTCTGCAGGACTTGAAGTTCTCGACAGGCATCTCCCCCCAGGCTCTGGGTATCATTATCCCAGAGACCTGTTCAGCCACCATCCAGGTCCTACAGAAGGAGTATATGAAGGTAAGATTTTTATCCTTTTATATCACATTTTATTGTATTGAATGTTTGATAATATATTGTATTTCTTCCCTCATTCCATAATTACCATGATTGTAATATGCTGTGAATGTCCCCTTTGTCCTCATGCATGCTGGATTTTTATGTAATTATTATTTTAGGTCCTTCATACATATTTGCCCTTCAATAACCTCCCCAACATGGTGTCTCCTGCCCTATATTCACCTCATGTATTCACTTAACAATGTATTTTATCAGCTCCATAGTAGTGCTTTACCCCAAAACCCCCTAAAATGTTTGGAAATGTTATTTTTGATTTAAATTCAGGCAGAGTGGCAGAGGCTTTTTTTTTGTGGTGTCCCCAAATTTTTTGTAACCCTCCCTCCCCCAACTGCTAAGTCAGCTGATCCCAATTCTCTATCTTCAATCATCTATCTGCTGACTTTGCCAAACCCATACACACTATACCCATCTCTTTAGTGCTCAGATTTATGGATTAATTCCCCAAAGCATGTAGTGCAAGGGCCTGCCTGTATACTTTCCAATGGTACTGTTTAAAGTTCTTGTATCCTATTATGATCTTGATAGGTAATAGCAGAATGTCCAAATGTCCTCAAATGTGTACAGTGTGTATTTATATCTTTGTATTATGACACTTCTTACCTGTCCAGTGGGCTGCCAATAGTGTAACTAAGGAGGGGCTGTTCCAAGTAATACCCTGTATTTAGGCATTCATCTCTCAATGAAGTGAAGAGGGTTACCTGTCCAAGAGTTCCCCCCCCTATAATGTTAGAAATGGCCCATGAGGGGGGGAGGGGGAATATGATAGGTGTACCTTATACTTTGTTGTTGTTAAATTCCCCTTAATAAATGCTATCTGGAGGTTGACCCATAATGTTTGTGTCTAATCTGCTTGCCAGGTTTCTGTGAAAAAATAGTAATGTTTATTGTTTTTTCCTCAACAGTTTCCTTCCACGCCACAGGAATGGCAGACTGTGGCCTCCCACTTTGCCCAGCGGTGGGACTTTCCTAACTGCGGAGGGGCAATTGATGGGAAACATGTCCACATCGTCCCACCACCCAACTCGGGGTCGTACTATTATAATTACAAGGGGTTTAATAGTATAGTGATGTTGGCGGTGGTGTCGGCTAATTACGACTTCTTGTATGTGGACGTGGGGAAGAATGGCCGGATGTCCGATGGTGGAGTCATCGCCCAGACGGAGTTCTACAGGCGTCTCCAGAATGGCAGCTTGGACTTGCCACCTCCAGAGGACAATGTTGAAGGTCTCCCATTTGTGTTCGTTGCTGATGAAGCATTTGCGCTGGGGGACCACCTGATGCGGCCATTCCCGATGAGGACCCTCACCCCGGAACAGAGGGTTTTTAATTACCGGCTGGCCAGAGCCCGAAGAGTGGTGGAGAACACATTTGGAATCCTGGCCAGCCGGTTCCGATTATTTATGACACCCATCCATATGGCGGAGTATAAACATTTCAGATAAAACAGGCCTGTGTAAAACCAACAAGAAAGCCAAAAAACTTGAACTTACAAAGTTCACATTAGGTAAAACCTGAAGGCTAGATCAGACATCAGTATTTAGGAACTGGGTTTGATCTAGCGTTCAGATGGGGGGAAATCACCCCTGGAAAAGCCAAATTTGGAAGATGCACACCAATTTACGAATGGCAAAATGTGCTATCTGCCATCAGGGGGGATCAAGGGACGTGTTTTGGGGGAGAAAGCCTTTCCTCAATGCGACTTTATAATTGAGGAAGGTGTTGCACCCCCAAAACGCGTCCATTGATCTCCCGTGATGGCAGATAGCACATGTTGGCACACTGTGTGCATCCTCCAAATTTGGCTTTTCTAAACATTTTAAAAATTTTTGGAAGATTGGACCACATTAATAAAACAGGTGATTTTGTGGGGTTTAAATTCGCCCCAAAACATCAATGATGTTATTATTTTTTTTAATAACATCACTGATTTGGTTCTGGATGTTTTGCAATTGGAGATTACACCCCATGATCTCCCCGATAAGTATCTGGGCACTTTCTGAAGTAAAGCGTTCAGGATCCCTCACATCACGATCACCTAAAAAGAGATAAAGAACAAAAAAAAGGTCTCAAAAATCTGCCACCATCCATCTCTTTTACCTGAGCCTGTGGTCGCAGACACTCACCTGTTGTGGTGCCAATCTCCACCACGTCTTCTTCTTCCTCCTGCTCTTCTTCTTCGTTTGGGGGTATTTCACCTTCTTCCATAGGTGGGGGGTCTGTGGTCTCCTCGGATGAGGGCTGTCCTCCGAGTCTTTTCTCCCCTATGTAAAACAAAAATGGTATAATTAGCACACAGATATTTGATGGCAGAACTAGAAATAGGAAACATTGCTTGGAAGTGGGGTACAATTGTCTATTTTAGCCGAGTTCCAAGATGTATATTTTTTTTTATTGCCCTTTGTCAAGCTGCAATACTTTACATGTTTGGTACAAGCTTCACAGATGTAGCCCCCCCTATAGTATACACTGGAGCACCTGTGTGCCCCCCTAATAAAAATGGTGTTCTGGGGTCCCACACTAGTGCTCCAGTGTCCAGATGTGAAAACAGCTGCTCAGTGTCCTCTCTTTACACACAATCTAGTTGTCATTTCATTCTAGTAACAAACCCATCTACACAAACAAATCTTTGGCATCCAAGTAGGCCCCAAAAAATGTGTGAAAATGCATATGGCCTAAACAATGGTGTTCTAGAGGCCGAAATAAAAATGTTTGATACGAACGAATAATGGGCCCATGAACATTAAAGTTGCCCTTTTAAACGTTACAATTAATAAAAGCATATGGAGCAGAACGAACGTAATAAAGACAGAAAGAATAGGAACACAGCACAACTACTTACTTTTTTGCAGCACTCTCCGGATCTTTCGGTACTGCTCTGGCTCTCTCAACTTCAGGTCCGACCACCGCTTCCTGAGCTGATCTTTAGACCTTCGTACCCCGAAATTCCGCTCTAGACTCCTGACCACTTTACCAATGATTTTTGCCTTTCGGATGTTGGGGTTGGGGTAAGGCCCATATTTTCCGTCATAGTCGGACTTCCTCATGATGTGTACCATCTCCAACATCTCCCCAAACGACATATTTGTGGCCTTAAAACGTCTCCTTCTGGATCGGGACGTGCCTGGATCCGGCCTTTCCTCCTCCTCGTTGCTATAATTAGCATGCACCTGCTGTAACTCTGCCATCATGCTCTTCACCCACTGCGCCGAACGAAAAGGGGCGGGGAATACACTAGAAAGAACTTCAGGGGCGGGCGGAGTTACACGCATGCGCAGTGTGTATAAAGCGTAACACGCGTGCGTATTACGTACGATCTGTGAGCGGAGGAAGGAGCATTGGACGCGCCGATCGTAAGAACGAAGGTAAGAGACAAACTTGTGCCTATACTGCTTCTAGATTGAGGCCTATATTGTAACAAGATTAGGAGAGTTTTGTCTGACATTAGGCTTTGTCTTGTGTTGTGTCTTGCAGTGAACATGGATATCTTAATGAGAGATACTGACTTCATGTCACTATTCATTGATATGCTAAGTGAGCTGCCCTGTCTGTGGGAGATTACCCACCCCCATTTCAAGAACCAAGCAAAGAGGAAGGCAGCACTGGAGCAATTGTGTGAAATTGTGAAGCAGGTGATCCCCACGGCAGACATCACTTATTTAAAGATTTTCATTGGTGGCCTGAGGAGCACATATCTGAGGGAGCGCAAGAAAGTCCTGGATTCACAGAGATCCGGAGCAGCAGATGACATCTATGTCCCCAGGATGTTGTACTACGACAGGCTGCACTTTCTGGCAGGCCAGACTGAACCCAGGTCATCACTCTCCAGTCTTCCTTCCACGCTTCCTTCCCCCCTGGCTGAGGCTTCTGATGCCCAACCTGGGCCTTCCAGGCCGCATGTGGAGGAGCCCAGATTGAGCCAGGTATAGCATTCCTCTAAATATTTCTGCTTGTCCAATCAATGATGTTAACTAGATGTTAGTTTGGAGTACTAATTTAGGATTGTGATTGATGATGCAAAACATTACAACTATGTCCCTTTTTCATACACAGGGAAGTCTCAGCCAGGAGGTGGCCGGGCCGAGCCGGCTGGCTGATCTGCAGGTCCCTCCACCCCCCCTGAAAAGAGAAAGTGGCAGTAGGACGAGTGCCCTAGAGGAGGCGGCTATCAGATTCTTTTGGAGGGCTACAGAGGTCCTGGGAGCACCCCACATCAGGCAGGAGAACATTGCTGCCTTCATAGCATATAAAATGCAGAGGATGGAGGAGGGCCAAAAAGCCATGTGTGAGGCCCTCATATCAGAGGCTCTGGAGAAAGGTATGAGGGGCCAAATTACACCTCACACACAGCTTTAGGATGGTCCTCCTCCTCCTCCCTCTCCTCCAGGTCCTCCCAGTCCTCCTCCAGGTCCTCCCAGTCCTCCTCCAGGTCCCCCCAGTCCTCCTCCAGGTCCCCCCAGTCCTCCTCCTCCTCCAGGTCCTACTCCTCCTCCTGCCACATCTCCAACTGCACAGCCACAGCCCGGAAGGAAGTGTGAAAGGAAGACCAGACAGTGATTGCCCTGGGTCCAGTCTGGTCGGCCAAAAAATGCAGCCTCTTGTGGTACCACAGCCTGGGGACACAGATGTCATCTGCTGCTATCCGGATCTCTGCGAATCCCGGACCAGACTGCACTCCCTTACATATGGACTCCTCAGGCCACCAATTTTGATGTTGAAGAATTGATGTCTGCCGTGGGGGTCCCAGGCTTCGCTAATTTCTCCTGTTGATCCAGTGTTGCCTCCCTCTTTGTTTGGTTCTGATCCCTTAATAAAGGATTTTTGTTTTGAATTATACTCTCCTATGTGTTTTACTTCAAAAATGACAGTTTGTTTGTGAGGATTCAGGTACATTTCTAATATACAATGTGAAATGAACAAGGGACACCAACACCAAACAATCTCCTTGAGATTAAATAATAAAAGATATCAATGGTGTTGGGGTAACTTGCCACACAAAACACACACAAAAATATTCTGGAGTAAAAATAAAAATAACATTGAACAAAGATCAGCCTTGGAAAAAATCCAAACATTAAAGAAAAAAAAAGGCTTAAAAACAAAATAAAAAAAACATAAAAAATATAAAACTGTCAGATGTGACAACTAATAACAATATATTGAGGGAATCCCACTAAAAAAACACAAATAAAACTTTGTGAGAAGTGTGTGTGAATATGAGCAGCAAAACTACTTAATTCTTGTCACATTATAAAGAAGAAGAGAGTGCGCTGTATTAAACCATTTTTTACATTGCAGCGTGACGAAAGTGCTGTATCCATTGCGAACGCTAAGTTTACCAGAACGAGCTGTCCCGTGTCGGAATTTTTTCTGAGCATGCGTGGCACTTTGTGCGTCGGAACAGGCCACACACGATCGGAATTGACGCGATCGGATTTTGTTGTCGGAAAATTTTATCTCCTGCTGTCCAACTTTGTGTGTCGGAAAATCCGATGGAAAATGTCCGATGGTGCCCACACACGGTTGGAATTTCCGACAACACGCTCCGATCGGACATTGTCCATCGGAAAATCCGACCGTGTGTATGGGGCATTACACCCTTAGGGCCTGTATTTAACGACTGGGCTTATGTCAAAGGAAATCAGTTTATCATGAGCTTGAGATACCGCTGAGATCATTCAAGGTTCATTGACAGATGCATTTGACATGCAGCTGACCTCCTTTTGACTTGCTTCAATCGGGCTTTGCATTCCCATAGATTTGTGTTGGAATGCAAAACCTGTTGGCTGTGAACAACAAGCCTGTTCACGTGGGGTCTTGGTAAACCTGGGATGAATCTTGTTACACATAGATAACATGTACAAGATGATAGATACTTTCAATAAACTGATCATTCTGCAAAGAAGGGTTGAGGTCCGCACAGCAAACAAATATCTGTACTTTTGTTTGTCCATCTAAACTTACATGTACTATACAACACTCTAAAACTTACCATGGGTGCTCGTTTAATTGATGCCAAATACTGTAGGAGGCCTTTGGTGTGGTAAATTGTAGGGTGCAAATCCACATTAGGATTTTGCCATTGCCTGTTCAGATCCTCCCCACTTAAAGAACAACGATGACTGGTGAGAAAATAGAAGAAAAGCATAACAAGGTTGTCATTGCTACAGATCAAAATCGAAGAGCTGAACTTAAAGTATATGTGAACCCTTACTTGTAGAAATGCAATGCAAAACATTTATGCATATACAGTTGCATCTGATACAATTGGAATATCATCAAAAAGTTAATTTATTTCAGTAATTCAATTCAAAAAGTGAAACTCATATATTTTATATAGATGCGTTACATCACAGAGTGATATATTTCAAACATTTCTTTCTTTTAATTTGGATGATTATGACTTACAGCTAGTAAAAACCCAAAATTCAGTATTTTAGAAAATTAAAATATTACATAAGACCAATAAAAAAAAAAAAAAAAGATTTTTAATACAGAAATGTTGGCTTACTGAAAAGTATGTACAGTATAGTACGAACTCAGTACTTGGTCAGGGCTCCTTTTGCATAAATTACTGCATCAATGTGGCTTACCATGGAGGCGATCAGCCTAAGGCACTGCTGAGGTGGTATGATAGCCCAGGCTTCTTTGATAGTGGCTTTCAGCTCATCTTCCTCTTGACAACAGCCCCCAGATTCTCTATGGTGTTTAGGTCAGGCAAGTTTGCTGGCCAATAAAGCACAGAGATACCATAATCATTAAACCAGGTATTGGTACTTTTGGCAGTGTGGGCAGGTGTCAAGTCCTGCTGGAAAATGAAATCAGCATCTCCATAAAGCTGGTCAGCATAGGGAAGCATGAAGTGCTGTAGAATTTCCTGGTAGAGGGCTGCGCTGACTTTGGACTTGATAAAACACAGTGGACTAACACCAGTAGATGAACATGGCTCCCCAAATCATCACTGACTGTACGACCTGTGCTTGACTGGCCAGCAAAGTCGTCTGACCTAAACCCCATAGAGAATATGTAGGGTATTGTCAAGACAAGCTGAAAGCCACAATCCAAGCAACCTGGGCTTCCATAACACCTAAGCAATGCCACAGGCTGATCGCCTCCATGCCACGCCGCATTGATGCAGTAATTCATGCAAAAGGAGACCGACCAAGTATTGAATTGCATACTATACTGTACATGGACATACTTTTCAGTAAGCCAACATTTCTGTATTAATTTTTTTTTTTTTTTTAATTGGTTTTATGTAATATTCTAATTTTCTGAGATTCTGAATTTTAGCCATAATCATCAGAAGTAAAAGAATTAAATGCTTGAAATATATAACTCTGTGTTTCACTTTTTGAATTGAAATACTGAAATAAACTTTTTTGATGATATTCTAATTTTATGAGATGCACCTGTATATGAAAAATCATTAATACGATTTTTTTTTTCTTTTTTAAAGATGATCACATAATCTCTGTACTCCACTGCATAAGGGGCTTAGAGAGGTAGACTGACCTTCCCACTGAATGGCTGTGCAGTGGGGGGCATGTCATCACAAGTGTTAACATTGGACGACAGGTAGGCTGTTCTCCAAGCACAGCCAGAAACCTGACCATGCTGGGATGGATATTCTCTCATGCTTAGCGTGGTCAGTTTGAAATAGGAAAGCAGAGGGACTGGCAAGCTCACATGGTATTTCACACAAAGGAAGCAATACAAAGCGAACAGGATTTTTTTTTTAACACAAGTACATGGTACAACATACACACATAAGGATTATGAAATGTTGGAGTAACATTCTTTAATGCAGGGGTCTCAAACTGGTGGCCCTCCAGCTGTTGCAGAACTACAAGTCCCATCATTCCTCTGCCTGATGAAGTCATGCTTGTAACTGTCAGCCTTGAAATGCCTCATGGGACTTGTAGTTTTGCAACAGCTGGAGGGCCGCCAGTTTGAGACCCTTGCTTTAATGTAAATAATTAAATATACACATACATACACACATGTTCAGAGACATTTATTGAATCACATTCTCACTTGAAAACAAACTAGCTCCAAACATTGGATCTAATGCGATTAACGCCAAAGAACTTTTGTTTTATTAAGGCATCAGCACACTGCCTTATCCTCAGTAAGCAACCAGAGTTCATCTTTCACTGACATTAAGCTGGCTACACACTATGCGAATTTCTGCCCATTCCTGAAGAACCATCTGAAATTTGCTACATGAATGGCATTGTCAGCCACCTCCCGCCAGCCATCCTTTGACTGAAAAACTGAACGAGCTGGATGGAAAATTTCCATCCAATCAGATGCAGCTGCTGTTTGGGTATTCTTACAGGTGCCAGCTGCAACTGTCATAACTCAACAGCTGCAGCTGGAGATTCCTCCACCCACATGGTTCAACCCTCAGGTTGAACAGAAATAATTTAAGAAGGTCTACTCAGATTTGGTATTTTGAAATTTGATTGTTTACTGGGGGTCACTGCACTACATGGCATTACTATATTAAATCACATCTTCAGGACTGAAGAAACTGATATGCCAGACAGGACATATTTGGGGAAGGCAAGCACAACCTACGATATTAATTTTCTCTAGTTATTTAGGATATTAAACCCTGCCCACCCTTACCAGCTGAGGCAAATACATTATCACTAGGCTCATCCAATTCACATAAGGCCTTCTATAAAGGGTTCAATTTTAGGAACGGTGTGTTCAAAGTGGTGGTGTTGCTTCTACCACCTATCTTTGCTAAGCTGTCACAGAAAACAGCAGACTAGATCTTATAGACAACACTCAAAAAACGTCCAAAATTTACCAAAACCTCAAAAAAGCAAGTATTTAGACTCCCAACCCTACCCTGAATTTCCTTACTAACAAATTACTATATATTTAACATGAGTTAGTAGCTGAAATAAACACCCAATGGTAAACAAAATAAGAAACTGTATCGATGTTAATAAAAATGGTTATAAACACATAGCACTGTAGTGCTGCGTAAAAACAAACAGAAGTTCTCACTTTCCATTGATCACTTCATCTAGGTTTAGCATTGGGATTGGCTGGAGCGGCACACAGCTGTCAATACAAGTGAGAGGGCGCTGAGAACGCCAGACTTCTCATCTGTTTTTTACTTTGCCTGACTTTTTAATATTCAATGTAAGAGTATAATCAAATAAATATCCCCCCCCTGGTTTTAAAACGATAACACACTAGTGGAGCCTGCCTTCTCTCTCCCCCTCCCCTGTCTTTATCTTGTCTGAGCTGCATCAGAGTGGAGGGAGCCGAGGGAACACAGGAGAAGATCCAGAGAGTCAAGTAGTACAGAAGGAGAAGTGTCCAGACAGCGCTTCCATACTGCATTGATCTTATCTCCACAGCTCGATTTGTACTAATTTAAGGTGAGAGTCCAGAGAGACTGCACTAGAGGATACCACCTTAGGAAACATTCAGCCACCATATAGAACACACACAGACCCGAATAGAAGGACTTTCTATCTACTCAACAGCGCCATCTATCCTAGATTCTATGAATTGCATATTTTGAATCTAGTAATGCTGCTAATTTGAGTTTTTATTTTTAAAGGCGCAGTTAGATGAATTGGGACTACACTGAGTTTAGTGCACTTTTGATATTAATTTGTTGCTAATCATTCACCTTTATGATGGGTTTCACTTTATATTAATTTATTCAATGTCATAAGGACTTTTTACAAAGACTTTTACTCACCAGCATCTATTCACGGCCATTCAGTCACGGTTGCACTTTATATTAATTTATATTAATTTATTTTATGTCTCAACATTTTACACAAGGATTTTTATTCACCAGGATCCATTCACGGTTATTTATGGTATTATACGGTTGCACTTTATATTAATTTATTTAATGGTATAACACTTTATACAAGGATTTTCATTCACCAGGATCAATTCACGATTATTTATGGTATTATAACCTTGCTAGTTTTTCTTTGGCATCGAAATACTGGTAATACTGGAATATTGCGCGAAATTCACTTAATTATTTATCCAGTAAGCGGTTGTGTGAGCACTATTAATTTTGCTGCAATATTCACATTTAGTATTTTACATCACCTACATTTTTCTTTTCTTACATCTACCAGCGCGAAGGAATTCTTTAAAATTTATATATTTAACATGAGTTAGTAGCTGAAATAAACACCCAATGGTAAACAAAATAAGAAACTGTATCGATGTTAATAAAAATGGTTATAAACACATAGCACTGTAGTGCTGCGTAAAAACAAACAGAAGTTCTCACTTTCCATTGATCACTCCATCTGGGTTTAGCATTGGAACAATTTTAAAAATATAGGATTCCCGTAGGTTCTGCGCAGTCACACTGTTGCCCATAAGAAACTCCAGGGTCCCTTTCATAACCCAACTTGCATTGGTCTCCCCAGGATGAACTCTGGAACTAAGGAAGATGAAGGGACGGTTTCCTATGAAAAAAAAAAATAATAATAATAATGATGAAGCAATGCACCAATGTAATACACCCCACCTTAAAGCCATGGTCTCTTATTCCTGATAAAAGCCAGCAGACAGCACATTGCATTTACTGTCTTGGCCCCATATGTGCCTGATCATTGGAATGTATTAGCTTTGTAAAATGATAAGATTTAATATAGAAATTCAGGCAAACCCCCTTTTTCTTTTTTTGATTTTGTTTCAGGAATTTTTAATTTTTTTTTTTTAACAAAGGTGTTTCAGGAAATTTTACTTTGCTTTCTGTTATGCCATTGAGACAAGACATGAGTAAAATCTCTACAATGGAGGGACAGAAACCAAAATAAACACTTTTATTAGGCGGAATAGAAAGGGTTAGCACACTTCTGATAGCAGGCATGCCTTATGCCAACCTCTGGTCATCACAGAACACAATATCAGGTTTAAAGTACATACAAGTTCATCTTAATATAGATTACAAATATTACATATGTGCATTTTATTTCTTTTTGTCATCTGTAAAACTAACATGATCATGTATGTTGCCAAATAAAACATCTTTAAAGAAATTGAGAAGTGAGCAGGTTAAACTAGGTTTACTAGCTATACCCCCTCCTCAGAAGTATAGTTACTAATAAGTTACTTCATGATATCTTTTATGCCAAAAACATCTTAAAGACTCATTCCGAAAAGACAAATGTTTCCCTGAGTAAGGGCCAGTTCACACCATAGAAATGCAGTCCGGATGCGTTCCAGATGCTTTTCTGCAAGGGTGTTTTTGATGTCTTCCAATGCGTTTTTGATGCAGTCCGGTGCATTTTCTCCCCCTCTTTTTTTCTTAACCTTAAATAAGGACATGTGTGTTCCAGTGCGTTTTTGGTGCATTCCGGTGCATTTTTGATATGCTTTACAGCGTTCCAGTACAGTCCAGTGCAGGAAAAATGCAGCCTGTTCTACTTTTTTTTTCTGGAACTGGAACGCACTGAAACTGCAAGCATGGTGTGAACTATGCCATTGAAAACCATATAACCTACTTTCCATGTGTTTTTGATGCAGAAAAAAAAAACGTACTGAACTGCATATGGTGTGAACTGGCCCTCGATGGTTGTGCCTTATTTTGTTACTACTGATTTGGATAAATTGATTTCCTACATTTCACCACATGGTGGTGCTAGATACATATCCAAAGAAACAAAAGTAAAAAAGTATAGCAATGGTATTAAAGTAGCAGCTTTAATGCAAAATATAACCATTAAATTGGGTTTATTCAATATGGCGAGGTGCAATACAGAGCACAGTAACCAATACCAACCAATTAGAAATCTTTTCTTAATATAGTACAGTAGTCTGAAATATGATAGGCTGCTATAGGTTACTGCTCTTCGCACAATATTATTACTGCTAAAAGCCAAAACTTTTTACAGGCCAACAAAAATAGGATTTTTTAAAACAGCTTACCTGTAAAATCCTTTTCTTTCGAAGGACATCACGGGACACAGAGCCACAGTAATTACTGATGGGTTATATAGGTATCACTGGTGATTGGACACTGGCACACCCTATCAGGAAGTTCAACCCCCTATATAATCCCTCCCCCTTGCAGGGATACCTCAGTTTTGTAGCCAAGCAATATAGTGTATTAGAAGAGGGGCGGGACCTCTGTGTCCCGTGATGTCCTTCGAAAGAAAAGGATTTTACAGGTAAGCTGTTTTAAAAAATCCTATTTTCTTTCTCGAACATCACGGGACACAGAGCCACAGTAATTACTGATGGGATGTCCCAGAGCAATGTTACCTGAGGGGGGGGAACCACGACCAAGTAGGGTGCAATCAGACCTGAGGACCCTGTACCGCTGCCTGCAGCACACTACGCCCAAAGGCGATATCCTCATGCCTTCTCACATCCACCTGATAGAATCTGGTGAATGTATGAACTGAAGACCAGGTTGCGGCCTTGCAGATTTGAGCCATAGAGGCCCGGTGATGCACTGCCCAAGAAGCACCAATAGCCCTTGTGGAATGTGCCCTGATCTGAAACGGAGGAATCTTCTGTTTCAAACCGTAAGCTTGAATGATCAACTGTCGAATCCATTTAGAAATGGTAGCTTTTGAAGCTGCCTGTCCTCTATTGGGACCCTCTGGCAGCACAAACAAAACATCCGTCTTGCGGATCTGAGTAGTTGCCCCTAGATAGGCCTTAACTGCTCTTACTACATCCAACGAATGTAGAGATCTCTCTTCCGGAGAACAGGGATCTGGAAAAAAGGAAGGTAGAACAATGTCTTGGTTTAAATGAAAATCAGAAACCACCTTCGGTAAAAAACTAGGATGAGGGCGTAGTACCACTCTATCCTTGTGTATAATCAAATAAGGCTCCTTACAGGAAAGAGCTGCTAATTCTGATACTCTTCTAGCAGAAGAGATGGCCACCAGAAAAATTAATTTCCTTGTCAACAAGACCAAAGGAATCTGACTTATTGGTTCAAAAGGCCGTTTCTGTAACACAGCCAGGACCAAATTCAAGTCCCAGGGGTTTAGGGGCGCTTTAACCGGAGGATTAAGACGCATCACCCCCTGCATAAAGTTTCGGACCAAAGAATGCGAAGCAAGTGGCCGCTGAAATAATACTGATAAAGCAGAGACCTGGCCCTTGATGGTACTCAAGGCCAGCTTCATCTCTAATCCCATCTGTAGAAAATCAAGGATTCTACCTATGACATATTTCCTGGGATGTCAACCTCTGGATTCACACCAGGTTATATAAGCCTTCCAGACTCTGTGATAAATCATCCTGGAAGCTGGCTTCCTTGCATTAATCAAGGTAGATATGACAGGACCTGAGAGCCCACGACTCTTCAGAACGTGGGTCTCAATAGCCAAACCGTCAAATTTAGCGTTTGTAAGGCAGGATGGAACACTGGACCTTGAGATAACCGGTCTGGGCGTTCCGGTAGTGTCCACGGGGAACCTACTGTCATCCTTACTATTTCTGCATACCAAGTCCTTCTGGGCCAAGCGGGGGCCACCAGAAGTACCGACTTCCTTTCCTGCCTGATCCTGCGAAGGAGTCGTGGTAGTAGCAGAATAGGCGGGAATGCGTAAATCAGTGAGAACTGATGCCACGGAATCACCAACGCATCCGTCCCGCATGCAAGAGGATCTTTTGTCCTTGCCACAAATCTGTCTATCTTTTTGTTGAATCGGGATGCAAAGAGATCTACATCTGGAACCCCCCATCTTTGGCATATGGCCCAAAAGACGTCGGGATGCAGAGACCATTCCCCTGGAAGTAACTGCTGGCGACTTAGATAGTCCGCCTGCCAATTTTCTATTCCCGGGATGAAAACTGCCGATATGCATGGCACATGCATCTCTGCCCAGACTAAGATCTGGTTCACCTCTTTTTGAGCAGCTCTGCTCCGGGTGCCTCCCTGATGATTGACATAAGCCACTGCTGTGGCATTGTCGGACTGGATCCTGACCGGACAACCCTGTAGCCTGATAGTCCAGGCTTTTAGAGCTAGATGTATCGCCCGGATCTCCAGAATGTTGATGGGTAAGGTTCTCTCTGTTTTGGACCATACCCCCTGGACCGCAGCCTGTTCCAGAACTGCTCCCCAACCTGACAGACTGGCATCTGTTGTTACCACCGTCCAGGTAACCGGTAGAAAGGATTTCCCCTTCTGCAGGTTTTCGGGTATGAGCCACCAATTGAGGCTCTGACGCACCGCATGCGACAGGTGCATCGGAAAGTCTAATGCCTGAACCTTCTTGTTCCAGGTCGACAGAATACTGTGTTGCAGCATTCTTGAGTGAAACTGAGCATAGGGAACTGCTTCGAATGAAGACACCATCTTCCCTAGTAGCCTCATACAAAGGCGGACTGAGGGACCCTTCTTGGTCCTTACTGTCAGAATCAGCTCTCTCAAAGCAGTGATCTTTGCCTGGGGTAGAAATATTTTCTCCTGGCTTGTATCTATAATCAGACCTAAATACTCCAGTCTTCTTACTGGTTTTAGGAAAGACTTTTCTAAGTTGAGGATCCAACCCAGGTGTTCTAGATACCTGACCGTGGTCCTCAAGTTTCCATTCAAAGAGGCTACCGACCGGTCTATCAAGAGCAGGTCGTCTAGGTATGCTATGACAGCTATACCCTGAGCCCTTAATCTGGCCAGAGGAGGAGCCAAGATCTTTATGAACACTCGAGGTGCAGTGGCTATCCCGAAAGGCAGAGCCACAAACTGGAAATGGCGCCCTCCTACCTCGAAGCGCAGAAACTTCTGATGAGCAGGAAAAATGGGCACATGCAGATATGCATCTCTGATGTCTATTGATGCCAGAAATTCTCCTCCCTGCAGGGTGGGAACTACTGTTCGAATTGATTCCATGCGGAAGGATTGAATCCTTAGGAATCGGTTCAGATCCCTTAAGTCCAAAATGGGCCTGACATCCCCATTTGGCTTTTGGACCGTAAAAAGGTTGGAATAGAAGCCCAATCCCTGGTCCTTTGCGGGAACTATCATAATGACCTCCTGCGACAAAAGTCGCTCTAACGCTAGAAGGAACGACTGCTTCTTCTCTGGGTCTCTGGGAACATTTGATCTGAGGAACCGAGGAGAAGGGAATTCCTGAAACTCCAGCTTGTACCCTAAGGTTACCGTGGAGACTACCCATCTGTCCTGGAAGTCCTCGTGCCAGAGCTCTGAGAACTGTCGCAGTCTTCCCCCCACTCGAGTGAGCGGGGGCGCCCCCTCATGCAGAGGTCTTAGTGTTTTGCCTAGTAGGCTTCTTTCCCCAGGACTTCTTTTGTCCCTGGGGTTGACTCTTGTCTCTGGACCCCGATGGAGGCGGCCGTCGAGACTGCCTGGAGGCTGAAGCCCCCGGCGCTGGGGAAAGAGTCCGTTTGAAAGAGGGACGCTTACTCTTCTTCTTGACAGGTAAGAGAGTGCTTTTCCCACAAGAGATTCTCTTGATATAGTTATCCAAGTCCTCTCCAAACAACCTTGCACCACGAAATGGAAACCCAGCCAGTAGCTTCTTACATGGTGCTTCGGCTGACCAATTTTTCAACCATAGGATTCTACGTATATGCACCAACCCCAGTGAAAGACGGGAGGTTTGCACGATAGAATCTCTAATGGCGTCAACCACAAAGCATAAGGCCGCTGGAAGGTTAGCAAACCCCTGGGCTTGCTGTTCAGGTAATACTTTGATGACCTGCTTAACATGGTCTCTTAAGTATTGACAGACTCCAATCGCTGCTACTGCAGGTTGGGCCACTGATCCTGCTAAGGAGAAAACATCCTTAAATAGGGATTCCATCCTTTTATCTACAGGATCCCTGAGCATCTGAGCATTGTCTACAGGACAAGTCAGGCTATTATTTACCGAGGAAATGGCGGCATCAATAGCCGGTATTCCCCACATTTTAATAAACTTTTCTTCCATCGGATAAAGTGTTAAAAACTTTCTCGGCGGAAAAAAACGTTTGTCTGGGTGATCCCACTCAGAATAAATAAGCTTTTCAAGTAAAGTATGAACAGGAAAAGCATGTGCTGCTTGGAAAGGTTTCAGTGACCCCAAAGCAGAAGAGGATTCTTTAGCAGTTTCAGGTATGGGCAACTTAAATGTGGAGTGGACCAATCCAGTGAGGATCTGCACTAAGACTTTCTCCTCTTGGGAAGTCGCAGAGGGTCCCTCTCCACCTGAATCCTCCGAAGAGGAATCATCTGTCCCATCCCGATCCTCTGAAAGGGATTCATCTCCTTTATCCCAGAGCTCCTCTGTCTGAGGGTCTTGGGGAACAGAGGAAAGCCTAGTGCGTTTTCTTCCACTGAGTGAAGACGTAATCAAGGCCATTAATCTTTCCTCTAGACCATTAATGGTTGAGGAAAAAACCTCTTGTGTAATATATACAGGGGCTGAAGTGCCAGAAGCAGGTGTAGCCCCTGACCCCGATGGCTCTCCCTGGCTAGCCGTCCCTGGCCCATCTTTAGGGGGGGAGGATGCTGCCAACAGGGGGCCCACAGAACCTGAACGAGATCCCCTAGTGTCTCTGGTTCCTGGGGTGCTTGAACCTCTTCTACCCATAGTGCAAAGCAACAAGGTGTGAGGTATACAAATGAACACTGCCCGCTGAGCGATGTAGTCTGGCTAAAAGCCTTGCTACCCAATGCTCAGTCTGGTGTTACTTCAGTAAATGCTGCCTAGGAGAATGCCTGTGTCCCACCTTACATGCGACCGTCAGCTCTGTGTCTCTCAGAAGGCTGAGTGCACCTGTACAGAGTGCCTTTAATAGCCTGCAGCTGGCCTGAGTGGGAGTCTAAGCACTCTGTGCTGACATCCCGCCCCCTCCTCTACCGCCCCCCCCTCGAGTTTTGAAAAAAATGAGCGCTTCCCGCGCTGCCGACTCTCCTGTCATGCTTCCGGAGAAAGGCTGGGGATGGGGGGGGGGGGGGAGGGAGGCTGGTAACAAGATCTGCCTGAACGGCAATCTTGAGAGATGGTGGCCATTAGGCCGCAGAGCCCGGGTGGTATAACCACTTTCTAGACCCCTGTGGCCCCTCTCTAGCCTGGGGGGGAACATTCAAACATGAGAAATCCCCCTTTCCACCTTACCTGCTTGCAGCCTGCTTGAGACGCTGGGACATAAACAGCGATTACAACACCTGAGACAGAGTCAGCATGTGTAGGTTTGTGCTCTTGGCAGCCCCCGGTGGTCACAATAGGCATAGCATGCATTTACCTTAAAGGAGAAAAGCCACTAGAACTCAAAAATTCTGTGGAATCTCCTCTTACCTTATCCAGCCGCAGGGTGCTGTTTACACAGACCCAATCTTCACCTCTCACGGTGGGCTCCGTTTGAAAAAACCGTCAGAGACTGGGGCCCCCATCAGTAGGGGGATCCATCAGTTCTGGGACCGTAAAGCACCTCGCCAGAAATTAGGAAGTTTAAAGCCATTTTCTGATCTGCGGGGTCCAGCTCTCTAAAAAGAGAAGCATTACGGGTAAAACCTCGTTTCTTCGGACACGAGGCCCGGGTACCATTCAATTCGGCCATGAAAAGACACTTTGAATGGATCCGGTTCGCCTGGCTTGCCCCAGTATAGGATCTTAGGATATTCCCTTTGGAGCTCAGCACAGGACATCTTTACACGTCCATCACCTAAGACACTGGCATAAAAACTGAGGTATCCCTGCAAGGGGGAGGGATTATATAGGGGGTTGAACTTCCTGATAGGGTGTGCCAGTGTCCAATCACCAGCGATACCTATATAACCCATCAGTAATTACTGTGGCTCTGTGTCCCGTGATGTTCGAGAAAGAAAATATGTGGTTATTAAAAGAAGCAAAAGAATTGATTTATGGACCGCAGTTCATGGACTTTATGGGCACACAACAGTCAATAAAAAATACAAATTTTATTAAATGTAATAAATTCAGTTAAAACACAAGAAGCACGGTAGCATATTTCACCTGTGTGTTGATTAGGATGGTAGCCTCTATCAAAGTTTACAATAGTAGTAACAAAGAACAATCACAGATATTATAGAATGTCGGTAATTGAGAAGGCCACCATCCATTTACATAAAGGCTCGACATGTTTCAGGTAGTTCTGCTTCTTCAGAAGCAAAAACAGGAATGCTACAGAAAGATGTCGGCTGGGAGAAAAATGCAAAAACTTTCACCAGAAAACAGCATATACTAGACAAACATAAGGGCTTCATACATCATCAAGGATAAAACGAAAGTGTACATATAGCTACAAAGCCTAATTACAGGTAGTGCAAATCTCCCTAGTATAGTGCAGTCAATCTATTCTAATTCCAATCATCATCATAGGTATGCAGAACTTGAGAATATACGTAACAATCTGGAAAATTTACAAGAAACACAGCCAAATATATTCATGTGGGGACCCACCATGTGCACCACCATATGGAAGCCACTGGTAAAGCTTCCTCCGTGAGCCTCCATAAAAGACAAAGCCCATAGGTGTGCGCAGCCTATTGCATTAGTGTGTCCACCCCAAAGCTCAAACACGTGTGTGTGTGTGTGTCAATATATAGGGCCCTGGCACACTGATCTCCCTGCAGGCACAGTTATAGAGGAGTGCGTAAGCACTTCGCTTATGGCAGAGCCAGTGAGAGGGTAATCTTTCCCATCTCACCACTATTACACAGAACATTCATTAATTATTAAAAAAATATTAAATTCTTAAATTAAAAGAGTTCCAAAAGACTCAGCGTCAAGTACAATAATCTGGGGGCTCCAAAGAAAAAGCAAGAACCAGCCATAGACTGTGTACAGTGCACTGTATATCATGTTTACAGAGCGAGAAACCGGCATACAAAGGTTGAATCAACGCCAGCTTAAGGCACTCTAATTGGCCATGTCACTTTATTTTTCAAATTTCATTGAGCTCAACTGAAACTTACTAACTGTTTTGAAAATAAGGATGTGTTTGAGCCTAATGAAGGGCAACACAATTTTAAATTCATGTCATGCACTGGGTGAGGTTATCCGATTATCCAAATGATCATTCATAGTCAATCTGCTGTGTAAATTATTGGGGCTATAAAAATACCTGTAATAAAAATGTATAAGTCTACATCTGCTGTGGGTGAAGTTTACAGACCTTCCATTTAGACAAGTCTTATAATATACCATCCATACTCTAAGGCTGGCCATACACGGCGCAAATTTCTTTCCTTCTTTCCACGGGATGCAGGAAAGAAATTTACACAATTCCCCCATCAACACAAACAGCGCTGACAGTGGAATCTCTCCTGCAGAGCTATTGTCTGCTCCCGATGGGCGGGGGAAGCCAACACCACCCCCCGGCAGAAGACAGTCATTATCCCTAGCGGCTATAGCAGCCGCTAGCGATAATCGTAAGAGAATCCGGCAGACTAGTTGTACCCAAGTTGTTCTATCGATCAACTTGGTACATTCAGCCTGCCCATTCGAATTGCCTATGGCCGGCCTTACAAGGCGTCCAAGAAAAAAAAAATAGTTTTAAATCCTTTCAATAAATTTCTCCAATGACGTTACACTCTTAGGCATCTGAGATAAACAGTCAAAAACCTTCAACTTAATAATTATGGACCAAATGTGTCAAAATTATTTGTTTTCCATGTCATTATCCCTATGTGTATGGTCATCTTTGGTTTGAGTGGCAAAAGAGGTATCAGCGTGAATTTCACATATTTACAGTTCGGTCCATAAAAATTTGGACACAGGCACAATTTTCACACTTTTGGCTCTGTATGCCACCAGAATACAATTGAAATGAAACAATCCAAATGAATTTGAAGTGCAGACTTTCCAGCTTTACTTCAACCCCCCCCCCCATTTTTATACACAGACCCCCTATTTTCAGGGGCTCAAATGTAATTGGACAAATAAATATACTCATAAATAAAATGTTAATTTTTAATATTTTGTTGAGAATCCTTCACTGGCAACGACTGCCTGAAGTCTGAAACCCATGGACATTACCAAAGACTGGGTTTCCTCCTTTCTGATGCTTTGCCAGGCTCTAACTGCAGCTGTCTTCAGTTGTTGTTTGTTTGTGGGTCTTTCTGCCTTTTTTTTTTTTTTTTTTTCCTTGTCAAAAGAAGTTTATTGAGTATACAATGTTATAAAGATACATAAAGTAAGTTTACAAGGATCTATAAAGTAAGCTCATTGTTTTACAGTAGGGTTTATATAGGTAAATATCATGAAATTTCAAATATTAAACATTGGGTTCACGTAAACCTAAATTAAAGATATATATCATTTCCTTAGTTACTTTTGTAGGTATTTAAATGATTTATACCTACTATACATATTGTTTACAAGTAGAGTGTATATAGGTCAAATAAATTCTGATAATGAGCTTTAATCGTAAGGTGGAGAAAAGGAAAGAGAAAGAAGAAAAAGGGTTGAAAGGTAGAGGTATGGTCCACAAGGTTGTCCCGCTCGTCAGTTTATTATTCTTTTTAGTTCTCTTTGAAGCCTTAGAATGGGTGTCTCTGTAAGTCATTTAATCTGTTACCATGGCAACAGGACAGAGTCATTGAAGTTTGACAGGAACTGTTGTTTTATCCAAGGATGCCAAAGTTTTTCAAATTTTGGAATTTGATTTTGATCGATGGCTACCATCTTAGCATGGGACATTGTATTATTCATTCTGTGAATTGTTTCTGCTAGTACCAATGTAGGAGATTTCCATGCCTTGGCCACTGTTTGTTTTGCAGCCGTTATTAGTTGGATCATAAGTTTGAATTGAGAGAGTGTTAACCATTCCGGTTTTAGATTAAGTAAAGTTAAATATGGATCTGGTTGTATTATTTTTTTAAATATTTTAGATGCAATCACGAAGACTTCCTTCCAGAAGGTTTGGATTACTGGGCACGTCCACCATATGTGTAAATATGTGCCTATTTCTGGGCATCCTCGAAAACAAAGAGCTGAGGTATTAGGTGAATATTTTGCCACTCTAGCGGGTACAAGGTACCAGCGAGTTAGGACTTTATAATTTGTCTCCAGTGCTAAGATGTTGGGTGAGGATGACTTAGATGTGAGCCATATGTTAGACCAGTCCGTGTCTTCTAAAGTTCGTCCCAGGTCCTCCTCCCACCTCTGAACGTAAGAGGGTCTATTAAGATTTGCTACTCCATATAATTGATTATAAAGTGATGAAATTGTACCTTTAGCAAATGGATCTTTTGTACAGATTGATTCAAAAATGGATAATTGGGATAATGGTGTATCCCCCTTTAGGAATGGTGTATAGAAATTTTTGATTTGGAGATATCTGAATATCTCAGAGTTTGGTAGATCATATTTTTCTCTAAGCGATGGGAATGAAAGGAATGATTTAGATGCTATGAAGTCATTTAGTGTCTGAATGCCTGATGTTGTCCAAGCTTTAAAAGAATTTGGGTAGATCCATGCCGGATAAAAGGCCGGATTTCTGATAAAAGAAAGGAGAGGATTGTGTGGAGATTGTAACTGATATTTGGTTTTTAGTTTATCCCAGAGAGAAAAGAAGTGTTTAGTTATGGGATTATGAATTTTAAAGCGGTCTTTAGGATCAAGCCATAATAAATTTGATATTAATAGAGGGTCATTTTCTGAAGCCTCTATAAATACCCATAATGGGATTTCCTGTTTTGCATGGTATTTGGACAGACTGGCCAAATGTGCTGCTCTGTAGTAGTTAGTAAAATTAGGGTATCCCAGGCCTCCTTTATTTTTGGGAAGATGTAGTGTGTGTATAGGTATACGTGGTTTAGAAGAGCCCCATATAAACGAAGTTGCTCTTTTTTGTACTATTCTCAAAAAATAGGAAGGAATTGGAATAGGGAGGACTCTGAATAGATAAAGCAATTTGGGTAGAATAGTCATTTTGATTGCATTAATCTTCCCTATCCAGGATAAAGGAAGTTGCGACCATTGTTTTATTAGATTTGTGATCTGTCTTAATACAGGAGGATAATTGGTTGAGAATAAGTCAGAATGAGATGCTGTTAAATGAATTCCAAGATATGGGATTGATTTTTCTGCCCATGTGAATGGGAGTGCAGCCCTAGCCGGGATCAATTCCATGTTTGTGAGTGAAATATTAAGCACTAGGCATTTCTTAGGATTAATCATAAGGCCGGATAGGGCTGCAAATCCATCAAGAGCTGGTATTAAGTTAGGACCAGAGACCTGTGGTGATGATAGAAAAAGTAATATATCGTCTGCAAATATACATAATTTGTGTGTAATACCTCCTACTTCAATGCCAGTTATAGTTTGGTTTGTTCTGATGTATTGGGCCATGGGTTCGAGTATAAGGGCAAATAATAAGGGAGATAATGGGCAACCCTGTCGGGTACCTCTTTCGATATTAAAGGCTTCAGATTTGTATCCAGCATATTTTATATAGGCTTTGGGTTTATTATATAATGCTTTGATCCATGTTAAAAAGTGGGGTCCAAAACCCCATTTTTGTAATGAATATTGCATATATTGCCAGGATACTGTGTCAAATGCCCTCTTAATATCGAGAGATAGAAAACATAAAGGGATTTTCCGTTTTTTAGCAATATGTGCCAATAACACTGCCCTGCGTATATTATCGCCTGCCTGTCTATTTGGCATGAAGCCTACTTGATCTCTATGTATTAATTTTCCTATAATGCTATTGAGGCGTTTTGCTATTATTTTTGCTAATAATTTAATATCGAGGTTTAACAGAGAGATAGGCCGATAATTCACACAGGAAGTATCATCAGAAAGGGGTTTTGGGATCATACAAACAATTGCCATTAGTGTTTCTTGCCGAAAAGAATGTCCATCTAGAAGTTTGTTAAAAGTTTCAGTGAGAATGGGAGAGAGTATTTCTGAGAATGTTTTATAGTATAAAGCCGAGTAGCCGTCTGGGCCTGGTCTTTTGTTAAGTTTTAGGTCTTTTATGGCGTTAGCAACTTCATCTATAGTTATAGGCTCATCCAAACTGCTTTTTTGATTCTGAGATAACTCAGGTAAGGTTATTTTTGAGAAGAAGGATTCAGCCTCTGTAGGATTAAATTCATTGTTTGTCTTGTATAAAGTTGCGAGATGTGAGTGAAATTTATGGACTATTTTAACTGGATTACAAGTGTAAAATTTTTTGATAATTTCAAACGTATTGGTTTGAAAGATTTGTTAGTTGAATTTAATGCCCGAGCCAAATATGTACCTGGTTTGTTTGTATTCATGTAGAAATTGTGTTTGGAGCGTTTGAGGGATTTATCAACTGACTCAGTGAGAAATAGATCGTATTCCAATCTAGATTTTTCCAGATGAGATTTTGTACTCTGAGATGGATTATCTTGAAATGATATGTAGGCTGCATTAAAATTGAGTTCTAGTTTTTTTGCTAGATTTTTGCGTTCCCGTTTAAATAGTGCCATTTGTCTTTGTATTGTACCACGCAAGACAGGCTTATGAGCTTCCCACAGTGTTATTGGGGAAATGTCTGTTGTATTATTAATTGATATGTATTCCTTTAAAGCTTGTTCAATGGCCATCTGATGTAGTGGGTGTTTGAGCATTATGTCCGGTAAGTACCACGTTGGGTCATGCGCTTTTGGTATGGCTGAGGCTATAGTAGTGTATACTGCATTATGGTCAGACCACGGAATCGGAATTATATCTGATGCAATAATTTCTGGTATCATTCCTATTGTTAGAAAAATATGATCTATTCTGGTGAAGGTTTGATGAGGGTGCGAGAAATAAGTGAATTTCTTTTTCATTGGGTTACTTTCTCTCCATGAATCTACCAGATTGTATTTGGAAAGAAGTTGAGAAAAAGGTAATCTAGAGGTTATTTTGGATGGTGTAAAAGGTGATTTATCTAGAAATGGGAGGAGGACCTGGTTCGAATCCCCACACATTATCACTGTTCCTATTTTGTGTGTATTAATCACTTGTAATATATGTGAGAGGAATGGTGTAGGTTGTTTGTTAGGAGCGTAGTAGGAAATCACCGTGATTGCTGTATCCATTATATAACCCATGAGTATCAGGTATCTACCTTCTGGGTCTTTAATTTCTGATGATAAGGTGAATGGTATGGATCGGTGAAATGCAATTAGAGTTCCCCTTTGCTTGGTACAGGCAGAAGCCGTGTAAATTTGTTGATAAAAAGGAGAAATATATTTTGGAGTAGAATCTTTGGTGAAGTGTGTTTCTTGGAGGCATACTATGTGAGCCTTCTTGTTATGGAAAGTACGGAAGGCTTTGGTCCTTTTTTGAGGGACATTTATTCCCTGAACATTCAGGGAAAGTATATTCAGTGGTGCCATGGCAATAGATCAAATAGTTTTGACTTACTTTTTGTTATGCAGAGCTGACTGCGCAGATCAACCTGTGTGGACTGAAGAGATGAATAGATAGAAAAGAAACCAGTGAATTCTGGAGTAAAGAGTAAACAAAAAACATATGAGATTAGATGATACATTGTATAAATTATTTTTTGCAAATAATCACAATTTACCCGTGAAAGAGAATAAATATCTCTCTCAGGGGAATAAGTGCCTTCGTCACACTCCCACATAATATGGTTGGGAGAATGAGGAGGGCTAATGGGGGTATACGGATCTTCCGCTTACAGGAGAGAAGTGCTATGTCAAAAGACATCAAAATGATGTTTCATTAATTGGAGTGCAGAATATAGTTTTTGTTGAAATTATTTATTCCAGGGTGGTTGTATATGGTTAGTCTTGCCCTAGGCTAAATAATTCAGTTAGAAAGGTACTGTTAATAACTTTGGTATTGATGAAGATAGTTTGAATTATTTTGGGATTTTAACCCTTTTAGAGTAAACAATTACATATTTTATTCATATGTAACTGTTAAGATATGTTAACTCATAAAATAGAGGTTGTATTGCTTCAGATTAGAATAAACAAAAACATAATTCTAGGAACTAGTTAGGTAATAATATATTTGTTTTAAGAAAAGAAAGAAAAAGCTTCCATTACTTCTGGATTATTGAATATATTTGTCCTAAAAAGTAATAAATCTATTGTTATTACCTGATAATATATAACTGAACAAGAATTTCCTTTATATTTATATTAAGAATTTCACTTATATATTCTAAGGCTATATGAATCAGAAGTAATAAGAAATATAACTGGAATGTAACATGATACCACACAGTGTGTGACTATCAGAATGCAGTTACATTCAGTTATAAATATAGGTTTTTTTATAGAGAACAATCTCTTAGTATAATAAATGAAGAGATATCAGGAATTAGGATGTCAGTCCATTGAATCTTCTTGGTCCATGGATGATGTGGCATAACGGCCTCTTTTGTGAGAATGATGATTCCCATTTTGTTCTGAAATTTTCTGGGTGCTGCCTGAAGGTGAAGATGATGCCATTCTTCTGCGTGTGGGAGTGTTGCTGCTTGTGGGTTCTGTCAGATTTAATTTAAAAAGGGTTTGTTGTAGTTCATCTGCTGATCTGCTTCTGTAAATTGTACCTTGGTAGTTAAATCTGACTGAAAAGGGGAAGCCCCATTGATACATAATGTTGTGGCGTTGCAGTTCCATTAGTTGGGGTTTCATGGATCGTCTTTTAGTAATAGTAAGTTGGGATAAGTCAGCAAAAATTTGATAATTGTGTCCTTGAAAATTAAGTTCCTTTTTTTCTCTTGCAGCAATTAGTATTTGTTCTTTCGTTCTGTAATAATGAAATTTTGTGATTATATCACGTGGGGGTCCATCTTTCTTTTTGGCTGTGAGGGCTCTGTGTACTCTGTCCAGTTCTAAACGTTCAATAGGGATATCTGGCTTTAGTTCTTGTAATAGAGCAGTAATAGTAGATTGCAGGTCTGTCACAGTTTCAGGTATTCCCCTTATGCGCAAGTTTGAACGTCTGGCTCTATTTTCGTAATCTTCGAGCTTAGTTTGAAGTATTAAATTCTCTTTTTTTAATTGTTCCAATTCTGTTATATTTTCTTGGGTTGTAATTTCAATTTCATCCATTTTTATTTCTAAGGCTGCGGTGCGGTTTCCCAGCTCTCTTATTTCTTTGGTTAGGCTTTTTGTTATTTGGTCTGAGGTTTGTTTTAAAGCCTTATGAAGCATCTTTTCAAATTGTAATAATATTACTGGAGATACTGAGGAGGCTTGTGGAGAAGTTTGTGAGAGGATTTGTTCTGTATCTGACTCAAATGGAGAGTCTTGCTGTGACATTTTCTGTCTGTGAGAGCGCCCTGATGCTGTATCTTGTGAGGTGACTGGAGCTGCTTCAGCTGCAGTGAGTGCCTGTGAGCTCTTTGTGAGGTGATTTTTATTTCTGCCACGGTTTCCTCCCAGTACCATATTTCCTGCCCAAACTTTCACAGTTTGTTCCCTGGGGCAAAAAGGTTCAAATGGATACCTTTTGAGCCTGCAGGCTCCGCTTTGTCCTTCTCTTCTCTCCTCAGCGGTGTGGAGCTCTAACAATGCATGTCTGCTCTGCTAGGCTCCGCCTCCTGCCCCCCTCTGCCTTTTGTTTTGCCTTCAGCAAGTGAAATGCATGCTCAATTGGGTTAAGATCAGGTGATTGACTCAGCCATTGCAGAATAATTCACTTCTTTTCCTTCAAAAGCTCCTGGGTTGCCTTTGCAGTGTGTTTTGGATTATTTTCCATCTGTAATGTGAAGTGCCGTCCAATTAACTTTGCTGCATTTGGCTGAATCTGGGCTGACAATATATCTCTAAACACTGCAGAATTCATCCGGCTGCTTCTGTCTTCTGTCACATCATCAATAAACACCAATGACCCAGTACCACTGGAAGCCATGAATGCCCATGCCATCACACTGCCTCTACCATGTTTTACAGATGATATTGTGTGCTTTGGATCATGAGCTGTTCCAAGCCCTCTCCACACTTTTTTCTTCCCGTCATTCTGGTACAGATTAATCTTAGTTTTATCTGTCCAAAGAATGCTTTTCCAGAACTGGTCTGGCTTTTTTAGATGTTTTTTGGCAAAGTCTAATCTGGTTTTTCTATTCTTCAGGCTTATGAATGGTTTGCACCTTGTGGTGAACCCTCTGTATATGCTCTTGTGAAGTCTTCTCTTGATTGTAGACTTTGACAATGATAAGCCTACCTCCTGGATAGTGTCCTTCACTTGTCTGGATGCTGTGAATGGGTTTTTCTTTACCATAGAGAGGATCCTGCGATCATCCACCACTGTTGTCTTCAGTGGACGTCCAAGCCTTTTTTTTCTGTTGCTGAGCTCACCAGTGCATTCTTCTTTCCTCAGAGTGTACCAAACTGTTGATTGGGCTACTCCTAATGTTGCTGCTATCCCTCTGATGGATTTGTTTTATTTTTGAAGCCTTACAATGGCCTGTTTAACTTGCATGGATATCTCCTTTGAACGCATGATGTAAGTTCACAGCAATAGATTCCAAATACAAATACCAGAATAAACTCCAGACCTTTTACCAGCTTAATTGATGAAGCAATAACGAAGGAGTAGCCCACACCTGACTATGAAACAGCTTTTGATTCAATTGTCCAATTAGCTTTGGTCTCTTGAAAAAGGAGGATGGCTATTCTTAAGAGCTGTAATTCCAAAACCTCCTCCGATTTGAATGTACGTACCCTCAAATTAAACCCGAGACTGAGAGTGTGTACTTTCAGCCCATATCCATTATATAACTATAGCTTGAATATGTTTTGGTAAATACCTGAAAAAAACAAAAATTGTGCCTGTGTCCAAGTATATATGGACCTAACTGTATAAAGTGTCTAATACAGCTGCCTCTTAGTACTGAATCAGCTGTTAAAACAAAACAGATCACCTTCTCTTTAATTTCAATATTATTTTAAATGCAAGCTCTTGAGTGTTCTAGAGTTTCTTTGTAATAGCCATTAGACAAAACTGTAATAAGCTGCTTAATGCATTTTAAGCCAATTAAAAGATCTGTCATTAGCTTTCTGAAGCTCTACTGTCAACAAGGAAAATGGCCTGTATTCTTAAAGGAAAATTCTATATAAATGAAACATGATCTTCAGAATGATGGATGAACACACATAAAATTGTTCTCAGACTATTCCTACTTACGGAACTGATAGACATGCTCATAGTAATTGGACTCGGGCATTGCTGTTATGGTGACTACTGGGCATCCATTTCCAGCTAGAGTTTCACATAATACGTCTTGGCGAAAGTAGATCTGTTGAGGATTGTGAAGGGAGTCCAGTTTTTGCAGGTGCATCTTTTGCAGGAAAGCAGAAATAAATACACATTATGCACTAGCAATTATTATTTCTCTTCATGCAATATGTGCATTGTCAAAGCTAAAAGGGCATCACTGTTTATTTTAATAGACAACCCTTATAACCCTCCTATTACATTAGGAACAATATTCACATCTGTTAGGTCATGAGTCAAAATGACCTGCACAGGACATATAATCACAAACTAGCTGCCCGTCAATCAAGAATATAAAAGTATTTTCATGGCAGCAAACAAAAAAGAACATATAAATTACTTCTAAATCTTTCTTTTGATAAATCTACACATTGCAAAGAAAATAACTTACTTACAAGTATTCAGGCATCTAGTGCAGCTGTACATAGTAATCAATCAGCTTCTGAGTGCTCCAGTTTTAGTAAATCCCCCCTAAGAGATGCGGCTTTGAAATCATGCAACTTCCCTTGAAATCACACGATTTCTAAGCCGCATGTCCATGCGACGTGGAAGACATCTGTGCGACTTCATGCACAGATGTCTATGCAAGTTGCACCTGAACTTGCAAAAAAGTAGTGCAAGAACTACTTTCATTTGACTGCCTCCATTGCGGACAACAGGGTGCAACTTGTCAAGTGTTTTGAAACTAGCGAATCGCATGACAAGTCGCACTGGTGTGACCGAGAGCCAAGTGTGAGTGTGATTTTTACAAATGAATTTCTTGCATGTCACCTATGTATTGGTTTTGTGGTCCAGATGGGCAGATCTAACACCTTACATGTTTTCTACCAGCAATAGTCTATAGCAGCTGAGGTGGAGGAGATCATAGCTGCATCAGGCTGAACCTTTACAATGGTTGCAGCAGCAGGAGAACGTATAACTTAGGCCCATTTCTCAGTCTTTCGATCTTTCCTTTAGGAAAATGCTTTGCTGATACAGTTTACGGTCATCGTACTGTGGCCACTGTTCAGTTATTTTGCTGGCAGCTATTCACTGCTGTCATTTGTCAAGGTTTTCACTTTGGTGGCATTGTAGTCTAGGATCAATAAAGTTTTCAAAACCTACTTGATGATACATAGTTATGCATAGTGCTGATAAGGACATTCTTGTTCACTTTAGGACAGTATGACACCAGCAATGTTGTGTCAGTAAAAGCAAACTTAGAAGAGGTTACAGGTCTTCCCACCACAGTTAGAAGCTTTTTGGAGAGCTCTGGTCAGTTTCCTTACAGTCCTCCAACATGGTTTCCCTCTCCTGTGGGATGTGAAGAAATTGCGACATTGCAGTCTTTTACTCACATTCAGCAGTACCCGCATCCCTCGCCTCTTTTTAGTTGCACCACCCCCCCGGTGGCTTTTCAGTGAGGACCTAGGCATACCTAGATTTTGCATCACAAGCTTTCCAAATTTTGATCTCATATTACACAGGTTTATTAGGTTTGCACTGCCTATAGGGATAGTGTTCTCTGAATTTGTTTATCCTCTGTAATGTGGGGTCCAGTATTGTACATTAGAGGTAGAATCTCTATCCATTTATCTCATGCATACCTGAGTATTGCCAACTTGTCTCTCTTGAGCAGGTCTAGCATTGTGGTTAATAAAGGGATTAACTCCTGCTTTCTTTGACTACTAAAGAGTTTAATATGCAATAAAGTGTGAGTCAATTAGGCAGGCCATACACGGTGAAAATTTTTTGCCACGGGTTGCAGGAAAGAAATTCCTACGATTCCCCCATCAACACAGATAGTGCTGACAGGGGAATCCCTCCTGTTGAGCAATTGTCTGCTCCCGGCAAATGGGTGGGGGTAGCTGTCCCCACCGGGAGAAGACAGTGATTATCGCTAGCAGCTATAGCAGCCATTAGTGATAATCGCAAGAGAATCTGTCAGGCTGGTTGCACCCAAGTTGATCGATTAACTTGGTACATTCAGCCTGCCCATTAATAGTTCGAGATTCGAGCCATGTGTGGCCGGCCTAAGGCAGTCATACAGTAGGTTATCGACCCAAAAGGAAGAAAAGTCATACAATTTCAAAGAGAGAGAAAAAGTAGTGTAATGGTAACGTTGTTCTGCTATGAAGTGAAATGGGTCAAACTGACCTGCAACATAATACTAGGGTTAAACATATGGCAATATTATTCAAAACACAACTGCTGGTTTCAGGAAGGTATACCCCACTTGCCCTCCGGAAGATTTACCCCCCTTCATGACCAATTTTTGCTAAGCAACACTTCGCTACTTTAATTGGCAATTGCGCGGTCATGCAACACTGTACGCAAATTAAATTTTTATCATTTTTTTCCACACAGAGCTTTCTTTTTGTGGTTTTTGATCAGCACTGGGATTTTTATTCTTTATTATATAAACAAAAAAAGACCAAAAATTTTGAAAAAAATAAATAACGATGTTTTAATTTTTGCTATAAAACCTAGCAAATACAAAAAAAAAAAACAATGTCTTCATAAATTTAGGCCAAAATGTATTCTGCTCCATGTCTTTGGTTAAAAAAAATCCCAAGTAGTGTATATTAATTGTTTTGCGTGAAAGTTATAGCATCAAATTTTTTTTTATACTAGTAATGGTGGCAATCAGCAACTTATAGAGGGACTGTGGTAGTGTGGCAAACAATCTGACACTAACTGCCACTGAGTGGGAACTGACTAACTGCCACTGACATCACAAGTGACACTAATAGAGTGATTAGTGCTAATAATATGAACTATCATTGTACTAATGACACTGGGTAGAAAGTTTGTGCCTAGGAAGTGTTAATGTGTGTACTATGTGCTGCTTTTACTAAGGGATCTAAGGGATCTTCCCCAACCATCCAGTTGCACATATAACATGTAATAATGATAATATATTAAATTAGATGGTACAGAAGGAAGGTGTCCTCTCCCAAGTGAGGGAGGGAGAGGACACCTTCCTTCTCTACCATATACCCTAATTTAAAATATTATTATTATATGTTATATATGAAATTTTCAGATTGAGGAAGGTGTTTTGGGGTTCACTGTACTGAACATTATATGTGATATCATCCATTTACTTGCTTTTATGGGTAAAGCGGTGTATGAGTATGAACCACTTCCCATCCAGGCCAATTCTGGCACTTCGCTCCTACATGTAAAAGTCATCATTTTTATTCTAGAAAATATTACTCAGAACCCTCAAACATTATATATGTTTTTTAGCAGAGACCCTAGAGAAAATAATGGCGGTCGTTGCAACTTTTTATGTCACACCGTATTTGCGCAGAGATTTTTCAAACGCGTTTTTAAAAAAAAAGAATTTCATGAATAAAAAAGAAACAGTATAGTTAGCCCAATTTTTTTGTATAATGTGAAAGATGATGTTACGCTGAGTAAATAGATACCTAACATGTCACGCTTTAAAATTGCCCACACTGGTGCCAAACTTTGGTACTTAAAAATCTCCATAGGCAACGCTTTAAAATTTTTTAAAAGTTACCTGTTTAGAGTGACAGAGGAGGTCTTGGAATTGTTGCTTTTGGCTCTAACGCACATGGCAATACCTCACATGTGTGATTTGAATGCCGTTTACATATTATGGGCACGACTTACGTATGCGTTCACGTGTGTGCGCAAGCACACGGGGACGTGGGTGCTTTAAATTTTTTTTTTATTTTTTTATTTTACTTTTATTCTTTTATTTTTACACTTTCTCTTTAAAAAAAAAAAAAAAAAAAAAAAAAGATCACTTTTATTCCTATTACAAGGGATGTAAACATCCCTTGTAATAGGAATAGTGCAGGACAGGACCTCTTTATGGAGTGATGTGAGGTCTATAAGACCCCACATCTCTCCTTCAAGCTGGAAAGGCTAGGATAAAAAAAAAAAAAAAAAACTCTCTCGGCTCGGCCTTTCCAGCCGCGTCACTGGCATTTTTTACTTCCACTGACCCGGAAGTGACGTTATAACGTTGCGCCCGGTCCTCCGACGGTCAAAGAGATGACTAGGGACCATCTGGTCACCGGAAATCTCTATGTTCAACTTCCGGCAACGACCTGATTTGTTCTGTAGCTCGCTGATCGCAGGGGACGAGCCAGGAGAAGCTCCGGAGGGCGACGTCCCGCTGCCTGTAAGAATGATCAAGCGGCTGAACTGCTGCGATGATTTTTCTTACGGTACACAGAATCACCGGCTGAAAAAGATGATATCTGGATGATGCCTGTAGCTGCAGGCACCATTCAGATATCCCCACTCAAAGTCCAGGACGTTATATGACGGCCTACGGGCGGGAAGTGGTTAAAGTCCTGCATACTTGAATTTTTTCTTTTTACACTATATATTAAATGAAACATACCTAATTTGGCCACAAGATGGAGCTACGTTTTATAAGAAATCCCTATGACTTGGCTCTATCTAGTGGCCAAATGCAGTATTTTGTTCGTTTTCAATCAAAATGCACAGGATATAACCGAGTACCATTCATTTTTTTTATTTTTGCACAGTTCGCACAGAATGTATATGATTGATTGGTAATTCATAAACAAGCAGTGGAGTGAAATATTCTAAATAAAATGAAACAGTGAAATAAATCTTGAATAAAGTCAAATGAAAGTGTACTTTCAAATCGTCCACCTGGGCAGAAAAATAAGTCAATAAAGTCCCTCCATAGTGAAAAATTAAAACATGTGAGTCAGTGAAAAAAATCGTTCATAGAAATCCACAGAAAGCACACAAATCTTCCAACTGTGATGATATCTTCCAACAAAGGCTAAATAGTCCTTCACTAAAACTTAAGTAACCCACTTTCTCAGTATATGTGAACATTATTTGTGACGTTGAATTAAAAATCTGTTGGGAGAGCACACAATGGCATCTTCGCCTTTCGTGCCAGATGACCTTGTCCTGGGTATAACAGAGGTGTTCATTTAGATGCATCCCTGCAATTCATGGGTGGATAACAAATGTGGCCCTTTTAAGGTAGACCCCACTGGTTTAGTTGAATATGATGCATGTGCGGCCCAGTTTATTGGTTACTTTGCTTTAATAGAATTATTTAGGATATAACATGTCCTTTTTGGAGGCAGTCAGAGGGTACGAGGTCTGGCAGTTCCTGATCTCCATACTGTCTCCAAATTTGTGTGCTTGGATGCCCGGGCAGATGATGGACAATAACTATACATGACTTCTAGCTAAAATGTCAGACTCAGGTAAAGTATGCAAAGTTAAATAAAGGAGAAATATAAACTTTCAGAAGTAAGCTTGCACAGTAATAATAATTACAGGCTGACTAATCTGGTTCCTGCATTAGCCAATTGTCACGTATTCTCTCACGAGTTTTAAAATTTGGGGAGCTTTGACTTCATGACCTGAAATAAAGGCAAAGCCAAAATAACAACATGTTTGATTTGAATAGGATTCTATAGAACAGCTGAATATTTTGATCTACCATTCCAATAAGACACAGAATTCACACACATAATTCCAACTTTAAAAATATCTTAAGTAAGTGACAAACCTTACCTTCAATGTAGAATATGTGTAAGGGTAGTGATAAGCAAAATAACAGACGTCATCTTTATGTGGAAAAGTGACAGTAAATGTCAAGGTATAGTATGACTTTCCCTTCTGACCTCCTGTAGCTATTGAACTTCTGGAGAAATTATTTCTGTGAAAAAAAAAAACCTTGATGATACATTGTTAAATAGTCCCTGGTTATTCATTATGACCAAGGAAAAGTTAGTTAGCACTGAGTGTCTTTAGTAAATGATATTGTATCATACATAACTTAGATTTTTTTTGTTTGTATGTTGCCAATTTTCCACAGTATGCTTACTAGCTAGGAAAATCTAAACATAATAAACTACCATTAAACTACACCCAAATTATGATCTAAAACTAACATATTTAAAACCTTAGCTGTCATAACCTGGGATTCTAAAGCAGCCAGCCCATAGATGATTTGATTTTCTTGTGGTGGAAGGAAAAAAAATTGCTATATTCACCCATCAACACAGTCAGCGTTGATTGGGGAATCCCTCCCGCAGCACTTTTGTGTTCTGCCAATGGGGGGGAGAACACGATTACTGCTAGTGGCTATATCTGGCTTGTTGTACCCAAGTTAACCTACAGGTTGACTTGGGTACAATCAGGCTGCCCATAGATGGACCATATCTTGGCCGGTCCCTGCGGAACCAGCCGAGTTACATCATATGTACCTGCCAGTGCCTCTAGGGTCCCTCCAACTTGAGTATCCAAGACTCTGTCAAATGGGAACGTTCAGGCAAAGCCAGCCAATCACTGGCTCTGCCTGAACAACTCTCCCACTTTTTGACAGAGAAAATGTGCCCTGCTGCTACAAGCTGTGTTCAGATAGAGGCTACTTGAGGGAGATCAGAGCTGTTGACAGGCAATTTTAGATGACAGGTCTGCTTCAAATATTTTTTTTCTACAACCTGCTGACTTTTTATACTGCAGATGAACAGCTTTCATATTTAGGCTCAGTTCACATATATGCCAATCGGATGCGTTTTGAACTGCATCTGATTCCCATAACATGTAAACCGGATCGGCTTGCAATGGAGCCGGTTCACACATGTCCGGGGCGGATGCGATCCATTTTTGAAAAGAGTCCTTTGGGATTTTAGGCCACACCAGACTCCTTTTTAAAACTGTCTGCAAACCGCAGCCAAACATGTAAATGGGAATATACATATACTGGAGGTTTCTGTCACAACAAGCAGTACATTTATTACCTGAAGTAGTAGGCGTTAACAAGACCTATCCTTAACCCATTATTTTCCAGGGGTCATTGATATCTAAATGCCCAGGCCAAATTTTGCAGGTGTCAACATGTGTAGATTAACTTGATAACAGCTCTATGACAAATCTGCATACCTAAAAAATGTTCATAGTTTAAGGACATATAAGACTTTATTTGGTATATTGAATAAAAACAGTGTTCCTTTTTATTATTATAGTCTTATAAATGCAAACAAATGTTAAAAAAAAGGTTCTACTATAATTAATTTATTTTTATATCTTATGATAATTACAATATAGAGGCTAAGTTGGGTAAGGAAGGGGGAGGGGGGAACACAACATCAACTTTGCACTTCTCTTTTAAGCTAAAATCCAAGGCTGTGTTCATTTAGTGAGAATATAGCAGCCCAATGCAAAATAAATGTGTTCATAGTATAGCTACTATTATAGAGGAAGTAAAGCCTGATGGGTTTTACTTCCTCTTTTGTTCCCTGCAAACCCTGCAAAGTAAAAGCATAATGGGCTAGTATGCATCACATACTAGCCCATTATGTGGCACTTACCTGCAAACGAAGCCCGTGCTGTCCCCGCTGGAGGCCGCATCTATCTTCGCCCCTCTTCCTTCCAGGGGCGCGTGACGTCACTCCCGCACATGCGTGTCGGAGCCACCAGTCACGTCACTCGCTCGGGAAGGTCATTCATCGGCGCACTACAAGGTAAATATCTCATAAACGGCGCACGTTTAGGAGATATTTACAGTACCTATAGGTAAGCCTTATTCTAGGCTAAAGTTCTAAACAGGGGTTTACAAACACTTTAAGTACATTTACATGCCAATACTTGATTTTAACACTTACTTGTAATAACAAATATCTGTTCCAACTCGAACCCACCAAGGTCTGGAAATCAATGCCTCCTGCACAGAATACATGAGTGGCTGCATGCCTTGTGGATAAAACAAGAGATAATACACTCTTTACTATCAGGGCTAAATATGATTCATTAATAATAGTAAAACGCCCACATATTAAATGATGTTAGATGGTCAAATGGAATCTGATTGGTCGATGTGGATGATCCAGACCTCCACCCCCACACATTTTTTATTAAAACCAGCTCCATTGCTTACATCAGAGAAGACTTGAGGATTTAGCACATGTGCATATCTATTTTCAAGCAAATAAAAATTTTCAAATGGCTGATTGAATTACAATCCTTACAGATATGGCTGACATGTTTATAGACAAGAATACATTAAACCCCAAGTGAACCTTCACTTTAAATCAGTTTTTATACATTCCATTTATAGATTCCAGAAGCATCAAAACAAAACGTTTACTGTCTAAGGCTTCATGTACATGGGATGTTGTTTAACCCCTCCTGAATGATTTAACTTAACAGCTAGAAACTGACGTCTAAAAACATCTGTTCAGCCGCGTTTACATGCTGCGTTTAGCCGGTATGTAAAATGAAAAAGTCAGTAAACAAAACGCTGCTAAACACGAGTTACCACTGTTACAAGCATTTGGCGTTTCAAATGACTCTTAACATCCACCCTGAACGCATTTTTTTGCGTTCCAAAAAATGCTTCTAAGCTCAACTGCCTAGAAACGACTATAAATGACCCTGTGTACATGTACTGATAAGATAACAGAGGAGAGTTCGGGGTAGCTGAAAAAAAACGCCCAACTGCTCCTAAGCCTGGGTTCACACTGATGCAAATTTACAGCGGGTTTGATGTGTTTCAGAACACACTGATGTCATGGTTATGCAATAGAGTTTTGTCTGTCAGCTTACCTGTCTCCATGTGTTCATCTCTAGAAACCAGCTGACTCTCACCTGACTGCTTTTACAATCTCTCCTCTGGCTCTACCCCAGTTCCTATCAGAGAACTCTATATTAACCTCTGCACTGCAGGCCAGCCCTGCTAATCAACCTTTGTGTGTTTTGGCTTCCTGTGTCCTGCCTGCCGTGTGCTCTACGTTTGTTTCTGTTACCGACCTTGTCGTGTTCTCAACTATTCCTGTCTGCTTGTGACCCTGACCTTTGGCGTGTCCCCGACTATTCCTGTTTGCCTGTGACCCTGAACCTTGGCGTGAACTCTGTTATCCTTGTCTGCTTGTGGCCCAGACCTTGGCTTATTCCCTTACTATCCCTACTGTGGGTGTGAGCTGAGGGACCCTGGGGGTTGCAACCTGGAGCCAGTTGCAGCCCAGTCCATCCTCACCACTAGAGGCTCTGGTGAACACCTGCTGGCTCTAAGACTCCGCGCCCCAGGGAATCTTACGCTCTAACCCCGGTGGGATCCGTGTTGGTGTTCCAGCGGCCCTGCCTTCCTTACCACCCTGACTCCCATCCGCAGCAGTCAGCCGTAGGGTCCACTACCTTGTGGTGCACTCCTGATTCCAACGGTGTGCATCTGTCACCTAGCCTCAAGGTGACCTGACAACAGATTTGCAGGTCATGTAAAAAGCATAGTATTCCATGGCTTTGGTTCACATCTATGCATTGCGAATTTGGTGTGAGAAAAAAAAAAAGGGTCCTGTGCGTGTTGACTGCGGGTGCGATCGGAATTCATATGGTGCAGTGCAAATTTTATCTTCATAGGCTTCAAATGAACTTGCAGTAAACTCGCAGCACACAGTTCACATTTCTGTAAATTGTTCACTGTCTGCCTCCTGAAATTCACGGTAAAATCGCGGTAAATTCATGGTAAATTCGCACATAGTCACCTCAAACTGCAAGGCAAATTCGCACCTCACACAGGACAAAAAAATAGATCAAATTTGCAGTACATCGCATCGCATAATGTGAACCTAGGCTTAATGTCTGTATACCAGCAACAGTGTACATGAGGCCTTACAGCTTTTTATCTTTCTAAAACAACCACAGCCTGATTACAAAAGCCTGTTCCCTGCCAGCAGCTACAGTGTAGAACCCCCTGCCACTTTGTGTGGAAACAATGGTCTCAGTGAGGCAGTCCAACACGCCCCCTAGTCAGACATATATCTGAGAAATGAGCAAAACCTCTGCTCACAGCTGTCTGGAGAGCACAGGCTCTATATGAGGTGGGTCAGGCCTATGCAACTAGATCACCAATTCCACAAAGAAACTGAGGTTTCCACCCTGAAGTTGCTGACCGGGATAGGCTTTTCTATTCAGACTGTGTCTGAAATTTAAAGAATACAAACTATTATGCCCCGTACACACGGTCGGTTTTTCCGATGGAAAATGTTCGATGGGAGCCTTTTGTCGGAAATTCCGACAGTGTGTAGGCTCCATCGGACAGTTTCCATCGCACAAAATTTGAGATCTGGATCTCAAATTTTCCGACAACAAAATCCGTTGTTGGAAATTCCGATCGTGTGTACACAATTCGGACACACAAAGTGCCACGCATGCTCAGAATCAAGCAGAAGAGCCGCACTGGCTATTGAACTTAATTTTTCTCAGCTCTTCGTACGTGTTGTACGTCACCACGTTCTTGATGTTTGCAATTTCCGACCAACTTTGTGTGACCGTGTGTATGCAAGACAAGTTTGAGCCAACATCCGTTGGAAAAAAAACATGGATTTTGATGTCGGAATGTGTAATCGTGTGTACGAGGCATAAGACTTTGAAAATGTTTTGTTCTGATGCCACTAGAATATATTAAGTGGATTTAAACTGAGGAGGAAATTGGGCTTTAACCACCATCGGCATGTACTGTATACACATAGGTAGACAAGTTCAGTAACTCAGACCACGTAAAAAAGTTCCCTGTTCACAATGTACATTGCAGGAACATTAGCCAGAAGATATTGTTCTCTCCCGCACCACTATCTTTTTATATCCCGCATGTGTGCTGCAGGTCTCTGCAGGTCCCTGTGCATGCGCACACGCTGGTTTCAGGTAGTGGATCTTGTTTAGACCTGAGACATGTGTGTGCATGTGTGAGGATCACCCCAGGCATTTACAGGTGTGCCACAAGGAAATAATAAAAATCAACCAGCGCTGATCACTAATGCAAAATACTAAAAGCAGCTGAATACTGAGGATAAAATCTATCAAATCCAACCAGACAAATGAAAAAAGCAGTACAGCGCTGACAATGTCCCTAAAGATAATCAATAAACATAAATGTCCATAAATATAATGTCCATAAAGAGAAAGGGGAGTTCCAGATGAAGATCCCAATGTGCAAGTGATATCCAATAATGATAAGTGACTGATAAAGTGATAACAATCCACCACCAGTATGATACTGGTGGTGGATTGTTATCACTTTATCAGTCACTTATCATTATTGGATATCACTTGCACATTGGGATCTTCATCTGGAACTCCCCTTTCTCTTTATGGACATTATATTTATGGACATTTATGTTTATTGATTATCTTTAGGGACATTGTCAGCGCTGTACTGCTTTTTTCATTTTTCAGGTGTGCCACAAGGCCCAAAGATCTGCAGCACATGTGTGTACACAGAGTTTTGCGGTGCGCATACGTCCTGTAGGAGAACTACCTCCTGAAGTGTGTGATGTGGATATCCCAGGAGGCAGAGGGGACCCAACAATAGTCTTGCCTAGGTGAGGAATGAGAAGAGGTAATAAACCTATACAATAATGAGGGGGAATCATCTAGTTATGTAATCGGAGTGGGGAGAAAAAAAGGAAAGAAAAACAATGTTTTCATTGGTAAAAATCTCACCATAATTAAATTGGCTGTTAGACTTTTCACAATTAATGATGTTAAAGCGATAAGCAGTCCCAGGTTTCATGCCACTAACTTCAAAGTAAAACCACTGGTGGTAATGATTGCTGTTTATATCTGAGTTCAAGATGAGATCATATTCATTTCTAGAAAATAAATCACAGGTCACCTTCTTGTTATATGGAACTGTTTTTTTCTACAGCAAGAAAAATTAAAAGGACAATCTCACTTTCTTATCTGAATGACCTTCCGCAGGTTTCCAGATTCAAATTTGGAGTTGAACTTGAGGACATCACTCTCATCTGGAATGGCACAGCTGCAAAGAATTAGAGAAAAGAAAAGCATTAACCTTTATATTCCCCAATAATGACTGTCATAATAATAATGGTTCACTTTTTTTTTTTTTTTTTTTATCCGGGATAGCATAGAGGTAACAAAACAAAGCCACCAAATTCTCATCTGGCTTAGAAAAATTGCTCTATAATGTGAAGTATCTGTATCATACAATTACAAACAGCTGCTACAAACCAATAAACATCAATGTTTGTACACATAAATTGCATTTAGGGACATTCTTGGATAAATATCCAAAAGTTTCAGAGCCGTATCACAAATGAATAGAAGGTTGCAATGCTGAAGAGATTTATTCCTACAAGCAGGGGGTGTCCGTTTCACAAATTCTGCAGGGCAAAACTGTAATACCGCGTACACACAAGCGGAATTCCCGTCAGAAAGAGTCCGATGGGAGCTTTTCATCGTATATTCCGACCGTGTGTATGCCCCATCGGACTTCTTCTGTCGAATATTCAGGCGGACTTAGATAGAGAACATGTTCTATATTATTCCCACGGAACAGATTCCTATCGGGAAAACCGCTCGTCTGTATGCTGTTCCGACGCACCAAAAACGACGCATGCTCTGAAGCAAGTACGAGACGGAAGCTATTGGCTACTGGCTATTGAACTTCCGTTTTCTAGTCCCGTCGTACGTGTTGTACGTCACCGCGTTCTGGACGGTCAGAATTTGGTGTGACCGTGTGTATGCAAGATAGCTTTCAGCGGAATTCCGTTGTAAAAACCTTCAGAGTTTATTCCGACGGCAAAACCGGTCGTGTGTACAGGGCATAAGACTCTATCAGTCCAAATACTTCATAGTATGGAATAGGAAACTCATGGAAGCCGTACTTCAATAGACTAATGACATATTTTATGTTATTTTCTCTAGAATTTCTTAAAAAATTAGTTTGGGACTTACAGGTGCAGGACAAGAAAAATAAACAAAAAAAACAGACATAGACATTGAAATGTTTAAAGTATAACTAAAGTCAAAACTGTTTTTTTTTAGTTTTCGATAGAGTGGAGAGGGATTAGAACGCCTGTCAGTTTGTATTGCTATCCCCTGTTAAAGAGATTCACCCTCTCTATTTGTCTTGTTTACCATTTTCATTGAAAGTAAAAGAAAATCCCAAATGTTGGACTGTCCCCAGAAGAGTAACAGAGGAGAAATCTTTCAATGGGGACACTAGTTCTGGTGACCTAGGAATTCCCCAAGGAATTCCCTTAATTTGCAGGGATTTCCTCTCACTTACTGTTTGGCTATGGGACAGGAAGTGAAGGGAAATCTCTACGATGGGACATAGGTGATGAAAAAAATCTGACAGGGGTTATAATTCTCCCCTACTCTATCCATAATGAAAAAAAAAGTTTTGCCTATAGTTCTACTTTAACTATTCAGAACAACAAGGCACGTTTTTAGGTAATGCTTTGTGTTCTGTCACATCATACAGGTCTATTAAAATTTCTAAAGCAACTGTATTGAGAAGGAATTAATGGTAAAAGCCTGCTTTAGTCTTAGTCCAGATACCCAGAAGAGCTCTATCAAAGACCCAATACATTGGGGTGTATCACATATTTGTACATTTTCCCCTGCCTCCCACAATGCAGAGCTTTGGGAAGACAATTGCCAGGCCCAAACAATGTTGTGTGCCTAAAAATGTGCAAATGCATACTTTCAGAAGCGGCAAAGGCTTTTCAGGGGACAGCAAATAGGGAGCGAATAGGGCAAAAACAATCAACCCCTGTTTCTGCTGCTAAGCTTACTTTGGTTCATTTACTTACTATATTTGGCAACCAAGGTAATCCCAAGCTATTCCTTCAAAAGATGTAAATTCATTTTTCAAAGAAGGTGCTCTAAAAAGTACAGTCTACTCCACCCTCCTATTACAGTGTGTTGTAGTGAATTTTCAGCAAAACTATTAAAAAAAAAAAGTAACTTACCTGGAATTATCAAGATCATATACTATCCGGTCTATTATATCATTTGGATGAATCAGTCTTTCAATATCTTGGGATATTTTTGTCCTATGGAAACAAAGTTAAACAACACTTTTCAGAGGATTAGAAAATTTTTTTTTTTTTACAAAGCACTCAAATTGTAGAAGATATCATTTGTTATACAGCAACTACACTATCAAGACTATGGGCAGATATACAGTACATGAGGAAAAGATTTGAACTCATGTTAGGATTTACTGCAGTCAGAGGCTCAGAAGGTCCTTTACTATTGTCTTAAAAAAATGCCTATCACAGGAACAAGAAATGAGGAAAACAGAAGTTAAAGGTGTTTTTTTTTTTATTTGTCTTTTTTTTTTTTAAGTAGCGAAATGCTAGAACCTCTGGCAGCTTTCATTGTTGTCTATTTCCCTTTTGATGATTTCCCTTCACTTCCGGTCTAGTAGAAGATGGCCCCTGATAAGAAAGTAATTAGAAGTCTCTCTAACAGAGTCCTGTATTTATTTATTTTTTCATTCTTTATTTAGAAGAAATTGTAATTCTTCTAAATAACAAATCCATTAAGCCTCGGTTCACACTGGGACGACTTGTCAGGCGACCTAGGTCGCCTGACAAGTAGCGTCCCGTTCAGTACAATGGAACCGTTCTAATCGGAGCGACGCAAGTCGCTCCGACTTAGAAAAAGGTTCCTGTACGACTTTGGGGGCGACTTGGGGCGACTTGCATAGACTTCTATACAGAAGTCGTTTTGCAAGTCGCCCCGGCAGTCGTGTGCAGGTCGCCTCGGTGAGGCGACCTGCAAGTCGTGCCGCCTCTGGTGTGAACCGAGGCTTAGCAGAGACATCAAAACATTGTGTACAGCAAACGTCCTACACAAATCCATAAAAACAAGTCCAGGAAATCTGAAGGCACTGGACCCCAGTGTAGACATTGCTCAAGACAATTAGGTCAACAGAGCTTCCTGTGTACACAACTAGGGCATACAATCCCCTTATTTTAAGGGGAAAAAACAACACACCACCCCAGTGGGAATAACAAGCAAATGAGGGTAGTTGTGAGGGTAAAGGCGTGTGTGCGGGGGGGTGGGGGTAAAAGAAAGACCAAAAAAAGAGATAGGTGAAAGTGAAGGAAGATGGTAGGGGGGGTGGAGGGGGGTTGGAAGATGGTACAATAGACGCCCCCGCAACAAAATACCCCCAGCAATAATAAATCCACTTCAGCAACAATAGTCCCCCAGAAGCCAGCATCAAAAGAACCTACAGCAGCTGGTAAAAACAGTAGATCCCTCTCAGTAACAATTGACCCTCCAGCAACAATAGACCCTCCCTCAACAAGAGATTCCCCCAGGCACAATAGATCTCCCAGCAGGCAGCATCACTAGACCTTCCAGCACACCCCAGCGCCCCTTGCCATTACATAAATTCAGTGCTGGCGTTCCACCGTGTTGCTCCTGAAAAAAAGCCCTGTGTTTGGTCCTTGTAAAAGAAATAAGGAGTCCAAATGTTCCAGTTTTTCCTTTTGTTCCTTCAACATCATGGTTAGGTTCTCCAACTCTTGAATCTCAGTAATGCGAGTGGGTCAGTGTGTCCTGTTGGGAGATAGAGTGCTTTTCCATAATGCTGGAATGCAAGCTTTTGCTACGTTGAGTAGATGCTTCAATACATAATTTTTGTACCTCTTATTGGAGAGTGGCATATCGTGTAAAAGGTGAAAGGGGTTCTTTACAGGGGAAGGCTGCAAACTCAAAAACTTACCTCACAGAAGTGATGGCAACAAGAAAGGCAACCTTGCAAGTAAGGGTAGACAGAGGAATATCCCTAGTAGGTTTAAAGGGCAGTTTTTAATGAGCTGACAGAACCAGGTTGAGTCACTTGGGAATGTACAGAAGGAATATCCTGTATAAAGGCTTTCACTAGGGAGTGAGTGGCAAGCAGTCTCTCATAAAGAACTGTTAAGTTTTAGATTCAACTCCTAATGGTACCCAAAGCCAAATGCTGATCCAGACTAGTCTGGAGAAAAGACGTGATTCATCTCACTGAGAACTTCCCTGAATGGAATCCTTACCTTGCACGATGGTAGACTTTGCGAGAAGTCAATTTCCTTGTTTTCAGGAGTCTAGGAATGACAGACTCTAATAGACCCCTGTCCCTCAGGAGCATGGGAGCTAAACCAAGCTGTGAACGCCACAATAGAGAAAAAGGTGGCAAACCAGCTTCTGGGACAGAAGATCTGGATGATCTGAGACCGCCCAGAGAGTCTGCCAAAAGCTTGATGTGTTTTGAGTACCATGTTCTCCTGCACCAGTTTGGTGCAATGAGAATCGCTGGGATCCTCTCCATCTCAATCCTGCGAAGTAAGCAAAGAAGCCAGGAATTATAGATTAGGTTGCCTACACCACAGATTACACACTATTGACATTTTCGTGTCAGCCTTGAATGATTAATTCAGTCTGGCAGTGTGTGGGTAGTGTGTGGGCAGCTAGTGCTCCTTGTACATAAGTTATTTTAGACCTTTATTGTGGCAATCAGTTCCCCATGGGGTCCACATTAAGGACAAAGGGGTGGAGTCCACTGTTCTCGGCATCATGATGCCAATGTTTTCACAATGCATGAGCGATCATGGTGGGGCAAAACCAGCTTGGGTTATGCATTGTGAAAATGCAGCCTAAATGCCACAAGAATAGCCTAAAATGTAAGGTTATATATACAAGTAGCAATTGCTCCTCCCATACAATGCCAGAAGACACTGGCTATCATGGAGTGGTGTTCAAGGATGTAAAAAAAAAGGCTAACCACCTTTGAAAGTGGCTTTTTTTGTGTTTGTGTGTACAAGCCCTATCTTGCTATAAAAGTTTGCCACAGTTGCAGCAAAAGGCAGAGTAGGTTTCAAGCTCAGGGAAAAAGGGAAGACTGCCCTGAGCATGAAGACTTAAGCAAGGGAAAAATGCCCAAGTAGTAAGCATGAGGCCCATGGTCAGGTACACAGCAAGTTGCCCTGGAAAAGTCAGTGGATCAGGAATGCAGGAGGGCCCGCAGAACTGCTCCCCTTATGTCCAAGATCCAACTTACTGCTAATATGTAAATTGCAGACCCCAAAAAGGGAAACTTACAGACCAACTACAGGAGCAGGGAAGGTGAGCTTACCATCTGTGAATGTGTCTCTGTGTGGCAGCAGGGAGTCATGGATGTTTTACTCTGGGGATAGAGTGGTGATGGGTTTTCCGGAGAGGTTGGGAGACAATATCCAGAAAAGGAGCACAAGTGTGCACAGGCAGGTGGCAACGTCAGAGCCTGAACAGACTCAGTAGACCAGCTGCTGGGCTCTATGTTTTAAACGGGTCATGAAACCTCATAAAGGGAGTCAAATTTAAAAAAAGAGTTGCATACCTTATTCCCATCACCAGGCCATGATTGTAATGAACTGTGGCCAGAGCTCCGGTATTACCCTTGCGAAGGTGCAACTGGCACAGTTAGTAGACGCACACACCAGGCTCCCTTAAATGGCAAAGGTCTTATTTACTACAATGATGGCCTGGAATCACCTTGCAGCCCCCAAATGTCAACAGTCTCGAGAGTGCCAAAAAGGATCATGCTCTCTACCGGACAGTCTTCATCCCTCCAGTGGCCATATCTCCACCACAGTAGGACCACAGCCCTGGACCTGTAGAGCACCCTGCGGCCAACTCAACACATTGAATCAGGTGAGTACCAAATGTAGGATCCAGTGCCTGGAGGTCCGGATGTGGCCCCCCAGAGAAAAGCCCAGGAGTAGTTGATGTGGAAGTTACAAAAATGAGCTCCAGTGGTTCTGCAGCTACTGAAGAGTCTTGTTTGTAGAAAAATATCTTGATAAAAAAGTAAAAAAAGAAAAAAGTAAATGGTTTCCTACTCTCATAGCAGTAAGTAGATGTCCATTCTCCTAAGGACACTAGAAAAACCTGGGGCATGTTAGGCGTGGTAGGGGTTATACTGGGCTGTCCTTATGGCTTTATTACAGGTTACACAGGCTGGGATAGCATATGAAATATCAAGGATTTCTTTAAAATACATTATTATTTCTGGCCTAGGGTAAAAAAACTTGCTTCAAACCAACTACCACTCCTTGAATAAATAATATAAAGCAATAGTAAGGCATGAATGTGTTTTTTTTTTTAAATAAAAGTGTGCTACCACTTTACAGATATTCAGTTAATACACAACAGTGGAACCATCACCCTGTACTACAATGGAAATCAAGCATTTGGAACCTAGCCAGTAGCATAATAAACAAAAGGTAAGTAGACAGCAATATGTTTACAAAATTGGTGGTCACTGCTTGAAAATGCACTAATTATTTCAAAGAGATGTACTTCTAAGGCTCATATTTACTCACCTTTGAACGCCATAAGGTCTTTCTAATATAGGCTCTTTAAAGAATGGTGGCACATGGCCAAAGTAGTCCGGATAAGCCACTTCAGAATACTCTGGAACCGATTTGGTATTCTTCACAATTTCGATGTAAAGTTCAGGATCGTGAAGGGGCAGGAAGTTTTCAGTATCCAGCAAACCCTGTAAGGCTTGACTGCTTAATGGACTAGTGTCTTCATCATCATCGGGTAAAACGGTAGAGCAACACAAAGGACCCAGTGTAACTGAATGCTTATCAAACAAATTATTACCACATGATGAATTCTGGACAGGTTTGCTACAGGTATGGGATAAAAAATTTGACTTGTCTTTAGCAGAGCCATTTTTGCAAAGGTTATTGGCTGAAGACTTCTGCAGTGAGAGTCTGTCAAGATCTTTTACAACATCACTGTTCAAGTAGCAGCATGAGGATTTATCTGTATCACCCTGAGTCTTAATTTCTTTCTTTGGCACATCTAAGAAGTTTGGTCTTTTTTTACATTCATCTTCTAAAGAAAGATTACTGCCTTTTCTGGTCAGTTCTTTAATGATATGTCTTGGCTTGTAAATTGGTTCTTCTTCTGCAGTTGGGACAATGATAGGTCCGCCACGGTTTGCACCACGTACTGGTTCATTTGAGACCAATTCAAAGTCCTTTGGCATAAATATAAGACAAAAGACAGGAAAATATGTGATATCCAAAAAACTACATGGTTAAAAAAATGTATTATTGCTTACTTAAAGTATATTTCCACTTTTAAAGCCAAATTAGAGAAAGCCCCAGTATAATGTATGTTTGTTATGTGTTCCTATTCACACAGCATACCTAAAAATGTTTTTTAACAATTATTTATTACCCTTTTAGGTGTTTCTGAAGAGATGGTGTCATGGCTGACTGCAAGCATTTCTCAGCTAGCTCAACGTGACTATCTGTGATAGTGACTCGCTGACTGTAGTTCTCATTAACATACAATGGAGCCCACTAAACCTTTAATCTCCTGTTAAGACAGAGTGTTCAAATCTAGTACAACTAATAAAATATCTGCCTCCAGACAGGGTTAATTATGATAAAACAGCTTCCCAGTCCCCCCTCATCACAAAGAGGTCTAAGCAGAATTTTTCTTTTGCTGGAAGTTCCAGAAAACGGGATCTCAACAAGGTAAGTTGCAAATTCTAATTTTTTTTTGGTTTTGCTATGTGAATGGGGACATGTAACATATATTCAGTAGATATTATCCCAATTCGGCTGCACACGTGGAAATATCTTTTAAGTTACATACAACTCCTATATTATCTATTATTCTGTGACATATTTACTTGCATTGCAATCACAAAAGAGCACTGCATGTCCATCTATTGTGTTTAGAACACATACAATTAAATCTAACCATGAGATGACATATCCTTAGTTTGAAATATATGAACAAAAATAATGATCATGTAAATGAATAAAAATAGAATATTGTAATTGTTAAACTATTTTTCTTTTTACTGTGACTACATTTTATTTATTACCAGTAAAGTGACTCTTGCCATTTTTAAAATCTCAAATTAGATAATCCCTGTAGAGCGAACACCTGGCCTGCATGCAAACTCTGATGCACTGAAGTAATCTTGTTAAAAGATCTTCAAAATCTGGAATACTTCTGAATGTGCTGGATGCCTGCTCCCAGCTCCCCCCCCCCCAATTCCCCATTAAACTGGAATTCCACTTTAACCGAAAAAAAACAGTGCCGTAGATTAAGCATGTTCTGAATATACAGTAACTCAAAGTAACCCATATTGCTTTACTATTTATTAGCCTGTACAAGGCTTTACAATGGCTCTCGCACTAATGTCTAGGAAATATGGGCACCTAACACAGTAGCAAAGACAGGGGGCAAGGATTGTGCTGAAACGATTGTAACAAATACTGTACTAGGGTAATGGGTATCCTGATACAGACCTTACTCCCATTTTTACCTACATTTTCTAATACACAGAAATATCAGTTTACATTTAGTGACTTGCAACTTATGTGTTTTTTTTTTCTTTTATAAAACTGTACTTATCCTTTAAACAAAACAGCATCCAATGTTTTGTTATGTAAAATTTTTACAACTTTTTCCAGTTTATTTTTTAGATTTTGATTATAAACTTTACACTTATTAATCTACATGTTTACCAATTAGAAAATTTGATATGAGGAAAAGAAAAAAAAAACAGGAAAGACCAATTGCTATTATGGATATTATGGATATGCAAACAGTTAAGTAGAATGTGTAGAGATGTCATTCTGCTATTAGTGGAACTAACTTATGAAGATGAAAGACAATTTATGCAAAGTAATACTTCTTTGTGTTCACCTGGAAATCATCTCTTAATTCTGGAAAAAAGCGTTCATACATCTTCAGGTCTTCTGTAGATCGCCCCAACTCTTGTATAGGTTTGAGTTTACTTATGTCAGTCTCTATGTCATCATTCTGGTAAAAATAAAGCGATAGCAAAACAGAAAAAAAACAATTATTATTAAAATAGAAATAATACATTTGTATATTAATATAAAGTTTTATTTAAGCTATAGTCTTGAAAATACTTGAGTGCTTAGTTTACAACCTGCCCCCAATCCTGTCATGGCACAAAAAAAAGCAGCAGCACACTGATGTTATTATAAGTCTGTTCTTCTAATTTTCAGCATATTCCCTGTCAGCACACAACAAGCAGTTTGCTATGGGGGCACCGAGCCAAGTCACAGCTCTGTGTGTCCATTCAGACATGGAGTCCCACCCCGGCCCCGCCCCCTCTCTCTCCTGATTGGCTAGCTGAATTTGATTGACAGCAGCGGGAGACGTTGGCACCGCTGCTGTGTCTCAGCCAATCGGGAGGGAGAATGTAGGATGGCTGAGACACTTGTGGACATCGCTGGACAGAGAGGGACCTCAGGTAAGTGTTAGAGGGGGTGAGGTGGGCTCTGCTGCACATGGAAGGTTTTTTAATTTTAATGCAAACTTCTGACTTTACAACCCCTTTAACCGCTTCAATACCAGGCCAATTCTGACACTTTGCTCCTACATGTAAAAATCATCATTTTTTTGCTAGAAAATTACATAGAACCCCCAAACATTATATATGTTTTTTTAGCAAAGACCCTAGAGAATACAACGGCGGTTGTTGCAACTTTTTATCTCACACAGTATTTGCGCAGGAATTTTTAAGACCCCATATCTCACCACTAGGCTGGGAAGCCTGAAATAAAAAAAATAAATAAAACGATGGCCGCTTCCCAGCTGAAGCGGCGCCGTTTTTTGAATGGAGAGGCCGGGCGTGACGTCATAACATCGCGCCCGGCCTCCGATGATCATAGAGACTCCGGGGACCATCTGGTCCGCCGGAAATCTCTATGATCTACATCCGGCGCCGGCGGATCCACTCTCCGCCTCACCGATCGTAACGGTGAGTCGGAGCATGCACCGGAGGGCGGCAGGAGGGGGGGGACGTCCCCTCTTGCCTCCCATAGGAACGATCAAGCGGTGGAACGGCCGCTATGATCATTCCTATGGTGTAGAGATTCGCCGGATGAAACCGGCAATATCTGAATGATGTCTGTAACTACAGGCATCATTCAGATATACCCGCTCAAAGCCCAGGACGTCATATGACGCCCTTGGTATTAAAGTGGTACCAGGGTGCAGGGGATTACACAGGACTGATAAAGAGATAGAAAGAGATTCAGATACTTTCAACATACTTTCAACAGCTATAAAAAAATAAAAAAAATTAAAGAGTACATAACAGGCTTAAATGTCATTTTTTTTTAAATCTGCCTGGAGTCAGCTTGAAATAATGGCTTAAACAAAACAAGCAAAATGATAACTAATTGCTGCTAATATGCCGTAGTTTCTAACTAACCTTCCAGGTAGACGACTATTTTCAATTAATCCCAAAGTTGATTTCCTGAACAAAAATAATTTGAGGCACACCAATATATGTATATTGTATCGAACTGTACAACATTGTATCAAATGTACAAAATTAAAACACAAAATGCATATAAGGATGTAATAAAATGCCAGAGCCCAACTGTAAACTTCCAATGGTTTATTATCTATGGCATGGCTTATGCAATATTTCGTGTTCCCACTGTGTGCAATATAATGCACTATATGGATTATTAAGAGGGATGAGTTCTACCTCAATGACAATATCCAACTATTGTTGTCAACCCCCAGCTTTATAAACTGGATATTAAATATATACAGCATTACATTATAAGGCTCAGGTATCCACTCGTTGAAACAACTGTCACTTGGTGGAACAATGTATGAGGACCCAGTCATACTTTATGCCAATGACTATGTCCTCCACATTCATGTAAGTGGGTATTTTACCATTAAGGAGCAGTGAGGGTGTATTAGTGACTTAAGCAGCCAGAATTTGGAGCAACTGTGCATGGATACCACTCAGCCCCTATCTTTCATTTTCAAAGCTTAACTGAACAAACTGAAGATAGAAGCTGTTTTGTTGTCACGCACAACTGCTTCAGATTCTGGCTGCTCCAGTTCTGATAGATTCCCCCATTGCGTTTACAACCATCTCACTTGATACAATTTTGATATATTTCATATGCAGAAATTAGGATAATACACGAGTATTATGAAGTTTATTGTAGTAATTATCAGTTATAAATTGTTTAGGATTTTACCTTTGTTTGTAAAGAGTAATGTTTTATGATGGGCAGTTGCAATCGTTACCGGTCAGCTGGAATAAGGGATTGTGCATGTAATGATTAATGCAGCTGTGAGGTTTCAGATCTCACCTCCTGATTAGGGCTCTTTATCCAAAATGCATTAGGGTTCTTATTGCTGTATGATACTATAGACTTTTCATTAATAAAGCATGGGAATTTTACCTTCGGGCCCTGGCATTTTATTACATTAGGATGGTCTTTTTGGCGTACAAGGACCCAGCCGTAGAGCCAATGGCCCTAAGGCTATACTGATGTAAAGGAAGAGCTCATCTGTCTTTATTCAAAAATATACATATAGGGCATAACATGTATATTGCACACAGTTGGAACCTGAAATACTGCATAAGGCATGTCATAGGTAATTATGCATGGTGGCCATAAACTATTGGTGTATTTTATTTATTTTATAATATCAAAATACCACTTTCCTGAGCCCTCATATTTAATTGTATTATTGTAGCAAAATATCAAAAGAAATATTGGGGAGATAGTCAAGTAGACATCATCCTGTATAACGTAAAAGTCAAGCAGCTTACAAAACTAGACTTGCAAACTTACTTTGAAAACCTGCTCATCTTCTTCATTTTCAGCATCTGCTTCTGTGTCTGCTTCGGTGTCATCATTGTCATCACTTTCATCGACTACGTCGTCAACTATGAGAATAAAAAAATTGTTGACTAGCTATAGTAATGGCGAATTCCCTCTAAGCGAGTAGGTTATTAACACATTGTAGCTGACTTGCTAAAGGACCAGAATCTGGTTAATATTCACTTTGCCAAGAATAGCCAATCATGTGCAAGGTTTTTTCCTTACTTAAAAATGCTTTTCCTGGTGTTTGTTACAGGAAATAGGATAGGATTCTGAAACACTGGGTCATACTGACACCTAGGGGAAAATTGGATGCTGACTAACAAAGCTGTAAGGACAGCCAAGTTTAAGCCCTCCTTCTCCAAACATGCCTCAAATTGGTAGCAGGCTATAAAAAAAGTGGACTAAAAGATCAAAAGGGAGGCTCTGTGCCTCACAATGTACTGCAAGAAAATGATTTTACAGGCAAGACAATATTCCTATTTTCTTAATTGTATATTACGGGACACAGCAAAGAATTCTGAAACACTAGGATGTCCAAAATCAGTCCAACTATGTGGTGGGCAACAGCAAATGAAAGGCTAACAGACCCACAAGAAAAAAAAAATAGGTTAAAAAGAACAGCTCAAGGCAGCCTACAACACCACCTGAAGATCCCTACGACCGAAGTCAGCATCAGGCCTGAACATCCACCTGGTAAAACTTAAAGAACATGTGAACAAAACACTTGGTGGCAGCCTTGCAAAATCTTAGAAACAAAATGCCTGATGATAAAAAGTCCATGAAGCACTAACTGATCTAGTGGAGTGTGATTTTACCAGGAAATGGGGAATCTTGGCCCTGAGATCATAAGCCATAATGATAAGCTAACGAATCCACATATTGATAGTGGAATAAAAAGCAAGCAGTTCCCTACAGGCACCTTCAGAAACAACAAATAAAAAAGTAGGACTGGCAAAAAATTACTAACTCATTTGTCCTGCAGACTGTCTGTGTAGCTGTCTGCCCTACCCAGAGCAACCAACAGTGCTCAGGTAGTTAATTCAGAACTATAAGCTGACAACCGCAAAGGATTTCAGGGTTTGAAGTTTTCCTATGCACAGAACACCGTGAATAGATGACGCAGCCGGGAAGGGGCCGATGCATATGTTACATGTTACATGTTACACTCTGAATATGGATGAATATGTTACAAAAGATGAACTATTCCTTTAACCAGGACATGGTTCTACCATCTCACTGTTCTGCTTCTAAACTGAGGCTGTCGGCTTATAGTTCTCAATTAACTACCTGAGCGCTGTTGATTGCTCTAGATCTAGATAGTTCATATAGCTTCCTGTCAGTGTGTAACTGCCTGCCCATATCAAAGGTACAAGCAGTTACACAGACAGTCTGCAGGACAATGGCAATACACCCACGATCTGCTGATTGTGGGTGCAATGCTTTACAGGTCCCTAAAAAAAAAAAAAATAATAATAATAATTAAAGCATATTTTTTTACCTGCAAAAAACATGCATTTATTACTTTTGTGTAAAAGTGAACTTATCCTTTAAGGTGAAAAGGAAGGTGGAAAAAAGAGGCCCTGGGCCTCAAAACAATATTGTCTTTGTGTAATACAAGAAAAGGTTTATTACATGTTAGGCGAGTTTCTGAGTTGGCATTCCTCACAGAAAGTGCAAGCTTGCAAATGATGACAAATGAATAGAGCCAACAATCAGGTTAAAAAACTTTTGAAGTCCGGAATGTACAGGGCCATAATGTTGGTAATACTCTATACCAGTGATGGCGAACCTTGGCACGCCAGATGTTTTGGAACTACATTTTACATGATGCGCATGCACTCTCCAGTGTAGTTGAGCATCATGGGAAATATAGTTCCAAAACATCTGGGGTGCCAAGGTTTGCCATCACTGCCCTATACGAAGGCTTTCACAAGGAAGAAGCAAGCAGTCTCTGAAAATAATCTCTAGGGCTGAGGTTTGACCCTTGATGGTATCCAAAGTGAATTGCTGATCCAGATCAGACTGCAATAAAGACAGGATCCGTTGTACGAAGTACTTCATGGGATGGAAATTTCTGGTCTTATTCCCAAAGAAATACACTTCTCAGATGTGATAGTGGACTTTGTGAAAAGTCTACTTCCTAGCCTTAAAGAATGAAGGGATGCCTAAATCAGATAGGCCCCTATCCCTCAGGATCTAGGCCTCAACTGCCAGACCATTAAGGCCAGAGACTGAAAAATAGACCAGTAAACCAGTCACTGGGCAGAAGATTTGAGGATCTGGGAGGACCTGCAGAGAATTCGCTTAGAGCTTGATGTGGTCCGAGTATCACATCCGTCTGGACCCGTTCCTTGCAAATGGAATTACCAGAATGCTCTCTATCTCAATCCTCCCAAGCAGACAAGGAAGGAGTTTTAGAGGAGGAAAGGTATAAATTAGGTTGTAATGGTACTAACAAAGTCATCAGGGCATCCACTGCAAAGACCAGAGGATACTTGGATCTGGAGACAATCCTGTCTAGTTTTTTGCTGAACCTGGAAGTCAGAGGATCCACATTGGGTGTCCCCTACCTTTGACAGAGGTCTAGAAACACCTCAGTGTCAGGTCACCTGAGGCCAGGTGACAGATGCACACTGTTGGGGTCAGGAGTGGACCCTATGGCTGACTGCTGCAGATGGAACTCTGGGTGGTTCAGGAAAGCAGGTCCACTGGAGCACCAACACGGATCCCACTGGGAGCTAGAGCATAAGATTCCCCAGGGCGCGGAGTCTAAAAGCCAGCAGGTGTTCACCAGAGCCTCCTGTGGTGAGGATGGACTGCACTGCAACTGGCTCCAGGTCGCGGCCCCCGGGGTCTCCCAGCTCATGCTCACGGTAGGCTACTGGAGGATAGAGAGGAAGCAGCAGTCCAGGACAACAAGGGATAGTCAGGAGATAAGCCAAATGCAAGGGTAACTAGCAGACAAGGATAGACAAAGAACACGCCAAAGGACAGGGTAACAAGCAGGCAGGGATAGTCACAGAACAAGCCAAGATCGGTAAACAAAAACAGACGTAGAGCACACAGCAAGAAGCACACAGAAAGCCAAACACACAATATTGCTCGGGCAAGGCAGGACTGGACAGCACAGTGTTAAATAGTGTATCCTGTAGAGGCTAAGGTGGAGCCACACTGAGGGAAGATTACTTAACCATGCAGGTGTAAGAGTGCAGGCCCTAAGGCTGATACACAGACCAGAGGTAAGCAGACAGACAGGGCATGAAGGTATTACTGCAGATTCATGACACTCAGGAGGGTGAAGAGATCACTCTCCAGAGCAAACTGAGGAAATCTGCATACCAATTTTCTGTGTCCAGGATGTCTGAACCTGATAGAGCTGGAACATTACTTTCCACACAAGCAAGAATCAGATCCACCTCTCTTTGAGCTGTGCAACTACTCCCTGATGGTCGATATGCTAGTTGGATCAAGAGACAACAATCATCCTGAGCTACAGAATAATGACTGTGAGCTTAGATTTTTCCGGCGACCAAGTCCCTTGCACCAAGAAAGTGTTGAGGTCTCCTCCCCAGCCAGATAGGCTGGTGTGTCGTGGGTACCTTCAAGATCATCATGAGCAAGAACTTTTCGGTTTTCAGCACCAGACTTGTAATCCACCAACGCAAAGGTAAGCCTGGTTTTTGGGCAAGTCAGGCATATGCAGCAGTTCAGAGACTGAGGGCACTTTCACACTCACAGCGCCCGGGCATCAGCGGTAAAGCGCCACTATTTTTAGCGGCGCTTTATTGTCATTTTAGCGGCACTTTTCGGTCACTAGTGGGGAGATTTAACCCCCTATAGCAGCCGAAAAAGAGTTAAAAGCACTCGCAAAGCGCCGCTGCAGCTATATTGCCTGTAAAGCACCTCGGCGTGAAAGGGGTCCAAGTGTGCCTGTCCCACGCTGCCAGAAGCTGTACTGCAACCATCTGGAGTGATATTGGGCATACAGAATATCCTCGAAGGAGGCCACCATCAAGCCCTGAACCCTAATGTAAAAGCAGAGGGCTGGTTGGCTCCTGGACTGTAGAATGAGAGCTAGACATGTGCAATTCATTTTGTTCTGAATTAGTTTTTTAACGAATTTCAACAAATTTGTAAATATCAGAATTAACGAAAACCCACTTAACACATTTTTCCGAATATTTGTAAATTTGAATACTCGAAAATTTCAAACTTTCGAATTTCCGGATTTCAAATTTTTAAATTTACGAATTTACAGGATTCGAAAATTTGAAAATTCGGAAAAGGGAAAGTACCGAAATCAACACGTTAGCCAGGCCAGGGTCGTACACAGGGGGATTAGCAACTGAACAAGGGCAGGTTAGGAGAGGGAGATAATGGATGGGATATGGCTACAAGGGAATAGGAACACAGGAGGGACAGGATCAGGATGGGATCGGATACAGGCTCAGGAGCAGGTTCAGGTTCAGGTTCCAGATACAGGTTCCAGGTCAGGGTGCAAGGAAGAAAGATACCAAGGCAAACATGTGATTGCTTGCCGGGTATTTATAGGCCTGTGATTGGCCTCAAGTGACACCTGATTGTAGGAGGTACTGTCTGCTCCACACTGCCAGGATTCATCCGCTGGTGGACGCCAGTACTGCGGCCCAAAGATGACATAACATCAGCAGGGAAAAGCTCTCCTGACAGTTCCAAACTGCCAGGAGACACCTGCTGGTGGACCTCAGTACTGCATGCCAAATGACAGATATTACCAGCAGATGGAACATTTCCTGACAGTACCCCTCCTCCGGACGCTCCCACTGGTTGTAATTGTCCATAGTCTACGGCATCAAGTAGAATGGTGGAAGAAAGTATTTCAGGCTGGTCGTCAGGCACATCCGGGCAGATAGCTGGCACATCCGGGTCATTGAGCTGGGCAGTGGACAGGAACACACCAAGCTGGGCAGCAGACAGGAACACACCAAGCCGGGCAGCAGACAGGAACACACCAAGCCGGCCAGCAGACAGGAACACACCAAGCCGGGCAGCAGACAGGAACACACCAAGCCGGGCAGCAGACAGGAACACACCAAGCCGGGCAGCAGACAGGAACACACCAAGCCGGGCAGCAGACAGGAACACACCAAGCCGGGCAGCAGACAGGAACACACCAAGCCGGGCAGCAGACAGAAACACACCAAGCCGGGCAGCAGACAGAAACACACCAAGCCGGGCAGCAGACAGGAACACTTCAGGCTGGGCAGCAGGCACGGGCACTTCAGGCTGGGCAGCAGGCACGGGCACTTCAGGCTGGGCAGCAGGCACGGGCACTTCAGGCTGGGGAGCAGGCACGGGCACTTCAGGCTGGGCAGCAGGCACGGGCACTTCAGGCTGGGCAGCAGGCACGGGCACTTCAGGCTGGGCAGCAGGCACGGGCACTTCAGGCTGGGCAGGAGGCACGGGCACTTCAGGCTGGGCAGCAGGCACTTCGAGCTAGGCAGCAGGCACATCAGACTGGGAAGCTGGCACATCAGGCTGGGAAGCTGGCACATCAGACTGGGAAGCTGGCACATCAGACTGGGAAGCTGGCACATCAGACTGGGAAGCTGGCACATCAGGCTGGGAAGCTGGCACATCAGGCTGGGAAGCTGGCACATCAGGCTGGGAAGCTGGCACTGCGACATCAGGCTGGAAGGCAGGCACTGAGACAATAGGCTGGAAAGCGGACACATCAGACTGGGAAGCTGGCACATCAGGCTGGGAGGCTGGCACATCAGGCTGGGAGGCAAGCTTCGAGACAACAGACTGGGAAGCTGGCACATCAGGCTGGGAAGCTAGCACATCAGGCTGGAAAGCTGGCACATCAGGCTGGGGAGCTGGCACATCAGGATGGGAGGCTGGCACATCAGGCTGAAAGGCAGGCATCGAGACATCAGGCTGGCAGGCAAGCTTCGAGACATCAGGCTGGTAGGCAGGCACTAAGACAACAGACTGGGAAGCTGGCACATCAGACTGGGAAGCTGGCACATCAGGCTGGAAGGCAGGTTCTTTCAGGCTGGAAGGCAGGCATTGAGACATCAGGTGGAAATGCAGACACCGAGACATCAGGCTGAAAGGCAAGCTTCGAGACATCAGGCTGGAAGGCAGGCATGAAGACATCAGACTGGGAAGTGGGCACATCAGACTGAAAAGCAGGCACAGAGACTTCAGGCTGGAAGGCAGGCATCAGGACATCAGACTGGAAAGCAGGCACATCAGACTGGAAGGCAGGGACATCAAGCTGGAAGGCAGGCATCAAGACAGACTGAGAGGCAGGCATATTAGACTGGATAGCAGGCACATCAGACTGGAAGGCAGAGACATCAAGCTGGAAGGCAGGCACCGAGACATCCGGCTGGAAGGCAGGCATCGAGACATCCGGCTGGAAGGCGGACACCGAGACATCAGGCTGGAAGGTAGGCATCAGGACATCAGACTGGGAGGCAGGCACATCAGACTGGAAAGCAGGCACCGAGACGTCGGGCTGGAAGGCAGGCATTAGGACAGACTGGACAGCGGGCATGTCAGACTGGACAGCGGGCACATCAGACTGGGAGGCAAGGACATCAAGCTGGGAGGCAGGCGCCGAGACATCCGGCTGGAAGGCAGGCATCAAGACATCAGACTGAGAAGCGGGCACATCAGACTGGAAGGCAGAGACATCAAGCTGGAAGGCAGGCACCGAGACATCCGGCTGGAAGGTAGACATCAGGACATCAGACTGGGATGCAGGCACATCAGACTGGATGGCAGGCACCAGGTTGGCAGGTTTAGGTGGGTCATCAAGTTCAACTGGCATGAACGCAGGCTGGAACAGGTTGGTTGGTGTGGAAACAAGTTGGGTTACTGGCAGGATCGTGTGAGTGGGGAAGAACTTCCGTTTCTTCTTTGGCTTAACTGCTGGAGATCTGTAGGTGGCTGTATGACTGTAGACAGGAGGTGAGGCATACTGAAACGAAGGGCAGGGATATGGCAAGGAAGGCGGAACAGCGGCCAGAGGAAGTACTTGTGGGGAAGTTGCAGGTATTAGAGAAGAGGCAGGTGGGTTAAAGGCAGGATAGGTGCAGGAAGTAGAAACAGGGTATTGATACTTGGTGGGGAGCAGGGTATATTGGACTGTAGCTGAGGTTGCCAGGGGTGATGGGAGAAAGGACATCTGAGCAGGCAGGTGTTTAGTAGCAGGTCTGGGTTGTGGAGAGCCGACAGAAGCTGGGCATAACAGGTCTGACCATGCCTGAAGTACAGGTAGCACAAAAGTGGGCTCACATATCCTCTGTCTGACCAGGGACTGCACTTCATCTATACAATCTTTCAGCAACTGTTTGGGACAAACCGAATAGTGCTCAAAAAAGGATGCAGAGTCATCCTCCAACAGCCATACTAAGAACGCAACCTGGTTAATGCTGAAGGGGGGAGAAAAGTCATCATGGCCCTTTGGGATACAAGGCAGAGCCAGCTCTGTACACATTCCAATCAAAGGCTGAACATCCTCAAACCGTATACCGCCCTGATCGACCACAGAGTGAGCTAAACGGATAATCTCCAGCAGCTGATCACTGGACCACCCTTCCAATGTCTGGTGGAGATATTCAGAACTCTCTGTTGCCAGCAGAGCATAATAAACAATTATATCTGAATTCATCCCAGCAACGTGAAATGGAACCGAGATGGTTCCCCTGTGCAGCCACTTCTGGTCAGAGATGGCCTTGGTATACTGTCATGAACCGGTGTGACCAGATTGTGTGGACTGCAAAGAGGAAACCCAACCGCATGTAAAGTGAAATAGAATAATGTTTATTTAAGATAAGTGATATAAATAACAACACCCCAAATACAAATAGTGCTCAACCAACCAACAGAAACCCACAGACAATCAGATAATATATACAGCCAAGGGGAAGTACCGAAATCAACATGTTAACCAGGCCAGGGTCATACACAGGGGGATCAGCAACTGAACAAGAGCAGGTTAGGAGAGGGAGATAATGGATGGGATATGGCTACAAGGGAATAGGAACACAGGAGGGACAGGATCAGGATGGGATCAGATACAGGCTCAGGAGCAGGAGCAGGTTCAGGTTCCAGATACAGGTTCCAGGTCAGGGTGCAAGGAAGACAGATACCAAGGCAAGCATGTGATTGCTTGCCGGGTATTTATAGGCCTGTGATTGGCCTCAAGTGACACCTGATTGTAGGAGGTACTGTCTGCTCCACATTGCCAGCATCCATCCGCTGGTGGACGCCAGTACTGCGGCCCAAAGATGACATAACATCAGCAGGGAAAAGCTCTCCTGACAGTTCCAAACTGCCAGGAGACACCTGCTGGTGGACCTCAGTACTGAATGCCAAATGACAGATATTACCAGCGGATGGAACATTTCCTGACAGCAGGTCCTGCTATGGAGAACAGAGCATTTGGCTTCCAGTCATTTATCTACAGGGTCTTTAAATGCTGGCATATCCTTAACAGGGACAGTTGAAATCTTGTTGAGACAGGAAATGGCTGGGTCCACAACATGGTCAGTCTACATTTTTTAGGAAATGCTTTTTAATAGAATACTTCTGGGCAAAACACTTGGGAGCAGCAAAGGTTTTTTTCAGGCAGAAATCAGTCGCTAAACAAGAGAGACTGCAAAAGCGTGTGTTCAGGGAAGAGACCAGGCTAATGACCTTTAGCAAGGCCAAAAGAGGCTGCTCTAAGTTAAAGCAGAACTCAACTACTGAAACCCCCCCCCCCATGCCCCTCTTCTGCGCCACCATATTGCAAAATCCAGCCCGTGCACAGATACACCACCCATCTCTGCCACTTATTTGGGACCTGGCAGAGAACAGTGGTGGATCTGCGCTCCAATTCTTGGCAGCTGAGCACTCTAGCTGTCCGTGACACTAGTGCACATGTGTGGAAATCTACCGCAGGTGCACAGATGCGCAACACCAACTCCTCATCTGTTCTGCATGTGTGCTGCATCTTGCTGTGCAAACACTTTATTAACTCACTGCCTCCTGAGTTCACAATGTCACATCTATGCTAAGAGGCAATCTAGGCCGCAAAGCAGAAAGCGCATTTGTGAGGTCAGGCACTGATGTTGGGCGAGAGAAGACCTGGCTCATAGAATCCGCTCTAATTCATCCCAAAAGTGTTCTATCGGGGTGAGGTCAGGAATCTAGGGTCAGTCAAGTCCCCCCTAACTCGCTCATCCATGTCTTTATGGACCTTGCTTTGTGCACTGGTCCAAATCATTTAGTGGAGGGGGGATTATGGTGTGGGGTTGTTTTTCAGGGGTTGGGCTTGCCCCCTTAGTTCCAGTGAAGGGAACTCTTAAGGCGTCAGCATACCAAGAAATTTTGGACAATTTCATGCTTCCAACTTTGTGGGAACAGTTTGGGGATGGTCCCTTCCTGTTCCAACATGACTGTGAACCAGTGCACAAAGCAAGGCTTTAATAGTCCATATAGGCGGTTAAGTCCTTATGTTAGCACCTGGCAGCTGTAACTAGATCTATTGTTATGGACAAAAAATCTACCCACCTTTCCTACAGTTTTTATTGATCAGGTAAAAACAAATTTTTATTGTGCATCACGAGTGTGTAACCAAGAAAGGAAGCCAGTGATAACAGTATGTTTACATTGCAATCAAGATGAGAATGGAGAGCTATAAATTAACAGATAACAAAATGGGCAAGGTATAACTATAATCAGTCAAACAAAAATGGAATATAATAAAATATATTATAATATATTATAAGGATCATCATCTGGAATATGTCCATTGAGACAAGGTGATCAGGTCCCTAAAATTACACGTCAGCACACCTACCTTCAGGAGGCATATTATATATCTGAGCCACAGGTCCACTTGTAGGTATAATAGGCAGCTGAAAATGGAAAGAACTTTTGATGGTTGGCAAGGGAAGACGGTTCTTCGGAAAGCATTTTCTCATTATCAGACTAGATGTATTAACAAGAGGGTCCAATGTCCTAACAGCCTGGCAATCCTATAAGAAATCAAAGGAACATGTCAGATCTCCATTCATCTAAACAACTATTTCATTATGAGCATCCCGACACAGCTATCCCATCCTATTTTTATTTACAATATTGTCTAATTAGTACCCTTACCTTGGTGCTATAATCTGCTAATGCATTGATTTAACATATTCAAAACAACTACTGTTATCCTCTCAACCAACTGTCTGATAACACCACAATCTTTCTGTTTCAGATTGATCCTGTGCACATACAGAAAAAAGAAAAAAAAAACCTTGTTCCCTTTCCACCAAAAAAAAAGAACAAACAGCTATTGTGTAATAGCAGACTACGTTTTCCTTTGGTGTCCTCTAACCTTTTTTGGAAAAATATTTCAGTTCTTAAAAGTTTTTGCACCACCGCACACATCAATAGAGAAAAAACTACTGACATGTTCTTGATCAATAGCATTTTAATTTCAGAATGGGATCTTAAAAAAACAAATCCTTGGTATTCTTCTGAATTCTTGTTTCTGGCACATTGCAGTTAACAAAACTTTATCCTCTGTTACCGTGCACACAAATCATGCTGCTCTGGTCTTAAAACAGGGGTGTCAAACTCAATTTTAGTGTGGGCCACATTACGCATTATGGCTGTCCTTAAAGTGCCAGTTGTATCTGTATCTGTAAGGCTGTAGAAATTAATTGAGGGCTTTTTTTCTAAAAAAAAAAAGGCGCAGAACCTGCAGCCCTCTTCGACTTGCTCTCCCGCATCCCCCACCTCTGCGCATATCTCCATCTTCCATAGGCCTCATCTCTTTCACCCCCCACCTAAAAAAGCTTCCTCTCATCTCACCTACCTGGCAGGGCTCTAGTACCTCTCAGTACTACAGGCTTCACCTCTCTCTATCATCTGTAGGAAGATCAATGGTCGGCATCTGTGCACCCAAGCACAGATGGGGATCACATTGCATCACATTACCAAGTGATGCCCCATCCCACACCGCACCTTCAATTGCCTTCTCCCCACCGCGAGTGCAGGGCAGGCAGGGATCTGTGAAAACCGCCGGAAGGAAAGCTGTCCTTGTAAACACAAAAATGGCAGTGGTGAGAGGGGAGCAGAGAACGTGAACTGTTCTGCCATGTTCTGGCTGTAAATAAAGCCCTGAGTACGAGGGCCACATGAAATGGCCAGAGGGGTGGGATTCGGCCCACAGGCCTTGTGTTTGACTCACGCGTCTTAAAAGTATTATGTGCTGCAGCACTTAAGTACATCTGTACTTACAGTTTTCCCTACAAAGTCCCACAAATACCTGTTTATTCTGTCAGTGAAGTCAACCTAATGCAGCTTCCTGTGATGGAGTGGCAATGATGCTGCACTGCTCCTGAATTCAGAGCAGTGTTGCCACTCTAATGTAGGCTGGACCTGCTTGCACTACAGTGGGATGAAAAAACATTGCGGGGGGCATGGTTATCAGCATTGTCACTGCTGCATCACAAGCCTGTAGCTTCTCAATCCACACCTAGTCCGGTCTCCAGCTTTCTGGATTGACAGCACTGCCCTTGTTGCTCAAACCCTTCCACTGTAACTTACAAAAATGAAAACTATATAGCACATTTACATACATACAGTTTTCTGTTAGCTGCAATTATAAAATTTTGGTTTCACACAAATAGCATATTTTGGCATTCTATTGGACTACAGGCAGAATGTAAATATCATACTGGAAAATATTCCTTCCTATTCTACCTTTTGATCTTTTAACTGTGTTGCAATTTACCCCTTACCTGAAAATTTGTTTACGCCAGCTATTCATTACATCACTTTTTTATGACATGATTATAAACTATCTGAACATATTTTCAATTTACATATAATGTAGGATACATACCTGTGAAGTGTTATAGAGAATTTTCATACCATTAGCATCGACAAAAGCTTTTCTACCCAGTTTTATATTTGTAATATTTTTAAGACACTGGAGAATGCCCTTTCGGATTAACATATGTCTATGTCGAGTGTCATGACGATGCCAGTCTAAATAAATTGTTAAGAGGCCATTGACATATCCTCGATCTACTGCTTTCCTGGCATTTGTTTCTGAAAATGACAGATATAAAGTGAATTAAAAAATACTGAGGATCAAGAAAAAAAAATAAACAGAAAGAAAAACAGTTAAACTTACTGGAAATTCTATATTTATATATATCTTTTTACTATATATATATATATATATATATATATATATATATATATATATATATATATATATAGTAAAAAAAAAAAACAGGTGTTTAGGCTATAGTGAATATAGGCATTAAATAAAGTGTTAGGAAAGCTACACAATTTATGACTAGCTGAATCTAAATTTTAGGCTCTGTTCACGCCACCAAAGTGCATGTGTTTTTTTGCATATTCGCCGCACATGGCGTTTAGGGCAACCCATTAATTTCAGTAGGTTTGCTGTGATACCATGCATTTTGATGTGCATAAAACACACAAGTATTAGCAAGATGCATGAGATGTCATTAAGAATTAATGCCAATGCTGCACATCTGTAAAACAGCAGTGCATTTTTGTGTGTTGCAGGAAAGCACGCAATTTTGTGCATGTTCCCGCAACGCAACAAGTGTGAACAAAGCCTCAATGGAATTCATGCCTCACTGTAAAGTTGACTTCTGTTCAACTGTGCTGTTGGAAAAAAAGCTGCTTGATCAGTGCTCACAAAGATCACAGTACTTCCCCTGACAATGTCTTTTGATTTTCTCTATAGAAGTATGGAGCCATCAGTTTTTTTATGCGGCCCTAAAAAAAGTCTAATCTATTTTTATTTTGTGAAAAAATGTTCAGTTCTAGTGCACCTATGAACTCCACAAATCAGCTTTTCAAAATTAAATTAGAATACTAGATGCAAAATTAAAGGCAGAGGAATAAAAAGTAATAACCACAGCACACAAAATGCAAGCAAGAACTTACTTGATTTTACCAAAGCAGCAAGCGTATCTAAGGAGACCCTGAAAAAACATCAAAAATAGTAAATGAGAAGCCGTAACCATACTTAAAACCTAAGTTTTGCTAAAATTAAAATCTGCACAAGCGAATTAACTTTAATAGAGAACAGTTAGTACGATGAGTCCCTTGTGCTGATTCTTCTTCTCTTAGGAGAAATCTTGGAGTCCTTTTCAGAAGGCATTTGAAAGGCTGCTGGGAGGAATTATGTTGCCTCATCACCACATGTTTTAACTCCTAAAAGCCTGCACAACTTGGCCACAACCACATGCAGCCCAATTCACATGCATGGGTCAACGTCAGCAGGTGGTACTGCTCACCAATTGTGACAGGAAAAAAATCTTGCCGTGCCGTGAATCAAAGTATACAACCCTGTTACACTGCCTTTGCAGCTTAGGGTGGGGAGTTGAGGGGTGGGTAAAAAACATGGCTAAAGTTCATTTTTACCAGCCCCCTTCCTCCCCCCAACCACAAAGGTAAACTTAGCCAAAGGGAGCTGCAAAACAAGATTCAGCTTGTAAACCCTAACTGAATTACATTTATTTTGCTAATTAGAGTAATGTATATCAAACTATTTACATTTTTTGCTTTTTTTCCCCATAATATACAGTTACCACCTATTTATCCATTTTTAAATCTCTACGCTACAGATCGCTTGCAGCCTCTTTCAGTCTACATGTACTCACTTCAACATGTACTCACTCAATGTATGTGCAGTATCTCACGAAAGTGACTACACCCCTCACATTTTTGTAGATATTTTATTATATCTTTTCATGTGACAACATTAAAGAAATGACACTTTGCTACAATGTAAAGTAGTGAGTGTACAGCTTGTATAACAGTGTAAATTTGTTGTCCCCTCAAAAAAACTCAACACACAGCCATTAATGTCTAAACCGCTGGCAACAAAAGTGAGTACACCCCTAAGTGAGAATTTCCAAATTGGTCCCAATTAGCCATTTCCCCTCCCCGGTGTCATGTGACTTGTTAGTGTTACAAGGTCTCAGGTGTGAATGGGGAGCAGGTGTGTCAAATTTGGTGTTATTACTCTCACTCTCTCATACTGGTCACTGGAAGTTCAACATGGCACCTCATGGCTAAGAACTCTCTGAGGATCTAAAAAAAATATTTTTTGCTCTACATAAAGATGGCCTAGGCTATGAGAAGATTGCAAAGACCCTGAAACTGAGCTGCAGCACGGTGGCCAAGACCATACAGCGGTTAAACAGGACAGGTTCCACTCAGAACAGGCCTTTCCATGGTTGGACCAAAGAAGTTGAGTGCACGTGCTCAGCGTCATATCCAGAGGTTGTCTTTGGAAAATAGGCGTATAAGTGCTGCCAGCATTGCTACAGAGGTTGAAGGGGTGGGGGGTGAGCCTGTCGGTGCTCAGACCATATGCTGCACACTGCATTAAATTGGTCTGCATGGCTGTAGTCTCAGAAGGAAGCCTCTTCTAAAGATGATGCACAAGAAAGCCCACAAACAGTTTGCTGAAGACAAGCAGACTAGGGACATGGATTACTGGAATCATGTCCTGTGGTCTGATGAGACCAAGTTAAACTTATCTGGTTCAGATGGTGTCAAGCGTGCGGAGTACAAAGACAAGTGTATCTTGCCTACACTAAAGCATGGTGGTGGGAGTGTCATGGTCTGGGGTTGCATGAGTGCTGCCGGCATTGGGGAGCTACAGTTCATTGAGGGAACCATGAATGCCAACATGTACTGTGACATACTGAAGCAAAGCATGATCCCCTCCCTTCATAGACTGGGCCGCAGGGCAATATTCCAACATGATAACGACTCCAAACACACCTCCAAGATGACCACTGCCTTGCTAAAGAAGCTGAGGGTAAAGGTGATGGACTGGCCAAGTATGTCTCCAGACCTAAAACCTATGGAGCATCTGTGGGGCATCCTCAAACGGAAGGTGGGGTCTCTAACATCCTCTAACATCCACCAGCTCCGTGATGTCATCATGGAGGAGTGGAAGAGGACTCCAGTGGAAACCTGTGAAGCTCTGCTGAACTCTATGCCCAAGAGGGTTAAGGCAGTGCTGGAAAATGGTGGCCACACAAAATATTGACTCTTTGGGCCCAATTTGGCATTTTCACTTAGGGGTGTACTCACTTTTGCTGCCAGCGGTTTAGACATTAATGGCTGTGTGTTGAGTTATTTTGAGAGGACAGCAAATTTACACTGTTATACAAGCTGTACACTCACTACTTTACATTGTAGCAAAGTGTCATTTCTTCAGTGTTGTCACATGAAAAGATATAATAAAATATTTACAAAAATGAGAGGGGTGTACTCACTTTTGTGAGATACTGTAGGTACAGTTGCTTGATATCTCCACCAGCAGTGCATGTTACAGAGTAACAGGCCAGGAGCTCAACTGGGCGACAGTGGTCAACCCATAACAGGAAGTAAACAAGGGACTTTTGCAGCAGGATCACCATGTATTCTTTTAATGAAAGAGGTATTAATAAAAGATGTGTGCCAAATGAGCAAAGCTCATAAGTTTAGGTTAAAGAGACACTATCACCTTGTCCATTCAGGGCTGGACTGAAAATGTCTCTGCAAAGGGCATTCCCCCACCCCATCTTATTATTATTATATAGGACTTATATCGAGTCAACAGTTTGCATAAAGGGAGACAGTACAGTTACAATACAATAAAATACAAGAGGGTTAAGAGGACCCTGCTCATAAGAGCTTACAATCGAATAGTAAATGGCAAGTGGAACAAAAAGATAATAACTGAGGGAAAAACTGATTTGAGAAATAAAAGATTCAGTTGTTAAGTGGAGGCAGACTGGGGTAGTGAGTCCCAGAGGCTCTGGAGAAGTCCTAGGGACAAGTATGGGAGGAGGAGACAGGGGAGCTAGAGAGCAAGAGGTCCTCAGAGGAGCAGAGAGAAAGTTTGAGTGATATATTGAGACAAGGTTGGTGATGTAGCTTGGGGCCAAGTTGTGAATGGCTTTGTATGTTAGTATTGTGAATTGAATTCGCTGGGCAATCAGAAATCAGTTCAGGGATTGGAAGAGGGATGGTAGACACTGGGCGGTTGATAAGGTAGAGGAGTCTGGTAGCAGCATTCATGATAGACTGAAGGGGGATAGCCTGCACATGGGTAGGCCTAAGAGAAAGGAGCTGCAATAGTCAGGATGAGAAATAACAAGGGAGTGAATGAGTAGTTTCAGTAGATTAAAAAAAAAAGAGACATTTTAGAGATGTTATGGGGCTAGAGACTACATGCTTTTGACTCATGCAAATGCTCCGATGCTTGACCCGATACCTGGGCAGTCAGGGGTGATCGGTGTGGCGAGTTACAAGCACCAATCTCCCTGTATAGATTTCAATAAAGCAGCTAACAGCCGCTTCTCCCCCGAGGCTTTCAGCTGCTTTATTGAAATTTATACAGGGAGATCGATGTTTGTAACTCCCCCCACCGCCGCACCGATCATCCTTGACTGTCCCCCGGTGTCCTTCTCCGTGTCCTCCTCTGATGCGCCTTTGGTCCCACTCTCTGTGCTCCTCCAGTCCCCTTCCATGTCCTCCATGTTCCTCCAGTCCCCCTCCGTTTCCTCCGTGTCCTCTGTGCTATTCCAGTCCCCCTCCATGTCCTCCGTGCTCCTCCAGTCTCTGTCTGTGTCCTCCGTGCTCCTCCAGTCCCCCTCCATGTCCTCTGTGCTCCTCCAGTCCCCCTCCGTGCTTCTCCGTTCCCCCTCCATGTCCTCCCTGCTCCTCCGGTCTCCCTCTGTCCTCCTCCGGCCCCCCGTCCCAGATCTGTCAGGATGGAGAGCGGAGGAAGGAGCCAGTAAATCTGTAATTTACTGGCTCCTTCCTTTTCTGAATCACCGACTCAGCAGAGTAAACTGTGTTTTCATTCATTTACAGTGCAGCTGAGGCTGCAAAAAAAGGGACTGGGGAATCTCTGTCCTCAGTCCCTTTCCCTGTCTCAAAGGGGAGATGTCAGGGGGCTGATAAAAAAAAAAATAATAATAATAAAAATTGTAATAAATATTTGAAAGGTAAAATTGTGAAAAAAAAACAAAATAAAATAACACTAACACCGCCCACTCCCCCCCAAAAAAGAAAGCATTGTAAAAAAAAAATAATAATAATATATAAATTGTAAAAAATAAAATTGTAAAAAAAAAATTATTAATAATAATAATAAAAAAACTACAGACACAGTCCACTGTCACATGACATTAAAAAAAAGGATCGGTAATCACTATCTGTGAGTACTTTAAAAAAAAGTATCGGTACTTGTACTCAGTCTTAAAAAAGTGGTATCGGTGCAACCCTAATTATCAGCGGTCTCCCAAAGCCCAAAAAAATAAGACACTCAGACCGAGGGGGCAGCAGGGAAGACAGTAACGACTACAAGGGAGTGAAGATGGGAATTGTTAAGCCGTCAGCGCTGCCTGAAAGGAAGGCAAACCCAAAGGTAAGTCTGCCATAATGTGCAGGTATGTCATTCATACTTGGCAGGAATTGGGCTGCTCAGCCACACGACAGTTCAGCTTCAAGAAAAAAATAAGACAAAAAGGAAATAGGACTTGCACAATGTATAAAACTGGAACTGATGTTTTCAGAACAATTGGCCATGTACAGTCAGGTATATAAATATTGGGACATCGACACAATTCTAATCTTTTTGGCTCTATACACCACCACAATGGATTTGAAATGAAACAAACAAGATGTGCTTTAACTGCAGACTTTCAGCTTTAATTTGAGGGTATTTACATCCAAATCAGGTGAACGATGTAGGAAGCTGTTCCATGGCCAGGTGTGTGTTATTCCCTCATTATCCCATTTTCAAGGAGCAGATAAAAGGTCCAGAGTTCATTTCAAGTGTGCTATTTAAATTTGGAATCTGTTGCTGTCAACTCTCAATATGAGATCCAAAGAGCTGTCACTATCAGTGAAGCAAGTCATCATTAGGTTGAAAAAACAAAACAAACCCATCAGAGAGATAGCAAAAGCATTAGGTGTGGCCAAATCAACTGTTTGGAACATCCTTAGAAAGAAAGAATGCACCAGTGAGCTCAGCAACACCAAAGGACCCGGAAGACAACAGAAAACAACTGTGGTGGATGACCGAAGAATTCTTTCCCTGGTGAAGAAAACACCCTTCACAACAGTTGGCCAGATCAAGAACACTCTCCAGAAGGTAGGTGTATGTGTGTCAAAGTCAACAATCAAGAGAAGACTTCACCAGAGTGAATAGAAAGGGTTCACCACAAGATCTAAACCATTGGTGAGCCTCAAAAACAGGAAGGCCAGATTAGAGTTTGCCAAACAACATCTAAAACAGCCTTCACAGTTCTGGAACAACATCCTATGGACAGATGAGACCAAGATCAACTTTTATCAGAGTGATGGGAAGAGAAGAGTATAGAGAAGGAAAGGAACTGCTCATGATCCAAAGCATACCACCTCATCAGTGAAGCATGGTGGTGCTAGTGTCATGGCGTGGGCATGTATGGCTGCCAATTGAACTGGTTCTCTTGTATTTATTGATGATGTGACTGCTAACAAAAGCAGCAGGATGAATTTTGAAGTGTTTCGGGCAATATTATCTGCTCATATTCAGCAAAATGCTTCAGAACTGTGGGAGGCACATATACAAACTGTTGTCATTCCTACTCCGTTCACCTGATTTGGATGTAAATACCCTCAAATTAAAGCTGAATGTCTGCAGTTAAAGCACATCTTGTTTGTTTCATTTCAAATCCATTGTGGTGGTGTATAGAGCCAAAAAGATTAGAATTGTGTCAATGTCCCAATATTTATGGACCTGACTGTACAATCAAATTTTACCCACTTCAGTTAGCCATTTAGCTACATCTTATCTTGATAAAAAAATAATATTCTGGAACCAACAAAAATATTAAGAATTTTAGGAAAATGACAAAAAAAAAAAAAGCCTGCTAAGAGTGCAGAGACCAGCTTGCTAGCATATTGATTCTATTACAATAGTGCTGCACATGAGTTATCACATGATATGCTAAAGTTGTAGCAATGCAAAGGAGGATTAGAAAAAAGGAAGTGGTCTGGAAATGTGTTTGGTAGAAGGCATTAGAAATTTCATCAGCACAACAGTAAATAGAGAAGATAAGTGTCAAGTAGAGACATTCCCTCTGCATAACACAGATATTCAATGTCAGCATACAATAGCTGCCATAGGTGAGAGACAGTAGCACAGCAAAAAGAGAACATCTAAAATAAAAGTGTAGTAAAAGTGTAGTAAAAGTGTAGGTTTTCAACAGAATAGTAGCATGGTGGATAGTGGCAATATTGTTTTGTATTATATTATGAGTATTATATTCTTGTTTTGTATTGTTTTATTAGCTTCATTAGTTACTAAAGATAGTGAGAGTAATACAGTAGTCAGTGGGTTAAAAACAACCCAAAACTCAAGCATACTCCGATCACAATCATAAAAAGCACAAAAGTAGTGCACATTACATAACCCAAGAACTTAGATCAGCCCTTTAGTCCACTGTGGTTTAGAAGAAGATGACGTTTTATTGTGCATTGAGTTTATCACTTTTTTAACATGTTCCTGCACCCCGGTCTGTTTTATCTTTGATGCTCTGATTACAATCCCTAATGTGTGTTGCAAGCTGTAAATACAGAACATTTATTGGGCCCACAGTAGATGACAAAGGAAGGTGCAGGTACCTTCTGGTTATATTGGTTAAAATTTAAGGTGTACAGTAAGTTCAGATTTACAAAAAAGCATAGTATGTTGTCCTACGTGGGTATAGCAACATAGTGTGCTAAACCTACCTACCAGCTAGGGCTCCCTTTCTGATTCTATTGTGATTTTACCTACTGCACTATGCTGTTTACTGGTCTCAGGCACTTTAAAATTCCCATTCCCCATAGTCTCCCCTTCTGGAGAGGGGATAAAAACAAGAAAAACGCTGTCTTGAACTTGTGATAAAGGACAGTAGAAGGAGGTATACTTACTTCATAAGGCTGGTATTCTTCTTACTAAATGGTCCTGTTATCTTGAAGAGAAGTTCAACTGCTCCATTTTTGCCGAGGTACACAGCATTCACAGCTAGAATGAACAACACTTATATGAACAAGACTGAATATTAGCTTTAGTATTTTTTATTCTATACACAATATATATGTTTACACCTAGTAAACAATGTCTACTTTCTGCAATAATGCTTAGTTAGTATTACCTCTTACAGCCACTGTGAGACAATACACCAAATAAGGAGAAGACCATCTGACTTTGTTAAACCAAAAGATTTTTCTTAACCACTTGAGCTTTGGAAGGTTTTACTTCCTTCATGACCAGGCCATTTTTTGCTGCCAAGTGAAATTGATAAATTTTTTTCACACTAAAAGAGCTTTCTTTTGGTGGTATTTGATCACCACTGGGGTTTTTATTTTTTACTATATAAATGAAAAGAGGCTGAAAAACCCACAATATTTTCTACTTTCTCTTATAAAACATATCCAATAAAAATCAAATTTCTTCAAAATCTTAGGCCAAAATGTATTCTGCTACAAATCTTTGGTAATTAAAAAAAAAATACTAGGTGTAGATTAATTGGTTTGTGTAACAGTTGTAGCAACAAACTATGGTATATATATATGTATAGATCTGAAGATTGATTAATCCTGACATACTGACGGCCTATCCAATTTCTTCAGGCCCTTAAAATGCCAGGAAAGTACAAATACCCCCAAATGACCCCTTTCTGGAAAGTAGACAGTCCAAGGTATTTAGAAAGAGGCATGGTACGTTTTTTTTGTCACAACTTTTTGGGAAAAGAATGTAAATAAAATAGGTTTTTTTTGCCACTTTTTTTTTTTTTACATGCTGTCACCAGTGCAGTACAGCATCATCATATAACTGGTGATGCAGTGATCAGGGATGCTGACTGGTGACAACTAGGGATGAGCTTCGCGTTCAACTCGAACATCGTCTGTTTGATCGTTCGCCGAATTGCGAATGATATGGGCCGTTCGCGCCAAATTCGTGTGGCGCCTCACAGCCCGTAATTCACTGCGACATCGCAGTGCATTGCTGGCTGATGATTGGCCAAGCATGCACTATGACCCGCATGCTTGGCCAATCACAGCGCCGTCAGTAGAGAGAGCTGTAATTGGCCAAAGCCAGGGTGGCTTTGGCCAATTATGGCTCAGGGGGTTTAGAACACGCCCCACACTATATAAGGCCGCCTACATGGCGGCCCTGTATAGTGTGTTCCGGCGTGCTTAGAGAGAGAGAGAGACAGTGTCATTTCATTTGAGTTAGATAGATTAGGCAGGACAGTCAGTCAGTTAGCTGCACTTACAGTGTATTGTGTATATCTATGCATCCCAGGTGTTGTGTGTGTATATATATATATATATATATATACACACTGTATTCAGTTTAGCTAGATCCGTTCCTGTTATCTTCCTACTGGCAGGCAGGCTTGTCTTGTTACAGTATTTACAGCTACCTGAAGAAAATTGCTGTTGTTCTTTTGATCCTATTAGTACCACAGTCAGGCAGCTAGACTATTTACAGTTAGGGTAGTGTGTCCTCCTCACAGTGTTCAGTTAAAGCTACAAGTTAGTTTAGTGTGACCTCTGCACAGTGTTCAGCTAAAGCTACAAGTTAGGGTAGTGCGTCCTCCTCACAGTGTTCAGTTAAAGCTACAAGTTAGCTTAGTGTGACCTCTGTACAGTGTTCAGCTAAAGCTACAAGTTAGGGTAGTGCGTCCTCCTCACAGTGTTCAGCTAAAGCTACAAGTTAGTGTAGTGCGTCCTCCTCACAGTGTTCAGCTAAAACTACAAGTTAGTGTAGTGTAGTGTGACCTCTGCACAGTGTTCAGCTAAAGCTACAAGTTAGTGTAGTGCTTCCTCCTCACAGTGTTCAGCTAAAACTACAAGTTAGTGTAGTGCGACCTCTGCACAGTGTTCAGCTAAAGCTACAAGTTAGTGTAGTGTGTCCTCTGAACAGTGTTCAGCTAAAGCTACAAGTTAGTGTAGTGCGTCCTCACAGTGTTCAGCTAAAACTACAAGTTAGTTTTTTGCAAGCTCTGCACAATGTTCAGCTAAAGCTACCTGAAGAAGGTTGGTGGTGTTTTCCTGATCCTATCACTACCACAGGCAGCTAAATAAGCTACAAGTTCGTTTTTTTGCGAGCTCTGCACAGTGTTCAGCTAAAACTACAAGTTAGTGTAGTGCGAGCTCTGCACAGTGTTCAGCTAAAGCTACCTGTAGAAGGTTGGTGGTGTTTTCCTGACCCTATCACTACCGCAGGCAGCTAAATAAGCTACAAGTCAGTTTTTTGCGAGCTCTGCACAGTGTTCACCTAAAGCTACCTGTAGAAGGTTGGTGGTGTTTTCCTGATCCTATCACTACCGCAGGCAGCTAAATAAGCTACAAGTTATTTTTTTGTGAGCTCTGCACAGTGTTCAGCTAAAGCTATCTGTAGAAGGTTGGTGGTGTTCTCATACTACAGGCAGGCAGTTGATTTTGCTAGCTGCAATATCAGTATATATATATAAATATATATTATATAGATATCCCAGCTTAGTGCAGCTACAGGCCATTAGTATGTCTGGAAGGCCAACAAGGAGAGGCAGACAGTCACAAGCCAATAAAAGAGGGCAAGCAAGCTCTGTGTCTAGAGGCAACAGTGCTGGTCGTGGAGATGGTGCATCCTCATCAGCACGTGGCCGTGGGACTCGCTTGGCCTTTTTTTTCGACAGCTGGCCGTGTTGAGCCGCAACATGCTTAAGACTTGGTTGAGTGGATGACCAAGCCATCCTCATCCTCCTCATACTCTCTCACGCATGCTCAGGGTGCTTTGTCTGGCAAAGCAGCTGCCAACGTGGCCTCTTCCCTCGGCTCAATGGCATCAGTGACTCCTTCCCTAGCCCCACCATGTCCTCCTGAGCAGTCCCTCGAACTTTTTGACCACAGTGTTGGGTACATGCTCCAGGAGGATGCCCAGCGTTTAGAAGGCTCTGATGATGATACTGAGCTAGATGAAGGCAGTAATGTGAGCACGGACAGAGGGGGTGCCCAAGAAGGACAGCAATCTGGCAGTCATGCTCCCCCTGCTGCAGCATACTGCCAGGTTTGCTCCAGTGATGAGGAGGGAGGGGATGATGAGGTCACTCACTCAACGTGGGTGCCTGATAGGAGTGAGGAGGAGGAGGCACATCACCAACGAGGCAGGATGCCCTCCACGGGCCAGCCTAAGGGCAGCACACTGACTGAATCACACCCCAAAGCTCCGCATGTGCAGGGCACTGCTGTCTCTGCGCGTTATTCCAAAAGTTCTTTGGTGTGGGCCTTTTTTGAGACGAGTGCATCAGATCGCACCGCTGCTATTTGCAACATATGTCTCAAGCGTTGCCAAAACATCTCCCGCTTGGGCACCACATGCCTGACCAGACATATGTTGACCTGCCATGCAGTTCGTTGGCAAGCGTATCTAAAAGACCCACATTAAAGAACAAAGAGGACCTCTCCTTGCTCCTCATCAGCTGAGCTCTCCAACCACACTATACCTTCAGTCCTCTCTGAGACCTGCACTGAAAGAAATGAAGGTGTAGAATTAGGTGTGTCACAGCCAAGTACTTGTGGGCAATCTGCTTTCGGTACACCAACGTCAGATTGTACCAGGCAAATTTCCCTGCCCCAGCTGCTGCACCGCCGAAAGAAGTTCACTCCCAGCCATCCACATGCCCAGTGGTTGAATGCTAGCTTGGCAAAATTGCTAGCACTTCAACTGCTGCCTTTTCAGTTGGTAGACTCTGCCCCCTTCCCTGAGTTTGTGGAATGTGCGGTTCCTCAGTGGCAGATACCCAAACGCCACTTTTTCTCACGGAAGGCGATTCTGGCTCTCTACCGGCATGTGGAAGGCAATGTCCATGCCTCGCTGGACAGGGCGGTCAGCGGTAAGGTGCATATTACCGCTGACTCATGGTCCAGCAGGCATGGACAGGGACGTTACCCAAGTTTCACCATGCATTGGGTGACTCTGCTGGCAGCTGGGAAGGATGCAGGACAAGGTGCAGTAGTGTTGGAGGTTGTTCCACCACCACGCCTCCAAAATGCCACTACTAATGATTGCGACACACCTCTCTTCTCCACCCCCTCCTCTTCTTCTTCCTCCATGGCCTCTTCCTGTGCTTTGTCCTCGGAACCAGCGGTGCTCTGTAGCCGTTCAAGGGGCTACGCAAGTATGCAGGCCAAAAGATGCCATGCGGTGCTTGAGCTGGTGTGCTTGGGGGACAGGAGCCACACTGAGACAGAGGTTCTGTCAGCTCTGCAGGGGCAGGTTCAGAGATGGTTGACGCCACGCCAACTTAAGGCAGGAATGGTGGTTTGCGACAATGGCACCAACCTCCTCTCTGCCCTCCGACAGGGACAAATGACCCATGTGCCCTGTTTGGCTCACATCCTTAACTTGGTGGTGCAGCAGTTCTTGGGCAGGTACCCGGGCTTACAGGATGTCCTGAGGCAGGCCAGGAAAGTCTGTGTGCATTTCCGCCGGTCATATAATGCCAGTGCTCGGCTGGCAGACCTCCAAAAGGAGTTTAACCTGCCCAAGAACCGCCTAATCTGTGACATGCCCACCAGGTGGAACTCAACGTTGGCCATGCTGCAGCGGCTGCACACGCAGCAGAGGGCCATCAATGAGTACCTGTGCGACTATGGCACCAGGACAGGGTCAGGGGAGCTTGTTTTTTTTTCCACACGCCAGTGGGCCATGATCAGGGATGCATGCACTGTCCTGTCACCATTTGAGGAGGTCACGAGGATGGTGAGCAGTGACAGTGCATGCATCAGTGACACTTTCCCCCTTGTCCACCTGTTGGAGCACACGCTGCGTGGAATAATGGACAGGGCACTTGAGGAAGAACAGAGGCAGGAAGAGGAGGACTTCCTTAGCGCTCAAGGCCCCCTTTATCCAGACAGTGTTCCTGCGTGCCCGCCAATCACACAGGAAGAGGACGAGGAGGAGGATTGTGTCAGTATGGAGGTGGAGCCTGGCACTCAGCATCAGCAGCAGTCTTTAAGGGATCAGTCCCAAGAAACACATGGCCTTGTACGTGGCTGGTTGGAGGTGGCTGCGGACCATGTCATCCTTAGTGACCCAGAGGACTCCGGACCGAATGCCTCAGCAAACCTACGCTGCATGGCCTCCCTGATCCTGCAAAGTCTGCATAAGGATCCTCGTATTCGTGGTATCAAGGAGAAGGACCAATACTGGCTGGCAACCCTCCTTGATCCACGTTACAAGGCTAAGGTTGCGGACCTTATCTTGCCATCGCAGAGAGAGCAGAGGATGAAACATCTTCGGGAGGCCTTGCAGTAAGGTCTGTGCAACGCGTTCCCGGAGACTGGGAGGATACAAACTCCTGTTTCTGGACAACGTGTTGCTGAGGCTTCGGTCAGTCAAAGAAGGAGCGGTGGAGAATGTGACCGTCTGACCGATGCGTTCAGACAATTTTTTAGTCTGCAGCCCCAAGGTATGATCGGTTCCAGCAACCATCGCCAGCGTCTGTTTTTACATGGTGCGGGATTACCTAGGGGCAACATCTGACTTGGACACCTTTCCCACCGAAAATCCACTGGGTTACTGGGTCTTGAGGATGGATCACTGGCCAGAGTTTGCACAATATGCAATTGAGCTACTTGCCTGTCCTGCATCCAGCGTTCTTTCGGAACGCACATTCAGTGCTGCTGGAGGCTTTGTAACCGATCACAGGGTGCGTCTGTCCACCGACTCGGTCGATCGACTGACCTTCATAAAAATGAATCAGTCTTGGATCACCACCAGCTACCAAGCACCTGATGCTGATGTAACCGAATAATTTTTTTTGAAATCTCAGATCCCTTCAAAGACTGCCTATGCTGATGCTAAATGACTATCCTGAGTAATTATCCTCTTCCTCCTCAATGATCACGCTGATAGCTTGTAAGAACATTTTTGGTTCTGGGCGCCGCCACCAGTGCCTGGGCGTGTAATTACAATTTTTGATGCAATACTTTGCAGCAGGGCTCGTTCCTGCGTTCCAACTAGAGTATCTGTGAGGGGTTGCAGTGTTGTGGCACCAGCACCAGTGCCTAAGGCCCAATTTTTCAGCCCCTGTTCAACAGGGGCATGTAATTACAATTCTTGATCTAATATTTCACAGCAGGGCTCGTTTCTGCGCCCACCAAGAGCGAGTGAGGACTTACAGTGTTGTGGCACCAGCACCACCACCACCACCAAAGGCCAAATTTTTCTGCCTCTGTCTAACAGGGGCATGTAATTACAATTCTTGATCTAATATTTCACAGCAGGGCCCTGTGAGGGCTTACAGTGTTGTGGCCACAACAACACCTAAGGTCCAAATTTCTGCTGAGTATATAGGGCAGGCCCCTACTTTCAAACATCCAACTTACAAACGACTACTACTTGCAAACGGAAGGAGACAACAGGAAGTGAGATGAAATCTACCCCTAGGAAGGAAAATTCTCTCCTGTAAGAGTTAATATGGGAAAAACATTTCTCCTTTCCACTGATGCTTTATCACCAATCCTTGTTTCACAAAAAAACCCAAATTTTCAAAAAACATTTGTCACTGGGACAAAAAGTGAGGTGAAATCTTCTGAAGAGGAGCACAGGCAGCAAACAAATGTCACAAGGGTGATAACCCTTCCCTATGTTTTCCAAAAAGCTTAAAATAGATTTTTTGGCTGGAGCTAAACACGTTAAAAATGTACCAGTTCAAAATTACAAACAGATTCTACTTAACAACAAACCTACAGTCCCTATCTTGTTTGCACCGCCTGTATACTGCTGTTCAGAGCCTGTATACTGCTGTTTCCTTTTTTAATTTGGGTGCGGGGTTCCCCTTAATATCCATACAAGCCCCAAAGGGCCTGGTAATGGACTGGGGGGTACCCATGCCGTTTGTCTCACTGATTTTCATCCATATTGCCAGGACCCGACATTACATTAAAGCCGCAAGCAGTTTTAAATGACTTTTTTTCCTTTAAAAATTACTATTTGTGCACGGGAAACACGCGCCACTTTACAGGCATACTATAGACACCCCCCAGGTACGATATTTAAAGGAATATTTCACTTTTTTTTTTTTCACTTTAAGCATCATTAAAATCACTGCTCCCGAAAAAATGACCGTTTTTAAAAGTTTTTTTTTGCATTGATACATGTCCCCTGGGGCAGGACCCGGGTCCCCAAACCCTTTTTAGGACAATACCATGCAAATTAGCCTTTAAAATGAGCACTTTGATTTCGAACGTTTGAGTCCCATAGACGTCAATGGGGTTCTAACGTTCGTGCAAATTTTCGGTCCGTTCGCAGGTTCTGGTGTGAACCGAACCGGGGGGTGTTCGGCTCATCCCTAGTGACAACGCGTAAAAAAAAAAAAAAATGTTTTTATTCAATTTTTTTTTTAAACTTAGTGATGATCAATAGTTTTAGCTGTCATAAATGGGTTAATCATTTATGAACAGCTTTCTTATGGTTGTGATGTGTTATTGGCTACAGCTAATCACATGACACAGGTAGCCAGGTAACAAGTGATTGCTGTAGGCCAATCACAGATCACAATTGTAATCAAGCTGTTCATTAATGGAAATCCATTCATGACAGTTTGTTTAAATTGGTTTCATGTGATCGATATGACCAATCATAGCGATCACATGATGATGAGCGGCATGCTGCGTGCCCCTAACCCATAACAGGCTGAATCAAGTACATGTACGTGATCCAGCCTGGCCACGCCACCCGCCTACAGTAAATGTACTGTGGGCAGTCGGCAAGTGGTTAAATCAAAGCTAAAGGCAATGTTTTTGTTAGTTTTGGGTAGAGCGGGAGGAATTAGAACACCTGTCAGATTTTCTTTGTTTCCCGTTAGGGGTACTCACTCTCTCTATTTGTCCTGTTTACCATTATCACCGACCAATGAAAGTAAATGAAAATCCCAAATAATGGGCTGTCACCAGAACAGTAATAAAAGGGAAATCTGCCACTGGGAACACAAACTCTGGTGACCCTGGTGACAACCATGGATTCCCTCACTGTGAAGGGATTTCCTCTCACTTCCTGTTTTGGCTATTGGGCAGCAAGCAAAAGGAAAAACTCCTCAATGGGACACAGATGGCAAAAAACAAAACAAAAAGGAGTTAAAAGCTTAAATTACTGTATCCAAAATGAAAAAAAGGTAAGCCTTTAGTTCTATTTTAAGTACAGTTCACTCTGCTGAAGAAAGTTTCTGATTGATTGTCATGGGTTACTGTACTCATCAATAACAACTTTTTATTGAATGAGGCCAAATATTACAAAACAAAAACCTGATTGAACATTAGAAATATGCCTAAACCCAGTCCAATTCAGTTATCCGATCTCCTAATTGGAATAATGTTACAACCACTAATATGTTGCTGGTTTTCTCTGGCGATCGGACAATTTATTACCATTATGAGGCCCCTTTTTTTCTATTTTTGACGCATACTTTTTCCTTTTTTATCTAGCTTTTGTTTTTCTCTTGGACATATTTGGAATGGACCCACTGTGTGGTCCAACCCCATTACTCTGATCTTTATTCGTACCTACGTTGCTGTGTGAGTGTAATAAGGCTTATATTGTCGCTATGCTTGTATTTTCCTTTTTATTGCTTGGAAAGAAAAATTTTATAAAAACGATTGAAACAGAAATATGCCTAAACACAATATACTTTTAAACATAAGTAGTTTGTTTTGTAAATTTTTTTAGAATCTGGAATTTCTTTAGTAATGAGAGGTTGGGAAAAACAACTTCAATCTAAACATTAGTTAAATCTAGCTGCATTTTGTTTGTTAAAGAACTAGATCCAAAACTGCTTACAGTGCTCTGACTCTGTGTAGGAATAATAACAAACTATATTAAGAAGCTGAACTATGCAACAAGAGGATTCTTGTCTTATTCTTGGATACTGAAAATCCCAAGAGCTTCTAAAACTCATCAACATGGATGTGGAATGAATAACATACTGGAAACACAAAATACCTCTTTGTAAGGGATGTATAGGAACTTACAACTACTCCTCCATGTTATTCTATCTAAAAAAAAAAAAAAAATCTGTCCAGTATGCCAAAAATGATATGAATACACCAACACATTCCTATGATTAGGATTCAAACTCGGTTTCATGTATGGAATCCTAAAGAGCACCAGCACATAGCCTAACCAAGCAAAAGATATATTTGTGGAGTGTGGAAAGTACAACATGAAGTTTCATTTGCTGCTCAAGTGCCCGACCCTCATCTTTAAAAGAGACTCCCTTGACCTGAGATATATACGTGTTAGGGCCACCATACATGGCTCAATATTATCTTGTTCAGACCACAGGCTATTCTATCCATGCTAATGCCCTGTACACACAATGTGTGATAGGACCTGGTTGTCGGAAATTCCGACCGTGTGTGGGCTCCATCACACATTTTCCATCGGAATTTCTGACACACAAAGTTTGAAAGCAGGCTATAAAATTTTCCGACAACAAAATCCGTTGTCGGAAATTCCAATCGTGTGTACACAAATCCAATGCACAAAGTGCCACGCATGCTCAGAATAAATTAAGAGACAAAAGCTATTGGCTACTGCCCCGTTTATAGTCCCGACGTACGTGTTTTACGTCACTGCGTTTAGAACGTTAGGATTTTCCGACAACTTTGTGTGACCGTGTGTATGCAAGACAAGTTCGAGCCAACATCCGTCAGAAAAAATCCATGGATTTTGTTGTCGGAATGTCCGATCAATGTCCGATCGTGTGTACGGGGCATAAGAGTGTGAATTGAGGAATCTACATTCTGGGCTATTGTATGCTGGCAGCCACGGCACCAAAGGCTGCCTGACTTCAATGGCACTGCTGAACAGTGAATGCATCTGATATGACGCAGTCGCTGTTCGGCCAATAATTTCATACCCGGTGCAATAGATTTTTAAATAAACTTTGATTGAGGTGGGTGGCGCTTGCCACCATGGTTTGAATTTCTGCTGAATTGACCATAAATTCAAGACATCTATGGGGACCCTTTACTCAAGCTCCTAAAAAAAAAAAAAAATACAGGACAGAGTCAGAAAATCAAGGTAATGTTAGCTCGATTTCAGAAGTAGCTAAAACTGTCGCACAAAAAACAATTCAGCTTACTTATACCGAAAAACAAATCTTTGTCTTGGATAGAGTAGGGAATGAGTAAATTCCTTGCCAGGTTTTTTTTTTTTTTGTTCATACCCCCATTGGAGAGTTTCTCCCCTCACTTCCCATCAGCAAGCGAGATATAATCTCTGCAAATTAGGGGAAAACTTTTCAGACAGTTGTCAGTGAAACAACTATAACAATAGGAATTCAGCAAAGTCTCACAATACTTAATTTTCTTTCACTTTCGGTCCTAGTGACAGAGGTCACCAGGACAAACAGAGTGTGAAGCTACCCAGCAGAGATACAGACAGACAAAAAGAAGCTTGGAATTTCTAAACCCATACCATTCTATCCAAAACAAAAAAACACTTTCAGATACATTTTAGATCAGCTTAAATACAACGTATATCCACCTCTGATTATATATTAGTCTGGATGTCACACCACTTCCTTGATCTCTCTGTCAAAATCGATGGCAGAACTATAAGCCCATCCCCGCATGCCAAGGTCCTAGGTGTTATCCTGGACTCTGAACTCTCCTTTAAGCCCCACGTCCAATCACTGTCCAAATCTTGCTGCCTCAACCTCCGCAACATCTCTAAAATACAGCCTTTTCTAACCAATGACACAACAAAGCTCTTAACTCACTCCCTGGTCTTCTCTCGCCTCGACTACTGCAACTCCCTTTTCACTGGCTTAGCTCTACATAGTCTATCCCCCTTTCAGTCCATCATGAATGCTGCTGCCAGACTCATCAACCTTACCAACCGCTCAGTATCTACTACTCCTCTCTGTCAATCCCTCCACTGGCTTCCGCTCACCCAACAGATTGAATTCAAAATACTGACAACTACTTACAAAGCCATCCACAATTTAGCCCCCAGCTACATCACTAGCCTAGTCTCAAAATACCAACCTAATCATTCTCTTCATTCCTCTCAAGACCTCCTGCTTTCTAGCTCCCTCGTCACCTCCTCCCATGCTCGCCTCCAGGACTTCTCCAGAGCCTCTTCAATCCCATGGAACTAGTTACCCCAATCCGTCCGATTATCTCCTACTCTATTAGCTTTAGGATGATCCCTGAAAACCCTCCTCTTCAGAGAAGCCTATCCTACCCACACCTAACAACTGTATGTCTATTTTCTCCATCAGCTCATCCCCCACAGTTATTACCTTTTGTTTCATTTGACCCTCCCTTCTAGATTGTAAGCTCTAACGAGCAGGGCCCTCTGATCCCTCCTGTATTGAATTGTATTGTAACTGTACTGTCTGCCCTCATGTTGTAAAGCACTGCGCAAACTGTTGGCGCTATATAAATCCTGTATAATAATAAAATAATAATGGCGTTGCGCTTTAACCACTTCAGCCCCGGAAGGATTTACCCCCTTCCTGACCAAGCCCTTTTTTGCAATATGACACTGTGTCACTTTAACTGACAATTGCGCGGTCATGCGACGTCGTACCCAAACAAAATTGACCTCCTTTTTTCCCACAAATAGAGATTTCTTTTGTTGGTATTTGATCACCTCTGCAGTTTTTATTTTTTGCGCTATAAAAAAAAAAGAGTGACAATTTTGAAAAAAAAAGCTATATTTTTTACGTTTTGCTATAATAAATATCCCCCAAAAATGTATAAAAAAAACGAATTTCTTCCACAGTTTAGGCCAATATGTATTCTTCTACATATTTTTGGTTTAAAAAAAAAAAAAATCGCAATAAGCAAAAGTTATCGCGTCTACAAAATAGGGGACAGATTTATGAAATTTTTATTAATGATTTTTTTTATTAGTAACATATCGGACACTTTTGACACTATTTTGGGACCATTGGCATAAAGCGATCAGTGCTATGAAAATGCACCGATTACTGTGTAAATGTCACTGGCAGGGAAGGGGTTGAACAGTAGGGGGCGATCAAGGGGTTAACTGTGTTCCCTCAGCATGTTCTAACTGTAGAGGTGATGGGCTCACTAGAACATGACATAGATCACTGCTCCTGATCACTGGGAGCAGTAGATCCCTGTCATGTTGCTAGGCAGAACAGGGAAATGCCTTGTTTACATCGCCCCGTTCTGCCTCTCCGTGTCACGATCGCAGGCCACCGGTGAACTTCGAGTCCGTGGGCACACTCCTGCGACGCGTGGTGGGCGTGCGTGCACCCACTAGCCCTGGATGACTCATCGACGTACGGGTACGTTGTTTTGCACACCCGTGCCACTTTGCCGACTTATATCGGCGTGAGTCGGTCGGCAAGTGGTTAAAGAGGAAGTAAAGTCTTATTTCTTAATTGTACCTACAGGTAAGCCTATAACAAGGCTTAGCTGTAGGTACTGTGAATACCTCCTAAACTTTCACAGTTTAGGAGATATTCAGAGTGCATGCAGCCGATTACATCATGGGCGCGTGCGCTCTGAAGGTCCTGCTTACTGTGTCAGTGTTCTATCAGATTACCGCTACCCATGAGATTGTGCAACAATAGTGACGTTCTGACAAAAAAAAAAAAAACCTTACTGTGCATGCGCGATGCATTCAAACATACGTTCCATGGCGTGATGCGTTCCACACACTTCATGATCTGAAGGGAAGCGGTATTCTGATAGAACACCCACACATACATCTTACTACACCCAGCTAAGTCTTGAATTTCAGAGTAATTTTAGCAATAAAGTGAGCGTATATAAACAAATATTGCAGATTGACATCTATGATGCTGTTTTGATGTTCTATTTTGAAAGAAGCTGGACACCAGCAGTAGGAAGGTGGCAGAGGCCATGTTGGTACACCCCGCACTGCTCAGCGCTAAACCTTTAGGCTTTCAAAATTAACCATCCAACAGCATTACAGATATCAATATACTATATTTATTTATATACGCTCACTTTATTGATAAAATTACTCTGAGAATCAAGACTTAGCTGGGTGTAGTAAGTTCTCCGCATGGGTGTTCTAGCAGATTACCGCTACCCGTCAGATCATGAAGTGTTTGGAACGTATAGGGCATGCACAGTAAGTATTTTTTTGCTGGAACATCACTTCTGTTGCACAATCTGATGGGTAGCGGTAATCTGATAGAACACTGGCTTCAGAGCCCATGCTGCAAATGGCGGCTCCTGCATGAGAGTGACTTCATTGCGGCTTTGCCCACTCACAGCGCTGGAGCCCGCGAACCCGGAAGAAACACCGGGGAAGTTGTCAGCTGTCTTAGCGGCCCTCTTTTTCTCAGGGTTTACAACCTCTTTAAGCAAAAAAGCTAATGCTTTACAACCGTGTACCTGGGCATTTGGTGTAAACACTGCATTGATGACCAATTCAAGCAAACAGGACATGTCCTGGTGTCTACTGCTCCACACTCATTCTGAATGATTATGCAACATAAAGACGTGTAATCATTTCAGTCAAAATATTTTACAGATATTTTTCGGTAAATTACTCAATACTGAGAATAACCTTGTACAAATAATTCTGTTAGCTGTACAGTGCATCAAAGTCGAGCAAAAATGTTAATCAAGACTTTCTACGCCTTCTATTCATTATTAGCACTGGATACAAGGCCCTTGTACTCTATTCAGATGTATCCACAAAGGATAATACAAAAGATTAGTTTTGTATATAGCAACAATGCTTAGATCTGGCACGAGTACACAAGTGAATACACAGTTTACGTGAAACTCTGTTTAGCTATTCTTGTGATCCAGGCACCTGTCAGAAAGAACAGCTAACTCCTCTTTGAAGACCACACTACATTAAAAGTGATATTAAAAGCAATTATTTTTTTTAAATAACAAACATGTCATACCTGCTCTGTGCAATGGTTTCGCACAGAGCATCCCGAATCCTCCTCTTCTCGGGTCCCCCGCTGGAACTCCAGGCCCCTCCCTCCCGCCCCAAAAGCAAGCCGCGGCTCTGACCTGCCCTCTCTCTCTCCTCATTGGCTCACTGGCTGTTACTGACAGCTGCGGGAGCCAATGAGGGAGAGTCCCTAGATAGTCGAGGCTCTCGTGCACATCGCGATGAGGCTCAGGTGAGTATTAGGGTGGCTGCAGCACAGAGAAGGTTTTTTTACCTTCATGCATAGCATGCATGAAGGTAAAAAAAAACCTTGAACCTTTAGAACCACTTTAAAGTAAAACTAAAGGCAACACTTTTCATAAATTTTGGATAGAGTAAGAGAGAGTTATAAGCCCTGTCATTTTTTTTATTTGTCTCTTATCCCATTGGCATGATTTTTCTCCACTTCCAGTCCCATAGCCAAAACGATGCTTCCAAAATGAGGAAATGTCTGGTTGTCACCAGGATCACCAGAACTAGTGTGTTTTTATTCCTGTTTTGATAACAATTCAAATAAAATAAAATAAAATTGGGGATTTTCTTTCACTTTTACGCTCTGTGTTAATGGTAAACAGGATAAGTAGAGAAGGTGAATCTCCCCAACGAGGGCAAAAATTCTAAATTTGGGGAAAGAAAAAAAAGAGTTTTGTCTCTAATTACAATTCAAAGGACACCTGGTATAATACATAAACAGACTGCTAATACAGACATCTATTTGAAAAGGATAGGTACCATGCAGTCATGATAACCTCCTGGTTTCATTACATAATAAGTCAATGATTCTAAGCAAACATGCTGCCAGTCAAAATCAGTTTGGAAATATTAATATGCATACTTGATCTAGGTCACTGATTCAAACTATAAAATCCAGAGGCTCAGTCAAATAGGCAGCTAGCTTGGTCAAAAGAAATTTAGCACAATAATAATATAGAATGAGAGAGATGGGTACACATGTAGAGATCATTATGATACATTTAATAAAATTTGGGCAACAAGGTTGCATTTTTCTTCCATGGATGCCAGGACATACCTGAGACATGAGCTACATAACCTGTGGAATGGTTAGTCCGCTGGGTAATTTACTGCCTGTGTTACGCCTGTATCTGAACTCATGCTTACTCTGATCCACGCGTTTCTTTTGTCTCAATCCCTTTTCCTTTTTTTCTCAATACCACTACCTTTTCTCAATTTTCCCCCTCCTCAAAAGAGGGCCTACCAGCCCAGCATCTTGCTATTTCCCTCCCCCCCTGACTTTTCCCACACCCTGGTTGTTTTATCTGGTAACTTTTAACGATTAACTTCCTAAATAAGAATGTTCTCACATTTGCAGGATACATTTTCTCGCTACAATACCACTTACAGTTCATAGAGTACACCCGTAACACTTGAAGACATGGCAGTAGCAGCTTTGGAGATTGCAGATTTTGTTTCACCAGGTTCAGAGATATGTTTAGTGCTCCACTTACTCGTGCCTTTACTCCAAACTTTTTATCTGTGGAAAATAAACACCAAATATGATTCCTGAACGTACACACTGGAAATGATAATGCATCTGTCGCTCAAAGCAATTGTAAAGGGACATCAAATTTAGCATGAGAAGGTTGTACTGAGAGCTATTTCACACTTCTCTTTTTCTTGCAGTAAAACACTGACATGGGCCTAAGCTGGGCTCTGAGGAAGAAGGTATCTCTTCGAAACGCGTCAGCTGGCAGTGGCCCTCAAAATCTTCTCCATTACCATCTGGAGTCTGTTGTCGTCAGACCGATTGCCATCATCTGAAGGCTATTTATATTGCGGTTTTCTTTCACATGTTTGTGAGTAGTTTTTAATTTACTCTTTTAATCAAATATATCCAAGGATAATGCACGAGGTTGGTGCGCCCTCTTAGTGCTTTAGATCTCATACTGCATATATGCTAGACACCCTAAAATACCAGGAAATTCACACAAAATACATCCAGCCACGCTCACCACAGGTCTGACCATGTGTATAGACCTGAAACCCTTGAGATCGGGTTTTTTTTAAACTCTGTGCACCATAAAGTTAATGTCCCTTCAGCTCGAAGTAAAATAACATTCCTTCGCATAACTAGCAAAATGTGTTGCCCTGTTATACTCCACACTGCCCTGATTGACCGCAGGCCTTACAAGCATCCCCTTTAACAAGCACTGTAAATACATTAGGCTACTATCAGAAGGCTAGTGAATATAGTAAAGCATTCAACCTCTATATTGTTTTAGCTTCTGTCTGAACCATGATGATATCACTCTCCTACAATTATTGAGAAAACAAACTTGTTTGCATGCAGCCAATTGGCCAGCAATGCCCAATGAACAAATAAGTGTGCACAGAGGAATTGGGCTCAGTACATTTGGCAGCCTACTTTGGCATGCAAGAGAACCAAATGACTTACTCTGAGAAGTGCACTGAAAATTAGTTCTTACCACCCTACATTGATTTTGTGAGACAAGACTAACCACACGTAAGGTCATGCTATACAAACATATAATAGTGGTTGTAGTTAATGAACTGGTTGGAATAATTTAACATGTAGACACTGTGAAAATGCAATAATTTATTCTAATTGTTGTAATAAAATATTCATGTTTATTCATACTTGTGTTGTAATAACATTATTTTGATGTGGATACGTCCCCTATTTTATATACACAAAATATCTAAAAGTTGATACTGTGATAAATATATACACTATATTGTCAAAAGTATTGGGACACCTGCCTTTACACACACCTGAACTTTAATGGCATCCCATGTCTTTATGGACCTTGTTTGTGCACTGGTGCGCAGTTATGTTGGAACAGGAAGGGGCCATCCCAAAACTGTTCCCACAAAGTTGGAAGCATAAAATTGTCCAAAATATCTTGGTATGCTGACACCTTAAGAGTTCCCTTCACTGGAACGAAGGGGCCATGCCCAACCCCTGAAAAAGAACTCCACACCATAATCCCCCCTCCACCAAATGATTTGGCCAGTGCACAAAGCAAGGTCCATAAAGACGTGGATGAGCGAGTTTGGGGCGGAGGAACTCAACTCAATAGAATACCTTTGGCATGAATTAGAGCACAGACTGAGAGTCAGGCCTTCTCGTTCACATCAGTGCCTGACCTCACAAACGCGCTTCTGGAAGAATGGTAAAAAACTCCCATAGACACACTCCTAAACCTTGTGGACAGCCTTCCCAGAAGAGCTGAAGCTGTTATAGATGCAAAGGGTGGCCCAACTCAATATTGAACCCTACGGACTAAGACTTTACGGACTGCCATTAACCACCTCAATACAGGGCACTTTCACCTCCTTCCTGCCCAGGCCATTTTTCAGCTTTCAGCGCTGTCGCACTTTGAATGACAATTGAAACACTGTACCCAAATTACATTTTTAATCATTTTCTTCACACAAATAGAGCTTTCTTTTGGTAGCATTTAATCACCTGCTGGGTTTTTTATTTTTTACAAAAAAAAAAAAAGAAAAAAAGACTGAAAATTTTGAAGGAAAAAAAAAGTTTTTCTTCATTTCTGTCAGTAAATTTTTAAAAAGGAAGGCACTGATGAGCACTGATGAGGAGGCACTAATATGCAGCACTGATAGGCAGCACTGGTGGCCACTGATAGGCAGCACGAATAGGCGGCACTAATGGGAACTGATGGGCAGCACTGATAAGCAGGCACTGGTGGGCACTAAAGGGCAGCAATGACTGGCACCAGTAATGGGCATTGATTTGTGTCACTGATGGGCACTCATTGTCACTGATGGTTGGCACTGTTACAGCTTTCCTGTAATCAGGGCACTGATGATCAGTGCCCTTATTACCTTCCCTGTTCACCCCTGTGAGGAGATGCTGCTGTCCGGCTCTCCTCACCACACACTCTGTCAGCGTGGAGAGGCGAAGAGAGCTGTTTTACGGCACTTCTGCATTTACATGTGACCGGCTGTGATTGGACACAGCTGATCACATGGTTAGAGAGCCGCGTTAGCTGCTCTTTACAGAGATCGGGGTCGCACCGTATCCTAGCAACACGACGCAGCCACGATCACCGTGCTGTTTGCCCCTGCGGGCGTGCAAGAGCAGCCGTTTTGGTGCGCCGTCATATGACATCTACCCAGAACGAGAGCCGCACCGCTCCTCCTTCATTTGACGGTGGGTGGGCAGCAAGTGGTTAAAGTTCATATGCGTGTAAAGGCAGGCGTTCCGATACTTTTGACAATATAGTATAGATTTCTACTAAACCAATTTTATAGAAGTTCAATAGAATGCTACTATCTTCTATGTACAAAATCAATAACAAAGAACAAAAAGATGAATATAGAATACAGGTTTCCGATTACACACACAATAAAAAAGCAGAGTGAAATGCAAGGTCAAACAACATCAAACACCACAAAAAAAAAAAAATATATATTTCACGCTCTCCTAGTTAATGTGCATTCTAGCAGATCAATCAGCAATGCTGCACAACTGAGACTAATCACCTGACTAACTAATCCTTGTCAGTCATTGCTGTTCTAAAGTGGTCACCATCTCAATACAATGAATGTGTTTCAAATCTCAAACAAGTTCCATACCATAACAAAATTTAATTATATCTAAACCCTTCATATAGTCCTAACCCCTTTTCCACCAGAGTCATTTTTTCAGGTTTTGTACATTTTAGGCCTGAAAATGTGTTAAAATCACCAAACATTATATCAATTTAATGTTACATATTAACACACATTTATGAAACCTATTAAAAAAAAAAGACTAAAGTTAATTTTAGGACACACAAACACAATATATTACCCCAATAATTTTGTAGAATATAAAAAGATGAGGTTGCGGCGACTAATTAGATACCCAAAATGTTAAAGTGGTTATAAACCCTTACATATACCCAGTGAAATCACCGGCCTTGGGGGATACAGAGATGGAATAAACCCTCCAACAAAAGTTGTACCCATTTATCCGCAGCACCCTCTCCTCTACAGTAACTTTAAAAATTGCAACACTCACCATTTTATTCTCTAGGGCCTCTGCATAAAAATATATATAATGTTTGGGGTTCTAGATAATTTTCCAGCCAAAATTCTGAGAAGTGTCAGAATAGGCTTGGGAAGCAATAGGGTAATGTGTACTAATAAAATTTTGCCATTTAAAAAATTTTTTTAAAAATTCCCCTTGCAAGTTAACAGCATTGCATACTAACATTTTATGAGAGACTTACCTTAAAACAAAGCCCTCCAGCAGCACACTGTCACTGCTGACAGGGCTTCCTTCTTCACCTGATCCTCCTTCCGGGTTTGCAGGCTCCAGCTGTTTGAATAGTCAAGCCACGATGATGTCACTCCCTGACATGCGCATAGGAGACACGCCCGCAGTACAGCACTCTGAAGGGACAGCATGCCATCCATTCAGAGCGCAATGCGTATGTGCCGGTGAAATCACTGGCTGCAGAAGTAGCGAATATCTCCTAAATGATGCACGTTCTAGTAGATATTCCTTGTACCTACAGGTAAGCTTTATTATAAGATTACCTGTAGGTACAAGTCAGCAAGCAGAATTTACTACCGCTTTAAGGTGCTCCTAGACTTTAAATGACCATTGCTTAATATACATACATACATACATACATAAACACATACACGCACACTTGCTATTCTGTTACTTTTTTTTTTTTTTAACTGTGGGGTTCAAGAGAAATTTAAAATTCCTAATCAAGTAACTTTTTTTACTTTTTTATATTCTGGCATAATTCCAAAGATGTATGAAAATAAAATAATGACTAAAACACTAGTCATCAATAATGCAAAGGAACATCATTTCAAGATTCTATAAACACAGGACAAACCTTTTGGTCCTATCTTTGCCAGCAGACTATGGAGAATTACTATTAACTCCTCGTTGGGTGGGGAGTCCTTACTGGCACTGAGAAGCAGCTGCAGCAAAATTTGTGTACCACCTTTAGATATCAGAACATTTATTCGTCTTCCTCCGCCTAGACAACAAGGAGTAAGAAATACAGGTGCATTACTTTTAGTAAATGTATACATTCTTAATGCAGCTTATCACACATTTCTTCTATTTATTTTATCTATAGATATGGTTTGCTGCACTTTTGCTGCTATGGGGACACAGAGACAAATAAAAAAATAAATGGTCTACATCCTTCACCCTTTGGGGAACCTAACCATTACACCTACAGGTGCATCTCAAAAAATTAGAATATCATCAAAAAGTTAATGTATTTCAGTAAATCAATTCAAAAAGTGAAACTCATATATTTTATATAGATTCATGACACACAGAGTAATATATTTCAAGCATTTCTTACTTTTGATTTTGATTATGGCTTACTGCTAGTAAAAATCTAAAATTCAGTATTTCAGAAAATTTTAATATTGTGAAAAAGTTCAATATTTTAGACTCATGGTGTCTCTAATCACTCTAATCAGCTAATTAACTTAAAACACCTGTAAAGGTTTCCTGAGCCTTTATCTCTCACTCTGAGACACAATCATGGGGAAGGCTGCTGACTTGACAGTTATCCACCAGACAGTCACTGAGATCCTCCACAAGGAGGGCAAGTCACAAAAGGTCATTACTAAAGAAGCTGGCTGTTCACAGACTGCTGTATCCAAACATATTAATAGAAAGTTGAGTGGAAGGAAAAGGTGTGATAGAAAAAGGTGCACAAGTAACAGGGATAACCACAGCCTTGAGAGGTTTGTGAAGCAGAGGTCATTCAAGAATTTGGGGGAGATTCACAAGGAATGGACTACGCCTTGCTCCAGTGCTTCAAGAGCCAACCACACACAGACATATCCAGGACATGGGCTACAACTGTTGCATTCCTTGTGTCAAGCCACTTCTGGACCAGAGAGAACATCAGAAGCATCTTATCTGGGCTAAGGAGAAAAAGGACTGGACTGTTACTCATTGGTCCAAAGTCCTCTTTTCGGATGAAAGTAAATTTTGCATTTTATTTGGAAATCAAGATCCCAGAGGTTGGAGGAAGAGTGGAGAGGCACAGAATCCAAGTTGCATGAGGTCCAGTGTGAAGTTTCCACAAAGTCAGTGATGATTTGGGGAGCCATGCCATCTGCTGGTGTTGGCCCACTGTGTTTTATCAAGTCCAAAGTCAGTGCAGCCCTCTACCAGGAAATTCTACAGCACTTCATGCTTCCCTATGCTGACCAGCATTATGGAGATGCTGATTTTATTTTCCAGCAGGACTGCCAAAAGTACCAATACCTGGTTTAACCACTTCCCGCCCGCCCTATAGCGGATTGACGTCCGGGAAGTGGTTGTGTTATCCTGACTGGACGTCATATGACGTCCAGCAGGATAACATGCCGCAGCGCGCCCCCGGGGGCGCGCATCGCGGCGATCGGTGGAGCGGTGTGTCAGTCTGACACACCGCTACACTGATCTTGGTAAAAAGCCTCCGGCGGAGGCTCTTTACCACGTGATCAGCCGTGTCCAATCACGGCTGATCACGCTGTCAATAGGAAGAGCCGTTGATCGGCTCTTCCTCACTCGCGTCTGACAGACGCGATTAGAGGAGAGCCGATCGGCGGTTCTCCTGGCAGGGGGGGTCTGTGCTGATTGTTTATCAGCGCAGCCCCCCCTCAGATCACCACACTGGACCACCAGGGATCGCCACTAGGACCACCAGGGAAGGGGCAACATGTGGATGGCCAGGTATGTACCCCATGGCCATCCACATGTGCCCAGTGTGCCCAGTCAGTGCCAATCAGTGCCCACAAATGGGCACTGATTGGCACCATTATGTTGCAGTGATGCCCAACAATGCCACCCTTAGGGGCATCACTGCAAACAACCAGTGCCGTCAGTGCCACCCATCAGTGTCCATTCATGCCACCTGTCAGTGCCCATCCGTGCCCATCAGTGCCCATCTATCAGTGCCCATCCATGCCCATCTGTGCCAACTATCAGTGCCACCCATAAGTAACCATCAATGCCACCTATGAGTGCCCATCAATGCCACCTATGAGTGCCCATCAGCGCCGCCTATAAGTGCCCATCTGTGCCACCTATGAGTGCCCATCAGTGCCGCTTACCAGTGCCACCTATCAGTGCCCATCAGTGCCGCCTATCAGTGCCCATCAGTGCTGCCTATCAGTGCCCATCATCAGTGCCCGTCAGTGCCACCTCATCAGTGCCACCTCATTGGTGCCACCTCATCGGTGCCCATCAGTGCCGCCGTATCAGTGCCAGTCAGTGCCCGTCAGTGCAGCCATATCAGTGCCCGTCGTTGAAGAAGAAAACGTACTTATTTACAAAAAAATTTTAACAGAAACAAAGAAAAACTTGTTTTTTTTCAAAAATTTCGGTCTTTTTTTATTTGTTGCACAAAAAATAAAAACCGCAGAGGTGATCAAATACCACCAAAAGAAAGCTCTATTTGTGGGAACAAAATGATAAAAAATTTGTTTGGGTACAGTGTAGCATGACCGCGCAATTGTCATTCAAATTGCGACAGCGCTGAAAGCTGAAAATTGGTCTGGGCGGGAAGGTGTCTAAGTGCCTGGTATTGAAGTGGTTAATGATCATGGTATCACTATGCTTGACTGGCCAGCAAACTCGCCCGACCTAAACCCCATAGAGAATCTGTGGGGTATTGTCAAAACGAAGATAAGAGACTTCAGACCCAACAACGCAGACAAGCTGAAGGCTGCTATTAAAACAACCTGGGCTTCCATAACACCTCAGCAGTACCGCAGGCTAATCTCCTCCATGCTACGCCGCATTGATGCAGTAATTCATGCAAGAGGAGCCCTGACCAAGTATTGAGTGCATGTACATGAAAATACTATTCAGTAAGCCAACATTTCTGTATTAAAAATGCTTTTTTTTTTTTTTTTTGGTCTTATGTAATATTCAAATTTTCTATGATACTGAATTTTGGGTTTTCACTAGCTGTAATAAATTAACTTTTTGTTGATATTCTAATTTTTTTAGAAGCACCGGTATATGAGCTTGTTGGACATCTTTCCAAAACCATCAGCATTAGCAGAACTTTGATTGCCTCTCTGTGGCTATAACAGCCTCAACTTCTGGGTAGGCGTTTCTCAAAATTTGGAGTGGGAGAGAGTGTGCCTGTGGGAATACAAGGGGGGGGGGGGGGGGGGGCTGAAAAGTTCTTGTCCTATCCAGGAAGGAAATGAGCTAGAGCAATGAAATTTGCCTGCTCTTCTACATATTCTCCCCCAAGTTTAACACACTTAGCACATCATCTCTTTGATTTTTTTTAACCCTTCAAAAAATTATTTTGTTTCCTCTGAGAAAAACTGCACTGTTGCTGCTTTGACCACTGAATCCATCAAAAATCCCTTTTCTTTCAGTGTCTTTTCAAGGTTAGGAAATCGGTAATAGTCGGACGGAGCAAGATCTGGTAAATAGGGTTGATGGACCTTACGCAGTGAAATCCTAAACAGCCAGTGCCTTGCCTGAAATAGAGCTCTAATGCTCCAAATTGGCATAATATCATATGAAATATCACTATTTATTCATGGGAAGCCTTAGTACATAAACCCATCATGACCCTGTCAAGGACACAGAGGAGGTGAGTGAACTTCGCTTTCCTGGTGGCCTGCCAGATGCTGGCAAGGGCTTGGCACCAACAGTTTCTTAATATAGCCAAGGTGAAACAGTGTCTCATGGGGACCATGGTGCATGAGAAGCTGAATTCTATTTTGAACGACACATATATTTTACTCCTAAAAGTTTGGGAACCATGGTTTGCATACGACTGCCTGAACCTGGACCATTCACTACTCTTGATGTGAGGAGTTACCTGCAGCTTTGGATGAGACCGTTTGTGTATACCCTGCATGATTTTTTTCCCCCTCCATTCCCTTCTCCATCCCTTCCCCCTCTTTTTCTTCTCTGTTTTCTTTTCACCTTTCGGGCCTACATCAACCCCTTGTATGTTGGCTGATGAAGGGCATTTAGGCCGTTTCCTCTCCCCCTGGCCTGCGAGTTGCATTCAGTTGCAGACCCCGCACTGAGGGGTTATCCCTCTGACACACGCATCCTCATAATTTGATTGTATTCGCTTTGTCCAATCTTATGGTGATGGTGTTCTCCCATCTTTACTAGCATTTGATGACCTCGACCTATGTGCTGACCTTTCGTGTACATCTTCAATTGTATGCGCAACTGTTTGCACGGTTATCTGGTGCTGTATACCTTTGTTATAAAATGTAATAAACACCTTTGTAACAGAAATATCACCATTTACAACTACAATAACAAAACTGGCGTAACATGTTGGGCAAGGAATCAGGCCTAGAACTTTTCAGCCTCCCCCTTATATGTTCCGCATACTGAAAAAATAGCAATTGTAAAGTCAGGTACTGATTTTTTGACAAGACCTGGATCGCAATTGACATTCCGATTCATCTTGAAGTGTTCATTAGGGTTAAGGTCTGGGTTCTGTGTAAGTAATTCGAGTTCCTCCATATTTAGCTTGTCAAACAATGTCTTTATGGCGTTCTACACACAGTGAAGCTGGAACAGAAAAGGAACTTCCCTAAACTGTTGCCACAAGGTCAGAGGTCCACGATTGTCTAAAATATCTTTGTATGCTTTAGCAAGAACTGTACTTTTCACTGGAAACATTTGAACTCAATTTGGAGTGGTGTCCACATACTATTTTGGTCATTTAGTCTAGGTGTGATAGTCAGGTGTTTACAAATTCCTGACAATAAACTAATGAATAAAACATGAATCAAACAGACCTATTCAAGAAGGTTGTTTTACTGTCCAAATTGGAAAGTACATTGCTTACTTGTACCATTTCTGACCTGCTTCTATCTACGCAGCAGGTTTCCTTCTATGTTACTCTCTATAAGCATAAGTGTGAGCATATAGTAAGGAGAAAAGACATAACTGAGGACATGAACTTTCCTACAGTACCTTTACTGAAGCAACAGAAAAAAAAAAAAAAAAAAAAAAAAAAAACAGTGTCAGTAACTCATGAACTTGCAATTTCAATTACTGGGTTTTTCTATGAACGGTTCTTCCTGCTCACCTAATGAACAAGGGCTAGCTTATACTTGCGATTGGGGGTTAAAACTCTGTGGTTAAGCTGCAATGTTACCATCCCCAACCACCAGAGGTGTACACATGCCATAGCCATGATGCCTCGCAGCCGCAACAGGCGTTGTAGAAACATTGCAATTGGTAAGCATTACTGCTGCTGTGCCTTTAACGTGAAAGAGTGTGTGCTCCAACCACGTGCAGGTGTACGCTACCTATGGCATTAAAGCAGGCAGTGAGGAGGCTATTCAACACCTTTTCATGCATTGTCTAATGCTCTCTGAGGAGTGATCCAAACTGAATTGATCTTCAGAGAGCAAAGCGGGTTTAAATAAGCCTTAATTCAACCATGAAAAGTTGTTTAACTGGTTGTCACACTGGAGAAATTACACACACAAAATGTTATCCTGCAATAATTCATGCAGGTTTGTATACAATCAAAGTCACGTGCAGTGTGTACAGGGTGTTTATTTACTACTAAAGGCAAATCCACTTTGCACTACAAGTGCACTTGGAAGTGCAGTCGCTGTAGATCTGAGAGGGGCATGCAAGGAAAATAAAAAACAGCGTTTTTGCTTGTACATGATTGGATGATAAAATCAGCAGATCTTCCCCTCAGATCTAAAGTGACTGCACTTCCAAGTGCACTTTTAGTGCAGAGCGGACTTGCCTTTAGTAAATAAACCCCAATGGCTTGCTTCTATAACAAGTGACTACAGAACAGTTCTGAGTTGCTGACTGTGTGAGCTCGTCTAAACTGCGTGTAGGGCTAATTTATTTTTGTTTGATACTGAACTTATAGTAAGTCCTGGATCATTTTCTAAACAAGAGCCAAGTCGCTGAAAAAAAAAAATGTAAAAAATCTGCAATATTTGATATATATGTTATTCAGCAGAAGATGTTCTGCAAAAAAGTAGACCACAAAATCATGTGTAATACATTTGCAGTTTTTGGTTACATTCTACACAGTACTGTAGCCTAAAAATTTGTTTCTTTTTGGTATACGTTTAGGAAAGCTATAAATGGGTAATGAACTGAATAAGAATGAATGCATAGCTTTCTTTTACCACCCAATTCACCTAAATATGTGATATTATAAGACAGAGCAACAAAGTAATAAACTTTGCAAAAGACAATTACATTTGGTCCCTTAATAGCCAAGTTCATCTTTTGGAATAGGTTACATGTTCCACCTGTATTTAGGGTAGAACGTATACCATGTTCCAGCGGCTGCAGACTCTCCCCCCCCCTCTCCAGTCACAGTGAGCGTGCATCCTCTTCAGGCGCCCGCTGTCATTGTTTGAAAATAATTTGGCCGTACGGGGCTCCGCTGGCCACGACATTTATTTCAAAGTGCTCTGTGAATGCGAAAACTACAAGTACCGACAGCTTTTGCGGCTGTCAGCTTGTAGTTTCAATTAACTACTATGGTGTTGTTGAGCGCTCTGGTAGTTCATTCTCTCTTCCTGTCAGTGGGTATTTGCCTGCTCGTACGAGGTACAAGCAGACAGATACACAGACAAGTCTGCAGGAGTCCTGCATGGCACCCGCGATCTGCTGATAGCAGGTGCAATGCTTTACCCAAGGCTGGCGGGCCAAATTTAGCCCACCAGGCTATTTCCTGTGGCCCTCGCACCCAGGGCTTTTTTTCAGCCGGAAGGTGGCTTCATTCCGCCACCTCTTGATCTCTCTTTTCACTCCCCGCTCACCACTGTCACTTGAAAACACAGAAGCCTTTTGTGTTTACAAGGACAGCTTTCCTCTAAGTGGCCCTCACAGATCCCTGCCTGCCCTGCACTCACAGTTGGGACAAAGGAGATGCCAGTGCATTGTGGTCCTAGGTGGGATGGGGCATCACGTGGTAGGCTGCACTGCGATCCTCATCTGTGCCTGGATGCACAGATGCCAACCAATGATCTTGCTGCAAGTGAGAGAGAGAGGTGTGTAAAGAGGTGGGGGATGGGGGAGAGTGGTGCAGAGCCAAGGAGGGGTGGAAGTGAGATGTGGACAGCCTGCGAAAGAGAGCTCAATCCTGCACTATTCATAGCTCACCCCAAACCCTGCACTCTGTGTATAGGGCACCCCTGAACTCTGCACATAACACATCCCTGAACTCCACACATAACGCAATCCTGGTATTTATTGCCTCTTTAAGATCCTCCCAGTGTTAGTGCAATTTACCCACACCTATTGTTCGATGTGGTTGAGTTCCTGCACCTACTTCCTGAGAAAGAAAGCCTTAGATACAATCAGCTCTTTGGAGAAAACAATAATGCTGATGTGGCCCACGATGAAATAAAGTTGGTGATTTCATTTTGTTTGTTCTTTATATATTCACAACATTTTTACCTATTTTGGATGTGTTTCAATACACAACTTTATAGGACTTTTTGGACTGTGTATTTACTAAGTTTATTGCTACGCTATTAAAAAGGGTAGAGCGACGTGCTGACGTCACCGCACTACTGTGATCCCGCAAGGACGAGCGAATGTGTATTAGCTGGCTGGCTATTTTTCCTACATGCAATTTTATGCTGTGATATTGTAAGTGCAATCTTTTATTCTTGATTAAAAGTTTTATACATTTTTACACTATGGCGAGCTCTAGATTTTCCTTTCGGGGAATGTCACTGTATGGGATATGCTGGGGTGGACCCTATGCTGTATGTGTTTGGAGGAGGACCGCAATCATTACAAAAACGTGCTTGTATGCTGATCTGTTGTGACCATTCCGTGCACGGTGGGATTTGCTAATCTCTTCACCCTTCTTGGAGGAACAAAGGCCCTGGCTGTGTTTAAGCCACAAGCACTACTGACCTCTCTCTGTAAGGGGTCCAATTTAGCTAGTAAGCAGGCATTTCTGTTACGGTGGAGGTCATATCACATTGTGGGTGATAGATGGTGTTATTACTATATGGAAGATTCTCCTATGCCATTGTTGGACTTCATACTGTGGGATTTATTTCATTAACACACTGGCGCAATATAACTTTTGTGGAAGGACTTTTTTCTTTTTTCTTAAGACTTATTTTCTCATAGTTTATATCAATTCATATATCATATACGCAACTCTATCCTTTATATTATTGCTATTTTCTGTGCATATCTCACAGCCGAGTTGCTGCTTTTCTTATCAATCAAATATTTTAGATTTTTTGATTGGTAGCGCAGTTTTTTTTTCCCCCTTTTTCACTTATTGCTGCGCTACATTGATTTATTTTGTTATTTACTATACGTGTTGTGGAATCACTTTCACAGTGTCTGGCTTTAGCAGCTTCTTTATATCAATCTGTATTTTAAATGTAATTTTTTTTTGTCATTTCTATTAATTGCGCTGATATCCTCTTATATCCTGTCTGCAGTCTCTGACCATCTCCTGTACTATGTCTGCAGTCTCTGATCATTTCCTGTACTATGTCTGCAGTTTCTGATCATCTCCTGTACTATGTCTGCAGTCTCTGATCATCTCCTGTATTATGTCTGCAGTCTCTGACCATCTCCTGTACTATGTCTACAGTCTCTGATCATCTCCTGTACTATGTCTGCAGTCTCTGATCATCTCCTGTACTATGTCTGCAGTCTCTGATCATCTCTTATATCCTGTCTGCAGTCTCTGACCATCTCCTGTACTATGTCTGCAGTCTCTGATCATCTCCTGTACTATGTCTGCAGTCTCTGATCATCTCCTGTAATATGTCTGCAGTCTCTGATCATCTCCTGTATTATGTCTGCAGTCTCTGATCATCTCCTGTATTAGGTCTGCAGTCTCTGATCATCTCCTGTACTATGTCTGCAGTCTCTGATCATCTCCTGTACTATGTCTGCAGTCTCTGATCATCTCCTGTACTATGTCTGCAGTCTCTGATCATCTCCTATACTATGTCTGCAGTCTCTGATCATCTCCTATACTATGTCTGCAGTCTCTGATCATCTCATGTACTATGTCTGCAGTCTCTAATCATCTCATGTACTATGTCTGCAGTCTCTGATCATCTCCTGTACTATGTCTGCAGTCTCTGATCATCTCCTGTATTATGTCTGCAGTCTCTGACCATCTCCTGTACTATGTCTGCAGTCTCTGATCATCTCTTATATCCTGTCTGCAGTCTCTGATCATCTCCTGTAGTATGTCTGCAGTCTCTGATCATCTCCTGTAGTATGTCTGCAGTCTCTGATCATCTCCTGTAGTATGTCTGCAGTCTCTGATCATCTCCTGTAGTATGTCTGCAGTCTCTGATCATCTCCTGTAGTATGTCTGCAGTCTCTGATCATCTCCTGTAGTATGTCTGCAGTCTCTGATCATCTCCTGTAGTATGTCTGCAGTCTCTGATCATCTCCTGTACTATGTCTGCAGTCTCTGATCATCTCCTGTATTATGTCTGCAGTCTCTGATCACCTCCTGTACTATGTCTGCAGTCTCTGATCATCTCCTGTATTATGTCTGCAGTCTCTGATCATCTCCTGTACTATGTCTGCAGTCTCTGATCATCTCATGTACTATGTCTGCAGTCTCTGATCATCTCCTATACTATGTCTGCAGTCTCTGATCATCTCCTATACTATGTCTGCAGTCTCTGATCATCTCCTATACTATGTCTGCAGTCTCTGATCATCTCATGTACTATGTCTGCAGTCTCTGATCATCTCCTGTATTATGTCTGCAGTCTCTGACCATCTCCTGTACTATGTCTGCAGTCTCTGATCATCTCTTATATCCTGTCTGCAGTCTCTGATCATCTCCTGTAGTATGTCTGCAGTCGCTGATCATCTCCTGTAGTATGTCTGCAGTCTCTGATCATCTCCTGTAGTATGTCTGCAGTCTCTGACCATCTCCTGTACTATGTCTGCAGTCTCTGATCATCTCCTGTACTATGTCTGCAGTTTCTGACCATCTCCTGTATTATGTCTGCAGTCTCTGATCATCTCCTGTATTATGTCTGCAGTCTCTGATCATCTCCTGTATTATGTCTGCAGTCTCTGATCATCTCTTATATCCTGTCTGCAGTCTCTGACCATCTCCTGTACTATGTCTGCAGTCTCTGATCATCTCCTGTACTATGTCTGCAGTCTCTGATCATCTCCTGTACTATGTCTGCAGTCTCTGATCATCTCCTGTACTATGTCTGCAGTCTCTGATCATCTCCTGTATTATATCTGCAGTCTCTGATCATCTCCTGTACTATGTCTGCAGTCTCTGACCATCTCCTGTATTATGTCTGCAGTCTCTGACCATCTCCTGTATTATGTCTGGGGGCTCTTTCTTACAGACTCTCTAACAGAAGCCCTCTCTGTGTGCATCAGAGAGACTCCCCTCCAGGTCTCATTAGTGTACCCTCTTCCTGTATTTTCTTTATTAAAAGATCACAGGAGGATCCCAGGGTAACAAAGACTTCTTAGGGGAGCATCTCTGTGTTTGAGTCGTTGCCATAGAAACATTTGTAAAGGGGAGGAGTTGGTAAGATGACCACGCCCATGAGGGGGCACCAAAAATATTTCTGCACCCAGGCGCCGGTGACCCTAGGATCGGCCCTGTGCCCACAAATAACACTGAACCACAACATTGAAGGATACTTCAAAATCCTGTACACTGCATGCCCACCAAGATTACCAAGACAACACAAAGTTTGATTGACCTGCCCAACTATAAAAAATCTGCCATGATAAGTGGTTATATTTTATACATAACTCTGGATATTTGTATTCAATCGTATGACAAGGCAGATGTGTCAGCTGTGCTTATGTTTGTCTGTTACACAGTTTTTGCAGGAATAAAGTAAATATAATTTTCATTTATTTATATTGAACTTAAAAGCAGCCTTGGGAATTCCTCCTCAGATACTTTCATAAAAGTGTTAATTCTGAGCTGTCAGTTGTCTGTAAAACTATAATTCATAAGCACAAGAAATGGCACTGGTGTAGTTCATATCCCTTGAAATGTTCCACATTTTGTCATGTTACAGCCAAAAATGTAAATGTATTTTATTGGGATTTTATGTGATAGACCAACACAAAGTGGCACATACTTGAGAAGTAGAAGGAAAACAATAAATGATTTTCAATTTTTTTTTACAAATAAATATGTGAAAAAAGTGTGGCATGCATTTGTATTCAGCCCCCCTGAGTCAATACTTTGTAGAACCACCTTTTGCTGCAATTACAGCTGCAAGTCTTTTTGGGGATGTCTCTACCAGCTTTGTACATCTAGAGAGTGACATTTTTGGCCATTCTTTGCAAAATAGCTCAAGCCCTGTCAGATTGGATGGAGAGCGTCTGTGAACAGCAATTTCCAAGTCTTGGGCAGCACAGTGGTGTAGTGGTTAGCACTTTCACCTAGCAGCAAAAAAGGGTCGCTGGTTCAAATCCCGACCATGACACCATCTGCCTGGAGTTTCCATGTTCTCCCTGTGCCTGCGTGGGTTTCTTCTGGGTACTCCGATTTTCTCCCACACTCTAAAGACATACTGGTAGGGTAATCGGATCCTGTCTAAACTAGCCCTAGTATAAGTATGAATGTGTGTTAGGGATCTTAGGTTGTAAGCTCCTTGAACTGATGTGAATGTACAATGTATATGTAAAGCACTGCGTAAATTGGCAGTGCTATATAAGTACTTGAAATAAATAAATTAATAAATAAAGTCTTGCCACAGATTCTCAGTTGGATTGAGGTCTGGACTTTGACTGGACCAATCTAACACATGAATATGCTTTGATCTAAACCATTCCATTGTAGCTCTGGCTGAATGTTTAGGGTCGTTGTCCTGCTGGAAGGTGAACCTCCGCCCCAGTCTCAAGTCTTTTGCAGACTCTAACAGGTTTTCCTCTAAGACTGCCCTGTATTCGACTCCATCGATCTTCCCATCAACTCTGACCAGCTTCCCTGTCTGTCCCTGCTGAAGAAAAGCATCCCCACAACATGATGCTGCCACCACAATGTTTCACTGTGTTTCAGTGTGATGTGCAGGGTGATGTGCAGTGTTAGTTTTCCGCCACACATAGCGTTTAGCTTTTAGGCCAAAAAGTAAAATTTTGGTCTCATCTGACTAGAGCACCTTCTTCCACGTGCTTGCTGTGTCCCCCACATGGCTTCTCACAAACTGCAAACAAGACTTCTTATGGCTTTCTTTCAACAATGGCTTTCTTCTTGCCACTCTTCAATAAAGGCCAGATTTGTGAAGTACACGACTAATAGTTGTCCTGTGGACAGATTCTCCCACCAGAGCTGTGAATCTCTGCCATGGGCCTCTTGGATGCTTCTCTGGTTAATGCTCTCCTTGCCCGGCCTGTCAGTTTAGGTGGACAGCCATGTCTTGGCAGGTTTGCAGTTGTGCCATACTCCTTCCATTTTCGGATGATGGATTGAACAATGCTCTGTGAGATGTTCAAAGCTTGGGATTTTTTTTTATAACCTAACGCTGCTTTAAACTTCTCCACAATTTTATCTCTGACCTGTCTGGTGTGTTCCTTGGCCTTCATGATGCCATTTGTTCACTAAGGTTCTCTAACAAACCTCTTAGAGCGTTTGTAAACACAAAAAAGCAAAACCTGATCCTGTTCCTTTAAAGCATGTTATACAGCTGCTGTGTCATCTGGCCCCCTGTATACCCTAAAAAACCTGGCTGATCCTGCCCCCTGACACCGTGGTCTATTTGCGTGATTCCGACAGCCGCAGCTCTCCTGTCTGGAGCTCTCCCTGTGACTGTGACCTTTATCAACACACCAACCCCCCCCCCCCCCCCCCCGCTCGAAGCTGCGCCCACCCACCCATCTGATAATAAATCCTCTTATCCCCTCTGTAGCATTAGAACATCTGTCCCGTGCCTGTGTAATGTAAAAACTCAGCCAATCTGTACCTGTATAAACGGCTCCCACCACTCAGCTGATTGTCGTCTCTCTCTCCCCCTCCTCCACCATTTTTCTTCCACTTCACAATTATGTGCCACTTTGTGTTGGTCTATCACATAAAATCCAAATAAAATACATTTATGTTTTTGTTTATAACATGATAAAATGTGGAAAAATTCAAGGGCTATGAATACTTTTTCAAGGCACTGTAGAATCATATGGAAACTCCATATATCTTTCCTTTTAAAAACAAGCTAATATAATAAGGATAATATATGCATAGCGACTTACCAACTGACATCAATTCATTGAGAATATTCACAATATTTAAGATTGTCTGGAGGTCCTTGGTATTCTGCAGATAGAAATATAGAAAGGTATTTACATAATTTGAGAGGCTAAAGAAAGACACCAGTCCATCTAGTTCAACCTGAGTGGGTGTGTGTTTAGGTCAATACCAATACCCATATCCCGGTTGTGACAGACCTAGCCGGGAGAGAGACTTTTGGAGGGGACTGAATGCTAGCCTCTTGCCGATCGATCATGGGCCCTGGCACTTGGGGGAAAGGTGCAGGTCTGCACCTCCTCTTTTATTGTATAAAGGAGACTGTATTCCTGTCAATAAAGAGAGATTCCTGGTTGAACTTACATACAGCCTGCCTGGTGTTTGTTCTGAGCTGTCACAACTAGGTTAGAATGGCACATAGCTGTAGTTCTAATCCCGGAGCATCGGATGACCGAACAATCAGATGTTGCTATCTGCAATCTGATTCTATAGCAGCAGAGGAGTGTCGGGAGAGTGGAACCGAGCGAGCAAGGGGCTCGTTACATTGGTGGCAGCAGTAGGATTTGCTCTCCAATTACTGGGACACTCCAAACCAGCCTGCAGGAGAGCCACGCTGAAAGACTTACTTGAGAGCCGTGGAGGGAATGGTGGGATTGTGCTTCCTTGCCGTGAACACATCCAAACCATCACCTGGATCCAAGGTCCAGATAGCAGGAGAGGAGAGGTACAGATACCAACCACCATGGATGAGGAATTCAGAAGGAGGTTGCGAGAGATGCAGATACAGCACAGAGGACCAGTAACAGAGCAGGTCCTGCTAGGATGGTTTGATTCTATCCGCTGCGAACTCTGGAAGGAAGCGCTAGCCCGTGAGCAGCGAAACCAGGGAAAAGTTCTCCCCTCCATCCATGTAAGGTACTGGTCGCAGTATGAAGTGCGAATGCTGTTATTGGGGGAACAGCCGAACCAGGAGTGGACAGCCGAGTTAAGCAGGCTGATCCGGGCAGAAATGCGGTTTGACGAGAGCTACAGAGCCCTCCAGTGGTATGTAGCCCAAGTGTGCCCGTGGACAGCGGATGACAGCCCCACGGAAGGCTTTGACTACGATGGCCTGGGATTGTTATACTGGAGGCTGTCCAGGGACCCTGACTTTAGGAGTGATCGGGAGTGGCATTTGGAGGAAATAATGGAGCACAGAGAGCGAAGACTGAATGTCTCAGAAGTGCGCTGGGCACAGGAAGATTTGGAGTTTCTGGCTGTTCAGGAATGGGAGCTGGAGATCGCCTACAGACACCTGTTAGACTCTGCTCAGCAGCAGGGTGGTGCTCCCTTTGCCTGGGACTATCAGGAAATACCAGTTGACAACTCTGAAATCCTGGCTGAAGGGTTGACAATGTGGCAGAGTAACAGTGTGCTTTGCCAACCTGCCCCCGCAGCTATGGAGGCGGAGGTCTTATGGCGGATGCAGCAAGTGCTGACTGACCTGGATGAACCTGTTTCTGCATTGGATGATCTTGGATGGAGGAATGTGCCTGTCCAGCAGAATGCCAGTGAATCGGCAGTGGAAAATCTGAAGATTGCCGTCCCCAAACCTGAAGTGCTGACAACAGGGCAGAGCTCTGCTAACCTCTGCCCAGCACTGATAGCATCTTCGGGGTTCCACGGAGAGGAGATGGTGAACCTTTATCCCCAGACACCAGTTGCAGAGACAGGGGATTTCATAGACTTTTCTGCTGAGGAAGAACAACCTGGTGAGCCTCCAGCAGAAGAGGAGCTGTTATTAGGGCGAAACTTCACTGTGCTCTGCCCAGCACCAACAGAAGTATCTGTGAAGTTACAAGGAACTTCCCCAACTGAAGCGCTGGCAACCGGACAGAGGGTCCAAGACCTCTGCCCCACACCTGTGGCAGTTTCGGAGGCTCAGGTGGCAATCACTTCCCAGCAGCAGATACAGGGGGAGAAGGGAGAGGAGGTGTGTGTTGTCCCTCCCCAACAGTTAGCCAGAGCAGATGGTGTGGGGTTTCCAGCAGAAGGGCTGGCAACAGGGCCGAGTACTGCTGGACTCTGCCCTCAACTAACAGAGGATGGATTTCCTGTGAAGGTGGATGGAACTTCAGTCTTCACCTGTATACCCCAGGGATGCTGGGCAGTCGGCCCAGATCCCCAACAGCAGGACAGAGTGAGCCCAGACACCCTGTCTTCTCTCCAGCGGCAGAAAGGACTCCAGGGAGAAGGGCCAGTCCAGGCCTCTCCCCAGCGGCAGATATGTTCTCTGAGAGAGGCAGAGGTTGGCTGGGTGAGTAATGCTTTGTTTGGGACAATTTGTTTGGGGTACTGTGTGGGTACAGGCATTAGAGGACTGGAACTACTGACTAACTTCGGAGTCAACCCGTCTGGGGTCTCCTCCTGTGTTAGTCTCCTGCCGAAAGGGGAGAAATGGAGAGAGACTTTTGGAGGGGACTGAATGCTAGCCTCTTGTCGATCGATCGTGGGCCCTGGCACTTGGGGGAACGGTGCTCTTTGTGAGCTGTATGCCTGGGGATCCTTGAGGTGGTATTACTGTGGATTCGGGTCCTGGTCCCCCAGGACACACAGACTCTGGGGACCCTGGATTTGCCATATTAGAATAGTGACTGTTTCATACCGTTGGGACTCCTACTGTTAAATGCTAATGTCATCAATTCCAGCTACCTGTCTGTTGTCTGCTAAAATGTGTATTGTAAATAAGTCTCTAGTATGGGATCTAAGAGTCATTAGATCCCCATTGTTGTTTGTGTTTAATTAACTCTGCTATTGTGATAATGTTGATTGGATTTTCTGAACTACAAGACGGCCAGTCTGGCCTAAAGGTCATGTCTGAGTCATCTAGGCTGTCTAAAGGGATTAGTTAATTAGCTCATGTTAATTAGGTTACAGCTGTATTGTTAGAGTAATATGAGCAGGAGGTCTGCACCTCCTCTTTTATTGTATAAAAGAGACTGTATTCCTGTCAATAAAGAGAGATTCCTGGTTGAACTTACATATAGCCTGCCTGGTGTTTGTTCTGAGCTATCACAACTGGGTTAGAACTAGAGGTCGACCGGGGTTTTTCTCTGGCCGATGCCGATGCCGATATTTAGAAATCGCAGTGGCCGATGGCCGATATGCGATGCCGATTTTTTTGGGCCGATATATTAGGCCGATTTTTTTTTTTCTTTTCTTTTTTTTTTTTTCCTTCATCTCATCAAATTTAACAGTTAGACCCCTTTCACACTGGGGCGTTTTTCAGGCGCTTTTGGGCTAAAAATAGCGCCTATAAAGTGCCTGTAAAACGGCTCCCCTGCAGTCTCAGTGTGAAAGCCCGAGTGCTTTCACACTGAGGCGATGCGCTGGCAGGATGTTAAAAAAAGTCCTGCAAGCAGCATCTTTGGAGCGGTGTATACCACCACTCCTGCCCATTGAAATGAATGCGCACCGCTGCCAAAGTGCCTGCAAAGCGTTTCGGCAGCGGCGCTTCAGGGGCGCATTTAACACCTTCCTCGGCTGCTAGCTGGGTTATAAGCTCCCCGCTAGCAGCCGAATAGCACCGCTAAAATGACGGTAAAGCGCCGCAAAAACTAGCAGCGTTTTACCGTCAATGCATGCCCGCTGCAGTGTGAAAGCAACCTAAAGTCATACAGAAAATTTTTTACATTTAAACATTTATTAAACAAAACAAACCTCCAATCAGTTCACTTGTATGTATAATTTAGATAAAAAAAATATATATAAAAAAAAACTATATCTTAAAAATAAATACACAAAAACAGGTAATCAAAACTTTTGGATGAAAAAAAATGGGCTAACTTTACTGCTTAGTTTTGTTTTTAATTTATTAGTGTATTTTTTTTTAAAAATTGCGTTTGAAAGACCGCTGCGCAAATACCGTGTGACATAAAATATTGCAACAACCGCTATTTTATTCCCTAGGGTCTCTGCTAAAAAAAAAATATATAATGTTTGGGGGTTCTAAGTGATTTTCTAGCAGAAAATACAGGATTTTTACTTGTAAGCAACAAGTGTCAGAAAAGATTTAGTCTTTAAATGGTTAAACTGAGAACTTCTACACACAGAGTTCAGCTCATTCAGAAGTGTAAACATTGTATCAATTCAGGTTCTTTTTATCAGATTTGGCAGGCTGCCAGAGAGGGGAGAGAAGTGCTTCAAAGAAGACTACAGGCAACTTGTATTGACTTCAGAAGTCATTTGCAAGTCGCGCTGAGTTATATCGGCCTTTTTTATTAGCACAATCGGTGGATGCCGATTAAGAAAAAAACACCAAATATCGGCCGATATATCGGCCAGCCGATATATCGGTCGACCTCTAGTTAGAACGGCACATAGCTGTAGTTCTAATCCCGGAGCATCGGATGACCGAACAATCAGATGTTGCGATCTGCAATCTGATTCTATAGCAGCAGAGGAGTGTCGGGAGAGTGGAACCGAGCGAGCAAGGGGCTCGTTACATTGGTTGGCAGCCGTGGGATATGCTCTCCAATTACTGGGACACTCCAAACCAGCCTGCAGGAGAGCCACGCTGAAAGACTTACTTGAGAGCCGTGGAGGGAATGGTGGGATCGTGCTTCCTTGCCGTGAACACATCCAAACCATCACCTGGATCCAAGGTCCAGATAGCAGGAGAGGAGAGGTACATGTGTTAAGATGGACATCTAAGAGGTTTTGGAAACTATCGACACTTCCTGCTGACACCACTCATTGTGGAAGGAAGTTCCACACTTGTACGGCTCTGACAGTAAAGAACCCCCTACCCAGCTTTAAGTAGAACAATTTTTCTTTTCCCATTTTGGATAGAGCAAGGGGAATTATAACCCGTCAGATTCTTTTTCACCAGCTGTGTTCCATTTCATAGATTTCCCTTCACTATCTATAGCCAAACAGGAAGTGAGAGGAAATCCCTGCAAATTAAAGGAATCCCTTGGGGACCCCCCAGGTCACCAGATCTAGTAAGAAAAAGAGGAGGGCACACTCCCATTGGTGGGAGGGCTTTTCATAACATCATGTGACTGGAACCATTTTCTATATTAAGACTGTATGCAACACCTTAGATTTGCTCTGAGGAAGAGGGGCTCTCACCTCGAAAAGCGTCAGCCATCTGGAAGGTCCTAATGCTTGCTGGGAGCAGTCTCGGTGACCTGATCGCTTTGTGTCCACTGGGGACCCTGATATGCTTTTCTGATTGATTTGTTTGTCAGTATATCTCCTTTTACTTCACATTAACAAACACCACTTGGGTAATGCGCAAGGCTCTTTTTCTTACAATGTTTTCATTGGGTACCCTTAGCGGGCAGCAAAGCCTGTGCATCCATTGGAGCTGTCAAGATTCTGTGGCACATTCATTGCCATTACATCACCCTTGAGCACAGGCAACTGTGTTTGTGTTTTCTACTCACACCAGAACTAGTGTCCCCATTGGAAGATTTCCCCTCTAATACTTTTCTGGGGACAACCCAAAATTTGTGATTTTCTATTACTTTCACTTTAAATGATAATGGTAAACAGGACAAATAGAGAGGGTAAATCTCCCTAACAGGGACACAGACAGCAATAAAAACTGACAGGTGTTCTAATCCATCCCCACTCTGTTCAAAACTAAAAAAAAAGTTTGGACTTTAGTTATACTTTAACCACTTCAGCTCTGGGAGATTTTATTCCCTTCATGACCAGACAAGGTTGTACTCAAACAAAATTTATATCATTTTTTTCACACAAATAGAGCTTCTTTCTTTTGGTGGTATTTGATCACCACTGTTTTTTTTATTTTATGCGATATAAACGAAAAAATACTGAACTTTTTTTTTTTTTTTTTTAATTTCTTTACTTTCTGCTATAAAAATAGGATTTTTTGTAACAGCATACCGTATATACTTGAGTATAAGTCGACCCGAATATAAGCCGAGGCACCTAATTTTACCAAAAAAAATAGGAAAACTTATTCACTCGAGTATAAGCCTAGGGTGAGAAATGCGCAGCTACTGTAAGTGGAAAAGAGGGTCAACAATGCCCATTTGCAGCCTCACTGTGCCCATTTGCAGCCATAGGTCCCCCAAACTTCAAACTCGGTAGTTAAGGGTTCCTAGATGCCCCCTAGCTGCAGCCAAAATTTGGGGTCTCTGGACCCAAAGGGTCCTGAAATGACATTGCTGCAGATGGACACAGTTGACCGACTTTGGGGCCCCAAATCCCGGGGCCACTTGGTGCTAGGAACCCCAAATTTGGTGTGCAAACCCAGTGGAACTACAACATATCCAAATTTGGGGTTCCTAGCACCAAGTGGCCCCGAGATATGGGGCCCCAAAGTCGGTTCGGGAAATGTCAAGCACTTTTCTGCAGCAGAGAATGACATTTTCCGAACCGATTTTGGGGCCCCATATCTTGGGGCCACTTGATGCTAGGAACCCCATCTTTGGATATGCTATAGTGCTAGTAACACTGGGTTTGCACACCGAACTTGAGGTTCCTAGCACTAAGTGGCCCCGAGATACGGGGCCCCAAATTCGGTTCAGGAAATGTCATTCTTTGTACCAGAAAAGTGCTTGACTCGAGTATAAGCCGAGGGGGCACTTTCAGCACAAAAAAATGTGCTGAAAAACTCGGCTTATACTTGAGGATATACGGTACCTGTAAAATCCTTTTCTTTTGAAGTACATCACAGGACACAGAGCCATAGTAATTACTATGTGGGTTATAGGTCACCTTCAGGTGATGGGCACTGGCACGCCCTAAACAGGAAGTTGCCTCCCTAAATAACCCCTCCCATACCGGGAGTACCACAGTTTTGTAGCAAAGCAATACAGGTGTATACTAGAAAGAGGGGCGGGACCTCTATGTTCCGTGATGTACTTCAAAAGAAAAGGATTTTACAGGTAAGCTGTTATAAAAATCCTATTTTCTTTAATCTTACATCACAGGACACAGAGCCATAGTAATTACTATGTGGGATGTCCCATAGCAATGAAAACTGAGGCGAGGGAGACACAACAAAAGTAGGGCACCATGAGATCAGAGGACTTATACTACTGCCTGCAGTACACTGAGCCCAAAGGCGACATCCTCATGTCTTTTTACATCCACCTGATAGAATCTGGTAAATGTATGGATTGAAGACCATGTTGCGGCCTTGCAGATTTGAGCCATGGAGGCTTGGTGATGCACTGCCCACAAAGCACTAACAGCCTTAGAGGAGTGCGCTTTGATTTGAGATGGTGGAATCTACCTCTTTAAACCATAAGCTTGAACGATTACTTGTCGAATCCATTTAGAAATAGTAGATTTCTATGCTGCCTGTTCTCTTTTAGGACCTTCAGGCAACACGAATCAAAACATCCGTTTTCTGAATCTGAGCAGTCGCCTTTAAGTAGACCTTAACTGCTCTCACTACATCAAGAGAATGTAGTGATTTTTCTTCCATAGAACAGGGTTCTGGAAAAAATTAAGGTAGAACAATTTCCGGGTTTAGATAAAAAACCTAATACTACCTTCGGTAAAAGGTTAGGATGAGGACGCAATACTACCTTATATTTGAATAATAAAAATATGGCTCTTTACAAGAAAGAGCAGCCAACTCTGATACCCTTCTTGCAGAAGATATGGTTACCAGAAAAAACAGTTTCCTTGTCAAAAAGGATCAAGGGAATATGTCGTATCGGCTCAAAAAAGGCTGTTTTTGTAATGCCGATAGAACTAAATTCAAGTCCCAAGGGTTCGGGGGTGACCTAACCGGAGGTTTAAGCCACGTTACCCCCTGAATAAAGCTACGAACCAGAGAATGTGAAGCAAGTGGTCATTGAAATAATACCGATAAGGCCGAGAACTGTCTTTTGAAAGTACTCAAGGCCAGCTTGATTTCTAACCCCATCTGCAGAAGGTCAAGGATCCTACTTATGTCCTACTTCCTGGGGTGCCAACTCCTGGTTTCATACCAGGAGACATATGCTCCATAATATATGATTATGGAGGCCAGCTTCCTTGCATTAACCAAGGTAGATACCACTGAACCTGACAGCCCATGCTTCTTCAGAATGTGGGTGTCAATAGCCAAACCGTTAAATTTAGCATTTGAAAGGTAAGATGGAATACCGGACCTTGCAAGAGAAGGTCTGGACGTGGTAGTAGGGTCCATGGGACCCCTACCGCCATCCTTATGATCTCTGTATACCAAGATCTTCTGGACCCCCCCAGGGCCACAAGAATCACAGACTTCCCTTCCTGCCTGATCCTGCGAAGAAGTCGTGGATGCAGGCAGAAAGGAGGAAATGCATAAATCGGTAAAAATGATTCCACTGGAACACCAAGGCACCTGTTCTGCATGCTAGCGGATTCTTTGTTCTTAACACAAAGTTGTCAATCTCTTTGTTGAACCTGGACGCAAACAGATCTACGTCTGGTATCCCCATCTTTGATCTATCGTCAGAAAGATATCGGGGTGAAGGAACCATTCTCCCGGGAACAACTGCTGGAGACTCAAATAGACCGCCTGCCAATTTTCTATTCCTGGAATGAAAAACTGCCGATAGGCAAGGTACATTGTTTTCTGCCCAAGATAGGATATGATTCACCTCTCTCTGGGCTGCACAACTTCTTGTGCCCCCTTGGTGATTGATATAGGCCACTGCTGTGGCATTGTTGGATTGGATCCTGACAGGACAGCTCCGTAAACTAAACGTCCAGGCCCTCAGGGCCAAGCGCTCTGCCTGAATCTCTAGAATGTTAATGGGCAAGGTCATTTCTGATCTGGACCACTTTTCTTGGACAGTTGCCTCTTCCAGGACTGCTCCCCAACCTAAAAAAGGTTGGCGTATGTTGTTACCACTTTCCAGATAACTGGTAGGAAGCATTTTCCTTTTTGCAGATTTTTAGTTATCAACCACAAACTGAAGCTCCTCGCACCTTTGGAGTCAGACACATTGGGATATCTAAAGCTTGGACCTTCTTGTTCCAAGCCAATAGGATATTGTTTTGCAGCAGCCTCGAATGAAACTGAGCATAAGGAACGGCCTCGATTGAAGCCACCATCTTTCCCAACAACCACATGCAAAGCCGCATCAAAAGGATTCTTTTTTGCTTGACCACCTGAATCGGTTCCTTTATGGCGCTGATCTTTCTCTAGGTTGAGAACCCAACCTAGGTATCCCAGGTAGTTGACTGTGGTGACCATACTTTGGTCTAAGCGGGCTGCCGACTGGTCTACCAAGAGCATATTGTCTAGGTAAGCTATAATTGTTATACCTTGGGCCCTTAAGCTGGCTAGAGGAGGGGACAGAACCTTTGTAAACATTCAAGGTGCTGTAGCTAGACCGAAAAGCAGAGCTACAAACTGAAAATGAAGATTTTCTACCTTAAAAAGTAAATATTTCTAGTGAGCAGGGAAATAGGCCCATGGAGGTATGCACCCTTGATGTCGATTGACGTCAAAAGTTCTCCTCCTTGTAGGATGGAGACAACTGATTGGATTGACTCCATGCGAAAAAGAGCGGATATTCAGGAACCGGTTTAGATTCTTGAGATCCAAAATGGGTTTGACATGTCCATTTGGTTTTACTGTGAAAAAAGGTTTGAATAAAACCCCAACCCCTGCTCTTTCATGAGGACCATCATGACCACTTTTTGGCAAAAGATGGTCCAATGCTAGAAAGAGAAACTTCTTTTCTCTGGATCTTTAGGAATGTCTGATCTGATAAAACGAGGAGACGGGAACTCTTGGAACTCCAGCTTGTACCCTACAGTTATTGAAGAAGCCACCCATCTGTCTCGACACTCTGCTAGACCCTTGAGAACTGCTGAAGTCTTCCCCCCACTTGAGTGAGCAGGGGCGTCCCCTCATATGGAGGCTTTAGTATTTTGTTTTGTAGGTTTCCTCCCCCAAGACTTCTTTTGTCCCTGGGGTTGACCCTGAGGATTACCTCTTGAACTTGACGGCGGAAGCTGTCGTGACTGTCTGGAGGCTGATGCCCCTGGCACTGGAGAAGGAGCTTGTTTAAATATATTTACTCCTTTTCTTAAATGGAAAAGGGGTACTTTCCCCTAGAAATTCTTTGGATGTATTATCTCAAGATATCTCAAACAGCCGTTTCACAGCAGAAAGAAAACTTAGCCAGGAGTTTTTTGCATGACGCTTCGGCTGACCAATTTTTCAACCATAGTATTCTATACATATGTATCGGCACAGCGAAAGGCGTGAGGCCTGAAGATAGAATCTCTCATAGCGTCTATTGCAAACATAAAGCTACTAGGAGCTTGAAAGATCCTGGGTCTGCTGAATAGGGATAACCTTGAGCAACTGGTCTCTCAAGGATTGACATATACCAATTACTGTCAGCACAGGCTGAGACACTCAACCTACCAGAGAAACAATATGTTTTTTAATAGGAATTTCAACTTTTTATCCGTTGGATCTCTAAGCATTTGAGCATTGTCTGCCTGACAGAAGATATAGCAGTGTCAATTGCTGGTATCTCCCACCTTTAGTAAATTTTTTCCTCCATAGGATAAAGTGTTAAAAACTTTTTAGGAGGGAAAAAAATGCTTATCTGGGTGATCCCACTCAGAATACATAAGTCTTTCCAGCAATGAATGGACAGGAAAGGCTTGCACAGCTTGAGGAGGCTTTAGCGAACCCAAACAAGAAGTGGACACTCAGTTAAGGGTAGCATAAATGTGGAGCAGACCAATTCAGTAAGAAATTGCACCCACAATCTCAGATTGTGAAGCTGATCCTTCCACATTTGACCCTTCAGAAGAGGAGTCATCAGCCTCTTCACTGTCCCCTGAGAGAAAACATCTTCTCCCGCCCACAGATCCTCAGTTTGAGGGTCCTGGGTAATGGAAGGGAACCTGTCGCATTTTATCCCATTATTATTATTATTATTATTACTATTATTATTATACAGGATTTATATAGAGCCAACAGTTTGCACAGCGCTTTACAACATGAGGGCAGACAGTACACTTACAATACAAATCAATACAGGAGGGGTCAGAGGGCCCTGCTTGTTAGAGCTTACAATCTAGAAGGGAGGGTCAAGTGGAAACAAAAGGTAATAACTTTGGGGATGAGCTGATGGAAAAAATGAAAATACAGTTGTTAGATGTGGGTAGGGTAGGCTTCTCTGAAGAGAAGGGTTTTCAGGGATCGTCTAAAAGCTAATAAAGTATGAGATAAGCGGACAGATTGGGGTAGGGCATTCCATAGGTTTGGAGAGGCAATTGGAGATTGAATATGCGATTAAAGCCGCTAACCTGAGGAAAATTTTTTTTTTTTATAGTAATATAGGGGTTGCAGTGTTGTAAACAGTTGCAAACATTTCATGTCCCCTGATGGCTCACTCCAACCAGCCACCCCCTCTCAGGGGAGGATGCCATTGCAGAGATGAGTATTAGGCTTTCAGAGCTTGAGGGAGACCCTTTTAGCCCTTTTTTTGGGGTGTTTCTATCCCCCCTTCTGACCATAGCATGATGCATAACTGCAGAGGTACTACCAGAAGAAATCGCATCCATTGCTTGAGCAATAGTCCAGCCACTGCCGCTGCTATTAATGCTTAGCCTGATGCTAATAGTAAATGTGTCAATAGGAATGCCTGTGTCACCAAACCTCTTACATGCCCCTTTTTGCTCATGTCCCTCCGGCATCTGCAGCCAGCAAAAATGGAGCTTTTAAAGAGACCCCCGCGCTGGATGTTGGAGGACGCCAACGACGCGCTAAGCCCCCCCCCATCGCATCGCCCCCCCTTCTCTCTCAAAAGATAGTTTTCCCACATGATCGGCGTGTGTGAGGGAGGGATGGTGAGGAGGAGACCTGAGAGAAGCCGCCGTGCAGAGGCGGTAGAAAAACGGAGCGGCATCGCCAATCGTTTTAGCTTCCCCCTTTCCAGGGAGAGGGGGAGAGCTTTAGTCCAGGTGGGGGGTGTCTGTGGAGGAAACCCCCCCCCCCAAACTTACCGGAGGTCTGAACTGCTAGCCGGAGCTGCTGACACAGTGTGACTCTGAGGAAAGCATGATAAGGTACGTTCTCCATACAGCCCCCGGTGGTGACTGTTAGGCATGACAACATTTACTTTTTTCTTAAAGGAGACATTTCATAAGAAAATTAAAAAATCCGTAGAAAAACTCCACTTAACTTTCCCGCCACAGGGTTTTCTGTGGTAAAAACCAACAGACCCAATCTTCACCCCTCACGGTGGGTTCTGTTACCAAACCTTCAGGAACCAGGGACCCTCGGGGAACCCACACTCCTGGACCCGTAGAGCACCCCGCCAGAAAAAACTTTATGGCTGAAAAAACCAAGGCTATGGATCCCGGGGTCCAGCTCTCTAAAAAGAAGCATTACAGGCAAAACCTAGTTTCTTCGGACACAAGGCCAGGGTACCATTCAATTCGGCCTGAAAAGACACTTTGAATGGATCTGCATAGCTAGCTCCAGCAAGGATTGCTCCAGTGGATCTCAGCACAGCACATCTTTACTCGTGACCAACACTTAGACACTGGCGAAAAAGCTGAGGTACTCCTGGTATGGGAGGGGTTATATAGGGAGGCAACTTCCTGTTTAGTGCGTGCCAGTGTCCAGCACCTGAAGGTGGCCTATAAGCCTATAACTCACATAGTAATTACTATGGCTCTGTGTCCCGTGATGTACGATTAAAGAAACATATCCAACAAATAAAATTTTAAAAATCAAATTTCTTCATTAATTTTGGCCAAAAATGTATTTTGCTACTTGTTTTTGATTAAAAACAATTCCCAATAAGTGTATATTGATTGGTTTGCATGAAAGTTATAGTGCTTATAGATATAAGATATATATATCAGGAATTTTTTTTTTTTATACTAATGGTGGCGATCAAAGACTTATAATTGGACTGTGATAGTACAGCGAGCAATCTAACACTAGCTGATGCTCGGGGAGGGGACGACGACTGACTAACTGTCACAACCAGTGACAATAATACAGTGATCAGTGTTAATAATATATACTGTCACTGTACTATTGACACTGACTGGGAAGGGGTTAACATCTAGAGCAATCAAGGGGTTAAATATGTGCCTATCTATGTGTAATATGTGCTGCTTTTTACTAATGATCTCTCAGTTTCTCATCCCTGGGATGAGGGAGGGATACGAAACAGACAGATCATTCCCTGTGTACAGAGCTCTGTGTTGAAGGTCACAGGTCCCAGGTGTGAATCATTGTCCGGGACTTGCTAACAGGCTCCTGCTGTGTACAATCACAGTGGGAGCCGCTGGGGGGGGGGAGGGTTATGCGCACCCTAAACCCGGACGTAGGCAGCAACACACGGGTATGTCACTTTGCCTACAGCCACCGGTCGCCTGTACTACATTGCGGGCGGGCAGCAAGTGGTTAAGGTTAAATAGCTTCTCGTCTCGAGTGGCTGCGTATCTTCTTAAGCTCACAGGAGTTGAATAGTTTTTTTCCCTATGCTAGAATCAAACCATGGAGAATAAGCAGTCAGAAAAAGTGACTGCTTCGGGAAATGAAAGTACGCTACTGTCAATGTTACAACCATTAAAAAATAAGTAGAAAAAATATGAAAAAAATCACTTAGAGATGAATGATGCATCATTTTTTTTAACCTCTCTTATTTAGGAAATATCTTAAAATGTCTTGAATTTCACTGGTAAAATGTTGTGCTTGGATTCCCATGCCTGCACATCTGCAGAGGCCAATACATGAGATTTCCACTCTCCCAGTTGATTTTTTTTTTTTTTTTTTCATAATGTAGATTGCACAAAAAAAAAAAGATGTTGTAGCAGAGTTCTCAAGAGATATGTGACACTAGAGGACTCACTTGACCTATGACTAAAATATACTTTACGGTACATCTAAAGCAGTGGCGGCTGTTTTTTTTGGGGGGGCGGGCAAACAACCACCCCCCGCGCTCCCGGTGCCCTTCCGCACCTACCCCCCCGTGGATCTCGTAGACGGCCACCCAGCACTTACCCCATCTAGGCTCCGGGCAGGCAGAGCAGCGACAGATGGGAGTCGCCTCCTCCTCTGCATCTCAGCGGCTCCTGCTGTGCGTCTCATCCCTCCTCCTCCTAGGCGTCCAATAGGATCGTCTGTCCTTTCAGTGAATCAAGGAGGGGTCTCACAACCAGCTTCCTGATACGCCAGGATCAGTGTGAGAATAGCAAATATTCATTCGCTATTGTCAAACAACTTGGTGGGCTTGGAGCAAAGTGCTCTGCGACCTGAGCCCACCCTATTTTGAAGCCTATTAGAGCCTCTGGCTTTAATCAAGTGCTTCAAAGAACCCCCCCCCCACCACCACCACTGTTCTGGGGTAGTGCAGCATCATTGCCATCCCAATGCATTGGGTGGACTTCACTGGCAGGATCAACAGGTATTTGTGGGACTAAGAGAAAACTAGAATCAAAGTATATGTAAAGCCAAAATGTTTTATTTCATTTTGAATAAAGCAGGGGAGGCTTAAAACCACAGTCATTTTTTTTTTTTGCCGTCCGTGTCTAGTTAGCTGCAGCTTAGCCACCCACTGAAAATCGCTCCTACACAGACAGTTTTTCAGAGACTGCTTCAGTATGAACTTCTCCTTAGACCTTTGTCTAACGCCCCCTTTGGGGGTGTTACAAAAGTCTGAGGGTTCCAAGTAATTTTCTAGCTAAAAAAAATGCAGATTTTTACAAGTATGAGAAAAGTGTCATTATTGGCCCAATATGGAAGCAGTTATTTTAAAGACTATAAGCTCACAAAGCTTTAACACCAGCCCGTGCAATTGAAACTTTCATTTGACTTCATTTTTTACAATCAGAAAAGGATAATAATACTGCTGTGTTAACTTTGTAAATTGAGGCTTAGGCCCCTTTCACACCAGTGGACTGATCGGGTCCGCCTGTCCATTTTTCAGGCGGACCCGACCGGACCACCTATTGTTCTCTATGGAGCGTTGGAGGTCAGCAAACGTGTCCACTGACACCCACCGGCATCCGATTGGCTAAAAACAGATGGATGGGGATATGTTCGCCATCCGTCTGGCGGTTTGGATGACAGTCGGATAAAAGGATGGACAAGTGGTCAGTTTCCATCCGCTTGCCCCATAGAACAGCGGGATGTGTCTGTATCTGCTCTGCATCAGTGGAGTGGACATGGACCTGGTATCTGCCTGCTCAGCGAGGATCAGTGAAGAGATCCTCTACTCAGCAGACAGATCTGCTTGACGGAGTCCACCCAGTCTGAAAGGGGCCTTATATATTACTACATCACATATTTTAAAGCAGCTAAACCCCATAAGAAACGCTAAAACAGCCCAGCCAGTAGTGTACACACTGAAGCATGTGAAAATCAAAAGTTTTATCAGTTAAAAAAATTAAGTTGACTACACATGTCACAGAACCAGAATTACAAGAAAGTATAGGCTTACCTCCAGTGTGAACAGTATCACTTCTATACCGGTGGAACCTTTGGCTGTCATCTCCTTCCTTGTTTTTTCTGCATGCAGAAGATATGATATAAAAAAATATATATGTTTAACTTTTATACTTTCACCAAACACAATACACAATTAAGGAAGTTATCCAACAAATAATAAATCTCGTTATAATGAGATAAATAATAGTTTTATAAAGTTCAGAAATATCAGGAACTTTAGGGTTTGTTCACACCACCTGTGCTTAAAAGTGCTCTGTTTTAATGCAGCTGTCCATTGTTCCATGCAGTGACCAGCAGTGAGGAGGCGATACCATGCAATTTTCAGCATATCGCATGATTTCATTTTTACTTTTTTTAAACTTGCTTTGATGTGCCAAAATGATACATAAAGCAATATTAAACCAAAAAACTAAATACCGGTATGTAATATGATGCAGCTTCCCAATCATTAGATGTGGTGGATGCATTTGTTTTTTCCCCTCTGTTTTCACCTGGTTATCTGGCCAATAAGACCCCTTTCACACTGGGGGCCACCCGTGCGTTAGCAGCACTTTAGCGCTGTTTACGCTGTGCTTTTCTGCCACTAGCGGGGCACTTTTAACCCCCGCTAGCGGCCAAATAAGGGGTTAAATGCGCCCATGTTGCAGTGCTTCCTATGCGCTTTTCAAGCACTTTGGAAGCGCTGGTCATTCATTTCAATGGGTAGGGCCTTTTAGGAATGCTGTATACAGCGTTCCCAAACCGCCCCAAAGATGCTGCTTGCAGGACATCCCGCAAACGCACCGCCCCAGTGTGAAAGGTCACACTGAAATTAATGGGAGGCGGTTTTCAGGCGCTATTTCTAGCGCTAAAACACCCTACCCCATCACGTTCTTTAACAGCCAAAGCCCTCAGCAGTAGAGCCCGTGTTCTAAACAATCACATTTTACTGTGTTTTCAGAGATTTACACACACACACACACACACACACACACACACACACACACACACACACACAAACACACTTACATATTGATGATGTCAAAGTTTTTTTGCTCATTATATATTTAAAAAAGCAGAAACACATTTTGGGTAGTTATTCATTTTACTACATAGGAAGACTGGTTTAGTTACAGAAAAGGCTAAAAAAAATCAATGATAGATGAGATGGAGGTTGATGGTGGATGAAGATGAAGTCAACAGTGGATATAAAAATGATAGGCCCAACCAAAAAAAAGAGGGTTGCACCGATACCGATACTGGTAACAGTGTCGATACTAAGCATTTGCACAAGTATGGGTACTTGTGCAAATGCTCCAATACCTGAAACCGATACGATCAGGCTTGGTTCTTTCAGCTGTTAGCGGGATTCCCCCACTGTCAGCTGAAATGTAAAAAAAAAAAGCCCGCAATTATCAGTTGTTAAGGTAGAGGGCGTTCCTAACAACCAATGACTCATTCAGCTGCTAGTGGGTTTCCCTAATGACAGCTGAAGTGTAAACGAAGTCCCAGCAATTGGAGCTGTCATAAAAAAAATAGCAGCCGGTCAATGTTTATTAACATTGCTCAGTCGCTGAAACCGAGAAATAAAAAGAAACGTTGTTTCTTTTTGTATCTGTTTCTTCATCTACAGATCAAAGGGATGAACTTCCCTCTGCAGATGAAGTCAGTTTTAGCCCTCGTTCACATTGAAGCGATTTGTCATGCAATCGCATGGCAAGTCGAAGCCTATTGCGGCAATGGCACCGTTCCAATCGGCGCAACGCCAACTTTGCGGCACCCCACCAACTTGAAAAAGTAGTTCCTGCACTACTTTTGGCGAATTCAATAGACATCTGTGCTTGAAGCCGCACAAATATCTTTCAAGTTGGACCTGATGGTGCTTTGAATTTGTGCAATTTCAGATGAAGTCACATAATTTCAAAGCCACGTTAAATGGGAATGAGGGCTAAAGCAACCTATCAAGTAAAAAAAATGTTTTTTTTTTTAAATTAAATGTTCCTCTGTTTTAACCCCTTATTAACCCTTAATTTACTCTAATCAGTCTTAATGAACTCCTTATTCTCCTTCTCCATTGAATTATTATTTTCCTGCTGATTTTTTTTTTGTTCACTTCTATTTTATAAACTATTAATAATTTAAACTTTTTTTTGTTTGCTTTGTTCATTAATATTTGTACACCTTTAACATATATTTACAAGTGTCACATTAAAAAAAAGTGTTTTTTAATTGTAAATATCTTTTCAGTGCTTTGTACCATTGTTGACAGCTTAAGTGTAAACAAAACAGTTGTGTTAGGTATCGGTAATTGGTATCGGCGAGTACTGAAAAAAAAAAAAAGTATCGGTGCTTGTTAAAAAAATGGTATTGGTGCATCCCTAAAAAATAATATCAATTTAAAACATGCTCCCATCCACTGAAAGAGTGTGTTAAAGAGACCCTGTCACCAACTTAAAAAACTCCAAAGCTAAAAGTACAGAAAAAAGAAAATTGATTTTTTTTCACGCTTACAATGTTTTTCTTTCCATAAATAATTTACTTTCAATGTGCCTTAATTTTGCTAGAAAATACTACTTACTGTCTGTGCTGGCCCAGCATATCTGCCCTCCCCTTTACCTCCCTACATAACCTTTTTATGTATGGGAAGAGTGAGGGGGAATACAATAGAGTAATATTCAAGTGACAGTTTTTAGTCAGATAGGTTGCTGACATCACATCCAAGATGTTAATGTGGAACTATACTCCCCTTGATTCCAGCGATGCACCATCCCCGAAATGGCCGCTGACATCTTTGGGCGGTCGGCATCTGGGTCTCAGTCACAGGCTGCTGTTGCGGTCATTGGCCGGGCCAAGATAACATCACTCCCACACATGCGTGGGAGCTCCGTCAGCTTCGGCATTGTAGAATTTGTGCAATGAGCTACTGTAGTGTACAGGGACAGACAGGCAGGTAAGTAGGCTTTAATGTAGAGGAGACAAAGCATGTCTCTTCTGCAATAAAAATCCTGCCTGTCCACCCATCTTTATTTTTTAGACCAAAGTTCCATTTTATTGCCTCATGCCTTTTTGGTTCTCAACACAAGGGGGGCTATTATAATATGCATACAATATGCTAGATATATATATAATCTCATTAGAAGATTCTGTTGAAATTAATGGTCTGGTGACAGGGTAGGGCAAAAAATTCTAAATTCTGTTACAGCTCCAAAGGGTGAGCCAACTCAATATTGAACCCTATGGACTAAGACTGGGATGACATTAAAGTTCATCTGCATCAGGCGTCCCAATACTTTTGACAATATAGTGTACATATACACACACTGTAATATATATATATATATATATATATATATATATATATATATATATATATATATATATATATATATGCATATACAGTGGATATAAAAAGTCTACACACCCCTGTTAAAATGGGTTTCTGTGATGTAAAAAAATGAGACAAAGATAAATCACTTCAGAACTTTTTCCACCTTTAATGTGACCTATAAACTGTACAACTCAATTGAACAACAAACTGAAATTAGGTGGAGGGAAGTAAAAATAAAAAACTAAAATAATATGGTTGCATAAGTGTGAACACCCTTATACTAATACTTTGTTGAAGCACCTTTTGATTTTATTACAGCACTCAGTCTTTTTGGATATGAGTCTATCAGTATGGCACATCTTGACTTGGAAATATTTGCCCACTCTTCTTTGCAAAAACACTCCAAATCTATCAGATTGTGAGGGCATCTCCTGTGCACAGCCCTCTTCAGATCACCCCACAGATTTTCAATCGGATTCAGGTCTGGGCTCTGGCTGGGCCATTCCAAAACTTTAATCTTCTTTTGGTGAAGCCATTCCTTTGTTGATTTTGATGTATGCTCTGGGGTCGTTGTCATGCTGAAAGATGAAGTTCCTCTTCATGTTCAGCTTTCTAGCAGAAGCCTGAAGGTTTTGTGCCAATACTGACTGGTATTTGGAACTGTTCCTAATTCCCTCTACCTTGATTAGGGCCGCCTGTTCCAGCTGAAGAAAAACAGTCCCAAAGCTTGATGCTGCCACCACCATGCTTCACTGTGTGTATGGTGTTCTTTTGGTGATGTGTGGTGTTGTTTTTCCCCCAAACATATCTTTTGGAATTATGGCCAAAAAGTTCAACCTTGGTTTCATCAGACCATAACACATTTCCCCACATGCTTTTGGGAGACTTCAGATGCGTTTTTGCAAAATTTAGCCGGACGTGGATGTTTTTCTTCGTAAGAAAAGGCTTCCATCTTGTCACTCTACCCCATAGCCCAGACACATGAAGAATACAGGAGATGGTTGTCACATGTACCACAGAGCCAGTACTTGCCAGCTATTCCTGCAGCTCCTTTAATGTTGCTGTAGGCCTTTTGGCAGCCTCCCTGACCAATCAATCAATTTTGGAGGGACGTCCAGTTCTTGGTAATGTCACTGTTGTGCCATATTTTCTCCACTGTGTTCCATGGTACATCTAAAGGCTTGGAAATTATTTTGTACCCTTCTCCTGACTGATACCTTTTAACAATGAGATCCCTCTAATGCTTTTGAAGCTCTCTGCGGACCATGGCTTTTGCTGTAGGATGCGACTAAGAAAATGTCAGGAAAGACCTACTAGAACAACCGAACTTTATTTGGGGTTAATCAGAGGCACTTTAAATGATGGCAGGTGTGTACTGACTCCTATTTAAACATGAGTTGTAATGTGATTGCTTTATGTCTGAACACAGCTACATCCCCAGTTACAAGAGGGTGTGCACACTTATGCAACCACAATATTTTAGTTTTTTATTTTTACTTCCCCCCTTCTAAAAGATTTCACTTTGTTTTTCAACTGAGTTGTACAGTTTATAGGTCACATTAAAGGTGGAAAAAGTTCTGAAATTATTTATCTTTGTCCCCTTTTTCATCACAGAAACCTGACATTTTAACAGGGGTGTGTAGACTTTTTATATTCACTGTATATATATATATATATATATATATATATATATATATATATATATATATACACACACACACATACACATACACACACACACACTTTTTTTGTTTTTTTTTTACAATGAACCGGTGCCCTACCCTATAGCCAGACCATTCATTTCAACAGAATCATATAATAAGATTATATATGTATCTGGCATATTTGATGCATTATTATAATAGCACCCCTTGTGTTGAGAACCAAAAAAGGCATGAGGCATTAAAGTGGAAGAGACATGCTTTGCATACACACACACATACATATACAGTATATACATACATATACATATATGCACAGTATATATCCATACTAGATGTAGTGTATCTAACTATGAGACTGTTTTTCATAAAATGATAGTTCAATCAGTATGCCTAGTGCACACAATAAGAATAGAAGACAAATAATTGTCCGTTTATTATTTTTTTGCATGCTAGTCTCATATCGAAAATTAAGAGGTTACTAAAGTTACGAAAACTCGAAAGACAGAATACAACTCCGGAAGCGATGTAATGTATTCTTTCATTTCTGAGCATGCATGGTCTTGGTCACACAATTTTTTTTTCGCACAAATACCATACTAATTATACAAAAATCGTTCATTCTGTTTTCGGACAAGAAAAATGTTCGTGTATGTCCTTTCGGATATTTTCACATGAACTGTCGTGATCAGCTCTCGAAAGCTGTGTGCTACTGATCAGATTATCGGATGATTGCTTCGAAAGTCATATTTTTCGTCTGTTTTCCTTATCGTGTGTACTAGGCACTTTGCAGGTAACAATTGCTATAGGTGTAAATAAGCCACACAAAAAAAAAAAAAAAAACCACACCTCTATTGGTGTCTTATGTCTCTTTCAACCATAATTCTGCTGATTTTAAAAACTTGAAAAGTGCTAAGCAAAAGGCTTAAAGCAGCAAAAATGGAATGGAAAAAGGCAAGTGAATGCAATGCTTCTTTATTTGATAATAATATACTGTAAGTACGGAACTGGTAAATTAGGAGCACAATCTTAGGCCAAAGATAATTGTATCCTTGCAAATGACAAAGTCAATACCAAAATAACACCAGGGGGGTTATTTACTAAAGGCAAATCCACTTTGCACTACAAGTGCAAACTACAAGTGCAAAGTGCACTTGAAATTGCACTGAAAGTGCACTTGGAAGTGCAGTCGCTGTAGATCTGAGGGGGACATGCAAGAGAAATAAAAAACAGCATTTTAGCTTGCACATGATTGGATGATAAAATCAGCAGAGCTTCCCCTCATTTCAGATCTTCCCCTCAGATTTACAGCGACTGCACTTCCAAGTGCACATTCAGTGCAATTTCAAGTGCACTTTGCACTTGTAGTGCAAAGTGGATTTGCCTTTTGTAAATAACCCCCCATATGTTATTTTCTCTATTTTAGAAGCAAATTTTAATACTACGCACAAGAAGTTATAGAAATATACAGTATTACAAAATCTATAGTAAAGTGATCAAACTGGTGGCAGATCTTCAGTGTTAAGATCTGAACAATCATGTCAGTACCTGGAGCAAATGCTTTGCATGACACTTACCTTCCACAATAAGTGGCATATGGATATCACACTGAAATCTGCTCATAGGTATTAACCCAGCAAGGTGCAGCTTACAGTACTGCTCACTAACACAACCCCTGACACTCTGACAAGTGCCGACAAATGCCAAGCCACACCTACTGAGAATGGCACATAGCCCTCTGTCCATCCCAAGTTAAATTATTTTTAGCTATCATGATTTTTCCACTACATGTGATGTTTACAGCATGTTATGACACTAATTACATTGCATTGTGTACCTTGTACACTTTGCACATTTGGATTTTTTGTTTTTAAGCATAGGAGAAAAAGGCTGTTATTTTTTTATTTATATTTTTTTTGTTTTGTTTTTTATGAGATAACCTACAAAATAAAAGAATCCAACTAGTTGTTATGGACAAATTCCCATTTCCTCCATAGGGCTCAGATAAGCCTTGATAAGTACTCAGACTCTGCCATTTCCCATCATTATAAAGGATGCATAGTGCAGTTCTTTTACAGAGAGTTTTAGGTTTTCATTTTTGAAAATAAATACAGAAAGTGCAATAATTAACACTGTGAGGCCCGGTTCACACTGATGCGAGTTCATAACAAATGCGATGCGTCAAAAGCACTTTAAATTCGCATGTCATCCCTAAAGTCATTGTTTTCAATGACGGTCGTTCACATACATGCGTTGCGATTCCTCTACGAATGTGATGCGATAAAAAAAAAGTGTCTTGTGCGAGTTTACTGCGTTGCATTGCGAATTTAGTCTCCATAGACATCAATGTAAATCGTTCTTGAATCACATTGATGGTTCACATATGTGCGAATTCCACCACACTACTCTCCACAAAAACCAGGAAGTACACAGGAAGTTAACGCTTTTTTTTTTTTTTTTTTTTTTTACATTATGATTCCATTGGCTATAATATCAATCGCAGCTATGTCCAATTCCTGAAATTTGCTGTAAAATCACGGTAAATTTGCAGTAAATTCGCACCTCCCACAGGACAAAAAACGGAACAAATTCACAGCGCAGCAGTGTGAACCGAGCCTAAGGCCTGATTCACACCTATGCATTTTTAGTGATTTTTGCATTTTGCAGATCTGCACTACAGTCCATTTAACATGGTTTCCTGTGGAACACGTTCTGTAGTGCAAATCTGCCAAATGCAAAAAGCACTAAAAATGCATAGATGTGAATCAGGCCTAAGAGTACAGGGAGACAAAATTAAGCATACCGTGCAACAAGGTAAACAAATAAAAGGAAGCCACACTGTGTTAATTGTCCCACAAATCCCCCCAAAAATTATCATTTTTAAATAATAAATGCCTGTTAAACAATAGTAATAGTACAAGTGTATTTCACCCATGTGCCACATAATAAATATGACCTCTCACACACATAAATATACTCAGTGCTGAAAAAAATTTGCTATCTTGCACAATCTCAAGGGACCGTGCAGTGCATTACTGTAAAAAACATTTATACTTTTTCGAGACAATTGTCACTTATAAATCTATCCAACGTGTGAAAGTCAAAAAGTTATAAAAATCTAGATCACTTCACATATCCATCCATTAGTTCATAATTTTCTTGTTAATGTCCATACCACCACTATAATTGTCTCCTCAATATCGTGCTTTGCATGCTGCAACACCACAAATTCTGTGCGTTTTTTTCCTCCACCGTACAAAAAAATCTCACTCACCAGAACTAAAACTATTAGGCCATAACATAGGCTTCAAATCTCCTCCGCTGTTTTTTTAATCACCGAGTATATTTATGCGTGTGAGAGGTCACATTAAGTACTTAATAGGTGGCACATTGGTGAAATACACTTGTACTATTACTATTGTATAACAGGGATTTATTGTTTAAAAATGATCGTTTTTTTGGAGATTCATGGGACAATTAACACAGCGTGGCTTCCTCTTATTTATTCACTTTAGTGCATCTACAAACAGTGGGCATCAGTTGGGAGTATATATTTGACATAATACATCTTTTTATTACAACAAGGTAAACAGCCTATGGTAAAAAAATAAACCCCAGATCTTTCCATAAGGAGGGACCTATCACGGTCCATGCTATTACAAGGGATGTTGTTCGTCCCTTGTAATAGCAATAAGTTGATTTAGAAAAATAATAACAACATTTTAAATTAAAAAATAATAAAATTAAAAACAAAAAAAAAAACAAAGGTTAAAAGCGCTCCCTTTCCCACATGCTCACGCAGAAATGTGAACGCACACGTAGGTCCTTCACGCATATATGTAAATGGCGATCGCACAACACATGTGCGGTATCGCCACGAATGTCATAGCAAGAACAATTTTAGAGCCAGACCTCCTGTGTAACTCTAAACTGGTAACCAAGTAAACTGAAGCATAAAACTTGTGATGCGCTGGAAAAATAGTAAACACGTGCTGTTCTTTACCTTTTGTTTACAAAAACTGATTATTCCTAAGGCATAGCTGTAATAATAGCAAGTTCTGTACCTTGAGTTTGTGCCAAGTGGAGGATTTTTGCTGTGACAAATCTGGTGTTATCAGGATCCAAGGCTGATTCCGAGTTGATCCTCTCCAGCTGTGACAGGAGACTCACAATCCGGGAGTTGTTTGAAAGGCTATAAAACAACAACAGACAATCAAATAAAAATATCAGGAGTGCAACTAGGGGTCTATTTAAAAAAAAAAATACAGATATATACTTTATGATTAACTCCACTTTTGCAGAGAAAAAAAAAATACTCTCCTCTGGGTGATCTATGTACATTGCAAGGGTTTTAACAAACTTTTTTGCAGAGTCCTACTTTTTGTTATACTGAAAAAGTCCCTGTGTGTTTGTGTTTATGTGGAAAGTAAGGGCCAGTTCACACCACATGAGTTCCAGTGCTTTTTCTTTCTGTCTCCAAAATGCACAGAAAGTAGGCTACATGGTTTTCAATGGCATGGTTCACACCAGTGCTTGCAGTTCCGGTGCATTCTGGTTCAAGAAAAAAAATAAAAATAGAACTTGCTGCATTTTTCCCTGCACAGAACTGTACCGAAACATGGCAAAACACATCAAAAACACACCGGAACGCACCTACACGCATCAGAAATGCACTGGACCCCAGTACAGTGAGAGAAAAAAAAACTAAAAAAAAACTGAAAAAAAATGGGAATGCACCCAGAAACGCATCAAAAACGCGTCAAAACGCATCCAGAGCAGATCTGGAGGACATTTTTGTGGTGTGAACTAGTCCTCTAATGGGAGTGCTTTTATAAATATCTTTTACAAAGGGTTTTAATAATAATCATTCCAACATAACAGCTCATCACATTGATGGTTACAACGCGAATAAACAAATACAAATACAAAGAAAGAAAACAGAACAAAGTAAGTAGATATGCACAAATCCTGGAGATTCCAAGAATGGTCATACGTAAGACTTGGAAGATCGATGTTACTGTCCGGAACTTCAGTATTCTGAAACACGCTGCACCAAAGATAGGCAGGAACGTCCTTACAGCGTTTGCAGTGCAGCTAGCTAGCAAACCATATAGTTAATACGTGTATTATCAAGAACATACCATATAGTAATGCTAGAAGTATACCACGTAACCATCCCACCCAGGCATATGAGTGTAATAGACTAGGAATAGGAAAGGAAAGAGCAGTAAGAAGGAAGTGGAGTCCACGGGGTGGGGGGCTGAAATATATCAAAACGAGAGAAGCGTAGAATCAAATTTAGAAGGTTGGATGTAGGTAACTCAAGGCTGCCAAACCCGAAGGGTGTCTGAAAGTATAACCATCAGCTTTTAATTTACCATAATATCGATCATATGATTTTTAACCACCTCAAAACTGAGTACTGGTGTCTTCCATGCCCTTGCTATAGTTAGTTTAGTTGCAGTAAAGAGATGCAACGCCAGCTGGGGCTCCAGACAAAGCAGTTCTGCACTTGGCTTACACAGAATTTAAAGAGGATCTCTCTTTAAATTGGTATGAAACAAGTTGCGAAGAAGAGTGTAGACTCTGACCCATAATCTGTATACCCTCGGACATGTTGTGCTTTTATAACGATTAATCAGCTGCTGCACCTGCAAGGTTCTGAAGAAAGTGGCAGGGTCTGTATTGCTTTGGATGTGATTTCCCTTTGGGAGTATGTCACCAAAGATGACACTTTTTGTTGTAGGGGATGCCCAAAATCAGAATTGTATCTTAGTATAGACTTCTGGGAAAATCTGGGAGCCAATCACACAAGCAGAAAATTATATTTCCTGGGAGGCTTTCTGTATACACCAATTGTGCACAGAACACCTCCAGGTAGCCATATTGCATTTTACAGAAAGGTACGGAGCTGCAGATAGAAACGGAAAGCTAATTTTTTTTATAACGTTCAATTACATTATGACTTGTGCAGCAATTGTATATGCTATATTCATTGTTTTCTCCACAAAAGTGGAGTTATCGTTTAAGAAGGGTATATACACTCATTTAAAAAAAAAAAAATGTTTTATTTTACCAGTTGGCTTCTGGTGAACAGACAGCAGTACACATGGGCTAAAATTCAGCCAGTTCCTGGTGAACTGGCCAATTTTTGGTCTGTGTATACCCTGCTTCATTTTGTATTCCCATAATATTGGAAAAAATATGGTGTCAAGTACAGTGAATGGAAGTCGCTACCAAAACTTTAAGCAAAACTCAAAAAGGCTCCATTAAGACTCTTAAGGCTCTAACAAGGCTCCATTGACACCATGATGTTACGGATCATGGGTGGAACCTCCGTGATTCTGCCCATGATTCTGAATCGGTGCAAAACGTGGGAAGCGCTTGCGATCCCCATTACTTTCAAAGGCACCCAAATCGCGGCAGACTTTGCGGAGATTGTCGCCGGACGAATCACGGTAAAATCGCGTAAACCAGATTGAAGTTCTTCTTTTGGGTGACAGGCATCCCGCAATTTTGTTTGCGCAATTTCACTGCGACAATTGCGTCAAAATCGCGCCGTGATTTGGGTGCCATTGAAAGTATATTCTTTGTTGTTAGTTTAATTGTATTCATATTGTATTGTAAGGTTAGGGCTGGGGAAAAAATCTATTTGAATCTTGAATCAAGCTGAGAGGTCAAATCGATTCAAATTTTCAGCAAATCGATTTTCTACATTTTTTTTTTTCATCAGGACCGGCGCTGACACCACGCCAGTCCTGAGGAGCTGCGGGCAGGAGTTTTTAGGCGAGGACATGGCTTTCGGCCTAGTCCGCAAAGCTTAGTCCATCAAAAAAAAAACAAACTTGATTTGAATAGGGAATCGAGTTTTTTTTTTTTTTTTAAATCGCAGATTTTTTTTTTTTGAGAAAATCACCCAGCTCTATGTAAGGTTACATTCACACAGGCGATGGAGGCAGGGGGAATGATAATCTGCTGTATTCAGGGGCAGCTGTATGCTGAATGCAGCTGCACTTCGTGCCATTGCCACATACAAACTGGCTGATTAGCTGCAACCAGATTGTATGTGGTCAGAAACGCTATAGAAATGAGCAGTTTTAGTACAGGTAAGCAGTGGCAGTGCCGGACATTGATTTGTACAGAGTACAATTCTTGTACAATCTGTATGGCTGAATTCCCATCTACACAGCAGAGCGGTGCGAATCGCATGCGATGTCTGACATCGCACAAGTGTGAACTGGCACACACAGTCGGAGGGATGCAGCACTCTTGAAATTGCTAAGATATTGGGGCGTGATCACAGAACTGTCAAGCGTTTTGTTGCAAATAGTCAACAGGGTCGCAAGAAATGTGTAGAGAAAAAAAGAAGACGCAAATCATGCCAAAGATTTGAGAAGAATCAAATGTGACGCTACCAGGAACCTACTATCCTCCAGTGCTGTCATATTCCAGAACTGCAACCTACCTGGAGTGCCCAGAAGTACCAGGTGTTCAGTGCTCAGTGACATGGCCAAGGTAAAGAAGGCTGAAACCTGACCACCACTGAACAAGACACATAAGTTGAAATGTCAAGACTGGGCCAAGAAATATCTGAAGACAGATTTTTTTCAAAGTTTTATGGACTGATGAGATGAGAGTCACTCTTGATGGACCAGGTGTATGGATCAAAAACGGGCACAGAGCTCCACTTCCACTCAGATGCCAGCAAGGTGGAGGAGGGGTACTGGTATGGGCTGGTATTATTAAAGAGGAGTTAGTTGGACCTTTTCGGATAGAAGATGGACTAAAAATCAACTCCCAAACCTACTGACAGTTTTTAGAAGACACTTGGGAATGCGGGCCGCCCCTACCCTCCCCAAATACCACAAAGACCAATACTTATTTAAATAATAAAACAAAACAACTTGTTGGCAAAAAATTAACCACGGCACGTTTATTGGTGTATTCAAATCAATAAATAATAATGACAACAATAATAATTGTGCAGAAAGTATATAAGATGCACTTCATACAGTGAGTGTATAAGAATAAAATAAGATCTATCAATGGATACACTTAACTGATCCCTAGCATGCAAATATCATCTCATAGGGGGTTATTTACTAAACGTAAATCCACTTTACACTACAAGTGCACTTGGAAGTGAAGTCGCTGTAGATCTGAGGAGGACATGCAAGGAAAATAAAAAACAGCATTTTAGCTTGTACATTAAGGATGAGCTCCGGCGTGTTCGCACAGCCCACGTGCAGAGTCCGCCAGGAAGTCGGCACTGCGCCGCGCTAATCACAGGCAAAGAGACATTGGGGTTGATTTACTAAAGGCAACTAGACTGTACACTTTGCAAAGTGCAGTTGCACTCTGCAAGTGCAATTGCTCCAGAGCTTAGTAAATGAGGTAAGGCTTCATTTTGCAAAGAATTCCCAATCACATGCAAGGAAAATAAAAAAAAAACAGCATTTTTGCTTGCACATGATTGGATGATGGAAGTCAGCAGAGCTTTTGCTCATTTACTAAGCTCTGAAGCACCTGCTATTGCAGAGTGCAACTGCACTTCACAAAGTGCACAGTCAATTTGCCTTTAGTAAATCAACCCCATTATCCCGATGTGCGGCTGCAGAGATAGGGAAATGTCTCACTGCCTGTGATTAGCGCAGTGCCGACTTCCTGGCGGGCTCTGCACGTGGGCTGTGCGAACACGCTGGAGCTCATCCTTATTGCACATGATTGGATGATAAAATCAGCAGAGCTTCCCCTCATTTCAGATCTTCCCCTCAGATCTACAGCGACTGCACTTCCAAGTGCACTTGTAGTGCAAAGTGGATGTGCCTTTAGTAAATCAACCCTAGGCTCCATGCACACTGGACGTTAAAATAAAGTTATAAAAACGGCAGTAGCTTTGCAGTGAGTCTTTCAACGTTTTTATAACTTTTTTGCAATAGCGTTTATTAGCGTTTTTCCTCATTAGCTTTTTTAGTGTTTTTTTTTTTCAATGGATCAAAAACGTTAAACGCTGATGAGCCACGTTTGAGCGTTTATCAACGTATATCAGAGTTTATGAGCATTTGGCATTTTTTGTGGTCAGAAAAATGACTCCTGAACGCGATTTTATGCTGTTCAGAAAACAACCCTGATAAACATCCAACACACATGGACACATAGGATAGGGGAGTTTATGGGCTGTTAAAAAAAAAACGTTCAAACTCCCAAAAACGGCCGTTTATGAGCTTCAGTGTGCATGGACCTTTATAGGTCACCAGTATTAGGTTTTGACATGTAGATCTCAATAAGCTGTATGTTCTGTTATACTTACTGTGCCAAGGTTACAAAAATAGAATCTGTGCTCAGAATTCCACGATGTTTAATTCTGAAGCAACAAATCGAGCATGTGTGCAAAAGAAAGTACATTGGCAGGGGTTTGTATCTCTGATAATTACATGTTCTGGATTAGGATCAAATATGTCCTTGGTGGTGGAAAAGGCTGCCAAAGAAAAGTTCCCAGAGATTTGCAGCAGAGCACATTAGCAGACTATGTTATTCTCAGCAATCATCACCTGTTCCAGGTCTTTGGAGCTGCTGCATCAGCTATATGGGCTCACTGGTCTAGCTGTCCTTGTGTTAATGCTTAATATATTAAAGGTGCCAGCCAGGAGCTAATACTAGGTGACACGACAATATTTAGCACGGTATCATGGGATTTGGGAGATACGACTGTAGGAATGCGTGGTACATTCTAGCCAAAACAGTTCCATTAAAGCTTCTTGCAAAACGCGACGCAATATTCAGATTCCTAAGAAAAACGAAGTTCCGTTCTGGCTTTTAATCACAGTCAAGGTCATTTCAATGGAACTCATTGACCATAAAATGCTGAGCTTCAGAATCCAGAAATGTGCGCTATAAAGATCACCCCTAAGGCCAGATTCACACCTAGGCATTTTTAGTGCTTTTTGCATTTTGCAGATTTGTACTACAGAACGTGTTCCATAGGAAACCATGGTAAATGGACTGTAGTGCAAATCTGCAAAAAGCACTAAAAATGTATAGGTGTGAATCTGGCCTAAGGCTCGATTCACACCTATGCATGTTGCTTTTGAGCGTTTTTGGAGGTTTTTTTTTCATGCTTGCCACGTTTTTGAGCAGCGTTTTTGCTGCGTTTTTGCCGCGATTTGCGTTTTGCGGTTTTTTGTTTTTTTTTTACAGTCTAAAAAAAAAACGCATCAAAAACGCTGCAAAAACGCTGCAAAAACGGTGCACTTGCGTTTTTGATGCTTGTCCATTGAAATCCATTACATGCAAAACGCTGCTTTTTGCATGAAAAAAAGTCCCCGACCCTTTCCAAAAATGCAGAGAAACAAAAAGGCATTGATGTGAACATGTTCCATAGGAACCCATGTTAAAAAATTCCCGTGCATTTCTGCAAAATGCAAAATGCATCAAAAAACGCGCTAGTGTGAATGGAGCCTTAGGCTGGATTCACACCTATGCATTTTTAGTGCTTTTTGCATTTTGCAGATTTGCACTACAGTCCATTTAGCATGGTTTCCTATGGAACATGTTCTGTAGTACAAATCTGCAAAATGCAAAAAGCACTAAAAATGCATAGGTGTGAATCCAGCCTTAGGCCTGACTCACACCTATGCAGGTTGCAGTTTGCATATTGCAGGTGCATTTTGCGTTTTTCAATACATGCTTTTCATCCATTGAAGTCTATGGAACCAAAAAACTGAAAAAAAGTCCCTGGCCCTTTCCATAAAATGCACAGATGTGAACTACATACATAGGAAACCATGTTAAATGGACTATAGTGTGTTTCTGCAAAACTAAAAACGAGCTAAAAAATACATAGGTGTGAACCAGGCCGTAGTTAGTTGGTGCAGGCCAGTGTTCTTTAACCACTTCAGCCCCGGAAGGATTTACCCCCTTTTTGACCAGAGCACTTTTTGCGATTCGGCACTGCGTCGATTTAACTGACAATCGCGCAGTCGTGCGAAGTTGCACCCAAACAAAATTGACGTCCTTTTTTCCCCACAAACAGAGCTTTCTTTTGGTGGTATTTGATCACCTCTGTGGTTTTTATTTTTTGCGCTATAAACAAAAAAAGAGCAACAATTTTGAAAGAAAAACACAATATTTTTTACTTTTTGCTATAATAAATATCCCCCAAAAATATATAAAAAAACATTTTTTTTTCCTCAGTTTAGGCCAATATATATTCTTCTATATATTTTTGGTAAAAGAAAAAAAAAAAACATCGCAATAACTGTACAACCCTTTCGTGTCTAAGCCCATTTTTGAAATTTAGTGTTTACAAGTTAAAATCTGTATTTTTTGCTAGAAAATTACTTAGAGCCCCTCAAACATTATATATATTTTTTAGCAGAGAATCTAGAGAATAAAACGGCGATTGTTGCAATATTTTATATCACACGGTATTTGTGCAGCAGTGTTTTAAACACAACTTTTTGGGAAAAGGGACATTTTCATGAATTTAAAAAAAAACAAACAGTAAAGTTACCCCAATTTTTTTGTATAATGTGAAAGATGATATTACGCTGAGTAAATAGATACCAAACATGTCATGCTTTTGCACGCACTCGTGGAATGGCGACAAACTACCTAAAAATCTCCATAGGCGACGCTTTAAAATTTTTTTACGGTTACCAGGTTAGGGTTACAGAGGAGGTCTAGTGCTAGAATTATTGCTCTCGCTCTGAAGATCGCGGTGATACCTCACATGTGTGATTTCAACACAGTTTACATATGCGGGCGCGACTTCCGTATGCGTTTTCTTTGCTGTGCGAGCTCGCGGGGATGGGAGCGCTTTAAACATTTTTTTTTCTTATTTATTTTATTTATTTTTATATTAATAAATTGTGTTTTAAAAGAAAAATGTTTTCTAATCACTTTTATTGCTGATGCAAGGAATGTAAACATCCCTTGTGACAGTAATAGGTGGTGACAGGTACTCTTTATGGAGGGATCGGGGGGGTCTTTGCACTTCAAAGTATTCAGATTGCCATTTTCGGCGATTGTGAATACTGTATATTTTTTTTAAAACTGGCGCCATTGGCAGACGAGTAAACAGGAAGTGACGTCATGACGTTGCTTCCGTGTTTACTATTAGGAGGCTGGAACGAAGCTGCTCATGGCTTCGTTCCAGTCTGTCCCTAGCCGCTGGAAGCAGCGGATTGGTCATCGGGCCTCCCGATGGAACGTCATGGACGTCCCCCCCGCTCCTCCGGTATAACAGCCGAGCGGCTTTTAGCCGCATCAGTTGTTATACCAGGAAAGCCGATCACTGTCTCTAAAAAACTGTACCGTGATGATGCCTGCAGCTGCAGGCATCATCCCGGTATAACCCCCGAAAGCCAAGTACGCACATCTGCGTACACTCGGCAGGAAGGGGTTAATAATTGGTTTGCGCAAAAGTTATAGCGTCTACAAAATAGGGGATAGTTTTATGACATTTTTATTATTATTTTTTTTTTATTAGTAATGGCGGCGATCTGCGATTTTTATCAGGACTGCGACATTATGGCGGACACATCGGACACTTTTGATACTATTTTGGGACCATTGTCATTTATACAGCATTCAGTGCTATAAAAATGCACTGATTGCTGTGTAAATGACACTGGCAGAGAAGGGGTTAACCACTAGGGAGCGATCAAGGGGTTAAGTGTGTCCTAGGGAGTGATTCTAACTGGGGGGGGTGGGCTACTATACACATGACAGCGATCACTGCTCCCGATGACAGGGAGCAGTGATCTCTGTCCTGTCACTAGGCAGAACGGGGAAATGCCTGGTTTACAAAAGCATCTCCCCATTCTTCCGCTCTGTGACATGATCGCGGGCACCCGGTGGACATAGGGTCCACGGGACCCGCGGTCACGAAGCACGCGGCGGGCGAGCGCACGCCCACAAAGCCACATCTTAAAGGGGACGTACCTGTACGCCCTTTTTGCCCACCAAGATTGTCGGTCTTTTTTGTTTATAGTGAGAAATAATAAAAACCAAAAGGTGATCAAATACCATAAAAAAAGCTCCATTTGTGGGAAAAACTTACATTCATTTTATTTGGGTACAGCATTGCATGACCATGCAATTGTCCGGTAACCACTTTAAGACCGCCCACAGCACATATACTGCAGCACCTCCCTAGGGAACACTTAACCCTTTGATCACCCCTGTAGTTAATCCCTTCCCTGCCAGTGCCATTTATAAAGTGATCAATGTATTTTTATAGCACTGACCGCTGTATTGGTGACACTGGTCACCAAAAAGTGTCACTTAGGGTCAGATTTGTCTGCTGAAATGTTGCAGAGCCACTAAAATTGCTGATCCTCGCCATTACTAGTAAAAACAATTAAAAAAAAAAAAATGTTCCCAAATCTTTCCCCTATTTTGTAGACGCTATAACTTTTGCGCAAACCAATCAATATACACTTATTGGGATTTTTTTCCCCAAAAAATACGTAGAATACATATTGGCCTAAACTGATGAAATTCTTTTTTTTACATTTTTTTATTGGATATGTATTATAGCAAAAAGTAAAAAATATTGTTTTTTTTTTTTTCTAAATTGTCGCTCTTTTTTGTTGATAGCGCAAAAAATAAAAACCGCCACCAAAACAAACCTCTATTTGTGGGAAAAAAGGACATTGATTTTATTCGGGTACAGCGTCGCACGTCCGTGCAATTAAATCGGTTAAAGTAACAGAGTGCGGTATCGTGAAAAATGGCCTGGTCATGAAGAAGGGTAAATCTTCTGGAGGTCAAGTGGTTAAACTATGGGTTGGAATCCAATTTAGGGTTCGGATATGTTTATGATGGGTCACCACTTGGCCGTTTAGCCTAGTTTATCCAAGTGTGAAAATATGTGCATCAGCGGCAATTGCATTCCTGATGCATGATGAACAGCAGAGCTGTATTCATTTATATCTTTTTTTATCTGCCAGAGTTTTGTTTTTTTTTATATACAGTATGCATGGCATTTACATTGGAAAGCTCAGGAATCTATTCTCCATTTTTAAATATAATTATTGTTTATCGTTAGCTATTTACTTTTCTGCCTTACACATGAGAAATTAGAACAACACTTATGGAAACAAATACTGTATGTTTACTGTTTGGCTTTCCTGACATTTTGGTAATATTTTTCTCAGCTCACGTCCCAGTCAGAATCGTCTTCAGATCAAAGAGTTTAAGAATCATTGGTGTTGGAATTTAACCTTACACCGCTGTGTCAATTACAGTAAGATTCTGAAGTTTCAGATTGATGGGGGAATATTTTTGAAAACGTGACCCATTGCTGAAAAGGAAAGCAATACAAGAACATGTTGTAAGTCTGTCTAGGTTAAAAAGTATGGATATTATCGTATTCCCTGGGTGCATTAAAGCAGACCAAACCCCATTTAATAATTTATTTGGCACATTCCCGTTTCTTTTCTAGCCTAACTTTTCAAATATGACCTCTAATTAAACTTACCTGATAACAAAGCTCAGCTCTGAAGAAGGGGGTGTGCCCCCTGAAACGTTTCAGCTTGGCTATATAGCGGGATACAATTGGAGCATATATATCTTACACTATATGGTATCTTGTGTTCTATGTGTTTTCACCACTTGCACTTTTGTAAGTATCCAATGTTTATCCATGTTATTTGCTCAAATAAATTTTCTTGCTGTAATGCACTAGGTGCTTGCGCCTTCCTTTCTCCTTGTTTTTGTAGTTCCACTTTGGATTCCCCTATCTATGGAAGGCTGCATCCGCCCAGCATTTGAAATAGTTTCACAATCCTATTCAACAGTGGAGGACTGAGCGCTGGAAGTGACCATTTTTTAACCTGATAACAAAGTTCTGGGCTCCATCGTCTCCAGTCCTGTTGAAACGTCTGGTGCTTGTTTGTGGCAAGAGAGTTGGAAATAGTGTGTGGCGGCATTACCAACTTGCTGCCACTTCTTCCTGAGAAATCAGTCAGTGGCGACTTCTGCACACAGATCGTAGCTTTTTTTTTTTATTGAAAATGTATACTTTATTTTGCAAGAAAATATACAAAAAAACAAGTACTTAAACAGGGTACATTTCAATCTGTACTGCGACGCAGCGCATAAATACACTACATAACAATACATTGCCAAGCATACAAATAAATTACATTCATCCTGCGGTATGATGCCTAATGCAGAGTAATAATACCCCGAAACATCACATCATGCATGACGCCGCATTACCCTGAAAGCATTACTTCAAAAACATGTCACAAAAGTCAGGTCATATAGTCTAATAACATTCAAATGGGCAACGGGTGTGTTGGGGGGGTGGGGGGGTGGAGAAGGTGGGGTAGGGGAGGGAGAAAAGAGTTCACAGGCCCGAAGCTTTATTTGAACTGCCAAAGGATACACGGGGGAGAGGGGGGGAGGGGAAATCTTCAGACCTCCTCTTCCTCCTTGAAGTCCATCAAGTGGTAGTCTCTGAGCAGACTGTGGACCAGTCTGTGACAGTCCTCGATGGACATCCTCTCCCGCTGGTGGATGAGGCGCTTTCTGGCGCACCACAAAGCGTCCTTAAAGCAACACAGCACCCGCCAGGCACCGTCAATGTCCTCCTGTGAATGAGTTCCACAGAAGAGTCCGTTCCACACACCAAAGTGTGTGATAGCAGTCTGTGGTACAAAGTCTTTGAGTTCAGGTTCCAAGGCCCTCAACAAGTCCTGTGCAAAGGGGCACTCCCAGAAAACATGCAGAGCAGTTTCCTCCTGGATGATGCAAAAGGGGCAGTGCCTGTATCTGCACAGGTTTCTGGCATGCATGAATGTCCTTGGATTGCCATCCATGCCAGATCATTGTGCCTGTTGGTGAGTATCTTTGAAGAAACATTCCTCCAGACCACTTTACAAGTGGCCGAAGGGAGGCCTGGAACAGTCTCAACAATGTCCGAAGCTCTAATCAACTTGTGGATAGTTTTTGGCTTCCACAAGTCGGGCTTCACTCCATGTAGCCCCAGCTCCTTAATAAACTTGAAAGTGTCCAAGTAGTACCAAGGGGTGTCCCAGTTGTAGGGGATGGAGCTGTCCCATTTGTCCCATCCAAGGGTCCTCCAAAGAGGAAATGGAAAGACTCCACGGCAGGCACTGCTGAGATCAAAGCTTTTACCACACTGCAGCGGAGCTGGAGGGAGGCCAGAACCGCTGATGTGAGTATGGGATGTTTAGACCCGTGGCCTTTTTTGCCATTTTTAGCTCATTTAGGGTGATTTTCTATCCACATTAAAAATTTAGCAGCTAAATATACATTAATGCTACATTAAAACTAAAATTCAGGTAAATAGAAAAAACCTTGGAAAAAGTTCAAGTTCCGTGTAACTCTACAGAATGGGGCTCACCTAATAAATAGCTGTATTAATTTATTTGTAAAGCCAAAATCATATTGCTGGAACAGCCCTGTTTTTCTTATCACCTGGGGGACTGAACTATGCATTACAGCTTTAAAGTAGCATTAAACCTTTTTCTTTTTTTTCTAAAATAACAAACATGTCTATACTTACCTGCTCTGTGCAATGGTTTTACACAGAGCAGCCCTGATCCTCCTCTTCTGGAGTTCCCCGCCGGCGCTCCAGGCCTCTCCTTTTTGGCAAATGCCCCCATGAAAAACTGCTTTCTATGTGGTGCCCTGTCTGGGTCCATTGACAGAGCCTGGGTGACTCGGCCTCACCCCTTGCTTCCTCGTCACAGCATTAGATGGACGGCAGCAGGAGCCAATGGCTCCCACGGCTATCAATCTGCCCAATGAGGAGGGAGACAGTGTCGAGAGCTGCTGCTCTCGTGCACAATGCTGTATTGCTTTGGGCTCAGGTAAAAATAAGGGGGAGGCGGGGGGATACTGCAGCACAAAAGTTTTTTTTACCTTAATGCATAAAAAAACGACACTTTACACTTTACACTTGTCGTTTTTTTTTTCCTATAAAAATAACAAACATGTTATACCAACCTGCTCTCTTGCAGTGGATTTGCACAGAGCAGCCTGGATCCTCCTCTTCTCGGGTCCCTTTTATGTGTTTCTGGCCCCTCCCTCCTGTTCAGTGCCCCCACAGCAAGTAGTTTGCTATGGGGGCACCTAAGCCGAGTCACAGCTCCCTGTGTCCATTCAGACATGGAGCCCTGCCCCAGCCCCGCCCCCTCTCTCTCCTGATTGGCTAGCTGACTTTGAGTGACAGCAGCAGCAGCCAATGGAGGGTGAATCTCGAACGGCTGAGACACTTGTCGACATCACTGGACAGAGAGGGACCTCGGGTAAGTATTAGAGGGTCTGAGGGGGGCTACTACACACAGAAGGCTTTTTATCTTTAAAGAGCCTCTCCCCCTCCCTCTCGGCAATCATCGGGGACACGTCACAGGTCCCAGGTGATTGCTCGGCCAGTCGCAGCGCGGCTTGCGCAGCCGCAGTGGGTGCTCGGCTGTGCAGCCACAGCCGGGCGCCCACAGTTACAATGCCAGCACCGCAGAGAGGGGGAGACAAGGGGGGCTTCATTCCCCCACATCGCTGGACCGTGGGACAGGTAAGTGTCCAATTATTAAAAGTCAGCAGCTGCAGTATTTGTAGCTGCTGACTTTTAACTTTTGCATTGAAAGAACTCCGCTTTAATGCAATGAATGCATCACACTCCTCCAGCACTGACTGGCAACATATGTTGGATGGCCAGGCCCCCAATAAGTCAGGATCCTGGGGTTATCCTTATCGAATTATACCTATATTCTAAACAATTGCACCAAAAGGTATTCATTCTAGAATGTGTCAAATGCATGTATTCAAAATACATCCATTCATTCATTTATCAGAGATTGGCACAATAGGTTTTTGTCGTTTGTGAATAATTACTTCCCAGTTCTGCCCAGTCCAACAAAGAATGTTGAAATATACTGTATTACTGGTAAAAAGTCTGGAAGCTTAGAGCCAACATATGATTTTTCGGTTTCTCTGTATGTTAAATGAGTTGTAAAACAGACTCTAGAGCGAACAAAATGATATTTGTCATGTGGTAGACGTCAGGAAAGCATTTGCTCTGTGGTCTTGGCAAACACAGTCAAATTCCTAGTTAGCAGTAGCAAATGTGGCACACATACAAGAATAAAGCCAAGACACATAGGTGCCAAGTATTTATTAAAGCAGGAATTTTCTTGTTCTGACACCAGCTTCATGTGCCACTGACAGGAGTTATGCAGCATCTACTACAAAATTAAATTAAATAGCTGCTCTGATACAAACAACAGTTAAATAAAAATAATTTAATACTAATAAGTACAAAAAGCGTGGGAGAAAATAGAATCCATTCATAGGTAACAACGTCACGTCACAGATCCCACACTCCTCCACCAGTCTGGGTTCCACTTATTAACAGACAGGCAAGTTATCAAATCCTACCAAAATTACACTGATCAGGCATAACTTTATAACCACCCACCTAATATTGAGTAGGTCTCCCTTTTGCTATCAAAACAGCCCTGACCTGTAAAGGGACAGATTCCACTAGACCTCTGAAGGTATTTTGTGGTATCTAGCACCAAGCGGTCAGTAGCACATCCTTTAAGTCCTATAAGTTGCGATGTGGGGCCTCCAAGGATCGGACTTGTTTTTCCAGCATATCCCACAGATGCTCAGTTGAATTAAGATCGACAAGAATTTTTGAGGCCATGTCAACCTTGAACTTGTTGTTGTGTTCCTCAAACCATTCTTAAACCATTTTTGCAGTGTTGGAGGGTGCATTAATCTGCTAAAAGAGGCCATTGCCAGCAGGGAATAACATTTCCATTAAGGAGTGTACTTGGTCAGCATGTTTAGGTAGGTGGTATATTTGAAAGTAACCTCCAAATCAATGACAGGACCCAAACTTGCCAACTTGCCTTCTTTCCATAGTGCATCCTGATCTCATCTCTTTCCCAGGTAAACAACACACCCAGCCATCCACATGATATGAAAGTAAATGTGATTCAGACCAGGCTACCTTCTTCCATTGCTCTGTGGTCCAGTTCTGATGCTTACGTGTCCATTGTAGGCACTTTTAGCTGTGGACACGGGTCAACGCAGGCACCCTCACCAGTCTGCTGCTTCGCAGCCCCATATATAGCAAACTGCAATGCCCATTATTTCTGCTTACAATACAAACTTCAGAACAATATGTTTAATTGCTTCCTATATCCCACCCACTTTCAGGTGCCATTGTAATGCGATAATCAGGTAAGGTAATGCGATAATCAGGCGCCATTGTAATGGGATAATTCATGATCAGTGATCAAAATTTTATAGCTGACCTGTGTAAACTTGTGGATAGAGGTACCTTTTTCTGTCTCGACACAAACCTATTACATTTACAGTGCTCAAACCTGATAAAGTTTAAAAAAACTCATAAAAAAAAGTATTATAAAGATTATGAACATGTATTCACAGGCATTTCTTCCAGGGCCCGGGAACTGCTAAGAACGCAGCCTACTTATCTATACTATGGGGTTCATTTAGTAAAACTGAAGGGGGCAAAATCTGCTGCAGCTCTGCATAGAAACCAATCAGCTTCCAGGGTTTTTTTATGTTAAAACTTAATTAAACAATCTGAAGTTAGAAGCTGATTGGCTACCATGCACAGCTGCACCAGATTTTACACTATCCAGTTTAGAGTGTTACTAAACCCTGCATTCACTATATCTGGTCTCCCACAGTACACCGAACATGGAAATTAAATTAATTTAGTAAATATAAATGGTTAAATACCTTTTCTCATCAGCAGTATATAGCAGTCTTGTGACTTCTATGAGTGCCTGGTTAAATCTTGTAGGAGGAGTTTTTTATTCTGCACTGACTGTCCTATCAGGATTCAGGATCCCTCACCCTCTATCTGGACAGTGCTGATTGGCCCTGTGCTGATAACATGACCCTCCCAAGGAAGAAAAAAACCCTCTAGCAATATACACCAAACTGAGCATGTGCAGCCCCTGGCTCTGTATTATCAGGAAATATACTGGGCACAGTAAAAGGGAGAATCAGAGAAGACAGGATCAAACAGCCTTTTTACACAATGCAGAGGATTAACCTCTTAGATTCCACAGGGAGTATAACAAGTATGCTTTACTGGATATACAGACTGATTTTTACTGTTGTGGGTTTAGTAACACTTTAAGTAAATCAACACTTATGCCCTGTACACACGGTCGAATTTTCCAACAGAAAATGTGTGATAGGACCTTGTTGTCGGAAATTCCGTCGCACACATTTTCCATCGGATTTTCCAACACACAAAGTTTGAGAGCTTGCTATAACATTTTCCGACAACAAAATCCGTTGTCGGAATTTCCGATCGTGTGTACACAAATCCGATGCACAAAGTGCCACGCATGCTCAGAATAAATTAAGAGACGAAAGCTATTGGCTACTGCCCCGTTTATAGTCCCGACGTACGTGTTTTACGTCACCGCGTTTAGAACGATCGGATTTTCTGACAACTTTGTGTGACCGTGTGTATGCAAGACAAGTTTGAGCCAACATCCGTCGGAAAAAATCCATGGATTTTGATGTCGGAATGTCCGATCAATGTCCGACCGTGTGTACAGGGCATTACAGTATATTGTCAACTACTAAACACTACCTATTAACAATAATCTGGTGTACTGAAGCAATAGACCTTCTTTCAAGATGGCCACAAATTGCCTAGATGAACTCATTCTAATTTTGTCTGTTCATGATATTGCAATGACATCTAAGAAAGTTAACTTCTGCCTGATAGCCCACACTTGATTTTACAGCTTAACTTGTTCAATCAATGCGCTATCAAGTGCAGTGGCAAATTTTGTTGATACGCAAAATGTGATCATGTAGGCACAAAGAAAAATCTTTGAGATTAATTTTTTAACTGGATTAACGCATATATATCATCAAAATAATGCACAGTGGCATGCTTGAATGCACATTGCTTTTGATCACTTAAAAGAGAAGTATGGGATTTTTTTTTTCAAAACATACTGACCTAGGTGGATGCAGCATCAATCCAATGCTGCATCTGTCCCCCACCGTCTCTGAGGCTGGGCACTGAGTGATCAAACACCACTGATCGCTCAGTTCTCCCCATCGCTCTGAGCAGAGACAAGCACACCAGCTCCAGCTGGTGTCTCAGGTCCTGATTGGATAGATTGATAGCAGCGCAGCCATTGGCTCCCGCTGCTGTCAATCAAATCAAATGACATGGGAGTCGGGGGGGCAGGGCCGAGCCCTGCTGTCTGTGTCAATATAGACGCAGCAGCAGGACACGGGAGCATCCCCGCACAAGTGCCCCGAGGGAGAGCGGCTCTCCAACGGGCACTGAAGAAGAGGAGGATCAGGGCCACTCTGTGCAAAACCAACTGCACAGAGGAGGTAAGTATGACATGTTTATTTTTCTTGTTTTTTGTTTTTTTTAACAAACCTTTAGATATCCTTTAAGAGGCTGAGCCAGGTACCGGTCCAGGCTCCTGTGTGGATGCCGACCATATGGTCATGATCTTTCCCCAGTCTGGACCCTCTCTTTAGCCCACTGTTGGCTAAAAATGGGTCACTGGAGTGCAGAACGAACTGCACGTCTGTGATCAACAGAAGAAGTACAGCCAAACGAGCTTTGGTTATACAGCTCTTAAAAACTGACCTCCCAAAAATTTTGAATTAAAGTCCAACTTGCATTAGACTTACTTAAAGCATAGGTGTACTTTCAACAAAACTAGCAGTAGTAGCTTGCTCTGATTTTTATAGTCTTTCCTGCAGAAATCCTCCTAGACCTGCCACACCTGCATAGTAAGGCTTCATAGACCTAAAGTAGAACTATAGGCAAAACTTTCTTTTTCCATTTGGATAGCATAAGGGAGGGTTACAGTCCCTAAAAAGTTTATTTTTGCCCTCTTTGTCCCAGTGGGGAGATTTACCTTCACTTCCTGTCCCATAGCCACAACAGGAAGTGAGAGGAAATCCCTGCAAATTAAGGGAATCTCTAAGGGACCCCCAGGTCACCAGAACAAGGTCCCCATTGGAAGATTTCTACTCTAACTTTTCTGGGGAAAGCCCAAAATTTGTGATTTTCTTTTATTTTCACTTTCAAATGATAGTAGTGAAGATGACAAACCGAGAGGGGGAATCTCTTTTTGAACAGACAGCAATAGAAACTGACAGGTGTTCTAATCCCTCTCCCCTCTATCCAAAACTAAAGAGAGAAAAAAAAAAGTTCTGCCTTTAGTCATACTTTAAAGGAGAAGTATGGATTTGGCGTTTTTTGCTGTCTTATACTTACCTAGCTGGATGCAGGATCGGACCGATGCTTCATCCTCTACACTGAGAACCAAGCCACCGAACACTGCCAATGGCTCAGTTCTCTCACCTTCCAGTGCGGAGAGCTGCTGACTGTCAATCAGCAGCTCTCCTACTCTGCTCTCCACACTCACTGGAGTGCTGAGCTGTAGAGGGGTGGGGAGCGGCCCTCTCAGTGGCTCACTGAGAGGCTGAGACTGCCATCAGTCCAGGCACCTGGCGGATCCAGACTTCCGAAGTCGGGATGATGCGGTGACTGGACTGAACTTGGGGACATCAGCAGAGAGCAGACTTCAGACCAAACGGGTTGAAAACGGGTCACAGGAGTGCAAAACGAATTACACTCCTGTGACCCATAGGAGAAGCCCAGCCGAATGAGCTCAGGCTGGACTTCTCCTTTAAATAGGGCCATACTCCTTGACTGGAGATGCTTGGAATTTGACCCTATGCAAATATGTGGGATCACTGTGCAGGTACGCCCACCGCTGAAGGGATCATCACCCCCTTATAACCCCATCAAACTTGGCAGCCTCATCTTCCTTTGTGGTATACCATTTGATACCTGGTAATGTCTGCCAGTCACTTTCGCGTCACACCCACCTACCACCACATTTGCCATTGCCATTTAGCCCTGCAGTCCACCTAGGTCTCACCTTGCCCTCTAGCGATTTTTATTGACAGTCAGGAGTCCAGTTGTCTTCTCTAGGTCAGAGGATCTAGGAAAAGCATGGAAGACAGAAACTGTTGCTAGACTTATGCCCTGTACACACGGGTGGACTTTTCGGCAACAAAGGTCCGACAGTCTTTCTGATGGACTTTCGACGAACTTCCGACAGACTTTCGAACGAACGGACTTGCCTACACACGATCACACCAAAGTCCGACGGATTCGTACGTGATGACATACGACCGGACTAAAATAAGGAAGTTGATAGCCAGTAGCCAATAGTTGCCCTAGCGTTGGTTTTTGTCCGTCGGACTAGCATACAGACGAGCGGATTTTTCGATAGGAACTGGGACCGGCGGAGTTCCGACGTAAAGATTTGAAACATGTTCCAAATCTAAAGTCCGTCAGATTTTCAACAGAAACAGTCCGCTGAAGGTCCAATGAAGCCCACACACGGTCAGATTGTCTGCCGGATTCGGTCCGTCGGACCAGTCCGGTCGAAAAGTCCGCTCGTGTGTACACGGCATAACTAGCGTGGCTGCAAAGGTTTTCTGGACACCATTAGCACTTTAAAAAATGCTCATGTTGCCTGAAACGCTTTTTAACGCTATAGTGAGTATCCTTATTTTATATAACAGGGTCATGTTTAGCCACAGTTCCCCAATGCTCCACGTTTTAGGTGAAGTCTTAAAATGGAAAAATACCCAGCTAAGGGAAACAGTGAGTTATTATTATAGTACCAGCTAAAAAAAAAAGAAAATTAGGACTGTTTATATTAACGCAATCACATAACCAGCTAATATTCCAGTAAAAATGATCAAAGTCCCTCTAAGGATATATCAGTTATTAAGAAAACACAAATACTGGGTTAAAAATATAATTTTCAGAGCTTAAGTTAGCCACTACCATATTTAGTTATAATACCCACAAGGAATCTGAATGTAGCTGAATAAATATGGTCTTTCAGCCAGAATTTCCATAAGTAATCTTGCTAGATACTGTTGAAAGCAGAACAATTTATCGGTGTTCCAGAACGACAGTGGCGGGCTTGTCAAACATAAACTACAACTGATGAAAGCACAGCTAGTAATCTTTGATATAAGAGTAGATACTGACACCTGAAATATAAACACACTGACACCACTTCCCCTGCATCCATCGCAAACAAGTGCCTGGCACTCAGCTAATGTTTCCAATGGACGACCGCCGGTAATAAACCAGATCCATTGTCATCCCCTTGCTTTATATGCACGAAGATAAATACGAGGCATGGATTATATTTGTGACCACTTTAGGAAATAGATGCAGACAAAAGCAATCGCAATTAATTTAGCATGCATTACAGAAATAAAAGCTGACAGTGTTTAAACAAAACAAAAGGTTAATGAAAATGTGCAGACTTTTCAGTTTTAAAGTGCAACTCCACCCCTCTGACAAAGAAGGCAGGACAGAAAAATGATCAAGGTTTTCATTGCTGACCTGGCTCCCTTATTCGTACAGGCTGTAAAAATACCGTATTTATCGGCGTATAATACGCACAGGCGTATAACATGCACCTTCATTTTAGGTGGGAAGTTTCAGGGAAAAAAAATTATATTTTAAATAAGGAACTTTGAAGCAAAATAAGGGTCAGTGCCTGTCTGCAGCCTCACCATTGCCATCAGAGCGGCCTGATCAATGCCCATCTGCAGCCTCACAAGTGCCATCAATGCAGCCTCATCAGTCCACATCAATGCAGCCTCACCATTGCCATCAGTGCAGAAGCCTCACCATTGCCAACAATGCAGCAGCCTCACTATTGCCATCAGTGCAGCATGATCGATGCCCATCTGCAGCCTAGAGGGGACAGAGAGGGAGGGGGGCGGGACAAGCGCCGACAGATTACATACAGTGAGAATCTCCTATGATAGACAGAACAGTGGTCCAATGGCGGTCCAGGAGACGAGACTTCCTATTACAGAGGCCGCCAAGTAAACAGGAGAGTCTCACTGTATGTAATGTGATGGCGCTCATCCCGCCCTCTCCCTGTCCCCTCCGAAGCAGCTAAAATTGAAGTAGCAGCGTATAACACGCACACGCTATTTGCACCCAAATTTCAGTGTGAAAAGGTGCGTGTTATACGCAAGTAAATACAGTATCTATTATCTATATCTGAAGAAGTGTTTTGGACGAATGCAGAAGCTGTCTAATATTCATATATTGTGCTAAACCAGTGGTCTCCAAACGGCAGACCTTTGTTGGCTTTATCCGGCCATTGGGGCACTTTTCCTCCCACTTTCTAGCACCGACACCAAAGACGGGGCACTATTCCTCAAGCTGATACCAACGATGCTTTTAAAGCGACTACTAAAGGGGTGTATATACACTATATTGTCAAAAGTATTGGAACGCCTGCCTTTACATGAACTTTAATGGCATCCCAGTCTTAGTCCGTAGGGTTCAATATTGGGTTGACCCACCCTTTGCAGCTTTAACTCTTCTGGGAGGACTGTCCACAAGGTTTAGGAGTGTGTCTATGGGAATGTTTGACCATTCTTCCAAAAGCACATTTGTGAGGTCAGGCACTGATGTTGGATAAGAAGGCCTGACTCGCAGTCTCTGCTCTAATTTATCCTAAAGGTGTTTGATCGGGTTGAGGTCAGGTTTTTGTGCAGGCCAGTCAAGTTCCTCAATACAAAAAAGGTCACTGCCCCCACCTATAACTGGTCTTTACAGCAAGGAGCACTGGAATGGCAAACGCATGTCAAATAAAAAACAAAGAATTTCCAAGCTCAACTTACCAACCAGCCTGCGACCAACCAAATTAACCTGTCTAACAGTATGCGTTAAAAACAGGGGTTAATTTGGTTGGTCGCAGGCTGGTTGGTAAGTTGAGCTTGGAAATTCTTTGGTTTTATTTGACAGTCAAGTTCCTCCCCCCCCAAACTCCATCATCCATGTCTTTACGGACCTTGGTTTGTGTATTGGTCCAAATCATTTGGTGGAGGGGGGATTATGATGTGGGGTTGTTTTTGAACGGGTTGAGCTTGGCCCCCTTAGTTTCAGTGAAGGGAACTCTTAAGGCATCTGCATACCAAGACATTTTGGACAATTTCATGCTCCCAACTTTGAGGGAATAGTTTGGGGATGGCCCCTTCCTGTTCCAACATGACTGTGCAAAAGTGCACAACGTAAGGTCCATAAAGACATGGAAGAATGGTCAAACATTCCCATAGACACACTCCTAAACCTTGTGGACAACCTTCCCAGAAGAGTTAATGCTGTTATAGCTGCAAAGGGCGGGCCAACTCAATATTGAACACTACAGACTAAGGCTGGGATGCCATTAAATGTCATGTGCGTGTATAGGCAGGTGTCCCAATACTTTCGGCAATATAGTGTATCTGTCATTAAAGGAGAAGTTCGTTTTTTAAATAAAAAATAATAAATGCAAATTTTTTTGCAGGTAAAAAAAAAATGTGCATTTATTTATTTTTTTGGAGCCTGTAAATCATTGCACCATCGATCAGCAGATCACTGGCGCCATGCAGGTCTCCTTCAGATCTGTCAATGTATCTGTACGGGCAGGCAGATACAATCCGACAGGAAGAATGAATGAACTACCACGGCACTCCACAGCACCATTGAAGTCTATTGAGAACCACAAGCCGACAGCCGCAAAGGATGTCGGGCTTGTAGTTTACTCACACACGGAGCTGTAACCAAGCAACAAAACTTTTTTCACACACTTATGCCACGTACACACGATTGGACATTCCGACAACAAAATCCATGGATTTTTTCCAACGGATGTTGGCTCAAACTTGTCTTGCATACACACGGTCACACAAATCTTGTCGGAAATTCCGAACGTCAAGAACGTGGTGACGTACAACACGTACGACGAGCCGAGAAAAATGAACTTCAGTAGCCAGTGCGGCTCTTCTGTTTGATTCCGAGCATGCGTGGGACTTTGTGCATCGGAATTGTGTACACACGATCGGAATTTACGACAACGGATTTTGTTGTCGGAAAATTTGAGATCCAGATCTCAAATTTTGTGCGACTGAAATTCCGATGGAAAATGTCTGATGGAGCCTACACACGGTCGGAATTTCCGACAACAAGCTCCCATTGAACATTTTCCATCGGAAAATCCAACGGTGTGTACGGGGCATTAATGGTAGATATCACTATGTTGGAAATGTTCTGTATTAGCCATGGAGTTGTACTGGTTACCTAGACCTGATGTCATGCTCGGTTTGATTTGTGTGGGCTGATTGTCAGACTGTCAATGTGTTTTTTGTTTGTTTGCTTGCAGTAGAAAGAAATAAAAAAAAACTGACACCAACAATTAGGAGCTATTCCTCCCACTGATACCAATGATGGAGCACTATTCCTCTCACTGACACCACTGATGGGCAAAAATCCTCCCACTGACACCAAAGATGGAGCACTATTCCTCTCACTGAAACCATTAATGGGCAATATTCCTTCGACTGATACAAATGATGGGGCACTATTCCTCTCACTGACACCATTGGTGGGCACTATTGCTCCCACTGATAAGAATGGTGGGACACTGTTCCTCCCACTGACACAAATGACGTGACACTGTTCCTCCCACCAACACAAATGACGGGACACTATTCTTCCCACTGATACCAATGACGGGACACTATTAATCCCATTGACACTATTCCTCCCACAGAAACCAAAGATGCATTGTTTACTCCCACTGCCACCAGGACAATTTATATTCCCAATGGCCACAGTCTGGCCTTCCTAAAATCTGAATTACATTAAACTGGCCTTTTGTTTAGAAAGTTTGGAGACCCCTGTGGTAAACAAACCGCTGCAGCCATGTGCCCCAAGTGCTTACAGGTAAACTACAATGTTTTTTTCGGTTAATATTAATATGACCTTTTTTTTTTTCTATGTAATAATGTAAATTTTTAAACTGATACTTTCAGTTTGTTTTTTTACTATATAAATAACATCTGTATGATACAAATAAACATATAAAGTGAACCTTGTACTCCATGTAATGCTTTTAAATTTTTTTTTTTTTTTAACTTTCCTTTAGCTTTAGGCCCCTATCACAAGTGGCTGGCTCTGTTGGAGTCCGCCTGCTTGGCGGGAATCTGTTCGCTAATGCTCACTGAACAGGCGGATGGCTAGTCCGTGTCCACTCCACTTATGCAGAGCGGACACAGACACAGCTCCTCTATGGGCGGTCGGATGTAAAGGGACCACCTGTCCATTTACACCTGCCATCCGATCCACCAGACAGATGGGGAGCCTGTTTTTAGCGGATAGGATCGGATGTTGGCAGGTGTAAATGGACACGTGTCCATATACACCCGCTGCGCCATTGAGGAGACTGGAAGGTTTGATCGGGTCCGCTTGAAAAACTGACAGGCAGACCCCATCTAATGTCAAAGGAGCCTTATGAGAAAAATCCTCTGTACACCCTCTGTACACAACAACAGTGAATATAGGATGATAAAAAGAGAAAATGAAAAGTCTTTACATAGATGGGTATTTCACATGACAAATATCAAAATTAGGTAACCACCATCAAAGACTGAGCCTAGGGCTACGTGGGCAAATCCTTATAATATATCACAACTTAAAGTGGTTGTAAAGGCAGAAGGTTTTTCATCTTAATGCATTCTATGCATGAAGAAAAAAAACCTTCTGTGTGCAGCGGCCCTCCCAATACTTATCTGGGGTCCCTCTCTGTCCAGCAATGTCCAGGAGTCCATCAGCCGTCTGAGATTCTCCTTCCTAATTGACTGAGACACAGCAGCGGCGCCATTGGCTCCTGTTGCTGTCAATCAAAGTCAGCTAGCCAATCAGGGGTGAGAGGGGGCGGCGCTCCATGTCTGAATGGACACAGGGAGCTGTGACTCGTCTCGGGTGCCCCCATAGCAAGCTATTTGCTGTGGGGGCACTGAACAGGAGGAAGGGGCCAGGAGCACAAAAGAGGGACCCGAGAAGAGGAGGATCCAGGCTGCCCTGTGCAAAACCAACTGCACAGAGCAGTTAAGTATAATATGTTTGTTATTTTTATAGGAAAAAAAACAAGTTTTTACAATCACTTTAACTACACATCGGCAATCAACTCATTAACTTTCAGTTCTTGCCACATCAGGGGACCATTGTCAATTAGACTTTATTGCAAGTATGCCCATAGCTAAACTAAAATAAAAGGCCTTCCAACTACCGAGACATTTGTTTTTAAATTTTTTAATATTTATGTTTTTCTGCTAAAAAATGCATGCTGAATTAGGTTATTTTAAAGTGTGGGACAATCAAACAGGAGCAAATCTAGAAAGTCCAGAGTTTAAATCCATTTTAGCTCTGCTCCACTTTAGCAAAAGAACTCCTAAATACATCTTAAAAAATGTCATGCTCTGCTCTAGTTCCATGCTATGGAAAACTCTAAAAACTTCCCCAACTATGTTTCTCAGGTGGCTACATGAATGAAATGGCACTTGGTACTTCAAATGTGACAAGGAATTTTTGCCCACTGTCACGTACCTGGTGATGGAGCCTGATATGCAGAGGACGGCCTCTCTTACAACTCTGACTTGGAGCCCCTGATAGAGCTGACAGGAAGCACTGAGATGCAGAGTCGCACGAGTGCCTGGCGGGATCGCTGAACCTGGAGCTGGATCGGAGCACTTGTAGAGGTGTCTGTAGGAATCCCAGAGCAGTGGTAGGCAGGTAGCTGGAGTGAGTAGACAACCGGTCCCCACAGGCAGAAGTGCAGGTGCAGCAGAAGGGATGGTGGCACCCTCGAGGCTGAAGATAAGGCAGGAACAGGCAGGCTGGGTCATACACAAACAGGCACGTCAGGAACAGAGGCTAAAGCGGAAGCGGAATCAGATTACAGGCCGGGTCGCCAGCAGACTGGCAGCGAAGTGGCAGAAGGAGCAGGCAGATGCAGAGTAGAGGACAAGCCGGGGTCGGATGGAGGCAGGAAACAGGAACGTTAGGAAGCAAGCCGGGTCACAACAGGAACGGAAGTCAGGTAGGTAATTGCAAGATACACAGGGAACGCTGTAGAGCAGACAGCACTGAGTCTGGAAACTGACTGAGTTTAAGTAGCCTGTTTGGGTGTCAAAAGCTGTCACAGGGTGTGTGTGCACCAATGGCATTCTGACAGGGGCAGAGGTACCAGGTCATCTTCTTCGGCAGCCATCTTGGGTGCTGGCATGCCCTTCCTGACAGGTAGAGGTAACAGGTCGTCTTCTTCGGCAGCCATCTTGGGTGCTGGCATGCCCTTCCTGACACCCACCTATTAAAGTGTCATTAAACCCAGACTATGAAAAACTCTCATTACATGTTATATAACAGGGTGTTCATACTCACAAAGCCACTAACGCATCTGAAATCTACCTGGTTGATCCGGCCTTAGGCTGTCCCTCCCATATTCTCTGTGTCCCCATTGCAGGCTGAGATTGTGTAGACCAGATGGTGTCCTCTACTGAGCACGCTCAATTTAAGTTCCCTTCTAAGCTTTTCTTTTCCTTCCTTTCTGCGCAGCCCACATGACTATTGTCACACGTGTGGGAGTATACACAGTGGTACATGAAACTCCTCTTCCTCCCTCCACCTCCTTGTCCTCCTATTTGCTCCCTCCTGCAACTTTTTTTTTTGGCACCGACTTTTGCGTGTTTTTGAATAGCACGTTTAGCACGTTTTTCATCAAAACGACAATTGTAAACTTTCTGTGACCTCCAGTCAGGTATGTGTTTATTAAAAATCAGCAGCTAAAAAACTGTAAGCTGCTGACTTTTAATAAACAGACACTCCTGCCCCAGGATCCAGCGATGTGCTCACCTGGGCCGTCCCTTTCCTCCATCTTCTGTCCCCGACACCTCAACTTCGCAGCCGGGTGCCTACTGTTCATGCATGAGCCTCGGTGCACATTCTGATTGCGGGGAGGAAAGGGGCGAGGAGAACTTCTGCTCGGATCGCTAGGCAGCCAAGCTGCAGTGGGAGCGGATATCTGTCAAAACCAGGCAGCTTTAAAGCAGAACCCCTTTTGGGTGGAGCCCAAGCTCTGAGCTCTGATACTACTTGAAGCTTAACCCCATCCAAACCTTTTTGCTTTAAATACGAGTGAATACGGGTCAGAGTCAAGTTTGTATTGCAGTTTGTGTCCTCACTGGGGAGATATCTCCTTTCATCCTCTCCAGAACAAGAAGCGACAGGGTGTAGGTGTCACCAGGACAAGACACAAGACAAAAAAAAAAAGAAGATGCTGTCCCCTCAAAATAACTCAACACACAGCCATTAATGTCTAAACTGCTGGCAACAAAAGTGAGTACACCCCTAAGTGAAAATGTCCAAATTGGGCCCAATTAGCAATTTTCCCTCCCCAATGTCATGTGACTCGTTGGTGTTACAAGGTCTCAGGTCTGAATGGGGAGCAGGTGTGTTAAATTTGGTGTTATCACTCTCACTCTCTCATACTGGTCACTGGAAGTTCAACATGGCACCTCATGGCAAAAAACTCTCTGAGGATCTAAAAAAAAGAATTGTTGCTCTACATAAATCTGGCCTAGGCTATAGGAAGATTGCCAAGACCCTGAAACTGAGCTGCAGCATGGTGGCCAAGACCATACAGCAGTTTAACAGGACAGGTCCACTCAGAACAGGCCTTGCCATGGTCGACCAAAGAAGTTAAGTGCACGTGCTCAGCGTCATATCCAGAGGTTGTCTTTGGGAAATAGACGTATGAGTGTTTCCAGCATTACTGCAGAAGTTGAAGCGGTGGGGGGGTCAGCCTGTCAGTGCTCAGACCATACGCCACACACTGCATCAAATTGGTCTGCATGGCTGTTGTCCCAGAAGGAAGCCTCTTCTAATGATGATGCACTAGAAAGCACGCAAACAGTTTGCTGAAGAGAAGCAGACTAAGGACATAGATTACTGGAGACCAAGATAAACGTATTTGGTGCAGATGGTGGCAAGCGTGTGGGCGGCAACCAGGTGAGGAGTACAAAGACAAGTGTGTCTCAGTCAAGCATGGTGGTGGGAGTGTCATGGTCTGGGACTGCATGAGTGCTGCCGACACTGGGTAACTAGTTCATTAAGAGAACCATGAATGCCAAAATGTACTGTGACTTACTGAAGCAGAGCATGATCCCCTCCCTTTGGAGACAGGGCTGCAGGGCAGTATTCCAACATGATAACGACCCAAAACACACCTCCAAGATGACCACTGCCTTGCTAAAGAAGCTGAGAGTAAAGGTAATGGACTGGCCAAGCACGTCTCCAGACCTAAACCCTATTGAGCATCTGTGGGGCATCCTCAAACGGAAGGTGGAGGATCGCAAGATCCCTAACAATTACCAGCTCCGTGATGTCATGGAGGAGAAGAAGAGGACTTCAGTGGCAACCTGTGAGGCTCTGGTGAACTCCATGCCCCAGAGGGTTAAGGCAGTGCTGGAAAAAAATGCTGTCCACACAAAATATTGGCACTTTGGGCCCAATTTGGACATTTTCACTTAGGGATGCACTCACTTTTGTTGCCAATGGTTTAGACATTAATGGCTGTGTGTTGAGTTATTTTATGGGGACAGCAAATTTACACTGTTATACAAGCTGTACACTCACTACTTTACATTGTAGCAAAGTGTTAAAGTTCTTAGCAAAGTGTTAATTTCTTCAGTGTTGTCACATGAAAAGATATAATAAAATATTTACAAAAATGTGAGGCGTGTACTCACTTTTGTGAGATACTGCGTATATATATATATATATATACCTGATAGATGTTCTAACCCTTCTTCACTCTACTAAATATACAGTATATGCTTATGTTTCTGTCTTTGTCTTACCATCAGTGACTCAGATAGGCAAAAGAACCAAACAGGCTTCCTAGTTAGTGGAGCTCGCCCATTCCCTTCCTGCTAGACGTGCCTTACTGTTGGCCTACTATTGTAATGGGCACCTTACTAACCAATACTAAGGCGCATGCAATGGAAAGGGCAAGTTCCCTAGCCACAGAAGCTTGATTGGGTATTTGCAGTAAAGACCATTTAGCATTTGCGGTCCAAGGGTGTTTGAATAGCAGCTAAGAAGCAGCAGGCTACCATCTTCAGATGTTTGTGAACTGGTAAACCTGGCAGCTATAGCACCGTTTGTGTCCCAATATGTGTGAAGAATTCTCCCTTCTCACATTAACATGGGTGCTTTAACTGGAACAAAATGAGAACAATGATAGTGAAGGTAGGATATGCTGTATGATCATATATCCACATATACAATTAGCTTTTATGCATACTTCTAGTTTAAATAGCAATAGAAGGCCTGTCTCCAATAATCCAATATACAAAGTTAGCTATATCATATTGCTTGGAAATCCACTTAAACGGTAGTTTATCTCTCAAGACTTTATTTAAGAGACTCTAAAACTGTAAAGGGCTTGTGCCAGCTATTGTACAAGCATTGCATAACAAATTACCACATGGTCATCATCTACAGAAGGATGACAGGCAAATTTATTAAACAGGCTCTTTGCCTCTTGCAATGTTGATATATAAACTATGTCCTGGATCCCATTGCTGTAGACACTAACAAGAGGAAAACCCTGCTCACTGTTATGACGCAAAGAGCAAACATCTGCACAGCCAGTAGCAACTATTATTAATTATCACATTAATTTTTCCTAAACGCAGAGGCAGACAGTGCCAGAATGTGCCATGCAGGACATGAAAAGGGAGCATGCTTATTCATTGTGCTTTAATAACAACGTCTAGCCAAGAAGTCCATGCTTCTAAACATTTGCCTTTAAATGGAAATAATAGACACAAATAGAGACACAAAACAATATCTGCAAAATGAAACCGATTTAATTTAATTTATCAGTTGCATGTAAAAAAAGCTCTAGGAATATCTTAACCATGATTATATATGTTAAAGTCTTAATAAAACCCTGCACATAACAGCCAATGTGCACTAAACTTTAGTGCTAAAATTATATAAAATGTGTTTTTTCCATAAAAAAAAAAAAAGACAACAAATCAGTGCCCAAAGCAAAAGGCCTCGAAAAGGGTTCTTAAAAACAAAGGGAATTATAAATCAATTAACTCAGTACAGTGCCTCTAAATTGACTCACAGCCTTGCAGCCCAATACAAATTGTCAAAAACCGTAATTCTAAAGGAAATAAAAAAGGGAGGCCACACCAGTCTAGTGTATTATCTCAAGCACCATTTATTAATAAAAAAAGTATAAAAAAAACCCACCCACAAAATTTGTAGATTCACAAGCACGTAGTAAATTACATAGCAGTATCTCAGATAGGACCTGGATAACCAATATGGAAGACCTTGCAGCACTGAACAATACAATGCAAGAGTTCTGACATGTTTCAAGGAATATACCCTCTTCCTCATACATAACATAACATACATGCTAAAGTACTTGTCTTTTAATGTTTTCAACATACAATTTGCTAATGACATGAGCATCCCTTCCCCTGTCAACGGGGAGGGGCTGAACCAGGAGACAAAGTAGATGTAGACCTGATTCATGAATTTTGAGCTGGGCACATTAATCTGCAGTGTTTTCTTATCTCTCTTCAAAGCACTATGTCCCGTGGCTTTCTCCTGCTCCGTTCTTCTGTTCAGCCTGATAACTTCTGACAAGTTCTCAGTCAACTGAGATAAAAGCAGCCGGAGTTTTGCGTTGGGGAGTGTGCTATAAATAGATTAGCAGAAAGCTGAACTATTCAAGGAACAGTTCTGAAAGTCTCTACCTATGAGGAGAGGGGGTGCGTGCCTTTCCTCCAGTCAGCTGCCTTGGCTGTATGCCCAGGCTTCACTGCAGTGCTAACCAGAAAGAGAAAATCTCCTAACATGATCTGAACTTTCTAAAGCATAAAGATGAAGACAGCAGGTATACATGTAAAACTTATGTAGGGAGATTTGTTTTATCTCTGTATCATGTGAGGCTGTTCACTTCACTAGGTATATGTGAGAGTTTACATCCACTTTAACTCTTTGGAAACGGCAGTGAACAGATGCAACATATCCAACTACTAAAAATAATAATAATAATAATAAAAATAAACATTAAAAAACATATGGAAACAACACGAAGATCACCAAGAAGCTATAAGCACCTAAGACCCATTCACACGTGTGCTACTTGTCATTCTACTTTGACATGCTGCATGACAAGTCCCAGCGTATTGTTTGCAATGGCAACCGTTCAGATCATTGCAACTTAAAGTTGCAGCAATTTTAAAAAAGTGCCTGCACTACTTTGGTGTGACTTTTGATGCAACTTTGGTCTAGAGAATGTAAAGTTGTGGAAATCGTGCTTTGGAGATGCGCTAATGTGAATGGAGCTTTAACTGTGCATGAAAGAATTATCTGCCAGCAGACATTAATGGCACACAGACAGCAATTAAAGGATGATTCTAGAAAATACCAGCAGAAAGGCTTTAACAAAAATCTAAGGGACCCCAAACTAACTCAGCATACAACTTATGTCACACAAATGAGAGCGCCCCTGCCATCAAGAGAGATCGCTGATCCCCACTATCAGGTGCAGAGTCACATCTAATGCAGAAGTGCCGAAAACCAACAGGGTACTTCCCTGGAGCGCACATGTCGTGTGACGTATTCCGCCTGCAGCAGACTAAACGCCTCCCTATACTTATCACTGTAAAAACAGATAAATGGTTTAGGGTTGGGGGGGGATAAGGTTGGAGAAGGAAAAAAAAGTGTATAGTAGTACTAAACAATATAAAATTGATATAAAATAAATATATAGAAAAAAAAATGTAAGAGATAAATAAAAAAGGAAATCAAAAATGTACACAAAATATGAAATGTAATATATAAAATGCCATATATACAAAATATAAAATATATTAATCATATAATTTTTTTAAAAACAAAAAACAGTTCTCCAAGAGCTGCCTTTGTGACTTACATAGCACAAGACCATTTAACTAACTTGTTAGAGTCATTGCAACGGCTGACTGCTATTACAAATAAGCCATATTCTAAAAGGTGGTAAATACAAAATAATTACAGTGATGTGAAATGTATCAACAGGCACATATAAAAAATAATTGCATCCATCTTGGTGGGGGGGGGGGGGGGTGTAAATATTCTGAATATTAGTAATAATGATAATTATGCCAATAGAGCTGTTCCAAACAAAGGGCCAAACAAAGTCATACAAGATTCACACACACATATACATGCATACAGACCCCTATAATCTACTGTACATGCACGTATACACACACACACAAACAGGAACAAGGAAATTACTAAGTTAAATATTATTTATGAAGAAATAGGGCTGCTAATGGGGACCAAATATAAACATGATCATATGACCGAATGGACATCAAGATCCTCATTTAAGCTGCCCAAACAATAGATCCTATAAGTTTCTCTCTTGCAAACTTTCTGATGTTTCATACCTGTATCAGAATCTCCCAGTATAGCCTTTATAGTGGGCCACCACGATCACCATCATGTATTTCTATAAAGTGTTTAAGGAATAAATGATCCCCAACGTTCTCTCGACTCTTATGCCCTGTACAAATGATAGGATTTTCTGACAAAAAATGTTCGATGGGAGCTTGTTGTCGGAAATTCCGTAGACTCCATCGGACATTTTCCGTTGGAATTTACGACAAACA